>NW_026526821.1:54115758-55340758 GCF_024362965.1 Panthera pardus | reverse complement strand
TTTGAGACAGAGAGAGAGAGACACAGCATGAACGGGGGAGGAGCAGAGAGAGAGGGAGACACAGAATCAGAAGCAGGCTCCAGGCTCTGAGCCATCAGCCCAGAGCCGGACGCGGGGCTCCAACTCACGGACCGCGAGATCGTGACCTGAGCTGAAGTCGGACGCTTAACCGACTGAGCCACCCAGGCGCCCCGCAATTCTGTTTTTTTATCCACTGAGTTCTTTTTCCAACTTATTTGCAAAATTCTTATCACTTATTTATTTATGCATTTGCAGTTTTGTATTTACATAAAGGTATTAAAACTGTGAAGTTTCGTCTGAGTACAATTTTGACCATGTTATGTAAAAGAAATGGTATGTAATAACGTCACCATAACTATTTGAAGGTATTATACACCCCTTTCAATTGTGTTCTGCTAAAGTTTTTAAGGAGCTAAATAGAATAGGTTTTATGGTTTTATTTTTCTTATAAATTTTATTGCATATTTGTGAGAGATAATTAGCTATACTATTATGTTTTAAAAATTAATTTTTAATTTGTATTTATTTTGGTTTGTTTTCATTTACATTTTATACCTGTTTTATAGGCTTTTCATTTGGAAAAGATAGAAAAACAGGTACATCAAAATCCCTTTCTAGTCTTTTATTTTTTTTTAATTTATTTATTTATTTTGAAAGGCGGGGGGGATAGAGAGAGTGAGCAGGGGAGGGGCAGAGAGAAAGGGAGAGAGAATCCCAAGTAGGGTCTGCCCTATCAGTTCAGAGCCCTGCGTGGGGCTCGAACACACAAACCGTGAGATCATGACCTGAGCTGAAGTCAAGAATCAGACGGTTAACTGACTGACTCACCCAGGTGCCACCCCCTTCTACTCTTGTATTTTCTCCATTTCTCTTTCAGTTGTTAATAATTTTTTCTTTATATATTTCAGGAGTATCTTATTTTTCACACTAAGGTTTGTAATAGTTAACATTTCACGTTAGAGCATATCTAAATACTACGTTGTCTCGTAATATATGTCTATCTTTGGTATGCCTTTGACCATTTTTAACTTCAAACTTTATTACTTTCTTTTAGGTATACCTCTTATAAGCGACATATAGTTGAATTTTTAACCTTTAATGGAGATTTTTATTCTTATTAAAACATGATTTTTAATAAAAAATGGGTGGAGAGGTCAAAAGATACAAACTTCCAGTTACACAATAAGTATAAGTCATGGAGATGTACAGCATGACTATAGTTAATAATATTTTATTGGGGGGGGGGGCACCTGGGTGGCTCAGTCGGTTGAGCAACCGACTTCAGCTCAGGTCATGATCTCGCGGTTCATGAGTTTGAGCCCCGCATCGGGCTCTGTGCTAACAGCTCAGTGCCTGGAGCCTGCTTCAGATTCTGTGTCTCCCTCTCTCTCTGCGCCTCCCGTTCTTGCACTCACTCTCTCTCTCTCTCTCTCAAAAATAAATAAACATTTAAAAAAATTTTTTTAAATAATAATAATATTTTACTGCATACTGGAAAGTTGCCAAAAGAGTAGATTTTAAGCGTCCTCATCTCACACACACATATACACACAACTATAGCTAGGTATGGGAACCAATGTTAACTAGACTCTTTGCAGTAGTCATTTTGCGATATGTACAAATATCAAATTATTATGCTGTTCACCTGAAATAATTAATGTACATCAGTAATACCTCAATTGAAAAGAAAAAGGCAAGAAAGAAGAGCCACAGGCTAGTGACAATTCCAGGTGATTATCTTCTGTGATTTTGATAGACTGAGGTAGAGTAATTCACAATTAATTTTTCTGTCTACAAGGAGGTGAATATATTTCTAAGTACTTGTGAAATATTCAGAGCTTTTCTTTGGCCCTGAAGCATGCATTAAAAATCATATTCTCGGGGTGCCTGGGTGGCTCAGTCAGTTGGGCGTCTGACTTCGGCTCAGGTCATGATCTTGCGGTCCATGGGTTCGAGCCCCGCGTCGGGCTCTGTGCTGACAGCTCAGAGCCTGGAGCCTGTTTCAGATTCTGTGTCTCCCTCTCTCTCTGAGCCTCTCCCGTTCATGCTCTGTCTGTCTCTGTCTCAAAAATAAATAAACGTTAAAAAAGATTTTTTTTAAAAATCATATTCTCAAAAATTCTTACAGCATATATACTCTACCCAGTGTTCTTCTTGACATTGCATCCCAGTATGTAATCCTGGATATTTATCCGGCAGAGAAATACTAGGGGCAAAGCATGGCTCAACCTTGTAGACACTGGGATTATTGTTGAACATGGAGCTACTTGTCAACTTACTTCCTTTCTCTCTGTGTTTCTCGAGTTTATGCATGGGCCACTAGAGATTTTAAAATTTGCCTTCTCCCATAGCTAAGTTAGTAGAAATTTAATTCAAAGAGCACTGGGTGTTGTATGGAAACCAATTTGATGATAAACTTCATAAAAAAAATAAAATAAAAAATGAAAAATAAAATAAATAAAATAAAACACACACACAAAAACAAAGATACACAAATTATAGACTCTTAATTTCCAGGCCTATTATCACTGTATCCTTTCTTTTTCTCTCATTTTATTTGTGCTTTAATAGGCAGGAAGAAAAGAACGACCATGACATCTCAGTGAAGTTTGATTATAGCCTGTTTTTGTTTATCAACTTAAATTTATAACACTACTTTTAATATTTGGTCAACATTTTGCTGTTATTAGCTTAAAATATTTTTTACCTGATTACTACCTATACATCATATATAAAAGATCTATGGTGATAAAAGCTGATAAAAACCATAACCATATTACCCTGACATACCTACCCACTTTTCAGTCCAGAGCAAACTCTTTTAAAGTCTTTTCACTGTATCCAGTGTGGGGTTTTTGGTATTTCTAACTAGCAGCATTCTGCTTTCTTTTGATTCAGCATGTTCGATATTATCTCTCCGCTTTTTTCCACTTTCAATTTTTTTTAATGTTTATTTATTTTTGACAGAGAGAGAGAGACAGAGCAGGAGCGGGGGAGGGGCAGAGGGCGAGGGAGACACAGAATCAGAAGCAGGCTCCAGGCTCTGAGCTGTCAGCACAGAGCCCGACGTGGGGCTCAAACTCACAGGCCATGAGATCATGACCTGAGCCGAAGTCGGTCGGTCAACCGACTGAGCCACCCAGACGCCCCAGCTTTCTTCCACTTTCAGCTACACTCAGCTTATATTCTCCCAGGAAGAAAAGAAGGAAGGAAGGGAAAGGAAAGGAAAGGAAAGGAAAGGAAAGGAAAGGAAAGAAAGAAAGAAGAAAGAAAGAAAGAAGAAAGAAAGAAAGAAAGAAAGAAGAAAAGAAAGAAAGAAAGAAAGAAGAAAGAAAGAAAGAAGAAAGAAAGAAAGAAAGAAAGAAGAAAAGAAAGAAAGAAGAAAAGAAAGAAAGAAAGAAAGAAAGAAGAAAGAAAGAAAGAAAGAAAGGAAGGAAGGACACTGTTAACATCACCAGTGGACTTCCCACAGCCTCTCCCACCATTTCACACATTTTTGTCTGAAATGTTTATCCTAATTTATTATCACTCTATTATTCCATCTTTTATTCTTTCAAGCTTTATAACACGTGTAGTCTCCCTATCCTCAAAATTGCAACAATTGCTATTTAATCATTTGTTTAAATTATGCTCACTACAGGTTTTTTTACGCTACGACTTCCCAATTCAGAAGTTTCAAAATTTATTATATGTTCGATGGCTTGGTTAACTTTATTATATCTTTAAATATTTTTTTCAGAAGTGAAACATTGATAGACCCCCTCCTAGGTCGCTTCTACATCTGGTAATGTCTTTTTGTTCCTTTCACTCATAAGCACAGTCTTGTTGGTATAGAATTTGGGCATCATATCACTTTCTCCCCAAGCTCTACAGACAAAACCCTATTATTTTTTGGTATCTAACTTTTGTACAACAATATGGCGGGCCTGAGATGATTAGTGTTTTAAAACTACTTTTTGACCCTATTTTATGGTTTTCCCTACTTGAGTGATGTCTATAGCCTTAAAATTCAATTTTTTCAGCAAGGTATTTGTTACTATTGGTGTTTGCTTGCCTAGTGAGCCTTTTTAATCAAGGTGATTAACAGACAAAAAGGATGATGTGTAAGCCCTTTATACTTCCTATGCCTTTTCCAATTGTCATAATTCCACTGTTATCCTTTGATTCACTTTGGGGGGTTCTGTGTTCTGTTTCATTTGGGGGAAATGTCTGCGTGGCAAAAATTACATTTATTTTCCAATTATAACTTTTAATAATGTTTCTCTCCCAATTCTTCTGTTCTGGTTCACTCTTATTTTTTGGCCACTCTTTTTATGCAGAAATTGGTTTTTCATTGCCTTGCCTCCACATGCATTTTCATATGGTTCTTTACCTCTGTATTCTGAGAGATTCTCCCAAATTCATCTTCCATAAGAGTGATCAATTTTCTGCTATATCAATTTCTTTAGCTCTTCTACATTTTGCTATGGCAGAAATTGTTCTAAATATTTTCTTCATCTCAATGAAATCACTTTTTGTTTCAATATTTTCTTACTCTCTCATCATTCACCTCCTATTTTGTAGGAACTATCATTTTAAAATTGCTCTCGTCACCCAAATTCCACCTCTGTTTCTTAGAGTAAGCTTTCTTTTCTTTCAAAAATATTCTCTTCAGCTATCTCTTACATGCTTTCATTATCTTTTTCTTTAAGGTTGCAAAATTTATTTTTCAAAAGTATGATTATTCATCTGTGATTTTTTTTTTTTCTGACACCAAATGTGTGGAGATTTTTCAGACACCAATATTTGTTGCGTTGCCTTCCACCAACACTAATTGGGTGTCCCTCGATTCAATTCAATTTTGACACTAATTATCCAGAGTTAATGCAGACCCCACAGGTTAAAGACTCAGTCCCGCAAGGTACCCCCATTCCAGATGTTATATATAAAACAAACATAAGAAGACTCTGAAAGTTGGAAAGAAGAACACAGAATGGCAAGGGACATTAGGACCAGAAGAAAGACAGGACAGCGAGATCCCTGAATTTTTCTTTTTGCTCCACATATCCCATACTTGGAGCTGAAGAGGCTACCAATATGGAAATCCAGTAGGTACTGACAAAACCCTCAACAAAAACCTACCATCTCTAGCCAAATGACCTGAAAAACTTTTAGGCAATTTTGAGGCAGATTTTTCAATAGAAACCATGGAGCTCAGAAGGAAGTGGTACGTATATTTCAATGCTGAAAGAAAAGAACTGTCAGCTCAGAATTCTAAATGGAGCAAAAATATTCTTCAGGAATTAAGGAAAAATCAAAACATTTTAGATGAAGGAAAAGTAAGATATTTGTCGTTAACCAAGTGTCTCTAAAAGAATGGCTAATGAAATATTCTTAACCCAGAAGAAAAAATAAAAGGGACTTTGGAATGTCAGGAAAGAACAAAATATAATTAGGTACATTTTGCAAAATACAGGTAAATACAATAGACCTTTCTCCTCTTTTTAAGTGTCCTAAACAATGTTTAAGAATATTATAAATTTTAAGAATATTACATAAGAGGGGAACCTGGGTGGCTCAGTCGCTTAAGCATCCAACTTCAGCTCAGGTCATGATTTCACGGTTCATGAGTTTGAGCCCCACATTGGGCTCTGTGCTGACAGCTCAGAGCCTGGAGCCTGCTTCTGATTCTGTGTCTCCCTCTCTCTGTGTTCCTCCCCTACCTGTGCTCTGTCTCTCTGTCTCTCAAATATAAATAAACATTTAAAAAATATTTTTAAGAATATTACATAATAAATGGGGAAAGTAAAGGAATGTAAAGGGAGATAAGATTTCTATTAACCCACATGAACTGGTAAAATGACAGGATTAGTAATCTGTGATAAGTTATATATGCATAATGTAAAATCTAGAGCAACCACTAAAAAAAGCTACAGAAAGAGATATACTCAAAAACACTATAAAAATCGGAAATCTAAAAAATATTCAAGTAATCCCCAGAAAGACAGAAAAAAGTAAACAGAGAAAATAAAAAACAAAAACAAAATAAAAAACAAAAAATACAATGGCAGATTTAATCTTTAACATATTTAAAATTACAGTAAATGTAAATGGTCTAAATACACCAATTAAAAGAAACGAATTAAAATGGCAGGGTAGATTGAAAATTATGTATCAATGTATTCATGAATGTATTAATAACACATTAATTAATGCAATAGCTTCCTATTGCTGCTGTGACAAGATACATACAGTTAGTGTGGTTTAAAACAACAGAAATTTATTCTCTTCCAGCTCTGGAAGCCAGAGGTGAAAAATGAGTTTCAGTGGGCCATGACGAAACTATTGGCAGAATGTGTTCCCTCTGTAAGCTCTTGAGGAAAATCTATTTCCTTGTTTGTTCTAGTTTCTAGAGCTGCATTCCTGAAGTCATAAATTTCTTCTCCACCTTAAAGCCAGTATCCTATTATCTTCAAATCTCTCTCTGCTTCCATAACGTGACTTTCTCCTCTATGTCAAATTGTCCTTTGCCTCCCTCTTGTAAGGACAATTATTATCACACTTAGAGCTTCCCTGATAAACCAGTGTGGTCTTCTACCTAAAGATTCTTAACGTAATCACATCTGCAAGATGGTTTTTGCCATGTAAGGTAATTTTAATTATGATTAAGATGTGGACATCTTGGGGACTATTTCTCAGCCTATCATACCCAACTATATGTTGTCTACAATAAATTCATTTTGAATATAACAATAAAAGCAAGTTGAAGGCAAAAATATATGCCAGGTAGATATTAAACAAAGAAAAGCAGGAATGAATACATTAAAACCAGATAAAATGGACTTGAGGGCAAGGATAATTGCAAGGGACAGAGGATTATTACATACTAATAAAATGTCAGTCAAACAAGATAACATAGCAATCCTAAATGTATATGTACTAAAGAAAACAGTTTCAAAAATGTGTAGCAAAACTGAAAAGAGAAGTAGACAAATCCACAATAAAAATTAGAGACTTCGACATCCCTCTCTCCAACAATTGATATAAAACTATGCAGAAAATTGGCAAGGACATAGATGAACTCAACAGAGCCATTGCCCACTAGGATATAATTGCCATTTATAGAACATTCCACCAGATGACAGTAGACAGTACATTCTTCTCAAGTGTCCATAGAATCGAAAATATACCAATATAGAATATGTCTTGGGCAATAAAACAAATCTCAACACATTTAAAAGGATTGAAAGTATACAGAATGTGTTCTTTGAAGACACTGGATTCAAACTAGAAATCAATGACAAAAAGATAGCAGGAAAATCTCCAAGCACCTGGGAACTAAACAATGCACTTCTAAATAACCATGGATTAAAGAGGAAGTCTCAAGGGAAATTTAAAAAATACATTAAACAAAAATAGAGTAAAATAAAATATAGCAAACTTTGTGAGATAAAGTGAAAGCCGTTCTCAGAGGAAAATTTATAGCACTTACTGCATGCACTAGAAAAGAAGAAATGTCTCAAGTCAATAATATAAGCTTTCATCTCAATAACCTAGGAAAAGAAGAGCAAAATAAACCCAAAACAAGCACAAAGAAGGAAATGATAAAGGTGAGAGAGCAGAAATCAATGAAATTGAAAACAGGAAAACAATAGAAAAATCAATGAACAAAGCTGGCTCACTGAAAAAATCAATACGACTGACAAACCTCTAGCAAGAAAGACAAGGAAAAAAGAGACAAGACACAGATTATCAGTATTTGGAATGAAGCAGGATATCACTGCAGTAACTACAACATAAAAAGAATAATGTATACCAAAAATAACTCTGCACACATACATTTGACAATTTAGATAAAATACCCCAATTTCTTAAAAAATGCAAATTACTGCAACTCACCTATGTAATAGGTAATTTAAATAGCCTTATAACTTTTTTAAAAATTGAATTTGTACTTTAAGCAACACCCTAAAAAGAACTCTCCAGGCTTTTGGGATTTCACTGAAGAATTTTTCCAGATGTTTAAAAAAGAATTAATACTAATTCTGAATAATCTCCTCTGGAAAATGGAGTCAAAAAGAACTTCTCAATTCATTTCATGAAGCTAATATTACCCCAATACAAAATCCAGACAGAAACAATAAAAAAAAAAAGAAAGAAAGAAAGAAAAGAAAATACACGCCAATGCCTCTCTGAGTGTAGGTGCAAAAATCCTTAACAAAATATTAACAAATAGAATTCAGCAATATAGAAGTAACCATACACCATAAACAAGTGGTGTTGATTACAGGAATGTAAGAATGGCTTAATATTCGAAAATCAATTGGTGTAATTTAGCATATTAACAGGATAAAGAAGAAAAGCCACATAATCATTTCAACTAATGCAGAAAATACCTAAGAAAATTCAATGAAAAAAAATCTCAGAAAATAAATAGGACTAGCCTACAGTTAACATTACACTTAAGAGTGAAAGACTGAATACTTTCATCTAAAATTGGGAATAAGGGGGCGCCTGGGTGGCTCAGTCGGTTGAGCGGCCGACTTTGGCCCAGGTCATGATCTCGCGGTCCGTGAGTTCGGGCCCCGCGTCGGGCTCTGTGCTGACAGCTCAGAGCCTGAAGCCTGTTTCAGATTCTGTGTCTCCCTCTCTCTGACCCTCCCCCGTTCATGCTTTGTCTCTCTCTGTCTCAAAAATAAATAAACGTTAAAAAAAAAAAAAATTTAATAAATAAATAAAATTGGGAATAAGGCAATGAGGTCCATTTTCATGACCACTATTCAACATAATGCTGTAAGAACTAGCCAGTGCAATATGGCATTTAAAAAATAACATGTAGGGGCGCCTGGGTGGCTCAGTCGGTTAAGCGTCCGACTTCAGCTCAGGTCATGATCTCGTGGTTTGTGAGTTCGAGCCCCGCATCAGGCTCTGTGCTGACAGCTTGGAGCCTGGGGCCTGTTTCGGATTCTGTGTCTCCCTCTCTCTCTCTCTGACCCTCCCCCGTTCATGCTCTCTCTGTCTCAAAAATAAATAAACGTTAAAAAAAATTAAAAAAAAATAATAACATGTATATAGATCACAGAAGAAGGAATAAAACCACCCCTATATGCAGAAACATGGTTGCCTGTGTAGAAACTCTCAAGGAATCTACCCCCAAGAAAGTTCTAGAACTAATAAGTGAGCTAAGTAAGATTGTAAAATGCAAAAACAATACAGAATTTTATTTCTATGTGCTAGCAATAAACACTGGAAACTGAAATTAAAAGTACAAAGCCATTTGATCAGAAAGTTAAATACCTAAATATAAATCTAATAAAACAAATATAAGACTTACATGCTGAAAACTACAGATGCTGATGAAAGAGAAGACATATATATAATGGAGAGATATATCATGTTCATGGATAGGAAGCCTCAACATGGTAAAAGTGTAATTCCTGGGACGCCCGGATGGCTCAGTCGGTTAGCTCTTGCTCCCATGTGGAGACTACTTAAAAAAATAAAAAGGATAATTCTCCCCCAAATGACAGATGAGTGTGTTAGTTTTCTAGGGCTGCCTTAAAAAGAAATACAACAGGGGCGCCTGGGTGGTGCAGTCGGTTAAGCGTCCGACTTCAGCCAGGTCACGATCTCGCGGTCTGTGAGTTCGAGCCCCGCATCAGGCTCTGGGCTGATGGCTCGGAGCCTGGAGCCTGTTTCCGATTCTGTGTCTCCCTCTCTCTCTGCCCCTCCCCCGTTCATGCTCTGTCTCTCTCTGTCCCAAAAATAAATAAAAAACGTTGAAAAAAAAAATTAAAAAAAAAAAAAAAAAAGAAATACAACAGACCAGAAGGCTTAACCAACAAAAGTTCATAATTCGTTTTCTCATGGTTCTGGAGATGGGAAGTTTAAGATCAAGGCGTCAGCAGAATTGGTTCTCCTAAGTTGTCTTTCCTTGACTTAGATGTCCACCTTCTCACTGCCTCTTCACATGGTTGTCCCCCTGTGCACACACGTCCTTGGTGTCTCTTCCTCTCATCACAAAACCTGTCATATTGAATTAGGGCCCTACTTTAACAACCTTACTTTAACTTAATTACCTCCTTAAAGACCTTGTTTCCAAATACGGTTACATTTTTGTGATACTAAGAGATCACAGACTTATAGGTAACATGGAAAACTATAAAACTTCTGGGCAAATGTAGGAGAAAGTCTTCATGATCTAGGACTAGGGAAAGTTTCTTATGCTTTGACACCAAAAGTACAATCTTTAAAAGAAAAAGTTGATATACAGGACTTCATCAAAATTTAAAACTTTTGCTCATAAAAGACTTCTTAAGAGGATGAGACAGCATATAGATTGGAAGAAAATATTTGCGAACCCCATACCCACATAAAACTAGTATCTAGAGTAGATAGATAGATAGATAGATATCAAAGAACTCAAAACTCAACAAAGAAAAAAATCCAGTTAGAACATAGGCAAAAGACATGGAGAGATATTTCCCCAAAGATATACAGATGGCAAATAAGTACATTAAAATCATTCAACATCATTTGTCATTGGGGAAATAAAAGTTAAAATCACACTGAGATACTACTGCATATTTACCAAAACAGCTAAAATAAAAAATAGTGAAAACACCAAATTTCAGTAAGGACACACAGAACTGGATTACAGATACACTGCTTCTAGGAACATAAAATACTGCAATCATTCTGACAAATACATTTTGTTTCTTTAAAAACTGAACAAGAAGGGGCGCCTGGGTGGCGCAGTCGGTTAAGCGCCTGACTTCAGCCAGGTCACGATCTCGCGGTCCGTGAGTTCGAGCCCCGCGTCAGGCTCTGGGCTGATGGCTCGGAGCCTGGAGCCTGTTTCCGATTCTGTGTCTCCCTCTCTCTCTGCCCCTCCCCCGTTCATGCTCTGTCTCTCTCTGTCCCAAAAATAAATAAAAAACGTTGAAAAAAAAAAAAAAATTAAAAAAAAAAAAAAAAAAAAAAAACTGAACAAGAAACCACCATAAACCCCAGCCATGGTACTTTGAGGCCTTCTTGCCAGAGAAATGAAGTCTTACATTCGTACAAAAACTTGTACAAGATGTTTATGGTGGCTATGTCCATAACAGCCAACAACTGGAAACAATCCAAACATCTTCCAGTAGCTAAATGGTTAAATGAATTGTGGCATGTCCATACCATGGAATACTACTGAGCAATAAAAAGGAAGAACAACCTGGATGAATCAAGGGATTCACTTATATCATTAACATTACCAAATATTCAAGGCTTCATTCATTTTCCATCAAGTGCAATGGAACACGGTCTAGGAGAGCTTGAGTTGAGCCAGATAATCTCCAAGATTATTTTAAAGTCCTAAAATTAGTTGGCTTTGCATTTACCTGATTTGGCAAACAATCTCAACTGATTCTCAAGAACTGGGAAGAGTCCAAGATTTTACCCTACTTGCAAGCTCACAAGTTAATTTGCCTTCGTTTCATGGATGCTAGAATAAGACATGAGACTCCCGGGTCAGAGCAAAAGACAGTGCATTACTCATAACACCAGCAACAGTATCGACATTTCCACCACTTCCCCGAGCTCCAATTCCCACAAGGTGACACAAAGACAATAAGGTGACACCTGTATGCACTGGGGGCTGTGTGACAAAAAAAAGGAACCCTCAGCTTAGAGAACATGAATCTTTTACACTGGGCACTGAGCTCATTTGCTGTTTGCCCCAGAGCAAAACATTATCTTCGTTATGTTTCCAGCCTCCATGATACTATGGTGAACTAACTTGTAAGATTGTGAATAAGGTAAAATCTTTCTCTGCTCCAGATGGAGACACTCACTCTATCCTCCAAAGCTGTTTGCCATACTATATCCTTTGAAAAGTAGTCAGTGCCTTTGCTCACAAGATGTCCAGAGAATACAAGAGGTTTATGGAGAATGGGTTCCCAACACTGATACTCTGAAAACCAGGACTTGGAATTACAGCAGTTCTCCATGTGTTCTGAAATATATTCAGATTATATACCTTCTGTGGGTAAAAAAATAATGGTTTAACAAAAACGTAGATCAGGAAAATGATCACTTAGGTTTTGATGTTTGTTTGAGAACATACAGAATAGAAATTTCATGGCATTTTCAAAGGAAAATAGGAAAAGGTTTATACATCACTCTTCCAATTACCTACTTCTGCCTATCAAATAACCCATTATCTAATGATTTCAAACACTTTATTGTTATCTCTCATGGTTCTTAGATCTGCTAGAGTTGATCAGAGTCTCTCTCATGTGGTTGCTGCCACATGGTGGCACGGGTGAGTTTTCTAGAGGCTTCTTCACTTCCATGGCTGAATCAGCATGTGGCCTCTTGACGTGCTGGGCTTCTTCCCAACATGGTAATCTCTGTGGTCAAACCTCCTCCATGGTGGCTGGCTTACTCTAGAGGGAGGGTTCCCCGGCAATAGGGACAAAGCTGCAAGTCTTTCTAGAAGCTTCCCTCCAAAGTCCCATTTCATCGCTTCCTCCTCTTTAAATTAGTAACACTGGGCAGTCCAGATTTCTGGTAGAAGGGGACTCACATCAGGCATGAGTAAACGGGATGTATGGCTCATTGGGGGGCCTTCATTTTTAAATCTGCCATTCTCCATTATTGTTATTAAATTAATAATGGAGAATGAGTTATGTATCTATACATATACTTATGTTTACACAGTCAGGAAAGAAGGACCATTGATCAAGAATCAAAAGCCCCAACTCTGAATTCTGATCTTTGATACTTAATGACCATGTCATTCTCAGTAAGTCATTTGTCTTCTTGGAACCTGTTTCTCCATCTTTAAAGTAGATATAATATTACCCGACACACAGGTAGACCAGTTTAAGATGATGTGAAATCACTCTGCAAACCCAGTGAGAATATACGGGTCAATACCATGACTTTATACCGTCCAAATTCTTCTTCCAACTTGCATGTTTTTGAAATTGTAACTTTTGCCTTATAAAATGAGACCCGCCCTTCTCATCTCACCCACATGTAGTTCAGAAAGGATAGGTACACATGGAGCTTGGTTGTGTTTCATGGAACCTTGATTTTTTCCAGCCTTGATGTGTCCTAATACAATCAAGATCCACAGTGCCTCACTCACCCAGGAATACTGCCTCTACGTATCGCGGGGTGATGAGAGTGAGCAGTGTAAAACGGGAGGTGGCTGGCTCCCAAGTTATGCTATTAAACTACAGTCTGTCCAAGGAAAGTGATCTCTTGTTTCAGCATCAAGTACTAGTCCCAGAAACTATAAAAACCCCAAGCCTTCTAAAATAGGCTGTCACATAGAGCACCATAAACTTGCAGTCAAACATTCCGTCCTTCATTCATGCTAGAACTTCACACGAAGAAGAGTGGTCTGCCTGAGGCAGGCAAACACAAAAGCCAAACCTCGTGTCTGATTTCTTTTGATTCCCTCTCTTGCCCAATTCAGGAGAAGCTAGAAGGCAGCTTTATTTAATTATGTAATACCTTTTTTAGTTTTACATATTTAAAAGCTTCACGGAGCTGCTCAGGAGGGGGAAAAAAAGACTCTATTTCAGAAACAAAAGTGAGCTAACCATTCTTCTGTGCCACACAGCTGAATGTGTCAAAATGGCAAGGAAATTATAGGCAAAACAAAATACAGAAAAACAAATGTATTTTCACCTTGATTCCCATTATAATTTCAGATTTGAATACTCATGGGAAATTGATCTAAGATGCAATACAAATCACCTTTTAGAATCTTTCCATCTGTTCCAAGGAATGCCCTGTCTTTATTGGCATGCAATCTATGTGCATGCAATTCCCTTCAGTCAGCCTCTGCTAAAATAGCTAGTCAAATAAACAATCGGTCCACGAGATCTTGACACACTCACTAAATGTAACATATATTACAGTGTACCACTCAGTGAATTGCCATTTGTTTAGAAGCTTTTAAACACTCTATCAGTCTTACGTGTACACGTTCACAGTAGCTACACCTTTGTTTCAGATATCCAACAGAATTTAAAAGCCCAGCCAGTCACAGGGAGGCTACTTTGGACTGAATCTAGGCTAAACCACTTTATTTTCATCACACAGTTATCAAAAGATCGGCATGGAGTGAAAGAGTCTCGTTATCTGTTTAGAAGGACTTCCTATCAGTGCCTGGTTACCAGCACCCATTAATATAGATGTTAATTACAATGGCCTTTCGAAGATGAGGAGAGAAAAGAGACCAGGGAAGCATGCCTTCAAAATCATGTTTATTATTTTGTTGTGTTTCATTTATCTCCAACTAGCAGAAAAACCAAGAAAACTGCCAGACTGAACCTACAATTTATGCATAGACAGATGATAGGTAAATAGATAGATGATGGTGATAGCTAGATAGATGGATGACAGAAATAGGTAAGCTGATGAATTCTCATTATTTTTAAATGAACAACATAGAAACTGGTCTAGGTAAATACACACAGATCAAGGCTGACTTATTATTAATGAGAAAGGAATTTCCAAGTTGATGGAGTTTAGTCATGACATTACTACTTGCCCATACGCTTACTTGCTCGTTAAACGTTTATTGTGTCAAAAACTAAAGAAGGATCCAGGGATGAAAGGCGTAACCCCTGTCTTCAAGTAGCTCCCTACTTGAAAGATGTGCATGCATGTGATCGTTGCTCAGTGCAATTAGCGGTATAATGAGGTCACAGTAATGCGGGGGGGGGGGGGAGTCTAGAGAGTGCAACCATGGCAAAACCCATGGTCTAGATCCATGGCAAAGACAGGGTGGAGAGGGCACCTGGAGATGCAGGACTGGAAGCGATGGGATACCATGAGACACAGGAAGAGGCTGTCCCAGTCTGAAGAGCCCATGCTGACGTGCATGGCATAGCCACAGAGTGACGAAATGCCTTGATATACATGGGGGAACTGAGATAACTCAGGAAGACCTGGGCAGAGGGACAGAGCAGAGGATGACAAGACAGGGGACGAGTGATAGGCACCCTTGGCACAGGGGATGCCTCTTGGGCCAGACTCACTGCTAGCGACAGGAGGCCATCTGCTGAACAACTGCACTGAATTCTGCAAATACAAATTTCATGCCTATTTGGATAAATACACTTGATTTTTTTTTTTAACAGCACTCTTTCGGAGACCAAAAGTTTTATCACAATCCTGACAGCCAAGCTAACAAATTCACAGGTCTGAGCATTGGAGGTGAGGTAAAAAAAAAGGCTGTGAGGTCAAGGTGGTTGAACATCCCTGGCTGGTAAAGGGTAGCAGCAATGCTCAAGTGGCTTGTGCCACTGAGGGGGCATCAACTTTGTAGCAGAAAAAAAATTGAAAATCGCTGCCTTTTGCGGAGTGACTTCCTCCTCAACTTGGGAAAACAAAACATTTGATAATATACCGAGCCAATGTCCAAGGACGCAAAGCTGTCTGTGTATTCCACGAGTCCCTCAGACGACATGATACACGAAAGTCGTTCGTGTGTTGCAGATGGCACAAATTCCATCAGAGAATTGCACAAAGAGCATGAAAGTCACTAATATGACGTGAAAAGCCAGGAGTCTTCAATTATATTAGAGGCACTCGTCCATTATATTAATCTTTTACACAGTTCCTTTCCATCAAATCAGATTAGCAAATTTGGTTTAAACTAATGTGCTATAAATATCTTATCATTTTTATTAAGTCTAAGACAATTGTGGTTTTGCTTATACTGAATGGTTGATCTCATTCATCCCTCTGTGCCCGATTAGTGATGAAGGAGACCTGTGCTGCTCTTTATTTCCTATTTCTTAATAATGAAGACACCAGCCTTACCACTCATGTTAGAGCAAGTTTGGATTAAGATAAAAAGGGCTGACAGCAGGTCCCTCACTTAAAAAAAAAAAAAAACTGTAAGCTTAAACTTAGAGGTTGGGTTATTAACTCTCAATTTTATTTAATCTCCAGTGTCTGTAGAGTTGCCAACCAACTTATCCACGACGCTCACCTCCCATAGGATGTACGTCAACTTGAACATGGTGATTCCACCCCAGGACAACCCCTAAGAGAGAGGTATTACCTCCATTGAATTAAGACACAAAAAGTTTGCTCCCAGCGCTCACTAACTGGAGCATCTGGGAAGGAGATCTGTAGCTGTGGTTCCCCCCTTCTCCATCCTCACACTCATCCATGACCTTGCTTCCCGCTTCCCCGAGAAAATCAAAGCAACCAGAAAAGAACTTCCACAGCTAGTCTCTAGGGTTGGTAAATCCAATTGGCCAATAACTTTTCTCTTCATTGATGAAGCAACATTTAGCACAATTGGTCACTCTCTCCTACTTGATGCGTATGCTCTGGGCCTTCTGGGACACCGTACCTCCTTGGGTCTCCTCCTGCTTCCGTGGTGGCTCTTCCTCAGTCACCGTTGCCCCTTCATCTCTTCTCCCAGATGTCTCACTAGAAGAACCTCTCCAGGTACAGCCCTTGATCTTTTCTCAATATATGCCCACTCCCATGGTGATGCTATCAGGACTTGCCCACAAACAGCCATCCCCATCACAGTTGACATCAACTCAACCCTCCCAGCTGCTCAAGTTTTCATCATCCTCAACTGTTCTTTTCCTCTCACACCCACATCCAACCCATTAGGGGTTGTGCTGGCTTTGTCTTCAAAATGGATCCAGAATGCAGCTTCTCGTCTCTTCCATAGCTACCACTCTGGTCAGAACCACCACCCTGTTGCCCAGATTACTGTATCAGCCCCTCAGGCGGCACCCCTCTTCTGCCCTCGCACCACCAAAAGCCCCAAAACTGCCAGAGGAACCCTTTAAAAGAAGTCATCCAACTTCTCAAAAAGAGAAGCCATGGCTCCCCTTTTCACTGGCAGTAAAAACCAAAGTACTTCCAATGGCTACCAATGCCCTTCCTGGTCTGCCTGCCCCAGCTCTCCAGCAATTATCTTTCTGATTTCGGCTACTACTTTCTCCGTCCCCATTCTGCTCCAGCCTCCTAACTCCCTGCTCTTCTTTTAGAGCAATTCCTTGTCCAGGGACTTTGGCACCGATAGTTCTCTCTGCTTGGAATGGCTCTTCCTCCATAACTACATGGCTAACTTCCTCACCTGCAAGTCTTTGCTCTTGTATCAGCTTCCTTCCCAATGAGGCCTAATGCAGCCATTTGATTTAATACTTCAATCTGCCCTCCAATGTCCCTGCCTTTTTTGATGTTTGATTTCTCCTATCCTACTTTGATTTCCATTTTCACTTAGCACTCTTGCCATCATCCAACATATTGTATGCCTCACTTCATTGATATTACTGTTAATTTTCTGTTGCCCACTGCTAAAATGTGAGCCCCCGGGGTACGTGGGTGGCTCAGTTGCTTGAGTGTCCAACTCTTGATTTTTGGCTCAGGTCAATATCTTGTGGTCGTCAGATCGAGACTTGCATGGAGCCTGCTTGGGATTCTCTCTCTCTCTTTCTCTCTCTCTCCTCTCTCTCTCCCCCTCTGCCCCTCTCCCCAGCTTGTGCTCTCTCTCTCTCTCTTTTCTCTCTCTCTCAAATAAAAAAAGTAAAAAGGAAAAGGTAAGCCCCATGTTGGGCTGACATAACCTAAGTACCTGAAACAATGCCTGATATATAGGAAAAGCAGAGCATTTTACCACCTACAAAAATTATTTGTGAATATGATGTTTTTATTTTGCATTTTTTCTAGTGATTCGAGTAAAGCAAAATGATTTGGAAACGTTCAAAAATGCATCATGCATAGTGTATAAAGATATAAATAAAAATCATTAACATACCCATCAATCATAGAAAAAAGTTAATTTTTTGCGTATTTTTCCATTATCATTTAGATGTTAGATCATGCTGTAGGTGGGCCCTATTATGTATATTGCTTTTTTATATATACAGGTTATACCAAAGCCATTCTATGACCTTAGGAATGTATCAAGCTTTGTGCAGTGGCAGTATTATCACCAGTGAGGTTTATATGAGGCGAGGTTCTTAATAAAAGAATGTATCAAAAACATACATCTCTTAAATAGCTGCCTGATAGCCCATCATGCAAGTTACCACGTTCTGCTCAGCTGTGGCCATTAACATTGTGTGTAAGTATTTTATATTATTTGCTATTACAATGAAGATCTGTGTGCAGACATCCTTGTCCACATACCCAATTCTTGCTTAGGACTAATTCATAGAGAAGGAGGAGGTCCTTGGACAAATGACATAGATATCATAAAGAATTTCTAGCTACGCTGCCATTTTGCCTTCCAGAAGGAGGATGCCAACTTATGCTGCCACCTACAGCATACCTGTACCGAAGAGAAATCATGACAAAATTATGCACTTAACATTCTTTAATCTTGCAAACGCTCTGTGGTTAAAACCATGAGCTCATGATCATAGCAAAACTGAACATTTCTTCGCATGCTTATTGACTATATTTTTTTGTGAGTTATCTTTCCTATCTGAAGCCAATTACCTACTAAAGTCTTTGTTCTTCTTACTGATTTGAATGGGCTCTTCATATGTCAGAAGTGTTAAATTTTTATCCTTTATGTATGTTACAAATATATTCTAGTGTGTTGTCTTCCCTTGAGATCATTTTTGGCAAACAGTGGCTTTCACTTTTACATAGTTGCATTTATTAATATTCTCCTTTGTGATCCTTTCCATGTTTTTAAGCCCTTACCATTCAAAGATCAGGCAGATGTTCATCACAGTTGTATTCAATTTTTATAGTTTTCTTTAGGTTTTACTCTTAATTCCTTTAGAATTCATTTGGAAATAAAAATAGGAATTGAGACTGCAGTGTCTCTTTTTTCCCATTGCCCCGGCACCTTTTATTAACTTTCTTTTCTCCACTGATTTGGAAAGCCACCTTTGTCATCTATCAAAACCTCACATGTAAATGTCGTTACATAAGATTGTTACCTTAGCATTTTGACCTGATTGTACTGGAGCATTTATTACTCTTTATTGTAATCTTTTGTTTATTTCTCTCTCTCCCCCTACTAGGTCATGAGCTTTCTCAATCTTTTCCCAGATCCCACACAGTGCCTGGTACACGGAAGCTGGTAAATAGATTTTGATGAATTCTAGGCCCTGTGACAGTCAGGGGGAGGACTGGGTGAGGTGGATGAATCCAAAGCCTTTTAGCCCCTCTCTGCCTTGGGGATTGTACGACTGGTTTTGGAAACAAAAACATAGCATCTCAGGCTGGGAAGGAATATTAAGAAGGGTAGGCTGTTTGTCTACAGAACCTGTCTTAGGAGGGCGTGTGATGTTTAGATTTTAGGAAGGCTGCCTGGCTCTAAAATAAAATTTCTAGCATCTAAGTCCCAAAAGCCTTAATTTCCACAGCTATACAAACATTCCTTTGGCTTTAAACTGTGACCTCGGCAAACTCCAATCACTTATTTGGTTAGTTCTATTCCCCCTAGGCTTAAGTCCCCACAGGACTGGCAGAAATCCTAACTATTCATAGATTGCTGTACTCCCATAGTGATTTGCATAGTGATTAGCACATGGTAGACAATAAATAAATATTTTCTGAGTGAGTTAACAAATCAGTAGAGATCAAAACAATACATCTAAGCAGCCATTTCCACTTATTGTGAGTATGTCTATAAGATACTGACTTCAAACACAGTGTTCACGGAAGGGAAAATACATAGACACAAACGAATGACCTGAGGGTTCAGTAGAGCATTAATGGACTCGGGGTAAAGAAGAGCAGGAATGGAGGACGGGCCATCATCTTAGGTCATCAAAGTTTTATCCAAATCCATGCCTTCACTGTTCAAGTCGTGTTGCTACTCATTTTCATACGCTTCAGGGAAGGATATTTTGCAACGCCTCTTCCGAGACATTTTCTTCCGAGTTTTACATAACAAACCACTGCAAATTTGGGTGGCATAAAACATCGGTTCAAGGCTGACAGGCTCAGCCAGGCACCTCTCACTTGGGGTCCTTTATACCATCACAGGTAGATGTAGCTGAGGCTGGGTCTTCTGAAGTTCCTCTTTCCCATGCCTGGCACCTGTCCAATGCAACCTCTCCACGTGGCTGGCTTGAGCTTCCTCACAGCATGGTGGCATCATGATCATCAGACTTTGGGAGACCCAAGCTCCAAAATGCTTCTTCTCAGAGGCCCAGGAAGAAGCCACAGGGCTTCTTAAGACTCAGCCTCCGAAGTTTGAAAATGTCATTTCTGCTCCATACTTTTTGTCAATCAGGCCAGCATAGATTCCACGGGAAGGGAATTAGACTCCACTCTCGGTAGGAGAAATGTTAAATAATTTTTACCCCTTTTCAGTCTTTCATATGTTCTCTAAGGGGAAAAAAAATACATCTTGTAAGGGCTGAGCTTCCACTTAAACCTTTCTTATTGCCGTTGAAGTCCATTTTCTTTACTCTGTCTTCATGGAGTTAGTCACGAGGTGACTAGAAAACTTTTTTTGATAGCCTTAGTTTCTATAGTTAAAGAAATTTGGGGGTGACTGCCTGGCTCAGTCGGTTAAGTGACCGGCTCTTGATTTCAGTTCAGGTCATGTTCTCATGGCTGTGAGATCAAACCCCTCCATTGGTCTCCATGCTGAGTGTGGAACCTGTGTGGAATTCTCTCTCTCTCTCTCTCAAAATAAATTAATAAACGTTTTTTAAATAAATTTACATCTTGTCTGAAATTGTATTTTCCCTGTCTGCAAAATGAGTAGCTAAAATGTAAATGGTACTTTTTCACTCCGATTTTGGGGAATCTACCTGGACTCTTTACTCATCCTCGAGTCTTATACAAAAAAAGTCTAAAAGGGGCTTTACAGTGAATATTTACTTTAGATGACTGAGCTCCAAACACTCAAATAACTGACAAAAATTCCATTCTCTCAGTTACTAACTACTACCAAATTATCATTGTCCAGATAGATACAGTTCTGAATTTACACATAAAAGATAGAGTTATTACAACATTTTGAAGAAAATCTTTGAAGCTAATTATCTAAAGATTAGAGAAAGAATATCTTTTAATTAATTTCAAACCCGGGATTGAGTACTAAGAAAAACATGAAAGAATGATTTCCAATAGAAAGTGCTGGTTATGGAGGAGTCTCCCTCCCCTTGAGGATTACCATTTAATTTTCAACATTGATTTGAAATAAATGCTGGTATGATCTCCAAGGAAAGACTGTTTCAGTTATAAACCTAATGAAGAAGCATCCAGTCTAATGAGCAAAATATATGTTGTGCTCCTTTGTTAAAGTAACTCACACACTCTCTGCTTTGGTTTTGATGAGGGTATTTACTTTTAAGAATTTCCTGTTCTCTCCAATAAACATCATGGAAGGTGAGTCTCCGGGGGGTGTGCCTCAGGCCTTCACTGATCTTTTCATTTACTTTCTCTCTCCCTACGTCCAACACACTGCTTGGCACTTTGGGTTTTGATCTGTGACTTGCCACAAATATTTTGCTTTTTCCTTATATCCATGAATAAGCTTAAAATGTAATGTTATCAATTCATGGCATGGTACACCCTGTGTCTGGCTAAACTTAAAATTACCTACAAGTTACTTCTACAGTTCACCGGCAAAAAAAAAACTAATAACTGAATTAAAACACGAGCTAAGGACATGATAAGATGTTTCCCCAAAGGAGATCTACAAATGGCCAACAGGTATAATGAAAAGATGTTCCATACCACTAATCATTAGGGAAATGCAACGTAAAGCTACAACAAGATACCACTGCACACCTGTTAGGATAGCTGTTATTTTTTTTAATATTTATTTATTTTTGAGAGAGCAAGCGCGCAAGCCGGGGAGGGGCAGAGAGAGAAGGGGACAGAGGATCCGGAGTGAGCTCCGCGCTGACAGCAGTTAGCCCGACACAGGGCTCAAACTCATGAACCCAGAGATGATGACCTGAGCCGAAGAGTCAGATGTTCAACCGACTGAGCCACCCAGGCACCCTGGATAGTTATTACTAAAAAAAAAAAAAAAAAAAGATAACAAGTGCTGGGGAAGGTATAGAGAAATTGGACCCCTTGTGCCCTATTGGTGTGGAGGCAAATTGGTGCATCCACTATGGAAAACAGCATGGATGTTCCTCAAAAAATTAAAACGATAAAAATATGATCTAGTAAACCCACTTCAGGGTGGTTATCCAAAAGAACTGAAATCAGGATCTCGAAGAGATGTTAGCACGCTTGTTTTCGTTTCAGCACTGTCTACAATAAGCAAGATGTGGAAACAACCTTAATGTCCATCAACAGGTAAATAGATATGGGAAATGTGGTACAGACATGCAACGGAATACTATTTCATCATAAAAAGGAAGAAAATCTGCAACGGGAGACAACACAGGTGAACCCACAGGACACTGTGCTAAGTGAAAGAAGCCAGTCACAGAAAGGCAAATACTGCGTGATTCTGTTCTTATGAGATACCTAAATTAATCAAAGTCATAGAATCAAAGCAGAATGGTGATTGCCAATGACTGGAGAGAAAGGGAAACGGGGAATTATTAATCAGAAGGCATAAAATTTCAGGGAAGCAAGATGAACGCACTCTAGGGTCTGTGGTACAACATTGTACCTATAGTCCACAATACTGTATTGCACACTAAAAAATTTGATAAGAGCCCTCATGCTAAGTGTTCTCGCCACAATAAAATATATTTTAAAAAAATCGCATGCGCAGCTGGAAAAAAAAATACCTACTGGTTAAATAACGTACGATTCGCTGAGCTTTGTATATATTTTAATATTTTGGTGGTTTTCAAAGGAATGCTTACAGATTATCTACAGGACAGCAGACACCCAATGTGTGCAGTATATAAGGACGTGTGAAAAAAAAAAAAAATAGTCTCTGCTCTCCAGGAGTCTCCCAGGATTCCTCAGGCTTTTAAAAGCCAATTAATTTTCTGAGCAAGTCAACATGGACGCAACAATCCCTTCCTCGCTCCCATTATTGTGTTCCACTTCCAAGCTTAGTTTTTAATTTGCCTCCAAATATACATTATTTTACCTTTAGGTAAAAATAGCTTGATGCACAATATGTGATCTTTTTTGACACGCTGCTTAAATTTAACAACTAAAAAGGGCCCTTTGCTTCTTCTGTACCATTGGCTTTCAGCAAACTTAACCTTAACCTCCCCAGATCACTGCTTTCGTGTTCCAAAGGCTAATGAGAACCTTCCTAGCATGTAACAGCATGTTCCTCACAAAGGGCGTAAATCTTTCCGTTCATCTCATAGCAATAAGGTATACAATGATAAAAAGTCCGCAACACCACCCTATTGCATCCAACAGCGTTATGGTTAGGTAAAGACAAATTTCAAATGGTGGGAGCCATTCCCAGATTGATCCACAAGAAATTTTCCAATCCTAATTAAAACTCACTTTAGTTTCACGTCAATTTATCGACACAGATCAACTGGGTCTCATTCTTTCTCTCTTAGACTATTAAATAGCTCCCAGCTGGATTCTCCTCTTCCAGTAATGCCTCCATTCATTCATTCATTCATTCACTCACTCACTCATCATTTGCATTTTATATTTTTAACAACAATATTGCTATCATTTATATATTCATTTTTTTTAATCTGTTGACCCTCTATTTCCCAGGCATGGCTATCTAACATTTTGATGAGGATAATTTGAATTCAGGAACATTTTGACTCGTCATAAAAAAAAATGACTAGCTCATATTTGTTTATTGCCACATTGTGTATACGGTAGAAACCCTTTCCTTCTCTGTGATCCTTGCTTCTACCTGACGAAGAGTTCTAGCATCTTGATATGCTGCACAGGGAAAACAAAAGCTGTGGTCAGTAAGATTGACAGGGGTGAAATTATGGATGACCGTGAGTATCCCCTGAAACTGTAAATTGTGGAAATCTGCCAAAGGTCTGAGCAAGAGGATCACATGACCATACAGGAATTCTGGAGAGCTCTCTCCAGCAGGAGGGAGGATGGATGGGGGAAAGTAGGCTGGAGGTAGAACCAATAAGGAATCTACCGTAAGAACCCAGGCCAGAAGGTGGGACTGAGTAGGACTGGGAATGGGAAGAAGGAGGTAAAATAATATATTTATGATTAAAACCAACAGACTTAAGGTGTGAACAAGAAGGAATCTAAAATGACCACCAATTTTCTCACAGGGGGTGATTCAGTGGAATGTGGAACATTAAACAAGTTAGGGAACATGAGGCTATCATGCTTGGGGAAAAAGATAATGAGGACACATTAACTTTAAGATGTACATAAGGCATTCAAGAGGTGATATCCAGTGAATAGTTCAGTGCTTCCCACAGCCTCACAACAGCCCTAAGAAGCTTTAGAAAAGGCAGATGCCAAGTCCCCCTTTCCACATTCACACCAAATTCCATAGACCAGGTTACCTTGGGTTGGACCCCGGGATTCCAATCACTTGAATGAAAATCACTGAAGTAATTTAATATACAGGTCTAGAGCTTAAGATTCACATTTTTTTTTTAATTTAGATCGTTACAGTTCAGATGGTGGTTGAGGTCCTGGATGTGAGTGCGATCACCCAGAAAGACTAGGAAGAATGAGAGAAAAGCAGACAAAGGACAGAGCGTATGCATCATCCCAGCATTAAAGTGCAGCCAAGGTAAACAGAGAGCACTAAGGCGATCCAAAAGGAATCACACACCAGTTGCACCAAGTTGTGACCCGGTTGAGAATGTCATGAAAACACAAGGTAGAATTGATAAGGATGCTTAAAGATAGAAGCGAGGAAGGAGGGAACTGGTGGCCTAATCATTGGAGAAACTCAGTGCTAAGACTGAAGATTCATCTTGAACACAAGGAGGAGGCGGAGAGGAAGAGAAAGACCAATGAGGATAGAGGTAGTTGGTAATGAAGGTCGTCACTGAGGGGAAGTTAATGCATTCTGTGGCAAGTAGCCTCCTTTTCCTCTGTGAGTTATGAAAAGGAACTTCCTGAATGTGAAATGGTTTAAGGTGGTCCTTGAGAGAAGTGAGAAAAGCATGAATCAGAGGTTGGATTGTGTATTTTTTTGCAGAAGTTCCCCACATCTCTGGTGTAGAAGCAGGAGAAGCAAAAAGCAGGCTAGAGCTGGATTGAAGATGCAATGGGGGAGACAAGTTGTCTCTAAGGAGACAAGCCTCATATAAAGTCGAGGGGCTGGGGCGCCTGGGTGGCTCAGTCAGTTGAGCATCTGACTTCGGCTCAGGTCATGATATCACAGTTCATGGGTTCAAACCCCACATCGGGCTCTGTGCTGAACTCTTGCTCAGAGCCTGGAGCCTGCTTCAGAGTCTGTGTCTCCTCCTCTCTCTTACCCTTCCCCACTCATGCTCTGTCTCACTCTGTCTCTCAAAAATAAATGTAAAAAAAAAAATTTTAAGTCAAGGGGCTGTGGTGAGGGAGGTTGAACCACAGAGTGCAAGCTCCATTGGAAAGAAAATGACCCCACAGATGGTGATGGGTAGAGATAATAGGAAAGAGTTGAAATAGCAAATATGATGCCAGCGTGGGAGAGAGCTGGAGATAGGAGAGCAGTGTGGGAGAGAGCTGGTTCCAAAGTAGTCCACAGGCGTTAAGATTCCAGAGGTGTAGCCAGTTCAAAATGGCCCCTGGAGTGAGCTGCTGCATACAGGAAGGTCAAAGCGTTTTGAGCTTGGGTTGATGGGTGGGACATTTAATAACAAGGTTGTTAAAATCCCCCAGGATCACTGGATGAACAAGGATGGAAAGGAAGGCTGTGAGCCAGGCTGCCATCTTCAATAAACAAGGGGGAAAGGACACTAAACAGAAGGGATAGAGAGGGCCGAACTGATGGTGTGATTTTTGAAAAACATGGATTTTTACATGAGTCTAAAAGTGAGGGTCTGGCAGCATTGGGGAATTAGAAAATGCTAACCGCCATTCTCCTAGCACACTGGATTTTCCCTACTGAAGCTCCCAGGAGCTTTCTAACACACAAAACTGTGGATTTCTGTCCTCTTTTTAAAATTTGTCATGGCTCCCATCATCCTCTGAATAAACATAGCCTATGAGGTCCGAGGTCATCATGACTGGTCTTGGCTTTGTTTCCCTCTCCCACCTAAAGGATCGGGGTGACTGCTTGATGTACCCCAAACACCTGCTGTTCTGCAGCCACTGTGCCTGTGCGTATGCTAGTCCTTTTGTCTGTGGCCCCGTCTCCTCAGTGGTGATGGCTCAGACTCTGCCCACGTGTGATCTCCTGAAAGAGCCCATCCTGATCAATGGCCTAATATGATCTTCTAGAACCCACCCAACTCTCTTGCAAAAGTTTCCACATTGTGTTGTGATTCGTGTTATGAGATTTCTACCCCTACTGATCACTTTGAGATTGACCAGGTTTTCTATCTGTTCTCTGTTACCTTCAGTCCATAGCGTTCTGCCCAAAATGTAGTGAGCACTCAGTACACATTGACCAAAGTGATATTTGCGTGCCAAGCTATCGAGTTAGCTCTGACCGTAGGAAGCTCTGGTTTGTATATAATTCGTAATCTCACACAGTCACCACAAGCTCACACAGAGTTTCCAGGAACGACTATAACAATCCAGTTCTCAAATTAACATACATAAATATCATAAATGATTGTCAAGGCCTCATCCTAACATTTGTGTGAAGGAGATAAAATTACATCTTTCCAGAAGCAAAGGAAAGAAATTCATCCTAGCCTGTTCCTTTTAAGTGCTCTTTGCCATCCCCAGTAGCCTCTAGCAAAGAACTTTGTTTTTCTTGCAACTTCTATATTAGGCCAGCCATGCCTCTGAGGAGGGTGTTGGTCATCTTCCATGAGGTCCCGCCCGAATCCTGTCCTTGATGATTATGGCCCTTGGGGTCTGCTCGGAGGCACATTGCTTTGTGGACAGGCCAGAGGCAGGACGGTTGGAACACCTGAGCATAAATATCTGGAAGGAGGGAGATGAGATCTTTCGGTGTTTTCTACCCACATATTTGTTATCTACATATTCCATGCAGGGTAAGCCATCCCTAATTCATTTTTGTATGTGCGATTATACTGTACATATCTTAATTCCTCTTCTCATCTCCTTGTCAAATTGTGCTCATGGAGACACTGGCTACCAAAATTGCTACCAGCTGATTGTTCCTGGCATAGGTAGAAATCTTCTCTTGGCAAAGGTGCAGAGAAAGTCATTACCAGAAAATTTGCTATTTCCTGAAACCTCTCATATTACTGCTATATAGGTTTGTCAAATCCACATCAAGATCATGCCCTATTTTAGTAAAAATATAAAATAAAAAAATAGCCCCTGGATGACAATTCCTTCATCATCATATTTTGTAATATAAAGAAGAGATATTCTTTTTATTATCATTATTCAAGACAGACAGAGACAGTGTGAGTGGGGGAGAGGCACAGAGAGAGAGAGAGAGAGAGAGTCCCAAGTAGGCTCCGTGTCAGAGAGCCCAACGTGGGGCTTGAACTCACGAAACTGGGAGACCATGACCTGAGCCAAAACCAAGAGTCAGACGCTCAACCGACTGAGCCAACCCCGCATGCCCCAAAAGAGGAGATATTCTTGAAAATGCCCCTCAGGTTTTGTCAACTTTATTGAAAGAAGAGTATCAGCCCAAAAAAGCAAGATCAACACAGATCCTTTCTTCACATTCCTAAATTGAATGCTCTAATTATTTGTTTTAAAAATATAGCCATTTTCATTCTGTCACCGGAGGCAACGTTGGCTAGTTCATTGCGTTGAGAGGCCAAGAAGTTGTCTTTCTTTTCATTTCTAACCCAAAAGTCAGATCCAAACTTTTGAAGTTCTCTTGCATCATCTGAGGCAAGTGGCACCAAAGATTTTATTAATATCCACGCAATCTCCTGAGCTCTCCCTCACTTTGTAACTTTAATACTTAACAGAGTTTTGAAATGGCTGTTGGGCCAAAGTTTTTAACGGGGGGCTAGCCACTGGCCTTCTGGCCAGAGGTCTGTGACAAAGGACACTGGGGACAGTAGGCTCATCAGAGCCCACAGACATCCTTGTGGAAAACCTCTCTCCCCAAGGAATTTGGTCCCAGCCCTTGAGCATTCCAAAGTCTGCAACTTTCCATGGCTACATATGGCCCATTGACAGTTAACAGCTGTCAGGCGGACAGGCCGTGCAAACCCAGCTGGCCGATTGAGGCCACGTCTAGACAAAATGAACGGACACAGCTCATCAGTTCCATTTGGGCATCCGGGCAATTGATGCGGATCAGCCCCGGGGCTCGTGGCAACTGCAGAGATGAGCGTGGGAGCGTGGCCCTCATGGGGTGGAGCACATAGCCACACAGTGGCCCTGGCTGCCCTGGGTGAGCTCCATACGCCGTGCTGCCGAAGGGGACAGTCTTGCTCCACGACGGTTGTCCGTGTTCATTCCTGTCAGTGGCTCCTTGTAACCTCAAGTAACACCACCAAAGCGCCCATCTCAAGAAGCATTTTCTTAAGAGTCACCTTGCCGCATGTTCCGTCTGGCAGATGCAACTAACTCAGGGCTCGGAAGTCAAGAATCTCTCTGCTTTTCAAAGACCGACCGTGGTGGAAAGGAATATTCAAACAATTGAGGAAGTAGGGAGGTTGACCCCAGCTGCCATCACAGGACGTCTGCTGAAGCAAAAAAAAAAAAGCTGCAAAGCGTTATATGGTCACGAAAATAAAATGTCATCGGACTGCCTGTCCCATCTTTAGCCTAAACTTTACGATTTTTTTTTTAAACCTTTTTGGGAAGAATTCCAAAAATCACCACAAAATCCTCCCTCAGACATGAAATATTTCTCTGTAAATGTATTAACAACTCCAGCTAGAGTCTAGCCTTTGTGATGGATAAAGAAACCCAGTTCTCAGAATAGGTCCGGCGTGCCTCAAAAGACAAACAAGAAAGACAGAAGATGCCACAAAATCTGCCTGAGGACACAAAAGTTGTATGGCATCCAGCAACTCCTGGGCTGAGGCGATGAGCTCCAAGCTTCTCACCAAACGTGTGGCCCCATGCAGAAATATGCCAAAACAACACAGTTTGGGCTCATTGTGTCCCAATTAATACTATAATGAGCTTCCTTAGATAGCCAAATCCTTAATCGGCCCCTATCAAAACTATGTCTGCTCAGAAAAAGACTCCTGTTAATTCTGCTTAATGCCTGACAGTGGTTAAGCACCATTAATACTCCATAATTTCATTGTGTGTTATTGTAATCATATCAGCTTATATCTCAGTGGCTACGCAAGGCTCAATAGGCTGCCGTGAATTACAGGTCACGTGACTCGGCTTCAGTAAGAGACTATCTTCCATCACAGCCAGACCTCCTTTGCCCTCCCCGCAGTCAGTAGCCTAAGCAGGTATTAATAAAGGTCTCCTTTTTTAAATTGCATAGCTCTAAATGGTCTTTAAGGGACCCAGCAGTAATCTCAAGATCCCTATATTTTAGCAGGAAAGCAGGACAGAGGAATTAATAAGAGCCCTTTCTGTGTAAACTGCTCCCTGCTCTAAGGCTATAGCGTGATGTCAGGGCGCTAAGAGAATTTTAAATGCACAGGATGGATTGTTTGTGTTGCAAAAGCGAAACAGGGGCCAAAGGCTAAGAGACTTGAGAAAATTGAAAGACTGCCAGGGATGCTGGGATGCAAATAGCAACAAAACAGGGATAAATGCTCCTACTCACATATGCAGGAGTCCTGCAGAAGGGGGGAGAAAAAAAAGGTTATTAATTTTCACCAGGCTGTATCTTACAGCTGGTGGCTCAGCATCAGTTTTTGGTGTAATGAAAATGGTCTGAGCAGAAGATAAATGGTTCATAAAGTGGACCATTTAGATGCAATCGAGGCTCAATCTGCCCAGTGACTAATCACGTCCCCCCAGTAAAGCTGAATTCCACTAACAGACTTTTTTTTTTCTTTTTTTTTTCTTTTTTTTTTTTTTTTCCCCGGCTGTACCAGTGAATTGTAGCCGGGTCTAAGTTCAAGGCAGGCAGAGAATTATCTTGATTTATTAGCGCACTCCCTGGCCGTGCCACTCGCTCGGCTGTGCCTTTGTGGGCTTCTGCCCTGTTGCTGTCGGAGTGTAATTTTTACTGTTCCCCTGTGACTGGTACACAGCATCATTTTCAGCTGCTAGAAAAATGGGCTGCTTTTGCACCTGTAATTTTTCTTCTTTTGCTGCTGAAGGTATATAATATATCTCTAAAGTGCGTAATAAGTTTCTGAAAAACGTGTTTTTAAAAGAAATTGATTCCAGTGGTTTATAAGCCAGAGCAAGGCCACATAAGGAAATGCACCAGATTGCAAAGGTATGCCTGGTTGGCAAGGCAGCCATTTTTACCCTTCCGCTTAGTAAATCCTGACTCCTGGTCCAGACTATCATTTCAGACATTTTTTCTATACAGTAGTTGCTTCTCGTAATGAACTCTGATCAAATAAAAGTGTTGTTTATGTGGAGACTTTACAAGTCCTGATTACGTATAAAATAGAGTAGAATCCCTCATAATGACATTTAATTGTGAGAAAGAAAAGATCCCAACAGAAGAGCGTTCAGCTGTATTTGTTCAGTGTTCCTTTGCAAAATGCCATTTATAGATCGTTCAATTATGACATTATTATGAGCCGCGTAAGAGTAACTCACTGGCTCTCCATATTTTTAGACCTATGGAAAAATAAACGTGGGTGTGATTTTCATTATTTTGACTGGGAGTCATTCACAAAAGACCCTTCGTGTTTACGAGGATTGACTGTCCCATTTGGCTAATGAATTCTGACGTTTCACCCGTAATCTTGTGAGCATCTTCAGAAAGGGAATCCGCGTGGCTGAGGACACTAGGAGAGGCCAACTCTCTTCCCCTTGGAGGCTCCAAAGATTCTAACCAGATGTTATTAATAACCCAACAAATGGCAGGAAGACGGGGTCTGAGCTGGTTTATTCTGAACCCTCCGACGTGATTTTTCCATTTTCTGAGGGACCTGACAGATGGGATAGGTAAACTATCAGGCAAAAAGCAGGCAGGAACTGCTGCTGAAAACCTCAGTGATCATACATCTTCTAGAAAAGGAGCTCACGTTCTCAGATACCTGCCTCTGTGGTTTCATTCCTTCCATGACACCAGTTTCCAGAAGGCGGCAGAAGGTGTAGATCCATTACTTCCCGAGCAGCCTCTCAGACCCACATCTGTCTATTTCGCAGGGTGAGTTTTCACCTGCCTTCTTCCCTTTTCCCCAGAGCTTTGACCAATGCAGCGGGGAACTGGCCTTTGCAGTGGGACAAATGGGCCCATGTGATGCAGACCACGCCTACAGTTAGGGCAGCAGAAAAAGATGGAGAAGCTTCGGGGTTGTCATTTGCAGCCAAGTGTATCGTCAGACCACGTCTGTGACGACAGAACCACAACATGCTTCTGTTATGCATGTAGCAAACACTCATTGCATACTTATTGCGTGTCACGTACTGTGATAGGTTTGCAGAACACACAGACAAATGAGGCAGCGCCCTCCTCCGACAGGCTGGCAATCTTGAATGACCAATGAGGAAATGAATGAATGGCTGGGTGTCTCTGTCTTGGGTGATGCTCAATGAATCTGAAGGAATAAGGCCAAAGGTCAGTTACCTCCACTTCTAGTCAGAGCCAGCGAGGATCCGTGTGGCTTTGGGGAAGTCACTTAACTTCTCTGTACGTTGATCTCATAACTGTAAAGCGAGGATAAATATCTTTGCCTCATTCATCACTCAAGTCAATTAGGGGGAATCAACTCGATGGCTTTTGGGCAATTGCATTGGTGGGCCGTGAGTAAGAACGTAGGCCACCGTTACTGTTGCCTAAAAGGTCAGGGACTGTCATAAAGTCGCGAACATCACGTCCTGCCCGATGGCACCTGGTAGAGCAGAGAAAGGGAAGCTGAAATACAGCTCACTCTTGGGGCACCAAGTCAGTGACTGGATGTGGGGCTGGGTCATCCACGGAGAAAGGCAGAGCTTTTCCTAATTTGCACAAATGCACCAAATGAGCTAGCAACAGTGAGTGGACTCGTGGAAAGTATTTGGAACCACTCCTTTCCCAAGTATTTCCTTGAACCGTAAGTACTTGACCTTTCACTCGCTTCTGTTACGTTAGACATTGGCCTGTGACACCAAGCTATGATATCTTGAAGAATTACATCTTGGCTAAAGAGCATGATTTTTTTTTTTTTTTGGATTTATTTAGCCAATGCAAACATAGCCTTAATTTTTAATTCACAAGATTATAAGGGTGCATGGGGAGAGAAAGTTTTCAAAATGAAAGCATAGCTTATACAGCGGATGGATCGGATTCTTTAGAAACGTTCCTCGACTGAACCAGCCAGCTGAGAGTTAAATCAGAGATGATCCCAACACAGGAAGGACCCATTCAACTGTAAGCCAGAAATGATCTTTTATGTGTTCTAAACCTTCCCCACCAATCCTAACTAAATAGCCCCCTCCCTATCACTAACTCTGCCCTGGTCTGTCTTATCTTTATAGCATTAGTCAATACTGGAATTATATTTTTGGTTTTGTTTACTTCCTTATTTCTTATTTCCCCATTTAGGGGACCCGGAGCAAGTCGTGAATCTGTTTTCTTGCCAGTCAAATGGAGACACTGACACCTTCCAGGGCCATTAGGAGATAATGAAGATAAAGAATCCCATAGAGGCTACAAAGAACCTTCCACAGTACTAGCCTAAGGGCCTCAAGAATGCCTGAATGCTTGGGGCACCTGAGTGGTTCCATTGTTAAGCTTGGATTCTTGGTTTTGGCTCAGGTCACCGTCTCACCGTCTCAAGTCTCGTGTTCTCACAGTTTCATGGGTTCGAGCCCCGTATCAGGGCTCCTGCTTGGGGTTCTCTGTCTCCCTCTGTCTCTGCCCCTCCTCTACCTGCACTGTTTCCGTCTCTTTCAAAATAAATAAACAAACTAAACTAAACTAAAAAAAAAAAAAAAAATACCTGAACCCTTGCCCCAAACACACACACAAAGTCCTTGACGGATATGTTCTAGAGGCAGCAGGAAATAAAATTAAGGTTACCCTTCTCCCTTGAGGCCAGAGCTGTGATAGGGTCCAAAACCAGTCTGTCTATCTAACCTGCCTCCAAGTAGGGGGAGGGAGGGAGTTGAACCAGGTTTCTCTCTTGCTCTCTTTCTGTCTCCTTTCTGTCTCTCTGTCTCTGTATCTTTCTCTCTCTCTCTCTCTCTCTCTCTCTCTCTCTCTATGTAATGAATGGAAGTATGTAATGGTCGTTGGAAGGCAAAGGTAGATAAGCAGCCTGATTTCCCCTTCTGCAGCCAGCAGGAAAGAGAGAACAGAGCAGGAAAGAAAGAACCAGAGAGAAACAAATCCATGGGTCTGAATTTAAACTTATAGCAGCCTCACCTGCTGGAAAAATCGCATTCTGCCATATGATCGACAAACAGCAGCTCCTTTTTGGAGGCTGGCGAGTCGGGGGCAGGGAAGCTAGCCGCTGAAGAGGGCAGTGAGCACTTTACCCCCCACACAGGGGTTTCTAACACCTGACATCTCCTGGGTACTCAGGACCCCCACGGTGAACAACATCACGATGATCCAAAAGAGAACATTTTCCAAATAAGATGCACGAAAGAGAATTCACTCCTTCTGAGTCACCAAAATGAGAGTAACCTTCAGGATTCTACATGTGAGTGGGTAGGTTGCAGTCCTCTTGGAAGAGGGCTCACAGCCCGGCAGGGTTATTCAACGTCTTAGTCAGCTTGGATTACTATAACAAACTACCACAGATGGGGTAGCTTAAACAGCAAACATATTTGTCACAGCTCCGGAAGCCGGACGAGTCCAAAACCAAGCTATTGACAGATTCGGTTCCTGTTAGCAGACATCCCTCTTCTCATTGTATCATTACGTGGTCGGGAGGGGAGAGGTCATCTCCCTCTCCTCGCTTCTTATAGGGGCACTAATCCCTTATGAGCTAATTACCTCTCAAAGGCCCCACCTCCAGATACCATCACATTGCGGATTAGGTTTCAACATATAATTTTTTTTTTTCCTTTGGGGAGTCAGAAGTGGGGCGGGGGAGGGGGGAGGCACGAACATTCATTCCATTGCATTCAAACTGGGATGTTTAGCTTTATAATTGGAATAATGAAAGACGAATTTACACTCTTCCAGAACTTCTGGCACTTCTTTTTTTAAAGAATGCATAAAGCATAGAATGGCTTACATTTATGTGGAAAGATAAATACTTACTGTTTCTACTAAGTGTTAGAAAACTGAATGGCTTGCTAGTTCTGGGTTGCAAATAAAATCAACACTTCTCTCTGTAATTTATCAGCTTGTCTCTACAAACACTTGGATTAATCTAGTATCTACTCGTCTCCGTGTTAAGATAATCGTGACAACGGGGTAAAATATTTATCAATAGAAAATTGAATCCAAATACACTGAAACACTCACTGAGCCACTTTTCAAGCCAGTAGGAATTAGGCATAAGACCTACATTCAAGGTAGGATCGTTCCCTGTTATAAATATTGGAGCCTAGATGGGTAAACTGGGTCTGGGAACAAAAATAGGAACTAAGAATTCACGTTGTCAGAAGCTGTCCTGTCAAAGCCTTACACATTCACAGGTTCTGTATGTTTCCGTGAACCTCTTTATATACACTGGTGTGACAATATATTTGTCCTGACGGTAGGCTTGCGTGGGGGCGGGGTGGGGGACGCAAAAGAAGTATGTGTCATTCATGCTGGGATACAAGTATACTAATTGGCCAATTATTTATTGATTAGACAACGAAAGTTGATTTTTAAAGCCCAATTGGCCACAAATTATTGACTTTTTTCCCCTGTACTTAGGAAAACTGTCCTTCTGAGTGGAAAATTACATTAACAGTAATCATAAAAATAATTAGCGTCATTTTCTAAAAGCTGATATCTCAATTTTGTCTTCGCATAGTGCCATGTCCCATTACTGTCACGTTCCTTACAAAACTGATCGTAGGCAGCTTCGTGGTCTTCCAGCCTAGAACATGACATGGTTTAGCCAAAGCCTTACGGGCTACATCCTCTCCTTGCCTAGAATCGAGGTTGAAAATGAGAACTAAGTGGGACAAACGGGCGAGAGCGTAGGAAAACCTCCAGTTTCCAGGGTCTACTTCTGTTTGAGCTTGCTGCCAGAGGATGAAATGATTCTGAAGGAGGAGCACAGAGTCTGGAAGCAGGAAGACACCAGGATTTACATCAGAGGTACAATTGTTCACAAGAAACTCCCAAAGATGCTACCGTCTGAGCAGGTAGCGATATTCGAAACTACTTCCGGTCCACCCTTCCCCGGCCCAGACCTCGGAGGGGGACTAGGACAGAATCACACGGGGCAGCCGGAATCTCCCCTTCTGCTTCTCTTCCGGTCACACGCTGTGCAAGAGAGCCTTACTGGCCATTTCGGGAGACGAGGTGGGTCCTCTGTCCCTACTTGTCCTTGTTTGCGGTGTAGGTTTTCTGCTTTGCAGCAAAAAAAGGCAGATCAGACATTTTGTCCTTCTATTGAGATCTCCAGGGCACTGATGCGATCCATAGCATGCGCGGAATTATCAGCCACAGGCGCGAGGACAGTTTAGGATTTCTAAAAAATTACTACATTCAGGGTCTTCGTGCATATCTCGAAATCAAACATCTGGATAGGAATGGCACCGCAAACCCTCAGATTGGGGAAAGAAGGGAGCCAAGGTCGCTTGATATTTTAAGACTATCAGGATCCAGCCCTTGGCCACTCCTTCTGGGTTTGAGAAGGTGCGTGCTTCACTCACTAATTATCTCATTGGGGACCTGAAGTCTACAGTTTTCAGGACAAATTTTATTCTAACCAAAGCATTCAAATGATGTGTGGGAAGGTCATCAGTGAAGGAAGTAAAAATTCTAGACTATCTGAGTTGCAGTGTAGATATCTTTATAAACCCCGTCACTATAACCTCATAAAGAAGAAGCACTGGAAGGATCCAAGTTGAAAATCCAGGTTGAAAACCACTGTTCAAACAAATGATTGGTTTCTTCAGTCAACAGAGCTTTGTTGAGCACATACTATATATTTCACCCACTATTCTAGGTGCTTTCGTGGAGAAAAAAAACAAACAAACAAAAAAAAAATGTTGGTTGATTGCTTTGATAACAGCATCCCCAGCCCTAGAACCCCACAAAGGTTGTTACCAAGACCTTTTTTTGTGCAGCGTTAGTTTCCAAGCTTTGCTTACAATCAAAGGCACTTTAATAAGCACTTGGAAGTGGTGATAAAAAATGGCAGCCGTGACCTAGAACACTGGCCTTCTATTCCTGCAGGGCTAAAATTGTTAACTCCATGACCCGGCGAAAATCCCAGATGTTATGCTTGGAGTTTAATTCAGCCAAACTTACCATGAAGCAGTTCCAGGAACGCAGTGCACACGTGAGAGTTCAAAACCCCTCAGTGGGTCTTCACGTCGGTACCAGTTCCATCCCTCCTGGTGTTCGACTTGAGACTACCAGCTCACCTCCACAGACCATGCCCACGCGGGGGTGGAAATTAGCCTTCGGGGGTCTTTTCAGGCTGTGGTTGGATGCCAGCCAGCCGTTCAGAAAGGAAAGAGGTCTGGGGCGCCTGGGTGGCTCAGTCGGTTAAGCGTCCCACTTCAGCTCAGGTCACGATCTCGCGGTCCATGAGTTCGAGCCCCGTGTCGGACTCTGGGCTGATGGCTCAGAGCCTGGAGCCTGCTTCCAATTCTGTGTCTCCCTCTCTCTCTGCCGCCCCCCCCCCCCATTCATGCTCTGTCTCTCTCTGTCTCAAAAATAAATAAATGTTAAAAAAATTTTTTTTTTAAAAAAGAAAGGAGGGGCGCCTGAGTGGCTCAGTCGGTTAAGCGTCCGACTTCAGCTCAGGTCATGATCTCGCGGTCCGCGAGTTCGAGCCCCGCGTCAAGCCCTGGGCTGATGGCTCAGAGCCTGGAGCTTGCTTCCGATTCTGTGTCTCCCTCTCTCTCTCTCTGCCCCTCCCCCGTTCATGCTGTGTCTCTCTCTGTCTCAAAAATAAATAAACGTTAAAAAAAAAAAATTAAAAAAAAGAAAGGAAAGAGGTCTAACCTCTGACCAACCCCCCAGCCATCCAGTTCCCTGAGAGGTGGACTGGGCTTGCCTTGCTTGCCCCATTTCTTTTTTTCCACCTTTATTTTCATTTATCAGTGGCTGTCTGGAAAACCTAACTGGTGTTATTTCCGTCTTGAACAGGCTACGAGGTATCAGAGACGGAAAAGCTCTCCTCCCCCCCTCTTTTTTTCTGAATTTACGAAAATAATAACAATGGTAACAGTAAAATAAAAGCCCGTATCGACAAGGGAAGTATAACCGGGTCTTTTGCCTTAACGAAATTTGCTTTCGTTAAAACCGAACCTGCAGTGCGTGCTCCTTGATTCCTTTGGTGTGTTGCATTCACCAGCATAAATAAACCTCCTGCTTTCGAGCTGGGAAGCCCTGCTATTTTAAAGATGAAAAAATTTCAGCTTCTGGACGGCTGCTTTCATTTAACACAGCTTCAAATGAATTTATGAACTGTTCTATAATGTTTTCTGCATACACCAAGTGGTAGACTTTAGGCAGAAACCCAATATATGTTTAGTTAGTATATAATAAACATAATATTTACATGGGCTATGCACTGTGTTAAGAATCAAGAGCAGTTGCTCTATAAACTGTTACTGAATTCTCTAACATAGAGCCCTAACCAAGTAGTCCATCAAGATTCCAGAAGAATTTTGGGGAAGAGACCCTGACCTACTCCACATACACACACGCATGTGTGTGTTTGTGGGCATGCCAGCCTAGGACTCCTTCGTTTAAAAACAAATCTCCTTAACCAAAACCTTGACAACAATCTCATTTTCTTCGGCGGCTAGGATGACAATGTAGTTTAAGATATTGTTTTTAACTTTAGAGGTATCTCTGTGGTTTTGAAGAATGTTTCAGGAGCTGAAAAAAAAATTTTTTTTTAATCCCAGTAGATAGAAAAAGGCAGTTCATTTCTTAAGCAATAAACAGAAAGCCGGGGGAGGGGTGCTGAATAAGCATGCTTATATGGAATTTTTCTTTGAAAAGCCCACTAGTTAGGCACTGTAACACTTCAGTTGATATTTCTACAGTGCAAACACGATAGTGGAAATTAAGTTGCCCCAGCAAATTCAGTTTAGTGGAAATTTGTTATGAATAAAACGCTGCAGTTGGCTCTAGAACATTGAATTTATCCACCAAATAATATCTTAGAAATACCACTTCAGAAGAAATCAGCTCTAAATAATTGATAAATTTGGTTTGTTTAGAAACCTTTTGACCTCTGTAATAGAAAGTAAAAACACATTTCAGTTATTAAAGTCACATATATTCCCTCTGGTAGGGGGAGCTTTTAATTTTAAGCTGGGCTCTGTAGGGGCCATTTGATAAAGCTTAGAGAAATTTTTCAACTGCTGCTGTTGGATTTGGGTCAACCTCCTTTGGGAAAATGGAAAAAGATAAATTTGTAGCTTTTCATAACACACAAGAAAACTTCAGAGATTTTAAACATTAAGACCTATTGGAAGTGAAAGATCGTTTTTTCGGCAGCCCCTTCTGGCTACCTCCCACCCCCAAACTCAGTCTCTCTCTTTTTTCTTTGGAAAGGAGGTTTAAATGTTTGTGCTGTTAAAATAAAGGAAAGGATCATCAGCACTTCCTATTAATGTAAGACATTCCTTTTTAGATGGGCGCTGTGTCTCTTATCAGCCATATTTAGAGCAATTCTGTTGTGTAGGGAAAATAATAAGAAACTATTTTGCGTGTGTGTGTTGCTGTTGTTGCTTTTAAGATACAGAGCAGAGGAGAAGGGCAGAAAGAGAGAGAGAATTTTAAGTAGTCTCCACACTCAGCGTGGAGGCTGAAGCGGGGCTGGATCCCATGGCCCTGAGGTCATGACCTGAGCCCAAATCAAGAGTTGGATACCCATCCGACCGAGCCACCCAGGTGCCCCGCAAGAGACTATTTTAAAGTGATCTCTAGGGGCGCCTGGGTGGCTCAGTCAGTTAAGCGTCCGACTTCAGCTCAGGTCATGATCTCGCTCATGGTTAGTGAGTTCGAGTCCTGCGTCGGGCTCTGTGCTGACAGCTCAGAGCCTGGAGCCAGCTTCAGATTCTGTGTCTCCTTCTCTCCCTCCCCCTCCCCCACTCACACTCTGTCTATCTCTCAAAAATACATAGACGTTAAAACAATTTTTTTTTAAAAAAGTGATTTCAAACTGAAACCTTTTTTCTTCAAATACACTTATTTAACAAATAATTTTATTGGCTATTTCTCTTTTGTGATCCAGCATACCTTAGCAAACGCTCTCTGACTTGGCTTTCCATGTTGAATAAACTGTGCAAGGCATGCAAAGGATTTACCTTTTATGACATTATTGTCAATATCATTAATACATACTTAAAAGCACAGCCCTCCTCTCTAATGAAGAAATGAAAGTAAAACATTCACCTCTATTGACGTAAGATGTGCTCAAATTCCATAGCTCAAGGAAGTGGATCTTTACGAGTTCTTTATAAATGCTACCTTTTAAGAAGGTGCATTGAAATTGCTTCTCCAACCCAAGCACAGCCTCGATGACATTTGGACATTATTTTATTACACCGTGGGCTTGTGAAGCCAAAGGATTGTATCTGATCTTTATTATGTTCTTTAGGAAACAGATTTGCCCTTTTTTGCCCAATAGATGATTGAAAGTGTTCGTAGCTGGAAAACCTTACGCTGACTCCAACATCAGAAGCAAGCCGTGGTGTTTTATAAGTCCCTCCCTAGCCACCCACCGCCTGCTGGGAAAAATAAAAGATTTTGTTTCTGTGTTTTTCAGAGCTCTCCTGCCGGAGACCCCCCATCCCACATTTCTTTATTTCTTCAAGTTCCGTCTCCCTCAGACTCTATCCCCTCCCTCCGCCTCCCCTCAATTACCTCACAGGCCAGCACCCCCCTCTTCTAGACGACTTATTTAATTCCACATGTACCAGGCACTGTGCTAGTCTGGGTGGCTGGATTCTCAAAGTATCTGAATAAAGATACCGATGGGGACCCTCCAAAGATGGAAAGAGGTTTCCTATCTTGATGTGGTGAAATCCACTGGCCTTTGACAAAGAACTCATCCCTCAGCGTGACTTAGAAGCCAGCTGACTGAAGGAATACCAGGAATCAATATGGAACGACTCAAGGAAAAAATATGCATAAATAAGTGGTAACTGTCGGGACACCTGGATGGCTCAGTCTGTTAAGGGTCCGACTTCGGCTCAGGTCATGATCTCACGGTTCGTGAGTTCGAGCCCCACGCCAGGCTCTGTGCTGACAGCTCAGAGCCTGGAGTCTGCTTCGGATTCTGTGTCTCCCTCTCTCTCTAGGCCCCTTCCCAGCTCATGCTGTCTCTCTCTCTCTCTCTCTCTCTCTCTCTCTCTCTCTGTCAGAAATAAATAAACATTAAAAAAAAATATTTTTTGAAAAGTAACTTTCTCATTTCTCAATGAGTATGAAGAGGCGGGAGGTCTGAGAGGAGGGAAGAGAAATAGCTGAAGAAATCAAGGTAGGTACATATCTCAGGGTGAGTCTGAGGAAAGAGAGCCCAGCAAGTACCAGACCACCATCCACAGAGATAAATAGCCTCATTTCCCTGGATTTAAAAGAGCTGCTCCAAGAGGCTCTAAATCCGGAACACCCTAAGACTCTGGTGGATCAGTGCCTTCAAGGGAACAGAAAACCCTGCCCATCAGCCCCTTCCTCCATGCATGTGAGGACATAATGGCTGCCTGATTGCATCCCATTCTCTCAGAAAAAAAAGAAGTGTGCTTTGTCTTTATCATCTGGGGTGTGTGCTTCCTTGACATACGTATATTTAGATCTTGATCTTTAGGAACCAACTGGCTAAAAGTAAACAGTGATAAAGGGCCAGGGCCCACACGATAGTGATTATTTAACAAAAACAAAAACAAAAACAAAACTAGAAAGTCAGAAAATAAATGCTGGCGAGGATGTGGAGAAATCCGCACATTTGTGCAATGTAAAAGGTTGCGGCCACTGTGGAAAACGCTGGCATTTCCTCAAAAAAAAAGTAAACAGAATTCCCATAAAATTCAGCCATTCTACTTCTGGGTATATATGCTCCAAAGATTAAAAAAAAAAAAATTTTTTTTAACGTTTATTTATTTTTGAGACAGAGAGAGACAGAGCATGAACAGGGGAGGGGCAGAAAGAGAGGGAGACACAGAATTGGAAGCAGGCTCCAGACTCTGAGCCATCAGCCCAGAGCCCGACTCGGGGCTTGAACTCACGGACTGCGAGATCGTGACCTGAGCTGAAGTCGGACGCCCAACCGACTGAGCCACCCAGGCACCCCTATATGCTCCAAAGATTTGAAAGCAAAGACTCGAACAGATGTTTGCACACTGATGTTCATATTCACATTATGGACAAGAGCCAAAAGGTGAAAACAACCCCACTGTCAACAGATGAATGGGAAAACAACCTGTGGCATATACATACAGTGGAATATCATTCAGCCTCAAAAAACACGGGCATTCTGACGCACAGCTGCAACACGAACGAAACTTGAAGACAGGCTGACGTGACGAAATTATGTTAAGTGACATAAATCAAACGCAAAAGGACAAACAGTGTATGGTCCTGCTTGTGTGAGGTGCCTAGAGGGGTCAAATTCACAGAAGCAGAAGGGAGTATCGTGGTTACCAGGCGCTGAGGCAAAAGGGCTTGGGGGCTTAATGCTTGATAGGGACTAGGGACGGAGTTTCAGTTTGGGGAGATGAACTGGTTCTAGACGTGGATGGTGGTGATGGTTATACAACACTGTGTACCATACACTTAAAAACACCTAAAATGTGGGGTGCCTGAGTAGCTCAATAAGTTAAATGTCCGACTCTTTGATACCGGCTCAGGTCGTGATCTCATGGTTTGCGAGATCAAGCCCCATATCCGGCTCTGCATTGACAACGTAGAGCCTTCTTGGAATTCTCTCTCTCCCTCTCTCTGCTCCTCCCCTGCGCTCGCTCTCTCTCAAAAATAAGAAAATAAACATTTTTTAATATTTGTCTATTTGGGGGAGCACATAAGCAGGGGAGAGGCAGAGAGAGGGGGACAGAGGATCCAAAGCAGGCTTTGCGCCAACAGGGTGACAGCACCTAGCCAGATGTGGGGTTCGAACTTATGAACCGAGAGATCGTGACCTGAGCCAAAGTCCGACGTTCAACAGACTGAGCCACTCAGGTACCCCAAGAAATCAACATGTTTTTTAAAAAATGCTTAAAATGGTAAATTTTGCTGTGTATGTTTTATCATGGTTAAGAAACAAAAAAAACAAAGGAGCCACCACTTACGGAAATCTCATGGTAAAAATCAAGAAATCAAACGTGAACAGATCTTTCTGCTCAAGCCGATAAACAAAAAAAGCCTGCCCAGGGCACCGGGATGGCTCAGTCAGTTAAGCATCCAACTCTTGGTTTCACTTCAGGTATTGATTTCACCGTTCGTGGGTTCAAGCCCCTCATCAGGTAGCCCGGAGCCTGCTTGGGACTCTCTCTCCCTCTCTGTCTGCCCCTCCCAGGCAGACTCACTCTCTCTCTCTCTCTCAAAATAAATATAAATTTTTTAAAATACCCAAAATAAGAAACCCTAGTTAATATTTTTGCTGCTTACTCTTCTGTTTTATATTCCCTTTTCTGTTATATCTGTCATGTTACCTTGTCTGGACCTAGCCATGCAAGAGGGCTTCTCGTCTTCTTCTTGACTCCAAAGATGTCTCTACAAGTCCACAGGGTTGGGTTCTAATCAGTCCTCCACCTGTTTGGGACTTTTTTGTCTGTTTTCAATTTACGAAAAACTCTTATTATGCATGAGGAGTTGATTCGATTAAACTGATGAATCAAATGTATTTGTTTCTCTTCTAAGACATCAGTGTTCTTTGGTGTCACATAAATTGAGTTCGATTACAAAGATTTTTAGGATATTCACGTGACCTGGTTTTCCTACACTTAGCATTCTAAGAGCTGTAGGTTTAGTCATAGGAAAGTTCTTCCAATTAATTTCAGCAGGTTGAATGTACTCATCTGTGGTGTCCTAGAATTTTCAATGAGCCCTAAGCATTTGTCACCAATATGTTTCCCTTTCTTTTTCTCTTCATTCCCATATCTATGTCCAGTAGAGCAAACCTAACAGAACCCAAGTTTCCTTAGTATTAACTCACAAATGACTTAAAGTTTTGTTGCCCAGGGCCAGATCAAACCTTCTGGAAGAGAGGGACCTGGCAATTCTGACTCGACGCATTTGTTTTTGAAAGCATTTCAAAGTGAAATGTTGTAACTAGTTTGTTCAGATATCTCAGTTATGCTCAACCAACATCACTTCTGTCTATCTTGCGTGGGGTCAATTTGAATTAAAATTAAAATATCTTTATGGGATCAGAAAATAATTTCATAATTGAGGCCATAATACTATTAACAGTTAAATCCATTGTCATTCGAATGCTTGCTACATAAATAATTTATTTTTTTTCTATCTTCTGTAGGTAATTCTGGCAAAGATCAGATGAAAGGTAGTACCTTTGAGAAAAATCTTCATAGCTTCTCCTAAACAAGCCAGCCTTTGATGAGTACCCTGGTGCCCAGTTACATGCTTGAAATTTGTTGCCTAATCATTTGACCCTGAGTCCTGCTTTTATTACATCAATCACTCACTCAACAACTCCTTTTTCCTCAAAAGATTTTTTTTTCTGTGTTCACAAACTCCTGGTTGTGAAACATGAGTTCGGTGTGGAGAGCTTCCATTATATGGCACTTCGTTTAGCGGGAAGACAGGTTGCATTTTTCGTGTTTCTCTTTGCACACATCTTTATGTTTTATAAAAAAAAAAAAAAAAAAAAAAAAGCTAAACTTGAATAGAATGAGTTCTTTACTTTCAAAACTACAATAAGAGAGCATGGTTCAGTATAAAAAGATTCTATTTGACTTCTTTTAAACGACGCGCATTATATTTGTATGCTATTTCTATTCTACTGTAACCTGCAGAGTATGTAATGAAAGGGACTTTTTCGTCTGTTCTCAATTCACGAAAAAGTCTCATTCTTCTTCAAACCCACATTGGACGCATATAGATAAAGCCTACATTCATGGTTTGTTGGATTTATCGAGTCATAGACAATCTTAATGACTGTACATGTGGACCTACTCTTCACCAATGTCTCATTTAACCTCCCTCCCATTGGGTGTTTTATTTGAAATGGCTATAATTTATTCCCCATACATGCCCCAGACTATGTATTTCTTCCCTAAACAGATCAGGAAGGCTATTACTGCCAGTGGTACGACCATGATCCTAGTCACCCCATCTGGTGGTGCCATCTTGGACTTATTCATTACCTTCAATATTAGTCCAATGACATTATGCTGTCATCAATTCTGTACTGACTGCCTAGGAACTGCAGGCTGGTTTCTCTCTGACGTTTCCAAAACCATCCCTTTCTCTTCCCCCCCCCCCCCCGGCACCCCACCAGACATTCTGGTTCAGGTTCAGAGTCTCATCACCTCTCCCCTGGCTAACTGCAGGTGATCCTTCAATTGTCTCCTCCCCCACCCCCCAACACACACACCAGTCGACATCAACGCCACCAATACCTAAGCAATATCTTGAAAGGCTCCCTTTCGTTAAGTCATGCAACTACACGGAAGCACTCACTGAGTTAACATTACACTACCTCGAATCTGAGCTCATTTACTTCGTTATTGGACGTTTATTAAATGTCTGACATATCTGTCAGGACTCTTCATAACCTGGCTTCCTGGCTTGCCAACCTGCTTACCATCACTCCCCAGTAGATAACATGGGCTCTGTCTAATGGTCTCCATCGTAATATGGACTCCAGACCACGCTGGACTCACTCCTGCCTCCACACCATCGCTCGTGTTCTTCCTTCACCTCTAATCCTCTCTATTCTTCCCTCTTCAAACAAAATCCTTTCTATCTCGGAAAGCTTTCCTCATAAACCTGAACTTTATTGATGTCACGTTCCCCTGGAAAACACGTAGTCAGTTCGATCTGATTTCATGTTTACTCTTTGTCATCGAGGACGGTCTCTTGCCAAACAGTTGATAGGCTCATTCAGATAAGAGTCAGTCTTAACATTCTTCTCTGACACCTTTGGGAATGCCCAAAGTGCTCTGCATGTAGAAAAAATATGTTGGTTGATTAATTACTTAGTTCCCTTCCACTTGTCCTACTGTTTGTACTAGGAAACTGTTCATAACTATATGTCCTTTAGGTACTCCAAGAAACACTGGGGGAGCAAATAATATTAAAAATTATTGAGTAAGAACTGAGAGTCTTCAGGAGAGAGAATGCAGCCGGATGGGTCGCAGAGAAAGTCATTTGGCAAAAGTCAGGCCATGTTTCTAGGTAGTTTGACACCCTCCCAACGTAAGGCATACTCTGGTAGGCAACCATGTCTGGTATGAAAATACATTTTCGAGCTGTTGACCTAGGGTTCTTCTGATTCTTTGCCTACCCAAGATGGAAAATATCCATTCATGTCCAAATCACGACGGAGACCTTGGCCCCAGCTTCCTGAATGATTTGCATGTGCAGACCCTGTCAATATGTGTCTGGAGAGCCTGGTGAAAAATGCGGGAATAAAGATCAGAAATTGCATTTCCTGCTTGGCTTAAATGAGGGGAGACTTGAAGGGTGGGAGTCGCCTCCCCCCTTGGCCGTGAGACAATTGTATCAGAGTGTTCTGTTTTGTTCTGGCTGGATGGTGTCTACTTATCAAAAGCAGGAAATTGCATTTTAACTTGGATCTGTGGGATCCTGCCGGGGAGGGGTTGATCTGGTTAGAAGGGTGAAAGTAGGAGGAGGGCCAGGGCAGAGAACAGTCAGTACCAGACCTTGGTGGGGCCTGCGGCCATCAGGAGCTTGGCAGGAACAGAAACTGCATGAAAACAAAACGAAAGAAAAACAAAAGACCTGGGCTGAAGATGTGAGCAAGCATGTCCTCTCCAGATGTGAAGATGCCGAGGAGCTATTTTTCTGATCTGGATGGGAGCATAGCTCCCGCGGTAGGGTTGGTGCACCATTACCAGCTACGTAATATGAGCGCTGATTCATTTACAGCCCTGAAGAGGAAAGAGGCAGCAAAGTTGTCTGATGCCAGATTACAGGCATCACTGATGTTGAGATAGGACTATCTACATGCTGTGAAAGAGCTTAGTGGGGAAAGGAAGGGAAGGCAGATTTTTGTGAGCAGTCTTTTGTTTGTTTGATAATGAATGTGGTAAGAGACTGGGGGCGGGGGGCGTGGAGTGGCACGAATTTTAGCTAATGAAAAGACAAGGAGAGCTGTTAGGGACTTTTAATATACAGGAATATGAAAGCAAAATCACATGTACTCATTCTTCTATAAACAAAAGCAAATAAATACTAATTGGACATTCAGCGATTAAAAGTTGATCTAACAGCATGCATAGAACTAGCTGATCGTTACCTTTTCAGTAGGTGTTCCGAACGCATGAGATTCATCCATTTTCCAAGTGAAAAGGGTGTGTGTGGGTGGGTGAGTGGGTGTCATGTGCATTGCAAAAACATGAAAAAAACAAAGACAGACTTCAGATACTCAAATAAATATACATGTGTGTATCTAAGCATGTAGGTACCCATACACACATACGTGTATATAAATATTAAAAAAAAAAACTGTGGGATCTGTTAGAAAACAAAAGAGCATGAGAGAATATTACTAAAACTATAGCTAAAATGTAAGCTTGGAAAAAATGTATTAGTTTGTCTTCTCAGCCTTTTCACTCTTTCATACTCCTGTAACTCCGGTCACATTATAATTATCATTCTGACATTACATATGAGTGCAAATGATACATTAAATACACAAGAACACGGTGCTCTTCTCCGAAATCTGGTTGCTTCTTTTCTGCTGGGCTTATTATAATAGTCTGTCAATAAGGAAACTGCTGGAGTGAGGGTTCATGGTTGCTGTTCTTTATTTCAGTGTAACTGATAGTCCGTCTCCAGTAATACTGTTAAAGAACTGCAAATCGGAAAATAAACCAGCTCCACTAAGATTTATCTTCATCCACAAATGTTCTCTGTTTGAGACCGGTGTACAGAGACGTGGAACCAGATATTTACTTGGCGGATTTTCCATAGTACATTTCATATAAAACTATACAGGCAGAGGATACTTTGAAGGTAGGCTCAAAACAGAGCAGGACCTTCCTCAGTTTGAAAGTTGCTTTCAGTGTCAGTTTTAAAAGTGTTACCGCTTGTAAATCTATGTAATTGAAATGTTAAAGGCCTGGACCCCACTTCGTATTGTCACACTTACAGCCAGAAAGACTGAGATTAAGTTCTTTTACATTCTGTGTTTCGTTGAGGCAACGTCGTGCCTCCGGTTGGAAGTGCCTGGGTTTTATTTTTTTATTTACTTCCATCCCCAACAGCTCCGGTTAAAACATAGTTAATGTACCAACTGCAATTAGCCAACTGTCAAAGTCTCAACTCCCAACCGTTGACAAGCTTCATTTAACTCATTTGAGAATTGGAAGTTTGAAATTTTTTTTTTTTTCCAGGAAGGTAGCTTGTTTCCTTATTTCCTGTCAAGAGAGCCAAGTCCTGTGACCTATGGCTAAAAGGGCTCTTTGTAATTAAGACAGGGAGTCTCCAAGTGAACAGTTCTCACAGTAGGAGGGAAAAAATTAAAAAGAGAGACAGAGATAGAGACAGAGACGGAGAAGGAACCAAGTAATGGGAGCGCAGCCAATGCCTGGTTCCCCCCCCACCCCCACCCCCGGCTGCTGAGCCCCGCACGGTCCGGCCACCTTCATCTCCGCTGCCATTGGTTCTGGGTCCATTTCATGGAGCGCCGAGTCTATTAAGACCTTGGCCAGTGGGCCTATTGCGGGGGATACTCCCTCCGCGGGGCCTGTGCATAGACAACCAGAAACTGATCAACCGTGTTATATCAATAACATTCTCTCACCAGGTTGTGTAAATTGATCTTTTACAATTTCTCTCGGTGACAGTCTCTGTAACCAACAAGATAAATCATTCCTCCTGTGGCTTTTTTATTGATTGCTGAGACCTGTATAAAAATTACACCGCTCAAGCTGTGAAGTGAACATCCTCATAAAAGAAGACTTTTTATTTACAATCAAAATATGTTTGGGCCCAGATCAAGTGCAGATTTACTAGCTCAGAACTACAAGAACAGTGAAATTTCACAGATTTAGAGAAAACTAGAAATTCAAAAGAAACACCCCCCCATCACCCAAAACCAACCATCACAAACTACAAGAATACATACCATGCGCCTCAAATTAAGACCACTATTTTTTTTTAAAGAAAAACTTTACACATTTGATTTTAAGCTTAACAGTGAACAGAGAGCCATCTGCTAAAAAAAAGAAAAGAAAAGAAAAGAAAAACTGTCACAACCAAATTAATCTTCGCAATGAATTCTATAAACTACCCAACTTGCCTTGTGATAACACCCCCACCCAGTTCTTGTTATAATACTAACAACAAGAGCCTTAGAGCCCTTTTCGTCTGGTCGTTTAGACAAAACCATAGAACGAGATGCACTTCAGAGATGAGACTCCGTCTTTTTTTAAAAAAAAAGTTTCACTCCCCTGATTTTGCAATCAGGCAAAGATCTGTGGTTCCACCACGAGAGTAATTTAAAATTCTGGAGGACTTAGAATTTTTAAATGTAGTTGAAATACAACAATCGGTGTCTTTAAATACGTATTTTATACAAATAGCCTCTTGGAATGTAAACTTTCTTTTCAGTTCTGTGTGCTGCTAAAGACGTAAACAGAGTTGCAGTTGGAAGGCACTGTGCCGGAGGAGAGTTTTGAAGTGAAAAACTCTGTGCACAGAGTTTACACTCAGGTTCCCTCGGGGGCGCGGTTTGGAATCACCTGCTAAGAAACTCCATGACGTCCTGAGGCAGAGTCAAGGCTGCAGCTCCAGGACCCACGTTTGTGAAACGTGCAAGAGAGAGCCGTGAAACAGTTTTTTGCATCATCTCATAAGATGAGTTAATGATGTTTATAAACTAAAGAGAATCACCCTAAGTTATGGCTGCCTGAAATAGCTTTTCGTGCCGGCCCTGTGAGGCGGGTATTGTGTTTCAGCTCAAATAGCATTTCACAGACCTAAGAATCTGAGCATAGCCTTTTGTATACATCTAAGAGGGGAGGACAGAGATGGTTCTTTTTGTCCCTTCCCCTTGAGCCTTTGCCCGGTTTCTCTGAAGCTGGGCTCTTTATTTTCGGGCAGGCGGGCGGGGGGGAGGGAGGGAAGGCTTGTGTGGGCTCGGTTCCTCACTTTCCCGGCCAGGAGGAAAAGTGAGAGTGTGACCGTCTGGAGTTGAGGCTCCCTCACCTCTCTGGGAGACTCTTTCACTGGGACACAGCAGCGGCAACACACACACGTTCGGGACAAACACCACTGCAGAGGAAAAAGCAATGGGTCTAGAAGCGAGGCTGCAAAGGGGTTTGCTGCACACCAGCGGACGTCTCCTCGTTATAAAAGAAGCATTTGCAAGAAGACCTCATCTCCTAGCGACTGGTTCACTGCGCGGCCCCGCTTCTGCCTTCCTCCCCGTGGCCACCGGCCCAGCCCCCCCCCCCCACCCCGGCGGGGCAGGGTTCAGCCTTCTGTTTACATCTGGGCAATCCTTGCCCCTGTGCACAAAGACCCACTGTGCCCAGGTTCACCGACTGTCTTTTGGTTCTTTGTAACTCTTGATTTAGTTCTTTGGAAGGCTTTCTCGCCGCTTCCCCCAGCACACTTCCTACGGGCATTTGACCGCCCCCCACCCAACCGCCGTCAAAGGCCCAGCAGCCGTGAGGGGTTTGGGGGGCCTGGGGGTGTGGGATCCCCCGCCCCGGCGTGGGAATGCCTCGTTCCCGGAGCCCACTCCGAGTCACATCCTCTCCATTTCTCCTCGCCTGCGAAAGTGACACGTCTGCGGCCGCACATTGTCGCCGATTGTGGGAAAGGGCCGCCAGCCTTTCCGCCGCTCCCGGCCGCCCTAATGAGGGAACAATCGGGCTCCCCGGAGCTGCCGGCGGGGTCAGGCCCGGCGCCCCGCACAATGGGCGCGGCGCCCGAGCCCCTGACAGCGCCATAAATTGGCCGTGCAAAGCTGAGCGCTTGGTGGTCCCCGGGAGGAAAGAGCCGCCGCCGGCAGCGCGAAAAGACGAGTCCGGGAGCCCGCCAGGGAGCCAGTGGTGTTTTTTCCAGATCACCTTGTTGGAACTTAGAGTAGCAGAGGTCAGACGAGAAGGACAATAGCGGGGTCCAAGGGTGAACTCCGGCGGGGGGGCGCTGAACCCGGGCTCCCAGGTCGAGCAGAATGAATGGGGTGGGCGCTGAAGTCGGGGGGCCCACGGGGGCCCCCGGAGTCCGAAGGTCGCGGGGCCGGCCTGGCTCAGAAAGCCCCCTTCCCCCCTCCATCCCAGAGAAAGGAATGGCCCACACTGAAGAAGACATTTCTGCTTCTCACAAAGGGCTTTCTTTCTTTTTTTTCCTTTTTGGTTTTTTTCTTTCTTTTTTGAAAGATATTTTAGCACAGATCTTACCAGATGAGGACAAGATAAGAAAATCACTAGATGTGGGCTCTTTTTTTTTTTTTCACGGAAGATATACATATAATGCAAAGTACCTTTTGAAGTGGTTTTTTTTTAATCAAAAGTTTTCTAAGAAAAAAAAAATAACTTCTGTTCAATCTCAGAGAAATAAATGGCATAAGGATGCTCTTTCTGGTTTTTATTTAGCGTCAGTATGGGGTTTTTTTCTTTTTAATCTTTCCAAGGAACAGATAGAGAAAAAACAGAAGGATGGGGCAGCTTATATTAGGATTAAGTGAGCTTTTAACTTGAAAACATGAATTAAAAAAAAAAAAAATGTTTGCCAAACTAACATCAACAAATGTGGCCAGATATCTGGTTTTAATGGGATGATTCAGGAGTTTCGGTCTTTTGTGGGCCTTGGGCTGCCAAAATCCTGCACCAATCATGACATCCCCAAACTCAAAAATTTCAATTAAACAAACCCACGATTGCTAGACATGGTACCCTAACTATTTACCTCTGAAGTTGTGTTTGCACGCGCTATGCTTTTGGAGGTTTCCCTCTTTTTCTTCCTTCTTTTTGAAGATGAGACTATGACCCTTTGGGAGACCAAGGGTCAGTTGAGGACCCGGCAGGCAATGACTTGTACTTTAACTGTATCCTGAGTGAGAAGGCATCTGGCCCAGCACTTCGTGGCCCCACCGTCCCCCCCTCCAACCCTGCCTGCCACAGCCCCCATCTTCCTTCTTTAAAAGTCTAACTCACATCCCAGAAGGGATTGTGCAAGGCCCAAGCTATGCTGCTAGATAGATAGATAGATAGATAGATAGATAGATGATAGATCAATGATAGATAAAATAATGAGTGTGCAAAAACTGCAATCCCAAGTCTCCCTTGAGCCAGGACCTATGGGTTGCTGCTGCCCCAGGGCAGGGTGAGTGAGGCCCAGTGTCAGAGCCTCCCCTGCACACAGCTGCAGGCACCCCTCTCAGAGACTAGAAATGGCAGAGGAGAAGCAGGAGTGTTATCTGAGCCACCTGCCCCACCCCCAACCCCCCACCCCGCACCCCAGAATCCAGGAACCCCACTGGGAACAGCATCTCTCAGCCTCCCTGCCTCCATGAGTCGAGAGGGGGTGTGGCCACCCCAAACTGGAGGTGGTGGCTAGAAAGGCAGAGAGGAGATGGGGTGACAGCAAGAGAGAAGGTAGTTACACTTTTGTATAAAAGCCACCTTTGGTTCGATTGACTGATACTCTGCTTTATTATTCTCTGAAACCTAAAGCCTAAACTTGCCTAAAAGGGAGTGAGTTTTTCCTCTTACCTAATTTTTCCTGATACAGGAGGAGCACTGTGGAAGAAGGAGAAAGGAAGGGTAGGTTCGAGTAGCCTCTCCAGGAAGCACTGTGACCCGACATTCTTCATACAGAACCACAGAATTAGATAAATATGTATTTAAGTGTTATTCCTGAAAGTTTGAAAAGGAAAACTTACTTCTAAAGTAAATCGGATTGAGTTTCCCTCTTAATCGGATTACCCTGGAATACATGGCTTGCTTCCTGAGGGTGGCTAATAATTGATAACTTCTTGGGGCAGAGAGTTACTGAAAAACCATTTGGAGGCAAAAACCAAAATGTATGTTCTAAATTAGGGGCCTAAATTAAGTTGGACAACAATTTTGTTTACATTCTTCAGGTGCTTTCCAAAGATGCCTTTTAAAATCACATTTTCTCATAATTTATCTAGAAAGAGAAGCCAGAAGCATTATCTTTCCAACTGTGGAAAAACCAGTCCCAAACAGTATTCCAAATAAGACAAACACAAATTTTCTTTGAGATAGACAGCTGGCTCTGGGGGAGTGGAAGATGGTCATTTCTAAGTTACAGCCCGCTGTTCTTTATGAATACAATACTGATTCTCAGAAGCACACCCAAGTGAAGAATCCCCTACCTGTTCCCAGAATCTTGTGTTGAAAACAGTACTAAATCTACACTTTAGCAGGACATTGCAAAGAGTTCTATTCCATGAGACCTGAAGCTGAAAAATCTTTGTCCACTAACGGTGTGCTGTTTTTGAAACTTTTATAGTGTTGCTCTTACCTGGAGTGGTGAAAAAAAAAAAAAGGTTGAATGGAAAATAAACTGGAGGGGATAAGCTGAACTTCTGGATTCTTCAACGATTCCATTCGGTTGTTGCATGGAAAAATCTTGAATGATTTCTCCATTTCCCACCTACCTCCAGGTTCCTGAAATAATACATGTAAAAAGAGAAAGACCAAATGGAATAAGAGAGATTATTATTCCAACCCTGTATTATAAGCATGTCATGTGTTCGTAAAGAATTGTTCATCTGGTGAAGGAATAATAAAACGTGACACGTGGAAGAAAGGAAACACAGCCAAGAGGCCCTGTTGCTGAGCGTTCTGAACAACAGACAACCTCTAAGGATCCTCGCCTATAATCCTGGCTCTGCCTTCAATTCACAGTATGCCTTTGGGTAAGTCACTTAACCTTTCTGGGTCTCAGTTTCCCTCTGGGCAAAATGGTGGTTATTATAATAACTCTCTTACCAGTATTTTGCAAAGAACAATGATTACAAATGAATGCAAATCGTCTTGTGTGTGTTAAGAATGACATACAAGGGCTGAGAAATAGCATATGAGCTTGTAGTTCACAGCACACTTTTCCGGGAACAACACGAGGGTGTTGCAATCACAGAACGATAACAGGGACCACCGAGCAGATTATAACCAAGAGGAATCCTTTAGGAAGAATTCGTGATGAGTCACTGGACCAAAATGGGAAAAGTGGGAAAGGAGATTCAACTCTCTTTTTTTTCATATAAATTTTGGCAAAAGTGATTTGGGTGTTAACAAACCAAAGGATGTGCTTAGGACGGTTCATCTAAAGTCGTAGAAATATTAGACGTTACACAACTTAGATACACAACGTGGAGAGGGGATTTATTTACGTAGACACAACTCAGAGGTTTACTATTTATTACATGTGTCTTGTTCTGTGATCAAGGAGGGTTTTATAGGTGGCTTTTCAAGAGGCTGGCAGACATGTAATGATTAACTAAATGTTCAGTAATGCTTTATTTCGTTTGCTTCTAAAGAACAACATTTACCGGATTTCAAGGCAATTATGTTTTAAAACGCACTAAAAAATAAAAATAAAAAATAAATCAAAAAAGCACCTAAAGTCATATTTTTCTATTTTTATAAACTCTCAAATGTGGAGAAAAACAAGGAAGGAACAAAGGGAGTATTTATGGTAACAAAAGGTTAATAGCGTGCATACAGGCAGAAGAATTACAGATCAATAAAAAAAAATGAACAACACAGGAAAAAAGGAGAATTGATATGAACAAGCAATTAGCAAAATAATAAATACAGTTCTCCAACTCACAGAGGAGTGTTTAACCACAATAAGAAAGTAAAGTTAAAATACTCTGTGCCATACTGCGGGCAGTAGAGAACCCGCTAATACTTCCCGGGGAAATAACCACAAGCAATTATTAAACGCTATAAAAAGTGCCGTGCTCTCTACCCTAGCTACTTGACTTCGAGGACTTTGTGTTAAAAAAAAAACAAACAAAAAAAACTCATGATTGTCCCCTAAGTCTTAACCGGAAGGATGACGAGGACAGCGTTGCTGGTTACAGTGCATAATTGCAAATAACTCTAAATACACAGCAGTGGGACAGCCGGTTCAATAAACTGGGTCCGCGCATAAAACGCATTCTAAGATGCCGTGGGGGCTACGAATGCATACTAAGTAGAGAGATATCTAGATACAAAAGGAGGTGAGGAAAAATTTAAGGGTGTGACCCTATTTTGAGGAAAGAAGGAAGAATTGGCAGGACGGGCTATTTAGGCTGCAATATTGCAAATATTGCAGGGTTTCAGTGGTCTATAACAACAAAGGTTTAATCCACACTTGGATTTCAGGTTCCTCTCGGGGCAAGTGCGGGCTGTGCTCTGCAAGTCCTCAGTGCCTGATTCGGAGTAAAGCAGCCACCATGAGAAGCATGGCCCGTCACCGTGGCGGAGGGAAAGAGTTCCACTACGACAGCCACCAGCCAGCCACAGGCAGCTTTGGGAACGTGAAATGGCGCCCATGTGAATTGAGACGGTTCTAAGTCTAAAATACACACCAAAGCTCAAAGACTTTGTAGAAATAACAAAAAATTGCAAAAATATCTCAATAAATCTATGTCGAGTACATGCTGAATCTGTTTTGAGTGTCTTAGGTTAAAGCAAATCGCTTGTGAAACTTCACTTCACCTGTTTCTCTTACTTTTTTTTAATGCTGCTACAGGAACATTTAAAATTGCGTATGTGGCTTGCATTTGTGGAGCCACAGCGTTCTAGAGGGTGTTGGACCACCAACCTATGCTGCACCTCATTGGCTAGACTCCGTCACATGACCCCACAGAGTCACAGGAAGTCAGAGAATGCAGTCCTACAGTGTATCCAGGAGGCAGCCAACTGGAAACACTTGGTGAGTAGTCCTAATATGTGCCACAGAAAGGGAGAAAGAGAGAGAGAGGAAAAAAATGGCAAATTCTGAAGAGTACATTTGAGAGCATCTGCGTTAAACACAGGCTACTTGCTATGAGAAAATTTACTTGGAATCCCTTGGGAGTCCCTCCACCGATCTGAGCAGTCAGCCTCCAGTGCAACTAAAAAAGTTATGAGAATAGCCCTATACCAGCTGCCAGAGGGGGAAAATGCTACACATATTAAGACACTATATGCAGAGAAAGAAAAAAAGACCGGCAGCAATTTGAAGGGGAAAGAAAGTCATAATACACACGCACACACGAGCAGACACTTGCAGAGATGACATTTGGGTTGGCTGGTGAGCTGCCCTTGACTGTGCAATTCTATGTAGCATGCCCCAAGATGAGAAGCAAGAAGGATTGGCCGATTCCTGGATACTGTTCTTCTAAGAAAAGCTGAGGGGTCAGCAAATGTGTGTTTGTGTGCGGATACATCCATACTTCTTGGACACACCTCGAATTCCATATTCCAAAAGCTCTGTCATCTTCATCGCTTCCTAACGGGATCCCACGTGATTTCAAATTCCTTCTCTTCGCTTGTTTTTGTTGTCAAGTCATTTTCAAGAAACTAATGACATTTGGGGGCGCCTGGGTGGCTCAGTCCGTTAAGCATCCGACTTCGGCTCAGGTCATGATCTCATAGTCCGTGAGTTGGAGCCCCGCGTCGGGCTCTGCGCTGACAGCTCAGAGCCTGGAGCCTGCTTCGGATTCTGTGTCTGCCTCTCTCTGACCCTCCCCTGCTCGAGTCTATCTCTCTCTCAAAAAATAAATAAACATCAAAACAAATTTTTTCTGAATAAATTATTGATATTCAAAATCTCTTGTCACACCCTTTGCTCGGAGCTCAAAGCAATATGCAGTCATACTGATTTCAGCTACAGGAAGGCAAGAGAACATATTGTGCACTCTAGAGGCAGGCTGCCCGGGTTCAAATTGCTAGCTGTACAAGCTCTGACAGGTCGCACAACCGCTCTCTTCTTCCATCAATCCATCTGTAAAATGGGGGCCATATCTGTATTTATTTCGCAGGGTTGTGAGTAAAAATCCAAATGTGCGAAGAAGTGACCACCCAGCTAGAATCTGCTACTCGATTTCCGTTTTCTAATTTACCATAAAGATGAAAATCAGCTGAGCTGTACTCCAATCTGCAGCTGATATTTGGAGAAGCATTAGCAGAATTCCCTTCGTCTTTGCTCAGCCCTTCCCTTAAAAGATCTCCAATTTGGAAACACGATTTTTCCCCCCTTTACATCTGCACAAGCCACTGACTTGTCAGGAGAACAATACAAACACCTTCACATTTCCGCAGCTCCGTCTCCTGAATTTAGCACTCCACTTCTGAATTTAAGGAACCAAAGCACCATTCAGTGTTTTAAGAGTGAGGAAAATATATAAAAATTAAAATGGCTTTGACAAGTTAACATCAATTTGAATGAGACTGGGAAAATGAAATTCTGTAGATGAGTGCTTTCATTTCAAATGGTTTTGCCGGTTTTCGAATGATTACCCAATTTTGTCTCGTTCCCTTCAAATTTACAAATTAATATTTTTAAGAGGCAGAGTTAATAACCAGTTGAGTTAAAACGTATTAAAAACTATAAAGGTTTCCTCCATTCAAGTTCGGAGTTTTGCTATATAAAACCGACTTTAGAGTTACAATAAAAATAGCAATATCACGCAATACTATGTTTGTATTTCTCAGTTCAATTGCTTTTTATTTTCAAACTGTAGGCAACTAAGACATGCCTGAGTGAAATTTCCTAGGAGCCAAATAATTAATCCAACATTTATCCAAAATGCTAAATTAACTGACCTAATTCTTCAAATGAATATCATACTTTGATGGTGACATACAAATTGTTTTCAACCTTAGGCTTAAAAAGGTATTATCAAGTATTCTGATTAATCAAGGAGAACACCTGGTAATTTGTGACATGCGGAACGTAGCTACCCAATTCCCTGAATATTTTAACAAAATACTTGTAAAATTGCGCCACCCAAACCAAGAGTGAAAAATGGTGCCAACAACAACAGAAGGTAAGAGAAGGATACATTTCAAAAGATTCTAGCTGTTTCTGTACCCTCCAAACCCTCAGAGTGAAATCAAGTATGCAAAGGGATTATGGGCTTAAAGTTCAATTAAAATAAACACTTTAAATTCCATTATTTTACTATTTAGAATGAAAAATAGAATTTTCTTGTCAAATGTTTTGGTTCTCTGCCTCTTTTTTACTTTTTTGGTGTGTGCGGTCTTATTTTAAAGTTCCATTGAGGCAATACACATATGCCAGCCAGAAAAATGCAGATATTAAGGGATTTTATTCATAACAGGCTAAATTTGTCTCTTGTGAAAGATAAAAGCACTTTAAAGTTGATGAGTCTATGATTTTAAGTAAAATCCTCATTCAAATGTGATTGCTTTATAGGTTTCACTCTGGTCAGAGTAATTTGTGTTCTTTCTATATATTACTCCGACTATAATAAAGCTGTTTATGCAAATGTGAAATTGTTGCTATCGCAAAATTTCTCCAACTGTGTAAGGTTGCAGTGTTAAACTCGCATTCAAGATCCGAATTCCACATATTCACAACCTGCAAACATCCCAAAGTCACACTTCGACATCTGTGTGGTGGCCAGCTTCCACGGCAATCCATAACATGCTTTTTCAGAAGTTGAAAGAAAAAAGAAATCAAAACGTTGAGGTAAGTACAATTCAGTAATTATAGTAAGTGTTTACCAAATGTTTGCCATGGCATACATTTTATTAATTGATAACACTTAGAAACCACATTAGGGGGGCACCTGGGTGGGTGGCTCAGTCAGTGAGCGTCCAACTCTTGAGCTCAGGTCATGATCTCAGGGTCGTGGGATCGAGCCCTGCATTGGGCTCTGTGCTAAGCGTAGAGCCTGCTCGAGATTCTCTCTTCTCTGCCCCCTCCTGCGCTGCTCTCACTCTCTTTCTCTAAAAAAAAAAAAAAAAATTTTTTAATTTTAAAAAATTTAAAAAAATAAAAAGGAAAGAAACCACATTACGGAGGCAAAAGCCTTCAGAGTTTGTGTAAATTTTATAACACACTGTGGCTCATGTATGCCTGGGAAAACCCACCACATGCCCAATTGTGACATAAACCTCAAAGGTTTCTTCACCTACACTTTTGAAGGTTCTTTACATTCCTTGTGTTATCTTAACTTAGAAACTTTTGGATAATGTGTAGTTTTGCATCCTTAGTGAAACCTTTATCTTGCCATATTCTGTCTCATTGAAAAGTCAGAAGTTTCTATCATGTCAAGTACGCTAAATACCTCTGCAAGAAACAGCGTAAAGCGATTACATCGGTAAACAATTATTTTCAGGCCTTGTCCTTCTGAATTTGGAGGTGAACAAGGATGGCAATAGGGATTTCAGACACAGTGAGTTAAACTGTAGGCTGTTGAGATACACGGGCCAATTGCTGACTTCTGCGGAAGAAGGAATTATAAGCCACATAAGAAAAATGGCTCTGTGCTATACATCTGGTCACCCTCGAATGTCTCCATCTCCATCAATGCTTGAGCCTTGCCATTCTTAGTTACTATGGTTCCGTGCCCTGAAATTCTCTCTATTTTCTAGTGTGTTCACTATAACATACAACTCCTGATGCCCGCTCTCTACGGTTTCCTCACCTAACATTTTCTCTTTATCACTGCATCTCAAGAACCTCGTTTATTTCCACCATATAATGTGTAGTAGGCTTAGCTCTGCCATTAAGTCTCTGTGCTGTCCTTAATCAGTAAGCATGGCTGAGCCTCAGTTTGCTCATTTGTAAAATGCGAACAAATCATAATAAGTAGTATCTTCATTTGTTATTGGGCCTTTATTACTCTTGTGGATTCTACTGCACCTCACTTGCTAACATGAGTAATTTTTGTACAAGCAAGCTGTGTCACTGCACTCTTATCAATGCACGGTTTTGTTTTGGTGTGACTTTTTTCTGGCTATATCTTCCAACAAAGTAACAATAAACACCACTGAGAAGGTGAGGCCCAAAAGGTAAAATGCAGAAGGAATAAACGTGAAGCCATGCACTTAAGTTTGAAAATCGGTGCCAGAAGTGGAGGGTTTATACATTTGACAGGCACTTTTATTAAGCACCCACTGTGTCCAAGCTGGGTTCTTTTTTTTTTTCTTTTTTTTTTTAATTAATTTATTTATTTATCATTATTTTTTCAATATATGAAATTTATTGTCAAATTGGTTTCCATACAACACCCAGTGCGAAAAACAAATAACCCAGTGAAGAAATGGGCAGAAAACATGAATAGACACTTCTCTAAAGAAGACATCCGGATGGCCAACAGGCACGTGAAAAGATGCTCAACATCACTCCTCATCAAGGAAATACAAATCAAAACCACACTCAGATATCACCTCATGCCAGTCAGAGTGGCCAAAATGAACAAATCAGGAGACTATAGATGCTGGAGAGGATGTGGAGAAACGGGAACCCTCTTGCACTGTTGGTGGGAATGCAAATTGGTGCAGCCACTCTGGAAAGCAGTGTGGAAAGCAGTGTTCCTCAGAAAATTAAAAATAGACCTACCCTATGACCCAGCAATAGCACTACTAGGAATTTACCCAAGGGATACAGGAGTACTGATGCATAAGGGCACTTGTACCCCAATGTTTATAGCAGCACTCTCAACAATAGCCAAATTATGGAAAGAGCCTAAATGTCCATCAACTGATGAATGGATAAAGAAATTGTGGTTTTTTTTCTTTTTTAATGTTTATTTATTTTTGAGAGAGAGAGCGCGCCAGCAGGGGAGGGGGAGAGAGAATGGGAGACAGAGAATCTGAAGCAGGCTCCAGGCTCTGAGCTGTCAGCACAGAGCCCAAAGACACAGGGTTGGAAACCACGAGCCGTGAGATCACGACCTGGGCCAAAGTCAGACGCTTAACCAACTAAGCCACTCAGGTGCCCCCCTTTTTTAATGTTTATTTATTTTTGAGAGAGAGAGTGAGAGAAAGCAAGTAGGGGAGGGGCAGAGAGAGAAAGGGAGACACAGAACTCAAAGCAGGCTCCAGGCTCTGAGATGACAGCACAGAACCCGACGTGAGGCTCAAACTGATGAACCGCGAGATCGTGACCTGAGCCAAAGTCAGGTGCTCAACGAACTGAGCCACCCAGCCGCCCCCAAGCTGGGTTCTGATAACACAAAGATTTTTTTTTAAATCCTCATATTTAACAAGCTCACATTCTCACAGTATTGGCAAGTAGAGAAGGAGAGACAACGGACACTTAAATAACTAGAATGCACATTGAAATAAATATTATGATAGACTTGAGTGCCTATTCTATACAAGCACAAAAGAGGGAGAAATTAATTTTACCGCAGTAGGGTGCAGATTGGGGAAGCGGGAGAGAATTCTGAAAGAGGACCTGAAAGAATTCTGAAAGAGCCACCAGGCATTTGGCTAGCAGTGGCTATTAACATTGATTCATCCAGCTTTTCCCTAAGACAACTAAGGAGTCAGAGAAGATAAGAATTTTGACCCTATCACCAACTAATAAGTGACAGCGAGTAAGTCGTAGAGCTGGACCATAAAGCCAAGGGCATCCTACGTTCAGCCACGAAACTATGCTGCCTCTCGGCCCAATAAATGAGCCAGTTCTGTTCCAGCTTAAACTTATTACACAATTGAGACACTAGAACTATTACATTAAAAAGCTTTATTTTTTTCTTCCATGAAATCTGTAAATAATGCAGTGGGCATTTTTATTGCCAGAAACTTGAGTAATGATTTATTGCATCTTTACAAGAATGACCCAAACCAAGTGGGATTTTTTTTTCTTCTAATCGATAAAGACTCCTAAGGCACCTAGGGTAACTGTAACCTGTAATTGAGCTCCCCTCTGCATACTCTTCAACACAGGACCTGTGACAGGTGAGTCTCAAAATTTTGCACATACATCGGGGCACCTGGGTGGCTCAGTCGGTTCAGCAACCTGCTCTTGATTTCGGCTCAGGTCACAATCTGATTTGAAAATTGCACATACAGTATGTTCTTTAGATATGCATGGGGAAAAAAGGTTCTAAGGAAGTACACTAAAATGCAGGGTGAAATTGTAGGACCGTTTTTTTCCCCCCTCTGGGCTTTTCTACATTTTGCCCATATTCTACAAAGAGCATGCTTTTTTTTAAATTAAATAAATAGCATATACATTTATGAGTTTGTTTTTAAAATACCTGAAGAGGCGCCTGGGCGGCTCAGTCGGATGAGCATTCAACTCTTGATTTCGGCTCAGTTTACGATCCCAGGGTTATGGGATCCAGCCTCACGTCAGGCTCCTCAGTGAATGTGGAGCTTACTTAAGCTTCTACCCCTTTCCATCCCTCATATGCACTCTATCTCTCTAAAAATTAAAAAAAAAAAAAAAAAAAAAAAAGTACCTAGGAAAAAAATGAAACTAGCCAAAATGACATATAGACTTATGGTGATTTTTGTTTTATTGTATGATTTATTTTCCCATAGTTTCTGAAATGACCTTTTTCTTGAAGTACTAATTTACATATTAAGAGCAAATGTGCAGGGGCGCCTGGGTGGCTCAGTTGGTTAAGCCTCCAACTCCGGCTCAGGTCATGATCTCACTGTGAGTTTGAGCCCCGCATCAGGCTCTGTGCTGACAGCTCGGAGCCTAGAGCCTGCTTTGGATTCTGTGTCCCCCTCTCTCTCTCTCTGCCCCTCCCTGCTCATGCTCTCTCTCCCTCTCTCTCTATAAAAAAACAAAACAAAACAAAAAGAACATTAAAAGACAATTTTTTAAGAGCAAATGCCCACGAGCAGCAAGCAAAAGGGGAAGAAAGTTCTAGAAGAGTTCTCGGTGCAGTGGAGTGGAGGCCTAAGCAGCCCCAGCTTCAGGTGGGAATACAGCCTATCCTGAGAATGGCTCAGGGCCCAGAAACTTGGGGGGGGGGGGGGGGGGGAAGGAGGAGGGGAGGGGACAGATGGGCCCGACACCCTGGCTGAAAGTATCCCCTCCAGAAAGGAGAGCTGCCCCTCCTGGAGATCAAAAGGACAGAGGGGTGAAGATACTCTGCTTACAGCCCCAGCGTGAGGAAGCAGCAGAAATGTCTGCCCAAGGCAAAGAGATGCGGGGTTGCAGGGTGTGGATCAGGGTTCAAACCCCAGCGGTGCTGCTGTTACAAATGAAAAAGTGGACCAGGAGAGGGGATGCCTTTAAAATTAAGGGCCAGGATGAGGTGAGCCATGGGTAAGCGGGGGAGGGGGCAGCCACCTCTTTAGGAAAGGCTTGAGCTGGCGTGGTTGGTTGAGCAAATGAAGAATGGCAGGTGTCTGGACTGTGGGCCTAACCCGACCACTAACCAGCTGTGCGCATCTGGTCAAGACCCAGCTTCCCTGCACTGTGGCTCCTTCAGCGCTCGGGCCAGGCGCTCTCTCCCCAAGCACAGTCTTCTTTCCCTCATTCAAATCTGCCCAGCCACGCAGGGAACAGCCCAAGTGTCCGCTGTGGGCCGGGCACCGGGCTGGGTGCCAGGCAGGCGCAGTGAATCAGAACACCCCCCACCCGACCCCCCGCCGGCATCTTGAATGGATGTCTCTCGAAGGCCCGTGGACTGCAGAAAGGCGGCCCTCTCAGATGGCACAGGTGCGCAGCAGTCCGTGTGCGTTCGTGAACTCTGACCAAACCGTCGTCGCCGCAGCCAGTGTCTCCTGCGCAACGATGAGAAAAGAGCCTGCCGTTCCGAAGTCATTGTCACAGACGGTTCCTTCGTCTCTTCCCCCGTTTTAGGAAAATACTTTCTGAGTTTCATCCACGAATTGATTTATTTATTTTTTTGTCAAAAAAATAGCTCCCTCCATTTCTTGAAGTCAACTGCTTATTCTAAGTGAACCCGAATTTTCAAAACCGTCTATAACTGAAAACTCTCCTGGAGCCTGGTAGGAATGGGACTCCCTAAGGGTTGTGCCAGGAGTGCTTGGCCTCAGACAGACCGGGAATACCATAGTGCCCTTTATTACTAGGTTTCAGTATTTCCATTTTAAGCCCTGGTAAATACAGGGCTATGAGAGAAAAAATTAATGGGAATATTTTCAAACCTTCGGAAAACTCAGGATTTGATATTTGGCAGGAAGGCTAAGAGGGTGGTTAAAGAAAAAAGTGCAAATACTCAAAACTTTCTTTAAGGTAGAGTTTGAGTCCAATTGACTCTGTTCTTTTTTCACACTGGCCCTAGCAAAGCTGCATTTTTTTTTCCCCTGCTAACAACTCTTCCCTTATTCTATGGAATGTTTAATTTGCCCTTTGAAAGAAAGTATGATTTGTTCCATTTTTCCATGTGCAATTTCTGTGCTATTTACAGACTAAGATAAGAATCAAGAAGGATTCATGTGCCAAAAGCACAAATTCAAGGCGGGGAGAGGAAATCAGAGTCCTAAGTCCCAACTTGGACTGACTCGCTAGAATATTCTAGTTACAGACCTTCTCGACATTGTGTTCTCATCTACCACCGTGTACTCACAGAGCCCACCGTCCCAATCACCCAGTGAATCAAAGCCCAGCCTAAATCAAAATCAAAGAGTGTGTTCGGCAAAGCAGCACATCTACAGGCTAAACAAAGCTACCAAACCTTAGAAAAATTACAGTGTTAATCTAGTCACTCCTTACACCTCAGTGATGACAGCGTGATATGAAAACCCCAGTTGTTAAGCTCTACAAGTACAGCACACCGATCACCAAAGGATCCGAGTTAAAATTAATCCCTGTGGATACAACAGACAGTATCTAACTGGGGCCTTTTTTTAAAAAATAAATAAATAAAAATATGTATACTAAACAAACTCAAACCTGTGACCCAAACAACATGATAAGCAAGCAAGTTATGAAGGAGACCAGTGAAATCTAATTTAAAACCCCCATTTTGTTAAACCAGTTTATTACTGAGCTCTCTGTATATAAGCGCTGCCTTTTTCTCGACGTCTCGGCTATGGGTTGTTTCATGGATTTTCACCGTCCTGAATAGTTTGCTTTCTGTTCCAGTCTTTTCTCAGCTCTCTGACCCAACACAAGGGCTGGCAGTACTCACTCACACCCACTTCCCACCCCCCAACCCGCTTTCCACTCTGAGCATGCCTTGCTCCAATCAGTTCTCCATAGCGCAGAGAAACTGCTTCTCGGTTGTTCAGACAAACGTGGTAATTGCCATCACACTCACAGGCAAACTGAAAGACTTTCTCTTTTACCCTATTCAGTGCCCACACACCACAACCCCCACCTCCCGGAGGGAAGTGTAAGTCCCCTCCTTTCTAAACAGTTTGCATTCTTCCAAACAAACAAAACCCATAGCTCAGACACCACACACACACACACACACACACACAGGCGCGCGTACACATTTCACATCACAGTGGTAGATGTAATTTATTATATTGACCTTACTGACTTACAGATCCATTGAGAAAAGGGACTCAAAAATATTGGGGCATCTGAAGGTAGTACCTCCAGTAGCTTCTGATGGGGTCAGCTTTGCTGAATTTATTTATCCCACCTTAATCCCATCACCAACTTACTTCTCCACCATGGATTCTCCTAAAGCAGTGTATTATGAATAAAAAAGACTTCCCTTTGATCCCTCTTTAAATGTCAAGAGCAAGCCCTTAGGCATATCCAATGGCGTGTACCCAGAGTCGATTTCAACTTGGGAGAAGCCGCGGCTCACTTTCAGTTCCTGAGGACGCACCGTCATCCAAGTTACAGGGACAGTAAAACTGCTGAGGTCAAGTACTACAGATTAAATGTCAAATACATACCATTAGTTTTATAAACATTTAAAAATAAGTATAATATTTATCTGCAAAAGAATTATTGATAATTGGTTAAATAATGGTGATCACTGTTACTTAAGTTGCATTTAAGTTTTCATATTTATATCTTAAACACTTCAAAGTTCACTTTAGAACTCTGGGAGGAATTGCCTAAAAGAAAATCTGCCCTAAAGGTCGGCTCTCCTAACATCACCAAAAACCCACTCCTATCACCAAAGCTGACACATGAATAATGTTGTAAGGTTTCCTGTTGCTAAAGAGGCTAGCGGTCTCCAAAATGGATATTGTGCATTACCCACCGATGATCAAGGTGTGATTGAAGTAAAAACTCCTCCAACATTGCTGCAGAGAATACGAATTAGGGCAAACTTCCTGGAGAGCAGATTGGCTACACGGATCAAGATTCTTACAAATGTTCTGGTCCTTTGACCTAATAATTACACTTCTTGGAATTTATCCCAAGGAAATTATCAGAGAAACAAACAAAGGATTATGTACAAGGATGTTCACTGCAATGCTATTTATAATAGCAAAAAATTGCCGCTGCCTAATTAACCAACAATAGAGATTTGGTTAAGTAAAATTATAGTAAATCCACAGAACAGAATGCTATTCAGCCATTAAAAACCATGTGTTCAAAGAATGCAAAATAGCTCAGGGAAATGCTGACAAGACAATGTTAAGTTAAAAAGTAGGCCATAGCACGTTAAATGCAATGTGACCCCAGTTTTGTATATAGCTGTACATGTATATGATACGTATTATGCGTGTGCGTGCGTGTGTGTGTGTGTGTGTGTGTGTGTGTGTACACATTGGGAGAAAGGATAAAAACTATACTGGCTGAGGGTTCCTAAATCCCAAAGAATGTGAGAAAAATTTTAATTATTTTATTTAGTCACCAAGATGATTCGCAGAATGTATACTGTTTGGATCCCTATTTTAAAAATGATGAAACCAGAGCAAAGAGAGATTAAATCACATGAATTCACTCAGCTAATGAGTAGCCAGTGTTTATTCTCAGATGATGTTGGCCCTACATAACGCTGTCCGCTGTGTTGTTCCATGAGGTTATGTTTCCCTTCATATTATTTTTGTATTTCTCCAAATCTTCTCCATACATATTTGACTTTTGTATCCAGATTTGAACAGGTTTTTAATAGTATGCAAAATGAGAGCAATTGCCCTAATGATTGAAATTAAACAGCATATTCTTGCCAAAATGAATTGACTATTTCTTATTTGTTAAATGCAGAAGGCAGCTTTTTGATTTGGTTCAGTTTTTTACCAATTCATTAATTATTTCGACTTTGAAAATGAACCTCTTGTTTCGTCTTTTATAGATTTTGGCACTTTGGTATTCCATGTTGCGTTTTCATGTGCACAAGAGAAGTACTGATTCAGGAATATATTAAAGGATGAGTAAAAATACAAAAAGAGATCTTTTTAGGTGTTTTTAACTTCTTAATAGAAAGTAAAGTAAGCTGTTTCACATGAGTTGGGCAGAGGTGAAAATTGGCCTTAGGGGAGTAAAAGATCTGAAATAATTGTCTTGGTCTGAGCCAATTAGAAGTAAACAAAGGATAAAATATCATCACTGTGATAAAGATGACAAATGGGGCGCCTGCATGGCTCAGTTGGCTGAGCATCCGACTCTTAATTTTGGTTCAGGTCATGATCCCAGGGTTGTGGGATCAAGCCCCATGTCGGGCTCCTCACTGAGTGCAGAGCCGGCTTAAGATTCTCTCTCTTTCTCTCTCCCTCTGCCCCTCTCCCCTGCTAGTGCCCTCTCTCTCTCTCCCCTTCTCTCTTTAAAATAAAAAATTTTAGGGGTGCCTGGATGACTCAGTCGGTTAAGCATCAGACTTCAACTCAGGTCATGGTCTCATGGTTCGTGAGTTCCAGCCCCGCGTCGGGCTCTGAGCTGACGGCTCAGAGCCCGGAGACTGCTTCAGATTCTGTGTCTCCCTCTCTCTCTGCCCTTCCCCTGTTCATGTTCTGTCTCTCTCTCAAAAATAAATCAGCATAATACAAATTTTTATTAAAAAGTCTTTGAGAAAGATGACAAAGGATACGTGAACGGGGGACAGAAGGCTATCCTGAATTTGCACCTGAAATCAGGCCACCGTCCCCAGTAGCTTCAGCTAGGCAGTGACTAGCCATTAGCATAAGCTATGGCTCCAGTGAGTCGCGTTCATTTCTGGTGCCCAATCCTAGAAGCCTGAGTAGAGGAAGCAGGAGTGTGGGTGCGTGGGCCTGTTGGGTAGAAAATGAGAAGCTGGCTAAAGATTGGTAGATTTCATCGGAACGTCACCCAGACAGCAGCGTGATTTTGGCCACGAATACTGTGGCAAGTGGAGGGGCAGCGGTGTCCCGGAGGGGCCCCTCCAGAGCCTTCCAAGAGGAAGAGCCTGTGCTGGGCAGGAGCCTGGTGGCCAATGGGGAGTGCAGCTCAGGCATCTCAGAGGGAAGTCTGTAGAACAGCCCCTGTATCACTCGCTGGGAATGCCAGGCAGGGAGAGGGAGAGAAAGGGTACCCACAGTTTCTGACATCCTCCAGAAAGCTGGCTGTGGTCCAGGAGACCTCTGTGGCCCTGGGTTGCCTCGAGTTTTAATCAAGTGGCATAAATTTCTAATGAAAAGGAGGAAAGTGAGGTTTCATTATGGTGTCTTAATGAAAACAAAGATTTCATATGTACAATGTGCAAGCCCTTCTTATAGTTTCGATGCTGAATCCTAGTACTCCATCAAGAGGTCACCCGACAAACAGGGAAAACGTATGTTAATTGGGGATACTATATAGCCATTAAAATTTTACCAATTGAATTTGAAGAGCCAATCCAAGGGCACTTACGCAAAGTTTCATAAAAATAATTCAGAACACTTATCACCGTTTTTCTAAAACTCGTAGAGAGGAGGTGAACAAGAGACGTCTCCAAATACCAGCAGTAGTTTCCCTCCAGGCAGGAAAGTCGTGAGGAATATTTATCTCCCTTATGCTTCTATGTAGGTTCTAAATTTTCTCAGAAAATGAAACGTTTGGAAAAGCCTTTGATGGCCCAGGCGGAGATGATACCCTCTGTGCAGGTCCACTGCAATTGTCCCCACCCTCCACACGGCCCCTTCCCTCTCTGTCCTTCTCCTTCCCTCCTGTACACATGAACTCAGCACGTGACTCATCCCACTCATTTCTGACTCTCCGTCTTTGTGCCTCTGGCATCTTCCTCTGACACCTGAACCCCAGCCCCATTTCAAGCCCCATCAACACGGCAAAAGTCTCTCTCCAGCTTCCACTGGAGAAGACGTAGTTATCTCTTCAGTAGCCCCGGCCCTTGAAATGCCCTTTTCTGTTCTGCATTCTATTTAACACAGTGATTGGTGCGAGTATTACTTTCCTCCACCAACCTTGTCAATAGCTGGAACTCTCTTATTTGTATTTCCAGATCTACTCACCCTGCCCACCCCAGCCCATGGCACCTGCTGTCTGGGATATAATAAGCATGCCCCAAGGATTGATTGAATTGATTTGGAAATACTCCCTGGAGAGCAAGAAGTTTTATTGCCTTCTTTTAGTTCGGTCCCTGTGCTCTTGAGTGTGGAAGATGTGACCTCCCCAGGATGAGTGGGAAATTAAGGGCCTTTGGAGAAAGGCAGGGCCCAGTCATGTTAAGAAGTTGAAAGAAGAGAAGCAAGTTGTGCTTCCGGTATTTAGGCTCTGCCCACTGTGGAGCACAGAGATTCCAGAAGACAGGTCAAGTGTTGTCGAAGGGGACAGTAAGACGTCATTTGAGAGCAAGACAAGTGAGATGACAATGAGTAGGAGGTAGAAGGGAGAGGTCCCCGTAGTGTTTTAGGGGATAACCATGTCTCTGACAAGAACAAGAAGTAAGTGCTGTGGACGCTGAGCCCTAAGTCAGCATAGGCACGTACCACGGTTCATGGAGAGGGGCCCCCAGGATGCAGAATGGAATGTATTATTGGATCCAGAGTGCTCCTCTCCTAACCAGTATGATTTTAATCAAAATTTCTGGCAAAGAATTGAAATCCAAATGCTTAGTTTTGTTTTCCCACAACCATTTCCAAGCCGATGTCTTCACCATCAGATCTTCAGCAACCTGTAGTTGATAACATTCGCTAAGATTTCAAGTGGGAAAACTTCACGGAGAAATGGTCTTTAAGGCGCACAGAAATGAAACCTTAACAGTAATAGCTCACATTGTCCTGCAGCTGGTCCTGGGGAGACTAAGCACACTGACATTTTCCTCGAAAGCTACAGTTTTCCTGTGGAACACTTCCTCATGTTCATTATCGCCGATTGACACGCATGTAAGCTGACGCTCCAAGAGAAACCAAACTTTAAAATATTAATATAAACATTATACCTCTTTTAACTGCAGCAGACACGTTCTTAAGTAATGTAATGCCAACAAGACCCATTACCAATAAACAAAAAAATACATTTTGGGCGGCTTCCCTACCTACTACAAAGTAAGGAGGAAACTAAATGGCTTCCACAGCAAGGACCGGCAAGGAGCCTTGCCCTCTTTGTGTTTTGAGGTTGAGCGGTAGACAAAAACTCTGGTTCCAGGCCAATCACAAACAAGATGGAGGAATATTGAGAGGCTAAGGGAAGTCATATTTGAACCTGGCTCCCTCTGGGCTTGTGGGTAAGACAAGTTCAAAGAAGCTCTCACTATAAAGGGTATCCAATGTTGACTACGTGTTCCACTTTGAGTTTTCGTTCGCTAATTACCAGTTACCATATATCACTTTCTTCCTTTCTGATCTTGATAGAACTGCTGTTGAGTCTATTTTCACCCAGACACCCTCTCAAACTGCTCAGTTTTCAGAGGAGAGGTATCTTGAAAAATGTAAGGCTCTGTTAATATCATTTAAAAAGTTTTTTAATGTTTATTTATTTTTGACAGACAGAGAGACCAAGCACGAGCGGGAGAGGGGCAGAGAGAGGGAGACACAGAATCCGAAGCAGGCTCCAGGCTCTGAGCTGTCAGCACAGAGCCCGACATGGGGTCCAAACCCATGAGTGTGAGATCACGACCTGAGCCAACGTCACACGCTCAATGGACTGAGCCATCCAGGTGCCCCCATCTGTTAATATCGTTCTAATCAGCTTTTCTGGCACAGTATTTATGGCTCAACCTCTAACAGTTCTATTCCCCGAGTATGGGTGTAGTCTAAGCGTTTAATTTTTGGTTAGGTTTTTGTTTTTTGCTTTTGGCACCCAACCTTTCACAGTCTTTTTTTTTTCTTCTTTAAGAAAGTATATATGGGGGTGCCTGGGTGGCTCAGTCGGTTAAGCAGCCGACTTCGGCTCAGGTCATGATCTCGCGGTCTGTGAGTTCGAGCCCCGCGTCGGGCTCTGTGCTGACAGCTCAGAGCCTGGAGCCTGTTTCAGATTCTGTGTCTCCCTCTTTCTGACCCTCCCCTGTTCATGCTCTGTCTCTCCCTGTCTCAAAAATAAATAAAAAGTTAAAAAAAATTAAAAAGAAAAAAAAAGAAAGTGTATATAGACAACTCGGGACATGTGTTCGCCACTTGGAGATCTGTATACTTCAACACATAGTTGATTTACGGGGGCAGATCAACTTTCAGTCTTTGGGTGAGGGCCTCGGCAAGTTTGTGTGGCCTTGTTCTCTTTCCAAATTCATCTTAGGAGTGGTGTCCCCTACCCCTGTGGCGGGAAGAATTTGAATCATCATTCTCATGACATTCATGTCATCGCATCGAATCACACTGAGCATAAGTGAGGTTTTGAGCATGTTTCTCTACACTTTGGGGAAAGAACAACAAAAACTGTAAGGACCGGCCCCACAGATAATTCGGTGTGGTCTTCAGCGAAGGCCACTCTGAGACAATGTATCTCTTTACGTCCTCGGAGTCCGTTCAAATACGATCTTTAATACTGTGTTTATTACACAGCTGAAAATTGCTCAGATTCATAAAGCAGCTTGTACACAGAATGCAAACATTGTGAAGAGGTAAAATTCCTGTGTTTATGAAATTCATCAAATAAAGAACAAAACAGTATTCCCTTACCAAGGTACCAATAGAAGGTCTGCAAGAGAGAGGGGGGGAAGTGAGGAGAAGACTCCCCTAGACCCCAGAGGAGATGCCAAGTTCGTGGAAAAGGATAAGATGCTGACAATAAGGAGAGAAAGGATTCTTTCAAGATACGGGACCTCAGAGTGTCATGAAGTAACTGCACAGTGAGAAACATTACCAACAAAATAGGCGAATCATGACAGAACTATTGCCCTCCATCTGTTGTCTGCTGAGTGTCTGCATTTAGATATCATTGCTGTTGGTTATGATTAATTCAGTCCGTGCTATTTTTCCCCATAGGCAATACATTCTCTTTACTCAAAAGAAAGTGTCCCTGCGAGACTGTATTTGACTATACTCATTAAGATTTAAATTTATCTATACCTTTTAATATAATAATGGTAACAATAACAATAATAAGCATTTACTGAGCATTTGCTCTGTCCCAGGAATTGCTTTAAATGTTTTCAACGCATTAATCCTCACAACTCCGCGAGTGAGCTCTGTTACCAATCTTGTCTTGCAAAGGCACAGAGAGGGTCAATAACTCACCTGGTGTTGCCCAGCTGCTGGGGGATGGAACCATGACACAGATACAGGCAGTTGAGTGCACAGACTGGACATTCTCACAGCTCCGTTCTTGTCCACATATGTTTGCTTATATTTGTCGTTTAACTGAATCCTGGATGTAAAAGAAACGTTAACGTTTGCAGATAATTTTTATAATGTTTATTTTTGAGAGAGTAAGAGAGAGAGAGCACACACACAACTGGGGGACAGACGGGGGGGTGGGGGGGACAAAGGAGCCAAAGCAGGCCCTGTGCTGACAGCAGAGAGCCCAACGTGGGGCTTGAACTCACGAACCATGAAATCACAACCTGAGCCAAAGTTCGATGCTTAACTGACTAAGCCACCCAGGTCCCCCAACATATGCAGATCCTTTTGAAATATACAAGAAATGTTGTGCCTGGGTGGCTCAGTCAGTTGAGCTTCCCACTCTTGATTCTACTCAGGTCATGATCTCAGGGTCATGGGTTCGAGCTCCATATCCTACTCCATGTTGGGCATGCAGCTTGCTTAGGGTTCTCCCCCTCTTTCCCCCTCTGCCCTTCTCCCCCGCTTGCACGTGCGCTCTCTCTCTCTAAAAAAAAATAAATAAATCTTAAAAAAAAAAAAATACAAGAATTGAAACTGTAAAACTTGGCCTGTGAATCAATTAAGAAAAAACTTTGAGGAAGAAGTGAAATTATTTTTTAATGCGCTATCTGCTAAATATTGGTTTTTTTTTAAATTATTTGAGAGAGAGAGGGAGCACAAGCAGGAGAGGGGAAGAGAGAGAGAGAGAGAGAGAGAGAGAGAGAATCTTATGCAGGCTCCATGTGTGGAACTGTCACGGGGCTCAATCTCATGACTGTGAGATCATGACCTGAGCCGAAATCAAGAGTCAGACACGCTTAAGTGACTGAGCCACCAAGTTCCCCTTAAACGTACTATCTGCTAAATTTGAAGTCGCAGCTAGAATACCCACGAATCCTCTCCATGGATGTAGCTCCTTGAGTATCGGTAACCAAATGAGATCAGCTATCTACTCAAGATTCATTGATTCTGGGCCACAGTGGCATCTTGGTGCCTTCCTTCCTACTCTCCTTGCAGTGACACATGATAGCATGCTCTATAAAAAACATACTGACACTCTCTTAAAAAGACCATTTCTACAACCTGAGTTTAATATTTTTCAGTAAGACTAGGTCAGTGTCAGTACTAAGACATATTTCATTTCCTGGAATGATGTACCAAGAACTTTCATTTGGATATACATTTTTTTTCTTTTCATCATATATCACGTAGTTGGCACTCAATAAATATTGGATAAATTGTATTAACTTGATAAACAAATGCCAAGTCACATACAAATAAAGAAACATTTCCAGCAGGAATTATTATCCACAGATTTCAAGGGAGATTTTGAAATTTCTTTCTCATACATTATTTTTGCTTTCCTCTGTTTTGCAAAAATTGATATCTATTATTGATCGTTTCTTCTGTAGCTATAGATATATCAAATTATATCTGAAATTTGGGGATGTACATTGGCAATACAAGCCTAGATTTTTAGCCCATGAAAGAACTTCATATAGGTAATGAAGTGTTTTTTAAAAGGTCAACTTAACAAAAAATATTTCAGAAAGAAGAGGCAGAATGACCATTCTCTTGGGGTAAAAAAGAATATTACAAATGAAATATTCATTCATTAATATCAGTACAAAAGAAGGAAGGAAATAAAGAAGGGAAGGAGAAAAGAAGGCACGTAAAAGGGAAACAGTAGCAACAGAGGAAAGAAAGCAGCAAAAAGGGAAGTGTCCTGAGAGCATTGATTGTGCCAATGTGTACTGAACTTTGTTTTCATTTTTCATTTGTCTTGCCCACTACAGTAGAATACCCATGGAAAGATTCCATCCGCTGTTAATTCAAAGAATTAACCAAAAGAATCTCAGAACCTCTTTACCAATGCAAGATGGGTCATTTAAAATCGAAATTACACTTTAAAAAGTCCCATATGAGAGTGGGACTAGCAGAGAGAAATGACTTCCAAGACCCCAATATAAATCTTGAATTTGCAGAAGAAATGCACTCCAGTGTTTTTGTCATTGAGTGATTGCAGACTAAGTATTTTTCCTAACTGACCTTTGCTTTCTAATAAAATTTGTGCTTCGATAACCCTAATTCCCAAAAGTGGGTTTGGGCATGTTAGGTTGCCCTGTTATCGAGTTTTATAGGATTTTAGTCACCACGCCCATTTTAGATCCACAAAAATCCTGTATGGAGGAACAAGGAAATATGCCTGTTGAACAGGTGATTTTCCAAAATAGGAGAATTTTCTACCAGTTCAGAAAAAAGAAAAGAAAAAGAAAAACACACAAACAAACAAAAAGCTTGACGAAAATGTTGGGTGTTGAACAATGGTTACCCAAAACTAAGCAGATCAAACATGGAATGCAGAAAGAAAAGCATGGCTCCCCCTCTAGAAATTTCCATTGGCTAGAATGTTTCTTAGCTTAGCATGTCTGTGTATGGTCTCCAGAGTTAATGTACCATATTTTCCATGGTTTGATGAAGACTCCAGAGCCCTTAAGATATGAATTGCTATAATTCCTAAATCAAACAGCATTCAATTCAGTTCCAGACCACTGCAGGGTAATAAGACCGGTATTTCTTATTTTAATTAGTCATTTTATACTTCTAACAACTTCTTTGACAATCTTGGATTACTTGTTTGTTTATATGTGATAAAAGCTATGTTTGGCTAAAAATATGAATGCTACATTTGAATGTCCATTTACATTTTAGTAGTTATAGAAATAAACTTTCTAGGCCTTTAGATTATAGCTTTTTATAGACACTGAATTACAATCACCTAATCTATTTTAATATTATCCCTTTCAGCTGTCTCATGAGTATCTCTTAACACAGCAGAGATATCAAGTTGATAATATGAATTCAAGACAAAATGCCTGAACACTCATCAGAAACTGTCTTTTAGTTTGCTGAGAAATTTGCTTCTGACATTTGAAATTTTCAAGATACATAAAAACGTCGCATGGCTACATAAAAGTATTGTGTGCTGTTACTAGATTAGAAGCAAAGTATAAAGACTCTCTTATCTTTGTTGCATACGGTGTCTTTAGACACGATACTTGCTCAATAAATATTTATTGAACACGTAAATAAATAGATAAATAAATAGTTCCATCACGATGTAAAACTATTTTTTTCTCTAAGTGTATACACCAAATAGTGTGAGGAACCTTTAAACTAATATAATATGGAAAATTTTATAAGTATATATGTGGGGGGGGGGGAATCAATAAATATTCATCCTTTGGTCATTGACAGATCTATATTTGTAAATTTCCCATTTGTTGCATACCCGTCATGTTTTATATTTCACATCGTATTCTTGAGTAAGTTAATTCTTAGCATAAGCATATGAAGGGCATTCATTTCTGCACATTATAGAAGTAAAGCAGCACGGACCAATGACATAGCTGAATGCCCCAAGTCAGGATTCCTATCTGCGTCCAACTTCAACATCTTCTCATTGACCTGCACTGCCCCATCTTTATTGATTTTAGGAAATGTAAAAGCAGCTTTATTTCAATACAAAACAAACTCAAGAAATACATGTCTTGGGAACATGGCCCTGATGATAAATAAATACATATCAAAAGATTTGGGACTCCTTAAGGAGAGCTATGTCGTTTTCGAAGAACCTAGGCTTTACTCGCCAAGCTTCCGACAGGACAGTAGATCATCTCCCACCTTGGGTCCACTTTTGGCAAAAAGAATTTTGAACTAGCTCTTATCCTGTGTGCAAGTTCCAGGACCCCAGACGCCATACCCCTTAAAGAAGCCATGAAACTGTCCAGTGTCCCTAAGTGATTTCATGTTTCCTCAAAGACCATTACAAAACTGTGAAACCAAAACAACTACAAATATACACATTCCTCAAAATTAGAGATGTTGAAGAGAGAAATGAAAGCTTAATTTCCCAAACTCAGAATGAATTTCAGTATTACAGAGTGGTATGTGTATATATACGTGTGTAAACACGTGTCCATCTGTGTATGTTTCTATGTATGTACCTATGTATGTATGTAGAGTCGGGACTATTCTCAACCCCTCCCCCCATACACAACCTGGGATTGGAATCAAAGCTCTAGTCCTGGCCCCTCCACAGCCCCTCCAATTTACCTACCTTCCCTTGACGGCTGTGGTCTTTCCTCTGATGAAACTGTATGTGGAATTACAACACAGAAAATAACTACCCAATCAGCCTCCCTCTGACCCCCAAGTTGCAGCCCCTGGGCCTCTCACGGAATCTCTGGGACCCTGAGAGGTTTTCTGGTGCCTTCCAGCCCTAAGCCATATAATCTCGAGACTCCTGACTATATCATCAACTAAAATCATTTTCCAGACTTTCTAAAGGAACCAGTTTACAAAAGAGAGTCAGTGTGTCATTGCCTTCACCATATTGGACACCAGGAAATATAAATTCTGGAATGTACTCGTGATTTCTGTAACTGCAAAATCCTGAAAAGATCCGACTTAATTCCAGGTACCAAGAATAGCGAAACATTATTGCTTTACAAGCATGAAGACCAAAAATGCAAGCCCAAACATTCTAAAATCAGTTATGAAAAGCATTTCAGAGGAAATTGCCAACGTAGGGGTCATGGGTGTGGAGTGGTGTCTGATCCAGGAGCATGAATGGGAACATCCATGGGAGAGAATGTCAGTGAGAAAACATGAGCCCAGTATGGAGCCCCAGGAGTGAGCCTAGCATGGAACCGAGGGGTGAACCCAGCACGGAACCCCCAGGGGTGAACCCAGCATGGAGCCCCCAGGGGTGAACCCAGCACGGAACCCCCAGGGGTGAACCCAGCACGGGAGCCCCAAGGGGTGAGCCCAGCACGGAACCCCCAGGGGTGAACCCAGCATGGAGCCCCAAGGGGTGAACCCAGCATGAAACCTCCAGGGGTGAACCCAGCACGGAACCCCCAGGGGTGAACCCAGCACGGGAGCCCCAAGGGGTGAGCCCAGCACGGAGCCCCCAGGCGTGAACCCAGCACGGAGCCCCAAGGGGTGAACCCAGCACGAAACCTCCAGGGGTGAACCCAGCACGGAGCCCCCAGGGGTGAACCCAGCATGGAGCCCTAAGGGGTGAACCCAGCACGGAACCCTCAGGGGTGAACCCAGCATGGAGCCCCAAGGGGTGAACCAAGCATGGAGGACCAGGGGTAAGTGCAAGATGGAGCTTGGGTTCACTCCAGAGCAGCCAGGATGAACCAGATAAGAACCACGAGTTCTAGGAAAGAGCTTTTAGAGCTGCCAGGGCTGCTGACCCAGCTGGGTTGGGTGAGGTGACAGTGGAGGACAGGGCAGCCCCTGCGTTTGGCAGGCCTGAGAAGACCACCAGTGCAGGGAGGAAGCAGGAGCCTGGCTGGCAAGAAGAACGGAGACAGCACGCGACCAGTGCAGCCACACTTGGAATTTAATGCCCTGTGCTCACTCTCTTGAAACAAACTCTGTCTACGAATTTGGGTTTCATAAGTGAAATCCGATGGGACAACAGAACAGTAGGGCACGTGCTGACGGTTTGGCCCACCTCCTCCCGCCTCTCTGGGATGTGATCTCCGCCTCTTGTCTCTAGCACACGCCCTGGCCCCCCATCCCTGCGTCCTAGGCCTCCCACTTCTGCCTCTTCACCTCTACCAGCCTCCATCACGCTGGCGATGGAGGGGAAAGCCAAATCCCAGTGTCACCCTCCACCCCCACTGGGGCCTGGGCAAGGATGAGGGCTGGTTGGAGTCAGTCACCAGACCTGCGGCGTCCCAGGAGAAGGCAAGTGACAGCCATCCAGCCAATGGATCACTGGGTGAGCGCTTCAATGGGATCATCTCGCCCACCTCCACACAGGTGTGTGGGGCATCTTGGTGCACGGGCTGCAATCCCCAGAGGGGCAGCTTCCATCAGGGGTAAGACAGCCACCCTGGGAAGGGGACATTGACTTCCCCACTCCTGGCTAGGTCTTGCGCTTCGATTTTACTCTAGGCCCAGCAGATTCATGTGGCCAGCCCTTAGCGAAAGCGGTTCCATTATGAAGTATAACTTTGAAAAGGAGCAGAGAAGTGGGGCCTACACAAACAGAAGATGCAAGGCGGAAGAGGGTTTGAGAAGGTGAAGAGAAGTCACGGGTCCACGAACTGGGAGCGCAAGAGAGCTAGGAGGTGGGGTGCAAGGGATGGTTTTCAGCACACCACCTTTTTTTTTTTTTTAATTTTTTAATGTTCATTGAATTTTGCAAGAGAGAGAGAGACAGAGTGTGAGCAGGGGAAGGGGAGAGAGGGAGGGAGACACAGAATCCGAAGCAGGCTGCAGGCTCCGAGCTGTCGGCACAGAGCCCGGCGCGGGGCTCGAACCCACGAACCACGAGATCATGCCCTGAGCCGAAGTCAAATGATTAACCCACTGAGCCATCCAGGCATGGGCACATCGCTTAACCAAAGCGTGTGGCCGGGGGGGGGGGGGGGGGGGTGAGGGGGGGGGGGTGGTATATTTACCAGTTCGTTTGCTATATATGTGTAGGATGTGTGCTGTATTTCCTTGATTTCCTCTCCAGGCACAGACTGGCTCATGGTCGGACTCATAAACACCATTGTCAGACACGAGGGTAAACAAGAGTCAGAGATGATGGTCTAATGCGATTATTATTCATATTTATCCTGTGTCTCCTAGAAAAAAAAGTGCGCTTGACCGGATGATCAGAACACAGCTTGCGCCTTTATCGATCTATGTGACTGTGCAGTGGGCTTGCGTTCTAGATGTGCTAAATGGCGCTCCACCCAGGGAAGACCCTACCCGCCTTCCTACTCCACTACTTCTGTCTTCTTACCCTTTGGGAGATGGGTTCTGTTCCCTGTTGACTACCCCCCTCTCTGGGTTTTCAGCTCTAACTTCCCTTAGGGTGAAATGATCATGGAGCCAGGTCTCCCTGTTAGAAGACAAGCCCTTCTAACAGGTGGGGATTGCAATTCTCTCCAGTGGTTACTGGGCAGTGCACCGACCACTGAGCCAGAGAAGGAAGTAGTGGCCCTGAGTAAGTTCAGGCCCTTTCCAAAATCACACCTGCTGTGGGTGGGTGGGGTTGCTCTTTAACGAGGAAGGACTCATGTGTGGGCACACAGGGTAAAGCACGTGTGCACCAGGGCAGTGTCGATCAAGATCCATGGGCGGGGGGCCATCTCAGCATCCCCACTGTGGGGGGGTTGGGATTTAAAACCCTGCTTCTGATGGGCTAAAGGCACATGTTCGGCTCTTGAGTTGAGTTTTTAGATCCAAGCGACATTTCTGAGGTGTCCGAACCAGAGTCTGTCTTCTGCCTAATGATACGCAGGTAAAGGTAATCGCTGAGCGATGACTTACAATCACGGGGAGCATTTATGACTTCGGTGCACTTCCTCATGCTGGCCAGTCCTCTCTACATAGCCCTCCTCTGATCCAATTTGGAGGCCAGAGCCACCCTCTTCGCTTTATCTCCAAAGAAGTGAAGGCATAATGTGTGAAGTGGGAGAAAACTTCCCAAGTCGACAAAACACATTCGCACGTGTTATTCCCATTCGATTTCCGTAACAACTACAGAAGGCCGCCTGGACACCCATGATTATTCCCATTTTATAGGATTCAGAAGGGCCGACGTTGCGCAGTTGGTAAGTGGTAAATTCGGAACTAGAAGGCAAGTCATTGAATTTTTGCGTTAGTGGCCTTTGACCCCTCCCCGCCTCGGTGGAGGCGCTGGGATGGATGGCATAGAACCACGTGCCAATGCTTCACACAGAACCTCGTTCTGGATCTTCATGGGCCCCAGACTCTCTTGCCTTCATGAGACCTTCCCTCCATAAAAATAAGATTAAAAATGGCGTCTTCCAACTGTGCTGATATAAAGCCAAATGTATTCCTATTATGCATTAAAACATTTTCTTTGACCCAAAATGCGTCTCTTTTTCGTCTGAGTTTCGAAGAAATGCAAGTATTTTTGTGAGCCCTTGAAGTCAACGTGGACCATAAGGCCCCCTCCCACCCCATCCCCCACTGCGCTTGGTGATTTAGATCGTCCTGGTCTCAAAGTTCGAGGCCCTCGGCAAGTCACATGCCCTAGGGGCACTCTCCCTTGTTCTTTGCTGTCATGCCCCAGTTTTCGAAACTGATAACTGATCGCACTCAGGTCACGTATCAGATCAAAGAAGAAAATCTTCTATTTCTTCTCTATGACGTCAGAGAATTCTCAAATCTCTAGCTGTGATTTTAATCTCTCTGCTTTCGCTCAGCTTCCGACAGCTGAGTTGTCACCAAATATGTTAGTACTACAAAATATCTCTAAGTCCGCTGAGCTCATTCTTCCAGCTGTTACAATAAATGGACAAACTGAAGGAAAACCAAAACCCCAAGCGATTTTAACGACGCGATGATGGATGATTGGTTTCTATTTCTCTTTCCTCCTTTCCTGTATTTGGCTGCAAACTCCTTCCCTACCTCCCCAGTGTTTTTGGCCCTTGAGTAGTAGTATGTCCTTGCCAAAATGGAGAAATTGAGCTAGGTTTTCATGCCTTGGAATCCACTATGTACTCAACCCCCAAGCCTTTTGAGCTTCAGCCATAATTAGTTGTAATGTGTTTATGGGGCCAAGAGAATTTAAAACATGCAAGACATGAGTCAGGAAAGGATGATATCAAAATCCGTATTTATTCTGGGGTTTAGTCTAATCTCACTGGGTTCCACACACATCATTGTTTTTCTTGAATATTAGCAATGTGGAGAGAGAGACAGGGAAATCCCCACAGAATTCATACATTCAGGCCTGTACCCAACCGATGCTGATTTCCATGTGGAGGAGTTTATGTTCCTTAAACTCACGTCCCAGATATGGGCTCAGCCCTAGAAGGTCATGTTTTGTTTTCCTTTCCTTTGGCTAATAACCCAGTAAATATTTGCTCTCAAGACCAAAAATTATCTTGAAATATATGTAAGCATATTGAATGCCAAGAAAACATGGCATACGGTGAAAAAGCCCTGATGTAGAAAGCAAGTGTGACATTGGGAAGCTGTCTCAGTCTCTGCAATCATTAGAGAGTCTTGAACGAACTCTGAATACAGTGGTTCCCAATCTATGTTGTCTCAAGGACCCCTTGTCAATTCATCCCATTTCCAAGGCTCATAAATTCTATGAGCACTTTTTTTTTTTTTCAAAACTAAGCTCGGACTGGCTTCAGAGTGCAGCAAGATAGTTGACTAATTCCAGTGTGAATGGTGATGCTGACGGTGACACAACGACACGAAGGTACTTAATGCCATCCACCTGTACACTTAAATATGGTTAAAATGGTAAATATTAGGTATGTATATGCTACCACTATAAAAAAAGGAAGAAAGAAGATTCCATCATGATGTCATCCCTTTGTGTTATGGCTTCTTCTCCAACAGGCCTCCGTTATAATACAAACACTTGTCCAAGGGCAGCGGGTGTGTGGGCAGTCGCTAATGTGTGAAAGCAGGGGTTCTTAGCCTGGGGTCCACGTATTCTGACTTCTACTAGGGAAGGGGGATCTATCAAATGTATGCAAAATGGTCGTGGGGAGCAGCGTCGTGAGAGAGAGATAGAGGGCTTCCTCATTTTCATTAGGTTCTCTGATGAGTCTGAGTCCACCCTCCAAAAGTCCCAGCCCTATAGTGCATTCGTGGATTGACTTAATGCCTTGTCTTCGCAGTGGAAGGAAAGTAACAGTAATAAACTTCATAATGGCGTCATTGCCACGTACGGAGCGCTCGCTATGGGTAAGACACTCATCTATACATTGCCAATGATTACTTCCAATGATTCTTAAATGATTCTTTTTTATTTTTTATTTTTTTAACCTTTATTTATTTTTGAGACAGAGAGAGACAGAGCATGAACGGGGGAGGGTCAGAGAGAGGGAGACACAGAATCTGAAACAGGCCCCAGGCTCTGAGTTGTCAGCACAGAGCCCGATGCGGGGCTCGAACTCACGGACTGTGAGATCATGACCCGAGCTGAAGTCGGACGCTCAACCGACTGAGCCACCCAGGCGCCCTGATTCTTAAATGATTCTTAAAACAACCCTGCACAGGAGCTACTAAGCTTTTTTTTTTTTTTATTATTCTTTTGTTAATGGTAGTAAAACAGATGTAACATAAAATTTACCATTTCAACTATGTTTAAATATATAGCTCAGTGGCATTAAGTACATTCACGATGTTGTGCAGCCATCACCACTGTCCATCTCCAGAACTTGTTCATATTCCCAAACTGAAACTCTTTCTTTTAAGCACTAACTCCTGATTCCCCTCTCCCCCAATCAAACCTGGGGGTTTCCATCTTTCCATCTTTATGAGTTTGACTCTTCTAGGTAGCTCATGTAGGTGAGGTCATTCAGGATTTGTATGTTTGTGTGACTGGCTTATTTCCCTGAGCATACTCTCTTCAAGGCTCATCTAAGTTGTAAGATGTGTTGGAATTTTATTCCTTGCAAAGGCCGAATAATAGTCCATTAAGTGTGTGTACCATATTTTATCCATTCATCTATTAGTGAGCATTCGGGTTGCTTCTACCTTTTAGCTATGGCGAATAATGCTGCTATGAACCTGGGTCTACAAATAGGATCTCATAGTTTTCTCTTTATTTTACAAAAGAGGACAGACACAGAGAAGGAAGTCATGCCAAGGGTCACATGACTGGCCCTTGGGGAGCCAGGATTTGAACCCAAGAAGAGGGGCGCCAGTGCCCACATCAGGTATCACACTGTACTTTGAACCAGTTATCAAAAGCAAGCAGAGTCAGACTGTCAAACACTCGTGTTTACATTAAATGTCTTTCTCCCTACCCTATCAATGTCCAAGCAGCACTTACAACTTACTAAATAATTACATAGATAACATATACCAGTAAAATAAGAACGAGCAAGAACCAAGTAATATGTGTTAAGGGACAAAGATATAAGCAGCCTTGGCTTCTTACCTGAGCGTAAGAGGTGGTGGGTGTTTCTGGAACGTCAGTTACGCTCAAATATTTGAGGAGAAACATTGGGTTATTTCACTGGTCATTTAACGTCAGGATTCTACAAGAGTTGGGTTCGAGATGGCAGTGTAGGAAAATCCTGAAGTCACCTCTTCCCATGGACACACAACATCTATGGCTACGTATGGATCAATTCCCTCTGGAAAAGACCTGACAACTAGCTGAACAGCTCCTCCACAAGGATAAAAGGACCGCATCAGATGGGTAGGAGAGGTAGAGGGTTGATCTCACCAAAAACCCCACCTCTGGGGCAGAGACCCACACTCAGGAGCGACCTCGCAAATACGGAGCATCTCCTGAGGAACAAGGGGTCCATCCCCCATATCAGGCATCCTAACCCTTGGGACCTACACCAGAGAGATGAGCCGCAAAAAATACCTGGCTTTAAAAATCAACAGGGCTTACGTCTAAGAGAAGCATGGGTTGTAGGGAATGGGAAGTCCACGCTTAAAGGGTCTGCAAGCCAACTCATCAGATTTAGATCATATGTGAAGAAGATTAATTAGTTAATCTTAGAGTCCCTGCCAGGTTCGCCCCGACCCCAGGCTCCCCCACAGCCCTCGCAACACAGCAGAAATGCACAATCCACACAGGGGATACTCCTTGAGTGTCTTGCTCTGGTGGCCTCGGGGTACTGGGTATCTGGGCCCTATGCGACTGAAACAACTGGAGGGATAGTTCTTGAAAGGCTCCCACACGCCAAGGCATGGCACAGACAGCTGACTGACACATACCCCCTGTCTTCCTGGGAAAAAGGCCTATTCACTTGTCCTAAGAGGCAGCTTCAGGCTTACCATACATCTAGAGGTTGTATAGGAGTTCTCGGGGACTCTAGACCAGGGGACATCATCCTGGCACTTTCCCTTGGCCTCGCTACAGCTCACTGGTATTTCCCAGAAAGAAGGCTCCAAGCTCCCATCTGGAGCCCCAATTTTTTGCAACTGTCACCAAGAGACATCTCCAAATAGCCTGCTCTGGAAGCCAGCCAGGATTACAGTTATGGTCTCCCAGGACTGTATATGTTTGCATCCTTTAAAAGCTGCTGTCAGAGGGTCTGACTTCCAATCAGCCCGAAACTAGGAGCTGCCTGCCTCTGATGGGCTTAAATGCAAGTCTCCATCGGTAGAGGAAGGGATAAAGATGTGGTGTGTGTATGAGAAATACTGCTCCGCCATAAAAAGAAGGAAATGTTGCCATTTACAACAAATGGATGAGTCTAGAAGATATTATGCTAAGTGAAGGAAGTCAGACAGATAAGTGATTTCCCTTGTACGTGGAATCCAAGAACCCAAAACAAATGAACGAACAAAACAAAATTCATAGGTACAGAGCATGGATCGGTGGCTATCAGAGAATAAGAAGGTTGGGGGGTGGGCGAAATGAATATAGGGGTGTATGATGATGGTTGGTAACCAGACTTACCAGTTTGTAGTGTATACAAAGACGGAATTATTATGTTGTACACCTGAAACGGGTGTAATGTTGTATACTAATTTTACCTTGATCATAAAGAGTAGATAAAAATAAATTTTTCTTTGGAGCAATAAAGCCCTAGATTCAAGGAAATACTGATACAAGTTAAGCCAGAATATAAAAGGTACATCGATTTTCACATTTGGTAAACTTTCATTATGTAAATCTAATTACGAAAAATTTCACACATAAACAAGAGTAGAAGGACTTTTGATATAGTGGGTTTCTGAATCTCCTCACCAGACTCAACAATTATCAAGACTTGTCATCATTTCTTCCCTTTTCTTCTTTCTTCCTTCCTTGCTTGCTTCCTTCTTCTTTACCTGGTAAAGAATTTTAAGGTTAGCATACCTCTCTTTATTTCTCTCTCTCTCTCTCTCTCTCTCTTTTAATTTGAGAAAGAGAGAGTGTGTGGGGAAGGAGCAGAGGGAGAGGGAAAGAGAGAATCTTAAGCAGGCTCCACACTCAGTAGGAAGCCCTACACGGGGCTCAATCCCATGACCCTGGGATCATGACCGGAACCGAAATCAAGAGTCAGATGCTTACCTGACTGAGCCACCCAGGGGCCCCAGCACATATCTCTTTAACAAAAGAGAGAAGGAAGGAATGGAGGGAGGAAGGGAGGGAAAAGGGAAAAGGAAGGAAAACAGACATTTTCTCGCATAACGACCATGTCATTATCACACGTAAAAAATTAAAAATAATTTATTGGTGCCACGTAGCAACAATTCCATATTCAGATTTCACGGAGTATCTCAGCTTGTGTCCTGCCACTTGGCCTGCATGAATCAGGATCCCAACAAGACTCCTATGTTCCTTGGCTGATAGTCTCTTAAGTCTTTTTTAGAGTTGCCCCTTGTCTTGTTTGTTTGTTTATTTGTTTATGTTACTGACTCTTTGAAGATCAGCCAGGTCTGTTGTCTTATACATATCTCTCTCCCTGGATCCACCTGTTCATTTTTTCTTATAGCTCTATCTGTATTTCCTATAAATTGTAGTTCACTCAAAAGAATCCATTAGATTCAGGGTCAACTCTGAGTTTTCTGTGTACTCCCTCTTGCATCACATTCAGAGGTACCTGCTGTCCAGCTCTCCCATCCTTGGTGATGTTCGGATGGTGACATCCTGCTCTTTCCAATGTAAAAAATGTCTACCAAAGTCATTCATTGATTTCCTCACTGACAATCTGTGCCTGAATTGGATACTTCATTATAGGTCACAAAACAGTGACTTTCTAATTATGTTGTTGCAACTACATAACAAACTACCCCCAAACTTAATGGCTTCAGACAATAACCATTTTATTTGCTCACAATTCCACATGTAATGGTTTGGGCACTTTTTCCTGATCATCCATGCAGCCTCTCCTTTCACGTGGCTAGCTTCGGCTTCCTTATGGTACAATGGTCTCCGGGTTGTCTTATGAGAGGACTGGCTTTGAAGAGAGTGTGTTCCACGTGATAAAGCCAGAAATTGAAGGTCTCCGAAGACCCAGCCTTGGAAGACACATAGCATGACTTCCAACTCATTCCATTGGTCAGAACAAGCCATAAGACCAGCCTAGATCAAAATGATCGGGAAGAGACTCCAGCTCTTGCTGAGGCGGACACAGCTCACCCTAGGAAAGGGGATAGGAGATGTCATTGGGGCCATCTTTGGAAGCACAATCAATCACAATTATGGCTTGATGGATCACGTGGTGACAGCCTGATCTTTCCACCATGAAGTTCCCATCACACTTTCATCTAATGGTTTCCTTCATTGATGACCTGTGTTTGCATGAGATCATACATTACATGCCATAAAAAGCCGACATTCTAATTGAGTTGAACTCTCCACATTTGGTGTAGAGACTTTTCTTTCATCAACTAGGGCTGCCGCATTTGTACACAAAAACTAGGATAAATGTTTGATTCTTTTTCTTTAGTTGCCCGCTGTCAAAGGACGTGATATCTCAGTTACCTAGAACGGCCACTAACGAATTGTTCTGTTTTGTTTTGTATGTACGTGTGCATTGTTTTGTTTTGTTTTTAGCCACTTGCTGTTGGGATCACTGAGAGTTCGCATTTTTCATATTTCATGTACTTTAATTAATTAGCTATCATTTTTTGATGCTCAAATTCATTCCACTGGGCATTCGATCGCTCTAGCTTATTTTCTACCCCTTGCAAGTCTGTACCCTTAAACACCATCAATTTTGGCTCTCCACCCCCCCTGCTCCGTGATTTTTTTTTGGTTGAGTAAATACTGAAATATTCAGGTCACATTACAAGTGTTTGGCTTATCTCCTTTGATTTTACACTCGTATGTCTTTTCTCTTATTCTGAAAATACTGGCTCCAAATTAGTTATCATATAAAATATGTAAAATAAGCACAAAGTAATATTACCAATATTACTACTAACAGTGAAATGACTGAATGGAGGTGAACATTGTTTTGCAGCTCTATTGACCCTCTAAAATATTCCACCACGGATGCACAGGCTAAATGATGTCTTCTAAACTTACTTGAAATAATTCTTTTCGCTGTGTGATAATGTCACCAAACTGCGACAGAGTGGGTTCATTCATTTCAGTGGGTCTGGAAATTTAAATTGTGTATTTTTTTCAATTTGCAAAATGTTGACATGATTCAGAGAAATCTCCTTTCCCTCTTGTCTCCTTCAGGTAACGATTTGTATTTATTTTTGGTGTATCTCTCTAGTCTCTTTTTGAAAATAAACATTAGCAAATTGGTAAATATATTTATATTGCTTCTTTTATGCAAGTGGTTTGTGTTCTGTATTTTGCTGCTTTCTCTCCATGTATGGAGATCTTTCTCATTCCTATTTTTTGAACCATACAGGGTTTCTTTGTAAACTGGATGCTTTGTTGTTTAGTCCCACAGTCCCAGATTAATGGAGACACCTGGGTTGTTTGCAATCTTTTGCTAAGACTAATACTGTTGCAATGAACAATTTTATGCATACTCCTTACTGTATTTTTGGCGTGCATCTATGGGATAGCTTCCCAGAAGTGAGATGTCTGGACCAAAGGGTAAATCATGTGTAATTTTTCTAAATGTGGCCTAATTCCTCTCTCTAGATGAGGGGAATTTTATTTCTTCACCAGCAATATATGATAGGGTCCATTTGCTCACGGTCTTACCTGCAAATTATACTAACTTCCTTTTTTCTGTCAACTGCCTGCTTCTATCTTTTGCCCATTTTGCCACCAGGTTATTCGTCTCAAATTTCCGAAGCTCCTTATTGTCAATGGCATTTTCTGTTTATCGCATACGTTGGCCGGTGTTTTCTTTTGAATGTGTGTATGGTAGGTTCTGCCCCATTGGTTTCTGAGATGACCTCTGACGTTTTGAGGATGTCCTATGGTAAGGGGCCTCGTCAGGACAAGCCTGTACGCCAGGAAGATTCTGTGGAGAAGGCAGAGAAGCTGCTACTTAGACTCACTTAAGCTATTCAATTGATAAGGGATTCAGCCCCGGGCCTCCTGTGTCTCTACTTCATAAGCCAATCCAGCCCGAAGTGTACGGCCAAACGAGGGCCAGGCCTCGTCCCTTTGCCTTAGGTGCAGTGGAAACTTCTATCCTCAGGGAGCCCTCTGGTCATGGGGCTTCTTCAGAGACCTTCAGAAGCAGGCTGGGGACTTGACAAGGTGGCCTGGTTCCCACCTACTGCTACCCATCTCACATGGGAGCGGTGGCTGTGGTTTCCAACAAGGGAAATACTACATTCCTCTCACGGGGGCATTTCCCTGCCTGTATCCGAGGGAAGAACCATGCTCTTCCGATTTAATGAGGACTCAGCTGGAGTGTGTGACGTTTATGCCATGAGGCCTCAGAAAAATGGTTCCCAGGGACTTCATTATGTTATGCCCAGGATAACCAACACAGGATGACAAGTTCTTGGTAACTAACTTACTCTCAGGCCCCAATGACTAGTAAGAGTGGGGACCTGAGACAGTGGGCAGAAGGTGGCTGTTGGGTTTTGTTTCATAGGGAAACCAGATGGTGTAGTCATGGGATCCAAAGTCCAATGTGGCTTAGCAAGTCATTTCACCGTAAGGCAGAGAAGGAAGTATGAAGATAGCATTTGGTTACATCATAATGTTGTCCATTCCCAGCCCGGATTGCAAGCCCACAATTCAAGCATAGTAACATAATTACAAGATATAGTTTTATGTCATGTTTTAAAATTTGCAACGTACTTTCCCATGGTAGGCTCACAGCAAGTGTGAGGGAAAGCATGTTTAAAGACCGCACTGGAAAGACCAGAAATCCTGAGCTCAATGAGGTTAACTTGGTCAAGGACACACAGAAAGTGAAGGGGGAGCGGGACTTGAATTCCACTGGGGCCCAACCTCAGGCAACAACCATGCACATTCAGACAGGACGCAGGGCTTAGAAGGGGCCGTGCTTGGTTCAACACTCTGTTGCTGCCGTTTTACAGTTCTTAATTTTTGTACAAAAGGCTCTATATTTTATTTGCCCAGAATCCTGGGAACAATAGAGCCAGGCCTTCCCAGATTCTATTTTTTTTCACCTAAGAATTAAAATATTATATCAAACTCACTGAAACAAGATTTCTTGTTTTCTTTTTGTTTCCAATAGAACTGATAATTTAGGCTTTGTGTAAGGACAATGGCAGATTATCAAAGATCCTAACATCCACCAGATAAAACTCTGGCTGCTTCACTGGATTCAGTTGCCAGCACTAGGCCATGAGCAGATAGGTACCTGGTGACCACTTTGGATAGCATTTTTTAGTGCCTAAAACACAGGAAATAACTGCTTTATCATTTGAATCAGAACAAATATCTTCTAAACAAACATAGCACAAAGATTTGTGGAAGGAAGGAAGGAAGGAAGGAGAAAGGAGAAAGAAAGGAAGGAAGGGAGGGAGGGAGGGAGGGAGGAAGGAAGAAGAAAAAAGATTATTTTAGTGGAATTTTATTACACTGAATATTGATTCAGTATAGGACCATAATGTGAAACTCCAAAATCCTTTTGTAAAAAGATATATATATGGGGGCACCTGGGTGGCTCAGTCGGCTGAGCATCTGACTTAGGCTCAGATCACGATCTCGCGGTTCCTGAGTTCGAGCTCCGCGTCGGGGCTCTGGGCTGACAGCTCAGAGCCTGGAGCCTGCTTCGGATTCTGTGTCTCCCTCTCTCTCTGTCCCTCCCCTGCTCACGCTCTGTCTCTCCCTCTCTCTCAAAAATAAATAAACATTAAGAAAATTTAAAAGATATATATATGAAAGCTCTGTTTGTGTGAATAAGACTTAATTGGCAATCCCCTAGTGAGCTGGGAGCCTTCTTGCCACCTTCAAAAATACCTGACGTGACAATAAGACCCATAGAGGTGTCCTTTATGGTCACTCTAGGATCACGAAAGCCTTCCATTTGAAATGTGTATTTAATTTTTTTACTAAAATGTCCATAGGTTTCTATCTAACATTTGAGAATTCACGGTGATTAATTTAAATCACGTTAGATGGCAAGAAAAGGGAAAATGAGCAGTGATAGCTAAAGATGAAGAAAGCCCGATCGATGTCTGTCTGCTTACTCAAAATGCATTTTGTAGGGACCCCCTTATTTTCTGGATCCCTTGCTAAGCACTGGGCTTCAAAGAGAAATAATACAAATATACAACATTTCCTGGTAAATATAATTACATGGGCCCTAATTACTTATGGAATATAAAAGATTCATTTTGTTCTTTACTGTCATGGGCAATCTGTTAAAATGCTGCATAAACTAACATCCATTAGTTGGAATAGCATGATGGCCAGTTCAACCAGTTTCTTAAACAAGTCGATTAGAGAAGATCTTTGAGATATCCAATTTGATTTATTATTCACTTGGGAATTAACACAGAACGGATCTTGATATAAATTCCTCTGTAGGTTTTATTATATTGACATTTCGGTGGATAGATAATATATAGAACCCCTGGGTATATTACTATCAAGGATGCTATTGATTCTATCAGCAGCATTATCCTGCAATTTTCCCTCATAACTATTTATGCAACTCTCTGTGATTTGTAAGTCAGCTGTAATCATTTTCTGTGGCTGCTGCAATTTTCTTTCCATGGGGTAGACCTGGGCTACGGACTGAAACAAGGCTTAATTTTAAGCCAAAAGATTTGGGGTTTAGTTTTAGGATAATGGAGAGGAGATCAAAGAAGTTTCAGAGTTGGCGTTAATTGTTGAGGATGAGAAGGAAACATTAGTCTTTTATTTTATTAGTTTTGTGAGGTGGGTCAGAGATAAGTAGGGGCAAAGTGGGAGAACACAGATAAAATCAGAGACGTTTCCATAAGGGCAGCACGAGAGGAAATTAACAGGAACCTGATGCTTGAACAAAGTTGCCTCCAGTTTTCCTCCATCCGGGTCCCTGCTGGCTCCTCTGAGTGCCCCTCAGGCCAGAACACGGTGACAGGAGCAAGGGGGTGGGGGCGCGGAGGGCAGTGGGTTTTCTTTGTTTAACGGAAGGATGGCAACATCAAGGTGATTACACAAAACGTGCTTGTTTACCCTTCTCTGTTCACGGTAAGGAAGAAGCGAAGGCAGGTGGCCAGATACCCAGACGCTTGCATCCAGGCACATCATCAATGTTAGAAGTGCCTTCGCAACTCCAAGTAGATATCTGGGCCTTCTTGAGAAAGCTCTGGGGGAATTTGGAAATCTACTCTGATTAGGTCGTCGGGAACGAGAATAACTAGCCCAGAACTGGAACCCGGTCTCCAAAATAACCCGTTCTCGGTCACAGAACCCTAAGGCAGCGTATTTCACGGAAGAGAAAAGTGCGGTCCCAGTGCGCAGCAGCTCAGCATACCTGCAGCATTGGCCTGATCTTCCGCGGGCTGAAATTGTCCCCCAGCGGGAGCCCCCCCTCCTCCCCCCACCCCCCCACCTTGGAACAGCCCCCGTTCCTCGATCAGGATCTATCCGGGTCAGGGCCCTTACACGCCTGGCCTCTTTATATCGTGATTCAGCAGAGAGACTCTCTGGCCAAGCCTTGCGGGCGATGTTCTTTCCCTTCTTTCCCCTCCGCGATACTACTTTGCACAGAGATGCAACGCAGGGCTCCCTTAACATTTGCTTTCTTAATCTAGGAAATTCACGGAGCCTCTCGCCTTGTAATACACAGTCTGTCTCATTCATAAAGTCTTGTCCTGGAAAATGCCTCATTCATTCCTGCAGAAGACCCACAGTTGGGAGAGCAAGGGCATTCAAAACCTTGGGAGGTGGAAGACAATAGTGGAGTGCTTGGCAGCAGCCTCTGGGCTGCTTTAGCAACGCGCACCGACGCCAGGGAGAGGATAAAACGCTGCAGTTGTTTACTTGTCTCTCCGGAGCAAAAGAGTCTCTCCGCCTCTACTCTAGATGCCAAATCCTCAGGACCTGAGCAAGGAAATGATGAGTCTCGTCGCGGATTGGCATGAAGTCATGTACTCCAAAACAGCAAGGCATTTTGCTTGAAAGCGTTTGTTGTTAAAAGAGAAAACGTGAATTGTGGGACCCCTTTGTCAATCAGGGGTGAGCTGGCTTCCTCTCGCGCTGGACGCTGCCCAGAGTGCCCACCGCACTCCCCCGCGCCCGGCCGGGGAGCCAGGCTGGCCCTCTCTCCTTTGCCACCAAACGCATGTGCTTCCGTTTCCGATTGCAAGCACAGGCAACTTAAATCTTTCCAACGTTACCCACATTAGTAATTGCGAAATAATAAACATGACAAAATTCAGATTAATAGAGCATCCAGTGCCGCTCCTTTTTGCCGAGAGAGCCCTCCGGAATCCTAAGCATAATAGGGCTGTGTTTATTCCTCCACCAGCAGCATAATGTGACTGATTTACAAGAGTTTAACTCAAGTGTTAATCTGACAGTGACGGAGAGCTCCTTACTGGCACTGTCACTTACACTATCATATTAGTTGCGTCCTCTATTAAAGCAGTGTGGTCGATAATTGGAATGCTTTTATGTCTAGTGGTTCTGACAAGCCTCTCTTCAAGTCACATATGGGCGGTCTAGCTCGCCGCTCAGACCAACAGTGGCAAATAATTTAAGCTGAGAAAGTATTGTTCTGCTCGTATTGTGGAGCAAGGGCAGTTCAAGGAAAGTGGGACTGTGTGCATGGCTACCTGCTGGTGTGTAGTAAAATAAGATGGACATGATACCGGGTTGGGAGTACAATTAAATCTATTTTGCACCAATGTGTTGCTGGACAGATGAGTTTCCACATGGCAGAGCTTTATGATCTTTAAGGTAGACTGAACTAATAGATTGGTGTGGAACGCACTGAAGTTACCAAGGATGAGAAAGCAGGCAGTAGTACATTTGAACTACAGGTTTCTCATATGCTCCACGTCATGCTGAGTTTTTATAGCTCCTGGCTTTCAAAAAGCCTGTTTCAAAGAGGTTTGCGCTAGACTGGGCATGCAGTTTTGCTCTGCAGATATTGTCGCTACCGATTTAGTGGAATGCAATTAGGAAGCCTAAATTAAGTGGTAATGGAGAACCAGCTCTTGAAACTAGGGTTTCCACGGCAACCACTGCTTACAATACAGCCTTCAGTTAGTTTTCCCACTTTATCTGCAAAATGCACAATTGAGCTTTAAAACAGCTCGGTGCTGAAAAACGCACTGTAAACAACTGTTTGCAATGAGAGTTTTACACTGTCTTTAAATACAACAAACTATCACATAAAATTTACTTGTCCGCACTAATAAAGCAAAATCTGAGTTGCCAATCAGCGAGTGATCTTAAAATTTATTAGCCCTTTCCCATTTGGGGGTTTTATTTTTAAGGGAAGATGTCACGAGTCATTAGGTCTCTTAACTTTGGTCATTCTTGCTCTATTTTCAGCTCCCCTGACGATCTGTACATCCTAGCAGTCCCTTGACGAAATGCATTTTTCATTTCAGTAAACACAGAGTTGTCTTGGATAAACACACAGTGCGCTCCTTTTGAAGGTTCTTTTCAGATTTTGGTAACAGTTCGCAGACGATTCTTTTATTTCGTCTTTGTAGCATGTCACAGACTTGCAAGACTTTCATATTTACTTATTTGTATTTATCCTCTTTCCAGATTACTACCCCTTTGAGTCTTTGAAAGCTCACGTCCCATTTCTCTGCGCGTTCAGTGGTAAACCCACTGGGAACTTTTGTGCCAATATAAATGGCAGACAAGATGAGACAGAGTTCAAAGACGATATCGAAATAGGTATGTTTTTAAACACACGGTTGTTTCAAGATAACCAGGGAGAATTTGTACTTGTGCAAAATGCATTTTCTTTCGTGGCAGGGAATCCATATTTTCTTATTACCAAATTCTCACTTTTGTTTAGGTGCGTCAGACACACACGCGTGTCAGCGGTACGTGGGGATGCGTTTTTTTAGTGGGGGAAAAAATCAAATTGGGTTCTGCAGAGAGGAGTAGAGGAAGGAATCAAATTTGGGGTCTTGGAGCTATAACACTCTGTTTAATTGCCAGTCTTAACGGGATGAGCACTGGAACATGTCTGGACAGATTCAGGCAGCTGGTAAAAACTCATGAAATCCTCTGCAGCACAGAAGGTAACATTTCCCTGCGGTTTGTGCTCTCTCAAGGTTGTCGTATTATACGTGTGCCATTTTCACTGTGAGAACGTGTGGCGAGAGGGGCAGAAAGCATGTGTGTGTCATTACAGTACCTACCACTTACGTGGCTTTCGGTGACAGACCTGGAGTCTAATGTCAGCGGTCCTGTCTGCGTCTCCATTGGATGTGTTCGCCGTGCACTGGGTATCCCAGGTGGGGACTGCGCCCTTCCCAGTAAAGCCTGTCCCTTCAGCAGTGTGGCCTGGCTCTTTGAATTCCAATTTATTGCCAAGTCTCCAGTTTCGACCTAAAGCAGGTTTGGGTGGAGCTGGTGCTTTACAGAAAACCATTTTTCTCACTGCTCAATGATACTGTCAAAGTGGCTTCTACAATTTTTCACATTTTGAGAATATAAATATTGAAGAAAACCAAAGAATCACACGCAAAAATGTTGCTTGATATTTTAACAAGGCTCACGGTGTCTTGAAAAGGGTCTTTGTGGCATAGGTTGACGTTGCCGTAAACTCCGCCAAAGCTTTGTTGTAGCTCTTTGTTATAAAAATATGTCTGTCGACTTATATCTTTAAGAATTTCAACTTGGAGCAATTATATCCATCCTTTCATTCAGTGATTGATAAACTTGAGAGATATTATCCAATCGCATCCCAACTACTGATGAGACACGCAGTTTCTTTTTCCCATGCCTCAAAATAAAATATTAATTCAGTGGGTTCTAAATTTAAATCATCTGTGGGAAGAAGCCTGGAGTAGTAATGCGCTCACAACTTTTGGTCAGCATCTCGTTTCAACATTGCTGGCATTTCCTCCAAAAGACAGAAGGACACGCTGAATTTAACCTGCTCTGGAAATCATGTGTGTGTTGATGTGTATGCTTCCAATTCCATTTGACAAATCTTTGCAGCAAAGAGAAGGTTCTAGTGTGAGGCCATACCTTAGCATATATCCAAACTACATTTTTTGAAAGCTCTACTTTTAGAGTAAATACGTGTTCCTTGATTTGCCCTCTCCAGGCAGCGGATTCGAATTCAGACACCTGATACTTTGGAGGCTGTATCACAGGAAAGGCCACGAAAGGTCAGAAACAGGTTCCGTGGCGCTTTGCTGTGGAATTCTCCTCCCAGCTGTTCAAAGAACTCCACACACCAGGTGGTCAGTGTTCTAGGGACCACCAGGGACAGATTCTCTGCCGAGGGCCTACCTCGGTCCTCATGCCTCTCCCTCCTTGCACAGAATAGTGACCACACTGAAAGGGCGGGCCTACGCCGGCCGACTCCATCTTGTTCTGTGTTCTCCACCTTGAGTGACTATGTCCCCGACATGACCCCTTTTCCGGGAAAATCACAGAAACCTCAGACTGCGCCTCCTCCCCTTGAGTAACCTCCCGCTCACCCGTTCAAACTTTCTGATCAAAACACGCCCAGCGACCTGCGTAACAGGACTCCGACCCTTCCCCAACCAATCGGCTGAGGCCACGACCCTTCCCCAGCCAATCGGCTGAGGCCACAGCCATTACCTCACCAACTGCCCCTAGACCCCTATAAAACCTTTGTGCTTTTGAAACTCGCTCTCTCTCCCTGGTATCTCACCGCTGCGTCGGTGCAGGTAGGGGATTGAGCTCGAGCTAGCTCGAATAAAGGTTCTTTTGCTTTTGCATCGGACTCGGCTCCCTAGTGGTCTTTGGGGATCACGAATTCTGGGCATAACACACACCACCCACCTCCCGCCTGGTTCTGGCCTCCATAAGCCATGCCCCCCCAAAACAGAAGGACATCACCACCGACTTCTTATAAACTTACAATTACCCCTCACTCTTTTAATTTCCTTCTTTTTCTACTTAAACTTTAATTTCAGGTATCTTCTGTATGTCACAGAAGTCACATTCCAGGTAGAATTAAAAGAAAATTAATGTGGGGCATGGGATGGACGTTTCTTGCCTTATTCTCCATCTTAATAACTCAAAGTCAACCTGAATAATAGAAATATTATTAATCCAGCTCCATTTTGTACTTTAAGTCACAACTTACATTTTGGTTCTGATTGGTGTTATTTTAATTGCCGTAATGAATATTCCATGTTTCATTATGAAGGCAGCATGTACAAAATGGCTCTGGGGAAGTTCTTTTGGATCTTTGTGGTTCATTTCCGTTTTGAGGATTAACTGCATGTTTTATCTTTTAAGGAATATGTAAGTGTTGAATTCCTTTCTCAGAGAAACTGTGGTTAAAGTATTGTGTCAAATTGTTGTATTTCATTCCATCTCCAGTGGGGGGAGGGGGAGGCCGGGGGGGGGGGGGGAGAGGGGAGAATCCCCAGGTGGATATGTGTTTTATTCTTAAGCGATGTTAGTTTTAAACACACGAAGAGCCCAGAGGTTAAAGGGGATTAAGATACTGTCTGCTCTGCCGTGAACTTTAGAAATTGAAATAAATATGGTCGATAAGAGATGATCTTTGTTTTGATTACACGGAAATGCCTTTGTGATTCTTTTCTTTCAGGTGAAATAAACATCTTTGAAATAAACACAGTAAATATGTTTCTAAGCACAGCGCATTGTGCTTGTAATGAGCTCGCCCCCTTTATGAAGTGGCAGGCATCAGTTTGTATCTAATTACCTCTGAGCAGTTTGCTGCTTTCCTATTTTTGTGAAAAGTCTCACAATACATCTTTACAACCATAAAGACACTCATTTACTTATACTGAGGGCTTTATGGGCACCTTGCCTTCTTTTTATTTGAGGGGGGAAATTAGAGGTGAGTGTCTTTACGGATCTCCCTTTAAACCCAGCAATCTGTGCACACGGGAGAATCAATGCCTGATAGGCTGGCTGATATTCTGTAATAAATTCTTGCGTTTATAGACTTTTCCTTGACTAGGTAGCTGGTAATGCCACAGAAATTGATTATTTGTGATGTTCTTATCACTGCTTAAAATATCTAATTACTTTTCCTGCACAGATTTGGATTTGGCCTGCTGGGTGCTTGGTGACTAATGAAGAAAGCCCCTTCACTGGACAGACGATCCCGGGGTACAAGGTGGTGTCGATAACAAACCTGATGTGAATGAATTGTGTCAGATTTGAATTCTATAGAATTTAAGGTCTCAGAAATGAAGACACAACTGAGTTTCCTGGGCTTCAAAAGTTCCTTTTATTAAAGTCTCCAGAACCTGTAGAAAGTGCTTTAGTTTCTACTTTGTTTTATTTTATTTTATATTGCTTTCTACTTTGTGCTTTCTTTCACTTTACATTGTTTCACTTAAAATATGAGGACATTTATAAATCTGTTTTCCATAGATATAGCATACCCTATAATTTTTATTTTGATTAGCATATGGGAACATGTGACTTGGAAGTCTATAGATAATTTTAAATGCTTAACATACAGATTAATACAATTAAAAACTAAATTAAAATAAAAAACAAAACAGTAGATGCAAAGGACTTACCTTCCAGGAAAAAAACAAAGAGCATAATTCTAGAGCAATAATCTCATAGTAGCTATACTTAACTCTATGCATGCAATTATCTAATTTAACAGTTCTGGATATTACTTGGTCTCCTGATTAAATAAAGATATATCAATTCATGACTAAATACTATTTTAATATTGTTTAGAGCCTGTAGACAAGTCTTATAGTTAGAGAGAAGCATATGCTAGATATATATTGGACACACCAATATTCTAAGTCTATGGCCGAACAATAGGTACTTTGACATGGGTCATAACTTTGGCTTTGACTTATAATGTCCTAAAAATTTGGGGTTGAGTCAAACAAATTGTGCTTCTGTCCTAATTGGAAATAGCTCCCTTGATCTCTCGACCTGAGCACATCCACCTTTGGTAAGCTCAGGTGGAAATTTTGTTCTTGCTAAAAACTACGTAGACAAATTCCTTAGGTGAGTTTTCCTGAAATGCTATGCTAAGTGTGTTTTGGGCTAAGGCAGTTTTGTCTTCGTCAAAATACTAAGTCTGCATGCATCCATATGTCCTTCTCATGGTGCCATGTCATAGGGATGCATCCTACTTTTCCAGAGCATGGTAGTCTCTAAAACTACAGTTTCTTTGCATATGGTCAACACTTGGTAAGTATTCTTTGCACTTAACTTAGAGGAATTGAATTAAAGAAGCTTGATAATAATCAGTTGACATAATATGCTATCTCACAACACTTTTGTTCAAGCGTTGTGACTCTTAGTGACTAGACCATACTGTAAGCCCTTTGAGAACAGGAATTCTGTCTTATTTATCTTAATATCACTAAAATTGAAATGAACAGCTAATGTGATGATGTTGGGTGGGACTTTGGAGGACGTATGCATGGGTGTAAGAAGCATGTGTGGGCTCACTACTCGTCTGGTCGGTACCAGGAGCAGAATGGGAAAGCGCTCATTAAGCTAGACCATTGCATTAACAAGATGAAACTATGATAAACTGAGAATGAATAATTTTAAGAAGTAAATCTAATTTTTGGACAGCCCCATGGAAACCAAATGCCATTTGCTAAAAAACCTGTTTCAGCTCTGGAAGCAAATAGGGCAGGTTCAAACCCTCACTCCAGAGCATTCCAACCTTGTGATCCAGGGAAAGCTACTCACCCTTTCAAATCATCTGTCCTCTCCTCCTAAGTGAGGAAAATAAAATTCTCCTTAGGCTTGAATGTAAAGACTCAATAAGATTCATTGTGGACAGTTCCTAGAAGATTATAAACTCACGTACGGTTTCATTTTTTTTCTCCTCTCCTGATTTCTGGTGATCGTAATCTCTGATTTTTATGCTAGAAATCAGACTTCATTAAAGTGTTTCCTTGTAATTTGTAATAAATTCTCAGCCTTTTGTCTTTTTCAATTGTTGGGTTTAATTATTCTTCCAGGATTATTTTTTGTCTGAGTCGTTTTCATTCCCTTCTGTTTCTGTTAGTTCGTCTCCACAGTGAAAGAACCTAACCCTTAGCATCTGGTAACAACCTAGAAATCTGGATAACTTTTATGACACAACCGACAACATATTTTTGTTTATTACACATCTTCGTGTCATTTGGGAGAATGCAATTCTGATTTTTGCATCATATCTTTTTGAAATATTTAATTTTTTCCCCGGGGTCTTCCTTTACAGTGTCAACCCCAACGTCTGATAAATTGCTTACAAAAAGTATGAGGCACCAAATTTTTGTTTGGTTCTCAGAAATCTTTTAGGACAGCGGGGATCCTTGTCTCTCTAGAACAGTGCCTGACAATAATTGGCACTCAGTAAACCCATGTGGAATGACAGCTTGTTGAATATAAAGGCAGCTATGATACCATTTTTAAATTAAATAAATAAAATCATCTGTTAATTTGTTGTGAAATTCGTATTTTCAACATGTAGCCATGAATGAAACTTAAATCTCAAGTGACCAAATGTCACGGAAAAACCAAAACAGGAAGAGCACAGTGTCAATTCATTTGGATATATAAAAAGCACTGAGGTAATCATAACTATATACTGATACAGACCACGAAATTAATGGAAAATGTGATGTGTTATCTACATGTTGCATGATAAGAATAGCAAAGAGTTGGGGCACCTGGGTGTCTCAGTCAGTTAAGCACCCACCTCTTGATCTCGACTCAGGTCATGATCTCACAGTTCGTGAGTTCGAGCCCAGCATCAGGCTCCACGCTGACAGAGAAGGGCCTGATTGGGATTCTCTGTCTCCCTTTCTCTCTATCCCTCCCCCACTCATGCACTCTCTTTCTCTCTCTTGCTCTCTCTAAATAAATAAATAAATAGACAAAGAAATGAATAAATAAACTTTAAAAATAAAGAAGAATATCACAGAATTATACAAGCTCAATGCTTTAGAAATATTAACTCATCGGGGTGTCTGCGTGGCTCAGTCTGTTGAGCGTCTGACTTCGGCTCAGGTCATGATCTCGTGGTTGGTGAGTTTGAGCCCTGTTTGGGCTCTGTGCTGACAGCTCAGAACCTGGAGCCTGCTTCGGATTCTGTGTCTCCCTCTCTCTCTGCCCCTCCCCCACTTGTGCTCGCTCTCTCTCTCTCTCTCTCTCTCTCAAAAATGAATACACATTAAAAAAATTTAAAGAAATATTAACTCATTCAATCCATGTTACAGCCCTGATTTCACAGTCTCATTGCACCAGTGAGAAAACTGAGAGAAAGAGAGACTCAGTAACTTGTCCAAGGAAGGAGGGGGGCCAGGCTTCGAAATTTTCAGCCAGGCTCCATGTTGTAAGCTTTAAACCATGGTACCTTGTGGCCGAATAGTTATAATAGCCATGAATCTTTGTGCTTATTTTCCATACCTCACTTTTTTAAGTTTATTTATTTATTTTGAGAGAGACAGAGACAGTGCGAGTGGGGGAAGGGTAGAGAGAGGGAGACAAAGAATCCCAAGCAAGCTCCACACTGGTAGCCCAGAGCCCAACATGGGGCTCGAACTCACGAAACCACAAGATCATGACCTGAGCCAAAACTAAGAGTCGGATAGTTAACCAACAGAGCCACCCAGGCGCCCCTCCTGTCCTCATTGTACAAGACTATGTATCAATAGACCACACCTGTATGTATTTGTGGGCTTATTCGTCCAATCTTAATAGTAAAAGTTGAGAATACTAACCCATTCACATGTTCCATCTACCTTCTCTAAACCCTCCTATCCTTCCATCTTTGTTACTTTGATTATTCTGCCAACCTAAGACCCTCTCAGCATCTTCTTCTCTTTAATACTGCCATCAACCATGCCAAATACCTCCAAATACCTGCTCCAAAGGATCGTCTCCTTTGTAACTTACCCCAAAGCTCACAATTCCAATATTCTTCAGAGGAACGCTGCTATATTCATTCTCCCATGTCTCTAAAATAACCTATTATTTGCAGTTGAGATTTTTTTCCATTGACATATTTAAATTTTTTTAACATTTATTTATTTTTGAGAGAGAGAGAGAGACGAGAAGGGGCAGAGAGAAAGGGAGACACAGAATCCGAAGCAGGCTCCCGGCTTGGAGCCATCAGCACAGAGCCTGACGCAGGGCTTGAACCCACGAACCGGGGGATCATGACCTGAGCCGAAGTCTGGCGCTCAACCGACTGAGCCACCCAGGAGCCCCTCCATTGACTTCTTTAAACCATTCCTCCACTTCTATTGGAAAAGGGGATGTCTTAAAATTAATAAAATCACTTATTAGATTGTCTTGCCCTCTTAAACCTTGTCAAAAAGTTGACATTATATATTTCATGAGCTATATAAATAAACTGCATTGACGTAGTTCAGGAAATGAAATGCTATTCTCATTTTCATAACTTTATTTGAAAGGAGACTCTATGCCATGCATCAAGATGCTTATCTTCTGATGCCATCAAATGAAAGTGTCAACGTGGGTTACCAGGTAAACTCTTCGGTGCCACCCCTGGTTTTTTTGTTCCTCCATCTATCCACCTTTCCTTTTGAAGAACTTCATCCTTTGTATGGCAAGTCCACATTCTTCCAATATAGAAATTACTTCCTTAATATTTAAGCCATGTCTAAAAATGTTCTGTTTGAAACTTCGGCTTTTCAACAAGACAATATGGTGGTTAGAAACCAGGTGTTGTCCTTTCTTCTCATTGCCAACTGGGAGAAACAACTTTCTGAGAGTTTTCATTGTGCAGAAAGAGTCCTGATTGCTTCGCAGCTAGAAGGGATCGCAAAAGAGTGATATGGGCAATGTTTGGTGCCGTCTGAACCAGGAAAATGTATTGTGCCTGTTCTCCATCAATTGAAGGTCAGAACTGAGCCTCATGCTTTAATTCTACATTGATTGCACATCCGTGTGCCCGAATCTGTGCTGGACAGAGTCTACACGGGAAGGCAGATATATGCACAGGTAAATAGGGTTCAAAACAATAAAGATTAGGGGCACCTGGGTGGCTCAGTCGGTTGAGCGGCCGACTTCGGCTCAGGTCATGATCTCGCGGTCCGTGAGTTCGAGCCCCGCGTCGGGCTCTGTGCTGACAGCTCGGAGCCTGGAGCCTGCTTCGGATTCTGTGTCTCCCTCTCTCTGACCCTCCCCCGTTCATGCTCTGTCTCTCTCTGTCTCAAAATAAATAAACGTTAAAAAAAATTTTTTAAAAAACAAAAAAAAACAATAAAGATTATGCTAGGAGCAAATGTAAAATGTTATTAGAGCCTGAGTCAGAGAGTCGCTCACACTGTTGATGAATCTTTTGGAAAGGTTTCTTGCAGGATGTTTACATGACAGTTTCCAGTTGATAGACAGGTGGAAAGACATAATACCAATAAGAAAAAAAAAAGCATGCGAAAGGCATAGAGGAATAAATATCCTGGAGTATTTAGTGAAGAGCCAGAAGCCTGATGTAGTTGGAAGCTTGAAAAGGTAGGAAGGAAGAAGAAAATAAGATGCTTTAAAGACATACATAGGTAAAGGCATTTATTTGTTCAAGCAACAAATACTTATTGAGCACATACGAGAGGCAGCCACATGGTAGGGCTATTGTAGTGAACGAGGACTTGTCCCTGGCCCTCAGGAAACTTGTGGTCTAGTGTAGAAGTCAGGCTTAGAAGAAACCATTGGCCAGAGTGTTAAGCTCTGGACAGAATTGCCATGCTTCATTACTTTATGGGTTCATAGTGCAGGAAAAATCACAAAATTTTCCAAACCAAAAAAAAATGGACACAACCCAGCTTGCCAAATTTTTAGTGTTGTATATACTAAGAATTCCCCAAGTGTGGAATTTCCTTTGCCCCTTGACAGCAGTAACAACAAAGATGGTAAAATGCCAAAAACCCAATGTAATGAGAAGTGCTCAGCATCTAAATGGCGAAAGATCCAGAAGTCTACTGGATGGCTTCAAAAGAGGTAGAATCACCATCATCATTATCAGCAGCATTAGCAGCAGCATCCTCATCATCAAGAATCCTGGTGGTACTGGAATTTTCGTACTGAACCTTGTGCCAGGTACTTTTCTGAGAGTTTTGCTTTTCCCCTCTCATTGATCCTCAAGACAAATCTTTTAGTAGTTGCGATATTTCTCCCCATGTTGCCGATGAAGAAAATGAGAATCAGAGATGAAAGGAAAATACCCACCTCTTCCAGGGATTGTTAGATGCTGACTCTGAGCAAATCCAAATTCAAGGGGAACCAGAACATCACTGTGGCCCACCAGCCAAGTGAAGAGTTAGAAGGACAAGGTTTGAGATCTGTGGATCTGTCCCCCGGTTGGCACCTCCTTCCTAAGTGTGTAGCTGGGAAAGACATGCTTGGAAACTGAGCCATGGCATGCGGAACCAAGTGGAAATTTTTGGAACTGTATTCCCCTAACATTATCTTCACACAAGATAGTAAACCAAAAGCAATACCACACATCACAGGTAGAATCATGGAGATAAGAACCACCATCAAAGACCTAAAAGATTCAGGATGATTCATTCTAATCCCAAGCCCATTGAACTCAACCACTTAGTGTATGCAAAAAAAAAAGGGGGGTCTCGAAAATTTTTGAATTTCAAAAATTTTATCAGATTGTGATATTAAATGCCCTTGCTGTTCCTAAAATAATCTCATTATTGGAGCAAATCAACAGATTCTGGTAACAAGTATACATCGATGAATCTGGTGAATTTTTTTCTTTCCCAATAACCATAATTCACTAGAAGTAATTTGCTTTTGCCCAGAAAGCAAACTTTATCTCACCCTTTTATCTCACTCTGTCATAATCGATCCCACAGAAGCGTTGATCTTCTCACATTGCACAAGGCAGAATGTTGATAACGGAAACCCTAGGTTTCTTGGTGAGACACAGGAGTGCCAGAATAGGAGATAAAAATTCAAAGACTTGGCCCTACATCAAAAGTTCAGCAGTTACAGTTGTCTGGGACATACTAGAAAAGCCTTTTCAAAGTTCAAGAGATATGGCACATCGTGAACTCTGTAAGTAACAAAGTGGCCTCTTTAAACTTCGGAGGCAATATAGACTACATTCATTGGTGTTGATTCGATCCATTTACCAAATGAACCAAAAGGACACCACCTTTTAGGGGGACCCAGGACAAGATAAGGCTTTCCAGATGGCCCTGGTAACTAAAAACATCTAGACCTTAAGATACAGATCAAGTTGTGTTCAAAGTGTCTGAGGCAGGGCTGGATACTGTGCAGAGCCTAAGAAGTCAATAATAATCCAAGCTCCTAAGACTCTGGAGCAAAGTTGTGTTCCCAAGAATATAATTATTCTCCTGTTGGGAAACAGATATTGGGTTACTTCTGGATTCTGGTAGACCGAATACCTGACTATGGGACAATGAGTAACCATGTGTCCTGAGTTGACCATCCAGAACTGGGTGTTATCTGAGTGACCAAGCCATAAACTCAGATGTACCCAGCACTCAAGCATGTCAAGTTCAAGCCTCATGGGGAGTTCTCTGTGGACAGTTGCCTTAAAAAGAAGGAAAAAATGGAGCCTGCTTAATGGACTGGCCTATGTGATAATACTGGCAACAGTCACGAGTGGACTTTTCACACATCACCTCAGTACTCCCTGTAAGACAACAGAGAAAGAAAACCCTCTCTTTTTTTGGCAGAACTTCAAGTGCATCTTGTTGGTTTGTTTTTGTTTTGTTTTGTTTACTTTGTCTAGAAAGACAAGCAGGGGTACAGATCTACACTAATTCATTAGAGTTGTGTATGTGTAATTGTTTGGCCATATGGTGAAAACTTTGGGAAAACCAAGAGTGAAGGATTAGTGACAAGGAGGTTTGGAGAATAGGTGTATGAATGCATGTGTTAGAATGGACTCAGAGTGGGGTGTGAATGCTCACGAAAAGCTCTCCTCATGAAAGAGGTTCTCAGTAATCAGAGGAACAAGACAGAACCCTCTGGACATCCATCAGCCGCATTCTCCAGCTCTCCCAATGCTTTCTCAATGGACTCATGAGTTAAGTAGTTAGGGTGGTAAAGACAGAGATCATCATGGATTTCTCTTCAACAAGACTGGTCTAGCTGGCCTTATAACTCAAAGTCTGGCCAGCCACCAGGTAGCAGATTAGTCATGATTGGTCCCCTTCCAAAATGGCAGGGGCTTCAATGTCTTCTCTTGCATGGAGACATACGGAAGTGGAAGCTTCTTTTGCCTCTCACCTTCCTTCTACCAACAACCCCCAGGACTTATTGAATGTGCTATGCACAGAGTATCCAACACATTGCTTCTGATTAAGGAACTGACCTTGCAGAAAAGAAAGTGAGACAATGGGCCGGCACTCAAAGGATTCACCAAGTTTAACATGCCTTATATCCCCAGAAGCAGCCACCCTTAAAGAATGGCAGAATAGCCTACTGAAGCCTCAGTTGGTGCCACGACAACCTTGCGAAGTGAAGGTTCTGTCCTATAGTTGCACTACATGCTCTGAACCAGCATGGTTGCTGGTATGTGACACGGTATCTTTCTCGCTGGGACGTGTTGGTCCAGCGTGCAGGGAAAGGGAGTTGGGCCGGCATTTTGCACTTCTCCACTTACTAATGCACCCTCAGCAGTACAGGGGATATAGTCAAACCTGTTGACCATTGTCAGTTGACCTGATGAGACATCCTTTCAACAGCACAGAGGTGAGTGGAGGCGGTTAGGACTTACTTCTAGCAGCCTCCTGATCTTGCGACTTCCTGCCGCAGCACCGGCTGCTTTCTTCGTGACAACACAGGTAACGAAATCCTGGGGTCTAGCGGTTTCCCTGTAGGCTCAACCTAAGAACGGGTCCTCCAGCCCTCCGATTACTGCAAGCACCCAATAACTGAGAATAATTTCCTCTTCGTTGAAACTAGCTAGGTATGCTTTGGTTGCTTGGCACTGGTCAACAACTGATCGCGTGGTAGGGGCACGTTTGGGTAACATGTCAAAACCCCTTGAATACGTATGCTCTGTAACACAGAATGCTCTTCTAGGGAATTACCTGAAGCAAATGAACGGGCAAGAGCACAAAAATGCATATGCATAAAGGTGTCTCTTTCCAATTCAGAAATATTGAAGTCAGCCCCAATCTCTAACCAATGGTGTCTGATAAATGTACAAGAGCAATCCCCATAACCAAAGTCACCCCAGAAACCTCCGAATGATATTCTACCTTTCAACAGAGAAGAAAAATCTAGAAGTTAGAGTGAATGTGTGTTTCTCAAAGGAAACACAACCCAGGCATGAAGTAGCTCCGTACTTGACTTCCCATAGATGCTTATTATGTTTTCACGTACTTGGAGAAGAGGGGAAGGAATAAGGAACAGTAGAGATGACTCTAAAGTGCTTTGTATATTTTGGCAGATTTCCCACTAAGAAGCAGTATATGCATTTTTTATCATTTAAATTAGAGGAATAGGGGCGCCTGGGTGGCTCAGTCGGTTGAGCGTCCGACTTCAGCTCAGGTCACGATCTCGCGGTCATTGAGTTCGAGCCCCGCGTCAGGCTCTGGGCTGATGGCTCGGAGCGTGGAGCCTGCTTCCGATTCTGTGTCTCCCTCTCTCTGACCCTCCCCCATTCATGCTCTGTCTCTCTCTGTCTCAAAAATAAATAAATGTAAAAAAAAAATTTTTTTTTAAATTAGAGGAATAAAGTCAGAGCGCATGTTTCGGTCATCGTTTATTTCACTGCCGTTTATTGAATGGACACTGTATACCATAAACATTAAGAAGACCAAGATATAAAAGACACAGGCTTGCCCTACAGAAGTTTCTATTGAGTAGGAGGGGCTCCAGTTGATGATTAATGTCAAAAGTTGGTCCTCATTACACCGGTGCTCTCTCCTAGCTCTCTCCTTTTCTTGCCCGTTTCCTGTGTCATGAGGATGCTGCCAGTGACATGAGAAGGTGGTCACCGTTCAACTGTAACGTATGACAAGTGTCTTAAATTGTTTCCTTCTGCTATATTTTAGATCCAGGGATGTGGTCACAGAGAATTTTTAAATATTTTCCTGATCTTTGCTCTTTCTTTTTATAACTCTGGATTTTATTTCTGCCCAGCCCCCAACTTCCACCTTATCTAACTTCAAAAGTTGGCTTCCTTGGCTGGCACAGAGCGAATGCGGGTGCAATCGGCAACGCATCATGGCCCAGTTGTTGTGCCTTGGCTCGAGAAAGTTCCTTTCAGTTGATTGACACCTCCACTGCTGTATTCCATGGCACACAATTCTCGATTTCCTGCCATGCCTGGAGCTGAGCCAAGAGATGCTGAAATCCACAGATGCTTTTGATGGATAGAGGACCACTAAAAATAAGCCTTTCTTCGCCTGATTGCCATGTTCAGGTATTAAAAACTTCCTGGGCCCGATGTCTTTAGTCATTGCTTCACAACCAAATTTTTTATGACATGGAGAAAAGAGCAATGTCATCGACTGCGTATTTGGGTTTTTAAAAATCAACACTCAACCGTCGGGATGTATCAGGGAACTCGCTGGCACAACCCTCCCCGTACTGCCCATATGAATTTGGGTGCTTCGCGAAATAAAAGCATTTCCTCTACATTCGGAGCTCCCTCTTTCAAAGACAACCAATCCGTACTTGTTTTTCATACAGCCTGAGCCCTACCACATCCAAAACAGGATCCCTATGCTCAAAAAACACTCTAGCAGAGTGGAGAGGAGGAAGACACAGGTTCAAGTGGTGTATAGAATCATTACATTCTAGGCTAGATGAGCTCAAGGTAGACATTAACAAAGACAGAGATGGAGAGATAGGGAGAGAGATTGAGAAATCAATAGGGATTGGAGAGAAGAGAGAGATAGATAAGATGTAGAGAGATAAAGAGAAGATGAAAGTGTTCCAGGTAGAAGGGGGCAGCAACCCTGAGTTGAGGGCAAACAGCACTGAAACGTTTGTCATCCAAGTTCATTATGCAAAAAAACAAAAAAAAACAAAAACAAAAACAAATACAAAAACAAAAAACAACAACAACCAGCCAGGTTGCTGTTATTATACCTGTTCCTGTGTTCTGTCTAACACTTGTCCTAATTAATCGTCAGTAGGACACTTGCAAGCTGGCACGATTACGAGACGAAGAAACTGAGGCTCGGAGACGTTAAGCGGGTTGGCCACGGTCAGTAACCAATAAGCGCTACAGGTGGACCCAAAGTCCGGATTGGTCCGGCTCAAAATCCTGTGCTCTTTTCCCCTCTCCCCCACTCCTTCTCCAACAGAGGCTTAATTGCCCATGCCATCAAAGCCATGGGCAGGAGGAATCCCTCTAGGCTGTGATAGCTGAAAGCAGATCCACCCTAATTTCCAGAATGGTCCACATCGGCGCACATGGTCCCACATGGTGGGACCCTGCTCACTGCCCAGGTTGTCTGAGAACAAACCTTGCAGGAAGCATGTCTTCTGAGAAGGAGGCTGACTGGTTTCTAGGCCTGTCCCCTTGAGGCATGCTGGGGATATTGGGGGGGAGGGGGGAAGGGGGGGAGGGGGGGAGGCGGGAGGGAGGGGCACAATAGCCATACACCAGCCTTCAGAGACACCTCTCTTCTGCCCTGTAAGAATCACCCTCACTGCATCCCCCTGGGCACTTAAGGAAGCAAAGAAATTCATTAATTATCATCACTGTGATTACTACTGCTGAGGCAGGTGCCGGTCGGACCCTCGACCACCACTTTGAAAACGAATCATGTTTGCCTAGAAATTCTGTGAATATAGGCAGTTTTGTCTCTCTCCTCACAGGCATCAAGAGGGAAAATATTATTGCACAGAAGAGATATTGGCATGTTTAATCATCCCATCATTCACCCTTGAAAAGTGAGCTCTAGTCCCCACCAGAAAAAAAAAAAAAAAAAAAAAAGACTGCAAAATGAGAAAAACGTAAGATAGATTGATGGATTTTTTGCTTGTGGCTAGGATGGCCATAGGACTTCTCCAAACCTGGACAGTTCTAACAGTAAAAGGGGGTGGAGGGGTGTCATTAATAGATCTTCTGCAACTGGGGTGCCTGGGTGGCTCCATTGGTTGAGGAACTGACTTCAGCTCAAGTCGTGATCTCGCGGTTCGTGGGTTCGAGACTTGCGTCGGGCTCTGGGCTGATGGCTCAGAGCCTGGAGCCTGCTTCGGATTCTGTGTCTCCCCCTCTCTCTGCCCCTCCCCCTCCTCGTGCTCGGTCTCTCTCATCTCTCAAAAATAAATAAACGTTTTTTAAAAAAATAATAAATCTGCAACTCCAGGTATTAGGTTTTAACAATTGTAATACTTGTCCATCTAATAGCTTGCCTAATAATGCTATTAAGTGCATTATTTATGATCAAAAAGAGGCAGGGTAAAGAAAGAGGGGTAGGATGATATTTTGGCCAAGATCTGCAATCACAGGGAAGTAACAGTTGATGTATAATTAGGTACATGTTAAAACGGTAGTAAGAGGCAATGATTTCTCCTCCTATTCTTTACTGCTTTTCACCTCCCGGGATCACCTCTGCCCCATTCCCACCCCCAGATAGAAAGGTTCCGCCCAGGGCAGCCCTGGGCTCCACAAACCATTCACCTTCCCCTCAGTCCCGAGCCTGCATCAAATGCTGTGGAAGTTCTTCTCTCCAAGGATGAACCTGGAGGCAACACCACCCAATTCCCAGGAGCTAGAGCGTAGTGAGCTCCTCAGTGACTTGGTGGGTTATTGCTGAAAAGTCCTTCCTCCCAAAAGGAAGCTTGCTGTGTATAAGTCATAATGCAATCTAAAAATGTGCCTAACGTAGAGAAAAATGCTTCAGCTCTTCCTAATTCAGACACACCCTGTTTTACACGACAGGTGTGTTTCTTTAAATTTAAACAACAAGAACGAAAAAGAATTAATTTTAACACACACATACACACACCAGCAATTTAAATTCACTAGAGAGTTGGCTATTTAGAGGAACCCTGTTGTAAATCCTTTCACAAACTGAAGAACATTTAAGTAATTACCCTCTAATTTATGTGTTCTGTAAGGTCAACTATTTAAATGTCTGGCTTTCTTAATTCGAGGCACACCCGAGTTTTTAGAACCTCTTGAAAACTCATTACGGCTGACAAATGTATTTTTCTTTCTGTTAGCGACAACAACAACAAAAAATATTTTGGTGAAATAGGTAGAAGGTATTTATTACCTTGGCAACTGTTATAACATTCACTTATTGCAAAAAGCATTTCTGTTGAATGGATCTAAGGTTAAATATGACCTAGAATCAAACTGTCTTGTATTTAAGAACATATTGTGAGCACATACATCTTAAATCCCTGTAAATTGTCTTTGATCTTTCAATTCCTGAAATTTGTTTCCAACCTAGTCATAATGTGGTGTTTATCTATGATGTCTTTTTATTTCTCTGTAAACTTGACCAAAAAAAAAAAAAAAACTATTAACTGGCATAAGTTAATAATAGGAATATTAGAAAATATTTGCAACATTTGAAAACGTTTGGGAGTATTTGTAAATATCCTTAAAAATATTTCTTTTACCAGCAAGCTGCCTTTTACATGTCATGAAGCCAAGATAAAAAGACTCAATGAAGGGGCATCTGGGTGGCTCAGTTGGTTAAGCGTCGGACTTTCGGTTTTGGCTCAGGTCATGATCTCACGGTTAGTGAGTTCAAGCCCCACATGCAGCCCAGAGCCTGCTTGAGATTCTCTCTCTCCCTCTCTGTCTTCCCCTCCCCTCCTCGTGCTCTCTCTCTCTCTCTCTCAAAATAAATAAATAAACTTAAAGAAAAAAAAAAAAAGATTCTTTCTCTCTCCCCCCCTCCCTTGCTTTACTCTGTCTCTTGCTCAAAAAAAAAAAAAAAAAAGACTCGAAAAATTTTCTTCTTATTGGTGACAGTATAGCTTTCCAAATCTGGTCTTTAACTGATGGAAGCGATCGTGCAGTGGCAGAGCAGACCAGATTTTACACAGCCGAAGGGAACAAAATGCTGTCGGTGAGTTCAGCCAAGAGCTTCAAAAAAACAGAAGCATGCAACAGAAGCATACTGCTCAGTCCCGCGAGCAAGAACCCAGGTAGCCAGGGAAGTTCCAATCTCCCTTGTGACCTAGCCAAGGAGCAGAGCCACTGGCCACGTGACCAGGAGGGTCATTAACACACCTCCAGGGACACCCACCACGTGGAGTCTGGTGTGAATGGCGCCACCTAGAGCACTGAGTAGGAACTGCCTCTCGCATACGGGACTCAGGCCCGGTGCAGGTAGTCTATGCCCGCCCTCTATTCTCCCCTCTCTCCAGACTCAGTTCCAGAAGGAGGATTGTCCTGACGGTCCCCCGTGTACCGTGCCATACTCAGAATAAAGCGGTGGCGACACTCAGACCATGGAAGCTCTTAACTCCTCTACACCAACCAGCAACGACTCCAGGCCCACCAATGTCAGGACCAACTGGGGGATGTCACCCCTTACAGGGTGAACCCGGGAAGCAGTGGGGGAACTGGAGAGCACAGTGGAGCTGTAGCTGGATAGGACAGTGCAGCTCCTGGCCCGAGCCATTCAGAGGCACGTATTTTAAGAATCTGAGTTTTGCAGGAGACCAAATTCGGCCAAAGGGCTGCCGAAAACTGGCTTGACATCAGGGAACATCAAAGACCATTCTATAGTATATGGCACCTTTCCGGGGGGGGGGGGGGGGGAGCGACAAGCACACTCAGTGCGTAGGTTGCTGCTTGGTTCTTTTTTTCTCCGTGTGATGGTAATAAGGAGAATAAGAGAATCACCATCATCATCATCATCATCATCGATGCCACCGTCGTCACCATCACAGCCAATATGTCTTATTTTTAAAAATATTTATTTATTTTGAGAGAGAGAGGGAGGGAGGGAGAGAAAGAATCCCAAGCAGCCTCCATGTTGTCAGCGCAGGGCCCAAAGAAGGGCTCCATTCTACCAGCCGTGAGATCATGACCTAAGCCGAAATCCAGAGCTGGGCACCTAACCGACTGAGCCACCCAGGCGCCCCATCTTTAGAGCTCACCATCCACCAGCAGTGTTCTGGGTACTTCATGCCTTCATTTTGACTGTACACCCCCCACCCTGGGAGCATGACTACCTCAGGCCTTCCTGTCCCCACCGCAGTCCCAGCCCGGCACGGCTGCACTGATCGCTCCCATGTGGGTTGCAAGCTCAGGTGCACCGTGACAGGTCTTCTGTGCTCTCCACCTCTTACCTCCCCTCCCAGGCTCCTCTGATGGTGTGGGTGGGCCCACAGAGCCCTGCTCAGCACTCCCACAATCCATGAAGTGCATGGCTGCTGACCACTCTGGGGTCAAAGGCATACAGCTCTGAGGCGTGTCTCGCAAGGAAGGTCCCCAGGACTGAGCAGTCAGCCGTGCACCATGGCCTCCCCAGTAAACCCCCTTGATACAAGCTCTCCACCCTTCCAGGTCTCTCTCTCCCAGCTCCCCACTCCTGTTCTCTCACACAGTAGGCTTGTCTTTGGCCTCTGCTTTGGGACCATCCAGGGTGGGATGCTCGGGAACAGGGCGGTTCTAGTAAGCAGTCACTCAGAATAACGCATCGGAGCTGGATCACTAGCCATCAGATGGCCATCAGATGGCAATAAGTCATCGCTGGGGGTGAGTGGGGTGATCTGATTACGGTCCCTGCGACTGCCTAGAAGAAGGGACAGGTGGAAGGTATAGCACAGGTTAGCAATAGCCTGGCACTTACATGGCACGTGGCAGGGCAATGGCGACTGTAAGTATGGTGGCGGGGGTTTTGTTCATTGCTTTGGAAATCTTGAAAAAAAAGAAACAACACATGCCATTATGCGTTTGTCAAAACCCATAGAAGGTACAACACAAAGGGTGAAGCCTAATGGACACTAGGGACTGTAGTTAAATAGTTTTACTGGTATTATTGATGGATGGATATTTTGATACAGTGTTGATCGGCTCATCAAGCGTAACAATCGTGCCACACTGGTGCAAATATTACTAATTGAGGAAATCCTGTCGGGGGTGGGGGGTGAGCGGGATGGTGGGTAGAGGGGGTTCATGGGAACTCTCCGCAGTTTCCAAGTTTCCGCTCCATTTGTCCATAAACATAAAATTGCCTTAAAAAATTAAGTCTGTTGATAAAAAAAAATGAATATGAGAAAGTCCCAAATAAGAGGAAAATAGTAGACTTGGATTTGGCAGCTCTTACCTCAAAATAGCCTTCAAAGCAAGAGACATTTTATGGCAGCAGGTCAGGAGAAAAAGCTGCGAGCAGACTGCTGAGAACCATACTCACGGTCAAGTTAAGGGGTGCAGGAACACAGAGGAGACAGAGTGCACAGCCAGGGCAGGTCTCCTGGAGCTAAGTCAGGGAAGGGGTGTTGGTTTGGGGCCACTGAGCTTGGGAATCTTGAACCGCAGTCTTCTGCGCTGGCAGAAGCAATGTCCTCCTTGCCAGAGGAAAGCAGCCTTCCTCTTCCCAGAAGATCTGCAAAGATCTCATCTAGGGTGTCTTTGTACCGTGATGATCTGACCCAAGTCCATCCCAAGTACATCTCCCGCTGGGAGAATGCCGTACCCTGTGGTCATTTCCCGAGATTGCTAAAATGTCACTGGGCTATAAAAACCTTAGCAACTGACAGACCTTGGTTACTTACTGTGGAATAAGGGCCACTGTGGTAAAAAAAAAAAAAAAAAAAAAAAAAAAAAAAAGCAGGTGGACACTCCAGAAACTACCCCCCACCACACACACACACACACACACACACACACACACATGCACAAGACAGGAGACCAGAAACAATACTGCACCCAAGGGAGGACATGTAAAATCAGTGCCACCATCGTAGACTAAAGATGGCAGGGTAGTGGTTTCTACCATATCCTCACTCAACCCACATTTCTGGGTCCTGCAAAAAAGCAGATGAGCTTGGCAAGTGCCCAGGGACTGCTGTAAGCTTAACCAACCACAGTTGACATGCCACACGTGGTGTCTTTGCTAGACAGATGAAGTCCCCGACATTGGAGCAATCTGCCACCCACCACGGTGGCTGTCCCGACACGCACATCCTTGGACTGGCCTTCCTGTCCCTGTGATACTTCCCCTGTCCTCCCCCTTGCTGTCTGGGGTCCCATTCTCACATAAACACCTCAGAGATACCCCTTTGTTCACACTCAGCCTCTAGGAACATTCAGGCTAGGACAGTCTATCCTCATGCCCATTTTGCAGATGAAGAAACTATGCCACGGAGAAGCCCAACAGTCGGACCACCGTTACCCAGCGAGTGAGTGGAACTGAACACGAATGTGAGCCCAGGCAGCCTGACTCCAAATCTATGCCCTTCACTGCTACGATTAGTTAGTCATGTGAGACCAGACCATTTGGAAGAGCAGACCTCATTTCTGGAAGCCCTTACCCAGAGACTCTGAGGTCCTGGATCAGTATTCTGAATAATTCCAATCTAAAGTTTTCCAATCATCGAAAAACCTTCAGGTCATTGAGAAAAATTAGACTTTTGTTCTCTTAAAGCATCCAAACCATTGCCTCAATGCTTCTCTTTTTTTTTTTTTTCCTCTCTAGAGAAGCCGCCTCTCTTATCTCTGAAAATGTATCACCTTCTGTTTGATAATGATAAAGCCGTTAGAATTATGGTAGAAAGTCAAGAGTTGGGCACCGCCTGGACAAAGCACCATTTGAAGAAGGGGGGAGGGCAAGTGTTTGGAGTAAGTGGGCCTTTGTGGGGCGCTCCAGGCTCCCGCTATGGCTATTGGTTGGTCTAAACTAGGTTTTAGGATCCGAGAATAAATTAGCTTTGTTTTTTCTTTGGATTCCTTTTGAAACTTTCTTACAAGAAAATTTTTTTTTCTAATGCTTATTTATTTTGAGATCGATAGACTGCATGTGAACCACACAGAGGGGTAGAGGAAGAGAGAGAGAGAATCCCAAGCAGGCTCCGCATTCAGTGCAGAGCTCGACGTGGGGCTCGACACAGTGCGATCGCGACAATTCTTATAGAAGAAAAAAAAAGCGTCATTCCCATCTCAGAAAAGAGAGAAATGCAGCAGCAAACCTGCGCTGATCGGAAACTTCATCCTTGGCTCCAGGAGACCAACGTGTCCTCCTCCTAATATTGTGTTTCTGATTGATTTCACTCCCTACACTTTCTCTGACCAGCCCCCAAAGGTTAGCCTGCCCTGAAAATCTAGCCCGAGGACTATTCTCTCCTTGTTCAGTATGAGGCCTTCTGTCATCCATGACCCCCAGTCCTGCCCCAGTCCCCTTCCCACACACATACACACACACACACACACACACACACACACACACACACACATTTATTTCCACCAAACCCAGCTGACAGACAGAACTTCCAGACAGACCGAGAAGTGTCTTCTTGGCTTTATACATCCAGGACTCTAATTCATGAACTCCTACTTCAAGGCCAAGTTTCTATATGGCTTTTTCTCTATAGCAATGCTTGGCAGGGCTTATCTTACAGTGCTTGTCACCTTGTTCTTTAGTTTGTGTGGTCTGGGAATGGTTTGTAAGATCAGATGAATGAATAAAGAAATTTTGGGGGGTGTGTGTGTGTGTATACATATATATATGTATATACATATATATGTATATGTATATATGTGTATATGTATATATACACATATATATGTATATGTATATATATGTATATGTATATATACACATATATATGTATATGTATGTATATGTATATATACACATATATATGTATATGTATATATATGTATATGTATATATACACATATATATGTATATATGTATGTATGTACATGTACATATATATACACATATATATGTATATATGTATATATATGTATGTATGTACATATATATGTATATATGTGTATATATATATATATATATATATATATATATATATATAAAATGGGATATTAGTCAGCCTTAAAAAAGAAGGAGATCCTGCCATTTGCAACAACATGGGTGAACCTGGAAACCATAATGCTAATTGAAATACACCAGAAACAGAAAGGAAAGAAACCACATGATCTCATTTATTGGTGGAATCTAAAAAAGTCGAAAACGTAGAGACAGAGAGTAGAACAGTGGCTACCAGGGGCAAGAAGGTGGGGGAAATGGGGAGACATTGGCCAAAAAGTGCAAATCTGCAGTTATGTAGGATGAACACGTCTAGAGATCTAATGGACAGTGTGGTGGCTATTGTTACTAATGCTTTATTGAATTCTGGAAATTCGCTACAAGAGTAGATTTCAGGTGACCTCACACACACACACACACATAATGATCACTGTGTAAGAAGATAATATGTTAATTAGCTTAATTCCAGTATTCATTTCACTAGGGTATATGTATATCAAATCATCACGTCGTACACCTTAAATATATATAATCTTTATTTTAGGAAATGCACATATATATTTAAAAAGAAATGACTGCTGAATTTAACCGAAGCGAATATAATGATACAAATTACTTTTATTGGTTTCACTGCACACCTCACAATTAAAGACAGACATAGCCTTAACTGGAGATAAAGGTAATCTTCAGTAGACAGAAAATCAGCAATGACCGAGTGGTAAGTTAACAATATTTGCTTCTTCTTAAGTGTTTGTTTTTAAATTCTCTCACCTTTATGTCTATATATTTCTGGGCTTTTCGATTTAGGTGTTTTGATTCACCAATAATTAGAAAAATTCTGAAACGTTATTCACAAAGCACAAATATGTCTTCAACTTAACTGAAAAGTATCTGAAATGCATTAACTGTTGATTTCCTAAAAACTGTTTGGGCTGTGACTAAGCATAGAAATTTCAGTTAAGTGGCCGAATTTTTTAAAAGTTACCAATAAGTGAAAACAGGAGTTCTGCGGCATATTACTTTAAATTTTAAATATTAACCGAGCTCGAGCTGTTCTAAAAATTACCCTAGGTACCAAAAGGGCAAGTATCACTGAAAACCCAACTCTAATTAAGCTGTATGAGGGGGAAAAAAAAAAAAAGGACAGAGACAACAGGCAGTGCTGTGATTGGCCAGAATTAGAATTAATAATTAGAACAATAATTGGAATTAAGATCCGTATTCCCCAAAGTACCAAAGAATTGTGCCGTTTCCATAGAGCGACCACACCCCAATAAAACAAAGTCAGAGAACTCCCATCACACGTAATGTTGTCACTACGGAACAATTTAGATCACAAATCACTCAGGCTATAACGAGCGATAACACCACTAGCTCTTTATCACTGTCTTTGTGTGGTCGCTGTATATTTTTTATCCATTCTCCACCCTCCCTCCTCCTTCCTCGTTGTACGGCTATTATGTTCTCTCACTCCTTACCCTCTCTCTTATTAATTATTGAAGTGGGGGTCCCGGCAGGATCAGGAGAATCCAGTTAGATGGAGAAGAGCGTTTGCAGGGCTCAGTGACCCCAGGTGGCCATGTGTCTACACTGGTCCTAACTCACCATCATTCCAAGACAGCCCTGGGCCATGAAATCACCATGTATCCTGGTGCTCGAAGCTGCACGTCCATCTATCATTCACATAGTAACATGTGTTGATCATCTACTTTTTCCCAGGTGCTGGACTCTACCCTCAAGGGTACACTGGGGAGAAAGACACATAAAAGATCAGTATTGTAATTCAAGGTGCTGTGACATATGCCAATTAGCGCAGAGGCACGAAGCAGGTTCATGAGGCATCTTGGAGGGTCCCCAAAAGATTCCTGACAGGTGACATCTAAGTCGAGACCCGGAGGATGAGGAGGAGTTAGCAAGGTTAGGAGGGTTTGGGAGCAGAGGAAGATAAGGATGGGAGACAGGAAGGAGACAACCAGCAAAAATCAAAGAAATGAGATGGGAAACATTGGTGGGGATGAATTATGAACTCCTAAGGTGTGTGGAGAGGTTCAGACTTCATCATTCATTGAAGGATGACATGCAGGGACGTGGCATGCTTAGAGGTGCTTTAAAATGTTGTGCAAGATGATACGTAGATATAAGAGCAAGGCCAAAGACGGAGAGTGTGATCAGGCTATAGCAAGAAGCTAGACTGATTCAATTATTCATTCAACAAATACCAAATGTGAACTAAGCTCTTACCATGCGCTAAGTAACCAGACAATGAGAACCAAAACGGGTCCAGTCCCTGCGCTCGTGGAGCTCGCATTTACAGACAGAGACGAGCATCACACATCGTCACTCAAGTAGACGATCGCAAACCGAGGTAAATGCTACGAAGGAAAAGCATGAGCAGGGGGATTGCAAGGATCCGGCAGCAGGAGGAAATGGGAAATTTGAAGGAAAAGCCGGGTGGGAAACGACGGCGACCTGGAATAAAGGGATGCCCGGGAACATGGAGATTTGACTGCCATGTGATGGGGTGATGTGTTGATTGTGGAGAGGAGTTGAGGGAAGGGGAATCTTGGGCAACCAGATAGAGAGGGAGAGCCAGGGCAGACAGAAGGTTAGAAGGAAGATGTGAAGATGAAGTGATAAAGTCAAATGCAGCCATTTTGAATTTGAAGGGCCGTGAGACGGTCAAACGGGCATGTTAATAATTGAACCTGAAAATGGATCTGAAGTTCAGTAGAAAGCTCTGCACCGGAGGGGGCAGGTATGGAGTAAAAATGAAATGGAAACCATAGGGATGGACGAGATTTCCCAGGACAGGAGTCAAGTGAAAACACTGCGATGATCCATAAGATGCTGTGAAGAAACCCCCACTTAAGAGACCAAGAGCCCCAGAAGGGGCAGTCGGAGATGTAGGAGGAAAACAGAGAGATGTCATCTTCAAAAGGCCCGTGGTATTCTTTTTTTTATTGAAGTGTAACTAACATACAGCAATATATTAGTTTCAGGTGCACAACACAGGGATTCGACAATTCTAGACATTACTCAGGGCTCACCGTAAGTGTAGTCACCATCTGTCACCATACAATGTTATTACAATACCATTGCCTGTATTTCCTTTTTTTTCGAGCTCGTTACCATACAGTGGCGTCTTGGCTTCAGGAGTAGAACAGTGATTCATCTCTTACATGTGACACCCAGTGCTCATCACAAAACATGCTCTCCTTACGGTCCATCCTCTCAAACCTCAGTTTGTTCTCTGTATTTAAGAGTCTCTTATGCTTTGCCTCCTTCTCTGTTTTTAACTTATTTTTCTTTCCCTTCCCCTATGTTTAGCCAAATTATGCAAAGAGCCCAAATGTCCATCTACTGATGAATGGATAAAAAAGATGTAGTGCACACACACACACACACACACACACACACACACACACTGGAATACTACTCAGCAATGAAAAAGAATGAAACCTTGCCATTTGCAACAACGTGGATGGATCTAGATGGTATGATGCTAAGCAAGATAAGTCAGCCAGAGAAAGGCACATATACGATTTCACTTATAGGTGGAATTTGAGAAACACAACAGATCTTGTCTGTATTTCTTACGCTCTACTTCCCATCTCCGTGACTTATTTATTTTGTAACTGGAAGTTTGTACCTCTTCCTCAGAAAGGCTATATAGAGTGGCCTCACCTGGAATGATAACAGTAACCCACCAGTCTACACCTCTCTCGCATGCCTGTTCTTCCTTGCAGCCCAGTGACAGCATGTGCAAGATGTCTAGTCAGGTGTTGGGTACAGGTGTTGGGTACAGGGCCAAAGAACCCAACTGTTCCACAGACGGTAGACCTACAACGTTTGCCTTAGTCTTATCAATGAATAAATCAGTCACTGATTGTACAGTGTGACCTTATAGGTTTATAAATCCATATGTGTTTGTTTCTGTACTCAGACCTTGTGGCGCTCAGTTGCTATTTAATATTCTAAATATTTAATATATATTACTCAAGTGACTGGTAAAAAGTGGCAATTTGGATTCTCTGAAATACTGCTTCGACCATCTACTTTATTTTCTGTATACAAACACAACGATTTCACATATAAATTCACGAGAACAATCAGCCACAGAAGTAGGAGTATCTACATACGACCAACAACCCGGGCCCTGCTGTTCATTCATATTGTTCAACTCTTTAATGAACCGATCACTGTAGTAAATCAATCATGAACTTTCCTACCTTGATCATTTCACGGCCAAAATCAATCACTGAGCTCACTTTGTTCTGAGGATGCTCGTTGCAGCCATAACTAAATCTTCTCAAACAACAGATTTTCTACAAGCAAGCACACCTGACATCATTCCAGGCCAAACGTGTGATTGCCGGATTCTCAGGCGGGCTGGAGGCTGTCACGGAAAGCCACTCCTAACGCAGCTTTACAACAGACGTAAGCCTGGTCATGAAGATTTGTCTTCAGAATCAAAGTACGTGGAAGACTGAATAGAAATTGCATCACGGCCCTCACTGTCTTTACATCAGAGCTCACACTGTTGTTTGTTTGTTACTATTTGTTTGTTACCAACACGTGGTAAACGTGTTGCATAAAGCCGTCCTCTGTACCATCTGATTAAACCATACAATGCAAAAAAAAAAAGGAACATGGCATCTGTCCACAAAACACCCAGACAATGCTTTTGGTTTTTTTAATACTCAATACCATTGTAAACATCACACAAGCCCTACTGAAAGTCCCACTGAACGATGTGTACGTGTATTCAAACATTGCCTCAGATTACACTCTGTCAACCAAATACGATGCATCGAGTCAAATACAAACCCTGAAACACTACGATAAATGCTTTTTATGTTTAAAAACATCTTAATTTGGAAGGGGGGGCGCCTGGGTGGCTCGGTTAGGCAACCGACTCTGGCTCAGGTCATGATCTCACAGTTTGTGGTTTCGAGCCCCACTTCGGGCTCTGTGCTGACAGCTCAGAACCTGGAGCCTGCTTCGGATTCTGTGTCTCCCCCTCTCTCTACCCCTCCCCGGCTCACACTCTGGGTCTCTCTGTCTCTCAATAATAAATGTTAGAAATATTTTTTTTATTAAAAAAAAATCTTAATTTTTTTTGAGATCTCTAAAAAAGGCTTGGTGCATCTTGAAATCTTAAATCAGAAGGAAGCAAAGCTGGAAGTCTAGCCCCTCTGTGTTCACTCTCATAGAAACATGGATCTCTGTCCTTGTCTCCACACCCTGTACCAGGTAACCGCCAGCAGCAGTGGGAGGCTGTGAGGAGTTGCCCTCAACCTCAGAACATTGTTTATTGAACACTTGCCATGGGTCCGATACCATAAGAGATACCTACCAAACCTAAAAGTGAACGAGCTGGGTCGTTTAGGGAGTTGAGGTTAAGTCAGGTAAACTCATAGATGGAGGTCCTGCCGGATTTCACCTGGTGAAGCCCAGGAGCTGCCCACCAAAGCCTGCCCCTGGGGAGGTGAACTACGGAGAGAAAGCTACCCGACTCTCTTCCCTAAGGAAAATCTTGGGCACTTTGCACTGCATTCTCACGTCTGCACACGGTCACTAAAAAGATGCTGTGAAGCAACATTCACCCCGTCATTAACTCGATTTTTTTAAATTGCATGAGTAGGGGCACTTGGGTGGCTCAGTTAAGTGTTTGACTTTAGCTCAGGTCATGATCTCACAGTTCGTGGGTTTAAGCCCCGCGTCGGGCTCTGTGCTGACAGCTCAGAGCCTGGAGCTTCGGATTCTGGGTCTCCCTCTCTCTCTGCCCCTTCCCTGCTTGCACTCTGTCTCTCTCTCAAAAATAAACAAACATTAAAAAGGTGAAGAAGAAAAATGAGTTCCTATGTTGAATAAAGAATTCTTCTAACTCTAAATACTGTCAGGGTAAATAACCAGACTGGCTACTTTTTCCCAAATGGATCTATTCATTTTTTGTCCAGAAAATCGATTTCCTGTTGAATTCATGTCCCCACAGCCTAAGAATCTCTCTTGGTTCTATGTAGAAAAGGAATTCTTTTCCTTTAATTAAGATGCATGAACCCCAAGGTCTACACATAATTTTAAGGTAAAAGCTAATTTTAAGGACAAAGAAGATTTAATTTTTTTTATTTTTAAAGAATTTATTTATTGTGAAAGAGACAGAGACAGCACAAGTAGCAGAGGGAGGGGGACAGGGCAGAAAGAGAGGGAGAGAGAGAAAATCCCAATCAGGCTCCACGCTGCCAGCACAGAGCCCGATGAGGGGCTTGAACTCACAAAGCTACAAGATCATGACCTGAGCCAAAACCAAGAGTCGGATGCTTAATCGACTGAGCCACCCAGGCCCCTGGACAAAGAAGCTTTTTATCTCCTAATCCAGCAGTAGGATGGGTCAGCAGGTGACTCTTATCCTTGCAGACATTAGAAGACTTCGGTTCTTTCCATTCTGCTTCTCCATCATTGCCCAGGATGTTGCTATCATCTGCATTCAAAGCTGGTTTTAGAAGATTCTATATTTTAGTACCAACCAAGGGGAAGGCTATGTATTAGGATATAGGCCTTGAAATGTCTCCTATCCTTACTTCTCACATTTCATCAACACGCACCTACAACTGAGGCTTCAAAGATAGTCCCTAGCTGAGAGGCCACATGGCCAGCCACAACTAGCTTATTACCTCGAAAGAATGGGGGAAAAGATTTGGGGGTCAGCCAGCCATCTTTAAGCTGGGCTATGTCCATAATCCTTGGGTACGTGTGCAGCAGAAATAGAAGTCCACACTACACAAAAGAAACAAGGAATCAAGGAAAAAAGAAGCCCTAATGAATTCCAGTAGACAATAAACAAAATACTTTGTCACCCAATACAAGACTGTGAACTTGATTTTGCCAGGTATTTGCTTCAATTCTGTGTTTTCCTTAGAATGATCTTTTGAGAATGAAAGGCCACAACACCTATCTAAGCATATGGAAATGGGAATCATCGAAGAAGGAGAAGAAGAAGAAGAAGAAGAAGAAGAAGAAGAAGAAGAAGAAGAAAAAACAAAAATATTGCCACATGACACAGAGGGTCAAGGACATACCCAGATGCCTCCAAATCTGAAAATGATGCGGAGTTGGAAATCAAAACAAAATCTAAGACTCTCCAAGCCCTAACATATGGGCCTTAGACACACATATGGTTTCCATCTCTAGCTGAAAGAGTTGGATCTAAATGGAGTTTCAAAGCACATATGCAGTTTCATAAATAGAATTAGGTAGATCAGGATACCTTCCAACCCAGAAGTTTAGCAATGTCCTTTGCACAACTAAAGATCTGCTGTTCTAAAATTTAGTCTTTGTTAAAATTTCCTGGCTGGTCTCGGATCCTCATAAAGTTTGGTTTTTACACGTGTTGGGGAAGCTTTAAAGGTTTGCTTTGGGAGAAGGCTAATGAGAATCCCAGAATTTTCATTTTGGGGTAAAAGGATATGAACTAAACCACCCACAGTTTGAACCTCTGAAAAGTATACCTCAAGAACGTGCATTGGGGGGATTGACCTAATGTATATCCCATCCAAAGAGCTTGACCAATGAGACAGCTCTCAAAGTTAAAACTAAGGCATTTCTTTTTTTTAATTTTTTTAATGTTTATTTATTTTTGAGAGAGAGAGGGAGACAGAGCATGAGTGGAGGAGGAGCAGAGCAAGAGGGAGACACAGAATCCAAAGCAGGGTCCAGGCTCTGAGCTGTCATCACAGAGCCCGATGTGGGGCTTGAACCCACAAACCGTGAGATCATGACCTGAGCTGAAGTCAGGCACTTAATAGACTGAGCCACCCAGGCGCCCCGAAAACTAAGGCGTTTCTATGATCAAGAAGTATTTACAGAATCTAGAATTGTAGCTCTTTCAGATTCCACTGTCAAAATGTAGTATTCAGCCTCCTCCAAGGACCATAAACATAAAAATATAAATGAAAACTCCAAAATAATGGCTATGCAGTGAATGAAGAAGATGAGGGTATACCCTGAGGACCTAATTGTCACTATTTGCTTTAAATTCATAGAGCCACTGGTCAACTCCCAATCTTATCAGGGTAATGGCAATATATGTAGGAAAAGTCCTTGTTGCGGGATTGAGGATATGGAAATTTTATATCCTATTTCATTTCATAAGCTTTCCTCTATTTATACATTGCTTCCCAATAGGCTTCTGTTTGGGAGAGGGTTTTAATGGTTTGCTTTTCCACTACTTTTGGGCTGATTGGGTTTGGCTATATTTGTCCAATATCATCATATAATTTCTCTAAATGCTATGGTTTCTAGAAAGGGGGGGGGGGGGAAACCTAGAATGGTGCTGTCCTTTCCATTGGTAAATTGACCCAAACTTTATAACATTCATAGATTTCTACCCAGCCAGCACTATCTAACTCTAATAGCAACCGAAATAATGAAAGTGTTCCATACGAGGTCTTGCAAATTAACCCTATCATCTGTACAACCATCAGATTTCTCAGAGAATCTCCAACCTTGCCCCTTCACCTGACAGTAATTGTCTGGATTAATTCATCTACTTTGTTAGGGAAAGGATGGAAGTCAACCAGGGTACGAGTTTTATGGTTAAGCTGTGGAACCTGTGTCCTTCCATAAGAAATTAAGCTAATGTTATTACTGGGTGAATTCAGAACTCTCTCAAACCGGTCTGCAAACGCATGGCGGAAGAGTGAATAAATCCACATTTGCCAATGTGTGTTTTCTCCTCTGGAGCACAGTTCTTAGGACTTCTAGGATTTGGTAGTAAGAAGCACTTTAACCCACCCTCTTGTTGACAAGACTGAGGTTCAGAGAGATGGAGTACCCCGCCCCAGTTTACAACACCTTTGGACTCCCATCCCAGGCCTCCTTCCTCATCATACAACATGCCAACAAACTCTTCTCAATATTCATAACGAGGAAAACTAGTTGTGAGAATCCTAAGACCACATAATCAAGGCTAGAATAACTTGAGTTTCTAAATCAACCATTTGAAAAGCTAACAGGAAGTCGAACAAGGGGAACGCACGGCCACCAAAAGGTATTGTGGAAGGAAGAGCAAAGTCTTGAGGGTAACGGGTTCACACACAGGCTGTTACTCTTCTGAGGTAGGCTAACCGGAATGTTCCTGGAGAGCATCCTGGAAAGAAAAAATCAGAAAGGTTTCACCTGCTCAGCCCCTCCTTTCCCGACAAGACAAGTGAATGTTGGCATCCCACCCACCTAGAGAGTAGGAGCTCTTGAGAATTCACCATCAGAGACAAGGTCACCGAACACATGGACAGTGTCCAAAGCTCCTCATTGAGGGGGTCAAGACAAATCTTTCTCTCTCTGAGAGCTATTAGACTCAAGAGACCTTTTTCCACCTTCTAAGGTGAAACCCCAAAAGTCAGATTGGAAAGGAAGTGTTTAGTGAGCCAGAACCTCACCTCTGGCTCTGTCTGGGAGTTAGAAGCAGGTTTCCCTTTATAGCGCAGTACATCCTCTTGCAGCCCTGCATTAGTTCAGCACCTCCTTCTACCAAAAGGGGTTTTCTAGAAGCTGCACAGCTAGTACACATGAGCAGAATTGCTCGCAAGCCCTTATGCCAACAGTTTGGTTTCCATACTAGATGGAAGGATTGCTGATATTGCCAGCTGTGACTGTGCGGCTGGAGTGTCCCTGTCCCCAGAATAGCATCAGAGAATAGAGGGCGGAGAGTTAAACTTGGCTTATCACAGGGAGTCACGCACACCGTACGTAGGTTGAGCTGTGCCAGTCCTTTCTCTGTGCTGGAGAAGATAATATGGACAAGGAGTCACATGCTATTTCTGCACAGCAGAATGTGTTTTTCAACAATCTCTACTACTAATTAACACAGTCATTCTCCACTGAGAGTCACCACCGAGTGAATGAACACTCGCTTTGTGCCGTACCGGGCACCATATCTGGCACTCCAGGAGTTGACTGTGCAAATTCTCTGCTACCTTAATCATCTTCGGGGGTGTCTTCCCCTCGAGCCGCTGGTGCCACTAGGCCAATATGCACAACGGGTTTCGGACTTGAATGGAACGGACACGGAGCGCCCTCCTGGGGTTTTCTCATCTGGTGTGATAGGGGTTTAATCGTGATGCTGGGTGATTACTAATGGAGACAGAGCCTGGATTCTGCAGACTGCTGTGAAAGGGGGGATGGCAACAGATGGATTCGGCATCACGTCCTCCTTTGTACTAACCTGCGGGAGCACCGCGTCAGGCAGAACTGTTCCGGAACAGCATACCGATGAGGCAAAGCAGGGTTTTTAGGAAGCGTCCTACCAAGTGCTCCTCTCCAATTCTGTCTGTTGGCGTTTCCATTCAGCACCTGCCACCTTCTCACCCGGTCTCTTTGAGATGATGGCCACTTAAGGGAAGGGAAAAAAACAAAAACCCAGAAGAATAATAAGGAATGCAGAAAAATCCTTCCTTTCTTCTAATCCTGAAACATCCCCTGATCATCAAAACTTTGGAATCTATTAGACGTCCAGGAATATCTCAGTGGTAGGGTGGAGTGCAGTCTATAGAAAGTCCATATTACCTGTGTTGGGGACGTACCATGCCATGCTATGGTGACAAAGGCCAAAAGAGCAGGAGCTTTTCTCTCTGTTGGTGTTTCTCTCAAGACTCATCACCTGAGAGAAGTTTATATCTGGTGCATGCCAGGTCCAAGGATGGTCAGGAGGGCCCTCATCCACCTACTGTCTCAGGCATCCAGGCTCCTCCCATCTGGCCAGGCTATCATTTCAACACATGGCTCCCAGGGAAGAGAGAGTATGGAAAACTCTTAACTGGCTCAGCCCGAAAATGACACGTCGCTTCACTCAGAACGAGCCCGTTGGGCAGCTGTAGTCCTACGGTCTCCAGCCACTTTCAGGGCAGTGGAGCCTTCCCGTGTGCACAGGGTTGAAGGGAGACTAGATATGGAAAGCACCAGGCATCTCTGGTCGCTTCCACCAGTGGCCAAACCCATCCACTAAGGAGCAGATGTTTTCATGACAATCATCCTCAAAATTGTCAGTGGCCACCACCTCTGAAGACTGCAGCAAGTCCCACTGCTTTGGGGACAATGAACTCCCCATGATCTGAAGCCCTGCCTTCCAAGCCGCCATGATGGGCCAAGGCTCTCTCATCACCACCATCCAGGAGCACTGGGTCACCTACTTCTTACCTGAAGATACGGACTAATTCCTGCTGTATCAATCTAGCCACCAAAACACCAAGAGCAACAAGAGAAGGAGACTTGAATTCTCCAGAATCTCTCGTAGCATAAGGAATCAGCTTTTGGTGAGGAACATACTTGAGTCAGCGATTGGATATCAACTCACAAAGGCCAGGGAATCATGTGTCCCACAAATAAAACTGAAGTTGTTCCGGAGGCGGGAGAGCAGAAGGCAGGAGGAGATGCCAGAGAAGATCCCAACCCAGAATAACATCTGTCTAGAAATCCAGAGAGGAGGACTGGGTGTTGTATGTAAGTGATGAATCACTGAATTCTACTGCGGAGACCAATACTGCACTGTATATTAACCAACTAACATTCAAATTAAAAAAAAGGGGGGGGGAGAGAGAATAATCTGTCTCTAGAAATCCTTCTAGTCTCTGAAAAAATCTACCAAACTCAGGAACAGTCTGTGTAAGAGTGACCTTTGATGAAAAAAACGCTTGGAATAAGGATTCCAGTCAAGTCTGACCAGATCCCCAAGGGCAGGAGCCCCACTGACAGCTGGCTCACACAGGGACATGACCTAACTGTGCTGGAATGTGTGCTGGTGAGGGCCTCCAGCTACTCCATAGGGGAAGGAAATGCAGGGGAGGTAAAGCAATTAACTCGTTTTATAGCGTCCCTGCTAGGGCCTTAGCGTTACGTCTCCTGAATACCTACAGCAAAAGTACACCTGCTTTCACCTCTTAGGGAACTTTCCAAACGGCCTTACATTCATTTGGGTATTTCGCGTGGCTTCCCCCACCTCACCTCCACTCCTTGCACGTGCACACTCAGAGCCAGGACCCAGAAAAATGTGCCTCTTCTGCTAGAATCGACACAGTGCCGGGGTCTACCTGGAAATCAGACAGGATAAAGGAGAAGCCATGTGGCATCACGGTTAGCACCAGGGCTAAGTGGTACAATTGTGCCCGTAGTGGGTATCCTGGCTTTAAGTCCACACTTCTATTAAGAGCCCTTATCTAGCTGGTAGTTAAATGAGCAAAAGATTCTCTAACTGTGAGTGTAAGAGCCGGAAGGGTGTAAGCCTCAGTGAGCATTGGCTGCTGTAATCACTACTGCCCTCTATGAATACGGACACAGCAGAAAAACACGGTATTATCACGACACCAGCTCAGCTGGGCTGGGGGATTGCTGGGGGACGGGGGGGGGGGGGGGGGGGGGGGGGGGGGGGGGGGGGGAAGGAAGGAACTAGCGCCGGGAACTCTACAAATGACCTGGAAGTCACAGCGTAAGAAAGTTCCACTTTGTTTTAATGAAAGACTCAATGCTGTTGAGAAACTTGAGGCATCAGCTAAGTGGAAAGGAAGGCAAAGGTCACCTTCCGGAAGCTTTGAAATTACATGATTGGCAGAGACCATGAGTGCCCCCCAGCCCCCCATTATGTTCTCCACTTCTTCCATAGCACCTGGTCTTTGCAATGGGGACAGAGATAGTTAAGTGTGGCCATGAGACTATGGCTGGGCAGGGGGATGTTAGGTGAAGGTGTTACGTCGGAGCTTCTGGGAACTTCACAGGTAACAGCAGGCATCTGCCCCTTGCCACACCTTCCCCATCCCTCTTTCTTGCTGGCAGGAAATCAGGTGTGATGGAGCAGCTCTGGAGCAGTTATCTTGGACCAAAAGATGTCCTTGGGAACGGAAGCCCATGCAAGCCCAAGAAAGAAGCAGCAAGGGGCGGCAATAGGCATCGCTGAAGGGTAGCGTGTTAGACAAGCGAAGCGATCGTCACTCCAGAGGAGAGACACAAAGCAGAGGAGGGCAAGGCTAGCAGAACCCTTGACCATCTACGTGCAGACTTCCGTGCAAAAGAAAAGTAAACTCTATCCTGCCGAAGCTACAGTCACACCGGATCCCATTTTGCGCGCAGTCCAACTTCATCCTCAGTGGTGGTGACTTTCGCTACCTATGTGGCCACTGATGACATTTCCACGTAACCCACCTTGGCCATTCATTCTATTTCTCTTCAATGGTCAGGGATGTTAGCACTGATGATGCCTTTAATCCTATTTTACCAGTGTTATCATCTCACACCCATCTAAATGCTCTTCAAAGCGAAGCTGGCGTGTCAGTCTGACTATTGTCCATCGTGCCTGGATGTTGTCACAATTTTCACAGAGACTTCATTAACACAACAACGACAACAACAACGATGGGAACCATGACAAAGCTTTGCAATTTTGCCTAGAGCTGGCCCGAGGAAGCATGGGAGCCATGGGAGGCTATAGGAAAACGATTATTGTTCCGAAAGGGCTTCTGGCCTCCCTCCATACAGAAGTGTCATCCCAATCATGAATTCGGCATCCTCTAGGACTCCCCCAGCGTACGGCCGTATTCCCATTGAGTGGTCTCGGAATGTAGGTAGGCAGCACCCAGCCCGCACATTCCGGCGACTTCTCCGCAACAGACGCCACGTCCTGGAGACACCAGCTGCTGGCCCGGTGAATGGTGATGCCAACTGGGGCCAGAAGGGGAGAACGGAAGTGGCAGGAAGCAGCTCCAGCCAGGTGCACCAGGCACCCTGGACATCCCACACACCACTGTCCTCCATGACTGATGGGAAGTCACGTGACCAGGTCAAGCCGCCACCCTGCCTCCTTGACTACCACTGCCAGGCACGCAGAGTTTGGCCCTGGGGTCCTAAAGCACCCGTTATTCAGTTGGCAGGGACTTTTTTTTAAACCCCTGAGTATTTGTGCTGTTTTGCTCTTGTATTAACATCATTGGGTATTATTCCACTTAATCCTCGTAACAAATTTTGCTACGTAGGCATGGGCAACCCCGATCTTGGTATCTTGAATCGAGGAAACAAGGCCCTGAGAGTTGCCAACCGCCCCTATGCACCCCAAGACCCGCCATGGAGCAGGGAGATTCCAGCTACCTCTGAGACCCGCCCAGGGCGGGGGTTGAGGGGACCATCCAGGAGGGTGGGCTTTGGGTACTGCCATGAATACAGGGAGGGAAGGGGCTGGAGAAAGGCTTCCCCAGGCTGCACCCTCCACTCTGCCTTCCTCCCACCTAGGTCCCTGCTGACCTCCCCCCAGGAGCTTGGAGCCTCTCCCCAGCAGGCAGCCACTCAACCCTATGCAAGACAGAGACAGAGGCTTTGACGCACCAACCCCCTGTGGGAGCCGGGACATTACTTGAGAACCAAGTGAGGTCTGTCTTCCACGATTTGTCACTTTTTCATTGAAGATGGGAAATGGATGCATTTTGTTGTTGCTGCTGTTTTTTACTGCAGTCCGAGTGCTAACAGGACCCGGCTCTCTCTTTCTTTCTCTCTCTCTCTCTCTGTCTCTTTTGGAGGAAGGGGACATTTGAACTGAAACACGAAGTGTGGAGTTTAGAACTGATGAGTCAAGGGGGTGCCAAAGGAGCCTGACTAGAAAAGGGGAAGTCAAGATTTTAATGTTCTCAAGCACAAGCCTCTCCATCAAGCAGTCCAGTGTGCCCGCGGCTAACGAACGGGCGTACTAGATTGGTCGCTCTCAGATTGATCGGGGGCTGTACAAACCCTGCGGCAGGAAGGGCGTGGGTGTCCAGGGCATCTTCGCCCTTCTTTTCACACGGGCGGAAATGAGCAATGTGCATCGAGCTGCGCGTTCTGTGTTGTGATTTCCCCACTGAAGCGCCGGGGGTTAGGCTGTGATGAAATTAACACAGCAGAGTGACCTGTGATAGGGGTTAACCCGCAGGGGCAGCGGCAGCCAGAAATCCGCATCCTGGCGTCCCGTGCTCGCCAGCAGAAGGGAAGCGTGCAAGGGCGCTGCGAGTCAGCCAAATGACACAGCACTACTCTATCTAGACAGTGTTTTCTTTTCTGGAAACTAGAAAGGTCTCAGAGACAGATGGACTTTTGGTTTCCGAAAACTGTAAAACAGGGAGACGAGACACAATATGCACCGAGAATTGATGTCAGTTGTATTTATGCTTTTTTTTTTCTTGCCAAAAAAAAAAAAAAAAAAAAAAACAGTAGATTTGGTTTTATTATGTGGTGAAGGATGTGCTCTGTTTTGTGTAAAGTCTAGTTATCCTTTTGGTGACAAAATAGAAAAATCCGAACTTTCCTTCTTTTTCTTGAGAGATGATCAGAGCTCGTTTATGAACCGACATTAATTTATCAGGGTTAAGAAAGCAAAATCAGGGGTGGCTCCGTCGGTTAAGCACCTGACTCTTGATGTCGTCTCAGGTCATGATCTCACAGTTCGTCAGTTCAAGCCCCGGGTCGGGTTCCATGCTGGCAGCACAGAGCCTGCTTGGGATTCTCTGTCTCCCTCTCTCTCTCTGCCCCACCTCCAACTTGCCTGTGCACACATGCTGTGTCTCTCTCTCTCTCTGTCTCAAATAAGTAAATAAACTTAAAAAAAATGAAAGAAAGCAAAATCATCAGTTGGATGCTTACTGTGTGCTGAGTGTTTACATCTTTAGCGTTGCATTTTTTCACAGTGTCCCCTCTAAGGTAGGTTGAATTTGGGACCATTCTGCAGATGATGAAGGTGAGGTTGGGGAAGATTAAATCATTTTTCCAACATCACACAACTAACAAGTGTTAGAACTGGAATTCAAAAGTCCGGAGAACAGACCCCAGGTTTCCAACTCCGATAACAGGTTGTTTTGCAATGCGGTTCTCCCACTACCGGATGTTGGTATGGGTAAGAATTTTGCCTGGGGTAAAGGCAACCCCACAATAAACTGCCTAACTGTTCTTGAAGGTTGATTCCGTGCCAACCATTTTATTTGCACTGTTTGAGAAGGTCAAGATTAAACCCTTAGGGCACCATCTCCCTCACGGTCCACACTCAAGGTGCATTCTCAGTGTCCCTCTATGCATTCCTCTTAACCCCCCTGCCACTTCTGTATCTCTCCACACCCATTGTAGAGGTAAAGAAAGTGAGACCCAGACAGATGACCTAACTTACCAGGTGTCCCATACAAATAAGCAGGTAAGTGCCAGAGCCAGGGGAGACACCCCAAATTCTCTTGGGTTGTAAAGCCCATGTCCCTCTATTACTTCTCATAGATTCCATCACCATTTAAAAATAGTGGAGACCTTGAGACGGCACACTCCAAATCCCTGTATTGACTTATTAAAAACTGGAGCTCCCACAAAGGGGAATTGATCAAGGTCAGGGGTAGGCAGAGAGGGGGAGCCCCACAGGCGAATCCGCCCCCTTCGCCGAATATCCAGGTATACCGCCACAAAGAAGAGGCACCAATACATGGGTGCCGGGGGCTCAAAAGGAATATGTAGCATTTCATTTCAAAAACTACACAAGGATTCAGGGAAAGAAGATTTGGATAAAAAAGGAATGGACCTTTTACGTGAAATGGGAGCTCAGAAATGCTCACAAGTGACCAGCGTCACTAAATAATTAATCAAGAGCAGGCGGGAGGTGGTTTGAAATGTAAATGGACGGATGAAGGTGCGATGCTGTCATCCAGGAGAGGGTGATGTGACCAGAATTGTGAACCAGCCTCACCTGCCCCCACTAAGGGCACTGCCACAGAGGAAGAGAGGCTATCAGACCAAACCACCCCAGAACCCCGAACTCCTGACTTTGACCTGCCGTTCACTTTCATGTCCCGCGCCCCAAAGAGATGTTTAAAAAATGATGAAGAGCCAGCTGGGCACGAGGGAGGGGAAGAGAAGCCATCTAAAGAAATGTTACCTCACAAGGCTGCAGGCGACACACTTGAGAACAGCTTTCTTTTCCTTACGTCTTCCGGCTTCTCGGAAAACAACGCACCTTTTGTCTCTCCTTCCCAGCCACCCCGCCCCCCCCCCACTTCCCAAATTCTCTAGAGCTCTTCCTGCAAGTGGTTCGCGTGACTCAAAAACAGACAACAGCTGCAAGCAAAGGAACAAAAAAGATTGACAATGAGGAAGGAGGCAGACAGAGAAACTCCTTTACCTTATCACGCCAGATGAAAAACAAACCAACAAAGTCTGCGGAAGACAGGCTGTCTCTCCTCTAACTAAACACAGATCAAAAGTCTCTGTTCTAGAAAAATGCGACAGCTGGGCGCTCGAGTCACAGCATCTTCGATCGGGAACATGTATCCACGCCTAGCATGGCCCCTGGTACACAGTAGGTACTAAATGTGTGCCAATTCTCTCTCTCTCTCTCTCTCTCTCTCTCTCTCTCTCTCTCTCTCTCCTTATCTACTACATTGTTCCAAAAAGGCAAGAGGACCCTGACTCTGTGAACCTCTCTAAGCTTCAGTTTCCTTCCCTGGAAAACGGATACAATCCCAGTGCCCACCTCAGAGGGAGAAAGGCTAGTGCCTGCCTGGCGCTCGCATGAGCTCCTATAGTGCTGGTCGTTTCTTGGTTAGCCTGGGGGACCCGCCACCACTTCTGGGTGGCAGGAACACCAGGTTCAAGGTCAGGTGGTGGGAGAGACAGCGGACGAGGGGGGCGCAGGCCAGAAGCATGAATGTTTGGAGCACTGCTGTGCCCCGGAGGGGCTGTCGGGTCTCAGGGAAAGGGGCCAGACATGGAATGCAGCCAGATGGAGGCAAGGCCAGCGAGGTCCTGAGCTGGTCCGGTCCAGGCGGGAATGGAAAGAGAACAGCTCCAGAAGCTGTTAAGGACACAGGGAAGTGGAGCTTCCCTGGGTGACCCCAACACCGCCCCCGGTGGCCAGGAGGAGAGCGAGGTGTCAGCATGGGGGTGGGGGCCCGAGTCGACAGCTGGTTCAGGGGCTGAATCCAATGAGCAAGTTCTTAGCAGCCCTGAGGCTGCTGCGCCTTGAGATGTCACTGTTACTTTCTGCTTCTCTTCCCAGAAACTGACAGCTGTGTGCCCGCCTCTCCCTGCACTTCCCCAGGCACCTTCCCTTCCCCTCTGCTCCTCCCCCTTCTCTCCACTGCACTTCACCTTCCTGCTCTCCTTCTCTTTATCATTCTTACCTCCTGTCCTTTGTGGCAAAAGCAGGAGCGATCCCCTCCCCCACAAGAATTCCGCACCCACCGTGGGTCTTCAGGGTTTCCTCTCGCTTCTGCGTTTTGCTGGGGGGCTGTGATCGTAAAGGACAGTGTCAGGAGTGGAAAGGAGGGAAGGCAAGGTCTTGTTTCCTTCCTGAGACACCCACTGCCTTCCCGGCACCTCTCTTCACCCCCGCCCATCCCGCACCCATTGCTTCCGGCATGGTCCAAGGGGAAGCCAACTCTTTACCTACACAGTCCTGGTTCCTCAACCCATAATGGAAATAAAAATAGAGCAGAGCCAAGCACTGAGGCTTATCCTCTGATACAGCACAAGCTGCTATGGTGCATACATTTTTCCAAATTTAAAAACCTACTTCCTGATGCCTTAAGATTCAGGGAGACAATATTACACACACCCTTAAGTTCATGGACACTTTCTTTTCAAGAGTTTATTATTTACGACATGGTTTTCCATAGAAGACTTCTCGTCTGTATTTTCAAAAAGTTTATTGGCGGGGTGCCTGGGTGGCTCAGTCGGTTAAGCACCCAACTCTTGATTTGGGTTCAGGTCATGATCTCAGGGTTCTGGAGATCAATCCCCACATCGAGCTCTGGGCTGACAGCACAGAGCCTGCTTGGGATTCTCTCTCGCCTCTCTCTGACCCTCCCCTGCTCATGCACACGCATTCTCTCTCTCTCTCTCTCTCTCTCTCTCTCAAAATAAATAAACTCAAGAAAGAAAAAGTTAATTGGCAAGACTTCTAAAACTCCACAACTTAAGGATCCACTCTTTTCCTGTAAAATATATGTAAAGAAATGACATCAGCTAGGCAATCCTATTTTTGAGAAATTGAAAGTTAATTTATATCTCATCTGGGAAATATTTTCCAGAGGGGGAAAAAATAATCCTAAAGGTAGAAATCTGAGCTTTGGGGGGTATGTGTGTATGTGTGTGTGTGTGTGTGTGTGTGTGTGTGTGTGTGTTCATTTCTCCAAGAACTGTGGATTTACACACAGAAGATTGTAACCAGCTGTCCCTCACCCCCCATCTAGTAGGGAACAAGAAGCTCATGGCTTGGACTTGAGTGAGAAGCATTTAAGCTCAATAGGAAGAAAGGATCCCTGACAATGAGGATTGTTAAGACATCCATCCTAGGCTTCAGGTGAGGGCAAAAGTAGGAATGAAAATGGAGCCAAGGGTGGAGCCTCCTACGAGTGTTGGCCCTTACAAGATGCCGCAATGGGGCATGTAGACTGAAGGTCTGATCCCTGCCCCCGAGGGGATGATAACCTGCAGAGGGGCTAATATTAAAGTGTCCAGGTCTTTGAGTCTAAATTACAGTTTTTCCCACATACAGGAAATGTGCTACCTCGTACAAATAAGCAATGCAGAGGCCAAAGCACCACACAAGCCCGTTGTGAGTGACCACGAGTCATGGCAATTCCCTCAGCCCATGCTCTTATTAAGGAAAGGCCACGGCGTCCATTTGAGCAGTGACCCCCAATCAGCCATAGACTCAGGGTCTGTCATGCAGGAAGCCAAGGACCCTGGAGTGTCGTTCACCCTACCCACATCAATGAGCTGCACTTGCCCAACCCCCCGGGTTGAATGCCTCAGCAGCATTTCTTCAAGAAGAAAGCCACGCACACAGTGAAAACAGTATCTGGCTGTCTCTCATCATCTTTGACTTGCCTTTGAATTTGACTTGACAATATCAGGCCCGTATAATTAACCTAAGGTTGTCAGAAATGGTAGAAAGTGGCAGGGGTTTGTTCTCCAACAGTACTTTTCAGGATATAATCTTAGAGCGAAGATTGTATCTAGAAGAGGTACTGATGAAGGGGGGTGAAGAAACCTGCTTCTGCCCTCTTGGGGATGGAACCAAGGAAGAAGCCTGTCCCACCACCAGGGACCCACCCCCCCCACTGGTGCCTTCCAACCACACGAAGTCAGGACCCTGAGATGACAAAGAACCTCCTCCCATTGGCAAGAGGCGCGGGACACACCCCCAAACTTTGGGTGGAGGGAGCAGCCCTCCCAAAACCTCCTAAGCCCGTGGACATAGGCAGGTGTTGGTTTCTGGAATCCACGTGCAACCTACCAACTTCTGCAGGAACCGATGGCCACTTGAAGTGACTTTCTTCACCAGTAGCTCTTCTTACACCTGTGCTCTTTGCATGAAATACAATTCGGAGGCGGGGAGGGACCATGGACAGTCTCCATATATTTGTGAATTACATATATAAATACACACCTATCAAATACTTCTCAGTGTGTACAAATATGCCCAAGCTTCACACGCTCCTTTACCATTGCCCCATTCCTGAAGGACGTGTGGGCTGCTTTGCTGGGGGAGGGGATGGCAGGCCAGAGGACGGGAAACTTGGTTCAAAGAAGCGCGAAATGCAGAATCTGAACATTTTTGTGCACTGGAAACTGGTAAAGAAGGAGCAGAGACAGGAGGACTTGAGAGAAGAATGCCCTCTCGCTCAATCACCATTGAGGGACAAACAAGTTCGAGAGAAATAAGCACTAAAGTCCAACCCCAGAGCAGGGACACAAGACAGAGATCCACGGTTGACTTCTGGTTGCTAGGGAAGTGGAGGAGACACAACGGACCTGTCCTTTGGGTGACGATTTAAGAGCATCCCAAGAAACCTTCACAGCACAGGGAAGGAAAACCAACAACGTTTTTTCTAGCCAGGATCCCCTCCTCCACTACTTCTCAAACAGCGAAAAGGGAACGAAATCGCTGGACCCTTCCGCGAGGATGTGTGTGGGAAGGAGAGAAGTCTGTGTGTGTCTCTTGACTCTTTCCTGGGGCACTGGCTGCAGGCGCGAGGCCTCAGGTGTCACAGTGCTGGGGTGAGCCTCTGTCTACAGCTGCCAGGGTCGGCCACAGCTGGAGGGCCAGCTCACCCCGGAATGAGCGCGTGTGCGTTCAATAGGGCTCAACAACCCGAACGCAAGTTTTCATGCCCGAAATTACTAGATCAAGGGTTGTCTTGCTGAAGCTTGAGGACTGCGTGCCACTCATCACTGTTTTTTAGAGGAACGATAATCCAGGTGCAGGGAGCGTGGAGAATGCTACTTGAAGGCGAGAAGAGGGCTCATTTGATTAACAAATAGCCCGTGAAGTTAGCACTAGCCTCTCCCTCCCCCCAGGACCTCTTCCTTGAACTTCCCCCCTCCCACCCCGAAGTCTGCTGAAGCGCCCAACAAGAGCGGAAAATGAAATCATTGCAAATCAAGAAATACGGAAGAGGCGATAGGCGATAATACAATGAGTTCTGTTCTCAGACTCCAGAGATCACAGTTCAAAAGTCACCTCCAGCCGTGACCAGCCGTGTGACCGGGAACCAGTTATTTAACCTCTCTGAACTCCAGTGGCCCCTGCCTAGACCACAGAGACTCTCAAACACAGCTGAGCCTTGAACCGTGCCGGGGTGAGGGCCACCGACCCCCAAGCAGTGGAAAATCCGTGTGTAAACTCTGACCCCCCCCAAACCTTAACTACTAATAGCCTACTGTTGCCAGGAAGCCTTACTGATCATATAACGAGTCGATTGGCACAGATTTTGTGTATTACGTGCTGCGTTCTTACAATAATAACACCTTTTTCTCTCTTTCGTGCTTTCTTTATTTGGTATTTCTAGGCTACACGGTTTGTCTGTGAGTTTTTTCAAATTGTTGCGGGTCTCCAGAAGATTTCCAATCCATGTATTTGAAAAAAACCCACGTGCCAGGTCAAACCCGTGTTATTCAAGGGTCCACCTGTCCTCCCGCCCTCACAGGCCTTGGCGGTGGGGCTTAGATGAGATGTGGTGCACTTGACTGACAGCCCGGGCCCTGCCCCCGCACAGAGTGCTCCGTGAGTGTTTTTGGAAAAAGCACTGGAGAACATCGGCTAAGACCACACCAGTCATTACGGAAATCGTCGGTTTAGGGGCGCCTGGGTGACTGGCTCAGTCAGTTGAGCATCTGATCCTTGATTTCAGCTCAGGTCATGATCTCAAGGTTCGTGAGTCAAAGCCCGGTGTAGGGCTCTGAGCTGACAGCACTGAGCCTGCTTGGGATTCTCTTTCTCTCTCTCTCCCTCTCTGCCCCTCCCTGCACCACACCCCCCCCCCCACCCCCCGCCACACACACACACGCATACTCACTCTAAATAAATAAATAAACTTAAAAAAAAAAAAAAAGGAAATCGTTGGTTTAAACTGCTAAAGAGTCTGCACCAATCTGCAGAAGAAAAGGCAATATCCTCATTTCTTCTTTGAGGCCACCCTCTTCGCATTTCCCCAGGAACATGTTTTTTGTGGGAGAACCCGGAGCTGCTCCCCTAAAAACAGCTCCGTGGGGCCTTTGAAGCCAAGGCCCAAGGGAAGCGCTAGCAGAAGGCAGAGCAGCTGTGGTTTCAAAGCGGGAGGATGAGCCCCTTGTTTTCCAATCACAACCTGCCTGGAATTTCTCTAGCCAGAGATCCAACCCGGCGGGCCACGGGTGGCGAAAAGGATTGGAGCACCAAACTCCTCTCCCGGCCGGAAGCGCAGAGAGGACGGGGACCCTGTCTGCCTGGATCACCGTGGGGTCCTGGACTGAGCCCGTCCGGCAGGAGGAGGCGCTCCTTGGGGTGCTGATGAATGTGCGAACGTGTGAACGTGGTGACGCCTGCAAGCCCCGAAGCAGGTGCGTTGGGGGGGTGGGGGGGGGGGGGTGGAAGGGGGCACATGGAGCCTGAGGATGCGGCTGTGCCCAAACAGACCTGCAGTCTGAATGCCTGGAGAAGCACCTGCTTCTCAGCTCTGGTCCCCTGACTCAGTTCAGCCCCAAACCACACAGCGTTCCTCCTCGGCTCCACGGATGGCAGCGTGCTCTCACCCTCCGGAGCCTCGCCCCGATCTGGGCACACAGCTGGGGAACAAGCTGAAAATACGTGAACAGGCACACGGGCACCCCCCCCCCCCGGCAGTGACTTTCTGGACTGGGGGTAAGCCGAGTGCCTTCCACCCACTCGGGCACCGTCAGGGGGCAGTTTCTGCTCTGGATGAAAGGGTGGCTCTCCTCCCCACACCCTTTCTACTCAGTTCCTCTCTGCTGTACTCTTGTTCTTTTTTTTTTTTAATTTTTATGTATTTATTATTATTTAGATGTTTTTATTTATTTTTGAGAGAGAGAGAGAGAGACAGCGTGAGTGGGGGAGGGGCAGAGAAAGAGCAGAGGAGCCACAGCGGGCTCTGTGCTGACAGCAGAGAACCCAAAGCGGGGCTCTAACTCATGAACCAAGAGATCACCACCTGAGCCGAAGTCAGACACTTAACCGACTGAGCCACCCAGGCGCCCCTAAGTTTTCTTTATTTTTTAAGGAATCTGTACACCCAACATGGAATCAAACTCATAACCCCAAGAGATCAAGAGTGGCCTGCTCTACCGACCGAGCCAGCCAGGCACCCCCTCCCTGCTGTATTCTTAGCCTCAGTCGGTGTCGTGAACCCCAACTCCATCACGAAAATCCCCCCATGTCCCCCTTGCTGTCTCTCTCTCTCTCTCCATTTCTTTCTCTGTCTCGCTTTCCCCACCTCTCTCCCTGTGTTTCTCTATCTCTCGGACTCTGACTCTGTCCCTGTACCTGTCTCTTTCTTGGCCCCCCTCCCGTACCACCCCCCATTTTCCCATCTCCTTTCCTCTCTCCTTCTTTCCCTCTCTGTCTCCCCCTCTGTTTCTCTATCTCTCTATGTCTCTCTGTATATCTCTGTATATCTCTCTGTATATCTCTGTATATCTCTCTGGATATCTCTCTGGATATCTCTCTGGATATCTCTGTATATCTCTCCTTCTCTCTCTGTCTTCCCTCTGTTTCTCTATCTCTCTATATCTCTCTGTATATCTCTGTATATCTCTCTGTATATGTCTCTGTCTCTGTCTCTCTCATTCCCCCCACCCCCGACCGCCTCCTCCCATCTCTCCCTCTCTGTCTCATTCCTCTGTCCCTCCTATTTTACTTTCCAAGTATGTCCCCAGTCGGGTCCTCTCCTCCCCCCACCCCACCAGGAGGGGCTTTCACAAAGCCTCTCCACCCTCCATACTGATCTTTGGGGCACAGCTCAACACCCTCCACCCTTCCCTTTCCTAACCCACGCACCAAAATGTCTTCAAAGCGTTCCTCACGAAACACACTGCTAAGAGCATCTTCCCTGAAGTCACCCAGAGGGACCCCCACCCCTCTCCAAACCCGGCTCCCATACCCCCAGCTACACAGTGCTACCACCATTGAGCACTCCCTACCGCCAGGGTCCTGCAAAGCTCTCTCCATACAACTCCTCACTGAAGCCTCATCACGTCTCGGAGGCAGGAGGCTTTGCTTCTCTGTCTTGTGAGTGAGGAAGCCAAGGTTTGGGGATATCCATCGGGCGTAGGTGGCTAGGAAGCAGCCGAGCAGGACTCTCAGCCCAATGGGCCGACCCCAGCGGCCCTGCCCTCCCCACCTGCCTTCAGCAATCGGGGTCACACAGAAGGCTTAGTCCCTCCCAGCCCCACCCCCAGGGCCAAGGGGAAGGGGTTTCCCACCCGCTTCAAGTATCCTCATAACTGAAGCCTGAATTAGTCGGTAGCTTTCTTGTGAGTTGCTGCCCTTCTCACGGGAGTGGATACCCTGCAGATCAAGAGTTGGCACTCACAGAGGCTTAACTGAATCAGGTCATGGGCACATCGGTGAGGGAGCGGGTGAACGAACGCCATGCTCTCAGGGGGTCATATTTCTCCGTCTCTCCTATAACAGAACTCAATTTCTTTGCCGGGCCATGTTAGACATTTTGGAAGGAACCACGCTGCTTATAGAATAACAGCAGAAAGAGTCTACATTCCCATCGCTGAAGGATAGAGTCGCCATTACAATAAAAGCGTCGGTGTGTTTCTTACCATTGTTCTTGGCCATCGTTGTTTACTGTGGGAGGTCCCCCTGCCTGAATTTTAAGCAGATGGGCCTGGGCTCCATTCACAATTTCCCTGATTTAGGAAGAATCATTTTCACAGACGGGGATGGTGGCACCTGCCAACCGCCAGAGCCCAACAGCAGCTTTGGTCGTGGTGCACCTGGATGTGGTTTTTCTTCACCGGCGACGTCTCCACAGGCTGCCTGTGCTGTTGGTCCCGATGACAACGGGGCCGAGGATGAGGCCGGGGCTCACCCTTCTTGGGGCGGCGGGGCGGGGGGGGACACTGAGATTCCTGGGCATCGTACCAACTCAGCCATATGTCACCACAGAAAGTAACTGCTTTTTCCATATATGATCATAACTAATGTTGCAAAGCCTGTTTTGCCTGGATCCTTTTACAGGACCTATGTAAAATATGCTGTGAGCTTTCACTCCAGATTTCCTCCTTAGGATGAATGGCTCTGCACACACACGGGAACAAGTTCTTACTCTGTTCATCAGGAGTGATAATTATTCCATAGGCTAATTCCCCAAGTGTTAGTTATATGGGGTGAAGTTCTGGCTCGTAAACAGGAGCTGATGGAAACAGGGATCCTAATGGCCAAATACATCCTAATGTTGTTCTCCTTTTAATTCTTTCATTTTTTTTTTTCTGCCTTTACCTTTTAGAAAATGTTAATGTATTCCTGATGAATTCAGTGTGAAAAAAAATATGTTTATCAGCTCGGGTTTAAAATTTTTATTCATAATAAGAATATAGTAGCACCGCCAACCCTTTCCAGAGTCAATCCTGGAAACTTTGCCAGCTTTCCGGGGCATCCTCAACAAGATGACCGCACAGAAGAGTTACAAGTCAGGACTGCGGATGCCAGAGTGAGACGCAAGTGTATCTTAATCAGGTATCGGCGCTTTGTTCTTGCCAGGCGTGGTGTCTAGGAAAGCGTGCTCTGGTGGCAGATAACCCTGCAAGATGTCATTTGGTAATTGCATAAGTTGTGCCTTTAGCCAGGGCCAAATGGATGATAAGGTTGTCACTGTTAACAGGTGCTCGCTGTTTGGAGCAGACCAGACTTCCTCTTGCGAAACCAGGCTAGTGAATTTCTTGATCACATCTCCCCGCCTATCAGTGGCAGTGAGGGACGGTGAGCCCTGTGGCCCTTCCCTGCTCAGCCTCTGATCCTCCGTACCTGGATATCCATCAGGCCCTGGGTTTCCTCCGAGGGCCCGGTTCCACTCGGATGTCCCCCTCCCACACGGGCCGGCTGGCACTGTATTGGACATGGAGCCCACCTTAGCAGCAGAACCTCTCTCCCCATCAACGACTGCATGCAGAACCCTGCGGCTTCCAGGGATGTATCCAGCGCCACAGCTGGGTTCTTTAGTTTGTTGTGAAAAGAATTCCAGTATGACACAGCTCCTCTCAGCACAAAGAAGTGCTGGAACACCAGGAAAAAAAAAAAAAAAAAAAGGAAAGAAAAAAAAAATAATAATGCCCCTGAAGGCAACACGGCCCTGGTCTGCTCCTCTCCACGGTAAACAGACCGTGCGGGAACCACGGGGCCCAGAACGCAGGTCCTGGCCACAGGGGCGCCTCGCACGCCTCCCGGGCGTCTGGAGCAAACAGTGCCACTCGCTCTGTGGTCGGATCGGGGACAGCCAGTCCTCCCGTTGTTTGATTTCTAAACTTGCCTCCACCTCCCGGAGGCCTCTGAGAGCTCAGGGCTTGCAAATCAACACAACATTTAATTAACTGCACATTAAAGTTTCCATCTTTCAAGGAAGGGAATTAGGGACAGTACACTTTCTGAAGCATTCATTAATGAAAATATAAATTCTAAAGCCTCCCCGAGTTCCGGGTGGTCCCTCCCCCACTCCCCCCGACCCTAGGTGGTTGCCCTCCCTAATTCTCAGGGCTGGGGTTGGGCCGGTCCCTCCACATAAGCTGCCGGTGTCTGGGGTCGCCTTCTAGGGGGGCATTGTTAACCCTCTGAGATCCAGCCTTGGTTCCGCCACACCCCAGAGGCCTCTGAATTATCCCCAAGAGTTCTCAGGAAATACTCAAAACTGTCTCTATTGATACCGAATGGTGAGCGCTTTCTCATTAAAATGAAAGGTGCAGAGAAGCACTGTTAAGAGATGCCTGGATAATATGATTAAATATTGTCTGCCGCCCACAGAATGGGTGTAAGTTACCAGCACCCCCTGAGGGTGACAGAGACACCTGGACCACCCCAGAGGAGGGACAGGGGAGACAGCGATGGAAGTACAATGAGACAAACCAGAAGGTATCTAGGGCAAGTCCCCTTGGACAGGCTGGACCCTCCATGACACCAAAACTACCTGATGATTCAGGCTGAGGCCACAGACACGCACACGCGCACACACACGCTGACCGGAGGTCAAAATCCACCGTGAGCGCAAAGCACATTGGTCAGGAGCCAGGGGATGCCGGTCGCGTTCCTACCACAAACCCACTCTGCCCCGCTCCCGCTCCTCAGCCGAAGACCTCTCACCATTGCCAAGATCACCGGCAGCGCTATCAGAGTTCATTGCCGTGTCTCTCTAAAAAGGGACTGTCTTGCAAGGCCTCGTTTTGTTACTTCTCTGGGTCTGTGTCTCCTCCCGATATCGCGAAGCCTTTGAGAAAAAGGAGTGGATCGTATTTAGTTTCATACTACACGTTCTGCGCATTTACTTAGTCATGCTCATCTGTCATTTCCAAGACGTGCCAGCGGCGGGGCGTCAGGATCTAGATGCTGGCCTTGCCCTCCTCGAGGAGGCAGACAAACAGCTAAACAGGTACGCGGACTAATTATAAATTCTAATCCGCGTTGGGCAGGGGAAACAACCAGGGCCTAAGGTAGGAAATGATGGAGAAGTGCAACGTTGAACTGGGTGTTTAAGGATGGCTTCTGCGGAGGGGACGTTCAAGGTGAGTCACAGAAGGAAGGGAAGGAGTTAGCTCTGTAGCCAGCGGTCGCTTGCACACCGCAGACACGCAACCAGAGATTCCTGATTTCTTGATCACTGTTTATCCACTAGATCCAAAACATTCAAATTAGGAAGAAAACCTGGTCGAAATATACTTGTGCAGAGGCAAAGCAACCAGGAAGTGAGTTCTCCACTCTCCCGGAGGAGGCAGGGCGTGGTGTGGCCCACGGGCTCCTGTTCCCTCGCGGGCTCATCCAAGCCAGCGAAGCACACTCCGGGCTCGGCCCTTGCTCATCCTCTGCCTCTACCTCTTATTTCAGATCTTGGGTCCGTACCGGGACAGCAACCAATCCACCAGAGAATTCTAGGTTCTCACCCACAGTGCCTTTACGCCCGTCACTTCTCTCTGGTCTTTGGATTTGCTCACTGATGTGGCATCATGCAGAAGACAGCATCTCAGTGCCTTGGGTTCTGGTCCTTGAAGTCTCCCGTGGCATCATCCCCTATCACAAGATGGCGAGGGAGGCGCCTGTAGTCATCAGACCCCACAGCTGGTGCAGCAGGCTCTGGGTCACCGAAGTGAGTCACATCTTGTGATGGAAGAGTGATCTGGACCCCCCCCAGACGGCCCAGCCACTTGGCCCTCGCCGTGCCTGTCACCGAGCCCCCGGTCTTCTTTCCCTGCGTTATGGCTGTGAGGCTGGGACACATTCTCTTGCCCCCTCTAGGCTCTGTCCAAAGGAAAACTTACTGAGCGAGGCAGATTCTCCTGACTGGACCGTGACTGATACGCTCATCCCAGGGATAAGTGCTTTCTCTGATTATTTAATCAACAATTACTGCCCACGGGCCCAGGGACCTGTGAGGTACACCTAGTGGGGGGAGGAGACGAGGCGAAAACATCTGTATCTCTGTGGCCTGATGGGCACCAACAACATCTGGCTGCAAGATGTGCCTCCCCACTCCTTGAATCTGTCTGATGCTACTGACTGCCTTCCTCCCTTCTTTCCTCTCTCCTGCCTTTCACCATCCGGGGGGGGGGGGGGCAACCCTGCATTACACCATTAGGGCCACACATATGATGATAAATCCAGTCCTTACTCTCAAAATCCCAGTCTAGTGGAGATCTGTGAGCAGACAGTGCCATGGCAGGGACAGAGTGGTCACTGCAATGATCAAAATAGAGGAGGGAGCTTCGTAAACACCAGGAAAGTTTAGGAGATGCTACGTCAAGAAGCACATTACTGAGCGGAGAGTCATTTTGCGGGTCCATGTGTGGGCGAAACGGCTTCCGATGAGTGAGCCAAAGTCAAGGAAGGCCCTCACCTCCATTCTGAGAGTTTAATCAGCAGGTTTGCGTCACAGGTCCAGAATCCACTTGTCTCCTCTAATAGGGTATGTAGGAGGCACCCAATTATTTCATTCTGCTAGCATCTCTTCAAGAATCAGGGAACTACCGTGCCCCATTAAAACCATCAGCAGGGATCAGCCACTCCAGTGGGAATGCCCTCCAGGGCATTCGGACCCAGGAGTAATACAACGGAACCCCAGTGGTTGGCCAAATGCTTTCTGCTGCAAAATTTTGATGGCTGGTGCTTCTTTAGCCTGGCCCAAGATTTAATTTGTGTTGCGACAGAACACTTCCAATTGTCACCGACAAAAGGCAATATTTCCAATATTCCTTGAGAATAGGCTTCAAAGGTTTCAGCTCTTTTTTAAAAAAGCTTTTCAGCTTTATTTTGACGTGGCAGAAAAGTTTTGCATGCATCCTCGCATCCACTGTTGTGACAGCTGCATTTAATGAGTGCAAAATGATCAGAAAAACATCCTTTGCTGTGGGTTGCCAGTTGGTGACAGGGGAGAGGTGATGCTGTAATCAGAGCAGTGAAGTCACGCACACATCTGCTGAGGCAGAATCTCTGCCTGTCTGGTCTATACCAGGCAGCTCAGTGCATGGTCTCGAAGCCAAATGAGACCTGCACACCGATATCCAACGGACCCCCTTCTTCAAACAGCAGGGCAAGACTCACTTGGGTCACATCCGGCCACTGTTGCTGGAGGTTCATTCACATCTCTTTCTGAATCTTCCATATAGTTATCTTTCTGAGAGGTCTTTCTGGCTAATCTAACATATTTTTAATTAACAAACTCATGGGCGGGGGGGGGGTGGGAGCGGGGAAATGCAAACTTTAAATAATTCATGTGTGAAGGCCCAAATCAGACAATGAAGGTCTTCCCTTAAATACAGAGAGATATAGTAGATTAAACTATTGTTCGGCATATGTTCATTTCCCTGCCCCCCCCCCACACACACACACACACGCACACACTGACCTCCATGGGAAGAATTTACTTTATCGCACCGACGTGGAGCTTGACAGTGGGACTTCCTTTGGCCAATGAAAGGTGGGCAGACACGACCATAAGCCAGTTTGGAGTCTAGGTGGCAAGGCACTGCATGTTTACGCTCACTCCCCTGAGAGCTTCCCCTTCTACCTTGAAAAGATCAGGAGCCGGATAATTTCCGGATGACCCTTACAGAAGGAGAGTCCGGTGAGACAGAACTGAATTGGACCTGAAGCATGGAACAATCGTCGCGACTGGCCCGTGCACCTGAAGAGCACAGCAGAGGGGAGCTGCCTACCCGAACCCAGCCTAGTCCAGCCAAGCCACAGATGACCCACAGCCCTGGAAGCGTGGGCAAAAATGGCGGTTGATGGAAGTCGCCGAGATTTGGAGCTGTTTGTTATTCAACATCATTGTGTTGTTTCATAAGCTTTTCAGAGAGATCACCAACAATGTATGCCTGATTGTGTGAGAGAAAAAATATTCCAGCTGTGCTAGATGCCTATAGCTCCACTGACATGGTGTAAGGGAAAGCAGATGGAGCAGATACTCAAGCCAATCAATCCTATTTATGCAAGGCACGATGAATGACAACGCCACACTTAACTGCATTTTTCACCTTTTGGTTTCATGTTGGGGTCATGGAGTTGCACTTAATGTGGACGGAGAAGCAGCTTCAGTAAGGTTTCCAAAGCGTATCTTTGGCCCCAACATTCTTTCTCGCTTGTTACCTTCTCACACCTTACAGGGGAAAATTAAAATGACCTACCTGTGTCTGTCTCTTCACCTGGAGTCCCGGTTTCATTTCCACGCGGCCCCATTTCCAATCTTCTCTCTTTTCTCCATCGTGGAAAGACAGCAAAAATAAACCGTCACGGGGAGCCCTTACAACAATTTACTCTTGAGGGGAGAATCCTGTGGGTGTCCAAAAGCTTACTGTAAGTTATATTTGCTTAATTTATGCTTCTACTGACAAATAATTAGGGCAGCAATTAATTTGAAAATGCAAATGTGCAATGGATCTCACTGTTTTCTTTTGTTTTGTTTTAAGGAGTCTTGGTCCTCGGTTCTACTTGTGTTAGGGTCTTAATGGATTTAGTTTAGCAAAGGAATGAAATTATTTTTTCTAATGCTTTATTTACCTGATTGAATCGGACTTTTTATCAAATATTGACTATAAATGTTTGCTCAAGATCATATGCCATACAATTTAATAGAAATAAAAACCTGTGGTACAGACCATCATTTTTTACGTGTCTTGCGTGTAATCTATCTGAATGCCTACCACAGGGGAGGCCCTCACTAAATAAATATCTGGGGGGTGTTGTAAGAAGAAAAAGTGATATTTTGGAACCACGAGGAGGAGGACACGGGACCCCAAAGGAGAGATGCCTTTCTCAGCATACAATATGGTAGGAAGGTGGATTGCTCAGAAAGGTATCGAGGAGGAAGTAAGGATGGAAACAGGGGCTTTCCAAGAGAAGATAGGCAGGAGGTTGCCCAAAGGGCAAAGTTAGGAGTACACGGCAGGTGTAAACGAGTCACGGAGGAAGAAGCGATCTGGACAGCTTGGGGAACACCAAGATTTCCCGGGAACATGGGATCCCCTGGGAAGTAGCAGGGACTGGGGCGAGACAGGAAAGGAGGCCCCAAGCAGATGTCATCTTACACCCAGATGAGGAACCTTCAGCTTTCTCTGCAATCAGTGTTGATTGCTGATTGATTGAAACTTTTAGGTGCCAAATTACTAATTAGTGTGAGTCGTCCACCCTGGGCAGAAAGCTGAGCCCTCTTTGATGACAAATCTGTAAGGCTTCTCCACTGTTATGCGACGTGGCTCAAGGATACAGCCAAGACCTAATCAACTAACTCAAAAAGAGTAGTTGGTCACTAACCACACAAGGCAGATGTAGCTACATTTTTCTTCCATTATCTAAATGTTTAAAGGGAAATCAGCACTTTGGTCTGAATCACCTAGTAATCCCACAATGCTTTTGGTACACATTCAAAGTAAACTTAAAAATGAATATCTTTTTTTTTTAACGTTATATTTATTTCTGAGAGAGAGAGAGAGAGAAAGCATGAGGAGGGGAAGGGCACAGAGAGAGGGAGACACAGAATCCAAAGCAGGCTCCAGACTCTGAGCTGTCAGCACAGAGCCTGATGCGGGGCTCAAACCCATGGACAGTGAGATCATGGCCTGAGCTGAACAGATGCTCAACCGACGGAGCCACCCAGGTGCCCCCAAAATAAATATCTTCAAGACTAAACCTTATTCACGTAAAAAGTCTATCTTATAACAACGTTAAAGTTGTTTGCCTCTCTTTTTACCCGTATAAGAAAATATTTCATGCACCAAAAACTAGTGAAAGACTATCACACAGGCTGGTTTTCTGAACTGCGTTCTTTTGTTTCATGGACTTTTCTGTTTTATTAGGGGAAAACCCATTAAACGGAGCCCGTATGCAGGCACAATCACTTGCCTTCTGCCTGCGTAGGTTGAGGTCATCAGTAAGTGGTAGCAGGCCACTTCTAATCTAATTGTGAATTCCTGTCATGTATACAGACTTCAGCCCAGGGATGACAAGGATTTTTGAACTTAAAAAAAAAAAAAAAAGGAAGAATCACAATAAATATTTCATTGTCTAGTCAACCCAATTTGCTAAGCCTGATTATCTCGTTCAGCCTCCAGAGATTGCCACAGGAAGCTCCCCAGATGTTCTCCTTCTAGCCAAAATTACCACTGTGTGTCAAAAAGGTGGCCCCACATCTGCATTCTGGAAGCCCAGCTGTCAGGGAAAGGGAGAGGAGAGAGAAGGTCACACCCACTGTGGGAGACGCCTGGACGTCACTTGCCACCCTGCCAGGCCACTTAACCGGTTCCTGAATTGGGTTAATTGACCAATGATTGATCAAGCCTTTTTTCTCAGGCTTATACTCTGTTCCAAATTGCGATGGTCAGAGAACACGTGGACGGAGAGTTCCTGAAGCAGCAGGGAGCTAATTACCCCCACTTCCCTAAGTCAACAGAAATCCTGAAAGGACGGTGCTGAGTGAACAAAAATTGGGCAAGAGCCTGACGAGCTCTTGGGGGGTCCTTTCTGTGGGCCAAGACTCTCCCCTTTCTCTTTCTGAGCAACACAGCCCAGTGGTTTTCAGTAACAAGGGGACCCAACATACTTGTGTTATTTGTTGTCAAAATAATCTTTTAAATCCATATGACTTATGATAATTCTTCAGATACTGGCACTTGTAGTAGGACAAAATTAGGACTTTACTTTGTCCTTTTCCCTACCACTGTTAAACCCCATCCGTTTCTTGGAGGTGATCACCGTGGCTGTACCCACACAAAATCTGTTCCCAGCAAAGAGCTTGGATGTAACAGGAAATAAGACAGAACCTAACACCCTTACAAGAGATTATCCCGCCACAGACCAGCCCCTGGGAGTTGGACAAGCCAAGCAAAAATTCTTGAAGGATTCTTTAAATTCTTGTTTGGGGTTTGGGGAAGCCACAAAGCCAAGGCTTTGAAGGTAAATTCAACACTCCTGTAGCTCGGCTGCATTCAATGAGTACAATCACCCCATGACAAAGAGCATCATGCTTGCGGCAACCCCATCGGAGGGGCAGAAAACCCGAGTTCACACAAGAGATTAGAACGAGTCCAACCTAACACCTCGGAGAACTCAGGCGATTCCCACTTGCTTGGCAATTTCAGGAAAGACAGGAATTTGGGGTTCCCTGCCTGTTTCAGTTTTCCAGCCCAGGTTTCAAGGGATGAAGAGTTTCTAGTGCTGTAGGCAATGATAAATCATCTACTGCAAGCTGACTGGGATGTCTGTATGGGTTTCTCATAGGAAATTCTATGTAGGCCCTATAACTGAATTATTGACACCAGAATTTTATAATAGTGGTATAAAGACTGAACTATTTTACCCATAAAATAACAGGGTTAGGCAGGCACCTGTTTCTTTGACATCAATGAGAGAGGAAAGGCTTTTGGTCTTTAAAAACAAAACACAAAACCCTCAAAAAGGTGAAATAAGACCCAACTGCCAATTACCTAATTAAAAAATGTCCTAGCTGAAGTTAGGAAAAATTTTTTAGCTGGCTTTCATGGGCCTCCGATAGAAAGCTTGATGTAAACTGTCCCGTTTAGATATGCCATTTTCATCAGTATTGCTGTGATCTACTAGCAGGTAAGTGTGATTATAACAGTATTTAGAAAATAATTATAAGACGGCATTCTGGGAATGAGCTTGTGCTACTCCCCTTCTGTTTTACCCTCATCTCTACCTACTTCCAGCCTCTCAAAGCACACAAACAAACAAAAAGCACATTCCCCCCCCCCCAACACACACACACACACACACACACACACACACACACAGAGCTTGGGGATCACAAATATCAGTGAGGACAAGACAGTTCTCCTGATTCATGTTCTTATATTATGTTCCATGCTCTTCTTCCTCCATGCATGACCTAATTCTCTAGGCATGTCTTTCTGAATGGAACGGATTACATCTATAAATAAAGCATGGATAAAGTGACCTTAAGTTTGAAAGTATAGTCTGATTTTAAAAATAAAATTCCCATCTTACCAAATATCTGCTAGGTCCATGTATTATCCTTTTGTTTTATTGTTTGTTTGTTTGTTTTCTTTTGCACCAGTCACCAGAGATGTGCTTAACACCTGCATTTAAGCTGCATAGACTCAGAAAATACCCAAAATAAGAAGGTAGTATTGGCATCCAGGGGAATGTCAAGTTCCAGTTACTACTGTTTTAATATTATCTCAGTGATGAGTCACCATACTGAGCAGTTTCACAAAAAAGGAAAAGATTTCAGAATGATATTTTGAGGGGATACATAGGAGGTTACTTAGGGAACTGAGAAGAAATGAAAGGTAGTGAAGAATCCAAAGAAAAATCAGAGAGAAATTTTGTAAATAGAGGGCTGGGTGATCATTTCCGAACAGAGTCACGCTCTCTTAAACAAAACTCAGAATAGTGAGTGCTAGAGGAATCAAATATGTCTTTAAAATTACTGTATCATAACATATAACATTGACAAAAATCTTTACCCACGGTGTTACTGAAGATTTGGAGTATTGTCAGAGAGCTGAAGATTGAGAAGAGATATTTAACAGGATCCAGAACTACATTAAGAAGGGCATAAATACACCACATTAACAAAATAAAGGACAAAAATTACATGATATTATCAATTGATGCAGAGCAAGCATTGGAAAAAAAAAATCAACATCCTTTCACGATCAAAAAATTAAATAAAGTAGGAAAGAAGGAAACTGCCTCAACATGGTAAAGACTGTCTATGAAAAGCTCACATCTCTCAATGGTTAAAGACCGAAAGCATTTCATCTAAAATCAAGAACAAGAGAAGGATACCCCATCTTACCACTTCTATTCACATAGTACTGGAAGTGCCAGCCAGAGCAATCAGACAAGAAAAAAATTAAAAGCATATAAATTAGAAAGGGAACAGTAAAATTATCTCTGTTCACAGATGATATGATCTCATATGTGGAAAACCTTAAAGACTGCATACACACACACACACACACAGACTGTTAGAGCTGATGAACAAAATTCAGCAAAGTAGTGGGATACAAAATCAATGCACAAAAATCAGTTGTGTTTCTATACACTAACAATGAAGAACCAAAAAGGAAATTAAGAAGACAACCCCCTTTATAATAGCATCAGAAAGAATAAAATACTTAGAAATTAGACCAACCAAGGAGGTGAAAGACTCGTACACTGAAAACTACAAAACATTCCTGAAAGAAATTAAGGACACACAAAAAAAATGGAAAAACATCCCATGTTCATGAATTGGAGGATAACATTGGTAAGAGGTCAATATTATCCAAAACAACCTACCAATTCAACCCAATTCCTACCTAATCCCAAAGGCAGTATATAAAAAATGTTTTGAAATCCTAAAATCCAGATGGAAACTTAATGGATCTCAAATAGCCAAAACCATTTTGAAAAAGAACAGAGCTGGTGGGTTGAGACTTCCTAATTTCATAACTATTACAAAAGCTATTACAAACTATTACAAAGCTACAGTAATAGTGTGATTCTGGCATAAAGACAGACATATAGACAAATGGAATGGAATAAAAAGCCCAGAAATAAACTCTGTGTACACGGTCAAATGATTTTTGACAAGGGTGCCAAGATCACTCAGTGCAGAAAAGAGTTTCTTCAATAAATTGTGATGAGAAAACTAAATATCCATATGCAAAATTACAAAGTCAGACCCTTGTTTTACAGCATATACAAAAATTAGCTCAAGACGGATCGCAGACCTCAATTTAAGACCTCAAACCATAAACCTACCAGAAGAAAACATAGAGGATAAACTTTACGACATGGAATTTGGCAATGATTTCTTGGCATGGCTCTAAAAACACACGTAACAAAAACAAAAATAGACAATTGGGACTACATTAAACATTGGGACGACATCAAACTTTATTTTTTTTTAAAGTTTTTTTTTAACGTTTATTTATTTTTGAGACAGAGAGAGACAGAGCATGAACAGGGGAGGGGCAGAGAGAGAGGGAAACACAGAATCTGAAACAGGCTCCAGGCTCTGAGCGGTCAGCACAGAGCCCGATGCAGGGCTCGAACTCACGGACTGTGAGATCATGACCTGAGCGGAAGTCGGACGCTTAACCGACCGAGCCACCCAGGCGCCCCGTGGGACTACATCAAACTTTAAAACTTCTGCACATTAAAGGAAACAATCGACAGAGTGAAAAGGAAGTCTACAGAATAGAAAAAAATATTCATTAATCATATATCTGATAAGGGGTTAATAGGCGAAATACGTAAAGAACTCCTACAACTCTACTGTACATCTGAAATTAATATTGCACTGTAAGTTAGCTAACTGGATTTTAAATAAAAACTCTTTTAAATTGTTTTAAAAATTAAAAAAATAAATAACCCAAGTAAAAAGTGAACAAAGGACTTGGATAAGCATTTCTCCAAAGAAGACAAGCAAATGGCCTATAAGCATATGAAAAGGTGCTCAACATCACAAATCATCAGAGTAATGTGAACCAAAACCACAATGGGATATCTCACCTCATGCCCCTTAGGATGGCTACCATCAAGACAAAACAACAAAATCAAAAGAAAAACAAATACAGAAAACAGCAAGGATTGGTGAGGATGTGGAGAAGTCAGAACCCTTGTGCACTCTTAGTGGGATTGTAGAACAGAGCGATCACTGTGGAGAACAGTATGGAGGTGCCACAAAAAATTAAAAATACAATGAGCTATCACCTCACACCCATCAGGCAGGCTACTATCAAAAAAAGAGAAAATAACAAATGTTAGCAAAGAACACTCTTGTGCTCTTGGTGGGACTGTAAAATGGGCCAGACATGACAGAAGAAAACAACACGGAAGTTCCTCGAAAAATTAAAAATAGAACTACCATATGATCTAACAATCAATCCCACTTCTAGGTATAAATTCGAAAGGCTGTAAACAGGGTCTCAAAGAAATACATGCACACCCGTGTTCACGGCACCATTATTCACAATAGCCAAGAGGTGGAAGAAACCCAAATGTCTATTGAAAGATGGATGGATAAAGGAAATATCATTTGTACATACAATGAAGTATTATTATTCAACCTTAAAAAAGGAAAAAAATCCTGTCACAGGCTACAACAGAGATAAACCTGAGGACACGACTCTAAGTGAAATAAGCCAGTCACAAAAATACAGATACTGTATGATTCCACTTACATGAGGTACCTAAAATAATCAAATTCATGGACCCAGAAATTAAAATGGCAGTTACCAAGGATTGGGTAAGGGGAAAGTGGAGTTATCATTTCATGGGTATAGAGTTTCAGATTTGCAAGTTCTGGAAATCTGTTTCACAACGATGTAAATATACTTAAAGCTACCGAGATATATGATTAAAAACGGTTAAGATGGTAAATTTCACGTTACGTTTTCCACCACAATAAAAAGTACTTGGGGTGCCTGGGTAGCTTGGGGTGCTTGGGGTGTACTTGGGGTGCCTGGGTAGCTCAGTTAGGTAAGTGTCCAACTCTTGATTTCTGCTCAGGTCATGATCTCGCAGTGGTGAGTTTGAACCCCGTATCGGGCTCTGCGCTGACAGCGTGGAGCCTGCTTAGGATTCTGTCTCCCATTTTCTCTCTGCCCCTCCCCCGTTTGCTCTCTATCTCTCTCAAAATAAATAAAAAAAATAAACTTTAAAAACCTTACTTAAGTTTTAATTCCTTTAGAAGGAGGAGGGGGGTGCAATAGAAAGGAAGCCCAGAGCAAAAGTTCATCTGTGACAGGGGGTGGGAGGCAGAATAAGGGGGGAGCTAAGAGATTTTTGAGGCAGAGGGGCACAAGTCAGCAGGGAAAAAAATGTGTCCAGAGATACAAGGGAAAAAAGCATAATGATGGAATCAAGTCTCAGAGGAAGCAAGGAGTCTCAATGGGGACTAGCACAGCCGGATACAGAAACTGCTGGAAATGACATTAAAGCCTTTCTTACCCAATAGTCTAGTTGCCTACTCGATTACACCCAAAAGCTGAACCTTGGCTTCCCTGCATCCCTTTTCCGAGTCTGGAAGAAGAACAACCTGCGTGCGAATTGAGCTGTTTTTTCAGACCCCAAACTGAAGCAACCAATGGAAGAGCTTTCCTGATTGGTACCACTCCAGGATAAAATGTGTATCATTTATTCACTCAACGAGGCTTTCCTCTGTGCCGGGCACTGCTCTAGCTGCTAAGGATAGAGGATTTTCAGGAAAACTCTCTGATCCCATGGGACTTGCATCTCAGAGGCACCCATCAGTTGGCTCCGTTCTGTCACACAGGTCCAGCCCATGTTGTACGTCTCTGCATCCTTGCTTTTCAAACTCCTCAAGACCTTGGACCACTTCTGTAAGACCATCTACCCATGGCAACATCAAGCCAGCGTTGGTACAGATGGAGATAAACAAGTCCCAGTTCGAGAAGGCTGAGGAAGCAAGGTACTTCCAAATAGGGGCTCTGCCCACGAGGCAGAGGAGGGCAGGGCTGGAATTGCCTGCTTGGCTTAGGAGTGGGTTGGCCAAGAATGAGTTGACCGAGAAACCGAGCACACGAAAGAGAATACAGTGTGGCTTAAAAAGCAGGGGAAAACCTGCAAGGGGGGGGTGGGGGGGGTGGGGGGGCAGAGCATGAAAGAAACTCCGAGAGACAAAATCGTTCAAGTCACTTGCAACAGCACCTTGTGTCCTGTGCTCTGCAGCAGCCCAGTGGGCAGCTTAGACCAGGCAGATCACTAGGGAAGGAAGCCTCGCCCTGGATGAGAAGCCAAGAGTTTGCAGTGCCCTTGAGGCCCCTAAAGTTAGACTTGCAAAGCCATTTCCCCCTCGGGTCTACTGGTCACAGGACATGGCAAGAAAATATCAGAACGTCTATACTTTATTAATGGCATCGTTTTGAATTTTCACTCTTATGTATATTTTGTGGTGTATACAATCTATGAGGACAATAGTAGAGGTGCACAATCAATCAATCAATCAATCAGCATGTATTAGAAGTTTACGCTCAAAATATTTTAGTGATGAGGATGAGCAACTAGAAAGATTGGCGGTCACTGCTCTCAAGCAACCTCTCCTGTGTCTGTAAGTAGGACCGAGAACCCCACGCAGCTGGAAATACCGTTGCCTTTTACACCAGACCAACTGGATGGAAGGAGCAGGGAGACAAAATGGAGAGTGATGTAGTCACCAGGTGGAATTCCAAAGGACCGGAAGAGGTGGCCAAGACCCCAGAAGAACTCAAAAAGGAAGGCAAGAATTTTCCAAGGACTGAGTGACGATTACGGACCTTCATGCCAAATGGCAAATTTTATCAGACTCATCTGTGCTTTCCCTTGGCTTGCACATCCCATGCTGCTCCACTCGGCAGATAAAAGAGTCCTACAGGTAGAAAGGTTCGATCCTCAGAGAGACAGCTGATGTTTTTACTTGGTTTATTAATGCCCTAAATCTGTCTTCAAAAGGAACACAACTTCTCCAGGTAGCTGGGGTGTGGCAGCATCCTCAGCTAGGCGACAGGCTATCCAAGGACTGGACACTCATAGGCACAAAGACATGCATGCACACATGTACCTGCGTACAAACATACATGTCTGTGCACACACGGGTGTGAACACACACACACAAATTTAAGTCCATGGTTCGAAACCATGGAGTTATATGTTTCAGGTCTTCTATGTTAGATGTAATATCTCTGGTAAAAATAAATGAGCACAACTTGTAAAGGCACGGAACAGCCATCATTTGTACAAGGCTGGCAGTGAGGTGAATTATCGTGCACCTTCACGGAGATAGGAGATGGGTTTGTTAATAAAAGAGGAAAACAAACATAATTACAAGCTTGCTTAAAAAAAAACAAAGCACTTAGAATCTATATCAATGTTGAAAACTCTACCTCTCTTGCAATGGCTCCTTGGAAAACCATCATATGGATACATCACAACTTATTTTATCAAGTCCTACTGGGGGAGGGGTGCGGGGGGGGGGGCGGGGAACGGGGAGGTGACAGTTAAGCGTGCAAAGTTTCAGTTTCGCAAGATACATAAATTCTGGAGATCTACTGTATAAGACAGTACCTATAGCTAACAATTCTTTTTTTTATACATAATTTGTTGTCAAATTGGCTTTCTTTTTTTTTTAATTTTTTTTTCAACGTTTTTTGGGACAGAGAGAGACAGAGCATGAACGGGGGAGGGACAGAGAGAGAGGGAGACACAGAATCGGAAACAGGCTCCAGACTCCGAGCCATCAGCCCAGAGACTGACGCGGGGCTCGAACTCACGGACCGCGAGATCGTGACCTGGCTGAAGTCGGACGCTTAACCGACTGCGCCACCCAGGCGCCCCTGTCAAATTGGCTTTCATACAACACCCAGTACTCATCCCAACAGGTGCCCTCCTCAATGCCCATCACCCACCCTCCCCTCCCTCTCACCCCCCATCAACCCTCAGTTTGCTCTCTGTATTTAAGAGTCTCTTATGGTTTGCCTCCCTCCCTCTCTGTAACTTTTTTTTACCCCTTCCCTTCCCCCATGGTCTTCTGTTAAGCTCCTCAAGATCCACATGAGTGAAAACATATGGTATCTGTCTTTCTCTGCCTGACTCGTTTCACTTAGCATAATACCCTCCAGTTCCATCCACGTTGCTGCAAACGGCGGGATTTCATTCTTTCTCATTGCCAAGTAGTATTCCATTGTATATATAAACCACATCTTCTTTATCCATTCATCAGTTGATGGACATGTAGGCTCTTTCCAGAATTTGGCTATTATACATTGAAAACTTGCTAAGAGGGTAGATATCGTGCTAAGTGATCTTACCACAAAAAAATAAAATAATAGTGGTAATAATGCAGGAAGAAACTTTGGGAGGTGGTGGCTGTGGCTATGATCCTGTCAGTGATGGTCTCATGGGTCTACATTTATCCTCAAACTCACCAAGTTGTATACATTAAATATGCACAGATTTTACGTGTCAACTTCCATAAAATGGGCTAAAAAAACCTACTTGATAAGCACAGGATGATGTATGGAAGTGTTGAATCACTATATTGTGCACCTGAAGCTAATATTACACGATATGTTAACTGAGTGGAATTAATATAAAAATCTTTTAAAAATTTTAATAAAATAAATAAAATTAAAACCTGCTGATGAGAACTGAGACGGTTTCCAGCTCTTCACTGCAGTGGGGACCATCTTTTTTTTTCTATTTCTGTTGTTTACAGTGCTAATTTTTACTCATGGGGTCCACAAGGAACATCTTTATGTTGGTTTTCTATAAACTAAATGCCCAAGATGTCAGGTTGATGACAGTATTTACAAAAGGTATTTGCATCTATAAATGTGATCTGTACCATCAGCTTCCCTCCAAAAATACTGAACCCAAGAATGTATTGCAAAGCCTTTTTCCCCCACACCCTTACCATCACGGTGGAATCTTGATTTTTTTTCATCTTCGTCAATGAAAGAAACAACAAAAAAGATATCTTATTTAAACTAACGTTGCATTGACATTAATCATTTGCAAAGGTGAATAGTATCATGCTCACTGGCCATTTGCATTCACTACATTATTACTAGTTTGTATATTTCCCCCTTATTTATTTTGTCCTTTTCAGCTTCTCATTCATTTTTTTACGCTTAGAGATATTAACCATTTGTCTATAACAAAAAGTACTTTTCTGAGGTTAATTCTGCTCTATCTTTAAAGCTTTTCTTGCATTACTTTTCTAGTATAAAAATTTTACATTTTAGCCAAGTTAATCGATTTTTTGCTTTCTATTGCCTCTTTTCTGTTAAGCTTAGAAGAAGCGTTCTACTACACACTTACAAAGGTAGTCACCAATGTGTTTTTTTTCTGATACTTTTCTATTTTTTCTATACATTTAAATATTTTATTCCTCTGGAATGTATTTCAAAGGAGTAGAAGGAGATCCAGCTTCATGATTTCTTTTTTTAATGTTTATTTTTGAGAGAGAGAGAGAGACACCAAGTACGAGTGGGGGTGAGACTGAGAGAGAGGGAGACACAGAATTCGAAGCAGGCTCCAGGCTCTGAGCTGTCAGCACAGAACCCGACACGGGTCTCGAACTCACAAGCGGTGAGATCATGACCTGAGCCGAAGTCGGACGCTCAACCGACTGAGCCACCCAGGTGCCCCCAGCTTCCTGATTTCTACACGGCCAGTCTCAATGAAATGTGTCTAACGCCTTCTGCGGACGAATCTATCTCCTCCTGAGCGGCCTGAAACGCCACCTCAATCTCAACTTCTGGTCTTTTCCATTGACCTGCTTATTTCTGCACCCACACCACATCCTTTAGTTAATACAGCTCCATGACATATGTACTATCTCCCTCACTAGGGGAAGGGCAAGTGTCCCCTCACTACTCTTCTGTTTCCAAATTTTCATAGCTTTTCCATCCTATGCATTCATCTAGCTGAACTTATAAGTTATGTCATGAAAAAAATAATAATAAACTATGTTGAAACTTCAGAATTTCCATACAAGAGGTTATAACAAAGATTCCCCAAAATATCGTGAGTGTTTTAGTCCTTGCAGGCTTTTGGCTCTGTCATGATGACTCACGGCGTTAGAATGCCAAAGCAAGCACAGATAGTAGGTAAATCAACTAACGTGGCTGTGCCCATGAAAACTTACCACGTCATGTGAATTTCACCCTAATTCAGCAGCACACTGTATACTAAGAAAAGTCCCTCTCCTAGGTCAGTAGGTGGTTGTCTACAGGAGAGGAAGAAATGCTACACGCTTAGGCAGAGGCTCCTCCTGCTTGGTGCTAACGGGGTCCGCTGCTAGGAAGTCCCTGTGAAGATGGGACAGAACTCCCCAGAAGATTTGGGGGTGCTTCAAGACCACAGGGGAAAGGCAGCCTATCCTCAGTAGCAGCGAAGCTGAAGGCCTGGGCCACATGGTTCATCACCGAAACTTGCATCCACATAGAATCTGGGCTCTGCTGCACAGGGGGATCACCCGGGATCTTTAAAACATCCTGATGCCAGGCTCCCACCCCCAGACATTCTGACTTGATTGGTATAAAGTGTGACCTAGGCATCAGGAGTTTCAAAAGGTGCCTGCACGGTTCTAATGTGTGGTCACGTTAGGGAATCACTGGCCTACAAACGAGGTGATGGGCTCCCCCGACTTCTTCCTTGGGTTATGTGAGTCAGTCAGAAATGGAGCCAGAGCTTCTGAACCCAGACTTCACCTGGGAATGCCCTGGGGGGATATTAAACATTACTGATTCAGGGTCCTATCCCCAGCCTTTCTGATCTGGAGTGTCACCCAGACATCGGGACTTTTCCCAGGTGACCCAAAATGCAGCCACACCAGGAACCTTGCACCAAACACTCTTTCCTAAACCTCTCTGAAAATAAGAACCAATTGGAAGTCTTTGAAAAGACAGAGAAAAGGAGAACAGGACGGGAGGATTGATTCTCACTGCCCCCTGCCCCCTCCGGGAACTGCTGACTCGGGGAAACTGCCTGGAAATGGTGGAGTTTCTCAAGAGCCCAAGTTGATTCTTATCAGTAAAGTTCGGGGAATTTGTGTGCTCAGAATAGATTACATGCAAAAAACAAACATTTCCAGGGCGCCTGGGTGGCTCAGTCAGTTAAGCATCCAACTTCGGCTCAGGTCATGATCTCACGGTCCGTGAGATCGAGCCCCACATCAGGCTCTGCAGCCTGGGATTCTTGGGATTCTCTTTCTTCTTTCTCTCTGTCCCTCCCCCACTCATGACCTCTCTCTCTCTCAAAATAAATCAATAAACTTAAAAAAAAAAAAAGCAGAAAGAGAGGGAGGGAGGCAGGGAGGGAGACAGAAAGGGAAGCGGGAGAGAACTTGCTTCTCTAAGTTCATACCCAAGAGAGGCCAGGGTGGCAAGAGAAGCCTGGGGCAGGATCTCTGGCCCCCAGAGAGGACTACCCCTGGGACAGCAGAGTAAAAACTCAAACTCACATTAACCTACATGTGGAGTAAGACCTTCACAAACATTATGTCCTGTGAACAGTTAGGCTGGAAGGGTCCTTCCTACTTCAGATCTCAGGGCATTTGATGGATCGTCATTCACTGCCCTAGTCAGTGGGCCAGCCAGAATATCACCCATATATTTTGCCTCCCAGCCCAGTGCTCCCTCCACAAAACGGTGATGTTTTGAGCCACAGTCATGCTGTGCAGAACCCTGCACTCCCTCTAAATAATTGGCTGTGGTTGAAATGGACATGAAAGAGGAACCAACAGGGGGAGGAAAGAAAGCATGAAAGAGTATGTGCTTGAGAGCTATGGTCTCCAAATGATGAATCAGGAGCCAGACGTGAAGCAGAGATACCTGCCTCTTCCCACCCCGTGCCTGCCCTAAGTCTCTGACTCCCTCCTGCTTCCTGGCTGGCTCAGTGTAGAGCGTGCGACTCTTGATCTCAGGGTTGTGAGTTCGACCCCCCACGGTGGATGTAGAGACTGCTTAAAAACAAAAAAAAAATCTTTAAAAAGAAAAAAAAAAAAAGACAAAAATGAAGTAATATGGGAGATGGTGACGATGAGACCTGAGCACAGGATCAGCTGTCCATGGCTTACCCTGCTCTCCAGTGCTCCCCCACCCATCCCGGCATGAATTTGTTCAAACACCGAACAGCAATGCACTCGGGCTGCGTGGACACCCAGCGCTGAGGAAACACACCAACCCCGGCGCTCCACTTAGCCTACTGCCCGAGGCCTTACTGTTCCAAGTTGCTACCTCATCTGACAGCTGTCAGAAAAGCAAATGTCTCAGCCCCCGCCTCGGACTTACTGAACCAGAGTCTCCATTGTAAATGTGATTCCAGGCCACCTGATGGCCATGTCCATGCATGAGACCCCAGACCAAGGACTCCAAAGAAAGGCAGCATGGGCTCTCTTCCCTTGGCTTCCACGGGCGTTGGTACCGGAGAAAATAGTTCTTCAGCTGTTATATCCCCAAGGGATGTTAGAGTCCACCTAGTCCGACCCCCTCTTTCTGCAGGTGATGAAATCGAAACCCAGAAAGGTCACACGTCTTCTAAAGGAGCCGCCAGGACCGGAACCTTGCTCTCAGGTCATATTTGACAGTCTCAGGGCTGCAGAAAGCCAGGCAACTGTGTCTGTAGGAGGAAGGGTGGTAAAAATGACACAGGGAGGGTGGGGAACCACATCACGGCAGATTCCGAGGGGTCCCTCAAAACAGTTGGGGGGTAGATCGCTTCCGCCGCCCATTTTCAAGTCTGCTTTTTCTCTCTCAACACTGATCCAAATAAAGAAACGCTGATCTCTGGCTTCCCGGCACAGATGCACTTTTATTTTAAGGGTGATGTTCTGGTCCGTGACACCTACCAAGGCACAGGAAGATGGCCATCAGATGTCACCCTGTCTGCATGCTTCCAGCAGGGCTCGATTGGTGAAGCCCCGGACTCTAAGTCACCCTCATAACGCCTGCACCGAGGTCCTCAAAACTTCTGGCTAGACTGCTAGAAACGAAGCCATATACTCTCTGTCAGGATGCGTGTAAATGACAGCACCCGACATGGAGACACGCTACCCCAACAAGCTTACCCACCAGAAGTCCCTCTTTATATCTAAGCAATTGAACAAAGATCGTTAAGGAAGCTGACACCTCTCTACTCCCCACCCCACCCCTACTCCATTGGAAGCATCCAACCCTGGACCGCTCTGAAAGTCAAACTTAAATCAACCTGAAAGACTCCCCGCCTAAGAACCAGCGCATTTTGTCAAAAACTAGACTAAAAACATAGACTAGAAACGAACTCACATGGACACCACACTTCGAGTATCAGCGCAGTTTTCTGAGCTGAGGGAGCGGGAGACTAGCAGATCTGAGCCAGGGGCGTGTGACGGTCCTGTGGCTTCCTTTTCTTCCCACCCCAGCAATAAAGAATGATTCGAGAGAGTTGATACAAAGGGACAAGAATGAAAAGTGGCCCTGACACATTTATGAGGATTTTTCCTGGGCTTCTTATGTACAGTTCCTCGAGGTTTTTTTCAGCCATATTAAAAGTAGAAGGGAACACCTGTTTCCGGTTACCCGGCCACAGCCCGATGTAGGATGGGGTAAATCACGCACTCAGGAGAAGCAACAACAACAAAAAGTATATCATGGGAGAGAATGGCTTGACAAATTAACAAAAATTTCATATCATGTCCAATTGAGGAAGAGAAAGAGAAAGAGAAGGAGAAAGAGAAAGAAAGAGAAAGAGAAAGAAAGAGAAATAAAAAGAAAGAGAAAGAGAAAAAGAAAGAGAAAGAGAAAGAGAAGAAAGAGAAAGAGAAAGAGAAAGAGAGAGAAAGAGAAAGAAAGAGACAGACACCAAATGATAGGAGGATAGAAACACTTTGCTTCTAGTTGAATTCTCAGCAAAAGGCAGTTTTTGACATTGGAACAGAAAGTACCTCTGGGATGGATTTTTTAACCCTTTCCCTGAAAGGTGAGACCTTTCGGATTCACAACAGACCCCGTGCGTGTCAATCGTGACCACGTAAGTAGAAATAGTATTTGCTGGTTCCATGAGCTAGTGCTTCCACTGAAGCAAATGGAGTTGAGGTTTGTGATTTGATCTAATGGCAATGGCTTTCCAATAGACATGCACGGAATCATTGATCAGCGTGCCCTCTCCTTGTTTGCACTGGAACACCGTTCAATTTACACCAATTAAAGAATGCTTGGTTTGGGTATTGAAGAATAATTAAGCGATGCAAATCCCCAAGGGCTTCTAAAGATGACATCTGACCAGAATGTTGATTACGGCATGAAGGCGGCGTTAGTATTTGAATAGTTTGACTGATATACAAAATCATTACAACGTCTCCCTAGGAAGAGTGACATTAGGTCAATGTATGTACTTGCCTGGTCACCCTAAACAAATTTGACAAGTCTAATTTTAAGTAATTGCTCAGAGTTGAGTGGCCGCCTCTGTCCCCACAAGGGCAGCTGTCTGGACCACATCTTGTAATTGAGATGTGTCTTTAAGCTCTATGTGTCAACCCAACATGCAAATGTGCTCTCACAAAAGGTTAGGGGTTGGTGACGCTCCGGTGAATCCTTTTCCGGTCAAATTTCAACATGAAAGCTTTACTGCAGCTCTTAGGCAACTCCTCGACTAATTCTACCCCGTTCCCTATAGGAAAGATTAAATTTCTCAGCTGCATCAGACTCTAGAGTTCACCTGGAGACCAGCTCAGAATGTGATCCTTGGACCAGAAGCATCAACATCGCCGGGCAACTTGTTAGTAATCCAAAGTCTTGGGCCCACCCCCAGGCCGGCTGAATCAGAGACGGTGGGGGGTGAGGTCCCATCACGAATGCTTTAATAAGACCCTGGTGATCTAAAGCTCACTCAGGTTGGAGAACCAGTGATCAAACCCACCGATTCACTTTATCAGTGATGGAATGGAGGGCGGCCTGGTAAGTTAGGTAATCTGCCTGAGGTCACACAGCTCAAAGGACAGTAGAGGCTAGGGCTAATCATATTGTGGTCAAAACATGTGCCATTCGGTTTTTTGCCATTCGGTTAAAGTTTTGAAAATGGCTTGCTGTCCTTCTTTGTTTTTCTTTCTTGCTTTCTTTCTTGCTTTCTTTTATGCAGCCCTCTGCTTATTCCCAAGAACGTGTTCTGGCAGATGGCTGGTTCTCCACCTTCTCCTGCACCCCAGCGAGGGAGCCTCCTGGCCCCAGCAACAGGGTGCAGCCATTGGACTTAGTTGTCAGGGAAAGCACCATCTGGGTCAGACGTTTAATTGCCGGTGTGAGAGCCTTGAGAGGTACCTTCTTCTGTCCACGGAGATCATGGATGCACAAGCAGAGACTGACCCTCTATTGCACCACATGCCTGAACAGCCGTGATGACCAGAGCTCCCTGCTGCCCCCTGCTGGATGTGTACAGAGATCAACAAAACTAATGTGGTAAGCTACTGTGGTATTCGGCGGATGTTTGTTACTAATTTATAACCCAGCCTATCAAGGGACCCTTTGGGACTTTTGAGCAGCCCTCTTGCACTTAAAAGGAAGTGATGCGGGTGCGGGGGCTGGGTGGCTCAGTCAGTGAAACGTCCGGACTTTGGCTCAGGTCGTGATCTCACAGTTCATGGGTTCGAGCCCCGTGTCTGTGCTGACAGCTCAGAGCCTGGAGCCTGCTTTGGATTCTGTGTCTCCCTCTCTCTCTGCCCCTCCCTGCTCGTGCTCTGTCTCCCTCTGTCTCTCAAACATAAACGTTGGGAAAAAATTTTTTTAAAAAAGTAAGTGATGCAGGGCACCTAGGTGGTTCAGTCCATTAAGCATCAGACTCTTGATCTCAGCTCAGGTCGTGATCTCGCAGTGGTCACTCAGAGCAGAAAGCGCAGGGACTGCTTGGGATTCTCTCTCACCCTCTCCCTCTGCCCACCCCCCTCAAAATAAATAAAAATAAACTTTAAAAAAAAATCTCCTTAAAAAAGCGAGTGATGTGTAGGACAGAGAAGTAAAAAAGAAGCATCTTCCCTATTTAGAATATAATTGAAAACCAATGATATTTCCAAGAGGACACGAGGATGGCAACCACATCTGAGTCACTCCCCAAACAACAAATTTCAGATGTAATGGTCTGCTTTACAAACCATTGTATCGTTTGTCATTTTATTCCAGTCCGACCACACCCGAGCTCCAGGGAGCTCATGTATGTAATTGCAGGTACGTTAACCGATTCAAAACTGAAAATTAAGGGCGGGGTTTCATTCGCAGGCTATGCGGCGCCCCCATTCCTGGTGCCCGTGCCGCACCCAAGCAGCTCAGCCGTTCAGCTCAAGTGTAAGCAAGGAAAGGTTTTTTCCAAGGTGCTCAGCCTCCCGGCAGGCAGAGGATAAAGCCCGTGCACGTTGCGTTGCGCGCTCCCCCTCCCTCCCCCTCCCCCACCCAGCTCCCTGTCCTTTTTCTTGACACCCTAACCACCCAGGTGAGTCTCTGCACCCAGCACCCCACCCACCGGCTCCTTCCCCGCCCCCACCCCTGGCCTCTCGGGCCTCGGTCCCTCTCTCCACAGCAGCAATGCTGAGCCTTTCAGCCACTTGTCCCCGGACTCCCCTTGCGGGGCAGGGGGTAAAGGTACCTCTGAATGGGGAGGAGCAGACAGGGCGGATTCATGGCAGCGGCAGAAGAGTGATACAGCCCAAGCAGAACAAAACGAGGGCAACCCGGACAAAACAAAGCGTCACAATAGATCATTTCTGAAAAGTCATCCGGGCAGCTTTGAAACCCCGGGCTGTGTGTTGGCAGGGCAGTTTCACATCCACGGGCTTTCAAGACACATGAATGGAAAAGGAACAGTAACTCTTTTTCATACCTCTTTTCAGGGGTCTTGTCGCCACAGAAGGATTTACCATTCAATTCCCATACTTTTATGTGGGAAATTAGGAATTTGCCCCTTAAAAAGAAATTGCCTTTTAAACTCTCATAAATTGTGGGGACTTTATAGATTTACCAAAATTTCTTCCTCCTTCTCCGCCTTTCGCTTCTAGTTCGTGTTTAAAAATACTCATAAACACACACACACACACACACACAAACATTTCCATCTTCTCCACCTTTCTCGGGAACATTTTATTCAGAAAATCTCCAACCACAGAGAGAGTTCCTCTTTCTGCCCCATACAGGGTTTGGGGTTTGTCCTTGACTCTTTCTTCGTTTTACCACATTTCATCACAGACCCAACGGCTCTTCTGAATAAAAGGACCTATCCTAGAAAATATTAATCACTGTATATTTGGAAAGGTGGCCAGGGATGGGCCAAGTTGGTGAAAAGGTCAGAAGCGAAATACAATAAAATAAGGCACTCACTCATGCGTGGACCCAGCAGGCATTTACTGAGTAGCCACTGGTGTGACTAGCCCTGAATACACGCTACTTTTGAATTGTCTGATAAAAACAATCAAGTTTTACTAGAGGAGAGTCCAGTAAAATGTCCCCAAGAAGAATGGCCCCGCCAGTATTTTCCGCAGCGGCCGGCGCGTATCTGGCTCCTTCTCAGAAGCCTACAGTGTTTGGCCATGTTAATCTCATTAACCTTCCCTATCAGTTTCAACGGGACAGAAATGAAGACTTGAGAACGTGGAGTCCCTGGTCGGAGACTCAGGCTGGGACAAGTCAAGCTTTGGCTCTGGGCCAGTACATTTGATCTGACTCCCCAGGCCTCTTCCAGGGGCTTTTTTTTTTTTTTTTTTTTTTTTTTTTTTGGAGCAGAGGAAGAAAGAGCATGCAAGGAAGCCTGGCCATAGGAAATCCAGCTATGTTTGACCCCGCTTCCCTCCTCCTGCCCCCAGGAGAGCCCTGTTCCAAGGCTGATTCCCCGGAGCAGCTGTACAGAGGGCGGCCATTCTCCAGGGGCAGTCAAGCGTACCCCGGTTCCCTCGGAGAATCCTTTGGGGTAAGAGATGGAAAGAGATGGGGGGAAGGGAAGAGAAAGGTTTTCCTCCCCAGCAGGTCTGTAAGGCGAGACTGGGCCACACTAACCATTTCCTGATGTGCAGAAGCTGAAACTTGGACTTCTTTTCTTGTTAGATTTCTTAGATATGCAAAAAAAAAAAAAAAAAAATCACCAACAAATTAGCATCTCACAATATCCTTAACTTGGTCTACCTCAGACCCTGATATCACTCATCTGTCCAAAAAAAAAAAAAAAAGATAAACAACAATGTCCTATTTCTGAAGACAACGGTTAAAAAATTAAATTAGAAATGTGCAATATGTAAGTGTGTCTAATCCAGGCTCTGGACACCTGAATTTATACAACGTTAGATGTCAGTTACATCTCAGCAAGGCTGGGGAAACACAAAACCTTAGAAAGAACACCCCAATAATAACTGCATTGACATCTGCAAGTCTGGGAACTGTATCATTTCCTTCCTGAAAGAACTTGCCTGTGAATAGCTATTTCAAAAGGAGTCAGGATATTGCTCTTTAAGAGGCAAAATCTCACTCAGAAAAATTAATACTTGAAGGAAACGATGGTTCTTAAATACAGCCCTCACTTGCTTGAGAAAAAAACAGGTAGCTTTAATAGTCTGAGAAGTTTTATAAATGAAAATGTGCCCATTTCCTTCTTCACTGTCTCCAAACCAGGAGTAGAAATTCCAAAGGCCAGGGCCCTGAGAAGCTTCCAGAAGCCCCACCACGGCAACAACCCCTACAAGCCCCAGAAATGGCAGTGTACAGTGTCTCTGGGGAGACCCCTTTTTCAACAACCTCAGCCACACCCCTAAACTACACATGTCGACAAGATGCCGACACCTCTAAAGTCTGAACCAGCATTTCGCAGCCTGTGTGAAATTGACAACACGTTGCTTACAAAACCCTCTTCCAAATTCCTGTTTAAAACTACCGGCTTGTACTTACTTTGTTTTTTAAACAGGCTCCACACCTAACGTGGGGCTGCAACTCATGACCCCGAAATCAAGACGCACATGCTCTACCGGCTGAGCCAGCCAGGTGCCCCTGTATTTATTTTAACTGAATTCAAATATTATATGGATAGAGAAAATCTGTGATTTTTAAAATATCCCCTATGCTGCATTTTTCATCTACGTGAATGTAACATTTTTTTTAAGTTTATTTATTTTGAGAGAGAGAGAGGGAGAGAGTAGGGGAGGGGCAGAGAGAGGGGGAAAGAGAGAATCCCAAGCAGGCTTTACACTGTCAGCACAGAGCCCTATGCGGGGCTTGAACCCGCGAACTGGGAGATCGTGACCTGAGCCGAAACCAAAAGTTGGACATTTAACTGACTGATCCTCCCAGGTGCCCCTGCGACTTTTATGACCCATCTCATCCTTCACTGCTAGCACCACTAGAGGTTATGCCAGCTGCAGAAATTCTTACCTTTCCACAGTACTTTGTCTATAAAGTAGTAAAAGCGATCTTAATAACGGAGTGAGTGCACTCTCTCTCTCCCGCAACACACCCTTGTTGAAACCCTTCAAAAGCCACTGGTATACCAGCCCCCAGCCATATTGCCAGTTGGAATGTGTCTCTCTCCACTCTTCATTCCTGTCTCCAGTTCCCTGTGCTCAATAAGTTCTTCCTCGTGTGGGGCCTTGGCACATGCTCTCTTCCGCTTGGAAGGGTTGTCCCCACTTTCTGCACACCTATTTCTTGTCTTCCTTTGGGGCTAGGCTGAAACATCACCTCCTCGTGGAGGCTTCCTCTGACCATGCTGGCTACAGCGGCTTTCTCTCGCCCATGCATCTGGACGTTTATGTTCTTCGCAACGTTCTACCGACGTTCCAGTCGTTAGGTGCTTTAATTTCATGTCTGTCTACTTGCTGTGTCTCTCTTCCCTGCTAGAAGGGAGGCGCCGGCAGGATAGGAACATGACTCTTTTGTTACTTTAGCATGGCTGGTACAGAGTTGGTGCTCGGTAATATTTTTGGGATGAAGGAAAGAAGGAAAAAAAATGAGGGAAGACAAGATAATGACCTGAAATCAATTCTCTGCTTCCCAGCCCAGAAATGTTCTGCATTATTCAGGGTAAAAACCTCAGCTCTTCTGTGAAACAGACAACAAAACACAGTGGCTCCCAGGATCGAATTGCTTTCCCTTTCACACTCTCGAGTTGGACAGTGCAGGCTGGCGGAATGTTCTGTTTCACACAGTGATGGAGAGATCCAGATCCTTCCCTCTTGTTGCCCCCCATCCTGCAGGGCACTGTGCTTGGTTTAATGGGGTGGCCAGCACATCCGGGTTCCAGCCCACCGGAAGGGAGGAAGAAAGGAAGCCTAGGAAGAATGAGTTCCAATTAGGAGCTGAAAACAGAAGTTGCACACATCACTTCTGTTCACATTTCATAGGCAACAACTTCGTCTTACGTCCAGAAAGGGAGGGTGGGAAGTAGGGTCTCTAGCTGAATGACTTCACGTCCAGGGAGAAAAGGAGGACAGATTTAGGGAAAATTTGCCATCTGCCACATGTTTTTCAACTCCTTTCCGAGTAGAAAGCTTTCTGAGGCCTGTCCCAGGGCAGCAGAACCTATGTGCAGACTCTGTCTTTGAGTGGAGGAAGAAGACCTCCCTCCTCCCCACCCCCAGCTCCCCCGCTACATGGGAGCTGTTGGGGGGGGGGGGGTCGCATGATGTCCAGGGTGGCCACCACTGCAGCTACCTCCAGCCTGCGCAATCCTCCCCCTTCCTCTTGGGCTCCGAAGCTCAGCAAACATCCAGATGTGTTTTGTTTTCACCCCTAAGTTTTCCCATCCATGTCTTCACTCGTTGTGCCAGGACGTGCAAAACGCAGTTGACCAGAGTGCCTCCTGCTCTAATCTGAAGCCAGGGAAATAAACAGGCAGACCTCTTTGCTGTACCCAAGACAATCCTAGGTTAGCAGCTTCCTTCAAGGTGATCTTGAGCAAATTTTTTAGTATCTTTAAAAGTCATCCTGGGGCGCCTGGGTGGCTCAGTCGGTTGAGCGCCGACTTCGGCTCAGGTCACGATCTCGCGGTCCGTGAGTTTGAGCCCCACATCGGGCCCCTGTGCTGACAGCTCAGAGCCCGGAGCCTGTTTCAGATTCTGTGTCTCCCTCTCTCTGACCCTCCCCCATTCATGCTCTGTCTCTCTCTGTCTCAAAAATAAATAAAAACGTTAAAAAAAAATTAAAAAAAAAAAAGTCATCCTGCTCATGCCCAAAATCGGGGCTAAAATACCTTGTCTTGCGGTTATTATTAGAATTAGCTCGTGAACGTTAAGATCTTAGTTCTTTTTAAGAAATACCTGGCATGTGGATGTTCAATTTATTTTTCTTGCAAGCAGTGGCTTTTCTCTTGCTAAATCCCAGCCCAATAAACCATCTCTCCCCCTCAACCTATACAAATCCCTCCAGCCTATCCCCTGTGGCCTCCAGCCTTCCGGAAACAGTCTAGTCCACTCTGTCTCACTCTCTCCTCTCGATTCCTGTCCCATACTTGTTCACACTTTTTATTTAATGCCTTGTGCTACCCACTGATTGTTTCATAAGAATTGTCTGGTCTCGCCGGCTGGGTTGCAAGCTCCCCCAGAAGCAGCAGATATCACGTCAAGTCCCAACTCACAACGTCTAACACAACAGGACTTTGTCACATCCACTCAATGGATACTCTACCGACTTGCCGAAGTAAAGACACCAGCAGATTGAAGCCTGATCTACATGACCTTAGAAAAATAAATTAATTCAGCCATATTAGTCCCAAACGCTGGTTGATTTGGGATTTCTTTTTCAAATAGTAAAACATTCTGCTTATGCGAACTGAATGACTAACTTAACTATCCCCTCTGTAGAAGAAGCTGAAAATGTTGCCTAAAATTATATTGCACGCTGGAACTTCTGGTAACTCAGGATTGCTGCCTTCTGGGTGGTGTTTATTCTATGCCACAAACACCTGAATTACTGAAATTGAAATGAATCCAGATTCTGTGTTTGGGGTTCCAGCATTTTGTGGACTGGTACATGTGCCTGACAAAAATCTGGGGAATGCTTGGGCTTTGGTCCCTCTGAGAATTATGCCATTTTCCAAGAAAAGCTAAATAGCTCATTCATGTTTCACCCTCTGTTCTTCCAGGCTGGTTTCCTGAGGATATTTTTTAGCCAGACTGCTGCGTGTGTGTGTGTGTGTGTGTGTGTGTGTGTGTGTGTATGTGTGTGTGTGTGTGTGTGTGTGTGTATTGAATAGGCTGCTGGAAACTGGGAATTTTAAACTAAAACTTATATTGAATGATTCTTGTGTGCACTATCCTATTTCAGACTAAAAACAAAACAAAACAAAACAAAAACGGAACATATGAATGGCATTCAGTCAGTGGCTTGAGTTGACAAATTCCCCCAGAGTATAACTCTTAAATCCGCATGAAATCTGTCAGTACTCTTTCTGAGGAAAGCTAATAAGTGCCATCAGGTAACAAAGCTGTTACGCTTTTCGTCTTTCCACCTCACTTTTATCAAGAGAAATGGGGAACTTCAGGTTTCAAGGGCGTTTTGCACAGGAAGCCCTAATGTGGCCTTAACACACGCTGAAGTCTCTAGCCGGGGGGAGGTTACAGAGGAGCAAAAACTCCTTGACCGGACAGCATCCTTCAGGGGTTTCCAGAAGGAAGGTGATAAGTATATAAACCACCCACAAGCGTGGGGAGCGCTCCAGGCCATCTGAAACCTTGGACCCTGTTTTGAAGAAGAAGGGGATGCCATGAACTACCAAGCACGGAGCCTGGATTCGCTCCCCAAACCTAAGCAATAAGCTTCAATGCAGACAAGGAAAATACTTAGTTTGGCTTAAGTGGGCAGTTGAGGCCAGCGTGAACCGGGCAGGCAAAAGAGTCCAAGAATCTATAAAAGTTTTTAGAAAACAAGAAGGCGTCGGTCAACAGGGATGGCCTGGCAACGGATAAGTGTGTTCCCCTCAAAGCTAGAGTTGAAGCCTCTTGAATATATCCAAAACGTCTGTGGTACCTACACGTGATAGGAAGATGAATTTTTCTAACTTGTATTTTATGTTCTCTATGGTCAGCATGAAACTTTTTCATAATTAGGAAATTTAATTAAATTACAACTTTTAAATATCTATCTATCTATCTATCTATCTATCTATCATCTATCTGTCTAACCTATCTATCATCTCCCTTTCCGTAAAATGATGAAACCAGCAAAGTCTTCTTTTTTTTTTTTCAACGTTTTTTTTTTTTTGGGGGGGGGGGACAGAGAGAGACAGAGCATGAACGGGGGAGGGGCAGAGAGAGAGGGAGACACAGATTCAGAAACAGGCTCCAGGCTCCGAGCCATCAGCCCAGAGCCTGACGCGGGGCTCGAACTCACAGACCGCGAGATCGTGATCTGGCTGAAGTCGGACGCTTAACCGACTGCGCCACCCAGGCGCCCCACCAGCAAAGTCTTCTAAGAGGACTCCTGAATCGGGTCTTTATCACAGAGGAATAAAAGTACATGGTGAGCTAGAAATGCACGAGTTGCCCCCACAGGCACAGAGCAGGGGGTAGGGCTGTGGGGGCAGGAAGCAAGGCTGGGAAGGGTCTCGAAGACCACATCTCAGGCACCCGCACTTTCCTGTTGGTTAGCGGGGGCTTGCTGAACCCGTCTAGGAATGAGCAAGTCTGTGTGGCCCCCTCACACTTCACGAGGTGCTGAGGGCTGGCCAAGGGTCGCAGAACACAATCGCCATCTTCAGAGCCTGTAGAGGAGGTGCCCTTGTTTTGCAACGTATAATGAGGACGAATCACGTGGCCTCCATCGATGAGAAACTGAGTCCTAGGGGAGCACTGCAGCCTGAAGTCGGATGACATTTAGTCCAAAAGTGTGCACAGGACAGCAAGCGATGTAGCTGACGAACAGGGTCGGAGGCGGGGGGACGGGGGGGGGGTGGGGAACGCCTGGGAGAAATGGCATTGTTCCATGGCATTGCCTTTTAACCTACTGTGCCAGTCAGGGTCCCGGTGAGAAACAGAGGGCTCATTCAAATGGGTGACTCAGGAGAGGCCAGCAAAGGGTCTGTTTACAGAGGCGTCACTGGGGTTAAGAAAACCAAAACTGTGGCGACCAGATATCACCCCTAGGCTTGAAGCAGCACTGGGGAGGGGGTGACTCCCGCCACACAGAAAAGCAATTGTGTCCCCCTAGGGCCAGCGGGAGGGACTAACCGGTCAGCAGCACCCTGACCTCACTCTCCTGTGCCTCAGTTTCCAGCTCCTGATCCAGCCAGACCCTATTGGCAAAGAAGCCATTGATGTCACCCCTAGGGACCTACTTTCCCAGGATTCTCCACAGAGCAGGGTGGAAAAGGGGAAAGAGGGGGTCTGGAGGGACAAACGGAAAATGTCCAGCCCACATACTGCGTACTGTACTTTTAAACACTCAGTTCCTATTCTCTGCCTTTCTCCACTGGAACATTAGCTCCCAGAGGACGGGGATTTCACCAGTCTGTTCTCCGCTGTATTCCAAGTACCTGCACCCAACAGGCATGCAGAGAATATCAGTTAGATGGTAGAACCGAAGCAAAGAAGAAAACCATTTGCCCAGTATTTAGTAGCAAGTAAGTAATAAGACAAGCAGCATTTTCTATAAGGTAAAAATAGTTCTTAACAGGGTGTTTCCCTACGGTAAACTGGGTCTTATTTTGGCCATTCCGCCCAAAGCAAAATATAGCCAACATACATAAGAAGGAAAATACGGTGGGGTATAAGATTTGCTGAAAAGATTATATTTATGCTTTGCTTGGAGTGAAGAAAAGTTTTGGGAAGCGGACCGAAGAATTTTAAATCGCCTTAAAGAAACACAAGAAATACATCTTTCCCCTAACTCTCAGACCTGTGGTCTAGGAAAGAGGGGACAGTTGCCAGGATTCTTAAAGCAACTCAGTGTTAAATAGTGAAAAGATGTCAGGTTGTGGGTTTGTGTGCCACGGGAGGTTTGAGAGACCAACATTGTCTGGATTTGATGACAGGTAATGACATTAACTAATTACAAAACTAATCACATTTGGAGCGGTGGAAGCTGAGATCATGATAAGCATAATCAAATCCCTGACTTCAGGGCTTCGGGAATCGGAGGATAAGTTTTCTCCCCTCGCAAAGCTTGACCAGATGCCTTTTGGAGTTCTTTGTCTGAATATTTTGGAAGATACCAAAGAGAGTCAGAACAGCATTCTGAATTGCAAAGCCCAGTGGCAGGACTGGCACTAAGTGAGGGCACTATAGGGACACCGTGTGGGTCCCTAGTGGCTGACGATGAGCCTTGTCTACCCCGGCATCGGGAGCTCCATCAAGGTAAGTGCCTGGGCCTTGACCCCCTACCTCTTCCCCTAAAAGCCGAAAGACCTGAGTCCCCCTCGCTGGTTGGGTCATCTTGGACAAATTCCAACCCACTGGAGTCTCAGTGTCTTCCTGCACAAAGTAGAGATTAAAATACCAGTTGCGTTTGCCTCCCCAAATGGGCATGCGAATCCAGCGAAGGAGTTTACTTTGCAGATTATCAGCTGCTTTAAATATAACACGTATTGCTGGCATTAAGCCAAATCACAGGCCTGAATCCCTATGATATGAATACCTCACTCATCAGAAAGGTGGAGAATCTTTAGAATAAAGAAGCTGACCTCCTTCTGGTGGTAGGAAGTCCTCCACTGCTCTCTTTTGCCCCTCATGCTCTCTCTGGCCCCGTGGGAGGAAAGGGAAGAGGCCGGTCTCCTTCAAAGCATTTCCAGCCCTTGAAGGAGACAACGGAGCAGCGGCCCTGGTCATTCTTCGCATCTGGTAACATTCCTTAGGCCCCAGTGTAAAACTTGAAAGGAAAGGAAATCCTAAATGCAAACACTATCTTTCAGTCTCTTGGAAAATTTTCTACCTCCACTTTCTCTCTTCTACCAATTCACTCATCTGCAATTAAAGCCGTCTTTTGACTTAAACCTCACTTTTCAGAAGGCAAGCCATCACTTAGGAAAGAGAAAAACATTAAGAGATCCGGATTTCAATTAACTTTGCCGTCGATTTTTGCGTAATTCTGGGGGAAGCGTTATTCTTTTGGTAAAGTGGGGGGCACAGAACTCAAAGATGAACGGAGGTTTTGATGATGCCAGTGGGCAAGGACTAAACTATACTCAGTCCTGATCCCCAGGCCCTGCTGAACAGCAAAAACATTTGGAAAACGGCCTAGAAGAGAGACCTGCCGAATTGCCCATAACAATGGGTCACTCCATTACTGCCACTTGGGTAAAAAGCCTTTGGTAAATAGTGTTTCCTTGTACTTTTTCATTTTAATGTAATTTTTATATTTGGTGTTTACACAACTGTGCGATTTTTCTAGCCAATCAATAAAAAATATAACCCAATCTTGCTTTTTTCAAAGCGGCAACTGTTTCAGAATTGTCCGATACATTCCGCTAGGAACAGGGGACCCCTGGGTTAGCGCCGCTCGCTTCGATCCAAGCACATGCGCACAGGCCACAGTCACGACAACAGAGGAACCACTGATACAGATATAATTTTTAATGTGTTGTGTCGCTGAATGTCCATCAGAGGGGAAAAGTCTGTGAGAATAGATTTAAAACAACAGGCATTTTCATCAGATAAGTACAAGGCATTCATCTCTGTCCTCTAGAAATATGATTTCAGCATAACGAATGAAGGGAAGGAGCTCATTGGAATACAGCCCTTCTGAGCAACAGAGTGAAACCAACTTTCATGGAGAACCCTCTCCCCCGGTGGGGGCGGGGAGGCGTGCTTCTGCGATGAGGAATCAGGGATCGTCATCCAAACTCGAGCAACCATTAGGATCGAGCAAAGGAAAGAAGATGTAACCATAAATGATCCAAGCAGGGATTTCATTTTAAAAGATTTATTCCGACCATACTTGACTTCCTGATGGGAAGTTCAACCCCGCGATAGAACCGGGCAATCTTCGGAAGCCCCTACGGGGGTGGAGCAGAAGGGTCCCTTCGGTGATCAAGCCACCACCTTTCCAGGAAGCACAAGGGAGCGAATTGAAGCCAATGACCTCCTCTCCAACAAAACGCAAAAAGCAATGCTACTCAGTAGACACCTAGGCAAAGCTATAAACGTGAACTTGTAGCTCGTCACTCTTGTCGGAAGGCAAGCATTAGACTTGCACCGGATGATGTAGCTTTTTCATAGTGATGCCAGTGCCCCCTGTCGCCTAGGGAATGATGGGGCTTCAGGTGAGGGAGCCTGAGCCCGATGAGTAGCCCACGGCATGCTCTGTGTGCTGCGTGTCAGTCCCATTCCCAGGGCTTTACCCCTCACCCAACCCTGTGAGGGGGTCCAGTCGTCCACTCCGTTTTACAGATGACACAGCGACACATGAAAGTGACTTGCCCCAGGTCACACGGTTACTAGGGGCTGGAAAAGTGCCCACAGCCAGACAGCCAACTCTGAGAGGACCAAATAACCCCAGTGCTGCGGCTGAACCGAACTGAACGGAAAGTTGGAAAAGTGGTAGCCTTGAAAGAAGGCAGGAAACGATTTAGCTTAATTATAATCATCTCCAAAATCAAAACCAATTTGCTGAATTCTCCCCCCTTTCACCTCAGCAGTCTTGAGCAACGTTTCTGTGAGGACAGAGAGACAAACATCCTCTCTCGGCCCACCCTCCCTGAACCTCCATCCTGAATCTACCCGCTGAACGGAAACAAGTCCTGACACCGAGGAGCACCTCAGGGATCGCAAGAGAGAACAAGGAGCCCGTCACAGAGGTCAGCTCGAGACCCCCAAAACACTCGGAACCCCAGCAGCCCCGTGCCACCGCTCAGGGGTATGGTGTCGCGCCCCCCCGCCCCACGCAGGAGTGGAGGCAGGCAGACCCCTGGGTTCATCCAGTGTGACTCATCCATTTCGACCTTGCGAAGAGGGTTTCTACGTGTTCTGCCCATTCTAACACAGAGCCGGTGCTAATCTCAGTCCTCAGCTCAGGTATTAAAAATATGTAAGTTCTGGGGGCGCCTGAGTGGCTCAGTCGGTTAAGCATCCGACTCTTGATTTCAACTCAGGTCATGATCTCACGGTCATGAAATTGAGCCCATGCTCAGCATGGAGCCTGCTTGGAATTCTCTCTCTACATCTCCCTCAGCCCCTCCCCTGTGTTCGCTCATGCTCCCTCTCTCTGTCTCTCAAAATAAATATTTTATATATATATATATAAGAATTGGGGCCTCCCTTGTGCCTAAGCCATGGCCAAGTTCTGGGGATTCTTTAGTTCTAAGACATGGTAAGGGAGAGGCCATCAGTGTTTGATGTCATGTGTCTATTCAGGCAACCTTTGATATGTCACTCAGTCCTCCCCCCCCGCCCTTGGTCCTCACAAGCCTTCTGCCCAAGCTTCTGGACACCCTTGTGCTCCACCCTTACAGCTCCTACCAGATGTCAAGAGACCAAGGATAGATCTCCTTCTCCCTGCCCTTTCCCCCACCATCAAGACTGTGAAATGTACCCACAGACTTCGTAATCTCCACTCTTTAGCTGGGCCCTAAAGGCTTTCTGTTCCCCCAAGAATGTAACAAAACAGTAAGGCTTGCATCTGGAAGGATATCACAGAAACCCAACAACAGAGGCTTGACCAAATAGAAATTTAATGTGAGACACAAAAAAGTCGGGCACGGGGGCACCTGGGTGGCTCATTCAGTTAAGCATCCAACTCTTGGTTTCGGCTCAGGTCATGATCTCACGGTTCATGGGTCCAAGCCCCGTGTTGGGCTCTGCGCTGACAGCACAGAACCTGCTTGGGATTCTCTCTCTTTCCCTCTCTCCCTGTCCCCCACTCTCAAAAATAAATAAAATAAAACTTTTTTAAAAAATTGGCCACAGGGCGAAACAAAGACGCAGTCAAAGAACCAGGCTCTTCCTAGCCTCCAGCCTGTTTAGTGCTGTTTAACAATGGCAGCTGTCCCCTGGGCATCCCATATCATGTGAGCAGGACAAAGCTGGCTGGGAAGGAAGTGGCTACGATGGACCATGGCCTACGTTTCCCACCAGCACTGGAGGCATCCGCCTACTCCAATCTGTTACTGGCTTCTCTGCAGGATTGGAATCAATGACCTAGACAGTTGAGACCTTCATCCAAACTTCTGCACTCTCAGCCTGCATGACCTAAACCAAGGGCCCCTGTTCTTCTGTCCCTATCTTGGCTTGGTGCAAAAGACCCAGAAGGCACTTAGCGAATGGGTGTTGGGCCAAAGAAAGTCCCGAATTTGTGAATGGTGGAGGTTGGGCCAGAATATGGCGGAGATGTTTCCTAACGTGTATGACACTAGAAGACCCAGTCACTGAGGGAGAACTTACAAAGACTAGCCATTTAATGCCAACCGTGTTCTACCCAGCTCCTCTGGGGAGGCCTGGAAGGGTCAGCTCAAGGCTCAGTGCACCTACAGAGATCCAAAGACCCCCCACCCTTCCCTCTCCTACAGCTTCAAAATCACTTTAGCCACCACACGGTGTAGCAGAAAGACTGACCCACCTGAATCTCAACCCTAGGTCTGCTATGCTCAAACCTTGGGAAAGTTCCTTTGAACTGAGCCTTAATTTCTCTATCTGTAACCTGAAGACTGCAATATCTACCTTGCAGGGTTACTGTGAACATGGCAGATAATGGATGTAGAACACCTGTCCACTGGCTTTCTTAGTCCATTGTAATCTTCCTGCAAGAAGGTGCTGGGGTCTTGGATTGGACCACGAGTAGAATGCTGCCTGTTCTGTCAGGGTAGATTTCCTCCCTCTCCAGAACTGGATTTGGTTGGTTGGCTCCTTGTTCTGAGGAGGGAGGCCGGTAACAGGGCAGGTTGGCTGAGAGAGCCCTTCAATCTCACCTGGCCAATTGGTGCTGACCTGTAGGGATCCCCAACTGACTGACCTCAACGCTGCACAAAACTGTGCCTGTTTATATGCCTTGACGTGGGGTGGCACTCTGATCTCCACGATTTGATCATACAGTAACACCACTTGCAAAGTGATTCATTCTTTGGAGCCCTTGGGGCACCTTTGGTACTAACCTACACTTCCAGGGTCATCCGTACACAAACAAGTGTCAGAAGCACTGTGATCAACACTATGCTCAATACAACCAAAAAAAAAAACCGTCGTGCTTGGCAAAAAAATGAAATAACAAGAATCTCTGGCTACATTAAACGATGTAAGAACCAAGGAGGGAAGAACCCCATATGCCCGAGAAGACCATACCTGAAGTTCTGGGGCATTCTGTGAGCTTCCCTACGGGGGCACAAACTGAAACCTGGCCCGAGGAGGGGTGGGCGTGGCCACCAGCCACAAAGAGAAAGCTCCTCCCTATGCCCGAGTTGAAGAAGTGGGGCGAGCTCTGCGTGGTAAGGGGGAAAAGGATAAAAAACTGTCTTCAAATATTTGCAGAGAGCTGTCACGTGCAAGAATGATCCTTATTTTAATGTGCATCAAGAAGTAAACCTAGAGCCACTCGTGGTGTAGTCCGCGAAGGCGGCTTTTGACCCAACTGACGGAAAGGACTTCCGTGACCGCATTTGAAGGTGACACATGCAGCCCTGAGTGACAGTGAGCTCCAGAAGCGAATGCTATTCAAGACCGGAGAATGAGTGCATGCTGACGAGATCCTATCACCCGTGCCTCGTGCGCCTGTGAGGAGGGCCAAGGAGAACATTGCTTCAAATCCCCTTGTGTGCCACCTTTCAGGTGGCGACTTGGCCACACTGCTCTGGACTGGCAGCTATTTGCTTCCCCCTGCCTCCACTCCACAGACTTCGTCATGTGCAACCCAATGGAGCCTCTTCTTCTGTCCCCTTGGCTGGCCTCTGCCCTCCCTTCCCGGAGCTTCCCTATCACCCATGAAGCATGAGACACTCCAGCGAAACTCCGCTCCCAGCCATGCTCAGCCCAGAGGGGAGAGGGGGTAGTAACGGGGTGTTAATGTCCCACGAGGAAAACCGTTCACCAATCGGTGGTTGGCACTAGCCAACAAATTCTTTTGCCATCTTCCTTCTATTAGTCCATCCTGAGACCTAATGGTTTATGCTCTGGGAGGACAGTGCCTGTATTGGGTTCCCGTGGCTGCTATAACAAATTGCCACAAATGTGATGGCTCAGAACAACAGACGTGGATTATTGCAGAAGTCTGCGGTCAGTACTGCCGAGGGGCCAGTAGGGGCTGTGCTGCTTCCAGAGGCCCCACCGGAGGGTCCCTTCCTCATGGATTCCAGCTTCCAGTGACCGCCCACATGCGATCGTTTGGGACTCCATCACTCTAACTCCTGCCTCCCTGATCACACTGCCCTCTCCGCTGTGTGTCAGATCTACCTCTGCCTGTGCCACCATCTTATAAAGACATTTACAATCGGATTTAGGACCTACCCAGATAACCCAAGGTGATTGCTCCACCTCAGGACCCTTAGTCACATCTGCAAAGCCTTTGGCACGGTCGGTAACATTCACAGGTTCTAGGAATTAGGATACAAGACATTTCTCTGGAGGCCAATATTTACCCTACCACCTTCCCAAGGACTGAGCAATCAGTTATGCCACACACCAAGTTGGGACCACATCAATTACACACCCTTGTATTTGCTCCTTTCATCTCAGCCTCACCGCCACTCTCCCAAACCCGTCCCATTCTGGGACTGACCTCTCCACTAAAGAGACAGCACGTGAAATTCTTCCTCAAGTTCTCCTTCCTGGGGAACTCAAAGTAATACATGTAAACCATCAGGAACATGGCACACATTAGTGGTAGTGACGGCGGCTACAGTAATATGAGAACGGTTCCTATGGTTTTCAAGGAAATGTGACTTTTTTCCAGAGCATTGTTTAATCACTTAAAAATAGGCTATACAGAGGAAACGGAGGTCATCTATTCTGGTGGGATTTTACACTGTGTTGAAAGATTTATTTCCCCTCTACAAAACATTTCCACCCTAATGACAATTATTCAGGAGAACACCTGCTAAAAGATTAGAATTAGAAAAGGAAGGGCTTTCCCACCACAAATGGAAGAAAATTCACTCAATTACAGGGAAGTTAAATAAATTAGTTAATGCTTACAAATTTCTCACAGTTATCTGAAAAGTGTTACCTGTATCACTACTAAGACCTGCTATGAATATGTTTTTTGTGTGCTGAACGAAATTACGTTTCTTAAAAGAGCAGCAGCCTGGGTCCTGGGACCATCTGAGAAGTAATATGGTTTCGTTAATGAATTACAGAAGCAAATACCACCCCCCGCCAAATTCAGTTGTCAGGGCTGTGACTGACTTATAGGATGGGAGGGGGAGGAGAATAAGGCAAAATTTTCTACTGTACCTGTCAGAGGTCTTTGCAGGTGACAATTCTCCAATGGAAGATTCTGGAAGGTTTGTTTTTTTTTTATGAAGCAACTTCACTGGCACCTTTGCTTCAGAGAACCATAGACTTAGGCTCGCAGATCAACCTTGAAAAAAAACAAAAAACAAGTAGCCCACAACACTGGATATTAAGAAAATATTGGCAAATTTCCCTGTTAAAATAGCAAGTATCAAAAACAGAAACTTTCAAGAATTTCACTTCTCTGACCATGACAAGGCAAACTTAGTATTTTGGTGGAAGCTGCTTCCTCTGGGCACGTTTGATAATCATCATTTCAAAAATTACAGGACACATCATTGAATGAATACAATCTGAATGAAGGCTGTATTTAAACAGTGTGGTAAAATAAGTCCACATCTGGCATGTTTAATTTATGTCACTTAATTGGACAATTCGTATTTGAAAATTCCTCTGATCTGGAGGCCCTTGGACTTTATATACAAAATCTTAACTTGCAAATCTTCCAAACCTAGATGGTCTGCATCCTTTAGTTGCTGGTACAATCTGCTATCAACATTTCAGCATCTCTCTCTTTGCTTTCATGGTATATACACACACATAAATAGTACACACACACGCACACACGCACACACACCATAAAAGAACATGTCAGGCTGTTGAATGACAGGATTGCTCTTCCTTTTCCAACCCATCTACTCTTTTGTTCTCCATATCACAACTAAGGGCCAGCCCGTTGGGCAGGACAGAGGAAATCGAGAGAAGAATCTGTATCCTTCTGGAGGATTCTCATCACAACGATTTAGGAACAAAATCATTCTAAGAGTCTTCCAACTTTTCTTTACATAGTCCTCACTCTCCCTGAAAAATTCAGCTCCTTTTCCATTCATAGCAGGCTTTTAAATAATATTCAGTAGTGAGTGAATGAATGAATGAATGAATGAATGAACAAAAGAACTGAGCCTTTCTGAAGCCATGGAAAGAAACATGCTGTAAAGAAGCATATGGTAGGGGCGTCTGGGAGGCTCAGTTAAGCGTCCAACTTCGGCTCAGGTCATGATCTCACAGTTCGTGGGTTCAAGCTCTGAGTTGGGCTCCGCACTGATTTGAGGAACCTGCCTGGGGTTCTCTCTCTCTCCCTCTCTCTCCGCCCCTCCCCGACTTGCACTTTCTCCATCTCTCAAATAAAGTAAACTTTTTTAAAATAGCATATGGTATGCTGTAAAGAACGGTGACTTAAATCAGGAAACCTAGCTTCCAGCTCCTCTAATGGCTTAGCACTTGACCTGGGGTAGGCTATCTGTCTTGTGTCTTCACAAGCCAAACAGAAATAACACTTACCCTGATGTTTTCATATGTCATAAATACAGCATCTTACAGTTTAGAGACTCACATTCTCTCACTTGACCCACTCAATGACCCATTAGTGGCAAAGGGTGCCCAACTTTTGGCCTGGAGGCAGACCTCCATAATGTTGACCTCCATAAGGTCTTGAAGTAGTTAATAAAAGTGAACTCCAAGCCAGAAGTTTCAGCACCTTCTCCTCCATGTAGCAGACAAAGGAAGAGCCCAGCCGTGATCAGTGACTTGCCACTGAGACAATAATGACAGAGTCTTTTCTCAACCATGACTTCCGGCCCCAAATCTGTGTCACTTCCTGCTGTCCATACGCCCAGTACTGAACACCCATTACATCAGCACATTCCCAAAGGCCCTCAGCATTTCATCAGATGAGAGCTGCTATCCGAATGCCTATGAATACATTTGTCAGCATGGAGAAGCTATTTAGAAGATACTCAGCGAATTGGATAGACTACATCAAGAGCCAGCACCCTTTCTCTGTAAAGAACCACAGTCAATCCTTTCGGTTCTGTAGGCCATGTGGTCACTGTCGCTACTACTCCGTGTTCTAGTGCAAAAGCAGCAGCAGGCAATCCGTCAACAAATGGGCGTGCCTGTGTTTCAATAAATCTTTATTTACAAAAAACAGGCAACACGTCAGCTTTAGCCCGCAGGCCTCCTTCCTTCGTTTGCCAAACTGTTGGACGACATCAACTTCCAGAGCCATCTCGATGTCAAAAACATTATTTTAAAACCTCCTTTTAGAAACAGGGTCCTGACAACCCTTGATGAACACATACATCCAGGCCACCTTTGTCCCTCTTCTTCCAGTGTCCTCTGAACAAACACCAACTGGCATGGAGCATTTATCCTTCAATTGCAGCTACTCTGTAAGACAAAGCAGGGGCAGAGATTAAAACCAGACCCCCAGTCTTTGTGCCATACCCGGCATATCAAGTGCCCCTCTTCAAATTGTACCGAGTTCACTGTCTACCTAATAGAGAAAATAGAAGCATTCTTTCACTTAATAGTCTTTTAGTAAGGGTCTGGGGGGTGGGGGACAAGGTTTACTAAAGGGCCTTATAAGATGCCGGCTGAAAGGAATAATACTCCTTGGCACCACAGAATCTTTTTCATGTGAAGCTACATGATCACTTTTCATTTTGTTTCTCAAGCACCCCATGGCACCCATCCATGTATTAGGCTAATAACTGCATGAATCTAGTTAAAAGGAACCAAGCAATTATTTTAATTAGAAGAGAACAAAAATAACACTCCTGGATTCTGTTTTAAGGGGCAAGAAGGAAGTAGTCAGGGTTCAAAAAGATCCCACAAAATATTTTTGTGAAAGGAAAAATAATTAAGGCCAAATTTAGAATGTACTTGCAATAAATGGGCCAAATAAAATGAATGGCCCCACTGTGCAACTAAAACCCATTCATATATAAGAGCCCCAGAAAGTCCATTTTTACGTGATACCATTTTGAGGGTATAGCCAATTTTACAAAGTGAAAGTGAATGTCTAGTAGAGACTTTAATGATCCTTGTGAATCTCTTACACAATTTCTTATAGAGTTTCTGTGTAAACTCTTTTATTAATAAGAGAAAAGGGGAAGGACATTGGTCAATTTGCCTTTCAAGTAGGATTATTTTTTTTTTTTCATTTAAATTCTTGGAGGAAAGTGTTCAAATTTGTTTCTCTGGAAAAATCTATCTTTATAGAAAATCCTTGTTACTAATCCATTCTAGAAAAAGCGAATTCCATCATAAGAGTCTCAATCAGATGAACCGCAATCAGTCGTTCAGGAAGAGATTGATATCTGCAGATTTTCCATAACCTTTGCCTTCCTGCCTCCCTTCTACTCATGGCATTTGGACCATTTCATTCCATCTGGGGCTTCCAAAAAAAAAAGAAGAAATGAAACTCAAACCAGTCAACTAGTAAGTGCTGTTCCTCCTGTTTAAGTCTGTATGTGTTTATTGAACACCTGCTATCATCCAACACATAGAGAGTTATAGATGTAGGAATAACTAAAATCTGGACCCAGGCTTCAGGAAGTTCAGAGTCTAATCAGAGACAGAGGCATGGATGAAAAGGAGACCATGCAGCTCCAGCTGGGTGGGATGGGTCTCTGGCTTGGGTTGATTGTTAAAGAATGGACTGCCCGGGCAAAAGACACGGACAGTCCATCCCCTGGGGCAAGATCAGCATACACAAAAGCTGGGACACAAAGAACCCTGGGGAAACACTGGGAACTGCAGCAGACAGAGCTGCCGGAGTGTGAGGCAAAGACTGAAGAGGAGAAGAGAGCTGCTGGAGAGGCAAGCAAGAGCCAGGTCATAGGAGAAGTCGTGTGCCATGTTCATGAGCCTGGACTTCCCCTCATAGAGCAATGGAAAGCCACGGAGCAGTTTTCAACATGGACTTAGAGGCCAGCTGCCCATTTTAGAGTGAGCACTTGGACGGCTGGAAAGGGGATGAAATGGACACTAGGTGCCCCACAAGTGCCATAGTCCAAGCAAGAGGTGATAAGGCCTTGAACTTGGACAATAGCAAGTAGGAATGGAGAGATGGGGTCAGGTATGAGATATACAGTTTTGAAGGAGATTAAAATTAAAAAAAAAAAAAACTCTCCATGGAACAGTACCTGAAGGGGCCAAAAGCAGATGAAATTGGCTTTGAAGGTTCTCGGTGGGAGCAGGTGTTTTATCTGAATGTTGGTCATATGTCCAAAAAGCTTCTCATCTCATAGGCCCTCCTTTAAACCCAGGATGAGCTGTGATCGTGGGTTCTAAGATTGAGATGGAATAACAGATTTCGGCCCTGGGCACACGAGCAGGCTGTCAGTGCCCACGGAAAACTCCCAGAAGATAGTGGAACCTCCATTTTCTTCCCCAGGCAAACTCACACAAAACCAGTCTCCTGCCGCAAGTCTAAGTTAACATCTACAGAAGCCTGGAATGAAAGAACATTGTGGTGAATACTTACTGTGCTGGTTATTTTTATGCATCAACTTGACATGGCTAAGAGATGCCCAGATACCTGGTAAAACATTACTTCTGGATGTGTCTGTGAGGATGTTTCTGGAAGAGACCAGCGTTTCAACCAGTAGATGAGTAAAGAAGGTCACCCTCACCAGTAGGCATCATCCAATCCATTGAGGGCCTGAATAAAACAGAAAGGCAGAGGAAGGGTGAATTTTCTCCTTGCCTCAGCTGGGACATCCACCTTCTCCTGCCCTTGGGCATCAGAGCTTCTGGTTCTTAAGCCTTCAGAATCCAACTAGAACTTACACAATTGCCCTCCACACACATCCCTGTGATTCTCAGGCCTTCAGACTTGGGCTGAGTTACATGATCAGCTTTCCTGGTTCTCCAGCTTGCAGACAGTAGATTGTGGGACTTCTTGGCCTCTGTAACTGTGCTGTCAATTCCTATAATAAACACACACACACACACACACACACACACACACACACACACACTCACTGGCTCTGTTTCTCTGGAGAACCTAATGATATACTTAAGACAAACTACATATATTGTAAATAACTATATTAGATTAGACTTATTTATGTTTTAATTTTTTTAAAGAATATACAGAGGACGCCTCTCCAACTCGTTTTATGAGCCCGCTAAACCTCGATAATGCACCTGACAAGGGTATTACGGTAAAGGAAAATTACAGGTAAATTTCAGGCATACTCATTGTTGGAAAAATTATCAAAACATGCTGCAATACTTCAAATAAATAATATGTCATAAGTACATTGGGTTTAGTCCAGAAATGCAAAATGGGATTAACATTCAAAAATTTATTAAATAATTCACATTCTAAAAGAATAAAGGGGGGAGGAGGAAGTCATATGATCATTCTATAAATAAGTGAGTACTTAATTTATGACAAACAGATTGCTTCAGAGTACCGGGCAACGAAGTCTTTTTCATTAATGGTACAGAGTAAGTAGATATCATGGAGGAAAAAACAAATTTGATCCCAACCTCACACCATAGGCAAAAATCAATGCCATGTGGATTATAAATCTAAACGTGGAAGGTAAAACAATAAAGCTTCCAGAAGACAGTATAAAAGGATATTTTCATGGCCTTCAGATAAACAAAGCTCTCTTAAATAAGACATAGACAGCACTAACTATAAAGGAAAATATTGCAAAAATTAAACTACATTAAAATTAAAATCTTCTATCCATCCAAAGATACCATAAAAAGAGTGAAAAATCAAACTCAGGGTGGTATAAGATATTTGCAATATATATGAATAAAAAAGGATCACATCCAGAATATATAAGTATCTCCTACAAAACAGTAAGAAAAGATGAAAAACACAGGACACGTGGGTGGCTCAGTCGGTTAAGTGTCTGACTTTGGCTCAGGTTATTATCTTTTGGTTCATGAGTTCTAGCCCAGCGTCTCTGGCTCTGTGCTGACAGCTCGGAGTCTGGAGCCTGCTTCAGATTCTGTGTTTCCCTCTCTCCCTGCACCCCCCCACAACTCACACTCTGTGTCTCTCTCTCAAAAATAAACACTGAAAAAAAAAAGAAAAGATGAACATTGCAATGGAAAAATTACCAAGACCCTTGAAAAGCCCATTCACAAAATATCCAAATGGCCAGTGTACATGAAAAGATACTCAACTTATTAATAATCTGGGAAATCAAATTAAAACCATAATGAGATTCAAGTACATACCACCAGAATGACCAAAATCAAAAAGAGGAAGAATACCAAATGTTAATAAGGATTAGAGCAGCGGATCTCTCGCCCACCGCTGGTGGGAGTGGAAACTGATACAACCTCTTTGGAAAACGGACATCATTAAAGCTGAGCACAGTCATGCCCTACTACTTATTAACTTCCCCCTTAGTCTCTCTACCCAAAGAAAACGCACGCACACCCATCAAAGACGTGCATGAAGAAGCTTACAGTAGCACTCTCTGAGAGAGCCAAAAACGGAAAACAACCAAAATGATCATCAAGGCTGAAATGGGTATTGATACAATCGAAGGGAATGAAACAAGGAAAATAGGATTGCACCCAGCAACACAGATACAGCCCATAAATACACCTGAAGTTGAAAAACAAAACACAAATCTGTGGTGTTAGACATCAGAAGAGTGGTTATCTTTAAGGAGGAAAGGGGAGTCCCATCCTAGGGGCCATCGGACACGGTGGCTATATATTCTCTTTCTTGTCCTGCAAGGTGATTACGGGATGTGTTCTCTCCAGGATAGCATATTAGGTCCCATGTTCCTGCTCTGTGTAATCTTCCGTACATGGAACCCCAAGAAAACTTCCCCAAAACATTTCAAATATTGATTTCCATTCCTTCGGTGAAGTAAATGGAAGCACTAAATATTATCGAACATCTTTATTAAAATCAATCAGTGGCTTGTTCTTACCTATGGTCAGTGTATTCTCCAGATGTCAGTTACAGAGCAGAAAATAAGAATCACACCTAGCCGGACTAGGAAGGAGAGAATGCCTTCTCCTTGAGGGAAAATGAATAAAACTGGGTCCCTTCGCAGTTTAGCTAAGAGGTAAGTGATGTGTAAGAAGAAAAAGAAAAAAAAAGTTAAAGGTCCAACATAGAAAAAAAAGACTTAATGAAGGTGCTCCTGGAGGCTCATACAATTCTAGCCTTATATAAAGCGGGATTAAAAGGTAACAAATTTAGGCTGGCTACAAGGAAATGTGTTCTTATGAAATGTGTAATTAACCTGCAGCCAATGGTTTTAAGAAAATCCCACTCTTCCTTCAAAAAAAAAGAAAAAAAAAACGCAAAGATTAGCTATTTATAGCAGCCAAACCAGCATCCGCAGTTACACTGCCTAATATTGTATTACAAAGACTCCCCTGCTTCCAGGCAAAAACCGATAGCCAGCTGAGGTCAGGAAGAAAATTTCCCCTTTGGTGTAGTATTTCACAGCTCTGTTATCGAATATTGGACAATTCGCGGGCCTGCGAAGGTATTCGCACCCCCGTTTGGGGCGCCTGGCCCTGGGATCCACGATACTGCATGGAAACAGCCTATTGTTTTAATTCTGGATGGCAACACCTGTAGAGCTGTATTTAGGCAACACCTTGCGTTTCCAAAAGGTAAACACAATGAACATAATCAAAATTGGCCCAACACTACTGTTTTCACATCAACAATCTATAAATATATGGAAGAACTCAATATACGTGTGAAATAAACAGAACAGGCATACCTACACCGAGGTAATTCAGAAGACAGCTCTATAATTTAGCAGCTTGGATTTCAATTGTTGCATTTTTAGGTACGAAAAACACAGATATTATTCATCAAAGTGATTGTCCTGCGCACTTGTATACCTTATATAATTTATTTTTTCAGGGCTTTTTACTTCAAAGAAATCACTAGCTAATGACATTTCAGACTTAAGAAATTTTTCTGATAGCATGTTGGAATTCCCTCAGGGACAGGATTGTGAATAAGTGGATTTTTTTAAAGATCATTAACAGATATTACAAACCAATTCAAACGGAGCATTTTCTTTGCAAATTACCTTTAACTTTTAAAGCCATTGGAAAAAAAAAAGACAGTGAGTGATTTAATTTACTTAACCTGTCTGCGAATTGCAGCTTGGTGCTGTACCGGCGACTGCATTTGCAACCAAAAAATATCTCTAACTATCTCTAATAGAGATATTTTTCTAAATTATCGCACTCGATGAGTGATATCTCAAAAGACGGTAATGTTTATTTTTTTTTTTTCATTTAGCAAGTTTCCCTGGAATTGGGAATTTTATTTTATTGATATGTCTAAAGTAAAAACAGAGCCCTGCACTGTCTATATCTGTTGCTTAATTAAAACTCTCTGGTAATTAGCAGGTTTATCGTTTCCTGAGTGAGTGGATGGTGGTGCTTTGGTGGTAGATTGTGGGTTTTGGCGGGGAGGGGGTGGCCTTTTTATTTAATGATCAAACCATAGTTTCTGGGCTAAAGAGCTAATATTTGGGGTGAGAAGCACCTTTATTCTCCACGTATATCAGGTCTGATGCTTACTTGCATCAACACCCCGTTGTGTATGTTTTCCATTCAAAGAGCTCCCGGGGACTTCAAAGGGAGTTGCCTGCAAGGACGGTCTACGTGGGAGTCCTGAAAGGCTCCAGAACAGGCCAAGAGCAGGGAGAAACCTTGCCAAGACTAGCTCACGCTGGAGCCCCCAAACCATGTCACAAAATTAAAGGATCTCCCCTGCCTACGCCATCCCACAGCGCACGTGGGAAATGTCCCCAGGCTTGCCAAGCACTGTGCTGGCTTCTCGGGCTACTACTTATAAATATTTGATGAGCAGAGCTCCATTTATAAGAAAGTATGTTAATAAGAATATTCTTTGAAATTGGAGTCCAATGCAGGCTTTAAAAAGGCTCATTGTTGGAGGTACTACAGATTTCCTTCTTTTCCCTTTTAAAGTGCAAAGTCAGCTTACCACAAACCAAACAAACAAACAAGAAAAAAAAAACCCTCACATCCTTTCGGATGTCCCATCAACGACAACAAAAAATGGGTAAGACTCTAAAGGATGTTCTATTTGGGGAAGGCTTGGTCAAATGTGGGGGGATGAAGGAACATGGAAACCAGTATCTCTTGAGTGTCTTTTGTGTGCCAGATGTTTAAATTCTCCCCTTTGAGTCCACACTGCTATATTAGGAGGTAAATGGTATTATGTCCATTTTAAAGATGGAAAATGGGCCTCACAGAGAACCTACAGGCTGTCTGTTCCAAAGCCCCACATCGGTAAGTGCAGAGCTGGTCTGGAAACCAGATCTACCTGACCTCAAAGCCCGTGTTTGTTCTCTCCCTCCTGCTAGCTCCCAGGTGCCTGCTGGTTTCACAGGGATATGGCCCCGTCTTTTCTCACTTCGCTGGGATGGTTTCCTCATCTGGAGGAAATAAATCTAAATGGGAGTGATTTTTCATGTAACAGAAGTCAAAACCATAGCTTAAAAATAAAATAAAATAGAAAAAAAATAGAATAGAAAATAGAATAGAATAGAATAGAAAAAATAAAATAAAATAAAATAAAATAAAATAAAATAAAATAAAATAAAATAAAAGACATTTTCTGACCCTGGAGCATCAATCCGTTTATTTATTTTGCAGTCACTCAGCAAATCATTACACATGCCGAGTTGAAACTTAATGCTGCATTATTATGTCAGATTTCTAAGCACGCTTGACCTTGCCTTTGTACTGAGGATAAAATCAAACATCCAGATATGGCCCACATATAGGACCAGGTGTGACCCGATACCTGCTGGCCTCTCAAACCTCATCCTGACCAGCTCCCCACACTTGCTGCTCTCCAGACACACAGCCAACAGGCTGAGCTGGAGTCCCACCTCCTGGATCCCCCTTCTGTGAGCTACTACTCACCTGCGGGCCCCTTCTTTTCATTCCCGACTCGGTTTAAAGCATCCTCTCCTCAGGAAGACGTCCCATTACCTCCGGATCCAAAACAGGCCAGTCCTGATCTTCCCACCCTTTTTGGTTTCCTTCGGAGCAATCTTTCTCTCTGTTCGGTCCATGGTGTACCATCCGTCCATCTCCCCAACTCCAGTGTAGCTCCAGAAAGTCCGAGATCAGCTCAATCTTGTTCCCCTACTCTGTCCCCAGATCACAGGACAGTGGAACATGAAAGACATAGGAAACAGGATTACCTTAAAGCAGCTTTCCCTGATGTAAAAACAAAAAGTCCCAGTCAGATATTTCATTTCATGGCGGCAGTGGCAGCCCTTGAACTCAAGTTCTCATTTTTCCTCCTGCCCCAAGCTCAAGTTCTTTCTCCTGCAACGAATCTGTGCCTCCTCCCTGCCAGGTGGCGATGCTCACCTGATCTGGAAAGGCGGCCTATGTTTACTCCCAGCCTGGAAAGGTCTTACCTGTTGGCTAGAGTCCTGCCTGCCAAGAAGGCACGGCTACCCCTGTCATCTAAGTGTGACGTGCCAATGAGCCCAGCACTCTGCGGGGCCCGGGTGTGACGGTCAGGGACTTCCAGGGGTTCCTCTGTCCGAGTTAGCAGGGACTCCGGTGACAGCCCGCTCCACTGCCTAACAAATCCCCACCCATGCTGCAGTGACAGGGCCAGGCCACACACACAGCAGACGTCTTTTTAGTCTCAACAATTTTTTTTCTTTACTCGATCATTTACAGATTAGAGAATTAATACGTATTTGTTGGAACAAGTGAAGCAACACCTAAAAACGTGAATGAAAGCAAAGATAATTCATCCTCCCTGTCTCCCCTCATTACCACTCTCTGGAGATGACCATGGGCATGCATGTATATGCCTATAACTATGTATTTTATATATGCGGTAAAATATACATATATCATATGTATAGTAATATGCATACTATATGTATAGTATATGTATTGCATATTACTCTATACACATACACACTATATATAGTTATACATACCAGGTATATAACATATTAACATATTTATAATTATATATATGATATATTTATTTTAATTAATTTATTGTTTAGTGTTTTATTTATTCTTGAGAGAGAGAGAGAGACAGAGCATGAGCGAGGGAGGGGCAGAGAGAGAGCGGGACACAGAATCCGAAGCAGGCTCCAGGCTCTGAGCTGTCAGCACAGAGTCCGACGCGGGGCTGGAACTCACAAACGGTGAGATCATGACCTGAGCAGACGTCGGTCGCCCAACCGACTGAGCCACCCAGGCGCCCCATAGGACATATATTTATATATATTATTTTACATAACTGGGGTAATATACATGCTGGGCAATTTTAGTGCAGTATTTTACCTTTAACTAATTACCACTTATTTCTGTCGTTCCCTTTCCCAGATGTGGTTACTCCCGGGACTTACAGGAAAGCACAGGTGTGCACCTGCCAGAAGATCACACCTGTGGGCAGTGGCACTGGCTGCCCTTTGTGTTCTAAACACACCTGGCCTGGTCACACTGGACTGGAGATGAGCCTTCAGAAAAGTGTCACTGCTGATGTTTTCTCTCTTCCGTGGCTGGTTTAGGGACATCTGAGGAGATGCCTGCACCCCAGCCCCCAGGGAGACGGCAGAGCACCCCCGGGGCACGATCTCTATCATCTCCTATAGCTCCCGGGCCCATCTTGCTCCCTTTTGTTTCTAATTGGCTCCCATGTGGAGCTGCCGGTCCCTGTCTTATCTCTGACCTTGTCTATTCCCAGTGACCTTCTCAAGGTAACAGATCTTCAGGCCAGGTCTTCTTTCCCTTTCTTCACAGGTGTCCCTCCCTGCCCTCTCCTCTGGCAGAGCTCACGCAGGCCTTCATTGGTACCCATTTACTCAGCCCATTTGTCGGCAGGTACCATTCCCTCTGACCCTCACCCTTCCGGGTCACAAACCTGATCAACATATCTCTGTATCCCTTTGTAGGTTTTAAGCTTATTCGAATAGATTGCTTCAACTAATTCTTCTCAACAATAACCCGATGAAACAGAGAGCAGTAAGTCCACTGGCCCCCAAAATACATAGCTCTTCAAAGATGTCAACAGTCAACTTGCAAAGCAGGCATTAAAATGGCCACATGAAAAAATACTCGGTTCCACTACTAATAAAGGAGATGCCAAGTATACGAACATGGATATCTTTTGCCTGTGAATCAGCAAATACATAAAAGAAAGATAATACCGTTCAAGTTCAAGGGAGCAAAGTGGCTGTTCTCTAGATTGTTGCAGGCGGGAGTTCATATCAGTGCTACCTCTCTGACCCATAACTTGCCAACACATAGTGAATTAGAAAACCACGGAACCGTGCAATTCCTCCTGTAGGAATTCGTCCCAAGGAAATAAACAAAACTGTGTAGAAAGTTTAAGCGACAAGGAGATTTTAATATGTGACTGATTAAGCTGAAGTCCAGTCATGCAATAAAGTGCTCCAAAAAAAATTAAAGATAACAAGCGGAAGAGTGTATAATATCAATATATAATATCATGCAAAGATTTTTATAGGAGTAAAAACAAGATTACACAATAATATGTATTGTCTGAGTCCCGTATAGATGATAGGTATACATACAGATGTAAATATCATGCACCCCAAAATGTCAAGAAAGGCTACTGATATTTATTCTCTGTTTTCTAATTTCTTTCCCGTCAGCACGTATAATTTTGTAAAGAGAAAAATAAAATGATAACATTTAAGAAACTGCCCCTGTTCAAGTGGAACCCATTGCATAACTGAATATTCAACAAATATTTATTGAACTTCTAAATACAAAGCAATCTGCTAGGTGATAAGGGTGCAGTGGTTAAAAATCTTTTTTAATTAAAAAGAAAAAAAAAAAAAAGGAGGTGGTCCCTTGCCTAGAGAAGCATATTCTTGGAAAATGGGAGAAAGCCAGTAAAGCCTGCTGGTTTCAACGGGGGAATGCCACCAGGCACAGCTGGAGCTCATTACGCGTTATTCTTCCCTAAACCCAAGAAATGGCCTCGGAGGATATCAATGCACCCAGTCAGGCTTGGGAGAGATTTAGCCTTGGAAATGGACCTGGATCTGAAAAAGTGGTTTCTGGGAGTGGAAAATGGAGAGAAAGCAAGAGAGTGAGAGCCACCCCTGCTCTTCAAGCTCTTAGCTACTGTGTCTCCTGCCAGCCTGAGACAAAAGGTTAGAGTGGCCTGGCTGTGGAAGAAATGGTCCCATGGGTTGCATGACTACAGACCTTAATGGGGAGGCCCAGAATGATCCGTCTTTTAAAGAAATGATTAGTGAAAACTCAACAAAATTCCCCTCAAGTGTCCCTCGAAGTCTGCTCCTCTCAGTCTGTCCCCACAGACGCCCCTTGGCATCCAGCTTCCTACTGTTCCTAGATGACACTCCCCCTTTAACTTTGTAGGATTGGAGCCACCTACACATACCAAACCTGTTTCCCAGCCCGAAAGCCTTCCATAGTCTGCAAAAAATCTTTGCAGCCTCTAGGGTGCCATTTTGTTACCCCATGGGATCACTGTCATACTCAAGGCATCTGCTTTGAGTTGTTGTTTTTCCCACAAATGATGAAAAATCTGTGTTGATTCTTCCCCAGAAGGCCACTTGTAAGCAGTGTTCATTTAGAGACCTGGCTGGGGTTCAGAGGGGGACCATGGTGAAGGGAACCAGCCCTCCTGAGGACTAAACTCGTGATCTCATTAGCACAGGGTTCTAATCAACCGAGCCACTAGGCACATACCTCATTGAAGGCAGTAATTTGCTAAATGTTAATTCTTAGATTAACTACAGATGAGTAGAGTTCCACGGGGGGAAAAATGAGAGAGAATTTGTTAATTCGTGAAAGGAAATTTGGGTCATCAGTAAATGATTCCTTTGGTTAGTTTTAAGATACAATCCCAACGTCAGAAGATGGTACTCATTGGGATCTACACCGCCATGATTTTTTTTTTATCAATATCTTGATCAGGAGAACTTCAAGGAAAAAGCAAATGGAGTCACTTCTGCACTTGCAAAAAAACGCACACCGCGATTTCCACATAGATCTCTCCATTGTTCCTTTTTCAAACTCAGGCACAAATGTTAGGTGGAAACATGAAGGAAAGGTTTCCATATATCCGAGGCAGAGATCGTCCTCCTGGAAAGGCTGGACCCCACTACCTTTGCCCCCCTAGAACTCTAATTCCTGTGGAGAAAAGACCCTCCCTCTGTGGGGAAGAGAGCCCCCAACCCAACCCACAGCCCTGTGTCAAGGCATGCTGTAATCCACCCCATTTTGCCCTCTCATCCCCCAGCCTCCTCCCTGAGGAGCCAGTTTTACAAATAGCAAATATGGTTTGGAACAAAGTTTTGACACTGACTCGGTATCCTGTGCTCATATTACATTTCTATGAATATTCCACCGACTTTTCAACTCTGAAGAACAAAGTTTCCGCTCTCAGGCTACATTTAGCATTCAGGCCATTTCAACTTCAGCTGCTCCCACCCTGACAGCGATCTTTGAAACTGATATGGCCCTGAAAGAAGCCAGAATAACTTTTAAAAATTATTAATAATAATAGGCTAGGTTCCCAGTCTTTGTAATCTTGTGGAAGAACCTCTGTGAGAAAGCACAGTGGGAATTGAATTGAATGTGTGCCCACGCTAGCTTTTCCATGGAAAAGCCTGCTTGCAAATGCATGGTTGTTTTGCAGGAGAATTTCTATGAACTGGAAGGGGATGGGAAAAACGCAGCCCTGCTTTTGCATTTATCACCTTTTGCCCCAGGAGCTTTAGGACCATCTTTAAACACCCGGGTCTCTGTCATTGTAAGAGAAGCCCCACAACGTCTGGTGGAGAAAGCAAGCTGGCACGTACCAGGAGAACCCCAGCTCTGCCTCATGCCAGCTAGAGGCTGGTGGGAAAGTTAGGTATCCGCTCTGAGAGGTCAATTTCCTCACCTGTAAAATGATGATAATTATGGTTACTACAAAACAGTAACTGTCTCCACAAGAAATAAGGGACATAAAATTCTTTAGTCTATTGCCTGGAACACAGTAACTACTGATGGAAGCTTACCTATTGCAGCTACTATCTTGCCTCTTGAGCAAACATGACTATCTCAATGTGATATGTCTGCATTCCAGATACCCCTTCCCTTATAAATCCAAAGTAAAAAGTACTACGGTTGTCCATCCATGAAGAAGACACTGATGACTGAAACGACCACAACGAAGCTTGAATAGCAAACGCTCAGATCCAATAGCTAAGAGGGAGCAGCCCAAAATGAAAGTAGAGAGCCCCGATTCCTAAATAACGCCTTCAAAAATGTTTTTCTTTGAAAGCCATTATAAAATGGCATCAGAAACTTTCCCGACTAGCACGATCATGAAATCATAATTCTCTACGCCACAGCAAAATTTTAGTCAAACTTAAGAGTCCCAGGAATTTCAAAGTCTGTGCGTATTAAAAAAAAAAAATTCACCAGCTCAAAGAAAATCAAACTCCACATATTTTTATCCGAAAATATAATCAGAGATGACCCCATTTTATATACAAGGAACACGCCTATAAGCACTTAAGATGTTTATAATTGAAAACTTCCACTCAAGTTCAAGTTGACAGCTAGGAACTAAGTAAATAGAAACTAAATGGCCGAATAGCATCCACCTTACAGTTGTGGGCTCCATTTGCTACTTTAATCTCCAACTGGGAATATTAGTTCAATAAAATAAATATTTTTAATTTCCTCTATGCATTTCCTCAAACCATGCCAATGCACTTATCTATGGCTCACTTGAAAGATTTGTTAAGCAACTCCCCACTTCCTTAAAAGAGGATGTTTGATTTTCTTATGAAAATGAAGGAATGGACGTGAGTGCTCATTGTTTTAATGCTCTGAGCCCTTAATCACTTCCAGCTCTGATTCATCAGAAAAAATAGTGCTCTTGAGGGATTTTTTTTTTTGGTCACTAAATATTGTTTTTCATTTTGAGATATTTATTCCTCACCAGAAAATGATACCGTATTTTCCCCCTAATGATGAAGGATGAAAGATGGAGAGAATTCCATTTGGTGATTATTGGACCACGAAGAAGTAAACTGACTCAGAAAACAAATCCCCAAAAGAAAAATAAAACATATTATGGGAGGGGGAAGCATGGAATTCTTGGCAAACATTCAATTGCACCCAGGATTGGTAATGTGATAACGTCCTTGTTTTGTTAATATTTGGGGGGGGGGGGGGGGAGTGAGAGAGGAGTAAAGCTCTGGGGTGTTAGCTTTGGGCCAGAATCTCTACTCTCCATCATTAGTTCAGCCAGCAAGAGTATTTACAGACACAAATGCCCAGAGGCCTCACAGAAGGTTGTAACACTACCCAGGCCACAGGCAAGGGTCCAAGATGCCATCCTTTCCTGCAAGGGGGAAGACGGAACCTTGATCTCCACAGTTCAGTGGTCAATGGGAATCACCTCCAAAAAAAGTCCGCTCTGAACATCATCCACACGGGCCTGGAGCATCACATCCAAATCAGAGCAGACAGGTGAATTCTCGAAGTGAGACCTGCCGATTGATTCTGCCAGATCCCCCTGATTCACTGGGCAATTGTCCCACTTCACTTTGGACTGGTGCTTCCAATTTCCCGGTGCTGGTGTCTAAGCAGACTTTGACAGGAAAAACATAGCCCCAACTTTGGAAATCGTGGCCACATCTGCATTCTTCAAAGGGCTATACCTAAGTGGTGTATGTGATAAAAGAGTTCAAGTCAATGCTACAGTAATACACCACCCCTTTCTGGAACCTGAAAGTCAGGGAGTATGGAATTTTTTAGCGACAGTTCTCTTTTGAGTTTAAAGGAGGAGAAAAAGTACCCCAGGAGGAAAATTGAAAGGGAAACAAACCAAAAAAAAAGACAAACTGAAGGGGAGGAAAGATAAGTTTAGTCCAAACCCGGCCCCCAAGGCAGTTTTGAGTCTCTAATTCTCTTACGTGACCTTTTTTTAATCCCTAGATTGTGAAATGTATAGGAAAAAGAAAACTCAATTGCTCAAAATCTTACCTAATTCTGAAAAGTCTCCTCTATCATCTCGGAGCCTTATCTTCCCTCCCCATCAAATGTTGATTAAGTTGATCATGAAGATGTTGTCTTTTGATTACGACTTGCAAGGCACTTTCAATGGGAAGAAGTAGAGCTAAAGCACAGCTTAAGGGGTGCAGTTGTCTCTGTGGGTACGTTTCCATTCTTCACTATTATTTTCATCATAATCATTGTCACTGAAAGCGTTTCAAGGTATCAATAGTCCTTGAAGCTGCTGTACTATAAGCTCCCAAGGATGCAGAACATTCGCTTCCTGGGGACTATTGTGGAACATACGCGACGACACTTTTTTACCAATGCTCAGAAATGTCTGGGGCGGAGAAATTAGCCCTGGCAGTGCTAATTAGCAGAAACACAGACGAATTCCTTCCCTGTGTGATTACGCTCAGTGGATGATGAGGTGGTCATAGGCAGTTTGTTAATTTCTCTCCTCTTCCTAGGCTCAGAGTAGGGTTGGACGTCCCTTCCAGGGCTTTGAAGTTCGGCATGGTCATGTGACTTTTTTGACCCATGACACATGAGAAATGGCAGGTGTCACCTCGGGCTGAAGCTCCAGCCAGGGCGATCTTCCCCATGTCCCCTTCCTCCTGGTGCGGTTGAGTGCAGAAACAGGTGCAGAGAGGAGCTGCCATCATTCTGAGACCCTAATTGTCTACAGCTGGTGGACACCTCTCCTTGACCCATGCTGGACACTCAATGGGATCAAGAAGTAAACTTCCAGGCAGGTGGGGGGATGGGTGAAGTAGGTAATGGGGGTTAAGGGGTGTATGGGCCACCTGGGTGGCCCAGACAAGCTGAGCTTCTGACTCTTGACCTCAGCTCAGGTCATGATCCCAGAGCCATGGGATCAAGCCCCGCCTTGGGCTCCACATTGAGTGTGGAGCCTGCTTAAGATATTCTCTCTCTCTCTCAATTAAAAAAGTATATAAATAAATTTTTTAAAAAGAGTACATGCGATGAGCACCAAGTAATGTATAGAAGTGTCGGATCACTACATTGTACACCTGAAACTGTGAGTTCATGAGAACTGAACTGCAGTTCATGAGATTGAGCCCCTCATCAGGCTCCACACTGACAGCACATGGAGCCCACTTGGGATTCTGTCTCTCCCTCTCTGTCTACACCCCTACACTGCTCATGCTCACCCTCCCACAAAATAAATAAATAAACTTTAAAAAAAAAAACTTAAAAAAGAAAAAAAAAGAAAGAAGAAATACACTCTCGTAGTTTTAAGCCACTGAGGTTTTGATGGGTATTTTCTACTATCAGGTAACCTTCGTTATCCTAACCAACATCGATGGCAAATAGCCAAACCTGGAGAGTTTAAAGTTACTGGTGGTCACATCAGAAAGAAGGAATGTAGGTTTTTCTGAGCATCCACCAAACTCTCCAGGTTTTCTGTTATTGAATCACTAACTCGGAGACATTCAATCGTTCCCTAGTGAAGATCCAATTGAGACAGAAAGTGCTAGGAAAAAAGGCATGACATGCCCTGTAAGCAACCGAAAGTCACCAGTCTAGTCCACACAAATTGCAACATAATTTGGAGCTCTCATCCGACCGATTGAGTTCTGTTTCAAACAATGCACCACCTTCTTACCGCTGTCCGGGCAGACAGGCGCGGATTCCTGATCATTTTCGGAACTGTTCATTTAAAGACTACACTGCTCCAGATAGAAGCCTGCTTCAAGAGCGCTTACTTTTAAGAAAACCAAATCTCACAAAATTAGTACATTTACACATTCAAAGTGAGGTGGCAAATGTGAAAAACCCATCTGTGCCCACCCTCCCCTCCACCCCACAAGTTCTACCACCACCCAGAGCTGTAGCTATGCATGAAAAATCTCACACATGCAAAGTATAGAGGCTCTTTGAAAAGTTGGCCCAGCGTGTCTTATATGTGAGTTGCAGTCTTACAGAGTCTTGCCAGCAACAACAAAGAGGAAAAGAAAAGGAAAGGTTTTCTTTTCTCTGAACTTGGGAATGAAACATAAAACTCCTCTTTTCTACAAGGCTGAATGGCTCCAATTTTCCACCCCCAGGATGATCTCTTACTGGCCATTACCTTCCTGATATCCACGTGGCTTTTTCGGGGGCATTTCTTCCCTCCCAAATTAATCACACGGCGGCAGTGCCCTAAAGAGACGCTCCAGTTCCCTGCTGAGGGGCCAGGGGTCATCACCGGACCTCAGGGTCATTGTAAAGATTAAGTGAAATGGACAACACGACTGCTCTGAAATGTTCAAAGTGCCATGGCGATGGCATTATTTCTACCACCCCCAGCTTCTGTCACGTCCACCGTGTCTGCTGTGTCTAACGGTTGTAAGTTTTCTGACGTCTCGACCACAGGTAAGTACAGAGGGAATTAAAACCTGCTGGAAACGCTCCAAGTACAAAATGCACACTGAAACCCTGCGAATTGGGTGTTATTGTCTCCAAGAATGCAGAAGGGTGCACAGAACTCAGCGGCTGACGCAGGGGAACACACACAGTGTAAGCGGAGAGCCCCTGTCAGAACCCTGTCTGTCTGTCGGTTGACTCAACATGCACACGGTGCGGCCTCCCATCTAAGGGGTCTTTTTCCTTCCAGACAAGTCTCTTCCCGAAAGGATGGGTGTGGAAGTGCCACCTGGATAGCTGATGAGAAGAATGCATAAAATGCCTGCTTATTGTACACCTGAAACTAATATAACATTCTATATTAACTGGAATTAAAACAAAAACTTAAAACAAAAGAGTGATCTAAAAAATAAAATAAAATAAAATACCCATGTTAAGTTGGCTAGGCAGAATTCTCAGCCTAAAGTTTCTTAGATGCAACCAAAGCCGGCCAGACATAGGAGGGTCCAAACATGCAAGTAAAAAAGACAGGGTTTGCGCCCATTACGAAGACAGAGGGCAAGGCTGAGCGACTGTGGACAAGAAATTAGAGGGGCACCTAAGTGGCTCAGTCAGTTAAGCATCTGACTCTTGGTTTCCACTCAGGTCCTGATCTCACGGTTCGTGAGTTTGAGCCTCATATGGGGCTCTGTGCAGGGCACTGAGCCTGCTTGGGATTCTCTCCCTGTCTCCCTCTCTCTCTGCCCCTCCACCTTCCCCAGCTTGTGCATGCCCTCTCCTCTCTCTCTCTCTCTCTCTCTCTCTCTCTGTCTCTGTCTCCCAAACATAAATAAATAAACATTTAAAAAAGGAAATTAGGGAGGAAGGTCGATTAGAAATTCAATGAGAATTGCATGAAAAATTAGTTGTCCATCAACATATATTGGTTTGAAATTTCCACTAGCTTGGCAAATCCCCATAGAAAGGAGACAGCATGGCTATCTCTATGAAAGAAAACAAAAAAGGGAAAGATAAGGATACTATAGCTAAAGAATTGTCAATAGATGCATAAAGAAAATTGAAACTCGATGGTGGGACAGAGAAGAAATCCCAGCAATATCACTGGGAGAGAAGTGACCCACAGCGGGAAGCAAAACAAAAACAAAAACAAATGTGAGAATGGGAGACTAATTTTATTTTTTTTTATTTTTTTAATGTTTATTTATTTTTGAGAGAGAGTCAGAGGGTAAGCAGGGGAGGGTCAGAGAGCGAGGGAGACACACAGAACCCAAAGCAGGCTCCAGGCTCCGAGACGTCAGTGCAGAGCCCGATGCGGGGCTTGAACTCACAAACCCGCGAAATCATGACCTGAACGGAACCCGGACACAACGAACTGAGCCACCCAGGTGCCCCTGGGAGACTAATTTTAAACTTTTAAGAGGGGCGGGGGAGGCAAAAGAGAAGAAAATCCAAGAAACAAAACGAAAAATACTAAAACTCAGGAGTTTGAAAGGCTCCAAATTTATTTCTACAAAAAGTGAATACATACTGTCTCCTTAGAAAACAAGCTGAAAAAGGTATCAGAGGCACTAGAAAAATCACCAGGGGCCAAATCATCCGATCCAGGTTAAGAATGCCGATTAATCTGAGGTGAGTGGGTGGCATAGTCGGTGAAGTGTCCAACTCTTTTTTTTTTTTTAATGTTTATTTATTTAGAGAGATAGACAGACAGAGTGTGAGCAGGGGAAGGGCAGAGAGAGAGGGAGACACAGAGTTAGAAGCAGGCTCCAGGCTCTGAGCTGTCAGCACAGAGCCCGTCGAGGGGATGAAACTCACAGACTGTGAGATCATGACCTGAGCCACAGTCAGACGCTCAACCAGCTGAGCCACCCAGGCGCCCCAAGTGTCCAACTCTTGATCTCCACTCAGGTCATGATCTCACAATTCGTGGGTTCGAGCCCCTCATTGGGCTCTGCACTGATGGTGCAGAGCCTGCTTGGGATTCTGTCTCTACTTCTCTCTGACCCTCCCCTTCTTGTGCTCTCTCTCTCTCTTTCTCAAAATAAATAAACTTTAAAAAACATTAAAAACAAAAAGAATGCTGATAAATCCATTAGCTATTTGAGAAGGCATAACAAAAATAAGAGAAAGGAAAATCTCGTAATACTCAAAACATAGGCAGATTTTTAAAAAATAAACAAAAGCATCTTAAGTAAAAAAAATATATGAAGGGGTGGTGCCTGGGTGGCTCAGTCGGCTGGACGTCCAACTTCAGCTCCAGTCATGATCTCATAGCTCGTGAGTTCAAGCCCCACGTCGGGCTCTGGGCTGACAGCTCAGAGCCTGGAGCCTGCTTCAGATTCTGTGTCTCCCTCTCTCTCTGCCCCTTCTCCAGCTCACGCTCTGTCTCTCTCCTTCAAAAATAAACATTAAAAAATATATTTTGTTGTTGTTGTAAACCTCCAGACTTTTATTCAAGTACTTTTCTCCACTTATTTTCCTACTTTACATACCCAAAAAGTTACACATTCATCTCAAATAATTTAAAAATACATAATCTCTTGCTTCATTTCTTTGGGAGTGGTAGCACAAGAAATTTCTCATTTTGGAGGAAATGAGAATATTCCTTTATGGTATTCTCTAATTTTGATCTATCTATTTTAATCATCCAATCTATTTTTTTTTAATTTAGCCCACTTAATTTGTTTACTGAGTTAACTGGTTCACCAACTTAACTGGAATTTATAGCGAAATTATCACTCATTTCAGTCCAAACAGGCCAGCCATTTAAGGATATAGACACATGATGTGCTTTCCTCAATTTTAATGAATTTACACTGCTTCCTCACAGCAGATTATTTGCAAAATGGCTTTTTAAACAATTCTGGATCTACAATATGAACATTCAGTATTGCATAGTGAATGTTCACTCATAAATTCCTAACATTGAAGGGATAATTTAATAGCCCATGCTACTTTATTTGGATAATTTAGTAGTCTATGCCTTTTCTTATGGAGAATTATACCTCGAAAAAGCACATTTCCTGATCTCTTTTAGCAATCTTTTCCATCAGAAAAATCTTCCTGGTTGATAATATAAGAGTGAGGGGAAAGTTAAGACACTGTATAGTATTCTTAAAACAAATAGTAAAAAAGAAAACGCTTCTATACTTAAAATGATAATGCTTTCCAGCCTAGAGCATAAAAATATAGTTTACAAAACTGTCCTGGGTCATTTCTGCAATGTCATGGTCATATTTTCTACATAACGTCTATGAAAGAATCATTTAGATTTCTGGTTTCAGTGCTTTCACTGGGGAGAACAGGACATCTATCAGTGTGCTGCTTTTTTTTTTTTTTTTTTTTTTTCACTCAGATGCCTATTTCATATTTACTTAGCAAAATGGCCCTGGCAAAGCCAACTGTTTGCAGTGACCCTGTTCGGTCAGGAAACTTGGGGTGCAGACTGGCTTGAGTTGAAACAATAATGAGCTTTAAAGGCGTTAGGGTGCTGCTCCTGCTGCCCCGGGGAAGAGAATCCAATTTGTGGCCCCACTCATCACTGAATACAGCCTCCAACCAAGGAGCCTAACCAGAACCAACCGGAAGCCTCAGAGCCCGTGCAACACCCCTACCAAAAGTATCACTTGAACAGAAAGCACAGTCTTGGCCTCCCCTCTCAGCAGAGCAAAACTGGTGGCCTCCTCTTCCCAGGGAATCCAGAGAACACTCTAACCTGCTTTGGATGCCCAATCAATGAATTAGACAGGCTCTGGGTCTGGTCCTGCTTCCCTGCCAGTGCAGGGCTATGAATCAGCCTCAACAGTTGCCTCATCCAAAAACAGACCATAATTAGCATGCCCCACCTTCCCAAGGACATTACAAGCACACACACCCAAAAAGTCAACCTGAGCTGATTGGTGAAGAACCATCTGTGCCAAAACCTGTAAACTCCGAAAGAAGAGCACAATTACTCAAATGTGAAAATACCAACATAAGGAATCAAGGACTATGAGGAATCACATAAATAATCCCACCAAAGAAAACTAATAAAGTTCCAATAACGGACCCTAAAGAAATGGAGATCTACGAACCACCAGACAAAGAATTCAGAATAATCCTCTTAAAGAAGTTTAGTGGACCACAATAAACCACAGACATAGTTAAACTAAGTTAGGAACACAAAGCATGAACAAAATAAGTAGTTCCTAAGGAAAAGGCAGCTATCAAAAGGGAGTGAGAGAGAGAAAGAAATCCTAGAGTTGAAAGAAATAATAACTGAACTAAAGAATTTAATAGAGAGTTTCAAAAGTAGATCTGACTTTGCAGAAGAAAGAATCAGTGACCTGGAGGATAGAACATTGGGTAGCATCCATGAGAGAGAAAAAAGATAAAAGAATAAAAAAAGAATGAAGAAAGCCTACATGAACTATGGAACATAATGAAAAAAACAAACAAACAAACAATAGTCCCATTATGGGAATTCCAGAAGGATTAGTGAAAGAGAAAGGGAAAGAATGAATAATTTAGCCAATAATGGTTAAAAACTTCCTAAACCTGGGCAAAGAAATGGACATCCAGATCCATGAGGCCCAAAGAATCCCAAGTAGGTTGAACCTAAATAGGATTACACCAAGACACATTATAAGTAAATTGTCAAAATCAAAGATGAACAATGAATTTTAGGAACAATAAAGAAGAGAGAGAGAGAGGTTACATACAAGGAAACCCCCAGTAGTTTCTCACCAGAAATTTTTTGGACCAGGACAGAATGGGATGACATATCCAACATACTGAAATAAAGTAATTGTCAACCAAGAATTCTATGCCAGGCAAAGCCGTCAAAGCAAAAGAGAGAAAAAGCCTTTTCCAAACAAACAAAAGCTGAAGGGATTCATCACCGCCAAACCTCCCTTAAAATAAATACTAAAGGAAGTTCTTTGGGTGGAAGTAAAAGAACACTAATTAACAACATAAAATCATAAAATGGTATTGTAAATATCATGGTAATGGGATATATATATATATATATATAGTCATAGATTCTGCAATATGGTAATAATGGTCATTATTCACTTACACATTCACTTCCAACTGCAGTTTAAAAGTTAAAAAAAAAATGTAGTAAAAGTTACCATAACTACAATAATCCGTTATTGCTATACAATATGAAAAAACATGTAGATTTTATGCACCCAACATGGGAGCAAAAACGAACAGAAATAAAGGTAAAGATAAACAGTAATACAATAATAGCTGGGGACTTTCATACCCCATTCTCAACAATAGATAGAACATCTAGACAGAGAATCAATAAGGAAACAGAGGATTTGAACAATGCTATAGACCAGATGGACCTAATAAACATGTACAGAATATTCTATCCAACAACAACAGCACAATACCCATTTTTTCTCAACCTCACGTGAAATATTTTCTAGAATAGACCATGTGTTAGGCCACAAAACAAGTCTTAGTAAATGTGTAAAGACTGAAATCATACAAAGTATCTCCTCTGACCACAATGGCATGAAACTAGAAACCAAGAACAAGAGGTGAACTAGAAAATACATGAACTGATGGACATTAAACAACACCCCTTGATAGGCCAATGGATCAAAAAAAGAATTAAAGGGGAAATAAAAAAGCTGCTTGAGGCAAATGAAAATGGAATCACAACATATCAGAACAGGGATGCAGCAAAAGCAATTCTAAGAGGGAAATTCATAGCAATAAACGCCTACAGTGAGAAACAAGAAAAACCCCAAATACGTAACCTAACTCTATGCCTTAAGGAACTAGAAAAAGAAAAACAAACTGAAACCAAAGTTAGCAGAAGACAGGAAATAATAAAGATTATAGCAGAAATAAATAACATAGAGAATGGGAAAATAATAGAAAAGATTAACCAAACTAAGACTTTGTTCTTTGAAAAGATAAGCAAAATTGGCAAGTCCTTAGCTAAATTAACCAAAAAAAGAACGAGAGAGAAAAGACCCAAATCAACAAAATCATAAATGAAAAAGGAGACAACACAATTGATACCACAGAAATTCAAAGGATCATAAAAGGCTGCTATGAACAATTATATGCCAACAAACTTGACAACATAGAAGAAATGGAAAAGGTCTTAGAAACACATAACTTACCAAGATTGAATCAAAAGAAATAGGAAATCTGAATAGACCCATTACTAGTAATGAGATTGAATCAGTAATCAAAAATATCCCAGAACCAGGACCAGGTCGGGGCTTCACTGGTGAATTTTACCAAACATTTAAAGAAGAATTAACACCAATATTTCTCAGTCTTTTCCCAAAAAATCAAAAAGGAAGGAACACTCCCAAAGTCATTTTATAGGCCAGTATGATCCTAATTCCAAAACCAGAAAAGGACACTACTACGAAAGAAAATTAGTGGTCGATATTCCTGATGCATATAAATGCAAAATTCTCAGTAAAATACTAGGAAACAAAATTCACCAGCACATTCACTATAATCAAGTAGAATTTATCCCTTGGGTGCAAGGATAACTCAACATCCACAAATCAATTAATGCAACCCATCACATTAATAAAATGAAAGAAAAGAATCATATCATCATCTGAATAGGTGCAAAAAAAAACAGTTGACGAAATTCAACATCCATTCATGATAAAAAAAAAAAAAAAACCTCTTAACAAATTCAGTATGAAAGAAATATCTCTCAAGTACCAAAGGCCATATATGGCAAGCCCACAGCTAATATCATACTCAATGGTGAAACATTGAAAGCTGTTCCTCTAAGATGAGAAACAACACAAGAATGCCCATTCCCTCCACTCCTATTCAAGTGCCTAGAGCACTTATGCAAGAAAAAGAAATAAAAGGTATATCGTAATTGGAAAGGAAGAAGTAAACTTGCCTGTATTTACAGATGACATAATTTTATAGAGAGAAAATCCTAGAGTCAGGGAAAAAACTGTTAGGTTGAATCAATGAATTCAGTAAAGTTGCAGGATATAAAATTAACATACAAAAATCTGTAGTGTTTCTATACACTAGCAATGAATTTTCTGAAAGAGAAATAAAGAAACCAATCCCGTTTACGTTAACATTGAAAACAACAAAATACTTCAGAGTAAATTTAACTGACAAGGTGAAATATTTCTACTCTGAAAACTCTAAAGACATTGAGGAAAGAAATCAAAGACACAAATAAATAAAAAGCGTATCTCTTTTTTAAATTTTTTTAATGTTTATTTATTTTTGAGACAATGCGAAGAGACAGAGTGCAAGCAGTGGAGGGGAAGAGAGAGGGAGACACAGAATCCGAAGCAGGCTTCAGGCTCTGAGCTGTCAGCACAAAGCCCGACACAGGGCTCGAACTCCCGAGCTGTGAGATCATGACCTGAGCCAAAGTCGGATGCTTAACCAACTGAGCCACTCAGGCGCCCCAAATAAAAAGCATATCTTATATTCATGGATTGGAAGAATTAATATTGTTAAAATGTCACTAATATCAAAAGCCATCTATGAATTCAATGCAATCTCTATCAAGACACTAATGGCATTTTTTACAGAAGTAGAAAAAATACTCCTAAAATCTATATGGAACCATGAATGATCCCAGATAGCAAATAAAATTCTGAGAAAGAAAAACAAAGCAGGAGGTATAACACTTCCTAATTTCAAGCTATACTATAGAGCTATAGTCATCAAAACAGTATGATCCTGGCATAAAACCAAATAGACCAAAAGAACAGAATCGAGAGCCCAGAAATAAACCCAAGCATATACAGTCAACTAAAATTTGACAAGCAAGCCAAGAATGCTCAATGGGAACAAAAAAAAGACAGTCTCTTCAATAAATGGGGCCAGAGAAGTGAATATTCACATGTAATGAAACTGGACCCATATTTTACACCACCCACAAAAATTTACTCAAAATGGGTTAAAAACATAAATTTAAGTCCTGAAATTCCTAAGAGAAAACATAGGAATAAAGCTCCTTGACGTGGGTCTTGGTAATGACTTAGGGGATAAAACACCAAAAGCACAAGCAAAAAAGCAAAAATAAACAAGTGGGACTACATCCAACTAAAAAGCATCTGCACAGCAAAAGAAACTATAACAAAGCAAAAAGACAAATTATGGAATGGGAAAAAATATTGATAAACCATATATCTGATAAAAGGTTAATATCCACAATATGTAAAGAACTCATACAACTCAATAGCAAAAAAAAGAAAAACAAAAACAAAACCAATTATTAAAACGGGCAAAGGACTATTTTCAGATCTTCTCCCAACAAGATATATAAAAGCCCAACAAGTACATTAAAAATGTTCGATATCACTAGTCATGACAGAAGTGCAAATTAAAACCACAATGAGATATCACCTCATACTCACAGAATGGCCATCACCTAAAAGACACAAGATGACAAATGCTAGCATTGATGTGGAAAAAAGGAAACCCCTGTGCACTGCTGGTGTGATTATAAATTGGTGCAGCCACGACGGAAGACAGTATGGAGCCTCCTCCAAAAGTTAAAAACAGAACTACCGTATGATCCAGCAATTTCACTTCCGAGAATATATCCAAAGTAAACAAAAACACTAACTCTAAAAGATACCTGCACCCCCATGTTCATAGCAGCATTATTTACAATAGTCAAGACACGGACACAACCTAGGTCCATTGAGGGATGAATGGATAAAGAAGTCCTGGGATATATATAGCAATGGAATATTATTCAGCCATCAAAATCGAGGAAATCCTACCACTTGTGACAACAAGGATGGACCCTGGGGACATTATGCTAAGTGAAGTAGGTCAGAGAAAGACAAATACTCTAAGATCTCAATTAAGTGTGAAATCTAAAAGGAAAAGAAAAAATGCCCTCATAGAAAAAGAGATCGGACTTGTGGTTACTGGAGGTGGGGACCAGGGGAAGGGAGAATTGCAGGAAGATGGTTAAAGGGCACCAACTTTCACCGGGGGTCCAATGCACAACATGATAACTATATGATGTATAAGAAAGTTGTTGGGGTGCCTGGGTGGCTCAGTCGATTAAGCATTCCACTCGGTATCAGTTCAGGTCATGATCTCAGAGTTCATGAGACTGAACCCCCTCATCGGGCTCTCCGCTGACAGTGCAGAGCCTACTTTACAATCTCTCTCTCACTCTCTCTGCCTCTCCCCTGCTCACACTCTCGTGCTCTCTCTCAAAAATAAATAAACTTTAAAAAAAAAAAAAGGTTGTTAAGGGAGTAGATCCTAAGAGTTCTCATTGCACGGAGGAAAGAACATATTTTTTTTTCCTTTTCTCTCTTCTTTCTTTTCTTTTTACTGTATCTATATGATAAGACGGATGTTAGCTGAACCTATGTGGTAATCATTTTACAATATACGTAAATCAAACCATCATGCTATACGCCTTAAACTTAGAGAAGGATGCATGTCAATTATTTCTTAATAAAACCAAGGAGAAGGGGAGAAGAAAAACACTGTCCTGTGATTCACATAAATAAATAATTACATGAATATAAAAATTCAAAAGACATAAGAAAATATTCTCTAGGTAGACACCAGTCTAAGAAATCTGAGTTGAAGGATTTCAATTCTCACCTCTGCAAACCATAAGCTCTCCAAGATGAAATTCCATCCCCCTGAAAATGCTATCCAACTGAAAAAAAAATTATCATGATAAACCAATCGTGTTTCCAAATCAAAATAATGTATGTTAATTACAGCAGGAATACTGGGACCTCAGGGAAGGGACTTGAAAGAGTCCGTGGCAAAAGAGTGCCAGAGTTCTCTTTTTTTGTTTGTTTCTCTGTCACTTTCCATTTCATGGGATGTCTTATGACCTCCCGCTGCACAGCAACACTGAATCACGGTGAAGGTAACAGTACTTTCGACCTGTAAGGCATCTTTTTTCCTTAGGTACTTCTGACACACTTTATTTCATCTTCCAAGGTCCTTACGATACTGAAGTAAAATACCATTTACCCCGTGTATATGCAGGGGAATAAACACATACATTGTTGACTGAATGGGCTACAGTTAAACCTAAAACAGCTAATGTTACCAATGGCATGTCATTCAATCTTATTGTGGTAGCTTTACCAATATGCTCAAAGAGGTTCCCGGGAGAACATTCCTAGGTAGAAAGCTCAAGGGTCAAAGCGCAGAATTGCTGCACGGGGCCAGGGGTGGGTGGGGCAGGGGAGGACTCGGGAAAAGCAGAGCGGACAGAACACAGAGTTCTCACAGGACAGCTTCGGTCATTCAGATCTCTTCCAGTAGAGACAAAATGGCATCGATAGTAAGCATCGGTCTTTTATTTCCCTTCATTCCAAAGATGAAAATGCCACATCATTAGCCAAATTTACTCTGACCTCCTTCCCACCTCCTGGGGTGGCCTCGTACTCAGATGGAATCAACGCACCTTTCCACAAAGGTAAATAAATAACCGTAAGAGGTAGATCAATGACTTAACTGCTTAAGGAAACATTCAGTGCAGGATGTATTTCTGGTTTTGACAAGTTTCGGGGCATTAGAGTTATGGTCTTTTGGGAAAAAAGCATATTTTCATTTCCTTCCCCATCAAAATTTGGTCTGTGATATTTCAATCCTTAATTGTGCCCTTTTTTGTCATTCCAGTTGGTCGTGAAAAGTTCTGTCACCCATTAGAAATATGAATTAACAATAAATAAATCTCAGGTTTCCTAGTGTCATCAGGATACATCATCACGTATCGTATATGAGCCAAGTCAGACTTCCTATGAACTTCACGACAGCCTCCATCTCGGCTCTACTGGACCCCTTCAAAGCCATCCTCCCGGAAAAATAGTCTCCGTGGGGCTTTGAACTCAGAAAAAGTTACCACTTCTTACTCTAGTGGAAGAGTTTTAACAGATCTACGACAGAGAAAACTATCTGGGGAGAGAGAGAAGGAAAGGTGGGAGCAAGCGCTTGCCTGAGGTTGGAATCTGGTTTGTAGCTTGCGTGGAGTTAGCCCCTACACCCAGCTGCCACGCTGACATGATTGATCTTATGGGCTCAAAAAAAAGTAGCAATAATAATAATAATGTGGGAGAATCTGTCCAGTCAATACCTCTCAAATTAAGAAATTCTGCGTAACAGATCAGATCCGCTTTGGAGGTTTGGTCTGTCAAACACCAGAAAAACGAAAATTTTAGAAAGCCTTCTAGATGTTGGAGGTCCACTGAGTCAACTATGTGAAAATGTAGAGGGCCTGCTGAGGCGCTCTTCTCCCAAGGGCGCCAACAGCAGATTCCCAGCCACATTTGCTACTCTTCACCGGCCCACTCCACGCATTCTCTCTGACCTCTGGGGTTGAAATATCAAGCCGAACCTTTTGGAATGTATCATCAGGCTGGCATCTGTGCTCAGCAGTAGAGCCTCTGAATTCAAAACAGGACTGTTTCCTGGCTCAGTACTCCAGCTCCAAATTCCTTAGGCTCAAAACTGATGGGAAAACAGATCTTCAGCATTCTTCTGATTTAGAAATCATTCAAACTGACAACAGATAAGAAATTGACAAGGAGATACAAAATCCTTAATTTACATAGCTGTCTCTTTTTCCCTTCTACATAGTAAAGAACAGAGCGTCCTTAACCTTGATTTTCTCACTTCTCTCCGTTTAAAGCACAGCCCATAACATTAATTAAAGTGTGTGTGAGCTGCAGGGTACAAGTTATATTTCATATGCTGTACCACATGGCACTCTAGAAAAGCTGTACAATTTAGGTGTTCTTTTTTCCCAACTCAATATGTATGCAGCCCTGCACGCTATTCAGCATAACTCACCTTTACTCCACTCAGAAACTGCACAGTAACAACCTAAAAATAAATGCACAGGATACGGCAAATGCTGACGGCACTGGTGGCCTGAGGATTTAGGTGAATGGAGGTGAATTTCCCACCTGGAACTACGGAATGTGGTTGCTGAAAAGGGCATCTGAGATGATCCAGCACGACCCTTTTATTTCACAGATAAGACCTGTAGCAGACAAGTGGCTACAGAAGGTAGGTTAAACCAGTAGTAGGCAGTAACCCCAAGTATTTTTTATCATTTAAAGTCTTTCCACTACACCACAGTCATAAAGCTCTTTGAGATACTGTGGTAAGTTAGGCTTTTACCAGGAAAAAAAAAAATCATGTGCATATACACACACACAAATGTTTGTGTATAAACTCGGGAGTTTCAGAGAGCCTTTGAAGTTGATCTTTGGATGTTGAACTTGTCCATGATCCCCAGATTAGGAACTCTGGTGCCAGAAGAAGCAACTTTTCTAAGTAGAAAGTGCTACTTTTAACCCCTTTCAAAACTTATCTCCTCTAGAATGTAAACTAGATTTAATGATGTGGTCTACAATATTCAAGGGAAATGCAGTTCCAACAATTCAAATAGATGAATGAAGCCCTAATCAATATTTCCATATTTTTAGCATGCGTCAAGTAAAAAAAAATGCATAAGAGAAATTTAAACCTATATGTATTTTACTACTGATTTCACATATGGACGGAATATCTTTTCTCCTAATATGGAGATAGCTCAGCAGTATTTAAATGATTCCTTATTCCAAGTCATATAAATATGCACCAGATGTATCTTTTGTAAATGTTATGTTTTTCAACTTCTCAGCATTTGCAAGTAGTTGAAAGCTATGTCAAGCATGCTTTAATGGGGCATAAAAGTGTATTGTATTCAAAGACGGCACAGCTCTGTAACAGGTGAAAATACAAACGTTGTCAATGGATACATTTTCATTTTATTGATTTACACGGCATAATAGAATGTCCTGTATTCTTCTTGACATGCAAGTTCTATAGCAATTGAAATATAACTTGATATTTAAAAAATCATGCTTACATTAATGGGTTCTCTAGATGACAAAAAATTCAAAACAACAGAATTTTATGACGAGAAGGCAGCCAGAGACCAACTAAATCCCTCACCCGAGTTTAACAGATGAAAAATCAGAAAGCAAGAGTTACATGAGGCAACCAAATCTCTAAACTAGTTGTGGCTTAGTGCATGAATTTATATACCCCTAAATCTAAGGAACTTCACTGAGCTCTTTATACTGTCTGCCTCTTGACTATCTAAACAAACAACAACAACAAAAAAAAACCAGAAAAAACTGTAAAACATATTATCATTTATTGATTTCCTGAGACTCACTGGAAAGAAGTTGATATGATCTATATTTTGCAAACTGTCAAATTATCTTATGGGAAGTAAATATAGAAGTAAAATGCCAATTGCCAACATTAAAAATTGCCAAAGAGTACCATAGTGCTATTTCTTCAATATAAATTTTGAATGGACTCAAGATGTGCTTTTTTTGTTTTGAATACAAAAGCTATCGTAGTAAATTCCTTTCGGAACATTTTCTTTGAGGTGAAATATATCAAAGTTGTTTAGGAAATATATTCTAGTCATATGTAATTGATAGTTCATCTTGAAAGCAGTGTCTCTTCAAATAAAAGTTAACATAGATTGATAGCTTATTGTAAAACTTTTTTCATTTTTCTTTTTTTTTTTTTTTTTTTTGCGCTATGGAAAAAGTAAACCTTATCTCGTGTCATTTTATGTGACTTTTCTAGCATCTCTAAGCAGAGCACAGCATTTGAAGGTATACATTAGTTTATGCTGACTTTCCCCTGGCTCATTTTTCCAACTTTAGTTCCCTCCTGTCACGTGTTTTTATAAATCGCATCAAATTCCTTCTTGGAATGAGGTAGAATATTAACTAATTAATAGCTAATTAATTAATTGGTGAAAGTCATTTTCCAGAAGCCAAGTAACCTTTTCACTTTGACCTTTACAAATAGCATTTTACCCTTTGGGGGGCCAGTGGCAGAAATGAAGATTTCATTTAGAATGCAATTATTATTGAGGGGTTTTTTTCAACCTTTATGTCACTGTTACTGTGAGTAGAGCACCAGTGTTTCTCCAAGTTCCACAGCTAACTGTATTTCCTCTTAGACCCCGAATGAAAGCACTCATTTCCCTCCAGCCAGGAAACGGCATTTGCACACTCTGATCCCTAGTCAGCGTAATGAGGAGCAGTGCCCAGATTCACAGCTCTCCCTTGGGGGGGCACGGAGTCCAGTCTCACTGATTTATCCGGGGCTCCCTGAAACAGCTCCACTGTCTCCCAAACGATGCCAAGGGTAGTGAGCAGGCTTAAGACAGAAGCTCTGCCTGTGGCTTCGAGGCATACACTCGGTCCCTGCGAAGGTGTTCCTGAGCTGTGCACAATGAGAAAAAGACCAGCCCAAACAGCCCATGGGCTCTTCCATCAGCCTGGAAGCAGGGGTAGTCTCCAAAGTCTTAGTCAACATCGTGTTTGGGTACAGGGCTTCCCATCAATGGGTTATTTTCTTCCCGGGGGTGCTCACACACAGAGAAACTGACACGTTGCTCTATGTGTTATCTAGCTCAGGAATTTACAGATGCACACACATGCACTTTCTGAGATCCTTACGACTTGCTGTACTGCAGTGTAAATGGACCATCCAAACCAAATTGTGATAATCATTCCAGGTTAATATCTTGAGCCGTATTCTGGGCCCATACCACGCAGGGCTGGGAGACGTGGCTGATGGCCGGTCGCAGTGTTGTGCAAGGAGGCCCTGGAGGCTTCACCAGCCTTGTTTTAACATGAGCCTGCCGTGGGGGGGGGGGGGGGGGGGGAGGGGAGGAGGGGCTGCATTCACAAATGTCACAGGACTGCTTTGCCAGCGGGGACATCTGGGGAACTCTGAGAAGGGGAGAAAGCAGCAGGGTCTCCCCAGAATTTGGAAAGCAGTAAAGCACTGCTGTTAAAAACACATTGTCTCTGAGAGATAGGTCCAAAACCAGGTACCACCAGCACTTGACTTTGGGCAGGTGATTCAGCCCCTAGGTGCCTCTGCGAGCTCATCTGTCAAACCCCGAATACAAGCAGTATTTCAAAGGGCCTTTAGAGCCTTAAATGGAACAATGCACATTCGGTGAGTGTTAAGTCCTTAGTAAAATGTGCTCGTTATTATTATTGCTGTCACTGTTGTTGTTGCTGTGGAAAATCTCTTTTGAGTCATTATGCTTGGAAATGAGAACAAATTTGCTTGGAGGAGCTCATCTTTTCTCATCTCCCTTTACTCGGAGATTGAGCACAGGCTGCTGAATTCTTGTGGACCATTCGCCCTCCAGCCCATTTAGAGGAGCTGAAGATAGAAGAGAGAGGACACAGTGCCCAGCCCCTCCTGTCAGCTTTGGAGTCCAGCTCATTGCATCCCTGAGCGTGGCGACTTTGCTCCCACGACAAAAGTCCAGGAGGCTAAGGTTGGCAAGAACATTCTCAGTAGGAGGCAGAGGAAAATCTCATAGGTTGACACTCTCCCTGGTTCCCCAAGCCAGTTTATTGTAAGGACAGAGGAATCCCTTCAGTTTCCTGAGGGCAAGAGGGGAAAATCCCACCAAACAGGAAGTGATGATAAAGAAGTGTCTGTTGGGAGGTTGGGGGAGAGGAGAGTCCATACAAAACAATCTCACTCACCTCCAGCCGGTTAGCGCCCCATCCCACTATACAGTCTCAATAAATAACATGCTCACAGCAATGGCGGCCAACAGCAATGGCGGCCAAACATGTTGCTTCTTCACAACATCACCCGCCCCACAGCCACTCCACTCTCCTCAAAGTTTCTCCAGTACCGTGGGAAAACAGTTCAGTGCTTTCTCAACCCCTGCTGTACAGACCTATGGCATCTTTAAAGCATAGGGCATGGCACAGGAACACTTAAAAATAGACAATAAATCTGTATTCAATCCTTAATGCACCTACCCCTTAGGAAAATGTATATGGAACTTTTTTTCCCTTCTCCCCAAAAACCAATTTAGCTGTTACCCAGTGTCATTGGATTTAGTAAGACTGCAAGCTGAAATCAGCTCGTTGGCACAGCTAAAGCTGGTCCTGCATGGGCTTCTAGGACCCAGAGTGCAGAATGAATGTATGGCAAGGGGCCTGTGTGGAGTTTTCTGTGAGCGTGAGAAATTTGCTTTCACTTGTACTGCTGCAGCTCCCCCCCACCCCCACCCAACACACACACACACACACACACACACAGAGCAGAGTGCTGGAGCTAGGCCTGGTACGCTGGTCCCATTTAACACAGAAGAGTGAGGGAACGAGCTCTGTGTAACCTGAGGAAGGGAAAAAAGAGAACCATGGCTATGCCTGTGTGCTTTGATGGCTTGTTCGTGTCGCTGCAATTTATTTTTTGTTGGCCACTGATTTTACTTCAAGGGCACCTCATCACGCGGGGTCTAGAGCCGCACAAATGAGACCTTTACTTCCGGCTAACACAATGGTTGCTAATGCACCCCATTCACCAGAGTCGGTATTGGAAAACAGCATTATTTTCAAGATGCGTTTATATTCATTATAAAAGGGCATTTAAAAAAAATCATGACAAAACTGTTTGGATGTCTTGAGGTTTTTCGGGTTTTTGTTTTTTGGGGTTTTTTTTTTTTCCTTATTTAAGGACTCTGCATTTTGGGCTAAGGGCCGTTAATAGTAGCCAGTCCTGATTGGCCAACATCTGTTTCTTTATAGGAACCTTTCTTGCCAAGTAGCTGGACAGCAAAACCCATTTGGTATTCATGGGAAGTACTTGCTGAACAATAATGACAATAATTGCCTCTGATTCTTGTGTTTACAACACTGCCAAAGTATCATTAGGGCCTTATTTATAGATAATAATGCTTATTAATCACAAGTATTTGAATTTTGGAATGTATTAGATTAATATTCTTTTGTACCTCAGTTCTGTACTAATGCTGTGAAAGACATTTACTGAATGCAACTCATTGGGAATGCTTATTTTGAGCTGCAAAATAATGTGTGTAATTTGCAGGTGAAAGATAAAGAAATTACATGGCTACCTCACAACAACCTCCACCGTGATCCACGGCCAACATGGAGAACTGGGCCCCAGCTCCAAAATGGGAGAGGAAAGCAGCCAAGGAAATGGCCCTAGAGGTGCTAGTCCCAAAAAATCTTGTAAATTCTCATGACAGGAGAGCTCCCTAAGAATAAGTTCATTATTCTGTTTGGCCATAAATCTTTGGTGGATAGCATCACGTTTTGGAAAAGGGTCTGAGGTGAGGAATAATTAGTGATTCTGCAATAATTTCACATGATATAAGTTCTTGGAGGCTCAAGGGAACAAAATAGGGCCGGACGACTCAGGGCTATAAACAACTAAAGTACAATCTTAGGTCCAACGGCCCAGCTATGCAACGTCATTCATTTACTCACTGAATCTTTCTATAGGTTTAATTTCTGTGCAAGTGAACACGAAAGCTATTGAGCGAGTCCCTACCTTTAGGGGCATTTAGAAATAAGAATCATTAAAAATTTCAGAAGATGATTTCACTTTCCTAAGATTAAGACAAAGGATATCGTTTCAGGGTAATACAACTTTATAAATAAATACAAACCATTACTGGCTCCTAATTTTTACCTGGCCACTCCCTCCCCGAGGTAATGCAAATATGAAATCAGCAATATTTTCCTTTTATCCAGTCTACATTTTTATTTGTTCTTGGAGTCTTCATGCTTTATGTGTTAGAACAATACTTCAGCGTGTTTAATTACACAAATGCAAAATGTAGTGACATAATTTTCCAGAAATTTTTGAGAAAGCAAACCTTATTAATAGAGATCCTTACTTGCTATTTTTAAAATAATATTTTTTTAAATTACCAGTAATTAATGTTTATTAATGTCCTTTAGATTAAACCCAAATCAAGCTCTATCTCAGCCCACTGTACCAAAGACTACTTTAAAATAGACTGTGGGCCTGATTACCACCTACAATACATAACACTGCCCTCTCGTATTTTCTGGATTTTTGCTCCCCTCCACCCTCCAAGAAAGTAAAGGAAGAAAGTAAAAGGAGATCCCCTTTCAAATTACACTGAGAAAATCGCCCTCCCCAAAAGACCCTCGAAAATGCGTTCAGCATATGTTTCCAAGTCAGAGCAGACAAGGAGACTAAGATTCTAGTTCATTAAATGTATAATGCTAACAATTTAATCCATTGCTAGATGTAAATAACTTGAGCGATCCCAGTTGGACTATTTAACGTTAATTTAAAATATTTTATAAGATGTGTGTGTGTCTCCTCTCATGGGGCTCAGTAGAAAGGTGAACAATTATCCAATCAATGTACTCAGCCAAACCTGGCAAGTTAGGCCCCTCAACACTTTTTATTTAAATCTGGTAAATACCTCAACCAGAGGGGTGCCCATTCAGGTGTGTGTGTGCTATCTCTCATTACCTTGGTAGACTGAAGGCACAAGCAGTATCTCAGAATTAGTTGCGATCTTACAAATTTAATCACTACAGAGAGCCAATCTAGACTGTAGACTGTTGAAATTTCGCTATGTCTTCTCTCCTTTTTTTTTTTTCCTTAATAGCTAGGCAGAAGGGAGAGCAGCCTGAATTCTCCAGATAATTAATTCAATTCTCTGATTTATTTTGCCTTCAGTAGACCTCGCCTGGTTCTCTCTTTAAAAGACGCTGGTAGTTGGGTGAGGAAAGAAAATAAATGTTTTGAGAGAGCACAGATACATCTCCCCACGATGTGTGTCATTGGTAGGGGCTAAACATTGGGGCTGGCTACCTGAAATCCCTCTCTGAACCTTCACTAAATTAGCCTCACCCAACTGCTTGCTTACAGACTTGAAAAGGAGAAAGAGAGAAGGAAAGGAGGGAGGCAGAAAGAAAATGGTTAGGCTATGAAGTCGGTGTTTAAATGTGAGGGTATTGAAAAGGTAATTCACTATGAAAAATGGTTTGAAAAATTGAATCTTGGATGCCTGTATTCTGGGGAGTTTCATTTGCTATATTACAGTTCTGTCTGCTGTTAGGCCACAGAATGCCAAAGTATTTATTCTTACAAATCTTCCTATATGTGTAACTTGAGCCTACTAAAATAGTCCTTCACCCACTTCATTAATTACATCGACAGAAAAGATTCTTTTACATTTTTGTAGTGAATGACTCTTGGTCCAAATTTTTGAATGAACGTTGTGCATTTTAAAATCATTACGTAGCCTGTGTCTACTTATATCACACCACGCCATCACATAGAAAACTTTCTAAAATAAAAGGCTAATTTATTTTTGCAGTTGATTTCAAAACCCCATCTAGAGTAAAATGTTTTTACCTCTTTCCGAGCAATATTCCTCTTTTAAAATTTTCACTTGTGGCATTTCCATCATTTTAACGTCAAACTTTTCAAGAGATTAAGAAACAAACCTGAAAAAGCAGTTTGCTAAACTGATTTTTGTTTTCACAGGTTCACCACTAATATTTAGATACCACCAATGAGTTACCAGTCTTTGAAATAGTCTCTCTGAAATCAATAAGTGATAAATTACATGTGGAAATACCACCATAAATATTTTTATGTTTTTCAGTAAAAAAATATGCATTTATACAGAGAAGCCAAAATAATATTTTATGTCAGTAGAAGCAACTCTCATTATGTGAGAAAGTTCTTCCTATCATAGTCTTCAAGAAAGTTTTAAAACTTTATCATTTTGATTCCTTTATCGACTGCGACAAACAGCTTTTAAAGTATAACATCTGGGTATAACATTTCTTTACGTTTGCTCGGCAAAAAAGTGTATTTGGATTCTTGCCAGTGTATTCATTCTAACTGTAATTCTTACTTTTACCAAAAAAAAAAAAAAAAAAAGCCTTTGAAAATGCCAAGATTCAGAATACTATCTAACAAGAAGCAAATAGGTAACATGTTATACAAATCATTTCAAGTATAAATTTATGCTTCAAATTTCCTGTTTATACTCTGAATTGTCAGTAGACAACTGAAAGTCTTTTAATGGTATAAAGGCCTATAAAATTAAAATTACTTAAAAATGTTTTCTTTACGGTAGAATGGAAAATAACATTAATGCTCTTTTTCATTGCATATTGAATTTAATTTCTGTTCTAAAATAACAGTATTTAATTTGTGGGGGGAAAAATACCCGAATTTAGAGAGAATATTTATATTTTACATGTGCATTCTAAAGTATGATGCCCTTTTTATTTTACGTAAAACAAGTTATTGAAGTTCATAGTACTTTTAAACCGGGTGTGTGCTTAAAATATTAATACTACGCATGTATTATTTACTGATTTCTGTGGTGTCATCTACGGTTAGCACAATTCAGATTTCAAAATAAATTTTGAACTTTTCTTCAACAGGAAAATGCTTTACTCACTCTCCCAGCTATTTTAAGACTATCTGTTGTAGAATGTATTGTTAATCGTAGAAGTTTGCTATATTACACATGGACATGTTATATGCAAATGTATTCAGTTGGGGTATGTATATATGTTGTTATGTTATGTACATAAACATCTACCCATGTGCATATGTATATTTACATCATGTATAAATATGTGTATATTACCAAAGGGTACTATACTGAAGGAGGAGGAGGAGCTTCTAAGGATTGCCAAACAATATTTTAGTTAACTGTTAACTGAGTGCTGTTTTCTATGGAAGTAATTAGGTTTTCCTTTTTTTTTTTTTCACAGTCCCAAAGGTGGGTGTTTATAGACATGGTTTAGTTATTTACTGTTTTCCAAAAGGCTAGTTGTATAATCGTATGTCAACATAAGCTTTAAGTAAATTAGTGATACCCTCCCCTGCACCTTCCTCTCCTCTTAGGAAAGCCTATGGGCAAGCAGCTTGATAAATAATTCAAAGAAAAGCGAAATTCTGATCTTCCAAAAACAAAAACTCATCGCGTTGAACATTAACATCTCACCATTAGCATTCTTTATTAAAATTTAGCTGCCTATAAATTATCCTATGAAAAGGAGTAACTGAAATTATATCAAGATACTAGCTGGTTCAGTCTCTTGGGTGAACGTGTGTAAATTTCACTTACAGCCTTTCTCCAGGACAGGAGGTCTTATAAAGAATTGTGGCTAATAGTAAAAACATCTAATATTAATAAATCCAAGAAATAAAAAAAAATATGTACCTCTGGTAGCTCCAAATTACTGAAAAGCCTCAGATGCAAAGATGAGGACAAAAAGAGGACAACTGAAAGTATTTATAAAGTTTCTTTTTAGGGTCCTCTGACTCTCACGTCACTAAAAATACAGTTTGGCATTTGGGTTCATATTCTCAGTAATGGCGTGAATATTTAGCCTTTTTCTGAATTCTCTCTGCCCTGCCTTCCCTTTTAGAGTTGAACAATCTGGATGGGACCGGTTAATGTTTTAGGAAGAAGGTTCTACATCTGGCCCAAGTTTTCTTCTGCTAGTCTGCTTTTCTCTTCTCAAATGAGAGATAAGTGACAGCCAGCCCTGTTTTGTATGAAATTATGGAAATCACAGACTGGAGGAAAGGGGAGTCATTATTTCAGAACTGAAAAGGTGTGGGTGTCTTCACTTCCCCCCAAAATTGCCCATCAGTGGAAAGGAGCCAGTAAACTGGAAAGGGGCTGAGGACAGTGGCACACAACAGGAGCACAGCTATTCAGCTAAACAGACAGCCAGAAAGTGATTTTCAATGGATTGCTACCTCCTACCTAAGCGTCCAAAAATAAAAACAACCTCCAAGCAATTTTTAAGGCCAAGACAGAGAGGAAGCAGATACACAAGCCGCTGAACCGTGGGTTCCCGGTGGGTGAAATCCAGTTTAAAGAGCAGGCTGGATGAAGGAAATGCTCCCGGTGGCATTACTCAGCGAACATTGTCCCTTTCAGCCTTACCCTCGCTCACGTGAGTCAGGGTGTCCATGAATATCCCCAGACCACAAGAGGGATCTCTTTGGGAATCAGACGGGGACGAAGGCAAAAGTAGGAGACGCACGTGTAGAGAAGTGGGGGGATGGGGGGGTGGGGATGGATGAGCTCCAGGCTTGCAGATTTAGATCTCAAGGCTGAAAAGGTTACGCTTGCACCGGAGCATCCCGTACCGCCTCCTGCCCTGCCCTGCGCGCGCACCGCAACTCACACGCACACCCTCACACACGCACACCCTCGCACACGCACACCGATCCCAGCCGCTCCGCTCGCCACACTGCAGAGGAGGCAGCCCCTCCGAGGCGCGCTCGCCGGAGGTGAGGCGGCACAGCCCCCGCGAGCTCACCGCCCGACTCTCGGGGATCCAGAGCCCGCAGGGCCGGGAACGAGGCGCGCGGCCGCGGGCGAGAGCGGGGGCTGCCCGGCGCGGACCGGAGAAGGGGGCGGGAGCAGGACGGGAAGGGGGTGACGCCGGCTCCCTCCCTCCCCGCGCCTCCCTGCGTGCCCTCGCTACCTCCTCCCGCCCCGCCCCGCAGCGCCGCTCCTCCGCGGCGGGGAGCCGGCGTTCGAAGGAGGCGTTGGCGCCGCGTGTGGGTGTGCGCGCGCGGGTGGGCGTGGCCGTGGGTAGCGCGGGGGAACCCACGCGGCCCCGGCGCCCCCGCCAGCGGCGCGCTGGCTCCTCCCGGCGCTAGCCTGCAGGGGGCGCCGCGCGTTGGTGCCCGGGGGGTGGGGGTGGGGGGTGGGGGGGCGCGGGGGGGCCCAGCCGCCAGCCTCCCGACGCGGAGGAGGGAGCCGGCGGACCCCGACTTGTAGCGGGTTTCCCCCGCGCCTCGCCGATAAGGGTCGGGCGGAGTCCTGAGGCCCGGGCACACCCGCCGCCGGACTGGGTCAGGGTTTGCACGCTGATCACCAACGAGAGGCCGCGGGGCGTCGCAGCCCGCTCTCCGGTCTCGGAGGCTGGAGGAGGCCTCGAGCTGGCAGGGGGAGTTTGCCACCTGGCCGGTTGGCTTGGTTTGACTTCATCCTCACTCTGGGGGTAGGAGGGGGAGCCTTTCTTTTCTCTCCGCGCACAGCCGCGCAAAGCGTCGCAAAGTTTCCTACCACTCGGGGGACGAAGGCGGATCGAGTTCGAGCCTCGCTTCCTGGTTGGGACGACCCGAAAGTACCAGAAGTCAGGCCGGCGAGATGAGCCCTCGGCATCCCCAGCAGTCACCCTCAAACGCTTGCCCCTTCCCCGGCCGAGGGCGGATTCGGCGAGTCCTGGGCTGGGGGAATCGGGAGACCCGGGAATCTGCTGCCGGCGCCGCGCCCGCCCCTACCCAGCTCGCGGGTCGCGCAAGCCTTCCCCCCACCTCCGGGGACTTGCCCACCCCACAGCATCGCTGGAGGCGGAGAGTGGGGGCCATGCTCCCAGAGGAACAGAGTTAGAGTTGGCCACCGAGGGGGACTTGATCCGTCCCAGGGACTCTACACATACCGCAACGGGGGCGCCCAGGGCCAAAAGTGACTTTGGAGTAGACCTGACTTTGTGAAACCTTGAACCCTGGGGTGTCCACGTCCCTTTCTCATTGCAGAAGTTCATCTGAGCTTTGGGTAGTGACTGTCCCCCCGTCCCGATCAGGACCCAGCAACCAAGCAAAGGCCAGAGGTGTGCGGATTTTTTTTTTTTTTTAAGACCCACATCTTATAAATGTGAGATTTTTATCAGGCAGTACAGATTACTTAAAGCGTACCGTTTCTCCGCGATCCAATTTTATTAGGATTTACTCTCATTTGTGCTCCACTTCTCTGGGGAAATAATGCTTTGATTAATGTAATCCTGGCCCGGGATCCGCCACATGCCCCTCGCCCCTCTCCCAAGAGAAAGGGCCTGTTTGACAAACAATAACAGAGCAGTAACTCTTACAATCTGCCCACACCTTTGGGGGTGGCTGGGGAGAGGGTGACACACGTTCAAACGCCGTCTGCTAAATGTAATGGTAAGAGAAAGGAGCGGGCTCTGCAAGGAGCGAACTTTCCAGACTTAGCCCTGAGCTCCGAGGTTCGGGGAGCTCTCAGGGAGGGACTTCAGATGGGGTGCGCGCGTGGGTGCATGTGCGCGCCTGCCCTCTGCTTGCTCCCAGTGTCTGCCTCTTTGTCCCCAGCCACAGGCCTCCGCCACAGGGATCTGCGCGCTCTCCGTGGGCAGTCCCCGGACCCAGGGCGCGTCTACAGCGCCCACCCGCGGCCCCAAAGCACCTCAAGAACAGATCTTAGGAGATAACCAGGCACCGATCCGTGGTGCCCTGCAGCTGCCAAAACCTCGGCTATAAACCTAGAACGTGGGACCAAATTAAACGGTTCTCCTCATGCATACATGCATGCGTCTATCCATCCATGCATACATGCATACAATACAAATCTTCCGACGCAGGCAAGGAGAGCAGCACCTCGCCCTTGCTTCGGGTTGAGAACGCGCGCCCCCCTTCCCGCTCTCCCTCCTCCCGCGCAGCCCTGGCCCCCCTCCGAAGGGAGAACAACAGCTCAATTACGAAAAGAAGCGAAGGAAAGAAATCCCAGGCTCGGAGGCGCCCGCTGATGCTCCTCTGGTCCCCTTCCCTTACGCCCTGTCCCCACCCCCACCATCCCCAACTCGGGGAGGGCGGGGACGCGGCAGTGCGAAGGGGTCCTGCCCTGCTCCGCCAGAACAAAGCCCACCGCGGGAGCCCGCGGCCGCGCACGGAGCCGGTGACAAAGGCGGGCGGGCGGCGCCGAGCTCCAAGTCTGCTCTCCTACCGCGGAGCGGGAAGGAGGCCTGGAAGGTGGGGGGGATTTGCACCCTGTTTTTTCTGGGCTGCACCCTCTGGCTCCTGTGTACCCCGTGACCTGTTAGGGTGACTCAGCAGCGTTCACCTCTTCGCTGTCCGGCACCCCTCTCTCCCTCTCTCTCGTCCTCTTCTGTCCCCAATCTCCCAGCTTTTTTCTCCACCTTACTCCTTTTACCTTTTCTCCTTCTCCCTTTGCCTTTTTTTTTTTTCTTTTTTAGTCTCTTTCCATTTTTCTTTGCCTTAGAAAAGCAGTGCTAATTTGACTTCCGAAGGCCGCTGTGCGCGCTCAGACCACAGTTTGAAAGACCTTACAGGGCAGTGCTTAGGGAGAATGGGAGTAATGGGATCGTCTTGCTTTTATTACGCAAACCGTGATCTAAATAAAATAAAATCCAGTCTAAGGAAGCGGAGCTTGGCCTTGGGACCCCCACAAGTTGCCACCTATTAGGGAGAAGTGGCTTCTGACAGCCACAAATTGGGGGGGGGGGGGGGGCTGGGGGTTGGTGAGACCTCGCTGCGGTGGAATGGTTGGAGACCTTGAGCGTTGATGTCCCCCAGGGCAAACGTTGTTTCTAGGGGAAGCTCCAGTCTGACTTTATAACCCTGGCAAGGAATCGCCCGCCAGACCCCTGCAATGAAATCGCAGTGTTTTCAAACTTAAGGTACTTCCAACAGTCAGCTTTTTTTCCAAGTGAAGTTTTACTTGTTTGTTTTTGAGGTGTGAATTAAAAATAAAAGGAACCCCCTCGGCCATTTGGGCAATACATGCTGTGACTTATGGGGATTTTTGCACCCTGATAGAACCCTAAATTAAGATTTGAGGGCTGTCAAGCATCACTGTAAGTCTGGAATCCTCCCCCTTGGGCTTTATTGAGTAAGCAGGCTCCCTACAGAAAATTGGAGAGGAGGGAAGCCTTCGAAGCAACAGAGGACACACAACTTCTAACTTGAGACTAACAAACCCCAGTTACATGAAGCTACAATGAGCAAGGTCACTTAGATCTACTATCAAAGTCTCTTTGCCAGATATTTTAGCGCTGAAATTCTGTTGCTGCAAACCATGTAGCAGTTGAAGTATCAAATATCAATAAACATTGGTAATCTATTTTAAAGGTGAACAAAATAGCCACACTTTCTTGAAGACCCCCCTGTGGCTGACGGGTCCAGGGTGGGCCTACGGAGGAAGCCAGACGTCAAGTGGGAATTTCCACATTCACAGAAGAGACACCACGTAAGCACCGTTTGGGGGAAATATCCAAAAAGAGCAGCCTTCAGCCTGATAAGCTGAAATCTGCACCCAGCCCCTCAGACAATAGCAAAGTTCAAATGCCAAAAAAAACAAAAAAAAAACAAAAAAAAAACTAATAATAAAAAACAGAGACACCAAAGTGAAAGGATTGTTTCCTAATGTGCCACAATGACTCTTCCCCATCACAAAACTACCCAGTTCCAAGCCAGAAAGGAGACATTTATAATGTATAGGGGACATTTTGGATGGAGAGTGTCCCCAAAGGAGAAAGGAGCTCACTTCTGTTTGAACCACGAGCTCGAAAAATCCAACCACCCCTCTGGCAAAGCTGAGTTAATATTTCTGGGTTTTGTTTTTAAAAACACAGACACAAATACATACGCACGCCTGTGCGCGCACGCGCACGCACCCTCTCACACGCACACCCAAGTTGACCTTGGAATATTTTTCTAGCTAGGACACATCCACATGTTTTGGTTAATAAATCATCATCATCACTCTGGTCAATCAGCTGGGTTCTGTGTTACCTAGCCCTGTGAATTTAAATTCAAAGAAGACCATTGTGTTGGGGGGTGCAGTGGGGAGGTGAGGGGGGCAGGCAAGAATAGTCCATCACATTGTGTCAGCCACGGCTTCCCTAGCGATTGGTAGCTTTCATTACCGGACTTGTCAGGTGCATACACACAGCTAGAGTGGGCAAACTGTTGGAAATGGGTGGTTTTAAAAGCATGCACTCCATAACCAACTTAATCGTGCCTTTTTCATTTACGTTCGACAATCTGAAATGGCCTGTAGTTTAAAGCGCTCCTATGAGCATCAGAAGTAAAGCCTCTTACGATTTAGGGTGAGAAATCATAGTGTCTGAATTTATAATTGCTCCTCCAAACCCATCTTTAAAAAGTAAATGCTTGCTCCTTTCCTACAGATCAGATAAATCAGTTATCACAGTGATACAAAGAACAAGGCTTGGGGGGGGGGGGTACCCACAGGCTTCAAAAAACTTAGCAAGACCAAGAAACAACTCATCCACTGCCAAGACAACAAATACTGATTTCCACCCAAAAGCTGCTGTTGAAGAGCCCTTTCCTTTGTATATGGCACACAGTATGGGTTGTGAGTGTGCTTAACATTTTAATTTATAAATGTTAATGGCAAATGTGCTTCTACGCCACTAAGGTATCAGAGCACCTCATCATTCTCAAATGGAAGCAAATGAGTAAATACCCATTTTGTGTTTGATGCGTCTGACCCAGGTAATGTTCTTCATTCTCTCTTTTGGCAAAAGCAATTTCACCATCCCCAACGATTAAAAGTCTGTAGCTTTGCCCAGCACTTTGGATCTTAATTCGTACCCAGCTTGACCGGTTCCCACCTCCAAATCATTATAGACTCCTAACACAATTTCTCTAATATGTCAGTTCTCAAATTGACTTGTTGCTTTACCCAGAATTATTATTTTCTTTTTCTTTTACTTTAGGTAACCTAAGACTATAGATATTATGAAGAGCAAGCATTCTTTTTCATTCGTGTGTGTGTGTGTGTGTGTGTGTGTGTGTGTGTGTCTTTAAGTACCTTTGCAAGAAAGGAAAGTAAGTAGCAGTCAAGATAGTAACAATCACAGATCTCCTTAAAAAGTGGTACCAAAAAATTATGCACTAAATATGTACAATCTTTGCTTAACTAGTCCTTTTTCAAACTATCTGGCTAAATAGAAAAAGTTTCCTTTCTTCTTAATAATTTTTAAATGAATTTAGCAACCCCGGGCGCATAAAGTAAACTAGGGCTTGGAGTCATTTGTCCAGTTCATGTGAATCTCACCCAGAAGTCTTTTGTCTGAAAAGTCCGGAGAGCTGAAGAAAACGCAATGTTTGGACTCAGATTACACAGTTTCCTCAAATTTCCACCTTGTTTTATTAGCACAAACCTGACAGTACATTTCCTGACTCTAAATGTGAGAGCTCACGGGTGAAAATCCTGGACTTAAAATGTTGTTCAGAGTATCTGCTTCGCTTATATTACTCCCATAATCTCTCAACTCTCCTGGAATGAAATACCATTTATAAATCCAAACCTTGACTTTTTAAAGTGAGTTGCAGAGAAAAATTTCTCATGGCTGGAACCTGGTTGACTTGGAGTTGAATTAGGAAGAATGAGGTACCTTTTCTCCCCCGTCTTCCAGAGGGGCATTAGAGCTTTCATGAAATGTGTCCCCTTCCTAACAGGCGCTGTGACACATTCGCAGGTGCGTTGAACTAGTGAACCGTGGAAGCCAGCTTCTCACTTCCAGTCACTCATGGCTTCCCTAAATCTCCTTGGGAAAATTGTTAGTGACAAACCGACTAATTCCTCAGAACCGGTCAGGATTTGCCCTCCACTATTTGAGGAAGTTTCCCACACATCTTTGTCATCCTTTTGCCACAATAAAGTTCAGTCTTCTTTGGCGGTATCTAAAAATCTCTGAGGGGGAGAGCTTGTGCTCTGTTACAACTTTTCTCCAACTGTGTCAAGTAAAATGGCCCTAAAAAGTTTCAATCCCACAGTTACCTCTCACCGATGGCTACTTTGTATTTTCTTTTCCCTAACAAGGTTTTCAAGGGTAAATTCAAAATCTACTATAGGAGGTACCCAGAATTGAAGTAGCCATTAAATATCAAATGGAGTAAAAGAGACCTTGGAAGCCTTGACTAAATCTCCAAGAGCTTGAGTTTTATTTAGAAGTCAAAGCATGTATCAAGTTGAAGAATGTTCATTATTTAACAGATAATACCTTAGAAGGCATTTTTGCTCTCTTGACTGCTTCCAAAAAAAATACAACCTGAAATGTAGCTTCTTAACTTATTCTTTTACCCTTAATAATTTAAAAAAAAAAATTTTGCCTTCACATCCCACTTCTTTTTTTCCAGCCTTATATACACTTCACTGAGAGAAATGGACAAATGCTTTTTTTTTTTTTTTTTTAAACTGTATTTCCTCCCCCAGGGCCATTTCACAGAGGAGGGTGAGTGGGAGAAGAAGAGGTCATTGTCCCCACATTTAAAACCCTGTGTTATGCAATGAATTCACTACCCATTGTGAATATGCATAGAAAGGTAGGGGTGTTTGCTCCTTTGGCAAGTTTGGAGGAGCAGATTTGCTTTTGAAACAGCTACATTTTACTCAGTACCTGCTAAGACGAGTCAGTGCGCCCCCTGCTGACAAGTCAATAGTGCGACTCCTGAGCACTTCCAAAGTTTATTTTGTTCAGTAAACCGTGTCATATAAAATTAACAACAACCAATAAAATTAGCTTATATGTTTCAACTGTAAAAGTCCAAAACAAAATAAAGCTAGTTTTAGTGGCGCTAGAAATCTCTAGTTTGGCTTCTTCTCTTTGGCTGAACCAAGGTCCTTTTATCTAAAGCCCAGTGCACAAACATATAGCTTAATGTGACTAGTGTTCTTGCTTTTATTTCTTTCTCTATGGCAACCAATATGCTCTGCTCAGAAATGTTCCCCATCAAGGAAACAAATGATCTTCAGGGAGCAGCTCTATATGGCATCTGGTCCAATGGAGCACAGAGAGTTAACCCCAGTCAAAAGCGAGGCTGCCAAGCACGTAAACAAGGAGTGGAAAACTGGCGATCTTTACCCCCCTCCCCAACTGAAATCTCTGCCTCCCTCCTCACAAGCCATTTCACTGATTTGGCATCAACTGTTTCCAAAGAAATTACAGATTTTAAATTGTAAGGTGTTCTGGATGCACAAGTGCAATGAAATTCCAGCCATTTCGATTCTACCCCCTCGTCACACCAGACGCGTCTTCCTTTAAAAAGAACAAAACCAAGAAGCTTTTACAATCCTCTCCAGCCTATTTCACTAAGGTAAGGTGCCCGCACAGGCGTGGCCTTGGCCTAGCTATTTCCTCCAGCCATATTTATCTAATTAACTGCACCTAGCAAGTAACTTCCCCCTCGATTTTTACAAAACCCAGGGACAGTGGCAAGGAGAGGGGCAAGGCCGGCTGTCAAAATGGAAAACAAAGTAAAATCGAGTTTTCGATGCTAAAGCTCCAGCTTCCTTTGGGAATAAAGTGTAGGATGTCCTGGTTAGTTTTGATTGATCACCCTCTTTTCAGATGGACTTTCACTACCGAGCTGGGAGGCAGCAACTAAGACTGTTCCCCAGAATCCGCATTAACCAGGGGTGTACTGACTTCCTGCCTCTTCTTCCTCCCCTGCTTCCTTCCACCGCAGCTCTGGACCCTCCCTTTGCCAAGCCCCCCCCCTCCATCCCCCTGTTCCCAGCAGGAATCCTCCCCCCCCCAACAATCCCAGTCGTGCACACACAGGTCACCACTTCAGCTCTGGCTACAGAAAGGGGGTACCTTCCCCTCTAGTCCTGATTCTCTAGGAAAAACAAAACAAGAAATATGTATAATACTGAGTGCTTTATAATCGCATTTCTAGGGGTTTTCCCCCCTCACAATCAACAATTAAAATTAATAGGACTCTCCTCCCCCACCCCCCAAAAAGTGAAATGCCTCACTGTGGGGAGCTTTGGAATGAGTCCATCTTTTTATGTAATATTTTAGCAGGGTTGGGTTTTTTTTTACTCTCCCCGAAGACACTTTTCCTTCCTTCCTTCAAAACAGTTGCTCTGTGAACCCTCTCTTGTCCCAAGCAATGAAAATAAGCTCCCAAACCTATAAGAGCATAAATAAACTGGAAAAGAGGGGGAGAAAAAGAGAAAGCCGGTAAAGAAAATGAAAAACACTTACCCAGCAAACTTCCAGGGTTAGATTTTAAAATAAAAGAAGATGTTTTATTATTTTTTTAAAGGTGCCTGTGGGGGGAAAGGCATATTCTCAACTCCCCAGAACCGATGCATCCTTAGTCTTCCCTTTACACTGACTCCTCTAAACCCAGCTCTCCACCAGTCTATTATTTTCACCAAAATATATGAAAATGTATGCAAATGAAAATCAGCACTAACTGTTCTCCCCTTGTTATATACTTTGGATTTTTTTTCCAGACAAAACAATCACACTCGGCAAAGGGAGGGGGCGGACGGGGTGGGGCCGGGTGGGGGGAAGCTGGGGAGCGACTCGAGAACTAAGTACGCGGAAAGGGGGGGGGGGGGACGAAGGGGACAGACCTCGGAACAGAAGTGTATTTCTGTTATCGAGGAGCACAACGTTTTGGGGGGCTTCCCATACGCACACACACCCTCCTTGAAAAGAAAGAAAGTGGATCTGTTTGCAGAGGCGCTATCACGTTTCATCAGGCCACCTGAGACTGCTTTTGAAAGCGTGTACTGTGAAATTCATAGCAGTAATTTAGACAAAATCCTCACTGTATATTAATGAAAGGCGGCCCCATGGCTCTGTTCCTATCCTCCCCATTCAGTGTAAACAAAACCACGAGACTCTCTCGGTTTTTGAGCCGGATCCAAGCAAAATCGGCAGGAAAGGAAAACACGGGGTGCTGGCACCGACTATTCAGACGTCTGCACCTGGAGATCTCAGATTTATTCAATGAAATCTGTGTTCCATCTTTTATATATACATATACACATACATAAATATAAAAAGGAACCTTAGGGGGACGTAGAGGGGGGAAAAATCCGTTCTGTTTGGGGCTTGGTTACCAATGCCTGTCAGATCTATACCTTAGCAATCATGGCTTTGCTAAAACCTACCTACGACGGTATCTCTCACCCGGCAAGCAGGAGCTGGACGAGATCCTACATAAATCCTACGCGTCTACTGTTAATCTTGAGATCACGCAAAGGCTGCGTAGCTGCGGCTGGGCTGGAGAGCTCTGGCTTTAACTGAGTTCACCTAAGTGCGTTCAGCCGGAGGAATTATTCATCGGGAGAGGGCAGCCCCGCTCACGTTTTAGTCGGAGCACACCGGTGGCTCCGCATCTACCTCCAGGGCCGCCGCTCGGCGGCGGGCGCCGCTGGAACTCGGGACTGCCGGCTGCAGGAGCAGGCTGGGGGCCGCGAGCGCAGGGAAGGCGCACCCACAGCTAGGGGTGCGGGGTGCACGCCCACGCACACTCATTAGGAACGATGTATTTATTGAATGTCCGAGTTGGGTTAGTTCATTGGAAATCCCCGAGGAGGGTTCAATTTGCCCTTGTTTTCGTTGCCACTTTCTCTTTTTTCTTGGTTCGCTGAGGTTCCTCTGTGCAGCGTTTCCGCTTGGCCGCGTCCCCCCACCCCCGCTTCTCCCGCCTACCCTGCGCGCGCCCCCTCCCGTCCCCCTTAACTCTTTCAGCCGGGCTGGGGCTGAGAAAGCGTTTGTCGCCGCCAACCCATCCACTACGCAAGCCCATCTGAGACAGAAGAGAAAGAAAAAGCACCAATGTGTCTAAGAATAGCGAGCAAGCAGAACACCACTAATAACCAGAGTGGAAAAAAAATACATATATATGCACACACACGCACAATGTAAGCGGTGGAGGGCGCGGCTAGTGGATCCTGGTTCTTTAGGCCGGCTCCTGCTGCAGTGGGAATTCCTAGAGCCTTTGGGGTGGAATACACTTACGCTGGATCTATAGGGAAAGGTCGACTGATTGCTTTTCAAATACATCGCTGGGCTCTGCTGACCGGCACCCTCCAAACACACAAGGACACGCACGCTACTTGCTAGAATCCCAGAGGAGGGGGGGGAGGGAAGAAGGGAGGGAGAGCAGAGAGGCAGAGAGGGGGTGGGGGAGCGAGCGAGCAGCGGCAGCGAGCGGTCCGTCTCGCACGCGCGGGCACCGCGCTGGTCCTGGGCTGCAGGTTTCCCAGATGATGGCATCCGAGAACTTAAACAAAGGGGGACGCCGCCGGCGCAAAGCGGCTGCGGAAAGTTGCGGTGGCGGATTTCCAAGGAGCGTGGCCACGACCCGAGCCCTTGGCGATGCGAGCTCTCCCTTTCCACCCCCGCCGAGACAGAAATGGGGGCCTGCTGGTGAAAGAAAAAGGAAACTTTGAAACCACTGGGGATACAGCTGCCTATAGGTATTAGCGTGAATGGTGCATTCTTGCCGCGCGCTTTACAAATCTGTGGCATGGGGGTGGGGAGCGGGGAGGGCGGCAACACAACGCAGTACTAGGTGAAGTGGGTAGGTTGGTATTTTTCATGGTTTTTTTTCCCCCTCTTCATATTCCTTCTAACTCCCCCCCTCCCCCCTTTCTCCATGCCTCCCTCCCTTTTCTCTCCCCTTTCATCCCCCTTCCCAGACCGGTTGCGAACCCACAGCGCCGCGGAGGGAACGCCTGCGCCTCGGCCGGACACTAAGAGTTAAGATGTGGCGGAGGGGGTGGCGGGGGAGGGGCGGAGAGGAGAAAGTGGCGAGGGGGAGGGAGGCGGGGGGGCGGGGGGGACGACAGATTTCCAGCTTCTACGACGCTCTGCCTAAATTAAAAAGCAACCAATCGGAACGGCCGGAAGGGGGGCCGCGCGTCCTGAGCCAGTCATTCCGGGCCTGCCAATCACCCAGCGGGTAGCCAATCAGCGGGGGCCCTGGTGCTCGACTTCCTTGTATTTGGGAAAGTGTGGTGGTGGGTGCGCGCTCGCGGCGGAGGGTAAACATTCGACAGTCCCTGCTCTGAGAGGGAGGGACAGAGAGCGAACTGTCAGATCCCTGCGAGAGCGGGCGGGCGAGCGAGGGAGAGGGAGTGAGAGAGAGAGAGAGAGGGAGGGAGAGGGAAAGTGAGAGAGGGAGAGAGAGCGCGAACGAGGGCGCAGAGCGAGCTCCCGCTGCAACTCCGCTCCGGCTCGGCCAGCGCCAGCGCCGTCGGTGCACTCTACGAGCCGTGCAACGTGCCCACTGGAGTTGGTTGTGTATCAAGGATCCCCTATATGCACACACACACCTCCACCTCCACCAATGCACTCTTCTTCCTCCTCCTCCTCCAGACAACTGCTGGGAAAAAAATAAAACACCAACCCCAACCGTCAGCAACAAGGTAACAGAGCCATTCGACCTCATTTTTCTCCTGTTCAATTTTTCCTTGTTATATTTGTTTCCTAATTTCTGCCCAAAAGGAAAGATGTCGCATCAGACTGTGACTGTTGCGAGGAGAATGAAAAAGGACTCTTGTTTCAGAGGCAACCAAGAGCTCCGGCAATAGCAACTTCAGAGAAATGCACCATCGCAAGAAGTTTTCCTAGGACAGAACAAAACTTGAAACGAAAGGACCAGAGGAGGAGAGCAGGAGCCAGCCTCTCCTCTCCGCACACGCGAGCAGCCAGCATCACCACGCCTTCAAGGACGGAAAAAAAGTTTTACTACTCTAAGGGAAAACGAGTGAAATGTGTTCCTGAGGAGGAGAGAAGAGAGCGGGCAAGGGAAGCAGCGGTCCGGTTGCTGGTCACCCACAATTTGGTTCAGGAAGAAAGGAACGGCTGCTTTCTTTGTTGTCTCCCGTGAAATCTTCACTTAGCAGGTGGACTGAGCCCCGCGCCCGGGCAGAGTCCGCGCTCGGCGGAGGACGGCAAGAGGAGCGGGAGCCGGCGCGCCCCGCCAAAGAGCCCGGAGCGCAGGCCCGCGCCCTGCCCGGTGAGCCCCGCTGGAGCGAGCGGAACGCGCCGGGGCTGGGGGGCGGCCACGACCCCCCCTGAAGGGGGCGGCCACGGAGCGCGCCCCGAGAAGCGAGCCCCCCTCCCTAGAGCGCTGCTCCTGCTGCTCCTGCTGCTGCTGCTGCTGCTGCTGACCAAGGCCGGCCGGCGACCCCCGCGCCCTGCCGAGCGGCCTTGCAGCTGCAGCCGGGGGCCGCGGCGGCGGCGGCGGCGGCGGCGGGGGCGGAGGCGGCGGAGGAGGAGGCGGCGGCGAAGGCGGCGGGGCCGGCCGGGGCCCGGGGCGGGGGCGGGGGAGGAGGGGGGGGAGGAGGCGGGAGGCGGGGGGGCGCGGCGGCGGCGGCGGCGGCGGCCGCGGCTGCTGCTGCTGCGGCGGCGGCGGTGGTGGCGGCGGTGGGGTGGCGGGAGCGGAGCGGCATGGCCACGGCGGCTTCTAACCCCTACCTGCCGGGGAACAGCCTGCTGGCGGCCGGCTCCATTGTACACTCGGACGCGGCGGGAGCCGGCGGCGGCGGGGGCGGCGGCGGCGGGGGCGGCGGCGGCGGCGCGGGCGGCGGCGGGGGCGGCATGCAGCCCGGCAGCGCCGCCGTGACCTCAGGCGCCTACCGAGGGGACCCGTCCTCCGTCAAGATGGTCCAGAGCGACTTCATGCAGGGGGCCATGGCCGCCAGCAACGGCGGCCATATGCTAAGCCACGCGCATCAGTGGGTCACGGCCCTACCCCACGCCGCCGCCGCCGCCGCCGCCGCTGCCGCCGCCGCCGTGGAGGCCAGCTCGCCGTGGTCCGGCAGCGCCGTGGGCATGGCCGGCAGCCCCCAGCAACCGCCGCAGCCGCCGCCGCCGCCGCCGCCGCAGGGCCCCGACGTGAAGGGCGGCTCCGGTCGCGACGACCTGCACGCGGGCACCGCGCTGCACCACCGCGGGCCGCCGCACCTCGGGCCCCCGCCGCCGCCCCCGCACCAGGGCCACCCGGGGGGCTGGGGGGCCGCCGCCGCCGCAGCCGCCGCAGCCGCCGCCGCCGCAGCCGCCGCACACCTCCCGTCCATGGCCGGGGGCCAGCAGCCGCCGCCGCAGAGTCTGCTCTACTCGCAGCCCGGGGGCTTCACGGTGAACGGCATGCTGAGCGCGCCCCCGGGCCCGGGCGGCGGCGGCGGCGGCGCGGGCGGCGGCGCCCAGAGCCTGGTGCACCCGGGGCTGGTGCGCGGGGACACGCCCGAGCTGGCCGAGCACCACCACCACCACCACCACCACGGGCACCCGCACCCGCCGCACCCGCACCACGCGCAGGGGCCTCCGCACCACGGCGGCGGCGGCGCGGGGCCCGGGCTCAACAGTCACGACCCGCACTCGGACGAGGACACACCGACGTCGGACGACCTGGAGCAGTTCGCCAAGCAGTTCAAGCAGCGGCGCATTAAACTCGGCTTCACGCAGGCCGACGTGGGGCTGGCTCTGGGCACGCTGTACGGCAACGTGTTCTCGCAAACCACCATCTGCCGCTTCGAGGCCCTGCAGCTGAGCTTCAAGAACATGTGCAAGCTCAAGCCGCTGCTGAACAAGTGGCTGGAGGAGGCGGACTCGAGCACTGGCAGCCCCACGAGCATCGACAAGATCGCGGCGCAGGGCCGCAAGCGCAAGAAGCGGACCTCCATAGAGGTGAGCGTCAAGGGCGCGCTCGAGAGCCACTTCCTCAAGTGCCCCAAGCCCTCCGCGCAGGAGATCACCAACCTGGCCGACAGCCTGCAGCTGGAGAAGGAGGTGGTGCGGGTCTGGTTCTGCAACCGGCGCCAAAAGGAGAAGCGCATGACACCGCCCGGGATCCAACAGCAGACGCCCGACGACGTCTACTCGCAGGTGGGCACCGTGAGCGCCGACACGCCGCCGCCGCACCACGGACTGCAGACGAGCGTGCAGTGAAGGCAAGGGGCGCAGCGCGAAGAGGGCCGCCGCCGCCGCCGCCGCCTCCGCAGCCGCTGTCAGCATCGCCGCCAACCGCCGCCGCCGCCGCCGCCGCCGCCGCCGCCGCCGCCGCGCCGACCCGCACCGGGGCCGCACCGGGCCCAGGCCAGTCCGCCGCCCTCCCCTCCGCCCAAAGACAAACATGCCCGCCCTTGGAGGAAAGAGAGAGAGAGAGAGAGAGAGAGAGAGAGAGAGACGGACCAAGACATTTCTGAAGTCCAAGGAAGGAGGGGCAAAACACAAAACAAAAGCGTAACAAATACCCAGACTGTTTTATATACGTATATATAACAAACAAAACCGGAAGAGAAAAAGGAGGCGATCATGAGATCTCGTTTATACTGTGGTGGTGTTTCCTTTTTGTTTTTCTGTTTTCTTTTTAAAGAAGGGTGAAGATGCCTAGCGCACCAAAACTGCACTCGTGAGGTTTTCCCCACCCTAGGAAGTCCTACATGGCAACAGTGGACAGCACCTAGCACCTGCCTCGTCCTCGCCTCTTAAAAAAAAAAAAAAAAAAAAAAAAAAAAAAAGCAGCTTCCCCCCCCCCCCCCCCCCCGCCCCCGCTCTCCTTTTCACTCCCCCCATCCAAAGGGCTGACTAAAGTGATCTACCGAAACTTTCTTTCCTGGGAGCGACGTGCAAGAAAGCAGAGGCACCCTGTTTTAGTTGGCCATGTTAAAGTCATTTGGGGACAAATGGACTATGAAATAGGAAGGAGAAAACAAAGAACAGTCTTCAGGAAAAAGAAAAAGAAAGCAAGCAAGAAAGAAAATATTCACAGCTTTTGAAATTAACAGACTGAATAGCAAAGCCAAAAGAAAAAGTCTTCTCAAAGTAACCTTGGAAATAAAGCATCACGAAAGAGCAGAGGGATGGGCGAGGGAGAAGGGGACGGCTACCCAGGAGTGGGGGAGGCCAGGCTGAGTCGGGCAGGGCGGGTGGACTGGGCTAGGAGCAAGGCCCCGCCACCAGCCCCGGCTTTAACGGCGGGCACTCGGGTGGATGAGGCCTAAAGATTCCACCGCGAATATTTTTTTTATTAATATTTTTATTTTTTATTTCTGGACTGACTCAGATAAAGAGATTTAGAAGGACTGAGCACCAGCCGCTGCACTCCTCTGGACTTCTCTCCTCAATCCGTTGCCAACTTTGATTGAATGGGTGCTGTGGATGTGATTATATAATACTGCCATTTCCAAGCAGTGTTTTTGGTAGGTTTTAATAAACAGACTTTTCAAAAGACGGCAATATAGAATTGTTAGATCCGTTGTTGATCTAAAAATATTTGCTTTATATTTTCATTAAATGACTTCTTTTAATATTTTATTCAGAATACTTATGAACTGCTGCAAAACGGTAATTTATTTTTCCCCAGATCTTGTATTACGTGTTTTTTTCAGACGAGCACAAATCAAAATGAAATGAAAATATGGACAGTTGCTAGGTAGTAAGGGTATCTTTTGATGTGATCATTTGATTGTAATTTAATTTGAGTAGTGATTCCGTAAGAGCTGATCGAGAAAATAAATTTGTTAGAATGAAATAGTCTGTGTCTGATGCATAAACACTATGTGGGAAGAAAAGAGTTCTTTAGGAAATATTTTTTTACTAATGCAAATCCTTAAGTGATAGCACTGAGGAAGTACAGCCTGCTCCACGAAATACGGAGTAAAGGACAGACGTGACAGAAACTGCTAGTACTTTAACATAGTTGTCACTCCTCGTTAATCCATAAATTTCACAACATTTTTCTCTCCCTTGGTTTTAGTGGGTGTTTTTAGTGTTTTTAGGTGAGATTGTCTAAATACTAGTTCTTTTCTCGGAGATACCTGTGTCCTTTATCATCTTGACCAGAAGACTGGACTACATCACCAGTAAAAATGTGCCAACTGGTTATTAATGGCTAATACATAGCTCCCCCCCACCCACCCACCCAAGTTCACCCTCTCTTTTCCCTCCCTTCCCCCCACCATATTGCTAGGTCTCTTTCCTCTTTTTCTGAAGGCTAATAGTTGTAAAGAATAGCTTACAAGTCTATAAGATATTTTTATATTAATCACTTCCCATTAATAACTATATGAAGTTCAGTTTAAATTATTAAGCTGTTTTGGGTTTTCTGTTTCTGTTTTAGTTGTTTTCCTTGTACTGAAAGAATGTAGTTCTAAAATCCTGATTAGGGTCCACACTGCATTACCCCCAGTGTGATTACCAGCTCAGACTTTCTATGTCCCTGTCTTTCCCCAGTATGATTCCATATCTACTTTACTGGTGCTGGGGGGTTGAGCTTTTTTTGATCACTCCTCAGATACACCATGCAGAGCGGTCACATTTATCAAGTCAATGTATCAATATTTACCATGTGGGAAAATGAAAGTGTAATGCCTCAGGTTGTGAGTCCTACCGATGCAAAAGGCTCTGCTCAGTTGAGTCCCATCGTATTGTACTTAAAAAAAGTATTTGGGAGTGACACAGCAATGATTTTATGGATTAATTTCCTCCTAATCTCATTTAGCTGTCACTCACTCTTTGCCTTCTCTCATCTTCCTCTCTCTTCCTCTGATATCGATGCAGGGGTTAAAAAACCCGGAAAACTGTGAGAGCAACAGGAACAGTTATTTCTTCCAGACAGACCCTGTGTCATTTTCATAAATCAAGCCCAGCCAGATGGCCGTGTATTGGGTTGCATTATTTTAAGCACCAAATCGTACTAAAAATCACAATCATTTTGATTTGTGAAATCTGAAAAAGGCCACATTTATTAAACAGAGAGAAGGAAAAAAATGAAAACAAGAAACCACAATTTACTTTCCTTTGCCTTCATGTCTCCTCCTTCTCTTGCTATTGTAATCTCTCTGCCCAGCAAATTTACAACCTGGAGGGGGGGTCGGGGGTGGGGACAAACTTTATCATTTTCTGAGGGTCTGCAGGGGCAAGCAAAACAGGCCTCATGAGAAAGCTGAGGATTGGGTGTGGTTGTTTTTATATGGTGAATACTACTGGCACGTGAGATGAAATCCTATTTTCCCTACAGGAATGGTAGTGGTTGATTAGACAGAGAATAGGTCTATTTAAAATTTTAGGAGGTATTTGCTTACTTGATTTGGCTGACAACAAAAGAACTAACATTAGATTTCACACTGTTTTCTATTAAAAAGCAACCTTTTTTGCTGATTACTTTGGAAGGAGCCCCAGATTTAAGGGTAGCAGAGTAACTTTTCATTGGCGAAGAAGAGAAAGCAAGCCCATTTTATTTCATCATTTTGCATTTTTTACAGTGAGCTCATGCTTGCACTCCATATTAAAAAAAAAAAAATCAACCCTTTGAATGTATTTACAAAATGAAATTCATGTTTGAAAAACAAAAGAGGGCAGCTATAACTGAGAGGTTTTGTGCTAAGGCTTATATTGTTACACATGTAAATAATGAAAATATTGTTATATATCACCAGATCTTTTTAATGAATTTGGTCATTGTGTTCCTTTGCAGCGCAAGTGTCTTGTGCTTCGTAAAGTGCCCATTTGTTTCCTCCATTTCAATCCACCCCCTCCTCCCCTTCCAACCCAAAGGAAAGTGACAAAGTTCTGTTCCATCAATCTGGCTAATCCTGAGCTAGGCCCATTTATAGTTTGCAGTGTCCTGTGGCTCCTGATCACTTGTCCAAGCCCCTGTCACCTCAACCACCCAACCATCTTCCCTTGCAAGTCTGGGCGATAAATCATTCAAGGTGTATTTAAAATAGTCACTTTACTGTTGTTGCTCTGCCTTTTTTTTTTTTCTTAAAGTACTTAGCCAAGGACTACTTCTTTGTTCCAAAATAGAACTGTTCATTATTGATCTTAGAGTTTCCCTCTGCTTCCCTGTAGCCTCCAGTGTTCGCTTATTACCATGCTCATAATCTGTTTTGTATGAATGGTTTTCAACATTCAGAGAATAATTGGTTCTAATATTAAATGCAGTATATACTATTGATAGTTTTATCGATAAGTGTAATATTTTAAATAATTTTAACAATTAAATTTGTTTTTTAAATTATATATTTGTAAAGTATTTATCCTGTTGGAAGCAACAATATATTGTTGTATTTATTCGTTTATTTTTGTAATAAATGATCAACCTCTTCAAGCTAAATCAAAAATGACACTTTTATATATTTATACAGAATGCTTTTTAGGATATGGGCATATTTGCACCAATTTGTATGTAAATAGAGCAAGAGCCATCAATAACTTGTAGCTTTCAGAACTAAATTGAAGGAAGAAACATTCTCTCCACATGGAGTTTAGTTTGCCCAAGTTCCAGGGTAATTAATCAAACTCTAAAATGGATGCAACAAGTATTGGCACTGGATGCAGACTTGAAATTAATTATTTAGGTGGTGGACCTGGTTTTTTTCAAGGCAGAAGGATAGAATCGAAAGAATTCTCTTCTTTCATGAAATGCACGTGGCTGACCGGACTGATTAGAACAGATGCTCTGTATTGGTGATAAAACCTAATACCTGGCTGTGCTCAGACATCTATGCTGGGGGGAAAGGTGGTGAGAGTTTTGAGTTAAGACTGCGAGGCTATCAGTGACTCAGAAGCAAGGTGATGTAGGAAGAAAGAGTTGTGTTATGTTTGTTTTTTAAAAATAGTTCTTCTTAAAATGGCTGTGGTAAGAACCTCTCCCTCCTAGTCCTGGTCAGACAGCATGAGCAGTCAGTACAGGTGTTGCTGTTGCTGATGTTGGTAAGAGCGATGCGCGTCAGAAGCGTGGGGGCCACCTCTCCAGCTCTCCGGTTCTGTAGGTCACTTGGTCACCTCTCAGTTCCTCAGGGCGACTGTTCGGAGGGCCTGAAGTTCACCCACGTGACCTCCCGGCTGCAGGAGCCCCACCGTGGGCTTGATCTTGATTTCAATAAGGAGATCAGAGGGCTCTGGGTTTGCCTGAACTTTCCAGTCTAGGAAAGGAAACAGTGCGGAGGCTGGAAGGCATGGGTGGGGGTGGGGGAGCGGAGATAGCAAGAGGGGTACTTGTGTAATCAGATTCTTTGATTTTGTTAGCCTGGCTCATGGCCTATTAATTAGATTACTCTCTCTCTCATTCTTGATTTCACATCCGTGTTTGTTCCTGTATCCTAAAATGTGGGCGCGAGCGTGGCGAGCAGGAGCCTATGATGTCACTGCCGGCCAGCGGCGGCCGCCTGGCCTTCTGGAGGGCTGTGGGCTGCGTTCTTTATGAGTCGGGTCTTCCTCAAGGAAGAGTTGGCTCTGGAAGTGACCTCAGAGGGGTCTGGGAAGAGGGCAACTGGCATTCTCGCGGCGGCACGATGTGTGCGCTAGTGAGTGTGTGTGTGTGTGTGTGTGTGTGTGTGTGTGTGTCCTGCGCGCCTGTGGGTGCGGGTGAGGGGAGGGGCTGCGGAAATTCGCGGCCTGGACTCCGAAGCCCTAGGGATGCAGATGGCTTGCTCAGGTGCAGGGCCTGCCTCAAGTGGAAATGGGGATCAGAGAAGCGGAGGAGGGTAGCGCCGGGGCAGAAGCCCGGTTTCTCTCTGGGACGCGGGGCAGGCGGGGCGCCGAGGTGGGGCGGTGGCGGTCGCGGTGGGGTGGCCCGATCCCTGCTTGGCCCGGCCCGGCCCGCGGCCCGGCCGTAACAGCTGCTGCCAGTCCCACAAGTTGTTTTCCTCGTGGCGACCATTCAGCAAAACGCACGATCCTTTCTCAAAGATTTAAATTTCGCGGATGAATTACCATACACCGGTTGCTTAGCAACTAAATTCAAGCAGGGCTAAGAATATGCAAGCTTTTTGTATTCTCATTAATAAAATGCCACTCTGACACAGCAACCCGACTTTGGATCACTGCAACTTCTGTAAAAGCCGTAGGAGAATACAAACCGATCCTGCCATTTAATTACAGATCAAAATGGCTTGAAACGCGATGTTTTGTTCATCTATCTTCCTAAAAACGATGTAAAAAATAACGGCTTTTCAAGAGCAGTAGTAAATTCTTTTTTTTTTTTTTAATGGAGTTGTCTATCGGGGTTACTGATAATTGTCAACTGAAACTTTTTTGAAACACAAGGTTGAAATATCTCCTTTCATCAACATCTCTGCTCTCCCCCTCAGTCCCCTGTCCTCTGATCCTTCGATCGTTCCCCAGCCTGATAATGACAATTATTATCATAATTCAGGAAATACCCAGGCCTTGGGAGCCCTGGGGACTAACGGGCAGTTGGTAGAGCAATCGACAAGGCCGGTGGCTGGAGAAAACCTAAGAAATTGCGGAGAGAGAGCGAAATGAAAACTTGCGAAAGTTTCCTTGGAAGGTGGGTCGGCTGGAGGTCGTAGAGGTACTGACGAGCACTTTTTGGGACGCCTAGGAGAATTAAAGGTAGAAATGCCTGTCGACCTCTGTTCCACGTTTGCGGATTTTCCGTGCTGGGGTCCAGCCTCCTCTCCCCGGAATTCGGTTGCAGCCTCCCCCTCCGCGGACCGCAGAGTTCAGAGGGGCTGAGTTCAGGGCCTGCTGACCCCGGCTCTCTCCGAGATCCACCTCCCCGCTGCCCCCAAGCCCTGGAGCCCTGGAGGAAAAGCAACCACGGAGTTGGACCCCCTGGGTCTTCAAAGACTCTGGCCCAGCCCAGGGCCCAGAGCCTGGGATTTACAGAAGGGGGGCACTCCGCGTCCATTCCCGAACGGTGCTGTGCCTGGAAGGGGGCGCGCTGGCTCAGAATAAGGGTCTAACGCTTGGCTACAGTTCGAATGTGGGGGGAGTAGGGGTCACAGAGGACTGGCCTCGCAGGCGGGTAGGTCGCATTGTTTGGGAACGCGCCTGGATCTAGGAAGCCGGGGCTGGGGAGGCGGCGGGGGTGGGGGGGGGGGGCAGGGCTGGAGGAGGCTGGTGGCTTTGTGAAGTTTCGGGCCTCCAGGCCCTGCGCGCCGCACTGGGGAGTGGAGTGCCTGGGTCACCCTGGGCACTCGGCCCGCGCCTAGGCGGAAACTCGAGCGCCCGGGGAACGCTGCATGTGCCCGGCCCCGTCACGGTCACCTCCCGAGCACAGTCCCCGGCTGGAGACTGCGGGCCCCGGGCCTGCGCGGCGCTACTACGCTGGCGGTGGGCGAGCGCGGGCCGCAGGGGAAGGCAGGGGTGCCGGGCGTCCGGTCGATGCCCAGTCTACCCGCCGAGACGATTGTGCGCCGGCTTCGCTTTGGAAGCTGCAAAAGGAGGCCGCGGTCCTCTTTAGAAAGACCCAGGGGCAAAAGTGAAACTCTCCAGACTGGTTCCAATAACATTCCCAGGGAGCCAACCCCCCTTGCTTACACTTTGGCAAACGTGAGAACTTTAGAGGTGGCTCTTCCCCAGGTCAGTATGGACGCTGAAGGATAACGACCCCCACACCTCGACTGACTCAGTTTTTACCCGATTTCTTTCTAGTGAGTTAAAAAAAAGAAAAAGTGGAAAGTAAACCATAAGTTGAAATATGTGCTCTGTTAAGTGCTCAGAGACATTAGAGTTCATTTTTCAGTAAAAGGTACATAATAAACAGGAAGCCATTTATTGACAAATACAATTGTCCCAGACAAGTCACATTCCATGTACGTAATTCATTAATGGAATTCGTTCCTTTTCCTCCCTTTGGAAAGAGAAATTTTAGCTTTTAAAAATAGCCAAGTCTTGGAGGAGGGGAGAGTGGTTAGTTACCTGTTCCTAGAAAAGGAAGCAGGGAAGTCTGGCCAATTCCTGGCTGTGGGGGGTGTTAAACAGTATAAAATAACAATTTTAAAGGTATGGGGAGCCTTTTTTTTTCCTTTGTCACTCTCCAGAAAATAAGTTTGTTGATCTGAGTTGCTGTCACCAGACTTGTCCAGTGGCAATGCGCTGGTAACATAATCCTAGTTGGCCTGTGTGCGCCCATACATGTGAACAAAACTAAAATTTAAATAACTTGAGCTGCCTGGGAATACACCAGAATTTTATCCGTAAAACTCACTTAGTTGCCATAGTTTTAGAAATGTCTGTGGAAATGTGCCTGCCGTTCTCTCTCCTTGAGAGACGTGATCCTGGGGAGATGCTCCCACACAACATCTTAGTCACCAGTGTAAGCCAGAATCACTTACCTGGAGAACCTGGGTTTGGTCTTTTCTAATTTGAGAAGCAAATTAGTGAATCCCCTTTCCCTGCAAGCTGGGAGAGGGACCTTGTCCAGGAGAGAACCATCTGGAATGGGCGGAAGGCAGAATCAAGTGTGGGTCTCTGGGTGACCCGGGGAGTAGCAAGTAAACATCAAAAGCACAGGGCACGCTGAGGTGTATCTGGGGCTTTGTGACATCCCAATACAAGGCATGGTTACAAAGAACAAAAAAGAATGATAAACTGTTCCTGTTTCATTGTTGTAGCTACAAAATAACAGGACGGACACTGAGAGGAAAGCAAAAACATCTTTTAATATGAAAACAAAAACAAAAGGACAAGGGATGTTCTGATGAAGAGCTGCCTGGGAGATTGCACATTAGTTGTGTCCTCCAGGACTGCCTCTCGGCAGAAGGCAAGCCCATTTAGTCGGCTGGAACATTGCACACTGAAATAGAATAGATATTCATTTCAAAGAGCTCGCTTTGTGCCAGCACTGAAATACAAGGTGCCCGAACCAGCTACCCTCACTCCACCCAGGTTCAGACGGGGCAACCTCCAGGTCTGAGTTGGGACCAGACAGGTTTGTGCTCCTCCCCCACCCTGTAAGAATCTGGGAGGGAGAGTCGTTTTCATTTGCACCTCCAAGGTTGGAAACTCTCCAGCAGAGTTTTTAAAAATAAACAAGTCTAATCAGAAAGTGTAGTGCCCAGAAACTAACAAAATGAAAATAAATGTCTTGGTAGCTTGGTCTGGACAATCTGTAGGTTACAATGCGGAAAAACCCCTTAGTGAGCACAATGACGTCTACAGTATCTTTGATTAACTTTGGGGAGGGGTGGGGGACAAAGCTTTCAAACTTCCTCAGGTGGTCCTACCGATTATACTTTGTGCTCCTTGAAGATTTCATCCAGGGCTTTAAAAATGTTTCAGACCTGAAGAATGTCTTTAATTCTTCTGAGAACTATTTAATAGTTGTCCTGGATGTTTTCAACAAGACAGGGATGCCAAGTAAGTGGTCTGGGGTCCAGTGAAGTCCACGGGGTGGTAATGGTGGATACTCAAAGGTACTGAGCAACCTGCCCCTGTAATGGGCTTTCTGCTTTTCAATGAGGAGGGGCCGAGGAGGTCAACACTATTTATATATGTACCTGATCCCACTGGCTTTCCTCTATTTATCAAAGAGGAAGACCTACAAGGGAGGGGGTGAAAGGGAGGGGAGAGACCAAAAGACAGATCAGTTACTTCCCCACTTTGTTCCTGGGCCTTGAACTGGGCTTCAAGGAGGGGAATAAAAGTCTCCAGGGAATGAACCCCCCCCCCACACACACCTCTATTAGCCTCACCCTGACACTCTCACCCCCACCCCAAGGCCAGAAAACCCTGTGCCGGCTGATTTGCGGCAAAATGGTAACTTGAGGAACCCTGTGTGAATGTGTTACATAACATAGGGAGAGGTGCTTACGCTTGATTTTTCTCCCAGTGGCTATGAGCAGGCAGAAAGGCCTAGAAAGGAGGAATGAAGACAAATTAAATAGGAAATCTATGGGGAAATGCATAGCCCTATACAACGAAGCATGTAAGTTTACCTGCACCTCTTGTGTGCCAGAGTATCCTTTAAATACCCTACCTAGAGGTGTGCTTTGACCAAAGAGGAGGCATGTCTAATTTGGGGTTTGGGGGAAGGACAATTATACCCAAGGAGGCTGGGATCCTGTGGCCCTGGAGCCAGTAGAAGCCAAGTTAGTTCCAAGCTCTGTGTTATCCCCACCTGCTCTTTCTGATGGAATCCTCACGTCCTTACTCTGGGAGGGCAGGTGACCCCTTCCCCGTGCACCCTGCTGTGCCCACCCCAGTCACCCCGGCCTGTGGCAGGTGAGCTACTCATTCGCCAGCAGCAGGAGCCCACCGCTGCAGCAGTCCGAGGTCACATTCAGAAAGCTTGTCCTTCCCCGGAGAGCCTCCCCCAAAGGCGAAGGGCGGTGCGAACCGAGTTCCTCTGCCCCAAGCGCGAAGGGGAAATCCTAACCAAGGGACAAGCATTATGCAGGAGAGGATCTGCAGCGGGCAGTTGATCTGGGCAGATCCCCAGCGCCAGGCCCTCTCCGCAGAGGGACGGGGCTGGGGGGAGGGGACGGGGGGGGGGGGAGCGTGCTGTGGTGGTGGCGGGCGGTCCCGGGGAGAGGGAGCAGCCGAAGGCGCGCAAGCTGACAAAGCTGTAACAAAGGATTCAAGCAAAAGTAGTACCAAGGATCTTTAAATTATCACACACCTTACAGGCGTGTCCCCAGCTCCCGGGACATAGAGTCCGTTGATTGTTCCCCCGGGCTCCGCAGACGTGCCCCGGCTGTCAATGGTGCAAGGCTGGCTGCCCGGCTTCACGGCCTCGGCCCCTGCGCTCCCGCAGGCCCGCCGCGGGCATGGGTGGGTGGCGGCGCCTGGGTCCGCCGGGCCTTGTCGGTGGCTGTTCCTCCGGTGGCGCAGTGAGGCCGCGGTCTTGCTGGGCAACATCCCTGGCCCTTGGTTGCTCCCCCCCCCCCTCGCCCCCACCCCTCCGCGAAGGTCATGGGCTGCGATCAGGCCTGGCAGTGGAGGCCCAGAAGCAGTCCACACGCCTCCCTGCTGGACAAGAAGAACGCTGGAGAAAAGGGGAGCTCCTGGGTTTGGCGGATGTCTGAGTCACCATGGCCTTTGCAAGGAGAGCAAGCAGGACAACATAGAAAAGACGTCCCCAGGACGTGCTTTTGAGGCTTTCAAGGAGGCTAAGCTTGGGCACTCGAGTCCTCCCCCCACCCTCGCTGAGGCTCCCAGAGCCCCCCATACCCTCTGGCCCTTCTGTCACCGCTGCCCCCAGGCCTACCATCACCACCAAACCTTGGCAGTGACCCGGCGCCCCTGCTCTGGGTAGGTATTGGTGGATAGGAGTTGAAGCCCCAGCACCCGGTTCCGGGAAAGTTGAGACCAAAGCGGTAGGGGAGTGATTGTGAGTGGTGAGGCAGAACAGCGTAAAGACCCCAAACTTCCCCCTAGTGCCCCCACTGGGTTCCCGAGGCTCCCCCTTGCAGCTGCCGGGGCCTTTGAGAGTTGATGAGAAAGGCATTTTTTTTCTGGGAACTCTGGGTCCCAGGAGGGCAGCTGGGCGAGCGGGAGAAAAGGAAGAAGCCCTCACGCTCTGAGGTCAGGAGGACGAGTAGGGAGAAGAACCCATCAGGACTCGGTGCCCCTCCACTGGCGACAAAGGAGGTGATGAGAACAAAACTGGGGAAGAAGGGTAGAAGTGGGTATAAACTGTGTTCAGTGACCATCCCTCTCCTTCATGGTGTCCTCTTTCTTTAATTCAACCCAGAGGGGGCCCCTCGGAAGAGCTGCAGACTGTGGGGCTTCCAGCCGCCTGCGCCCACCCAGCAGGGCCTCACAGCCCCCTCCCCCGGGGGGCAGCCCAGAGTGGAAGGTCTGCCAAAGTTGGCTCAACCCTCAGGCCAGGCCTCCAGAGGCTTCTGCCCTCCGACCTCCCCCCCAACCCTGGCTGGCCTGAGCTGGGCTGGGCTGGGGCTCCGACCTCACCAATGGCCTCCGGAGTGGGGCCGGCTAGGAAATTCCAGCCAGGCAGCCCAGCATGGCAGAGAGAACTGGAGGGAGGGAATGACACTACCCCTGGCTCCGTACAAGTGCAAATGAGATGCATTCTGGCTGATCAGTCCACTGTATTTTATGCAACTTAATGTCGATGTCTTGTCAACTCTTCCCATCGGGAAGAATAACAGAAAATTTTAACGAGAATTTGTGTGTGTCTGTGGTTTCCGACTACAGTTCCAGGCAGGGAGATGGGGTGAGGCTGGAGACAGGGAGGTTTGCTGACATGAGCAGCGTTGTATAAACCCCCCTAAAATGCAACCTTAGGCCACAAAGAAGGAAACAAGAGGCAGGATGGGTTAAGGTTGCTGACAAGAGACCCTGATGCAACTAGTTGGATCTCTGGCTGGGGAAAGTTTAAAGCAGTGACATTTCTTTTCAAGGAGCAAAATGTATTTGTATTTACTTGGGTGCAGGGGACAGATCAAACTCCTCCTCCCAGCTTACCTGACATCTTGAATGTCTAAGGGCCACTTAGGGGGAGTCTCAGGAGTCCACCAGGAGAGAAAAGGGCCGTGGAGGCCCTCTCTGGATGACAGCGTTCGCTGCCCTCTTTCTGTGTCAGTTTCAAAGCAAGTTGTAAGTTGAGGAAACTTGCCTCCACCTCTGACCAGACTCGCCCACCAGGTTTCCTGAGAAAGCAAGTCCCGTCAGACCTAGATGATCGACGCCTCCTGTAAAGGGAGAGAACGGCAGGGCAGGGCGAGTCCCAGAGACCAAAGGAGCCTCCAGTGTCCTGCCCCAGAGCCACCTCATGTGGTTCACATGGGCGCTTTGGGAGAGCTCTCGTCTTTTTCTTTCTTTCTGTTCTTTCTTTCTTTCTTCCTTTATTTCTTTCTCTTTTTTCTTTCTTTTTTTCCTTCTTTCTCTTTCTTTTCTTTCTTTCTCTTTCTTTTTCTTTCTCTTTCTTTTTCTCTTTCTTTCTTTCTTTCTTTCTTTCCTTGTTTCTTTCTTTTCTTCCCTCCTCCCCCCCACCCCCCCAGCACAGAGCCCTAGAAGTCCTGATAGTACAGCCAGAGAGGACTGGAGGGCCAGCTCCACCCTCCTCCTCCGCCCCTCCTCATAGGTATTGTTGTCTCAGGCTTGTCTGCAGCTGACCCAAGGCAGGGGAACAATGGGTTTTCTAAGCCCTGTTCCCAAGCCCTGCCCCTCTCCCCCCTGCCAGGCTCAGTGGTAGGCAGGGCACAAATGGCTGAGAGTAAGGGGAGCTTCGTGCCAGCTCTTGCCCCCTCTTTCATGATGTTCTCAGGGTCAGCAGGGAATTTGTTGTTGACATATGAAGCTGTCCTGTGAAGATCTGCCTCTGGGGTCGGTCGGCTGCCCACTCAAGGAAGCTATGGTAGTTTTACTCTCAGGACCCAGGGTATTATGTAGGTTGCTAACAGTCAGGTCCAGGAAGGAGAGACAGGCACCCTGGAAGCCAGTGAAGGGAGACTACCCCAGGCCCATTTCATTCAGGTGAGGTTGTTGGACCCTCCGGGTGGCCAAGATGATTCCACGCTATCCTGTTACCTGTGGAGGACTCCTTTCTCTGCAGTATTCCTTGGCTGAGGTGTGAGATGCCCTCACTGCTGGGCAATTAACTCGAACAAAATAGAACGGGGAGGGGGTGATCATGTGCTTCCCGTCAAGACAAGGGGCCACCCAGCACTCTGAAACTATCCAAACTTTTACGCTGCTTAGCAGAGGAGTCTGCTGGTCGCCAGCAGCTCAGGTTTCTGCCGTGCAGCATGGGCATTTCCATGCCCGCCTGGTAAATACATCAGAACCAGATGTATGCTGCTGCTCTGGGCTTCCACCCAGGGGCCAGGGTGCTGGGGACATGTCCCAAACAAGACAGACTTGAAATTCATTGCCCCCTACTCACCCAGCGGCCTGAGAGGCCACTAGAAAGGGCTGGACTCCAGGGCAATGAGCGGAGGTGACCTACAGCAAAATGAGCTGCTAGCTCCTCTCCAACGGTTTGGCCGCCTTTCTCCCCCTGCTGCATGGTGGCTGACCAGAGCCCCTGCAAGTTGCCCTGTCCCTCTCTTCTTGCTATGGGATCCCAACAGGCAGCTGGTTCCCTTGTGCCCTCCCAGGTCAGTTCTTTCCATCTGGGATCACAAGGGTGTCCACAAAGAGGCAGGGAGGAGCGAGAAACCATCTTCACTAATAAACAACAGTAGCCTGTACCCCAACAGACCCTTCTCGCTACCCTTTACTTCGCTAGCAGTCGCTCAGCTTTTGACAGGCCGAAACCATTTCAACCCACGAGCAAAAAGAACAATTTTAAAGGTAGGCCACGTTCCTCATTTCTCCTTGGCTCCCCAAGTTCACCATCGCTCACTTCCTCACCTCCCAGCCATCTGGATATCCATTACCCCATCCGAAGGTCTCAAACACTTGTTCCTTAAAATCTTCTGGGGCTTGAGCATTTCCCCAGTCACTGGTGAGGGAACACACCCTCCCCACTCCAGGGCCGCATCCAAGCCTGGTAACTCATCGCATAACTCGATGCCCCCCAGAAACACAGATTCCCTCATTTATCAGGAGTAGCAATAAACTTTACTGAAAGAGAGAAATTCAGCATTGACTGTGCATGGGATACCTACTGGTGGACTCTTTGAAAACATCCTCTCTAGCTTCTGACCTCCTCCGTTGGGGTGGAGTGCTGTAAACATCTTAGGTAGCAGAATTTGGAAACAGCTTGATCACCGCCAGCAGCTTTGGGGTCCTTCACTCCAACCATTAGTAATAAAGTCATTAATAGTCATAATGGGCATTTAATTGCTTGATCTGATTGGTGCTTTCTTCCCGACCCCATTTAGTTTCTTGGGGGAAGTACAAGGGGTCCAGAACCAGTAAAGGGAAGCCATTTGCAGGCCACTTTCTCAAGCAGAAGGGAAAGTACTTTTGTTATATTTGCAGACATGTGTCTCACACATTTTTTCCCCCTGCTTTTTGTAAACTATCTAAGAATAAACATTACAGATCTGGGTTTTAATTTCTCCAGATGGGATCATAAAGTACCTAGGAGATTATATATATATATATATATATATATATATATATATATATATATGTAATAGAATTGAGGACACATGGCTGCTGTTCACACTGAAAGCCGAAAAGAGGCTCAAGGCGAAAGGAGGAACAATTGAACCGTCCGTGGGACCGAGTGTGTGAGCAAGTTCGCTTTATTCCTTCTCAGGAAGAGGGTCTGCGGCGGCGAGGGAAAGTTTCCCCGGGTGTTTGAAGAGGCACTTGGCAAGGCTGGCCGGACCTTCCCACCAGCCAGGCGGCTGGGCTGGGGGCTTCGCGACCCCTCCTCCCAAATCACGCCCCCCCCCCTCCTCTGTGCTCGGGCTCTTCGTTTCATCCCGGCTGTCCTCTTAGGAACCCCACCAGAGAACTTCCTCCGAGGGTCCAGGCTGCGCTCCCTCTGCCCTACCCCTGCCTCTCCTGCCCGCTCCCCCCGCGCCCCGGACTCACCCCGAGCGGTCCTTCCACTCCGCACAACAGACAGGAAACCGGCCTCAGTCGGGGCAACATCTGAAACCACATTTTATCAATACCATCAAAGACCAGCGCACACACGTAGGGCTCTGAGCTCCGGAGCCCGCTTCTTGCCGAAAACCGGGTATAGGGGGAGGGCGGTTAGGGCGAGAAATCCTCCCTCCAACCGCGATTTCAGCTTTCTTATGGAAATGAACGCGACGGGCCGCTCACCCCGCGCCCGGCTCAGGATCCCCAGCCCTTTGCTCCCGTTAGCCCCCGCCCTTCCAGCCCCGGGTTCTCGCCGGGACCGGCGTGTGTGGACGCGCTCGCCGTGCGCCCCGGCCGCGGCGCGCGCGGGGACCCGGGCCGGTGGGCTCCCCTCCGCCCGGCTGGCCGCCGCCGGCGTTACATATTCAGAGATAGCTACTTTCTTAAAGGAGAACCGACCGCGCGGCAAAGTTCAGAGCCGAGGGGAGGCACAAAGGAAGGTGTCGGCTCCCGTGTGTTCTCGAGGTTGGGGCGACGCATCCCCTCTCCGCCGCAGTGCCCACTCAGACTGCATTAAGGAGAGGATCGGGGGCCCGGAGCGCCTCTGGTCGAGCCACTCTTCTTGGAGGGCGTGGAAGGAGAGAGTCACTTGGTGTGTGGGGACAAAGCTCCCACCTGGATCCCTAATGGGTTATTTTAAAATTAGCGATCGCAGCTTACGCCCTAGGGTACCCAGGGGCTTATTTCAAGAGGAGGCTGTTAGATGGCACCGCTCGGCTCAAGGGCAGCAAGAAAGTTTGCCCTTGGTTGTTGGAGACGCACGCACGCACGAAGTTTATTAAACCTTGCACCGAACAGTTCCCTTTGAACGGTTAAAACAACAAAACCACCACCTGCCCCCTTCTTTTAAAAAGAGAGCTGGGGCAGTAAGTCGGGACAGAGGAAGGGGTTGTAATGAGCGCGTCACGACACGCTGGTGTCTGTGCCCCACTTCGCGGCGCGGCCCCGGCCCCTCTCCCCCTCCCCGCGCACCCGGCACCCGCGTCCCGGGGCCGCGGGCGCCGGCTTCTCCAGGCCGCGGCCGGGCGCCCGTCTGCTCCCGGGAAGCGCCGCCAGGGCCCCAGCAGCGAACCCGAGTGTTTCCCACTTGGGCAAGGAAATGGCGAAAGTTCTCGGCCGGCCCTGCGGAGGGGCCTCCTAGAAGCGCGCTCCGCCCGGGGCCCGGCTGACCCGCGACGCGGGGCCCCGCGTGGTGCCGGGGCGACGCCCGCGCCTGTGCCCGGCCTCGCGCGCGCCCTCCCCATCACTCACACTCACACCCCGCGGTGCTTTTTGTTCCGGGCCAGGCTCACTTTCACAAGTGGTTAGAAAAGTCTTGAGCGCCATCTAACGGGAGCAGCAAAAAGTTGGCGCTGGGTGGAGGTTAGGACCCAAGAGGCGCAGGGGCCTGGCCTGGAGGGTTCTCTCCCCCCACCCTCCTCGCACTCCGGGACTAGACACCACTCCCACCCCCGCCACACACGTACACACATGCTCCGGAATCCGGAGCCCCCCTCTGAAGCCCACTTTCTGAGGGAAGCGATACCCGTTTGGCCTGCCTGCCCGCCAGGGGCTGTCCCCTACGCCCCTGTCCTCTCTTCCCTTCCCTTCCACGGTCCCCCAGGCCACCAAAGAAGTCGGATCGCCTTGCACCTGAGGTGATAGGGCCCTGGTGTCCTTCAAGTTCTCTCTTTTTCCTTTTGGGCTCTGAAGGAAAGTCCCAAGTAGCCCTAGGAGGGCACACCTGTCTTCCAAAAGAACAGCCACATAATGAAGAGGTCTGCAGCCAAAGAAGCTTCCAGAGGGTTGAGGAAAGGATGTGAAAGAGGATAACGGTAATGAAACAAAAAGGAAGTGCTCAACGGAGGGCAGTTTGGTCCGGGATGGCCTCAGGAGAGATTTAATGTCCCCAGGGAGGAAAGAGAATGGATTCTGAGGAGCTGTCCTGGAAAGTGGGAGAAATCTGACCAGTGGTGAAGCCCAGGAAGGGAGGGTCTCCAAAGAGGGCAAAAAAGGAGAGTGGAAGAGAGGGACCCACCTACCCAGGAGGTGGGTGGCAATTTGAGGAGGTCTAAGCCCCTCCTGAAGGTTCCAAGCCACTGTGAGGAACTTGGTCACCTGAGATAAAAACAGGGGGCACTCACTCTTATCAGGTCAGGACATCTGCAGAGGCTGATATCTGTGACCAGCTATGAAACAAAGACGACAAGGAGGAGGGGTGGCAGGCCCGAATCACCCTCTCCTGATATCCCACAGCTGCCGAATGCCCTGCAATTTAACCGTGGAGGTGACTTACCTCTAGTGCCTCCAAGCAAAGGGCCAGAGGCAGGGAAGGCCTGAGAACAGCCTTGGATAGGATCGTTGAACTTGGCGATGTGATGAGAGGTGGTCCTGGAGTCCAGATTCCAGGGGGAAGGAATGGATCTCATCGACAGCCCTCTGCCCTGCCTTCCTGGGTTTAGAGAATGGGGATTAGAAAGCCCCGGTCCTCCCTCAAGGATGTTATGAGGGTGGAACGTGATGTCAGACATACAAATATTTTCTCTTGTGATAAAATACACACAAATTGATCACGTTAACCATTTTTAGGGGTATTAGTTCAGTGGCATTAAGGACATTCCCATTATTGTACAGTCGTCACCACCTTCCGTGTCCAGAACTTTTTCATCTTTCTGAACTGAAACTCTGTCCCCATCAAACACGAACTCCCCATCCCCCCCCCCCCACTCCACCCAGGAGCTGGGGGAACCATTCTACTTTCTGTCCCTATGGGTTTGACCCCTCCAGTTACCTTACGTAAATCATACAGTATGTGTCCTTTTGTGACTGGCTTATTTCACTCAACTTACTGTCCTCAGGGTTCATCCATGTTGTAGCACGTGCTAGAATTTCCTTCCTTTTCAAGATGGAGTAACATCCTTGGTATGGATAGACCACATTTTGTTTATTTCATTCTTCCATCAGTGGACACTTGAGTTGTGTCCACGTTTTGCCTACCGTGAATCATGCTATGAACATGGGTGTACATGTAGATCTCACGTTCGATTCTTTGGGGGTCTATACCTAGAAGTGGGATTGCTGGATCCTATGGTAATTCTAAGGAGACCAGAGATTCACCTTCTCTTAAGTAGAAAGGAGAGAGAGAGAGAGAGAGAGAGAGAGAGAGAGAGAGAAATGGTGCTTGTCTTTCTCCTGGACTCTTTGATTTCTTCCAACTGAAAGAGATGCTAGGGTCCCAGACATCAGCCATGTGGACTGGTGGAAATCTTTGAAATCCTTTCTCCTTGGGGGGGGGGGTGGCGGGGGGGAGGGGGAAGCAAGTGTGCAAGTGGTGGGGGGGGGGGTTGGGCAGCTGCCCTTCTGCTCCCAGAATTCCCTTTTTGGGAGCTCTCTCTCTCTTACAGAGCATCCCTCCACTTCCTTCCACGGCCTGATCTGCCGGTGATCTCATGCCAACCTTATTTAGTACGTATGTGTAGTGTATTTACAGAATGCTCTAGTATCCTTCTTTTTTTTTTTTATATAGTAGTGCCCAAGGAAACAGATTCATGTTTTCTTTTTGTTTTTTTCTTAGTAAACTCTGCCCCCAACATGGGGCTCAAACTCACCACCCCTAGATGGAGAGTCATATGCTCTACCGACCGAGCCAGCCAGGGGCCCCCAGGTTAGTGTTTTTATTCCCCGCATTTAAAGTGGAAATATCTAGAGCGGGCACAAGATACTGCGTGAAGACTGCGGTGGCTGGGTCGTGGCCGAGGCTTCTAGCCTGAGCTTGACTTGGCCCACTGAAGCACACTGTTCCTTCCATCTGACAGGAGGGCTGGCACAGGACAGAGACGAGAGAAACCAGAGCAGCAAGCCTTGGCAGAGACCTCGGTCTCCCTTCTGCCACCAGGCCAACTTTGCCACTTGCTGAACAGCCCCAGCTCTCCGGTGCTGCTGCTCTCCGGGGTTCAGGGAGTGCAGGGAGGGGGCTGGGCAGCCCCTTGGGGAAGGGTGCTGCGGGAGGCAGTTCCCAGCACCTCACCTCCAGGAGGCGAGGATTCGTCTGGCCCTCCCCTTTAATTGCTGCGTCTGCTCCCCAGAGAGAAGGATGTGCTGCACATCAAGAGCTCGGTAACTTAAGACAAAAGAAGAAAAAAATCACTACTGTGACACACGCAGGCACACACAATCATTTCCTCTCCCCTTGTTAAAGCCACTTCCATGTGAAAGCGAAGAGACAGAAGGATTACGTCCTGGGGGCGCTGGGACCAGGAGACCCCTCAGCATTCTGAAAGGGCTTTGTAGTGTTTGGATCCAAGCCATTTGTTTCTAGAGAGAATCGCATTGGGTACGAGCTTGCTTTTTCCATTTGCAATGGCTTATTAAGTATAAGCATCTCTCTTCTCTCTGTTTACTGAGTGATTAGCTCTCCCTCCAACTGACCCTGCCAGGGGAGATAGCCAAAGTATATCCTTAACACACAGTTACCCTGCAAAATGTCCTTCCCATAAAGCCAGAGACCACAGACAGGACCCCCTGGTTCATTGTGGTGTCTTCTTTTTATAGTCGGCAATGAGGCTCTCCACTGATGGTACCGTGTGTGAAGTGATGCCACCCGTATTTCTACGGTTCCATTCCAGTCACGGGAGAGAGAAGAATCTAGCTGTGACAGAGGCAAGCTGGTGTGTGCCCTCTGCGTGGGGCTTGGCTGGGGGGCCACAGCCCCGGGGCTCAGTGGCTGCCAATGAATCTTTTCTAAGTTGTACAGTGACCCTTCCCACAGAAAACCGTCCTTCATGTCCTGGTGCTTCAGGACAAAGACGAAAGGAAAAAGCTCCTTCAAGCACCTGAATACAGGCAGTTGAAAAATCTGGGAACTCGTAAGCAGTAAAGATTAACCAGATACTGGATGATTAGTAGCTGGTTGCCTGGCTTCTAGTAGATCAGTTTAGTATAAGGACAGACCAGCTGCACTTGCAGACTGAGCCTTAATCAGCCAGATTCCAAAGGTCAGAGTGGAAACAAAATCATGCAATTTGCCCAAATTTCAGAGACTGAATTCAATTGTAGGGTTTGGTCTGGAAATAAGAATGAGTTATTTCCAACTAAGTGGATTCTTTTTCCTCTCTGCCATTTTTTTTTTTTTTTTACTGTGCTATACGAAAAGCCTAAGAAATATCATCGATATTGTTATATAAATATTATGTACTCACGTATTCCATAGTATAGACTGTAATGAAATAATTAAATCAAACTATTCTCAACCTCCTCCTTATTCTCGATGGCAACTGGGTGCTTGTATTCTGCATTATGCCTTTGTAATAAGCCTGCACTCTTACTCTCCAACAGTTAGAATTCATATGTCAGTGCTGTATTTACTGCATGAACCTTGTACCATTTACAAATAGAATACAGAGCTGAGGCAGATCCTGTATATGGGCGTTGGCTTGTCATCTAAGGGTTGGGATTCTTTTATTTTTTTCTTTTATTTTTTTCACGTTTATTTATTTTTGAAGGAGCATGGGGGCGGGGAGGGAAAGAGAGAGGAGACACAGAATCTGAAGCAGGCTCCAGGCTCTGGAGCTGTTCGCACAGAGCCCGCTGCGGGGCTCAAACTCACAAACTGTGAAATCATGACCTGAGCCAAAGTCGGATGCTTAACCGGCTGAGCCACCCAGGCACCCCAAGAGTTGGGATTCTTTAATCTGCCCGTCACCCCCCCCCCACCATCTCTTGATGAAAAATAGACCTCTCAGATTGCATGACTAGGTGGGAGGGTTCTCGGTGAGTGGCAAAGATTAGGCTTGACTTCTGTGTGATCTCAAGATTCACCGCACCGTGTCCCCAAATTTGTGTACCTGTGCCATACCCACCACACACACACACACACACACACTCACACACTCACACACACACACACACACACACAACACACACACACATGGCTCAAGTCACATTTGAGCTCTGGCCCAGTTCCTTCTCCTCTGTGTGTCCAGGGGGCCAGGTCTAAGAAGGGGGCCGTGAGCTGGCACAGGGGCACAATGGCTGCCACACCCTGCCAGTCCTCTGAGATGAAGTGTGGTTACCTCAGGTGACATCATGAAGAAGGGGCGGGAGGGCTGGTTTTCTGTGTTTCTTATCCTTAATTTCCTATTTGTTCTCTCATGTGTTTTCAAGTCTTTTGAAAAAAAAAAATTACCCATCTCAGCCAGGCTAAGAGAAATCATTAGAAGGAAGTTGCTCAAACACTTGGGCCCTGACATTTAAAGATAGTCCTTTGGCGAGCAGAACGGGGCAGCAATGGCGAAGCGAGAGGAACCCTTGGGGAAGAAGCCACGTGTCGCCCTCCTGTCTGTGTACCCTTGTCCAGTCACCGTGCCCCCTGTACTTTGTTTTCACAGCACAAATCCTGTCCCGTGGCTGTACTTGTTCGACTCGGACCTACCGAGCGGTGCAGGCTATGCGTCCAGGTTACAGAAAGTAAGTCACAGATGAGCTCAGAGGGTCTTCCTGGAGCATCCGTTTACTGTAGGATTCTTTGGGGGACAAGTTAGGTAATTTAACTGATAGATAATCTCAAACTGTGCATTTCTATCAAAACGAGCCTGGTTCTATTATTACACAATAGCACACAACGCCATCGTATAACCGAAAACCAAAAACCAAGTTATAGCTGGAGATTGTGGCTGCGGACCCGTACGTGCCCCTTCTCATCCAAACCCATGCAGTTCCTTTCGGCATTAGTGGTATTTTGGTGGAAAATTTTGAGAATACTACCTTATAACATTCCCCCTCCTTTCTGTGGTTCGGATTGCAGTTTCAGGACATTATATTTTCAGATGCATCTTCTCCCCACCCGCCTCCACCCCCCCCACCACCACATACACAGATTTGGGGCCACCTGTTCACTCCACAGCCAGGAGGATGGAAAAGATTCCTCCTGCCAGATTCTCTCCTTCATCCTGCGTTGTCTACGACAATGCCCTCTCCAACGTTCTGGGACGAGAGAGCTCTCCCTTGGATGGATATGTTACTGTATTTGTATCTTCTGCTGATGCCCTGGATTTCCTCCCTATAAGTATTCCAACCAGTCTACTCTTGCTTCTTCAAGGCAGTGCCCTCAGATCCATTCTGATTTGTTCGCCTCTCCAGACCAAGGAAATGGGGACCAGAGCCCACAAAAGAAAACCTCTACACTCTGCTTTCCTCTTTTCTCCTAAACATCAGAGTGTGTGTGGTTGGCCCAGTCCCAGGAGAACGCTGTGGCTGTCACCACGCTCCAGAGTGATGCCTGTGAGCAGGGTACCTGCCTCTCCCCTCGGCCAAGGCTCTGGGACAGGATTTATTTGTTCTGGGCAGGGGAGGCTAGATAAACCGGTACAAGTCCCCCCTTTACCCTGTGCAGAGACGGTGGAATTTTATCGGTTTAATGCTTAAATGCTCTAAAAAGTCAGTGAGGCAAAGGGTGCGTATGGGAAACAACTTATTACATTAATAGGGAGAAAAGAGTTTCTTATAAGCTTTCGAAGATGAAGCACGTCGAGTTTACTGCACACAGAAGCTATTCACATATCTTTTGTTCCTATCTAATCTTTCTTCACATGGTTACACAGAAGTTCAGCGTCCCATCCCCCCATATATGTACATATTGCACCGTATACTTCTATTTCATGCTGGCTCTTCGCCCGGTTGCCTTAACTTTCTTCTGACATCGCCTTGGGTGGGTCTGTAAAAGCCAAGACCTTTGTCTGAGTTCGGTAAAATAGTCGTGGTTTATAGTTTTGAACTATAGCGATCTGTTGGGAGGGTTCAAGGGGAGGGGCCCTGTGGTTCTCGGGAATCAGCGCGTTCCTCTGAGCTGGTGTATGCCCATCTCCTAAGGAACAAAGAACAGTCTATTGGTCTTGGTCCCCTGAATCTATGGGTTTGGGTGGGACCATTCTCATGCCTGGGATGTTTGTCACTAGATAATCATTGTTCCCTCTGCCCCACTGTATCTCAAGCTTGCTTTTCTTCTCCTCCCCCTTGGAAAATGGGAGACGAAGAAATAAAATCCGCACTCATAGGGAAATAAGGGAGCAAGTCGATACCTTGCTCCTTGTCCCGTTGGTAGAGTTATTGACTCAGCAAAAGATTATTGGAACAGATAAATCTACTGCTGGCGAATGGGTTTCTAAGACATATGCGGCGTCTCAGAGTGAACGGTTGTTTGTTTGTATGTTTTTTAAGTCTTCTCTGAGTTGAAAATTCCAGATAGTGGCCTGACTTAATAAGCACAATCTTTCTGGTGGGGAAGAAACGACGTGCATGGTGTCGTTTACCCTTTCCTTCCTTCAGCCTCACGCAGTCTCTCTGTAGAGTGGATGTGGGGACTAATGTGTTCTCACGGACTTTTGAAATCCTACTCACTGATGGCCTGAGTAATCCAGTGGATCTCGCCGTCTTCATCTGCCGTGGTGTGATGTCAGCACTGGAAACCTGACTTCGGAAACAAATTCACACACGAAGCGCTTTGGGAGGTGTGTACACAGTCTTCCGTGATTCTTTTCTTTTTTTTTTTTTAATTTTAATTTAACTTTCTCCCTCTAGGAAAGAACCAAGAAGAAATAGCCCAGAATAAAGGGGAGGCTTTGCAAGGCGGATTAAGAGAGGAATTGGATACCAGAACAACAGGTGAAAATGGCAGGGAGTAGTCAGCAAGAACGATGGACTATCCAGAAAATAAGAGCCTTCGAGATGTAATTTTGTACCTAGATGGGTCCTAGGGGGAAAGTTATCCCCACATCGGTTTCCGAGGCGAAGCCCTCACAGAGAGGAGGGGATGACCAGCTTAACTTCTTTGTGGAAAGCAGGTCTTTCCTGTGGAGAATGGCAGGGATTACCCCTAAATGGATTAAAGGGAAGGAGTGGAGAAAAAGAGCCTGCGTTTTCTGACCTGCATGCAGTGAGAGGCATACCCCAGGGGCCCGGGCCATTAGTGGGGTGAAATTCCCCGGGCGGGTGATGCCCCAGCAACACAGCTTCGTGCTTGCGCAACACCTTCCCTGGCCGGTTGAAGCCTTGGCCTTGGGGCTTTGTGAAACAGTTTAAGACCCTGGATTAGCTCTGGGCCATAGAAACCACACACTGACAGCTCTGGGGTTGGTGTTGTTGTTGTTTTTTTTCTTCCCTTCAAATTGGGCATGCACACTGGTTGGTCTGTCATTAGGCAGGGCTGGAAGGAGCAGCTCTGCCCTCGGTGGGAGCCTTGCGCACTGTGCTATCACCTGCGGAAGATCTGGCACAGGAGCGTCAGAAAGATAGCACAGCGGCTTTGGATTCTGTCCAGCTCTCCGTTCTCAGCCCGGCTCTCTTCTCTTAGCACCTGGGAGACTCTAATGAATGCAATTCTCCACTTCCAGCACAGAGGGGAAACATATTTCCCGGACCCTCCTGTACCAGCCGCGTGTTTCTTGTCAGAAAATCGGCATGTTGTGTTGTAAAGTTGCAAACATTGGAGGATGACGATCGTCCGGGTTCTCGCTGTTGGGGGAGGTGAGGGAGGGTCCGGGTGAGGGGATGCTTGCCTCTCCGCTAATAAGAAGTCAGAATATACTCGGGCTAGTAAAGAGCTCGGTCCCCAAAGAGACCCTTCCTCAGCACCGCTGAGCTTGCCAGCAGCTTATGGACAGAGGTAAGAAAAAGGCAGGAAAAGGGGAGGAGGGTGGAAGGGACGTTTTCTGTAGCTCTTGCTTCCCTAGGTGGACTCCTCGGTGGTCCCTTTCAAATTGCTGCCAATGCTGCAGAACTCTCACCTGGGGGGCGCCGATTAGCCTAGAGATCACGCTCATTAAGTTAGGGATGACACCAATCTGGAATGATCAGTAGAGAGAGGATTCTGGAAGGGGTGACGGAGAAGAATGTGAGTATACAAAAGAGGGTATACGATTACGATCAAAATTCGTTTGGAACAGTGATGAAAACCCAAACACGTTTATTTGAGGGTAATATCTGAAATCCACTGGGAGGCAAGTCAGGGGAATACCAGAGGCTGAAAATACCCAACGGTAGAGAGTGCCCTGTCAGGTCAGGTGAGAGCTTGTGGGAGTCAATGTCGCCGCACCTTGAAACTGCTCTCGGAGGGGTGCCTGGGTGGCTCAGTCGGTTAAGCGTCCGACTTCAGCTCAGGCCACGATCTCACGGTCCGTGAGTTCGAGCCCCGCGTGGGGCTCTGGGCTGATGGCTCAGAGCCTGGAACCTGCTTCTGATTCTGTGTCTCCCTCTCTCTCTGCCCCTCCCCCGTTCATGCTCTGTCTCTCTCTGTCTCAAAAATAAATTTTAAAAAGTTAAAAAAAATTAAAAAAAAAAAAAAAAGAAAGAAACTGCTCACGGAGACCCTCTCGGGTCTACGTGGCCAGGAGGGAAGCTTCTCTCTGTGTGTCTCATCCTGATTCTCCAAGGCGGCAGGATGTCTTTCCACACCAGGGAACCGGCCCCTCTGCTGTTCTCCAAGCATCCCACTGAGGACCGTGTGAGAGCTTCTCTGTGAGCCTCAAACCAGCCCTCGAAGTATTTTGGAAATCCGTTTACCAAGGACGTCAGAACACACCGCCCGGCTTCCACATACCCAACCCCGTAGCTAATGGAGGTAATTTCAGGGCACACGTATCTCAGCTGAATCAGGCAAAACCGTCTATCCCTGTAAAAACCCACAAGGGTTTGGTGCCACAAGCTAACCATGAACTCCTCTCTGATCCGGAAGGGCTAAAGGGAGATGGCCATACTGCCTCGCATTGTGGCAGAAAGATCCAGCCCCATTCCAGGATGTATTAAAAGGACTGCAGGTAGGAAGTCTTCGTCATTACCTCATTGCAGAGGGTCTTCGGTTCTGGAAGCCACAACTCCAGTAGGATAGGAAAGACCTAAAGGTTTTCCAAGGCACAGCGAGGCGAATAAACCAGAAAAGGAGGTTGTCTCCTGCAGAACAAGGAAGCTAGGGATCGTTGAAAATTGAGCGGTTCAAGGCACGTAATGATGCTTATTAAATTCCTAGGCTGTACTGAGAACTGCCAGACGTGAGTGAGAGGTAGGAGAGCAGCAATGCAAATACAAGTCGCAGAAAGAAGGCACAACGAAACAAAACACGAGTTTCTGCCCTTAATTAGGGCAGGAGAGCCGACCTCAGCATCAAGCATAAGGGATTCAGGGTGAATGTCGTATTACTAACAACTGGCTGTACGGTGACCGAAATGGTAGAATAGTCTCTGCTGTCCCACCTAACCACTTTTTTGTGAAGTTCCTGTTGATATTGACTGAAGAGACTCAGCCCACTTTCCCTCCAGAGGCTGAGGGTAGGGGTGCGCGGTGAGGCACCTGGAAGAATCCATGTGAGGGTGAAGAGCCTCTGGAAACTTCCATCCAAGAGCTTGAAATGCACGCTGGAATTGCTGGGCTCCAGCCCAGATCGGATGGCACAACCAGGGGATTGGTTCCACCATATCTTAGCAGTGAAACCTGAGGGTAAGGCAGAACATCTCATCTTATTTGTGTGCCCTGCAGAGCCTCGAAGCAGCCAGCACTTAATAGGTGCCCGGTAAATGTGGACAGGTGGCTTGAAGTGCCTGGTCCCCCCCCCCCGTCCCTCAACATCTCCACACCCCCCCCATGGAGCCTTCCCGGGTCCCACTTTTTGGGGACCCCCAGACCTGCCCCCTAACCACCAAGACAGATGCCCAGGAACATACAGCTCTCCATTCACATGCAAAAGCATTTTATTTTCAGGCTTTAAATGGAGGAACTAAAAACAGTGTTAAAAGGGGGAACACTTGAGAAGTACAACCTTTTATTCTGAATAACAATTAGGAACAGTTAGGCATTTAAATCGCCTAAAATTTTTCTTTTGTAGGATCACAGCCAAGCGGCTCGGCACCGCTTCTCCTAAGAGTGGAGAGTGGGTCCCGACAATAAGGACGTGCTATCGTTCATTATGTACCAAAAGTGCATCCATTTCACGTATAATATGCCTTTAGTAACAATGCTGCACTTGAAAAAGACACCGTTCATCTGAAAAGCACACGCTTCAGCCTTTCCACCAGCAGCCTTGCTACGCGTGCAAAATGGGCATCTCTCTACAGGCTCTTAGGGGGCAAGCATGAAACCCTTTTCAAAGGGTTAAGGTTTATTAGGAAGGCTTAACAGATCACTTTCTGTCGTGCAAGGAATCAAGAAGTCGATGTGGGCTTTGAATAGAAACCCAAGCAGGATTCGCACTGTCAGTGCAGAGCCCAACATGGGGCTCGAACCCACGAACCGTGAGATCAGACTCGATGAGATCAGACACTCCTGGATACAAGGGCAGCTCAGATGCCAGGCTGGCAGCGGGGTTTGCCACCTCGCCATGCTTTCTCGTGCTGTGGTTTGGAAGGCTTTCAGAACACAGCGAGTGTATTTGTTGCTGCTGATCAAGGATTTCTGCCTCTTGGAAGGTATTGGCCTCGATCATGGGCAGGGAAAATGAAATGTCTTTTAAGGCATGGTTTGGTCTGGACTCAAGAAAATGCTTATGTAAATCTCACCCCCACGAGAAGGAAGGAAATATGAAAGGAATATCTGTTAAGATTCATCATATGGAGTTCCTTGGTTCCCAGCCTGCTTCTGCCACTCCTTACCCACCCGTCCACCCACGCACTTCCTTCCCCAAACTCAGGACAGTCACACAAACCAATTTGGGGTTTATATTTAACACCTGCAAATCTTGGCTAAGAGACCTCCCTCTTTTCTCCCCCAACACCACCCTCCCTCTCGCGGATCCAAACACTTTTGAGTCAGCGCTTCCCAAATTATGCCACTGAAAAGGCGGGGGAGGTGGGGGGTTGGGTGGGGGTTGGGGAGAGGATAATTTTTGCATCAATACTGCAAAGGCCTGACATGTTTGTGCTCAATTGTCCTAGTTGGTAACCTTTAATCAAGTTCTGATAACACCTTGTAAAATAAGCCTAACCTTCTTTTTTTTTTTTTAAAGTTTATTTATTTACTTATTTTGAGAGAGACAGAGACAATGGGAGCGGGGGAGGGGCAGAATGAGGGAGAGAGAGAAACCCAAGCAGGATTCGCACTGTCAGTGCAGAGCCCAACACGGGGCTCGAACCCACGAACTGTGAGATCATGTCCCAAGGCGAAACGAAGAGCCCAGCACTTAACCAGCTGAGCCACCCAGGCGCCCCAAGATGACCCTGCTTCTAGTAAATATGTTCAAATCTTGTTCAGTTTGATACATGTGGAACTTGGCATACGAGGGCCTCACTTTCTTGGCTGCGATAATAAGAGCACCTACTAGGAGCCCGAGACCCTGCTACTGAGTGTTTTCCACCCGTGGTCTCATTGAATCCTCAAATGTACGTGCAAAAAAGAAATAGTATTTGTATGCTTTAAAAATGAGAAAACTGAGAGTCAGAAATTGGGGCGCCTGGGTGGCTCAGTCAGTTAAGCATCTGACTCTTGATTTCAGCTCAGGTCATGATGTCACGGTTTGTGAGATCGAGCCGGGCATCAGGTTCCGCACCGACAGCACGGAGCCTGCTTGGGATTCTCTCACTCTCTCTTTCTCTCTCTGCTCCTCCCCCTCTCATGTGTGTGCGTGTGCTCTCTCTCTCTCTCTCTCTCTCTCTCAAAAATAAATAAATAAACATTAAAAAAAAGAAAGAAATTAAGTGACTGGACCAAGGTCTTATAGCTAGTCATAAGGCTCTGTGCCTCGGAAGCTGAGAACCTTTCCACGCCTCCCCTCTAACGAGATGATCCACACTTCTGAACCCGAGACCCGCATTGAAAGGGGCATGGTTGTAGTTAAAGTGCCCAGCAGGTAACCCATCTTCCTCACCTTCCTGTCTCTACCGGGGTGTGCAGGAGGGCACATAGCAAGTGCCAGGGAAACGCATGCTAAATTAAATTAGTTTACAACTTTTACAGAAACTACGAAGTCTGTAGTAAGGAAGGAGTTTGAAATGTCTAACTAATGGGTAATTCTAATATATAGCAAATGCACAGTGGACCCAAGAACTGCATGGGGTTTGAACTGCGTGGGTCCACTTACACACCGATTTTTTTTTTTTTAATAAATACGATACAGAACCATAAATGTATTTTCTCTTCCTTATGATATTCTTTTTTTTTTATTTTTTTAAATGTTTATTTATTTTTGAGACAATGCAAGAGACAGAGTGCAAGCAGCGGAGGGGCAGACAGAGGGAGAGGCAGAATCTGAAGTGGGCTCCAGGCTAAGAGCTGTCAGCCCAGAGCCCGGACACGGGGCTCGAACTCACGAACCGAGAGATGGTGACCTGAGCCGAAGTCGGACGCCCAACCGACTGAGACACTCAGGCGCCCCCCTTATGATTTTCTTAATAATATTTTTTTTCCTCTAGCTAAGCTTACTGTGAGAATGCAGCATAGAATACACATAACATAGAAAATGCATGTTAACCAACCATTTATACGATCAGTGAGGTTTACAGTCAACAATAGGTATTCGTAGTTAAGTTTTCAGGGAGTTAAAAGTTATATGTGAATGTTTAATTGCCCCTAGCCCCCACCTTGTTCAAGGGTCAATGGTATTATTAAATCATGTTTTCTTGGGAGTTTTGATTTTTAATCACTGACCCATCAGGAGCACAAGGGAAAGTAAGAAATTGGACCTTGGTGGCCTGTCCAGGTGTGACAAGGAGATCTCAGCCCTTCTCTTCCTCACGGTGTCGAGCACCCTCCCCGTTTTGTGAGGTGCCACCCGTGCACATGTTACACCAGTGGCTGACTCTTGGGGGGGCCTCACATCTCAAGATTTATCCTTCCTCCCTTCCCTGTCCTCTCTTGGGCCACACTAACGTGTCAGAGGGGAGGGACTTCACTAGCCCAGCTCCCTGTCTAAGGAACAGCCTGAGTCTCCCAAGAGAGGGGAAAGTGACAGCAAGCACCCCTGTGGAAAAGAAGTGCCACCACCCGAGGACTTTTAAGTCTGTCCTATTTGGTGTAAGACGCTTCGATACTTCACTGTTCCTTCACTCTGGCCAGATGGGATCTCATGACCCCTGATTTCTGGCCTTTTCAATTACTCTGGAAAGTTAGGATCCCATTGGTTCCAACCTGCTGGGTGTTGGCCATCGTGCAAGAGGGCAGCCAGCCCATGGGCACACTCAATACCCAGGTGCAAGACTGGAGGCCCACTCCACGCCCTGCTTTGTCACCCAGCCCAGGGAGCCTAACGGAAACCTCCCAGAGCAGGATACAAGTCAATATGGAAGATCTGTGACAGGGTTGGTTCAAGGGAGCATTAAGGACGTAAAGACATGGCCTTTGGATCCAGATCGGCCTACGCTAACTTTGACTCTACTTCAGTTATGGGTGGTGCAGTCTTGGGTGAGTTCCTTCCCCTCTCTGAGCCTTGAGTTTCCCGATGAGTAAAGCTGGAGACGGCAGGCTCTCCTTGCTGGGTTTTTGTGAAGATTAAGTGAGCTCATTCGTGAAGCATTGAGCACTACTTAGCCATCTACTTCTATAGTCAGTAAATGTGGGCTCCATTCCATTGAGGATCTTAGAGCTTTTTGAGTCATTTTGCTTAGCCATTTATATTAGCCCTGAGAAATGCAATTGGATTCAATTTACTGTATTTTATATTATTAATCATGTATTAATTTGCATGAATATTATAGTACGCCACACAAGTAATTATACGTTAATATCCGAGCATGTTAAAAATTAGTAAATATTTAATATTGATCCAATGTATATACACCTAATGAATATATATTGGGTGTCTATAATATGCAAAGCACAGAGATCAGTAATGGCCTATTTTTTGCAGCTATGTTAAAAATTAGTAAATATTTAATATTGATCCAATGTATATACACCTAATGAATATATATTGGGTGTCTATTATATGCAAAGCACGGAGATCAGTAATGGCCTACTTTTTGCAGCCCAAGTGACTTAAATATTTTGACACAATATTCAGGCTTGTTTATTCAAAATTAGAGTAGCAACAATTGCAAAGCTTGTTCCAAAATGGGGTAGAAGGGGCTCGATGTCAGCTGAATACAGAAGAAAGGTTTAGGAGCAAATTCCCAAAGCGGGAGTCAGTGGCCATGACTTTGGAAAATGAACCTTCAGCTGGTAGGGGAGGAAGGATCATCTTCTCAAGCACTGAACTTCTGTTCATAGTCATTCGGTGAAGCATCAAATATCTATGGAAAACGACACTTTATATAAATCTTTTCTTTCCCCGGAGAGGATTTTAAAGGCATGGTCTCCCCAACGTCAAACATTTCTGTGAAAAATTAAAAATTCAGTCAATCAACCAGCTGTTTCTAAATATACAAAAATATGGTACAAGCCATCTGAATTTTCCACTTTTTTGGTTGGAGAAATACATCATTTCGACACAGCCTAAAGCACATTATGCACATAGCTCACCAAAGAACACAGCATTCCCGAGGTGCAAAGAGAGATGTCGGCAGCAACATTTCTCCATCCGGCAGCTGAAGCAGATGCCTGTGCTCTGGTCAAACCCGCCTGGGCTCGGCGAGGCAGAGATGGGGACCTGGGCCTGACGCCCCCCTGTGCCCGGCGCCTTCTGTACGTTTCCGGGCAAGTGGACTCTTCACCTATCAACTGGCAAGATTGGGAGGAGCGAGTCATGAGTTCTAACGCTCTTGCTCTGTGATTTTGTCACCAGGCCCTATGTGAAGATGGCCCCTCTGAGAGGGCAAGAACTTAGAAATGCCTGTTCACCTCCCCGTGTGACCAGGAGAGCCGACAGCACTGAGCCAGATGGCTCCCTCCAGCTTGTTGGTTTCGCCAGTGCCAGGATTAGCGAGGGGCTGCAGCTTTTGAGTTTTTCAAGTCGTTTTAGCATTCAGTACTCTCAGTCGTGAAGATCTTGACTGAGGAAATGGAAGATGGCAGTGAAGGCTGAGGAGGACACTGTCTTTGAGAAGTCTACTGGCAAGTGTAATCTTCACCCTGTGGTAGATCCAGGACTTGGTCATCGACGTTAGAGCGACGTCGTCACATGTAAATGGTACATTTGTTCATAGGAAACTCCAAATGCGTAAGTGGCTACACGCCTCGCACAGGTGTGAGCTTGCACCTTGAATTTTAGGGCCCTCTGAGTCCCCAACAGTGTGCTCAGGAGTCTGATACTTGGTGACACGAGCCCACGGTCACACTCGCTATCTGAAACTGAAATAAACACAGGTTGGCAGAGAAGAGTTAGAAGTATTCCTAAAATGCTTGTGATCCCCAGTGACGGGTCCATGGTTAGCGGGGTGGCTCGTTCTTGTATGCGCTGTTGGGTCTGGATTTCACCCTGAAAGGGCCTGGGCCGATACCTCAAGAGAGTGCTTCTCAGACCAGCTCTTTGGGCTGTGCAGAAAACAGAGCAGGCCCAGAACAGAGCTGGTGGGGTATGACCGCACGGGGAAATCAACTAGTCCCTGGGTAGGCTGCACAGGGCCATGGTTGGCCTTCCACTTAAGGAAGAGAAAATGCCTTGGACCAGAATTATCCAAACGGACTTGTCTACACAGCTTTCGATAATGATAATTGCACTGACTTCACTAAGTTACAGGAAGACTGAACAATGTGCATGGAAAGGAATTTACGCACCAAGTAGATAAACTAACAATGCTTAAATAATATTGGCTCTTATGGCATAGTTATATATATAATAATATAATATGTTACATGAAATTACATGGGTATAGGTATTAGCATATAGATCATGCTAAATGTTTGCTGTGGACGATGATGTGTTATCTGGTGGGCTTCAGAATCTGACTATCGACCTGGGATTCTGGATCTGCCAATTTTAACTCCATGGCCTTGGGCCCATTCATCAGCTTTTCTATGCTTCATTATCCTTGTGTGTACGATGGAATTTTGGGGAAATCTCTGAGGTTTTAATGGGATCAGATGTATACAGCACACCAGCAGTACCTGGTACACAGGGAGCACTCAATAAATGTCGGACATTGTTATTCAATGAATAATTCTACACAGACACCTTCTTTGCATTTACCATACTGTCAAATTATTTTAATCAAGGATTTACCTTTTAAAAGAGATCTCTCATCCTGCTAGGAAAGGATTAATTGACTTTTCCCCCTGTCTCTCTTGTGAGATCCACGGAACAAGAATTTCCACTTACAGGTGAAAAAAATCCAAGATGGTGAGTTCCACAGAGTTGACTGGTTACACAGCTCGAGGGGCGGATCCTGCTGCCTCCCCCTGTGCCCTGCGTTGGCCACCCGCTGGATCTGCATCCATCTGGGGCAAGGAAAGGGTGTTAGTCCTCCTCAGTTCTTTGGTAACTTCTTGACTCAGGTGCCCCAAGAAGCTGGCTGGGTTGCTGGGCAGAATTAACATATATAGACAATGAAAGCCCTTTTAATGACAGCATCTGGCCATTTCGTAAGACACAGACTGTCTAAAACATCTACAGAGATATGGTTTCAAACGTCCTGCCACAGTAGAGGAGCAGAGGGGGGCAGGCCTTATCTTGTGTTGTCCTAGAGACTCCGCCTCAGCTATAGGCTCACCAGATGTGTGCAGAAACAACGGTGTGGGGGCCCCCACAACCCCCCAGGGCCGCTCGTCTGTTTCTGAGCCTCAGGTTTTCTTTTTTCTGTGCTTGTGCTCATCTTTACTCCTAAAAATGCTCTTTCCTTTTTTTTGGTTAACATTATTTTCTTGAGCGACTTTAACTAGACTTTATCTAGAGTGTTACCAAAAAATTCCAATAAAGTAGACTACCGTTGTTTCATGGTGTGTGTGTGTGTGTGTGTGTGTGTGTGTGTGTGTGTATGTTGCCTTCTCCCTGGCCCCACCCTTCAGGCATCTTCCTTACTTCATGCAGCCGCACCTCCGCACGGAGCTACTCTCAGGGCCTTGGTTTTGTTTATTTCTCTACAGGGTCTGACAATTTCAAAGCCAATCAGACTCGATGGAAATTCAAGACTGTTTTTCTGTTTTGTTTAGTTTGGTTTTATTTTATTTCTTCGCTACCAATTGGCCATGAATTTTCGGGTAAACAACACAATACGTACAACCGGGTCACTGAATCTCTTCACTTGGTTTAGCTCCTTTGGATGCTGTAATTTATAGGATTTTACTCTCTACCTTATGGTTGTTTATTTTCCTTAATAGCCTTTTATGAGGGGCCTTATCAGAAGCCTTCTGCAAAGTACAGTAAATTATGTCCACAGGGTCAACTTTGTCTTCAGTTTTATTAATCTGGAAATTATAACTGTAATATTTCCTGCAAATGTCTGATACTACGGAAGCCACGAAGGCGGTAATTAACGTGCAATTTGAAGAATTTCTTCCCATATATCCAAACACGGGGAAAAGCAGCAGAGCCACGGGAGACAAACAAACTCAAATGAGAAATTCTGCCACTCTGCTCCTGCCATTCATTCTTCATGTCAATTCCCACTTCCTTTTAACCTCAGAGGCAAAGGTTGGGTCCCATTGGATAAACACATTGGAGAGAAAGCCTATCCATTTGAGGGGTTTTTGAGCATTTTCATAGCCACATAGGGTTTACCGGGTCAGCCATGGCAAAAGCAGGGCAGTGAAGCTTCTGACCTAGGACACAGGGCTGAAGGCCAGGTAATCTTGGGGAATACGGATGTGTCTTTAGCTTCCAGAACAGTCTCCAAGGGGCCAGCCCTGACCTATAGGCGGGCAGCTGAGTGTCTCCTGGCAGATTATCCGGGACGCTGGCTGTCAGCATAGGGAGACTTGGTAGATGAACAGTCAGCATTAGGAAGACTAGACAGTGGGGAACAGGACCCCCAAAGCAGAGGCAAGAGTCTAGTCTAAGAGTAAGGCGAGAACAAGTAGTAAGGTGCCCCACAGGGAAGCAAGCAGGACATCAGTGGCCTAAGGACTCAGGATTTTCTGGTGTATGTCACTCGGCCCTCCCCAGTCCTCATGCCAGTTAGACCTGACAGTGGCTAGGTGGGGAGTCCCTGAATTCATTCTGCTTCCTCAGCCCTGTGTCCTGTGTGAATGCTGGTCTCCATCTTGCACAACTACCACAATTACCACCCTTGTTTTTCCCAGCCTGGGGATTGCCCCGGCAGCAGGGAGCAGTCCAAAGGATGTGGGCCCGAGGCCAGATGGGATCAGATTCCAGCTGGACTGAAGAGCCCCATATGATCCTATGTCAAAGACCCCTGGACCCCAACAGCTTTGATAATGACATGGGAAAACACCAGAGGCTCTCAAAGTTCAGTCGATTGCAAAGCACCTTCATTATCCCTGCCCCCCCAACCTTTGTATTAACTGTAGTTTACTTAATTTTTTGATTACCTTATAAGCTCATCCATCAGTGACACAAGAAGCACATGTTGGGAGGCACTGAAATCATGTCAGTGCCACAGAAGATTCTAGCTTACAGTCAAGACTGGGTAAATGTCCATTTCTTCCCCTGTCCCCCCTGCTCACTCTCCTCTCGGCTCTCTGGTCTGTCTTCCTTTCCCCTTCTCCACCTCACCTCCTCCTTGAACCTGGGTGGAGCCTGTACACCCACCCGTGGCCAGAAGCTCCTGGAAGGAGGCCTGTTTCGACTAAGACGGACCTGGGTAGAATAACGATGGTCTCGCCCCAAACTACAGGCGTCACCTTGGCCCACGGAATCTGGGTGCCCAGACTGGTTCGCCAGGGTGCAGGCATGCAACGGACCTACGAGCGTCAGGTCTCCTGGAGCCTGCCCTTCTTTTAGGGCCAGACCTACATCTGTATTGGATTTTTGACTCCCTGCCCTAAATATTTCCTCCTTTCTCCTTACAGGCGTGCCATTCAAATCCCAGCATCCCTGTGTCAGAAACTCCAGATGATCCCGAAATGGAGGTGGAAGTAAGGGCTTGACTACCAGAGTAGCAGTGGGACAACAAGGCTGCCAGAGCACTTAGGGGCTGACGGGACTTGAGTGTAAGGCTGAGGAAAGGAAGCTTAGGATTTTTCACTTTTGTAGAGACACACATGAGAGAGGGGCGCAAAAGGAGCCCTTCAAGTCCCCCTTTGCTCCCCCATCCCTGCTTTCCCATCTGGAAGAGGGAGAAGGGGGGAGCCAAGGGGACAAGCCACCACACAGCCACCAAACTGACCCCCCGGTGCCATGGGTCAGCCCGCAAACCCACTTGGCGAGCCGCGCAAAGGCCCTTGAAAGGCAGGAACGAACTCAGAGCTGGGATGGCCCTGCCCTGGTGACGAGGGAGGTCACGAAATCGCTCTGGGGGCTCAGGCAAAGCGATCACTGGGGCTTGAGGGGAAGAGTGGGTCAGTCAGTGACATCTCAGAAGTGGACCTTTTTGTCTGCCTACCACCAAAAGGCTTAGCTAAAAAGTGAAGCGTCGCCTCAAACTAGGTGTTCTGTATGCCTCTCAACCGAACGCGTGGACATTCGGAAACACTAGATGTGTACTGACATTTCCGTATCCCTTCGCACAGCAAAAACATGGAAGCCAACAATGGCTTCCCCCTGGAGGCCTTAGGAAGGTCGCAGAGATAAGCTCAGCCAGGTTTAAAACTCCAACTCATGTGGCTACTGAAATATCTCAGGAAAAAAATATGTTTTCCTCAGTGTTGTGGTCTGAGTGTTTCTGTCCCCTCCCCTGCCCCCAGAATCCTATATTGAAATCTAATCCCCAATGAGGAGGTATTTGGAGGTGGGGGCGCTTTGGGACATAATTAATTAGGTCATGAGGATGAGGCCTTCGTGGATGGGATTAGCGCCCTTACAGGAAGAGGACGGAGAGCTGCGTCACTCTCTTTCCACCACATGGGAGAGCAGGAAGTTGGCCACCTACAACCGGGAAGAGGGTCCTCACCAGGACCCGATCATGCAAGCACTCTGATGGCAGACTTCCAACGTCCTGTTGACAAAGAAATTTCTGCTGTTTATAAGCCCCTCAGTCTATGGTACTTCATTAGCGCAGCCCAGACTGACTGAGACACTAAGCGGAAGATAAAGCTATATGTGCATCTTTTACTGGAGGTATTGTTGCTCGGGTTAGAGAGCCCCAAGTATGATTACAAAATAGAGTAAAACAAGAAATCTTCAGACCATTGTGATGGATTAGGCCGTCCATCCATCACAATGGTCACATCACGTTTAAAGGCAACGACTGTTGAGTAAAATGTCAATACCTAGTTGAAATTTTAGTATCAAAAATGTGAAATATTCGGTACTAGGATTTCTACTACAACGAAGTGGTCTAATACCGATTGCCTGCATGTATGAAGTAAAGCATACCAGAGTGATTCTTTGGTAGCTCTGACGAATAACATACACAGAGGAAAAAATTTTTTTTAATAAGAAACTTTGCGTGTTTTCTACTTCTGAATCTTTTCCTTAGGTGTGAGATGTAGCATAAGACCGTGGCCCGCGCTTTTTGTACCTTCCTCTGCCTGAGCTAAAATGCTCACTAAAAAGTACGCATTTTGAAGGCTCATAACCACAGGATACGGAGAGACTGTATTCCAGTAGGCCACGTGGGGGAAATCAACATTTTTTTTTTCCTGTTAAATTTTTCATGGAATTCCTGCTAATCGTATGACAGGTATCTGACAGCAGAAACAGAAGATAAAATAGATACAGAAAGTTATTCGATTAGTGATTGGAAGGAAAGAGGCGAGAGCGTAGCGAGCGACTCCTGCAAATTCTCCTTGCGGAACAAATGGAAGTCAGACGAAATCGGTGGGTTTGGACCAAGTTAAGAAATCCGAGTTCTAATTTGAGAAGCATAGTGAGCATATGATGCCGATGAGACACCAAAAGGACAAACCCCTCCCTGATGGAGGAAAATTGGCGAAAGCCACACAATCGTCGGATCGGAGGGGTCGAAGTGCGTGCCCGGGAGTGTATACGTTTACACACCTGAGAGGAGGCTTCGCAGCGGAGCACAGCAGCATGAAGTCAGAGCGGGGCTTGGGGAGAGCTCCAGAGTCTTCCTTTTCCCCTTTCCACTAAAAGGAGAAACTGGAGAGAGATCCACTTCCCCGCTCTGTGCCTGGGGATACGGTATTTCTGGCACAATGGCGAGAACCAGATCTGTAAGCACGAAACACAGGTCTCACTATAGAATTGATCTATGTGTGGTGTGTGATAGTCTATTATGGGTTTGTGTGGGGCTGGATCGGGTTAAATACCCCGAATCCACGTCGTCCTTCGGCATTCGAAAATACTGGCTTGGAAGAGATTTCTCGGTAATGAATATAATGCAGAATAATGAACGGTGGCCAAAAAGAGAAAAGATGTAAAGCCAATCAAAGCAAGGGCAGATGTTTCAAACGTCTTTTGCTATTCGGGATTGTGATCCAACAAAAGCAATTATGTTTCTGCTTTTCTCAACTTCCAAACAGGAGAGAGGCACTTTGAGGTTTTCCCGTTCTCTGGCCCCATCTCTGCTTTGGATACTGAACGGGGGGGGGGGGGGGGAGCGGAATCAGGACGTCACGCGTAGCCAACCGCCGCGGATGACAAGCAAGGCTCAGAATTTGGGACAGACAATGAGGGGAAGGCGCTCCAGACCGCGGAGGAGAAATACATATATATTCAGAGATCGCAGATAGGCACATATCGAGAAACCCAATTAAGCTCTGCTTTCCATCAGATGAAAGAATGATGAAAACAAAACCATCGCTCCACACACAAGTGGGAATGGTGTCCGGTGGTCTGCCTGCAAGGTCAGGAAGAGGGATGGCCTAGGCCTCTGTCAGCAGGGAATAGGGCCACAAGGTGCACTTTTCGGTGTCTAAGGCACCTGGCTCAGTGACCCCCCCGCCCCCCCATGATCTTCACCAGTGGAAGGGCTGGAGTGAAATAACAGTGCCGTGGTTTGAGCGCATCTCAGAACGGGGCCATAAAATATGTATACCGCATAGGTGCGGTTGCACATTAGCAACTGACAACCGCACCGCAGATAAAGGGGTCCTTACTCTGCGCGCAACGTGATAGAAAAACACGCGTCGGGTGAAGAAGAGAGAAGAACCACGCACGGGAGACCCGTTTTATTTTACTCCTTATATGTACAAACATGAATAATTTGACGTGATGTTTAGACAGTTTCTCCCTAACTTAAGTCTTTTAATTAAAATGAAAGGAAGGAAATACGCTTTAAATATGAATACGAGAAGGTGTGAGTTGGCAGCCCCAGCCGGCACCCTTCTCTCTCTCTGTTGTTAGAGAGCACAATCAGATCTCGTCTGCCCGCGCTGCCTTTTCATAATGTTTACGGTTGTTTGAGGTAACACGTAAACCATGCCGAGTGTGATATCCCCCTTATTACGTGTCAGGGGCACGTATTAAACTGGAGCCGGTCCCTTATTCTGCTATTTGCTTTTGTGGCAAATCGCTCAATGTATTTTCCGTGACTCACCAGGCAATATCGCGGGGGGCTGCCTGCGGCCCGGAAGGTAAATGCTAACTTTTCAGCCGGTGCCCAACAGCACGCCCTGGGCTCAGCACGCCCTGAACGAGAGCAGTATATTCTGGGCCGAAAAACGGGCTCGGACGTTGGTCCTAATAAATTACGTGATTATTAAAATGCTGCTCAGCTCCAGCCCATATTATTTTATTTTGCCTTTTGCCGGCTCCCCGGCTGCCTGCTCTCTCTCGCGCGCGCGCTTCTGTTTTCTGTGTGCTTTACTTATAAAATGCTAAACAAGTTTTGATATTTACCTGTTTATGATTAAATTGCAAAATGATCTGCTTAGTTCTGTTCTAAATTAAGGTCTGCATTAAATGTCATAGCATTTATCTTTCATAAAACGAGACAGCAAGGACACTAATTTCCGAGGTATTCAATCACTGCCCTGTGCCACTTGAGAGACGGTCCAGGAGCGAGCCTGCCCACAGTTCACAGCTCACTGACAGCCCTGAGATGGAATCATAAAAGTCAATTCATCATTAAAAGCTGTTACAAGCACATATCGAACCAGTCTGGCACAAAATGTTAATCAGTCCAATATCAATATAATAAATTCCTGCAAATTGGAGCGATCGATACGTTTAGGGCCTAATGAATCAATTTGAGGGCACTGGGCCGCTCCTTGGGGTCCCCATGACATGGCAGCCAGGCGAGTCCTCTATCTCCAGGCGCAACGCCAGCAGAGGTCACCTATCCTAACAGGCTGTTCACTTCAGCTGCAGTTACCACGGTGACAGCATGTCACTGTTGCCCTAGTGTCCTTCTAGGTAAGGTGGAAACCAATGCATCACTGCCCTTGATGGATTTGTCAATAATACTTAGCAGGGGAGGGGGCCCGCTCACATAACCCTCGCAGGTCTGCAGTCCCCGAGCAGTTCGGTGTGATTTAATTGTCTGAAGACGCGTGTGCTTCTGCATATATGCAGGGACTAAGCAGTGGTCGCAGGGAAGGGGGAGTCGGCGGTCCGGCCGGCTGCGTTCGGGAAAACAGCACAGGGGATAACAGGTAGCCGGAGCCGTGGCCGGGTTGGTGTTACATTAACCAAGTCGCTGTGTAAGTAAGAAATAACCTGGAGCCTCTCAGATTAAGAATTTATTAGCTACAAAATTTTAATACATTACTCATGAGTGGAAACGGAGTTGCGTATTAATCCCCCCAAGGCTCACACTCCACGGCAACATTTCTAGACACCTGCTTACAGACTGTAGATGTTCGCCAAGAAAAGTCCGTCAGGGTAAATTTGGGGCAGCCGGAATGATTGGTGGGGGTCTCTCTCTCTCTCTCTCTGTCTGCCTCCCCCTCCCCCGCCACTCTCTCCTCAGCACCAATTATCTGCAACCTCCTCCCCCTCTGCCCAAACAGAACTGTGACTCCGAAGGCTTGAAGCAGACAGGACGCACAGAAATGGGATTTTCAACCAGTCTCCTCATCATCTGTTTTTAAAAACCAGAGAGTTTTTCATGTTTCAAAGCATTTTATCTTTCGCTATGCCTATTAAAACTGACCAGTGAATGGAGCCAAGAGCAGTTTCGGGATTGCAGAGTGAAATGAATCCTCTTTAGAAATAAAAGAAATCTCGGCTACCGAGACTCTGGGGAATCACCGTGTTCCAGAACCTTCACTGTCATTTAACATAAAACATAAAGGTTACCACTGAATAAAATCATATCCTGGCTGATTATTTTAATAGTCTCAAAGTACAACTTTTTCCCCTGGATTGCTGTTACATAAGGCAGGGGCTATGCCTGCTTCTCAGGTGTTGCTACGGTTTCCCCCTGCATCAGTAGGGCAGTTGCCTCCTGTTCAGTCCCCGGCAGTCGCCGTGTACATCTTCCTTGCAGTCACGTATTCCCTTTTAGAAACGTGGAAGCTACGCCCGCCTGGAGAAACGTTCGTTTCTACCAGCTACTTATTTTAAAAGATTTGTTTTCTGACCTGGATAAAAAGGACGGGGGGAAAAAAAATCAGTTTTTATCACGGTGGCCTGAATTAGAGGAAACATCAAAATAAATTGCAAATTCTAAGCCAAAGAAATACCTATTCAACGCACTGAGACAGGGTGATGTTAAGGGTGTGCAGACAAAGGTAACCCAGCGTCTCCACTTAATTGCCCTGGCATCGCGCTCGGTTCCTCCAGCTACAGTCTGAGAGCTAAAAATCTCTCATTGTTATTAATTGTATTCCTTTTAGAATGTAATGTCATATCGCTGCGGGCTGAGCTAATGAAACATACCCATATTACCAAAATAGGCATATTTCTTTTTGTTCGACGCATTCTATCAAAACTGTCTACTAAAGACCTTGTGTTAAAGATCCTTTCAGAGAGTATGATAAAGAGTATCTCAACTACCTCAACATTTCTATTACACGATTACTAAAATGCCCAGGAGGACCAAACAATATAGTGTGAATTCAGTTATCCTATAAGACTTTGGAAATATCGCTAATTCCTGCCTCTGATTTATGTTAATATTAATGCTAGATTACATGCTATGGCTTCTGAACAGGCACTGCATACCAATTCACACAAAGGCAGGGCGCTCCCATGCACCAGAGCTATATGCCTCTATTATAATGAGAATCTGAATTATTTATCTCTATTTATCCTACAGGAGTTCGCTCGACCCCACTCCCATTTTCTCTTCCTACGGAACATCAATGCGTGTAAACATGACTTCATAGCGGCTGCACTCCTCATACGTCCTGTCCTTTTTCAGCCACAAGGCACAGCGATAGGCAGGCGACGAAAATGTTACACCGCTAAGAGAATTCATGTAAGCATTTATTTGAGGTAAGCCCTCCTAATTAAGTCAACTTTAACACAGACACACAAATGGCAGCACGCATGCATATGTGTCTGGCGTCTCGACTACGTCTGGTGAGCCCAAAGGAAGTCAGGCAGCAGCGGGCCAAGGAGACAGCTAATAAATTCAGTCTCTCCCTTCTGTAACCTCTCTGTTAGAGAAACAGTTGCCTGTGGGGGACTCTGCGGGTTCTTTGGCTTGTACCCGCATCAGCCTCCAGAGATGATTTGGTGACTCTGATTTTGCTTTGAGGCTCAACTTGGCCTGGTGAATGGCGGGACCAGTGTTTCGGGCTCCCCCTTGCTCAAGGACCCTGGAGAAAGGCTGAGGAGGCTTCCTTGAAACCTTTAGGAAGGCTTGGCCCCGTAGCTATGGAAGGTGCATGAGTCAGGGTTCTCCAGAGAAACAGACCCAGTAGAAGGTACGTATGTATCAGAAGGAACAGACTTGTGCAATATGGAGGTCGAGAAGTCCCACGGTCTGCCGTCTACAAGCTGGAGACCCAGGAAGGCCAATGACGTAGCTCCAGGCTGAGTCTGAAGGCATGACAACTAGGGAAGCCAACAGTGTGCGTCCCAGTCGGAGGGCCGGAGAAGACCGATGTCCCGGACGGAGAGAGAGCTCGAATTCTCCCTGCACCTTCTTGGTCTCTTCATGCCCTCAGTGGATTGGATGATGCCCACCCACACTGGAGAAGGCCATCTGCTTTCCCCAGTTCACTAATTCAAATGCCAATCACATCCAGAAACAACCCCGCAGACACATCCAGAAATGATGTCTTACGAGCTATCTGGTCATCCCTTAGCCCAGTCAAATTGACATGTAAAATTAACCAGCACAAATGACCTCAGCTCTCTGGGCTGGGGAAGATTCCAGAGGGCCTGCTATGTGAAATAAAACATGGTGGGAAACTGTGGCAAAGCGTTTGCAGAGCTTTTCAAAACTGGTATTTCCATCAGAAGAAGAGTGAGTCGCCAGCGCTTGGAATTCTCAGTATTTTCCGTGGCACATAAGAAGAACACCCTGTCGGAGGGTCAGTTACTCGAGGCGGATAATAGTAGGTTGCACAATTATCCAAACCTATTAGAGTATAATCTGTCAGATGCCACTGACAGGCCCAATGTAAGGTGCATACACAATGAAATAGATAAACAGAAAATTCTGAAACAGAAGACTGTATTTCCATATAAAAACAGACCAAAAAAATCAGATGGTAGGGGTGCTTGGATGGCTCAGTCAGTTAAGTGTCCAACTCTTCATTTTGGCTCAGGTCATGGTCCCAGGGTTGTGAGATCAAGCTCCACACCCAGCGTGGAGCTTAAGATTCTCTCTCCCTTTCTCTCTCTCTCCCTCTGCTCCTCTCCCCTGCTTGTGCACTCTGTCTCTCTCTCTCAAATTAAGAAAAAAAATTTTAATAAAAAAAATCAAATGGTAAAGTATTAATGAGCATATAGGCAAATGGCAACCCGGTAGACTTAATCCAGTTAATAGCCAACAAGTTGTGGAAAGCGAGTCTAAAACAAGAATACTGAAATGTTAGGATAGTGGGACTGGGGCTGAGAATCATGTGGGACACAATAATTTAATATTATTTTACGTTATTCCTTATCCAACTCATGGTACAATATATAACGTAATACACACACTTCCTTAGTATATCCTGTACAAGTGCAAACTCAGATGTGTATTCAGATCGGCTATTGGTTGCTGACTGTTATGCATTTCCGGTTCCCAAAGAGGAGAGGCTGGAGTTCTCAAGGCCGTGGCACCCGTGGTTTCAGGGAGACGCATGGAGGGATCCGGAAGCCAAGCCAATGGGCAACGGCAGGAAGTGAACTTTGGGGAGGAGAGAGAGAGAGAGTCTGGATCTCTGTGTCCACCGAGGTCCTCAAGCTCAGTCTGTCCAGTTGGGTGCATGAAACAGGTGCTAACTAACTGGGAGATTCCAGGAATGGAGCCATGATTCCAGGAATGCCAGCCAGCCCAAGCCCTCAAATCAACCCCACGGATTTTTAAGCGATACAGACAACCACCATCACGGCAACAAGGCCCAGCTGGGACCAAGATGGATTTGGAATGAGCAGCTGAACACCTGGAACTCTTAGCTGGCTAGCAGCTCACGTCCATCCCGGTCTATTAAGCCCCCAATAACACGACCTTTCATTTTACACAATTGAATTTTTGGATTCCATTCTTGGCACTATGGCAGGCTTTTCCCGTACATTATCTTTCTTTGAAAATCTCTTCCTACTAAAAAAAAGAAAACACATGCGTGCAGCTTGTAAAATAGACCATACAAGTGTGTATAAAGTGAAACTCCTCATTCTTCTCACCCTCCAGGGTTAACCACGGTGACTGCTGGATGCACGTTATTTCAGATTTTTTATTTGTGCAGGTAAGTTTTGTTTCAACAAAGCTCAGTACGCCCTGGTATTAGACATTAATGGGGGTAGCAGTTTCCCAGGGCTTCTGTAACAAATTGCTACAAACCAGGCACCTTAAAACAGCAGAAATGTATTCTCTTGCAGTGCTGGAGACCAGAAGTTCGCAATCGAGGTGTCAGCAGGGCCACACGTCCCCTGAGGTTCTAGAGGAGAGATGGTTGCATGTCTCTCTCCTAGCTTCTGGAGGCTCCCAGAAATGCTTGGCATTCCTTAGTTTGTTGTTCCTTCACCCCATTCCTGCCTCTGCTTTTGCACGGCTGTCTTTCTCTCGTGAATGTTTGGGACTACAGTTTCCTCCTCTTGAAAGGACACCATCAGTCACCGAACTAGTGTCTACCCTCATCCAGGAGGACCTCGTGTTCACTTGATTACATCTGCGAAGACCCTCTCTCCAAATACGGTCACATTCACAGGTTCCTGGGGTGAGGGCTTGAATGTATTTTTGGTGGAACACAATTCAACCCCACAACAATGTGGAAATATTTGGCCGGAGATATCCTTTGGAAGTCGTGAACAAATAAGTGGTATTTAAACCCACAGAACTAAATGAGTTCCATTGTGTTTTAAACTTTAACTTTGTCTTCTTGTTTCTTTTTTTGCTAATTTTTTAAATTTATTTTTAAAAAATTTTTTACTGTTTTTTTAGAATTCATTCTTGAGTTGGGGCGCCTGGGTGGCGCAGTCGGTTAAGCGTCCAACTTCGGCCAGGTCACGATCTCGTGGTCCATGAGTTCGAGCCCCGCGTCAGGCTCTGGGCTGATGGCTCGGAGCCTGGAGCCTGTTTCCGATTCTGTGTCTCCCTCTCTCTCTGCCCCTCCCCCGTTCATGCTCTGTCTCTGTCCCAAAAATAAATAAAAAACGTTGAAAAAAAAAATTAAAAAAAAAAAAAAGAATTTATTCTTGAGAGAGAGAGAGAGAGAGACAGAGCATGAGCAAGGAAGGAGCAGAGCAAGAGAGGGACACAGAATCCGAAGCAGGATCCAGGCTCTGAGCTGTCAGCACAGAGCCCGACACGGGGCTCGAACTCACAAGCTGTGAGATCATGACCTGAATCGAAGTCGGGTGCTCAACCGACTGAGCCACCCAGGTTCCCCTATTTATCTCTCAAAAAAGAGAGAGAGCGAGCAAGGGAGGGGCAGAGAGAAGAAGAGAGAGAGAATCCCAAGCGGGCTCCACGTTGCCAGAGTGGAGCCCGTCGTGGGGCTCGAACTCACAAACTGTGAGATCACGACCTGGGCCCAAACCAAGTGTCAGATGCTCAACCGACTGAGCCACCCAGCCGCCCCTGCCTTCTTGCTTCTTCTACAAACAACTTTTTATGTTTATGTCATCTAAGTTGACAACTATTTCCTGCATGGTTTCAAACATCGCAGCACCCATGGAAAGGTCCTCCTCACTCTGAGATTACAGAAATAGTCGCTTTTTCCCCCATAGAACTTTGGTCCATTTAAATTTATTTTTGCCAAAAGGAGAATAGAGATGCAGCTTTATTCTTTCAATGGCTTAGTTAACCAGCCTAACAATAGGTTTTTAATAATCCAAACTTTCTGCACGGATATGACACTTTTGTGCCATAGAAAATGTGCAGATATATTTGGGGGCAATTTCTTCACCGTCCATTTGATCCTTTAATGTGCTTGTCTATGTCTCTACCTGCAAGAGCTCCCTGTTTTAATCACTGTGGTTTTATTCACATTTTTTGTAGCTGGTAGAGACTGTTTTCTGCCACTGCCATTTTTCCCCCCAAATGGCGTGGCTATTCCCAGAGAAACATTTATTCTTTCAAATGAACTTTGGTATCATTTTGTCATGTTAAAGAAAGGAAGAAAAAAAAAAAAAAACCACTTCTGTTGGGATTGCCCTGATATCCTCTATGGGAAAAAGCTGTTTCTCCTTTATGCACATCTTTCCCCCGCCCTTTCTTCCGTAGTCCCTCGGCAGATTTTTTTTGGTTTTCTTCACGTAGGTTTTGGACATTTCTTGTGTCATTTATTTTTAGACACTTCATGTTTTGTTTGTTTTCTGTTGTGAATGGGATCTCTGAATTACACCCTGATTTCTCCTCCTACTCATTCTCCACATCAATCTGTTCGCAAGCACTAGAGATCCTTTCTGCATCGGAAATATATGGCAAAGCTACGCACGGTTCCCTGTCGCTACCTCCCCCCTCCCGCCACCATCTCCTCCCATGTAGGTCGAAGATTATTCTCTTTCCACCCTTACTTCCTGCCAGCCATTCATTCTCTACATAGCAGCCCGAGCCAGCTTTTCAAGGGAACATTAAATGACATCACCGCTATTCCCCTGAAAGCCCTTCCTTCAATGGCGTCCTCTTGCAGTGACAAGACACTCCGTGTCTCGAAGTTGTCCTATGTGCTCCTGCTCTGAGCCCCTTCCTTGCCAGGCTGAATCCGCACTCTGAGACATGAGAGTGCCAAGCTCTTTGCTTCCAGCTCCTTTCACCTTCCCCATCTTGCGTCTCCTTCTTCATTCCCTCCCCCAGCTCTTTGCACGACTGGCTTCTTCTCCTCCTTCATGTGTCAGCTCACCTTCCACCTCGTAGGAGACACCATCCCAGCCACTGTCCCTAATTCTGTTATCCCAGCCCATCCGTGTCCTGGCTTCCTTCACAGCACGTACCGCTGTCTGAAAAGTCCGATTTGTCTATGTATGTCTTTGCTTGTTTGTGTATTGCTTATCTCCTCAAATTACCAGGCGGGTGTTGGGGAAAATGGGCTGGGTCCCCAATGCTCGGCACAAAGGAGCCCCTCAGGAAAACTGTCTTGAATAAAGAGAATGTTGTCTCCCCTTGTTTCCTTCTGTCTTCTGTCTGGTTAAAAGCTTTTTGTTTTTGTTTTTGTTTTTGTTTTTTTTCAGTAAGTGGCCACATATTTCTATTGCTTTCATTAAAAAAAATTTTTTTTGTAATGTTTTTATTTATTTTTGAGACAGAGAGAGACAGAACATGAGCAGGGGAGGAGCAGAGAGAGAGGGAGACACAGAATCTGAAGCAGGCTCCAGGCTCCGGAGCTGTCAGCACGGAGCCTGACGCGGGACTCGAACTCACGAACCGTGAGATGGTGACCTGCGCTGAAGTCGGACGCTTAACCAACTGAGCCACCCAGGTGCCCCTCTTTTGCTTTTAAATAAGATTTTATTTAATTCCCATGGAGTTTCCAAGGTATACAGTCAAATCATAGCCTCTGCAAATAATACTAATGTCACCTCCTCTCTTAGGTGGACTATTTGCACCTCTTATTCTGTGGTTTTAATTCTTTTGACTAGTACTTCTGGCATAATTGTAAATAATATGGATGATAATAGAGACCCTTGACCTGCTATTGACGTTAACAGAAACACTTCTATTTTAGGGTTTTGCCCAAAACCACAATACTAGGATACTAACATTGAAATGAATGTGTGTGTGTGTGTGTGTGTGTGTGTGTGTGTGTGTAGTTTCATCATTTTAAGGAAGTATGATTCTAGACCCATTACAGGAAGGCTTTTGTAAAAATCAGCATAGGATATTATCTCTAAGACACATGTTAGCCTTTATTGAGATTAACCAATGATTGGTGATTAATTTATTAAAGTAGTGATTTATATTAACAGATTTCTTAACATTGAATTACTATTGCATTCTGAAGTGGTCTCCACCTGACTTTTTTTAATAGACTGCCATTTCTATTTGCTGATATTTTATTCAGAATCTTGGCAGCAATATGCATGAGTACCCATACATGTAGGTGGTTCCTCGTATACGGTTCACTTTCCAGGGCTGTCATTGATGAATGCACTTTGGAAAAAGAACATTTCTAGAAGTGAAGTCAAGATAGAGAAAGGAAAAAAAAAAAACCCAGGATTGAGAATCATATCATCACATAGGTTTATAATATGGTAAAAAATTGATAATTTTGTCGAAATACCTAAAGTTCGATCACAGTTGATAAAATGCCCTGCTGAATTAGTGTGTTCATTTGAAAACATGGTTCTGAGTCAGAAGCTGAGAAGGTACAATCATTCTTTAACAGAAAAGGCACAGGATTGCAGAAGACAAGCTGGAGTGATCTTTTAAGTGCATGGGACCACCCCGTCTAAGGAGACAGAAATGGCAAGTGGTCTCCATGGGCATAGTTTTCCCAGTGGTGATCTGGGTCCACTGTGATCACATGATCCTCTATAAGCTAAAGGTGGTACACATACAGAGTGGAAGCTCAGACTGAATGTAATCAAGCAACAGGGAAGAGGGTTTCCCTTTTACCCTGCAGTGTAACCAGTCAGGTTTGCTCAAATCCAGTTTAAATATGGTTTCACTAAAGACTTTCCAGTGGTCTACAGCAAAGAATGCAAGAATCAATCCCTAATCTAAGCAATGCCTGTAGCCATCAGTCATGCTACAATATTTAGCTTACTTCCTAAATTGCTGAGACTAGATAATGATGCTTAGTTCATTATGGGCTAATGATAATACTAGAAAACACTTTGGCCGAATGGACAGAAGTATATCCCTTAGTACATTTTTTTTCCCTCTTTCTTTTTTAGTGCTTGCACTTTTTAAAGATTCCTAGAGAACCAGATGGGTGATGGAAAGTCTCAAAATACCAGGTTTCACGTGTAATACTAATATTAGGAGAAAAGAAGTGACGCTAGAAATTATTTAGTTATTCTGAAATCTGTCCCTTTGGGGGAAACAGCACCAGAATTAGAAAAGAATTAACCATGTGACATTGTGTTCTCACATCCTCAACACAACTAGTGAATCACGAGGCAAAAAACCCCCTTCAAACGGTTGCCCCGAGCCCTACTCTGAGCCCAGGCTTCTGCCTTCCACATGAGAGAGAATTTCCAAACTGCCTGATGAGGGGGTAACCATGGTCCATGGTTTCCATGTGGAAAATGACCCAAACAAAGATGCTAGCCTGGGAAACCAGTTGACTGATGTGTGAGTCAATTCAAGAAGCCAGGTGCCGTAAGATGAACTGTCTCAGGAACCTTTGATCTAGAGTCACCCAAGTGGCTGACCCTCTCACTGGCCTGACTGGCCATGGCCTTCTGGACCTGTGTTAGTCCTTCAGCCATGGCTGTACCTTGTTGCAGCCGCCTTGGGGCCAGTTCCCAGCGGCCACTCCCTGCCCTGGTGCGGGCTGGGCCGGGTCAGGCTGCTTCCCAGCTGGGCCCCGGCAGCCACAGCCAAATCCCATTTTGACACGAAACCATTTAAATGGAAATCCAGTTTTACAAAGCACAAGTGACCAGTAATGAAGACGTGAATGATGCTTATGAGAATTTTATTTAATTTGAAATCAATTGTGTATTCTAATTCATTAATAAAGGGGAAAGAAAGAATACAGGAGTGCTTCATCTCATGTCGTTATTCAACGAGAAGAGAGTACTTCTTCATGTAAGATTCTCCGGGAAATTGTCAATTTCCCATTTTCCCTGAAAATTCTATTTTTATAGAAGAACTCAGGTCCAGGTCATTCTGTAAAAATTAGATTTGACTTTGCTGGACAATACATAAACAAGAAGAAAAGGTCCAACCGGGTACTTGACTGAATTTTTCACAATGCATTTTTGTTACTGTATGGATGCTCTAGAAATACATTATTAGGAACAAAACAACTTGGTTTTGGTAGTAATAAAGTATCTGAGGGAAATAATATCCTAATATTGTTATGACAGAATTAAAGGCTAAAAAATATGCTGTACAGAGGGTCTGCTAGATTCTTCGTGGGGCTGAAGCCCTCGTCTTCCTTGGGCTCCTCTGCTTTCTTTTGGGGCTTCAGTCAAGGTCAAGGGTGGATAATGGTTTGAATGCAGTGGGCAGGAAGGAAAAGTGCCTTCAAAATTCCCTTCGGCCCCCTCGGCAGGCCCTTGGGAGACATTCTTCTGCCTTTTCACTTATAGCCAGGCGATGTGGGCAAGTCACTTACACTTCCTAGGTCTTACTCCACTCATCTTTGAAAACACAGTACCTGCCTCATAGGACCGAAGTGAAGATTAAGTGAGAGGTTACTTATCACCACGTGTGACAGGGAAATGCTTAGTAGACATCCAAATACGGAATACAGTCAGTATTCCAGAAACGTTAGCTGATCCTACCATTGCACTTGAAAGACAGGATACAACTCTCCAAATGGAGGAAGGATTTTGAATTCATTCAGAGTTTAGCAAATGGCTATTTTATTTTCTATTTTATTTATTTATTTTTTTACCAAAATAAGATCCAGTTGACTTTAAAAAAGAGTACAACTGGGGATGCCTGGGTGGCTCAGTCGGTTAAGCATCTGACTTCGGCTCAGGTCGTGATCCTGTGGTTCGTGGGCTCGAGCCCCATGTCAGGCTCTGTGCTGACAGCTCAGAGCCTGGAGCCCACTTCAGATTCTGTGTCTCCCTCTCTCTCTGCCCCTCCCCTGCTCCGTACCCTGTCTCTTTCTTTCTCTCTCGTTCTCTCTCTCGAGAATATAAATAATAAACACTAAAAAAAAAAAAAAGAGTACAACTGTACATATTTAAATATGCTGACTGGTCACGTATATGTTGAAAGGGAGTTGCTGGCAGTGAGAGCCCATGAAGGGGCCAGGCCTGTGCTACACGATGGTCAAGGAGTAGAGAGGGGCAGAGGGGGCCTTGGGGTGAGGAGTACGGTGGGACCCATGTCCTGGAAGTGTGTGAAAAGAGCATTTCCCAGCAGGTGGTAGCTGGCTGTAATGACTGGGAAACTCCAGCTTACCACCAGTGTTTCAAGTCAGGTTTAAAACGAAGGCCGGGAGGCACCTGGCTAGGGCAGTCAGGTGAGCATCTGACTCTTGATTTCCACTCAGGTCAAGATCTCCCGATTCTTGGGTTCGAGTCCTGCACTGACTCTGAGCTGACGGTGCAGAGCCTCCCTGGGACTCTCTCTCTCCCTCTCTGCCCCTCCTCCGCTTGTGCTCTCACTTTCTCTTTCAAAAATAAATAAATAAATAAATAAACTTTAAAAATAAAAACAAATAACGTGACCTGAAGGTCAAGAGGAGAGGGGACAAAAAAAGGTGGAAGAGGAAGGGGAGGACAACCATAAAGAGGGGCCAATCCAAGCTTGGATCCAGGCAAAGCTGATTGAGAAAATCTGGCCTTATCAGAGACCCCCACAAGCCGAGTGCTCAGTCATTAGGTTTGGGGAATATGGTCTCTTCTACTTTGGGGGAAGGAAGGAAGGAAGGAAGGAAAGAAAGAGGGAGGGAGGGGAAGTAGGGAGGGAGGGAAAAGCTGTAATCAATATATTAAAAAGTATGGACAGGACTTTGTTTAAATTAATATACAAGTGTAAGCTGTTATATAATATTGTTACATTGAAAATTTAAGAGCTAACTTTCACTGAGGCTCCTGGGTGGTTCAATCAGTTGAGCGTCCGACTTCTGCTCAGGTCATGATCTCACGGTTCGTGAGTTCGAGCCCCACGTTGGGCTCTGTGCTGGCAGCTGGGAGCCTGGAGCCAGCTTCGGATTCTGTGTCTCCTTCTCCCTCTGCCCCTCCCCCACTCGCACTCTGTCTCTCTCTGTCTCTCTCTCTCTCTCTCTCTCTCTCAAAAGTAAATAAACATTAAAAAAAAAAGTATGTGGTGCGGGTGACCTCCACAGGGGTCACTAACAGGTGGAGTGGGGTCCTCCACTCAGGTCAAGCTCATGGGCAGCTTGACCCTCACCCTCCCTCTGCCTCACGATTCCAAAGGATCGTTTTTCTTCCCACCCTTTAGGATTTGAAAAGAAGACTCGAGATGCGTGTTTAGTTTAGTTTATTATTTTATCTTATCTGATTTTGTTTTGGTGTCAAGGCACTCCAGGCCCGAACACTGAACTGCAGCCTGTGTCGTAGCCACAATATCACAGGCCTGGGAAGAAACGTGAGGCCATCCGTTTCTCTGAGAGTGATCATTGCCGGCCAGAGTGAGTATACACTGCATGAGGGATCGTCCCGTTGCCCCAGAGGACAAAGACACGATGATGTCAGCCTCCCGTCTGATTCTGAGGTATATGACATTCACTGTGTCAATGCCATCATCACCTTGCAGACTCTCTGTTTTTGCTTTGGACAGAAGATTCTGGAATGTGTTCAAGCATTACTCATCTTCAGACTTTTTTCACCCACTACATTCAAATACTTGAATTATTGCTCCCAAGTTTCATGCTTTGATTTCATTTACCTAAATGGAGTTGAAGAGCTTAATGAGTAGCCTTTCAAAGGAATTTTTTTTTATTTTATTCTAATTCCAGTATAGCCAACCCACAGGGTTATATTAGTTTCAGGTGCACAATGTAGCGATTCAACACTTACATACATCACCCAGTGCTCATCACAAGTGCTCTCCTTCATCCCCATCCACCCACCTGCCTCCCCTCTGGTAACCATCAGTTTGTTCTCTATAGTTAAGAGTCTGTTTCTTGGTTTGTTTCTCTGTCTCTTTCTTTCTTGGCTCATTTGTTGTGTTTCTTAAATTCCAAATATGAGTGAAATCATACGGTATTTGTCTTTCTGTGACTGGAGTTTTCTACTTTGCGTTATACTCTCTAGATCCACCCATGTTGTTGCAAATGGCAAGATTTCGTTCTTTTTTCAGGCTGAATAATATTCCTGTGTGTGTGTGTGTGTGTGTGTGTGTGTGTGTGTGTGTGTGCATCTCACATCTTTTTTATTCATTCATTTATTGATGGACACTCGGCTGCTTCCAAAATTTGACACAGCCCAAGTGTCCATCAGTAGGTGAATGGATAAGAAAGATGTGCTTCCCAAAAGTATTTAAACAACCCAGATGCTATGCAGTGTAAATGAGGCTCTTTTTGGCCTTATTCCCATAGGCCAGAGGTAGAGCTCTGTGACTTTGTGACAAGCAGCGCATTGGTGGGCTTGTTTTCTTTTCTTTTCTTTTCTTTTTAAAGTATAGAGTCCCAGGCTGTCATTAATGTTACTGTCACTTTTTTTCCATGCCTAGTAGTGTTGGGAAAGCCTGTACTATCAGAACATTTAGCCTGATAGCTCTGAAATAGTCACTCAGTCCAGGGATTAAACCATTAGGAGTTCTGCTGCAGGATGTAGTCCTGGAAAAAGCATTTTATAAAAGCAGATGTGAATAATGTTAGCTTACCAAGGTCTAAATGAGAGTGGAGATCTTCAACATTAGCACTCTTTAAAAACTTTCAATCCAGGGGCTCCTGGGTGGCTCAGTCACTTCAGTGTCTGACTTCGGCTCAGGTCATGATCTCACGGTCCACGGCTTCGAGCCCCACATCAGGCTCTGTGCTGACAGCTCGGAGCCTGGGGCCTGTTTCGGAGTCTGTGTCTCCCTCTCTCTGCCCCTCCCCCCCCCCCAAAAATAAATAAATATTTTTAAAAATTTACAAAAACTTTCAATCGAGGCATGACATACTACAGAAAACACATGCATACATATGTATCTTAAGTACACAGCCTGATAAATTTTCACATCATTATTTTATTCTTGTTCTTTGGATTAATAGATCTTTATATACTTCAAAAGTAAACAGAAGCTAGCCACGTTTTGATTATCCATCATTAACATAGAATAAGAATTCCTGTATATATACACACAGAACCTCTGTCTTTGAATGACGTCTTATTACAGTGAAGGTCCATTTTTTCAAGCTAGGAAACCTATCTATGGTACAGAAATGCGAGCTGGATTTTCTATTGTCCCTCACGCTCTGCTTTCTTTCCAAGTCTTCTGTCAAAGCCACATACTTATTTATCCTCTCTGCATATGTTCTTGGGATATTTCTATTTAGTAGCAAAGCAATACCAGTGAGCATCTCTGTTTTATTAAGTTTGTCAAACAACAGAGTATCTGGCCTGTTGGCCAGAATTTGTTAATCTGTTGGTAACGGCTCTGTCCCAATACATCTTGGAGAGGCTGTTTTCCAACACATTCTTGGGTTCATACTTGCAAATGGCGTTAATCTGCTTGTTAACTCAGCAGAGGGCTAATTTCGACATCAGATCTTTATGCCACGATTTCTGTGTGTTATTTACGTTTCTGAAGCACTTTCCTGACTCTTGTGCTGAGTTGATTCATGACAAGAGCTGATAATTTCTTCCCGAGCTTCAGAAGCCCACACCATGGCAGTTGAGAGAAGAGACCAAGGAGTAAAGCTTCTTTTTTTAGGAGGAAAAACTAGGGCAAAAATTCTCTATCTTTGCATAACCAAGGACCCTTCTGGACCTGATGTTTTCAAAGTAATGTCTATCCAGTCAGCGTAATGAAGGAGCAGAGACTTCGGGAGGAATCTGGGCCACGTCCACCGCGAGGGATGGGTGTGTCTGGATAAGACTGGTGATCGGAAGGAAGGCAGGCTGACTGAGAGGCAGGCTGTGCAGGGACTTTTCTGCTGTGAGGCTGTCCGGAGGAGGGAGTGGAAAAGGGAGAGCAAAAGACAATGTCTGTCTCCTGCCCCTTCTCCCGCCCAAAGACAAGTTCCGACCCCCGAGAGAAGCGTGGCTGTTACAGACAAGCTGCAAATGGGGAGAGGTTCCCTGAGACTGTGGTGAAAGCACTGTCATTTCAGGGTTTGGGTGACAGAGGGTGACACAGAGTTGAGGGAAGGGATAGCTTGCCCCCCCTCTCTGTGGAGCCCTGAGCCCTTCGGGCGTGGGGAGGCGCCCACACAACCTGTGCCCCCAGGGGAGCAGACGTGGCCTGGGGCCAGTGGATGTGAGGGATGTGCTGAACAGCAGAGATACCCAGGAGGTCAGCCGGCCAAGGGGACTGATTGCCAGTAAGCGGAGGTCCTTCATAAAGGCAGAGGCAAGAGCCATGGAAGTCCGGGTTATTTCTCACAAATGAATTCCCACCAGGATTCACCACCTGAGGAGAACTGAGGGCAAGTGGGGTTAATTAAATAATAACCCATCCGTTCTCCAAATCGTATTAGTCTTTACAAGTTTTGACAGAGTGTCCCGTTTCGGGTAGCAGACGGTGAGGCCAAAGTGACACGGACTGTTCAGGCAGGCCACACTGATGCTGGTTTTTGTGGACTAGCCTGAGAACGCTTCAGTGGTCCGGCAACGTCAGGTCCTTTGGGGACATTTGAGTCGTGTCGCGTGATGAAAGGCGGGCAAAGGCCGTTTGTCTCCTGCCCCACAACCCCTTGTTACACAGAAAGCAAGTCCCAGGCAAAATCATGCCACGCAAACGCTGATTAAAACACAAGCTGCAAAAAAATCACACAGGCCCGTTCCGATAAGCTTAGGGACGTCCCCGCTCTCTGTCCTCAACTCGGAGTGAAGGGTCACCCTGTGACCAACACAGAGTATCCATGCGGCCCCTTTGTCCTCCAAGGCAGTTCAGGACCCAGGGTGCGCCGTTTGGGGCTGACCAGGGCCCAAAGCACTCCAGATCCTTATTGACATAGGGCAACAGAGAGCGCCCAGATTTTTCAAGTCAGCCACAAACTTAAACGCCACGCATTAGAAACAACCAAGAGAAAGTGTTTCTAACATCTCTTGTGCTGGTTGGCAGACATTTGCCAGCAGATTCAGGGAGCGATACTTGAAGCATTTGCCTCTGGAGTGTGGGCTCCTGGTAAAAGTTCTCCACCTTATAACTAATCGCCCCTGGGGTGTGGATTTCTGAGCAGGGACTTTCAAATGCTAAATAGGCAGTCGCAACCATAGGGTTTTCATTGAAAGCAAATGTGTGTAGTTGATCGTGAAGTGTTTAAAGTAAATTGCCACATGAGCAAGATGACAGAGTGTGCACCCACAGCAAGGTGGCCATCGCGTGAAGCAAGCAATCGGTCCCCTTAGGGCATTTCTAGAACATACAGGGGATGCAAATAATTAAAGAAATCCAACATTTGTGCCATCTCTTACAGTTTATGAGACACCCCTGCGTAAGACTGTATTTAATCCTTGTTTTAAGAGGAATAACTCATTTTTAATAACGAAGAACTCAAGATTTAGAGAGCTGGAGTGATTTACGACAGCCCCTGATTAGAGAAGCCATGAATTTATACATCATTCATGCAACTAGTTTTTACTGACAGTGTCTTCAGAGCCAAACATCAGGAGAGGTACACGGGATGTCGTCGTGACGCAGCGTATTGCCCACTTAGGGCTGGATAATAGATTAGTCCGAAACGTAGAAGCTTATCACCACAAACTTTTTTTTTTTTTTTTTTTAAATTTTCCCACAGTTTCTTGGCTCAGGGGACTAGGCACGGCTTCCCTGGATGCCTCTGGTTGAAAATCTCTTGTGAGGTTGCCGTCACCGTAAACCACAAATGGGGCCGAAGGAGCTGCTCCCCGGTTCACCCAGGTGAGCCTCTCTGAAAGGCTGCCTCACAATATGGCAGTTCGCTTCCCCCAGAAGGAGTGATCCAAGATGGAGCATCCAAGAGAGAAGCCATGACCTTCTTATTACTTAATCTCAGAAATGCCTTCTGATTTCCTCTACCCTTTTCCATCAATGTTAGTCAGGAGGTTCAGCCCACACTCAAGACCCATGCCTTGGGGGTCATTGGGGCTGTCACAGAGGCCCCCCGCCAAAGCAATCATACACTGCCTTCCCTTCAGGGGCTTACAATATGGTGCTAGAAACAACAACTGTACAATAAATTCCACCTACGATTCCACATACATTTAGTTACAATTGATTTATGTGCTATAAAGGAGAGGCATAGGATGTTGTAAGAGTATGGAATATGTAAGAGTATGGATATGTAAGAGTATGGAATATGTAAGGGGCCTAAGTAGCCAGAGCAATGGAAAGGTTTCTCTGAAGGGATATTTGGTTTTTTTGTTTGTTTGTTTGTTTGTTTTGTTTTGTTTTTAAATGTTTATTTTTGCGACAGAGAGAGACAGAGCATGAACGGGGGAGGGGCAGAGAGAGAGGGAGACACAGAATCGGAAGCAGGCTCCAGGCTCTGAGCCATCAGCCCAGAGCCCGACGCGGGGCTCGAACTCACGGGCCGCGAGATCCTGACCTGAGCTGAAGTCGGACGCTTAACCGACTGAGCCACCCAGGCGCCCCTCTGAAGGGATATTTGAATGAAATTTGGGGGTGAGTGGGAGTTGGGGGGAAAGCGGGGTACGGTCTGCAAGGGTTCCAAAGTGGGAAGAAACCTGGCTTTCTAAGGAACTAAACGGAATGTCAATGTCTTCATAAAACTGTCCACTGGCTCTGGGTAGCATAGAATTATTTTTCTCTCTGGGAACGCTACATGAATAATCCATCCAGGATGGGTAGTGCCTCGTGTCCAAGGAGCTGGGCTTCTGTGGTCTCGTTCCTCCCTTGCTAAGGCGGTGCCCTTGTTCTGAGTCCACGACGATCAGCCCCACATCCATCTCCCTAGGAACAGGATTAAGGAATTCAGTCAGAGAAAAAAGAAAGGCCCACACTCAGCTCTTTGGGATATGTCCTAGAAGTTGCACGCTGGCCAGAATTTAGTTACATGGCCACACACACCTAGCTACAAGGGAGGCTTTATTTCTGGACAGCCGTGTAACTTGAAGATTCTGTTCTTTTTTCTTTTTTTAATTTTTTTTAACGTTTATTTATTTTTGAGACAGACAGAGACAGAGCATGAATGGGGGAGGGTCAGAGAGAGGGAGACACAGAATCCGAAACAGGCTCCAGGCTCTGAGCTGTCAGCACAGAGCCCGACGCGGGGCTCGAACTCACGGACCGCAAGATCATGACCTGAGCCGAAGTCGGCCACTTAACCGACTGAGCCACCCAGGCGCCCCTCGAAGATTCTGTTCTTAAGAGAGCATAACAATAATGTCTGCTACGTCCTGTTCCTTTGACTGTAGAGTTGCACATATCCCACTTCCCGTGTGATAAAACCCTAAAATCTTAACCGATGCTGCATCCAGTTGAAAGCCCGGAATCCCTTGGTGACGCTAAGTTCTCTCCAGTAGGTCCAGATGTATAGCTTCACTTCTGGTGACCCAGGAGCTAAGAGATAAATCATCTGTCCTTGACACATCTCTTATACAATGGGGGAAAAGAAGTAGGGCTTTATGGGAAGAATTGTGTTCCCTCCAACATTTATATGTTGAAGTGTGAATGCTCAGTACCTCAGAATGTGACCTTACTTGGAAATAGAGTTCTTGCAGACACGATTAATTAAGATATAGACATCCTGGTATATAGTGAACACTAACCCAGTATGACTAGTGTCCTTATAAGAAGAGGACATTTGGACATAGATACACACATACACACACACACACACACACACACACACACATACACATACACACACAGAATACCAAGTGAATATGAAGGCGGAGACAGGGTGGGGAGTCTGCATGCCAAGGAAGCCACAGATTGCCAGCAGACCACCAGAGGCTGGGCAAGAAGCCTGGAATGGAGCCTTCCCTCTGAGCTCTCAGAGAGAACCCATCCCGCGGACACCTTGATCACAGACTCCTGGCCTCCAGGACTGTGACACAGGAAATATCTGTTTGCTACCTTTCAGGCAGCCATAGCAAGCAAATACACAGAGCAACCGTAATAACACTATACCCCCACTCAAACTTGCAAAGAGAAATATGGGAAGTTCCCAGTGAGTGGTCACTTACCCGTAGGACATTTTTTAAAGCCACCTGCCCTGGCCGGGGAGTAGAGCGAGCGCGTGCGCACGTGCAGGGGGGCACATGCACGTGTGTCGTCTATCCGTCTGCAGCCTCCTCTCACTCCCGGGAGGGGCCCCGTGCACGGTGTCACAGGTTCCTGGGCTCTGTCCTCTGCACCTTACCCTTTCTCCTCCATGGCAGCATCTGAGATGAGCATTGGTGATGACATCCCTCTTGACAGCCACTTGGCTTTCACAGCCCACTTCCTGCCTGAGCCATTGCGGGGGCCCAGGAGTGGCTTTAGGGGTTGAGTGGTCACAGGTTTTGGCAAGCCAAAAGTCTGACTTCTTTGGCAACCCAGCTACCTCAAAACCCCACTCATTTCCTGGTCGACTTGCTTCTGGCCAGTGCCATGTGCATGCAACCTCAATTACCAACAGTTTCTAAGCCCCAGGCCTCTGGGATTTGCTTACTAGCCCCGTGTTCTAGCCCATTCTTCGCTCAGCCTAATGGCACCAATAGGAGACCCTCTGGAACAATAAGGTTGAGAGGGAGGCCATACCCTCTTGATCCAGTGTTTGACACTGGACTGCCATTTTCCCTCTTTCCCTCCTCTCCTCTCTTTCCTCCTTTCCCTCCTCCCCCTCCTCCTCCTCCTGCCCAATCTCTTCCTTCCCCCTTCCCCCCTTCTCCCCTTCCTCCTCCTCCTCTCCTTCCTTTTCATCCTTCCCTTCGTCCTCCTCTTTCCCTTTTTTTCTTCCTTCCATTCCTCCTTCCTCTCCACCATACTCCTCCTCCTTCACCCTCTCCTCCTCCTCTTCTTCTTCCTCCGCTTCCTCCCGTTCCTCCCCCTCACTCTCCCCCTCCTCTCCCCCTTCCTCCTCACTGCAGACAGAGTCCTGCCATTTGCAGAACAAAATCCCCCACCATCACTGCTTTCCACTTCACTACCTCTAGCTGGAGTTCATCTGTCTCTCTTAGAGAGACAGATGCAGCCAATAGCCACCAGAACACTCAGTTTCCCCACCATTTTCCCCAGAGCCAAGGTTTCACCGATTTGTGATTTCATTCTCAGGTTATCGCAGGAGATGGTTGCACCAAGCAGTGGCCAAGAAGAGGGTCGCTGCCCCCACCAGCCTGCAGTTTCTGAGTCTTTAGAACTGGCTTCCACCACAAAGCCAACACACATAGTTTAGACACTTCTCGCACCAAATTCTGTTTAATTTGGATGTACCATGTGTATAGCTTATATGCCAAAGGGACCCCATACAAAAGTGACTTAAATTAAGTAGAAATTTATTCTCACTCATGTAGCTGTCCACAGGAAAGTGACCCAAGGCTGTTGTGTGGCTCTGCTCCCTTTGGCCATTCCCAGTTGTCTCGTCGTCTCTTGGTTCGATGGTCCGAGAAGGCTCACTTCCACATCCACGTTCCAAGGAGCAGGATAAGGAAAACGGAAGAAGATGGACACACTTCCTCCTTTTCAGAACTTTAAAAAATTGCTTTCTAATGTTTATTTATTTTTGAGAGAGACAGAGACACAACGCGAGTGGGTTAGGGGCAGAGAGAGAGGGAGGCACAGAATCGGAAGTGGGCTCCAGGCTCCGAGCTGTCAGCCCAGAGCCCGACACGGGGCTCAAACCCATGAGCTGCGAGATCATGACCTGAGCTGAAATCGGGCGCTCAACTGAGCGAGCCACCCAGGCGCCCCTCTCCTTTTTAGCACTTTATCTGGGACCTTGCATCCATCACTAAGGCACACATCCTTTTGCCAAGCACTTAATCACACGGTCCCACCTAGTTGCTAGGGAAGAGAAATTGTCTCTACTCTATGAGGTCTAACAATTGGGGGGACCCATTACTAAGAGAAAGAGGAGGAGAACACACATGGAGGCAACCAGCAGGCTCTACTCCAGCATGCAGCTGGGATGGATCGGGGAGGGCACAAAAGGAGACCAATGGTGCAGGCTTGACAGCTAGTGTCCCAAGTGGATGCTTGTGTGTGTGAAGGTTGTGCTACCAAAAATCATACCGAGATAAAAGCACAGACCAGACTGTCCCAGGTGAGGTTGTACATAGGTCTCCTCTGTATAGATTGTGTTATGGATATGGGATTTTTAGATGAGAACTTGGATAAGGACATAATCATAATCGAATTTTTAAAAAGGCATTTTGGCTGCTATGGAGAAAGTTGATGGGGGGGGGGGTAAATTCAAACCCCAATCTTCTGCCTCCAAACACAGTCGGTTATTTATAAACAATACAATTAAAAAATGGGCAAAGGAACTGAAGAGACATTTTTGTCCAAAGAATTTTTCCAAAGAAAAAGAGACATCTTTTTCCAAAGAAGACATCCAGATGGCCAACAGACACATGGGATGTTCGACATCACTCATCATCAGGGAAACACAAAGCAAAACCACAATAAGATAGCACCTCACACCTGTGAGAATGGCTAAAATCAACAACACAAGAAGCCCCAGGATGTGGAGAAAAAAAGAATCCTCTTGCAATGTTGGTGGGAACGTAAGCTGGTGCAGCCACTGTGGCTCAAAGTATTAAAAATGGAAATACCATATGATCCAAAAATGCCACTATTGAGTATTAACCCGAAGAAAATGAAAACCCTAATTCAAAAAGATAGATGCACTCCTATATTCATTAAAGCATTGTTTACAATAGCCAAGATATGGAAGCAACTTAAGAGTCCGTCAATAAATGAATGGATTCGTTTACTGACCGTCTTTTAAGTTGCCATTCATTTATTGATACATATATGGTGGAAGCCATATATATATATATATATATATATATATATATATATATATATGTAATGAAATATTATGCAGCCATAAAAAGGATGAGTTCATGCCATTTGTGGCAACATGGATGAATCTAGAGGGTATTATGCTAAATGAAATAAGTCAGACTGAGAAAGCCAAATACCATATGATTTTACTCATATGTGGAATGTAAAAAAAAAACAACAAACAAATGAATAAACAAAAAAAAGCAGAATCAGACCTATAAATACAGAGAACAAACTGGTGGTTTCCAGAGGGGAGGGGGTGATGGGCAAAATGGGTGAAGGGGAGTAGGAGACATAAGCTCCCAGTTATGGAATGAAAAAGTCATGGGGACGAAAGGCACGGCCTAAGGAATATAGTCAGTGCCACTGTAATAGCATTGAATGGGTGACAGATAGCTTTGCTTGTGGTGTGCAGGGCATAACATATAAAAAAGTGGAATCACTACGTTGCACACCTGAAACTATGTAATATCATGGGTCAACTATACCCAAAAAAGTTTTTCTAAGGGACACAGAAAGGTTCATTTGCCTACGACAAGCCCTCCCTGTAGCCCACCCAATCTAATGCCTTTGTTCTCATCACTTCAGGGTAAAAGGAAGATTCAGTTCCCGGAATGCCACGTGTCAACAATATGAAACCCTTTCAAATCTTTAACCAAGAGCGCTCCAATTCATTTCCCACTTCCAATTCTTCATAACCTCATTTCTCTCTCTTTTGATCCACCCATCTCTTTCTCTGAACTGATTTGCTGCTCTCCCGGAGTTCCGCATCTGCTGGTCTTATGATTTTAAGCTTTTATTCAAATTCCAGTTAATTAACATACAGTGTAATATTAGTTTCAGGCATACAATACAGTCATCCAACCCTTCCATACATCACCTTGTGCTCATCTCAACAAGTGCACTGCTTAATCCCCAAACCCCTACTCACCTCCACTCTGGTAACCATCAGTTTGTTCTCTAAAGTTACGAGTCTGTTTCTTGGCTCTTTCTCTCTCTCTTTCGCCTTTGCTCATTTATTTTGTTTCTTAAATTCCACATCTGAGTGAAATACTGGTATTTGTCTTTCTCTGACTAACTTATTTCACTTAGCATAATACTCTCTGCCTCCATCCATGTCATTGCAAATGGCAAGGTCTCATTCTTTTTAATAGCTGCGTGATATTCCACTATATATGGTATATGTGGTGTATATGATGTATGTGTACATATATATACATAAATATATATAAACGTGTACAATATATATGTTATATATATGTATATATACACATACATATGTATGTGTGTGTGTGTGTGTGTGTGTGTGTGTATACGTGTATAAATAAACTCTATCAGTTTGCTTATGAAATGCAGCCCCTGGTGCCCATGGTACTCACTTAGTTCCAAAATCCATGCCCAAAGTTGGCAGTTTGTAAAAGGTGATTAGATCTACACTTCTTCCAGAAACCTAGGATATTGTGAACATAGCCCTGTGTATCTATTAAGTGCAGCACACTTGTGTAAAGAAAGGAATGTTGCAGATATGGCAACTTTTGCACCATAGAGGTATTGTAATCCAGCAATGTTAAGTGCATGGAAGGACCTTGATATGTGGGTTCCCCCATGAAACCCTTTGATATGAAAGTAATTCTGAAAAAGTGCATATTTACTCCTGATCTACCTTGGAGCAGTGTGGCTTTTCTCACTTTGGGTTTAGTAGTCATGTGTACAAGAGATTGGAGGAACGAGAGAACCAACTTCTCCACCGGCCAATCCAATTTTTGTTTTGTTGGGTAGTTTGAGCTGGGACAGGTTAGCCTTTATATGTTCATCAGAGAACACATGGCGATTCGCATATCGATGGACTACCTGATAATAAGCTGAGAAGAGTCTTCGATGGGGATAGACATAGAATTGATCCTGGGTGTTGGAAGGATGTGCCAGAAAGACTGAAAGTTAAAGAAAGGAAAAGGGAACACAAGCTTCCTCTGGCTCCCTGGACTTGAACCCTATTCTAATCTTCAAAACAGAAGCGAAAGAGGGCAGGGAGGACGTGACCCTACCGACCAGACGCTCTGTCGAATATGCAGAATTGGGTGCTCTAACCGTGAGCCTGCAGAGCCCAGAGAAGGCACACAAGAAAAGCCCCCGAGTCCCCAAATCAGTTTAAAACTGCAAAAAGGAAGGCCACAAAAGAAGGCTAAATGATTTGTAGGGGCGCCTGGGTGGCTCAGTCGGTTAAGCGGCCAACTTCGGCTCAGGTCATGATCTTGCGGTCTGTGAGTTCGAGCCCCGCGTCGGGCTCTGTGCTGACACCTCAGAGCCTGGAGCCTGTTTCAGATTCTGTGTCTCCCTCTCTCTCTGACCCTCCCCCGTTCATGCTCTGTCTCTCTCTGTCTCAAAAATAAATAAACGTTAAAAAAAATTAAAAAAAAAAAAAAAAGAAGGCTAAATGATTTGTGATGATTAACCTCCAACGGAGGTTAAAGAGAGAAGACTATTTGCTTTCCTCAGATGTAGAGGGAAGAGTAACCTCTAGCAACTGTTCCGAGCCTCCACTCTGGCAGAACCAGAGAACGTTAACTAGACCACAATGGGGTTCGGCTCCGAGGTAGAGTTTCCCAATGAAAAGTACTTTTTTGGTTAAAAACAAAGAAACATTTTGGACTAAGTCGGGAATGTTTCCTTTTGGTAGCTTTTTTTAAGACACACGGAGATGAGAGGGTAAGGAGAGAGAAGGAGATAGGGATCAACCTCTTGCAAAAATACCATGTTTTTAAATCTTTGACAAAAGTTGTTACGAGTCAGGTAGAAAGGAATCAGGGGAGGCAAGGAAGAAGCTGGGATTTACCAGCTTTCTCCCATCCTACCCTGTGGCCCAGCTTGTTAATATTCACAACACGTGTGGAAGCTGAGAAATGGAGAATTCGCCGCTATGATCCTCCTTTTAAAACTATGTCCAGTGAGGTAACTGCTGCACGGAGAGATTAAGTAACTTCCCCGAAGGACACGCAGGTCACCTGATGTTGAACATCAGGTCTGAATGAGCCCAAACCATACGAACCAGAATCTCTGTACTAGAGTTTCCTGAGGTCAGTGATGGGATGTGGGGCCCCCACGCGTCTCCATGATACAGTGGGCCAAAGTGCCTCTCACTGATGCGGTTCTGCTCCCCCAGAATCCTGTGCAGTCCTCGTGAACCTGAAAGGTGCATTTCCACTTATGCGTAATGTCTGTTATCGTGAAGTAACATACATACCTGCACACGGTACACATTCAAACACTACAGAAACACGTAAAAGGTAATGGAGAGTTTTTCTTCCCTCTCCTGGCCTACGCTTTCCGCTGAAGAAATTGCTAGTAACAACGTCTTCAGCACATAACCAGGTCTATATTTATTAAGGACGTTCTGCCATAATACCCTAGCCCAAAGGAATGATCGATATTGTGAGAATCTGAGGTAAAATACTCATGAAGTAATAATTTATGTGGGGGTTCTTATTAATTTTTTACATACAACTAATTAATGACGACAGCTGATGCTGACTTCTAATTCTGTTGGATCTGGCACGGGAAAGCCTCCTTTATGTCTATTACTTAATCTTTACAACGGCCTTATGAAGTAGATAGTATTGTAGTTTTTCAGATAGGACCCATGGAGACCTTGGAGAAGTCTCTTAAAGTCTTACAAGCGCTAAGGGCTGAAGCCAGGACAGGGTGACTTCCCATCTTGCACTGGTAAGGCAACAGACCACCATTCATTCCAGAAATGTCACCGACACCTCAGGTAACAGACAAAATACAAGAAACCCCCTCAGAGGTCACCCGCCTCAATAAGATCCATATTCTCACCTATTTTGGTGTTTCCCACGGGGACTCTTTCCCCTGAACTCAAAATCTAGACATAGACCTGCCCCTCCCACCCCCCCAACCCCCCAAATAGTGCACTCATCTGAAAGAAGAACTCTCCTAGAAAACCCGGAACTGGCTCAGTAACTAAGGTACAGGGGGAAATGACAGGTGTCACTGCACATCGTCTTCCCGTAAGGGCCGTCCTACAAGGTGGTTGGCAGCCTGGGAGGCGGCTGGACGCCTAAGGCAGAACTTCTCCCACAGCCCCACAGTGGCTGACCCCCGCACATTACCAAAAGACAAGGAAGTGGGGTTGGGGGGGGCCTGGGTGACACAGACAGCGATCACCACAACCTTTTATGTTAGATCAACACTGAACCACAGGGCTGTGGTGAGGCTAAATAAAATACAGTCATTTGAGCAGGGTGGGCTTACAAGGAAAAGAATATTGCCACACAGGAGTATCATTGCATTTACCATGAATCACCCTTCAGGTGGTGGGGGGGTGGGGGGCGGAGGGGGCGCGGATAGCTAGAAAAATTGATTCGCAAACTGTCTAGCTGGGTCTAGATATTTGTTTTTATTAATTGTGAAGAAAGCAGGGATCTTAAATAACCTTCTTACCTCAGAGTCTTAAGGAGGTTATTATTTTATAAAGGTGTTTGAAGAAAACTGACGGAAAAGCACGAGTTGCAAATCACATTCTAAGAACACTGCTAGGCGATACATATTTCATATCACTATCACTCCTGAATGTGCTCAGATATAAATAGCAGCACAGATATTTAAGAGCTATCTTCCCTGGGGTGGGGGGGGGGGGAAGTAATTAATTGGTGTTAGACACAAAGGACTTCTCTGGAGTTGTTTTTTTGTTTTGTTTTTTGCTCGTTGTTTTTTGTTGTTTTTGTTTTTTGGGTTTTTTTTTTTTTTGGAGGCAACACAGTTTTAATTACAAATAATTGTTCTCGAAATCAGGCTGCTCGTAAGTTCTGCATTCTAGACAGTGATTATGCATCAATACACTAATCTATCACTTTCATTATTTTAGTCATTTGGGTGTGTAAATTTGTATTTAATTCAGACAACAAACTAGGCAGTTCCCACTGTTACTCTCTATCAAAGCGTGCCTTTTGAAGGCGCAATTTGGATGATTCAGATTTTCATTCATTCGCTTTTACTTAGGAAAATAATAGTACATTGTTATTGTTTTTTTCCTTCGCTGACTACTAGGTAAATACAATGGCATCAGATGTACAAGGAGCTGGGTTTGTTACTAGTTGATGGAGAATTTTACCAAGTATCTCTGAAGAATGGCATTTGCTACCACATTATAATGAGCTGAAGCTTGCAGAAATTCCCCTACAGAAATCTCTTGGTGGATTAATGGTAACCCATTCCGTAGGTCATTCAGACTTTGTAAGTTGCTTTCCTCCCAAGCTAGACACTGAACTGTTGCCTGGATAAACCCCAGTGGTCTATTGACTCTCTACTGGGCCTTTGTGTATCTGAATGAATTGCAAAAATCAAATTCAAAAGCCATCCCAGGATATCTGATGGGAACACATTAGCTCCACCTTGTCCTTATGGACAACTCCACTGTTTTTTGGGTTTTGGTTTTTTTCCTCATCTCTTACGCATGCAGGCAGAAATTCTTTATTTCCTGATTAAAATAAATTTTCTGGAATGTCGGACAAATGATGGTGTCCTTTCTTTCTTTCTGTTTACTTAATTTTTTGTATTAATGTTTTTTATTTATTCTTGAGAGAGAGAGAGCATGAGCAAGGGAGGGGCAGAGAGAGAGGGACACAGAATCCGAAGCAGACTCCAGACTCTGAGCTGTCAACACAGAGCCCGACGTGGGGCTCAAACTCACGAGCCGTGAGATCATGACCTGAGCTGAAGTCAGACGCTCAACTGACTGAGCCACCCAGGCGCCCCTCTTTCAGTTTATTTACTTATTCTGAGAGAGAAAGAGAGCAAAGGAGGGGCAGAGAGAGGAAGAGACAGAATCCCACGCACGCTCCTGCTGTCAGCGCAGAGCCCGATGTAGGGCTTGAACTCATGAACTGTGAGATCATGACCTGAGCCAATATCAAGAGTCAGACGCTTAACAGAAAGAGCCACCGAGGTGTTCCCCACCCCCCCTTTTTTGGTGTGATAGTCCAATTCTTAGACAAGACAAGACAATTTTTCAGTGAAAAAATAGTTTTAAAAATCCTACCCATATTTAGAAAAGAGTCAAGTGATCTCTTTGGTAAACATTGGTTGAATAACCTTCATGGGACAAGCGCAAACAGATAATGCTTCAGCTATACTCTAGACTACGTTATCTGAGGACAAGCCGTGCTGGTATCCATCTCAAATCTTATTTAAAATTAGAAACGTTGGACAAAAGTCGCGTTTAGAGTTACTCTTTTTTTTCCCATTAATTCTTCTTTTTAGGCTTTCTTACTAAATATGTACTTTATACAGTTGAACTAGTCCACAGGTAGTCCAGCATTAGATCCATGCTGCCTCCTAGCTTTCTTCCCCATATAAAGTTTTTATTGAAGTCATGAGAATTTTGTCTTTAAAAATCACCAGTAAATTGGCAACGCTTACCGAAGGACTTCTGTGATTATAGGGCCTCAGTGAGAATAGGATTCGTGACAAAAAACACACAGAAGATGATAAAGGACATACTCCTGTCCTCCTGAAGGAATTCATAGGCTCCGAAATAACAAGCGCGCATGTGCACACGTTCACGCACGCGTTCCACAGAAGTAGATGAAAATGACCCAAACTGAAGAGCTGAGTATTTAAGAACCAAGAGGACCTCAGAAAGCGGAAAGACCAGATTTACACCGGAATGAATCTGGAGAGCTTCTTGAAACACAGTGAAATAAGTAACAGCTTGTCATGAGGTGACGTCATCCCACATTTGACTGAACGGCCTTAACTTCACAAGGGTTATTCGACCAACGCTTCCCAGCACTTTACTAGAGTTTTTACTTAAATGGAAACTTTAAAAAGTTAGTTTTGGAAGAGGTAAAAGGTTACCCGTTGAGGAGACTCCAAGGTGACTGACAGACCCAAGAGAAAGTTTCCAGGCCAGAATGAGCCAGTCCAAGAGCAAAAGGATGCCGAGGTTCATGAAAACATATCGTCTGTTTGGAACGAGTGGTAACAAGGCACATCCTTCCATGAAATTCACTGATGGAAGAAGGGGGTACTTTTTTTTTTTTTTTTAGAATCATGTAGAGGGGCACCCAGGTGGCTCAGTCGGTTGAGCATCCGACTTTAGCTCAGGTCACGATCTTGCAATTTGTGAGTTCCAGTCCCACACTGGCCTCGCGGCTGTCAGCCTGTCAGCGCAGAACCCACTTGGGATCCTCTGTCCCTCTCTCTCTGCCCCTCTCCCATTTGCACTCTCCCCTAAATAAATAAATATATAAATAATATAATATAATATAATATAATATCATGTAGAATTTTTCCAACGGATCATGGGGACTAACAGACCTCACTGGTCATGCTCCCTTAATGTATGTTCTCACACCTTTAAGCTGGTCACCCGACCACAGATAAGTAAAAGTGAGACATACCATAATGATGGGTGTTCAACATCTGCCTCCAGGATCCCAAAGCAGGTCAATTTGGTGGAAAACAAGCAGTCACCTGACATATATAGACTAAAAACCCATGCACTAATTTGCATTTTAAATCCCGCCCCCCTCCGGTAGTGAATGCTTGCCTAAGACCGCAGTCATCTGGGGATGACTTCGCCTTTAAACACCTGATGAACCACTGAGAGAAATAGCACCCCAGTTGTGTAAACGGGAGCCGCTAACTCTGTTTCCAGTTACCGACATGAGCAAGAAAAGCTGAACAACCTTATTCCCAACTAATGTGCTCTATGTATAGCTTTGAGGTCACCTGTATCGGTACCTATGAGGAACTCAGTAAATGGTTTTTGAACTAAAGAGATTAACTTGGCTCTTTACAATGTGATTTGCACCGCACGCAAAAAGAACTTAAGTGACACACCAATTAAGGAAGACAGTTAATGGATAAGAGACTCATCCTTCAAGCCACACTGAGAACAAAGGCAAAAGTTTTGAGAGACCTGGCCAGGGATCAACCTTTAACAGGATAAACACACTTCTATATATTGTTTTTTTCCATTCCCAGAAACAAGAAATAGGTGCCTTTGTTAAAAATTCAAGAATTCTAGGGATGCCTGGGTGGCTCAATTGGTTAAGCAGGCAACTTCGGCTCAGGTCATGATCTCACGGCTTGTGAGTTCGAGCCCTGCATCAGGCTCTGTGCTGACAGCTCAGAGCCTGGAGCCTGCTTCAAATTCTGTGCCTCACTCTCTCTCTGCCCCTCCATCTCTCTGTCTCTCTCAAAAATAAATAAGCATTTAAAAATTTTTTTAAAAAAGAATTCTAGTGGTGCCTGGCTGGCTCAGTTGGTGGAGCAGGTGACTCTTGATCTCAGGGTTGTGACTTCAAGCCCACGTTGGATGTAGAGATTACTTAAAAATAAAATTTTAAAAAATTAAAAAAATTATAAGCAAAAAAGACAAATAGATATTCTTAGAATTTTGAGAATCTCATTTACAAGTACAGTCAACCCTTGGTTCACGAGCATAATTCATTCCAGAAACACGCTTGTGATCCAAAGCACTCATACCTCAAAGCAGATTTCAAGAACCCTCGGCTCAGTTGTGATCATGTGACGTTTGGCATCATGTACTATTCCAATTACAAGACATCACTTGTTTATCAAGTTAAAAATTATCAGAAATGTTTGCTCGTCTTGCGGAACACTCGGAACACTCGCAGGACAAGTTACCCACAGTCCGAGGTTTTACTGGATTCTCGAAAATGTTTCAAGTACAAAAGATAGCCATCCTGATTTTTATTGCCTCCGTGTCACGTTTTGCAGGGAGAGGTTACTTCCAAATTTGGAGAACAGCTCTGTTGCCGGAGAAATTTTCCTGGGGTTGCAAGTAGGTCAGATAGCACTTTAGCCATGAGACAAATGCGTCCTTCAGCATGGGTCATGCAGAACAAAGAAAAGCAGAGCGGCCGAAGGTAACTGTCATACCACGAGAAGATAGCAGCGGGCCAGCCTGAGTGGACAACGCAAATATTTTCAGCGACATGAGAGTCTATCGCTCCTTCGGTGGGGTGATGGAAGGTCTTAGCGAAATGGGATAAATGGAATAAAAGGGCAGCAGGGCGGGCAGTCTTGCCTGGATTCGGGACCCGGGAGTCAAAGTCCTTGCTCTCAGGAGATTTCTGGGGAAAAGCATCTGGGGAATCTTCGTGCAGTCAAAGGGAGGCTTCCTCTCCTAAGAGGATTCTGCTTCCATCCTTCCACTTCTAGAGGCTGCTTTGAGCGAGCCTTGCAAAAGTCTCACCACGAAACAGGCTTCGAGTCCCTGGATAAGATTTTTAACCTTCACGTACTTTCCCTGGGTATGTTCATGGGTCATCTTTTTTTGGCTTCCTTATCAATGGCCCGATACAGAGCGATTTTTTACTGAGCAGCTGGGCCATCACAGCCCCAAGCAGGAATAAAAAGACTCTAGTCCGCACCTGCAGGGAGCTTACAATCTTCTTAGACGACACTCGACCCCACCGAGAGATGATAAGTCCATTTGCTAGGCAGTAAGTCATTTCCACACCAGCAGCAGAGGAGCCCTTAGAGAAGGGAGAGCTTTGTTCAGGTGAGAGTGGCCAGGCCACTCAGGTAATAGTGTGGGATGCGTTGTTTCAAGGTGACTATTCTGGGACAGGAGGAGCCCAGGGAAAGGGGAGGAGTAGGTCTGTGATCCCTGGCTCTCACAGCGGGTAATTCCTGTCCTCCACCATGGTATGTGTGTGTGACACAGGCTGTCTGAGGCCACTGGCCAGGCCGCCCTCCACCCGTCCACCACCCAGGCTGGCCAGGCCCGTGTGAAGGGAGCCCCCTTCTACCTTTCTGCCCCACTTATCCAATTACAACCTACCCCAGTCAAATGATGCTCATGGAGGAAAAGGGAGAGCCCAGGCCCAAATCAAAAATTTCTACCCGATCTCCACCTTCCTTTTTTTATAAACTGATTTTGCAACGGAGGCCGAACTTCAAAGATCACATCAGGTCTGCCCTGGCTGTTTCTAGCGGCAGGGACCCATTGGTGGTATTATTATTATTATTATTTTTAAATTTTAATCTCATGTTTCTATCTTCCCAATAGCATCTGGACAATCTTTCAATTCTTGTCTGGTGATAATGAAATCATTAAAAAATGTACCAGGAACCCTTTTTGCTTATCTCTGTGCCATTTGGAACATATGTGATTAAATTGAACATCACTTGCTCCTTGGTTTCCTTTCTTTTCTCTCTCCTCTTGTTTTTAAAAACCCTGTTTGAATTCAGTCACCAAAAGAGCGAGGCATCTGAGTTAAGTATGGATCTGGGAGGTTGTGTCTCAACATCTCCCACGTGGTGTTGATCTAGACAGCAAGTCAGAATCTACCCAGCACATTTTTTGTGGCTTAAGTGACCGAGTGTCTGGGGCCCTTTTTTGTTAAAAAAAAGGGGGGGGGTAGGCACCCCAGTTTGGGCATTTTACGAATAGTTCAGAGATGACCGTGGGGAATCCAGTTATGCTGTTGGGACCAGTAGCTAAAATATCTTAAAGCACTTGACAAACATCAAAGAACGTCGTTCCCTTTCTTGGAAACCACATTGCCAGCCTTTTCCAGCCACAGGGCCATGTTTAGCAAGAAGAGAGTAACTCTGGCTTGTCCCAGGAGAGGCCTCCCTGGAAGAGAGAGGAAAGACTTTTCCAGAAGGAACTTGCTCCAAAGCATAAAAGGTTCAGCCTCCAGCCTATCATTCAAAAAAATTTTTAAAGCCTTTTTAAGGAAACAATTTAAACCCAGCTGCACTTATCGATCAGTGATTTGATTTTGCTTTGTTAGGAGGGATTTGTAATCTGCTTTTAAATGTTTTTTGTTCCTGGCCTTCATTGATAGCAAATTCTGCCTGAGGCTACTTCTCAAAACTCTTCACCGGAGCTTTCAAGCCTCTGTGAATAACTAGAATAATTTTAATCTGGACCTCCCCACTCCCCCCGCCCCCCACCTATCCCCCTGGTCCACAGAAGGAAATGTAAAGGAGTTGGAAGAATTTTTCATTAAATTCTGCCAAACCTAAAACCTATAAAAAGGAGTCATTTGTCTTTAAAAGAAAAGGGAGAGCTAGGGAGCAAATTCTATTTACGAAGTCAGAGAGAGTCAAGTAGATTTCATTTTCTCAAGTACATTCAGTTAGTCTCAGAAAAGTATACAACTGCTGAAACCCTGTCCCTGCCCGGTGCCTGCCGCAATTACAAAATCAATTCCGAAAAAGAATCTGGATCGTAGCAGAACATACCATCTTTGCAAGAAACACAGAAACTTTTTTATTTACAGCTTTTAAAGGTTGTCATTGCGCCTTTAATGGCATTGTGAACTGTTCATTTTAAGTTCCCTAAGCTAGTGGTTGTTCTCTTCCCGTAGTATGAACTCAAGAACAGAAACTGTGATCCTAATTTCACTAATCGCTTCTGCTATTTCCCAAGCTTATAGAACCCCACAACACCTAGAAGACGTCTCGTCTTTGTTTGCCACGCAACGCACACACGTGCTGTTTTGTATAATGTAAGCGGACGCTCGCACATGTATGATCTCTATGAGTTTATTTAGCAAGAAACCAAATATGTGAGGAAAAGAGGCTTTTCAAGTGGCGCCTTAATTGTCTTTCATGCATGTTCTACAGATCATTACCGAATGTTTACAGGTCCTGCTCGGAATGACTTTACACCAGAGGAGAGGGTAACATATCTTCATTGTTTATGAAAATGACAGCTTCTAATGGACCATATTAGCTGTAACACAAACTATTAAATCCCCTTCATTAAATTTTTCTGTGTTCGGTTTCAGCGTCTCGTTAGCTCTGGGAAGTGGGCGCAAACTTCGAAGGAAACGCGAGCACACATTGAGACGATTATAGATCATGGTTATTAGATAAGCCTCGGGAGGATGTTTTTCTTGGGCTGTTCTCAAGCATTTTGAAAGAGTTGCGTTCCAGGTTTGAGGTCCTATGTTTCTTCCTCTTAAACTATGAGCAGCTGTAGCACATGACCTACTTCTGTAGGGCCCTGTAATGATTTCCTTCCTTCGGGAGGTTTCAGGAGTCCTCCTTCTGCCCTGTGAAAAAAGGGACAAATATTTTAATCCAAGCAAAATGCTGAAGCAGGTTTTGTTGGTTTCGGGGAAGAAACTCAATACAGCTCCAGCACCGAGTGTAGGCCTCAAATTGGAACCATCTGGGCTGCAGAAGGGCTCCGAGACCTTTGGGGGAAGGCCGGGACAGCCTTGCCTAGGGCTGCGGCCCATACACCTGCAGAGATCCCCCACCACGTGGCAGGCGGCTGGACTCCCCCTAGAACCGGAGCCCGTCACTCGGCGGAGAAGCCCGCCCCGCCAGGCGCTGGCAGTTCCTAATAGCAAGTAAGGACGGGTGACGAATGCCCAGGCGACCCCTTTCAAAGTAAATCTTCCTCATAACGACAGGAATGGCTCATTATTCTCTGGGAGCAGAGTTGACACAAATCAGACAGAAACACAACATTTCCTAGCTATTTCTTTTTGGCAGTCAGGGGAGAACGTCGTGGGGAAACTGTCGGTGTTTACACTATTTTTAGAGTTATCTTCAAAGCGACGGGGAATAAAAGGTGTTTAAAAAGCAATGTGTGCGTGTTTTGTATCCTCCGTACTCTTTCTATTGTTTTCGTTTACGGTCTTGTTATTATCGTTGGCCAGTTTTCCTTTCTAACTAAGCGAACGCACTTTTTCGAGTGGGCTGTAATGTGTAAACGGCAAAGACGTAGGGCAGCCCCTGAGAGGTTATTTTAAATGAAGTATTTTTGAAATTTTTGTATTGCAAACTCTCCACGGGTGAGGGAGGAAAGTATCAACCCATTTTCAAGCAAAAGAGGACTATGATCTTTGCTTCGTCAAAGACCAGAAACCTGATCATTTAATTTTAAAATCGGCTCATGATGTTTTCTGGGGAAAAGAGAGGGAGAGAGAGAGAGAGACATGAAGAACAGTTCAAAATTGTGCAAAGTCGTCTGTTTAAGTATATTTTCCAAATATTGTGCAATGAGGAGCACGTCATATTTCATCTCGGTTTTCAATTAATTACTGGACGTAGAAGCCTGATGATTACAGTGTGGCCATTTATAGGATCCTAAACAACAGGACGCAACACGAGAGAGGGAACCTGACGGCAGCGTGAGCACGGGGTGTCACGAGGTGACATAGCAAGGAAAGGTCGGTCCGTGGGAAAGGTGGCGACTCGGGGAAATATAGGAAAGCTTCTGAGATTTTGAGTTTACTTAAATTCTTGGAAGTGTGTTATGTGGATCCTGAGAAACTTAACAGAAGACCATGGGGGAGGGGAAGGAGAAAAAAAAATGTGGAGAGGGAGGGAGGCAAACCATAAGAGATTCTTAAACACTGAGGATAAACTGAGGGTTGATGGGGGGTGGGAGGGAGGGGAAAAAGGGTCATGGGCATTGAGGAGGGCACCTGTTGGGATGAGCACTGGGTGTTGTATGGAAACCAATTTGACCATAAATTTCATATTAAAAAAAAATTCTTGGAAGTGTGAATTTCTCTGGCTTCTTCTAACTAATCGTTTGAATTAAGCCCATGGACCGTACTTTTTGCTTACCGTAATTCAATTTACTGACTGAGGGAAAGTATACAGTCACGAGGTAGACAATATACACGAGGTGGGAATTTTCTGTGTTTTTTAAAATAAGAATTGTTAGCCCAAATAAATATGTAGGTAAACATCTCTAAAGGGAAATCAGCATTTAAAAAGAATACTGGATAGGAAGGCTCACAGAACATCCGTCATTTTTACCGAGTTCTTAGGTAGAAAGAACGTGCATGAAGGTTTCCCCCCACACCACGAAGGGTGGGAAGGCTCTACCTTGCTCAGTCGTGAACGTGCACACTCGTCCCAAGCCGGCGCAGAGGAGAGCAGGAGGGTTGTATGTGTTGGGCTTATGGTTTTTCTGCCCTGTTCCAAATGTATATGCATGAATCTACATTTTCAACCAAATCTTTGTTCCCCTGCCTCTTGAGGATGCTTCACGCTCCTGCCTACGCACCCAGCTACACCCAGAGAACTCTTCCTCTCTCCCACCCCGCAGCCCTCACCGCTGCTCAAGCCACAGGGGAGACTTAATGGAGCAGGCTGAGCACACTTCCTATCCAGCTTCCTGTGGAAAGCCAGTCAGCTGAGACCGGGAAAGGGCGGCCACCACACTCCAGAAGCCCCGTGGAAATCAAACGGGGAGCCCGGCATGGGGTCAGCTGGCCCTTTCAGGCTGTTACTTTGATACCTTTGATATAGGCTTGGGTTTCTCTAGAAAACACTGGCACTGCCTCACTCACGTAGCTGGGACAGAACACCCATGCCCAGTGTCTGGGCCAAGTGGGCCCAGCAACTCCGGCGGGCCGTGGATTTCTCAAAAGTATCAACGCCTGGATTCAGGAAATTAAGAAATCCCACGGCACGTCTTCATTGGCAGTTTTCAGTACGCGGTTTGATATCAACTTAGCCCCCAGATTAAAGCAATGAATATAATAATCACAAGGCAACAAGGTCAATGTTCTGGTGGTTTTCTCTGAAAAGCATCACTCTGTACAAATGGGAACTAATTGATAGAAGTCTCGTATGCGCGCACACACACACACACGCATTTGAGAGAAAAGCCCACCCTGTTCTCAGGAAAGGTGAACTGTAGGGAGTGGGCAATTTCAGGTTGATTTATGAACTGGCAAAGTACTTCTGATTTGAAAAAAAAAAAAAAATTATTTTATTTATTTTTTTTTTTGGCCAAAATGGTCAGGAGGTGATGAAGACTGACTTCCCAGCCATTCGCTGCCAAATCTTAACTGCCTGAAAACTTACAGAGATGCTTGATTAAAACTAGAATAAAAATCTCCAGTTGCCTTCAGCAAACCACAGCACCAGGGTGGGAAAAACAGTGCCAGGTTGTAGTTTAAGTATAGTTACTTGGCGCCTGCTGAAAGTACCGCTCCCTTCCTGTTTAATAATTAATTCAACTTTAAAGCCCCAAGGATCTGGACTCAGCACCAGCCTCACAAAGCAGCACAGAAACAAAATGCTTCCAGAGCTGGAGGGGGGACAGAGGAAGAAAGAATCTAACATTTCAAGAAACATCACCACATGGGGCCGGTGAAGGGGGGTGCTGGTGGAGGTGGAAAGAACCCGGGTGGAGAAATTCGAAATAAAATAAATAGGCACCAAAGCAAGGTTATTCACGGCCACTGGCACCAGGGCTGGGAGCCGCACAGTGAGCCAGAAGTCATCCATTCGGGAAGCAGGCTGGGCGCCCGCAGGCTAGTGGGGACCAAGAGGGTAATGGGCTCAGTCTCTGGAAAAGGAGAGACCCAGCCTCACTCTTCATTAGTGGCCGCTGCTGATTAGTAGGAGCGTCGCTCTGGAAAAAGCATCAAAGGTGGGGAGTCATTCCTGCCTGGGCCCCCCCCCCCCATCCTCCACCCCTCTCCCCCCAGCCCTACGATTCCTCTACCAGGGGATGGCCAAGGAGTGCACTGATGCGGGGGCAGCCGTGGAGGGAAACGTGGACACGCACGCACACACACACACACACACACGCGCGCGCGCGCACACACACGCACACACACAGAGGGGCAAGGGCTTACTGAGTGGTAAGCTGCCCTGTGTATTAAAACCAGCACAGAAAACCGAGCAAGCGACCAGACTTAAATATTCACTTACAGAAGTTGACATCCCGTAAGCGCAAAAGAGGGCCGGACATCCAGCGGGGTTACCTCGCATTGTGCTTTGTGCTGTCTCTCAAAGCCGGTGAATCCAGCATGGAAAGTAATACACCGCGGCCGCTTCACCCGGGCGGAAGCCCCTAACAGCTCATGAAATCTCTTATCACACAGGCCCGGGGAAGAGCGTTTCCAGAATGCGCGCAGACCCACGTGCAACCACACCATCCAGTATCAAACCACACGGATCGTTCCTTTGTACGCCAGGAAATCAAAGCTTCCCAAAGCATTGCAAAGCGGTCGTACGCACCAGCAATGAACAGATTAATTAAACGAAATGAAGACCCGGGTGGCCAAAGAAAAGAGGAACGCTATTTAAACACCAAATTGTATTTACTTTTTGCTTATTATTATTGTAAGGAACACATGGCATGGAACATTCACACGTATCCTCTGAGACTGGAGTAGGGTATTTTGAAAAAGACATTCACGTAATTAAATGGTTGAGTTGAACAAATAACGACCTGAAGATTTTCCCTAATCCTTAACAAAGGATGTTTTTAACGTTGTACAATCGTCAAGCTATCAGGATTGTCTTTTATATTTTACTTTATACGTACGTTGGTTATAAAGTGTTGAAACTACACCTCCTTCATACCTATTTCCTCCCCACTCAGGCTGAAAGCATTGCCTTGAAAATGTAGCAACTCCCTTTTTAAAATAAGCCTTGTATTCCTCTCAACTGACCCCTCAAAACTGTGTGCCAAACTCAAGTTTGAAACTAGTTTCCAGTTATTAAACGATTTCAAAACCAGAAGGTCAATATGTGTGCTCTATTTTTGAGTCAGTGAATGTCTAGCTTCTGGTTTTTATTTTTTCATTTCCAGTTCAGGTTCAAGCTAACGTCCCTGTTTTCTTGTGATGCTAACGTCCCCTGTTTCAGGGAGGAACCCGACCTTGAGCAAGTTACTTAATCTTCCTGTGCCTCCGTTTCTTGACCTGGGAAATGGGGAGAAACATCATGCCTGCCTCACAAAGTTGAGAAAAGGATTCAGTGGCATCATGCACATGGAGTGTTTCACGCAGTGCTTGGGTAGTGAAGCGTTATCCCTTCCTCACCTACCCTTAGCTGAACTTCCTGGGGTGTGATTGTTGACTGCCCTTGGTATGTTCTGAGTCCTTGTGTGCTCCCTTTCATTTTACAAAATAGGTGAGTTTTAAAGAGTTGTCAGTTGGGTTTCTATAAAGCCAATCATATTTCCAATATATGAGGGGGCCTTCCCATTTAATGGAGTCTCCACGATGAATCTTTTCTTAGGGTTGCAAATACCTTTGTGGGGAGAACAATCATTCAGTTTTTCTTTTTTCTTTTCTTTTCTTTTCTTTTCTTTTTTTTTTTTTTTTTAAATAGATCAGGCGTTTGTAGGAGTCAGTGCGTCATAGTGGAAAGAACCCTGGACTGAGGCAAGCTAGCCTCTAGGTTGGTCCAGCCACTAACGGCATAAACGTGGCAAGTTACAAACTCAAGTACAAAGCACTGGGGAGAGTTTCCAAGCAGCCAAAGGAGTTCCCACACTCCTGGGGAGCACCTAGGGTTTGCTGAGCAGAGTGAGCCCTGAGGGCACTGCGGGGAATCTCCCTCTGAGGTGGTGGGGACTCACATGCTCCATCGGTCCAGACTACTATGAGTCTAACGGAGTCATGAGTTAAATTAGATGGGCCAGAGGGTTTATGAGGCCCATCCATCCCCCCAGTTCTCTGATTCTGTGTGAATTATGGGTTCACCAATGTTGGGGTGACTCTCCAGTCACTGAACCAACTCATACTCAACAAGTTGGTGTCAGCTGTTATTATTTAAGACAGTGTTTAACCCAAGAGAGTGATTAGTATTACATGACTTGTGTTGCCAAGCTGAGATATTTTAGCCTCTGTACTACTGTGCTAGGGCTCCCATAACAAAGAACCACGGACTAGGTGGCTTGAACAACAGAAATTTATTTTCCTACAAACCCTGGAGGCTGGAAGTTCGAGATCAAGGTGTGGGTCGGGTTGGTTTCTTCTGAAGAGTCTCTCCTCGGCTGCAGATAGCCGTTCTCTCCCTGTGTGGTCACACGGTCTTCCTTCCCTCCACACGTGTCTGGGTCCCAATCTCTTCTTCATATCAGGACACTAGTCATGCTGGATTAGGGCCCATCCATATGACCTCGTTTGAACTTAATTTCCTTTTGAAAGACTCCCTCTCCAAATACGGTCATATTCCAAGACACCGGGGGTTAGAAATTCAACATATGGGAGGGGCAATTCAGCACACATCGGCCTCCATATCATCAAAAGCATTGTTTGCCTTAAGTTTTTAAAAATAACAGAAGTTCGGATTTGTACACACGGATGGACAAATGAAAGAATGGGCAAACGGCCTCCATCCAAACTCCCTTGAGACACTGTCCCGAAGACGAACCAGTGTGGGCTCTCTGACTGTTTGCCTATAACGAATAGGTTTCCGCAAAGGCGAAGGCTCAGATAATACCAGTGGCTGATGAAAGCAGTACACTTCTTGTCTCAACTCGTGAAGCTTTGATAACATAAACCAACTGGAATCTTCTGGAATGGGGTTCACCCAGGCCAGGAAGGAAGCTGTCAAGCTGCCTTGCTCTTTGGCTGGCTTGACCTACGTATTTTTCATAGAGAACTTTGAAAAGTCACTCTGGTTTTTTTTTTCATAGAGAACTTTGCAGCCTATCAATTTATGAAGAGACCGAAGAAATGTTTTACAAACACAGTCTGCAACTTCGCCTCCATAATTGTCGGTGACTGATGGGCCCTTGGCTTCCGGCCGTGTTCTCCCCTGGGAATGGCCCCTTAAACACTTTGCCCACAGTGTCTCTTTTGTACCATGGCTGTGGAAGCCCCTGTCATAGTGCAAGAGGGGACCGGGCTCATTATCTAACTAATTTCTGTTTTGTTTATTTTTAAAATTTTATTGTATTTATTTTTAATTTTTTTAATGCTTATTTTTGAGAGAGAGACAGAGCAGGAGTGGGGGAGAGGCAGCGAGAGAGAGAGAGGGAGACACAGAATCCGAAGCAGGCTCCGGGCTCTGAGCTGTCAGCACAGAGCCCGACGTGGGGCTCGAACCCACAGACCGTGAGATCACCACCTGAGCTGAAGTTGGATGCTTAAGGGACTGAGCCACCCAGGAGCCCCACCAATTTCTGTTTTAAAACTTCTTTCCCTCAGTAGGTTTAGATGTCTGCTCATGCCCCCTTTATCTTTTTAGTCTCTCCTTTTGGGATTTGCTAAATATGTCCATGCAAGGAAGGTAGTTGAGCAGCATATCGTTCCATTAGATATTGGTCACCACATGGCTTGAGCATGAAGCTTTCAAAGAAAATTAAAGCGGAAAAAAAAAAAGATCTGGTATTGGTTATTAACTCCACCTCAGGGTGACTTCTCTTCAGGGGCAATTAAATAGCAGCGCTGGGCTGTTAAGTTTAGTGGCTTTACTTGTCGATGGCACCTTTTCTTCAAGGACAACTTCAGTTCCGATCTGCTTTGATTGTGCGTGATAAAGCCAGGGCTGCCTCTGCAAAACCAGATTTTATTTGAAGTCGTAGGTGTGACCGCATGTATGTGCGCTGACCTTTCTTCTTTAAGAAACCGGTTTTGCATGACCAGGTAAATGCCCTTTCAAGGGGATTTTCATGGAACACTGGTGACATCCTGTGGTCAGCTCGGTTTAAGACAGCGACTGTCTCCAGGAATAGGGAAGCAAACGTCGTCCCACATAAATCCTACTGTGTTTTGCGAAATCAAACAGAAAAGACAAGAGACATTCGTAACCTTCATCATCTTTTGAGCAACCCGATTTCCCAGTGAACGGGGACCAGGCACGTCCCGGTAATCGGTATTTGGGGGACGGATCGATAATCCACAGAAACACAATACAGCTTCATCCGAACAGAAGACGAGGGCCATGATGTGAGGCAGAGTTCTGCGATCGTACCTGGTTCTGGCCATCTGCTACTATAAGTCCTCCGTAGCTTGGCTCAACTTCTAGTCCTTGCAGGGGACAGCCTTCTGCAAAAGAGCACCCAGCGTGGCTTAAAGGGAAAACAGTGGGTATTTTGGCATTTTTACACCAGTGACAATAAATGGAAGCCATTTAGTTGTAAATGTGATATTACACTTGACGGTTTCCCCTGGCAAAGCACCGAGCGGCCCATACTGGAGAGAGAAGCAGAATGAGGGAACCGGGGAGCAAAGCCAGTCGCCAGAGTAGCCTTCCAAAGGGACTCGTAAAAGCATTTGTCAGTCGTTTAGAATCATAACTCAGCTCAACACTCATGGACCAGGGGCAACCGGCTTGGTCGAAGCTGTGGCGAGCAGGCAGTGGAGTTTATGTTGTTCTTCTGTTTATTAAAAACGGATGGGAGCACTTGACAGAAAAATCAAACTTCTGGCCATGGCTCATTAATCCCTGTTGTATCTGTCAGGGGTGTGTGTGTGGACTTCCAACAAGCCTCCAGGAGTAAAATCGTGGCTGAGCATGGGTTGCTGTCTCTAATTTTGAATGGAGAAGGAGATGCCAGTCACCTCGAAGGGGAGAAAATAGGAGCTTATTTTTAACCCACCTGCTTTGGTGAACATTAAGTATAAGCGAGTTGGTTAAGGAGAAAAATGATCATGGTGGATAATTTTACTGCCAATATTTGTCACCGAGCTGTCTCCAGGGAAAGCAGAAATGTAGAAGTGAATGTGGGATAAAGGTCTAACATTACGGCTCTTTTATAAAAGGAGCAGGTTGTGGAGAGAGATTGTCGGGGGAACTTTGCAGACTCCTACGTGCATATGGTCATGGAAATACAGACTTCTAAGAACTTACCTCCAGGCATCAGCCTCCCTGCTGGACATGGACATTAGATGGGTCAGTCCAGACTGTTCACAGCAACCCGGAAGAAAAAACCAGCAGCCCTTCTGTTGAGAACAATGATCATTTGTAAGAAAATGTGTGTTTCACAGCCTTCTCTCTGTGCCTGGTGTATCCTTAGCAGAGAAAGGCCACGGGCGCAGGAGAAATGCTGCTTTTCCCGCTGATTTGGGGCTTGGGCTCTGAATCTGAGATCCCTTGTGTGTGAGGGATATCCTGAGATCCCTTGTGTGTGAAAGGCATATAAGGGCAATAATTGGGCATCCACCTCAGAGGCTTTCAAAAAGGAAAAATTAAATGAGATCGTGAGTGTAGGCCCTTTAACGCCAACACCCGGCTCATAGGAAGCACTCAGTGAAAGTTGTTCTTGAAATTAACAACGGTGACACCATCATCACCAGCATGGACCCCATTGCGCTTTCCCCCCCCCACATTCCCAAGCAACCTGTCAAGAGTAGGGGACAGGAGAGAAGGGTGAGGTCAGAGAAAGGTCCCACTAGGTCAAGTCACTCTACTGGCGGGGGCGATTATGAAACTAATCATTTTGAACTCTGCTCTGACTTAGGTGCTGCGAACTGTACAGAGAAGTTTTAAATATAGTTTCTGCATTCAATAAACTTAAATCTAATCCATGTTCGTGGATACAGGAAGTTTTCTGTGCAGGCGATCTTAAGTCAATAGCTTGAAAGCAAAGTAGGATGAAGCCCCTGAAGGGAGCCCAGTGCTAAGCAGAACAAGAATTCCGGAGGGAGCAGGGGGTCAAACCTAGCACCTGCTACTCATTTGGGTTCATCCCCTAGGAGCTAAGGACAAGCTGGAATCATGCACTCAAGGGTTTCCAGTAGTGCCCAGCACCTCCTTGTGTGTTCCTGGTTCTTTGTAAATTTGGCTTTTGTTTAGAAATGTACACGGTGGGTCCCCCTCTTCGGCTCATATCCTCTGCCAATAGCGAATGGAAACCAAATCGTCTGAGCAAGGAACAAGTCTGACCTAGAAGTTAGAAGCTCTCATCACCCATTTCACTGTGGTACTTCCTTCATCTATCGCCCAAATACCAAATAGATCCTTCCAAAAATAGTTACTGAACACCCAGGATGGTGAGTAAAAACTATGGTGCCCCGTCTGGCGGGAGACACCCAGACGGTATGGCTCCTCCATTGGGGAACCTGCATTCCAGGCAGAAAGGAGCCTCCTATACACAGAAGGGTACATTGTAAAACAGCAAATGTCCGTGGACTCACGTGAGCCAGCAAAACAGGACAGAGCAGAGAGGGAGCCTGTCTCGAAGTCACGGAAACGTTCTGAATTGAGAGGTTTTGTTTTAGCTGGGCCTTGGGAGGGACGATTAGGATTGGACAGTGTAATACAGGTGTCTGTAAGAGGGCGTTCCAAGAAGAGGGACTGGCAGAGCAGAAGCCTGGGGCCAAGACGTGAGGGTGTTTATACAGGAAAGACATTAGGAAGCCTGCGAAATGTCTTCTGGAACTCCTCCTTCCTGAGGACAAACGAAGACATTTCAAGCAATGCTTCGCATGGGAAGCTTTATCCTGTGAATCTGGTCGGAACCAGTTTATTCCACCCAAAGAGGTGAATCAAGATTCGGGAACTGAATGAACCCTGTGGTTCTTATTTATGTTATAACTCAAACCTGTTTGCCCCTCCGTTTCCCTTGTGGCCAGAGCCTGGGCATCGAAGGACCATGGGCAGCTGGGCCATAAAGGAGCATCGTGGCTATGAGCCACATTTTCAATGCTTATTAGTATTTCTTATTTGCCCACAGCCTGATTTCTTTTAGGCTGGACATAATTTGCATGATTGAGTTAATCCAAGTGTGAAATGCACTAGGGGCCCCATTCAATGGGTGGCCGGAAAGGCAGCATTATAAGGACATAAACGCCTGAGCGGGGGGCTCTGCCTCCCCAACTCCAGGTGCAAACAGACTACAATAGAACACTCAGACTGATCTGTAGGACGGAGAATGCTCCAGAAGAATGAACTGCGTGTGCTCGGCATCCGAAACGCATTGTTCAGCGCGCCTCTTCTCAAAATATTTTTCGGGTGAGGCGTTGTTATTGGAGCTGGGAAAACAGACATTCTCCCTGCGGCGTCAGAAGCTCTGTCCTCTTGCGCTCTCGTAAAAGGGATCTTTTCAGGACTGTACTTATTTTTTTAACCTTATATTTTTACGTGGTTTTACATTTACAGGAAAGTACCGCAGAGAACCTCCATGTACCCTTCACCAACTTCCCCTAATGTTAACACATTACATATTAAACTTAGTACAGTTCCTGTCACCCAAACGGTAGACTTCATTCGGACCTCCCAGTGTTTCCGGTAATGTCGCTTGATGCATTTGGAGAAAGATGGGCCACCCCTAACTGATTTGGGTAAATTTTCACCACCAGTGAATGTCATCCGTGATTCCAGTTTGCAAACTGATGGCCCTGCTTCACCTCTGGGTTGATCGGGGTGCAAAGTGTACTCCCCATAAAGCTGAGCAAACCTGTTTGCTCAGGCAAACACGTGCACCCTACATCCTTCCTGGAACCTCTGAGGAGGACAGGTTTCTGCTCAGCCATTCTTAGAGCGTTGAGAGGGCCAGAAAGGTGGCTCCAAGGAGCAGCTGTTAATTCACTAGCAATCAATCAGTCCTGGCTCCGAAGTACCAGAAGGGGTCTTCAGACTCCCAGGGAAAATCTCGAAGGGTAGTAACACAATGATATTCAAAGCGGGGGCATTTGGTGGGGTTCTTACCAAGCAGTGGTTCTTGCCTTTTGCCTTTTTCCTGCACACTCCTTTAACAGTAATATATAATCCCTTATATCCTGGAATTATCCTTCCAAGTAATTCCACTGTTGTGTGACTTTTCCATTAAAGATATTTTATATCAGTGTTATCTTAGGGTTCATATTTTATAATCTTTACATCTTATTACCTATAAAATAGATCACATTTTGATTTTTTTCAAGAGGTGAATGATGTAGGATGTTTCACTATAAATAAGAACCAATTGATGAATTAATTTTGTTGATGAATTATTTTTTTAATTTTTTTAACATTTATTTATTTCTGAGAGACAGAGGCAGACAGAGCATGAGGCGGGGAGGGGCAGAGGTGAGGGAGACACAGAATCCGAAGTAAGCTCCAAGTTCTGAGCTGTCAGCACAGAGCCCAACGCAGGGCTCGAACCCACGAACTGTGAGATCATGACCTGAGCTGAAGTCGGTCACTTAACCGACTGAGCCACCCAGGCATCCCAAGTTAATTTTTAAATGATGCATTTTCCCATCCTTGGAGACTGAATGTATATTAAAAGGCAGGTTGAAATTTAACAACACGTTATTGTGTCAAAAGGACTAAGAATCTAGTCCATGGTCTGATATTTCGATATCTTGCATATTGCTCTTAAAAAATTAACTGGCTTGGGACACCTGGGTGGCTCAGTCGGTTGGGCGTCCAAATTCTGCTCAGGTCATGATCTTGAGGTTCATGAGTTCGAGCCCCGCATTGGGCTCTGTGCTGACAGCTCGGAGCCTGGATCCTGCTTCAGATTCTGTGTCTCCCTCTCTCTGCTCCTCCCCCACTCACACTCCTCTCTCTCTCTCTCTCTCTCTCTCTCTCTCTCTCTCTCAAAAATAAATAAAGCTTAAAAAATTTTAAAAAATAACTGGCTTGTGTTTATGATTTTCACTTTTTTTCCTATCCATGATAAGGGAGAACATCTCACACTAACATTTGTAAAAAACTTTGTAAACCGCACATTGATTATATAAATAATTTTACATTTTTAATTCCCAGTAAGTTAAAAGCCCAATTGGATATATTTTATCTTTTTAACATTGAATTTTGAAACTCTAGTGACATAATTGTGTGCAATATAAGACATTCTGTGGGTAATATTAAGAGAATTTGCAGACTCATTGCCATTTTATGCTTCTTATTAGTAACCATTTTGCAATGTCAATGTCTATTAAGTTTCTCTTTCTCATCAAACAGCCAAATACAAGTTTAAACAACATACTGTGCGACTAAGAATAAAAATTAAATCTGCGCAGTGGTCAAAATCATCCTGGAATAGGATGTGTTCAGGTGGGTGACGAAATCAGTTCGTCATTAGCAAGCTCATGAGATCCCAAGTCATCCCCAGGCAGGCTCTCTAGAGACCTATCAGAGGGCTCCAGTGTTAAAACAGAAAACCCCTCCGAGCGTTATGTCATCTATTTAATCCACCTAACAACCTGATGTTCTGGGACAACTGCCTGTACAGCTCAGGCCTCACATTGCAGAAGGGCCCATGAATGGGGACCACAGGCTTTGGACACTTGGGGACGGGGAAGAGAGGAATGTGGGAAGAAGGGAAACAAGATGGATGTTTGATCTTTTGCTGCTGATGAGCTCCCTCCAATTTCATCACCGTTGACCCCCTTCTCTCCTGTGGTTCCTGTTTCTGAAGATACTTATACCCCCAAATTCACAAGAATTCCTTACCGAAACTTTTTTTTTTAAGTTTATTTATTTTGAGAGAGGGAAGGAAAGAGAGAATCCCAAGCAGATTCCATGTTGTCTGTGCAGAGCCCAATACAGGCTCAATCCCATGAACAAAGAAATCATGACCTGAGCTGAAATCAAGAGTCAGATGCTTAACTGACTGAGCTACTCAGTTGCCCCTCCTACCAAAACTTTCTGAGAGATCATTCCACATGGGAAGCGACAAGTGGCCAGGTGGGGAGAAAAAGAACAGAGAGAAACTTATGTAGTCAACAAAAAAACTAGTCTCTAGCCTAAAGATAGATATATAGATAAATGAATCTGGTAGCAAAGACTTGAATACGTGTGTAACACAAGATATGGAACATTAATGAAATGATCCATTGTTGTAAACAATGCTACTATAATAAGCGAGGTTATACAGTTTGGTATTTTGATTTTGTTTGTAGTTTAATTTTATCAACAGAACATCCCAGACTTCAGTTCTGTTATCCTCCCTCCACAAAATACAAGCCAGTAATTGAATTTCCGGGTCTTACTCTGATCAAATTGTTAAAACCTCCTGGCACATTAGCATGTGATACAACTTTTAGCAAAATATACAACTTTTCTTACGTTATAGGAGTTAACCTACAGCCTCTGGTGAGGGATTATAAATGGGAAAACATCTGCACCATTTGTAAAAGGGCATTTTTATATCATCTACTCTCTAATCCTCAATAGATGCGTGATTTCAGCAAACTCAGGTCTGATCGTCAGTTCCCATCTGGTATTTGAGTTGAGATTGGGCTATGCGTAGGAAGACAAATCGGGGGCCTATTTCAGGAGACTGGTGAAATACAAACTTCCCAGCACTACACTGGGCCCTGCTATGTCCTTCTCACCCACCCACTGCTTCAGGATTGGGACTGTAGATTTTAAGAGGGCTCACTCTTGCATATTTACCTCACTACTGTATGCCCAATGATTAGTTTTTAACTGGAACAGAGGAGAGACTCAGTAATTATTTATTTCATAAGTGAGCGTAAGTCTACAAATGAACGGAGGGGTAAAAATGATGAAATCTACATGTCAATCAAGTAAGTCACACAAAGAAAAACACTATTAGAAGGGCTATACCCTGGGGTGCCTGGGTGGCTCAGTCAGTTAAGCATCTGACTTCAGGTCAGGTCATGATCTCACACTCCGTGAGTTCGAGCCCCGTGTCGGGCTCTGTGCTGACAGCTCGGAGCCTGGAGCCTGTTTCGGATTCTGTGTCTCCCTCTCTCTTTGCCCCTCCCCTGCTCATGCTCTGTCTCTCTCTCTGTCTCAAAAACAAATAAAAACATTCAAAAATTTTTTAGAATAAAAGAAGGACCATACCCTTTCTAGGCCAGTCAATTCATAAATCCAGATCTGCAAATGCCATTAAGAGAAAAACAAACTTGCAGTAAACCTCCCTTGTTGACAGTGGGTAGAAGAATATTTGCAGGAGAATGTTTCTTTTCTTTTTATAAGTCTACTTTTTATTATGAGAATATCTAAATATATACAAAAGTAGAAAAAATAGCCCCCAACGTGCACATCACCCAGGCTCGATGGTTATTTACACAAAGCCAAACATCTGCTTCCCACTCACTCACCACTCCTCAACCTGCACTGGATTATTTGAAAGCAAATTCCAGACATTGTATAATTGTATCCATAAATATTTCAGAATATGCCCCTATTATTATTATGATATGCAACTAAATTAACAAAAACTCCTTTATACTATCAAATTCTCAACCACCATTACGGTTTCCCACATGGTCTCATAATTTTTATTAAAATTTTGCGTGTGTAATGTTATAAAATGTGTAGAATTATTGAATCGCTATATTGTACACCTGACACTAATATAACACTGGTAGTTAGTAATTTAAAAAGGAAAACAATAAATAAAACATTTAACTTAAAAAAAACAACTCTGTTTAAGATTGAAACACGATCCAATCTGCATTTAGCTGATGCGTCTCCTAAATTTCTTTTAATACACTGTATCTCTTGAAGAAAACATGTTGGTTGTTTTGTAGAGTTGCCTACATTTTGGGTTTTCGTTGCATTCCAATGGGGTGTTCAATGTAGTCTTCTGTCTCCTGTATCTCCCATTAACCGATGAGTAGAATTGGAGGCTTGGTGAGACTCAGGTTCATGTTGTGTACTTCCTATTATGTCACATCAGGAGGCGATGCTATCTGGCTGTCTCTCTTTTTTTGTGATATTAAGAGCGATTAATAGGTTCAGGCATCGTCAAACTGATCTGTCCATTGGAATGTTTGTCACCAGCTATTGACCTAGTGATTTAGCCACCATTAGCGATCAATTAGCTAGATCCATTCTTTTATCTGGGGTTTTAAAATAGTGATATTTTATTTCTGCCATTTCTTGTGAAAAGACATTAAAAAAAATTATTTTTAATGATTACTTATTTTTGAGACAGAGACAGAGCGTGAGCAAGGGAGGGTCGGGGAGAGAGAGAGGGAGACACAGAATCCGAAGCAGGCTCCAGGCTCCGAGCTGTCGGCACAGAGCCCGACGCGGGGCTTGAACCCACGGACCGCGAGATCATGACCTGAGCAGAAGTCGGATGCCCAACCGACTGAGCCACCCAGGCACCCCAGAAAAGACGTTTTTTAAAAACAAGTTACTATTCTATGAGCATCTACATATATGTAAAGTGAGGACAATAATACCCGCTTTACCTACCTCACAGAGATGCTATTGGGGAGGTACATGAAGCATGAGGTAAACAGAAGTCACTATACAAATGTGTGGTAGACATCATGGCTGATCCCCCCAAGAGCCATTCCACTTTATTTTTTTTTTAATTTTTTTTTAACGTTTTATTTTTATTTTTGAGACAGAGAGAGACAGAGCATGAACGGGGGAGGGTCAGAGAGAGGGAGACACAGATTCTGAAACAGGCTGCAGGCTCTGAGCTATCAGCACAGAGCCCGACGCGGGGCTCGAACTCACGGACCACGAGATCATGACCTGAGCCGAAGTCTGCCGCTTAACCGACTGAGCCACCCAGGCGCCCCGAGCCATTCCACTTTAAAGGAAGCATAAACAATAGTCATGCTGGTCACTGACTTGGGAATGGGCTTGTGACTCCACCCTATGGATGAGTCGTGAGGAGAAGTGTCCCAAGAAGCTCTGGGGAGAGGTCCTTTCTTCTCAGATGGAGCCACAGGCAGGGACGGTAGCTCTTTTTTTCCCCTAACAACGTCATATCTGGAACATCACCTGGAATGGGTGCCGTTATTTGCTACCCCACTGAGGAGAGATGGTGAGCGCCTGGATCCTTGGCGACACTATTAATTTGCTGAGTCAGTCAACCCTGCCAGCCATCTGCAGAATCTCCTGAGGAGACATAGCGTATGTATTGTTGATGGCCAGTTTGAGTTGGAGTTTCTGTTGCAACGAAAAATCATCCTAGCTAGTAAAGAAGGTCAGGAATGACCATGGCGGTGATGGTGGTGAATATAGCAGTGTAAGAAAAGCACCGAGCAGAAGTGAGTATTAGAGGTGTGGAGTAGAATTTAAGCGTGTAAACACTCAATGTTAGTCAACACTGACTGTATACGGATTCTGTATAAAGCCCTGTACAAAATGCTAGTATAATTTTAAGCAGAGAGACTTCCAGAAATGACATACGTGTTAATTCCTAGGTAAAAGATGTCAGGACTGATTTCCACTCCGGGAAATGGTATCAGCAAATTACTTCATGGTCCTTCTTGAATTGGGTATCCTCTCTACTCTTTAAATCTTGAAGTCTCTTTGAAGGGTAATAACTTTACCCGAAGCATTAACTTCAGCTGCACCTTAGGAAACTGCTAGATGACTTCCCCATATTGTGACTTCCCACCCACAGCTCATAAGGCACTGCCAAAGGTACTTTGGAATGTGCAATGCCTTTCTCATTTGAAAAAAATTTCTTTTTAGAACACAAAATACCGTATCTTCTAGAAGATGTCTTGAAGTCCCAGAAATACCCTGTCTACACAAAAGCTTGCGTCTAACGTATACACGACATCCCCTCGTCTTAGATTGCGATGTAAAATTGTGTACTTGGGAGAATGGGAGAGAATGACACTAAAAGCTCTTCAGGAAATGCTTAGACCTCCAAAATACTATTACGGGGCCTCAGTCTTAGAGGCCAGGCTGGACGGAGTGGTGCACCGGAAACTGCCACCCAGCAGAAAACATTACAATCCGTCTCCGTGCCGGGAGGGACCTCATCCACGTGAAGAGAAAGGGTCAAACCAGGATAGAGTTGTGGACGTGAATGTAAAAAAAAATGGAGGGCAAAATGCGGGGGTAGGAACCAGGCCTTGGCTCCGTAGATGAAGCACAAAAGCCGACCCCAGCATCCCCGGAACAAATCGAATCAAAGACCGAACGTAGGACCCATCATCCAAGATGTCTTGAGAAAGAGGAAAGGGTTCATGTTTGGTCCCGGGAGATACGGTGAATGGGGTTATAACAGACGGAGGCCCAGAAAAGATGAGGAAGCGGCTCTAAGATTGAAATCGATTTTACCTGACCCCAGTGTGATTATCTTGGACACCCAAGAAAACGGCCTTGCTTTCCGGGATCCGGGCCCAGCGTGACCTAGAAAAGGCGGTCAGTGTAGGAACAGGTGAGGCCTGGGATGAGTCAAGGCTCCCCGAGCATGAAGTCTATGGGTAGAAAGTTCCTGTCTCCCTGTTTAGTAGAGTCAAGCCATTTAGGGGGGTGGACATGAGACTGCCCGTGTCAGACACCAGGAGAGCAAGACAGCAGCCAAAGTTCAGTGACAGAAGGGAGGCAGGAAGGGGCTAACGACTCAAATGACCAACTAGAGGGAGCCAAATCCTTACAAGAATGATCTTAAGACAAGGTCCAGGGGAAAGGTAAGATCAAGGTCATTGGGCCCTAGCAAGAAAAAGGGCAAGGATCAGTATTACCTCCGTCAGAACAGGTAAGTGCTACGGAGGCCTATTTGCCAGAGGACCACCCGTGAAGGCACCGACACTTACAAGTGCCTCTCTCTCAGCCTTAAAGTCCTGGACGTTGACTAGAGCAGATAGCTTTTCACCCTGAAATCCTTAAGGCGAGAACACGTATGGGATTGGTCTGTGAAATTCCTGGCAAATGTGACAAAGCGTTTAGCTAGGTCTGGGCTGGGAAATCTTCCACGTGCCCCTCCAAATTCGCTGCTCCTCCTCCTTCAACCTGCCCCACAGCCAGGGAGGTTCACCTGTATGGACTGTACCCACGGGCCCCATTGGCTTCTGGCTTCTGGTTGGTTCAGCCACGAGAGGATGCTGGTAGGAGGTCAGGGGGAAGGCAGAGCGTGGAGGAAAGGCATTTATTCCCTCAATAGCTTCCCTAAGTCCCTGTCTTCTGAGAAAGGCCACAACTTCTCCCAGCACACTCCATTCAGCCAACTCACACTCATACTTCCTATGCGCCCCCATCACACACACACACACACACACACACACACACACACACACATATGCACGCATGCATACACACACATCTGACGATCATTCCTTCCCCTTGCCCCTGGTCAAGTTCAGGTGTGGTGAAGCTCCTGCTGTTCGTAGCCACAGATACTGCACCGGCCCTTATTGCTTTTCCTAAACTTTGCCCGCGTGGTGGTAAAGAATCCTTTTATGAAGCTCCGCTCCGTTTCTCAATTCTGGATGTGCCATTACACGGGATTCTTACGGCTCCGTGCTAACCACCGTCAATAAACTTGGTTTTTTGTTTCTTTGCTTGCAGGATGAAGTCTTAGAGGAGTTGGTAAGGCAATCTCCTGGCTTGTGATGAAAAAGAAAGGGCAAGATGACCCCCCTGTGGGAGTCAGTGGGTGGCAGTGATTGCAGGCTGAGCAGAAGGCCACGACCCCCTGCCTCTGCACCGTGCCACGGTGCTAACAAGAAAAATCAGCCTGGACACGCGTCACCAGGAGGTGTGCATACACACTGCTGTGGCCAGGCTGGTCCATTCCTGCCTCAAAGCTGTTTCAGTGGGACAGCAACAGCGAGGTCATGGAGAGGGTGGGGCTCAGTTTTGCAGGAAGTGCGGAGAACAGCAACAACTTAAGAGTGAGCAGAACCACGATCTGTTGCTGCTTTTGCATGACCTGTTCGAGCCGTCTTTGGCAAAACTCTTTCTCCCTCTTCCTGGGAGGGTGGGTTCCCGGCCACCAGCAATCACCTGCATGCGGGAAGTCAGCTCCGTGGAAAGGATCTGCAGGCCAGGGAAGGACAACCTCTTCCGGCATCCTTCTGCATCTTTACATTCTAGAATCTGGATCTCTGCTGGAGGTTGGCACATCATTGACTGCCTCACGTTCAACAGGACTCTCCAGTGCCTCTGCGGGGACTTCTACAAGACACCTTACAGCTCTTACATGAGGTCAATGACTCAGCGGTGAGCATTCATCAACAGATGAATGAGCATTCTCTCAGTACGTTCTTTCTAACCTACATTAGGCAATCTCTTCAAGTAGCCCAGAGCCACCAGGTGATTGCAGATATTGTTTTAAAGTACACGATGTAGACCGTTCTTCCACTCGTTTACTCACTTGACAAATATTTGTGGCTAGCTAGGTACTGGAACTGTACTTATTTATAAGGATTAATAAAGCCACGGTATATGCCCCAAAGAGCTCCAACTCTCTTCAAGAAACGGAAAAGTCAACAATTGCCTGGAGCACAGGGTTCTTAGCACCCAGAGAGCCCAGGAGCAAAGAGCAGTGGGGGGACAGGAAAGAGAGCAACCAATTCTGCCATGGTGGGGCTGGGGATAGGCAGTCAGAAAAGGCTCTCAGAGGTGGTGACATTTTAATTGGGTCTTGAAAGGTACTCGGGATTTTACTAGGCAAAGAAAGGAGACAAGGGCGTTCTGGACCAAGGGAACTGTATGAACAAAGACAAAGATTTGCCTCAGCCAACCTACCCCTGGTCCTTATCTTTTATAACCTCCAAACATTGGAGGCTCTTGGACCTTGGGACTGGGTCTTGAGTTTTCTTCTCTTCTCTATCACATATTCTCATCAGTAAGCTCATCTGATTTTGTGCATTTATTTATTTTTTTTTATAATTTTTTTAACGTTTATTTATTTTTGAGACAGAGAGAGACAGAGCATGAACGGGGGAGGGGCAGAGAGAGAGGGAGACACAGAATCGGAAGCAGGCTCCAGGCTCTGAGCCATCAGCCCAGAGCCTGACGCGGGGCTCGAACTCACGGACCGCAGATCGTGACCCGAGCTGAAGTCGGAGGCTTAACCGACTGAGCCACCCAGGCGCCCCTGATTTTGTGCATTTAAACCTCTGTGTTGGTATCTCCAGAACTCTCTTCTGTGCTCCAGGCTTATTATCTAACCATTGCCTGGACATTTCTTTAAAAAAAAAAAAAAAATTTTTTTTTAAGTTTTGTTTATTTCTTTTTGAGAGAGAGACAATCACAAGCTGGGGAGGGACAGAGAGAGAGAGAGAGGGGAGACTCAGAATCCGAAGCAGTCTCCAGGTTATCAGCTGCCAGCACAGAGCCTGACCTGGGACTTGAACCCATGAACCGTGAGATCATGACCTGAGCTTAAATCGGACGTTCAACTGACCTAACCACCCAGGTCCCCCTGCCTGGACATTTCCATATGGATTTTAAGATTATCCCACCCAAACTGCCTCTCAAGAAAGGGCCACACAGTTCTGAAGTCCTTAAATCCATTCATTTCTCTCCATCCCTATTGTCACACTTGTGACTAAGCCACCTTCGTATCCTGTCTGGACCATTGGAATCGTCTGACAACAGGCCTCTCCAAGTCTATTCATATGGCATCCAGGCTGATGTTATTAAAACATAATTATTTTACTCCCCAGCTTAAAATCCTATGATGATTACTTATTGCATTTAAAAATAAACCCCAGGGGCACCTGGGTGGCTCAGTCAGTTAAGCGTCCGACTTCAGCTCAGGTCATGATCTCACAGTCTGTGAGTTCCAGCCCCGTGTCAGGCTCTGGGCTGACAGCTCGGAGCCTGGAGCCTGCTTCGGATCCTGTGTTTCCCTCTCTCTCTGCCCCTCCCCTGCTCATGCTCTGTCTCTCTCTGTCTCAAAAATAAGTAAAAACATTAAAAAAAATAAAAATAAAAATAAACCCCACACTCTCTAGCCTGGCTTATGAGGGCAGCAGGATCTGGCCCTGCCCACCTCTGTCAGTTCCTAGAACCCACAGGACTCTTTCTAGCTTCAGGGTCTCCTTCCCCAGAGCTGTGTATGGCGGATTCCTTCTTGCCCCTCATATGTTAACTGAAATGTTTCCTCTTCAGAAGGATCTCTCTCGACTCTCTTGCCTAAAATACCACCCCCTCCGCTTACTGTCCAGAATATCCCCTTGTTGATTTCCTTTACGGAACTCACCACAACACAAGCAGTGCGTGGATTTTTAACTTAACCCTTATCGTGTGTCTCCCTCACTGGAGCTCAAGCTCTTCAATGCTGGAAACCCTGACTGTCTTGGACTCTATCTTATTCCTAGAGCCTGGCTCGGTGCCTGGCACAGAGTAGGGCTGCACAACGATACTTGTTTGTGACAAAATGAATGAATGAATAATGGCTCCCTCCTGGCTATCTCCTTGCCCTCATCACTGAACCCTTATCCCCTTCCAGGGTCCTCCTGGAAACTCAATCATGCACCAGGTTCTGCATTGACTGGTTAAGAAATTCCAGAATGCAGATGTGGGGCGGACATCACAACATTTGGAGAGCAAAACTTCTCCCTGAGTTCCCTTTGCTACCCATTTAGAGAAGACCCATTGCCCATGGGGACATCCTCCTGGGTTAGGTTTGGTTTGACTTTTTTTAATCTAAATCAAAGCTTCTCCCCCAACCCCACTTCTACTCCCTCATTCCTTTCCTGCCCTTGTCCACAATGGCTCAGAGCCAGGACTGACCTGCTGACTTCAGTGTACTTCTGATATGTTAGATCGAAGTGCTTTTGATTGGGAGAGGTTGAAGGAGCTGGTGAATTATCTGCCTACTGAGTAAAGTCACACCAGGTGGTTGGACCGTTCTGACTCTTGCCCTTTCCTTGACCTTGCTCAGTAGGAGAGGAAGGCAAAAATAAAGATAAAGCATGAGCAGTAAGAACACGATGGTGAATATTAAGATAATTATTCATTCCCCTAGCAAGACTTACGAACAGCCTTCTGTAGCTTCCGTTTACATTCCCCAAGCTTTTCAAATTTACTTTTCGTTTTCACGAGGATCATAATGAGTTGAAAAGAAGGAGATACTTGTTTGGGAAATATGTAATTAAATGCAGGACTTAATCTAACCATTAGCTGATATTCTCCCTTCTCAATTTATGTTGATTACAATCCACTTACTGTATGTGTGGACAAGTAATTTATGGTGGTTCAACCTTTACTGGATATAGATTATATGCTGGGTAATAAGCATAGCAGCCACAAGGGATCCAGAGATGAATTAGACACCTTATCTGTCTTGAAGAAAGTTCGGAGGGCAGGCGAACACGTAAACCACTAATTAAAAAGCTTGCGACGAGGGTAGGGTGTGTGCAAAAGAGAGAAGGGGGAAAGTATTTTGGGCACAAGAGAAACAGAAATAACTTGCGGCCACGGGTCAGACTGTGGCAGTCTGTAAATGTGGCCCCGAATCCTGAGACTTCTTTCAGTGAGAGCAGATGTCTGTGTCCCCCGCCCTTGAAAATGGGCTCCGGGACTACTTGATTGATAGAGACTGTGGTGAAAGTGACACGGCCGGTTCCCAAGCCTTAAGGAACTGGTAGCTTCCATTGCTTGCCTCTGATGTCGCTTGCTGTTCGAAGCTGATACCATGCCTGGAGGAAGCCCAAAGTAGCTCTCCTAGAGAAAGCACGTGAATTGGGAGTCCTTCAGACTTGAGAGGAGAGGAAGAGCGAGATATGCTGGCCAGTGCCCCCACCTCTCTGTCCTTCACGCTTCCATCTGCAACCACTCCTTATTCCATTTGTCTCGCTGGAATTTCTCTATACTTGCAGTCGGTAGGTAGCTGGCGCTGGAGTCATCCGAAGGCTTGACAGAAACACGGGGGGTGGCCGGCCTCTCTCCCTCTCCTTGCAAATATCAGGGCCTTTCCACGCAGCTACCCTTGCCTTCCTCATAGGACGGTGGCATCAGGGGAGTTGGACTTTTTCCACGGCAGCTATCTTCCCCCAGAGTGGGTGTCCCAAAAGGAGAAGATAGAAGCTTCAAGGCTTCTTATGACCTCGCCTTAAAAGGCTTGCTGGCAACCCAGATTCAGCACCAAAGGGCCCATAAAAGGGCATGGCTACCAGGAGACATGGCCGACGTGGGCGACATCTCGGAAGATCAGATGATAGCCTAGATATTACCTTACAGGTAATGTGGCATCATGGGAGGCTTTTAAACAGGAGCGGGATTGCATTTGAGCTTTGTTTAAAATACTGATTCTGGGACGAGGGGACGAGATCAGGAGGGATCAGTGGACGAGATCAGAAGCCTGTTTCTCTTCTGAGTGACACCGTGGTTATATGGGGAGGCTTGGAGATCTCTGAAATGCCTAGAGAAGGCTCAGGGCTGGAAACCCGGTGGCCCCCAAAGCAGAAAGTCTTGGTCCATATAAATGGGGCAGTCAGCGCTGCTGGGATGGAGAGGCTTCAGTATGATTAAATTCTCTCTACCACATTGCAGTGTCACTTCCTAATGTCCCAGAGGAAGCCAAGAAATGGAGAACAGTTGGAAACAAAGTGGAATGTGAAACCAACTACGCAAAATGTAAACCACAAGTGGGGGAGAGGCAGACACAGAATCGGAAGCAGGCTCCAGACTCTGCGCTGTCAGCACAGAGCCCGACGTGGGGCTCGAACTCACAAACGATGAGATCATGACCTGAGCGGAAATCAAGAGTCAGACGCTTAACCGACTGAGCCACCCAGGTGTCCCTATATGGGTTTTTTATAAGTTCCTCTTTAGCGTTCTGTTGCCAGAGTGTTTATAAATGAAGAAGGAAAGGACCTTACAGCTGACCATAGTTCCCTGAATTCCAGATGCAACTCTGGCCACAAGAAGTATAGTAACGGCTTCTAAAAGCTAATCTGGGGCTTTGAGCTGCAGTCACTCAAACCCAGAGCTAAAAATTCTCTTCTATCATCAGAGAATTTAAGAATCCTCAGCAGTGCCCAGCTGGAAAAACAAAAAAAATCAGCAAATGCCACCTCTGTGGCTCCCATTTCTATCATTCCTATAGGGCTCGTATTGCACGGACTTTTTCAACCTGTTCGATATAAAGCAAGGTTTGGGGGGAACAGAGTTTCTCAGCCAGCAGCAACCACACCAGGCTGCAGTGTCTGTCTCTATCTTCACAGATCCGCACAGGTCACATCTCAGCGAAACCAAGTCCTGGTCCATGTCGTCTCGGGCATCAGAAGGAGGCTGAAATCTCAAAGCCCCACTCGAGGTAGTCATCTTTGTGACTTTACGGCACCATGCGTATGCATCCCTCGGTGTCCAGCCAGGAGAGGGAAACCACATCAGAGGTCATTTCACATCCACAGAGATAATCGAACATAAAGAACCGCTGGCTAGATATCGAGAGTTGCAAGGGCAAAAGGGAAACAGTAAGATACGACAGGGGTAGCAGGTGCAGGAAGCAGCCCCCTCCCCCAGCTAGAAGCCGGAAGAAGAGGCTGGGCAGAGCTGGGCCCTGATGGTCTGAGAAGGTGCGGGCACCACCCACTGCGGGGGACAAAGCTGGTCCTGGGAGCCTCGGCACAGCCACTGACTTGGTTCAACGCCACCATTTGAATGAACACTGCTTGTGTGAGCGGAGAGGTGAGCCTGGCAAGGTTACAGGAGCGGGAGGCAACCGCAAAAGGACCAGTAACCCCCTCCACCTCCAAAGCGCACCTCCCCTGACTAGCACCCCCAACTGGCAGAGTGTGATTTGCTGATTCCCAGCCCCGGTATCGTAAATATTATGCAAGTGGGTTCTAGAGAATGGATCAAGAAACAATAGCTTAATAACTAGCACATTTAGTGAGACTTCGAAAATACAGTTGACCCCAGAATGCCATCCCTTACGCCCCCCCCTGCCCCCCCAAAAATCACAACACTAACAGACACTCATTTGGGAAAATGTTTTGAATTTAATCACTTGCTTTTTATATTAAGCCATTGCCTTGGTACGGGAAGAGGGGGGAAAAAGTGTTACATTATTATTGGAAACCCTGCATTGAAGTAATGCAAATCTGTCTTCAAGTTCATTTAACAAAGTGACATTTAAATTACTAAGAAGAATGGAATAAACTCTATGTTATTTGCACTCTCCCAATACACTGGGATGAAATTGTCCTGGGATCAGCAACTGATTAAGCTGATTATATACCTCATACATGTAGGATGTGGTTTTCAACCGGCCACAATCAAAATACAATTTACTTCTGTTAGTATAATAATGTAGATACTATAAAAGTCATCTTTTGGTAAGTGTTTTTCATTTACATTTCTCCTACTATTAGCAGGGTATTTTCACAGCCTCACTCTGACTTCTCCCTGCCTTCAATTCCAAATTCTCAGAGTGGAATCTTTTTGACCTCCCTGGGTCAATACCAAAAGGGAAACTCGAGGCGCGATGGGAGCAGAAGGGGGCCGAGCCTTGGGAACCACACACACGCCTATGCCAGCCTGGAAGGAGGTGCTAGAATGTGGGTGGTTCCTGGAAAGGTGTTGAGGAAGATGGTGTAGGCCAGCAGAGTGGCTCAAAAGTGCCAAGTTGAAATGGATCTACCAATCACAGTCATTCTCCGGGTGCTTCTGTTCTAAAAGAACATGGGGACAATGATCTCCATGAACACGGGCTCATCAAAAAGGAAGACAGCTGTATTGACTCACTCACCACTCGGATGACTGGACTCCTGTCTGCGGTCTCTCCTCTGATCAGCACGTCGATGATGGGACGTGCCTCCTCAGATCATACGAGATCTGCAGGGCGTTATCAAGGTGTGGGCGGCTCTTCTCATTTGCTAGTCAGTTATGCAGGAACACGTGCACCCCTAAGCCATCTGTCTGCGTCCACTGCCACAACCCAGTCCAGGTGTAATTACTTTTGCCTATTACTACATCATCGGCCTGTTCTTGTCCCCTTCCAATTATTCTCCATTAAAGCAGTCAGAGCGAGCTTTGGATCACCCCCTTCTCTTATTTAAAAGCTTTCAGAAGGGGCGGGCGCCTGGGTAGCTCAGTCCGTTTAGCGACCGACTCTTGATTTCCACTCAGGTCATGATCTCCACTCAGGTCACCATCTCACGGTTCGTAAGCTCGAGCCCCTCGTTGGGCTCTGTGCTGACAGCTCAGAGCCTGGAGCCTGCTTCTGATTCAGTGTTTCCCTCTCTCTCTGTCTCTCCCCCACGCATGCTCTGTCTCTCTCTCTCAAAAATAAATAAACATTTATAAAATTTTAAACACATAAAAATAAAAGCTTTCAGAAGTTTTGGGGCACCTTGGTGACTCAGTCAGTTAAGCGACCAACTCTTGATTTCAGCTCAGGTCATGATCTCATGGTTGGTGAGTGTGAACACCGCATCAGGCTCCACACTGCCAGTGTGGAGCCTGCTTGAGATCCTTTGTCTCCCTCTCTCTCTGCCCCTCCCCTGCTCTCTCTCTCTCTCTCTCTCTCTCAAAATAAACTTAAAAAAAAAAAAAATCTTTCAGAAGTTTCCATTTCACTTTGGCTGAAATAAAAAAATTTTTAGCAGAACTTCCAAAGCCCTGCATGATCTTATCCCTGTTCAACCTGATGACCTCATTCAGTGCTATTCTCCTTGCTTAGTCTGTTCTAGCTTTGTGCCTGTTGCCCCGCCCCCTTCCCAGCTTTCCAGAATGTTCTTTGTTCCATGTCTTGTGCATATGACTTTTATGCATTCTTCATCCTTGAGCTCAGATGTCACTTACTCAGAAAAGCCTCCCTTGTTTCTTTCACCTTTTACCCAATTTAGAGAAGATCCCCCTCATCTTAATTATAACTCACCATCCAAATGAATTTATCTAGTTAGTATCCTGCTTCCCACCAGAAGGTAAGTCCCTGGAAGGTAAACACCTTGCCTTTTTTTTTTTTAATTGATTATTGTATTCCAGGTACCTAACCCAGGGCCCCACAGGCAAGGGTATTCAATAAATACCTAATTCACTAAGTGAATTATTGGTACACTACCATACAGCCTGACTTAGCTGTCCTCGAAAGTTTTGTCATCCACTGACATAGAAAAGGCCAAATTTATCCCTTTGGGCCCATCATGTTGGTATCTTCTCAAACCACTTTCCCACTCAGGCATTCCTGACGTCTTGCCTCTCCTCACTGGATGACTAACATCCAAAGTCATACTAATTTATTCTCTGCCTCAGATAAGGTTTGCATGGAACCGAAGCCGACCCAAAGCGCCAGATCGGCCTTTCCACATTCCTAAGTTGATGAAGGTGATTTGCCAAGTTAACAACTTACTCTTCTGGCCTCAACCCCTTACCAGTGCTGGGAACCTCCCCACTGACTGTTTGTCCTTTTCACCAAGGCCCCTCTAACACTGTTTCTGTAAGTAAAGGGGAAATCGGTGGTGGTGGTGGTTGTTTTTAGTGTTTATTTTTGAGAGAGAGAGAGAAAGCACAAGCGAGGGAGGGGCAGAGAGAGAGAGAGAATGCAAAGAAAGCTCTAGGCTCCGAGCAGTCAGCACAGAGCCCGACGTGGGGCTCCAACTCACAGACCGCGAGATCATGACCTGAGCCAAAGTCGGACGCTCAATCAAATGAGCCACCAGGCACCCCTGTTTTTTTTTTTTTTTAAAGATCTTTTCCTTTTTCAATCTCCAGAACAACCTCCTAAAATCATGAAAAAATGTTACTTCCCATTACACGCGTGGTCTGTGGGTAGTGTCTAAACCCAGACCGCTAGGTTATGGTCAGAGGACAGGAATTTTGTCTCTGAACTGAGAAAAGCCTAGCCATTTGAAGGCGGAGTCTGGGCTCACTCAGATGCCAGGCACAATGCTGATAAAGCAAACAGACCTGGCCGCTGTCACATGCACCATGTGTTCTAGTGGGTGATGGAACCAGAAGAGAAACCTTCCCTTCCCCGGGGACCTGACAAAAATAGAAATACTCGTTTTCAGCAAGGAATTGACCTCATTGTTAATATTCCCTAAAACATGCCAAAATATTTAAAAATTAAGGGCCCTATGCTTTATGTCATGAATATTTTACTTCTTATTTTCAAATATTCTGGCTCATACAGAGGCGGTGAAGAATATTTTACACTAGATAGGGAGATTTACATTTTCAGACATACACGTAAAGGAAAAATACCGAAAACACCCAAGAGGCCCTTTATTACCTTAACAACAATAGCAACATCCCTGATTTTATAGGTGGGCAGCAGTACGAATATACTTCCAGAAGGAAGAGTTGGAGGTCATTGAGCTTAAGGTTTTATAAGTTAGTAGCCGAGGCAGAATTATAATCTCAGTATTAACTAACACTAAACTAGTAATAATCACTTCGGCGAGAATCAGATGTTTTCCTCTGCTGACCACCATGACGTTGCACCGTCTCAAATGGAATACAGTCTTGTGCAAGCAGTGATATAAGCACGTCCCTCCGTGAGACATCTGCCAGTGTGACTGCTGTGGTCCCAGATCCTAAGAAGAGCAAAGACAGCGATGGAATTGGTCATACCTAAAAACAGAGAAAGGATGTGCCATCATTAAACCTCTATAAAATAGGAACGTTTGGTGAAGCAACATAAAAAAAAAAAAAAAAAAAAAAAGGCAGGGAGTTTTCACTCCTACCAATTGTAAGCAGTTTGACTTTTTTTTTTTTTAAAGTTCAAATACTTAAAACAGAGACCTATGATCCCAATGGATAATCATAGTCGGAACGTCCATAAAAGCGCCTTTTTTTCCAAGGCTTCTTTGCTCTCTTAATGCTATGCTGAGCTCTATGTGGGAAAGATGAGCGGAGAAAAAAACAGTGGTCTTTCCCGGGTCATTGGGGACAGCCTGAACCCGCAGCTTTTCATCTTTAAGCAAACACATCGGCGCTTATACACTGAACCTGCATTCCCCAATTCTGTGGCATTCTGGGAGAAAAAAGGGAGCCTTTGGGAACGGAGCCCGGAAGAGACCGGAGCAGTACGCTGAGGCTGGTTAATTTCACTTTCTGCAACTTAAAACCATGTTTTAAAGATTTTTTTTTTATATCAGGAGGATTATTGATCTAAAGAGGTACTTCAGGAAGTAATCAACTGTTTTACTGCCAGATTGAGATAATAGCTACTTCTCAGCCTATATAAACTTAAATAATATCCATATCTTGGCCCATGCACAGGAGAATGAAGCACTTCAGAACAGACTGATGGGGAAGGCTTTTGACAGCTAAAACCCCACAAGGCACACTGAGCAGGGGAGAATATGCACTGATCAAGCGGATGAGATAAGAGGCAAATTTTATCGACATCAGTTTATTCCTTATCACTCAGTATATGAGACAGAGAAGAGGACAGTAAGTAAAAGGAAATGAGAGAGAAAAAGAATGAATGGGGATGTAAAAAAAAAAAAAATCAGGGGCTCCTGGGTGGTTCAGTCGGTTAAGCGTCCACTTCGGTTCGGGTCATGATCTTGCAGTCAATGACTTGGAGCCCTGCCTCCGGCTCTGTGTTGACAGGCACAGCCTGGGGCCTGCTTCGGATTCTGTGTCTCCTCCTCTCTCTGCCCCTCCCATGCTCATGCTCTGTCTCTCTCTTTCTCTCAATAATAAATAAACGTTAAAAAAAAAATCAGCCTACTTGTGTCAAATATAAAGCATGTCTTCATTATTCAGAAACTTCTGGTTAGTTTAGTTAGTTTACTCAGTTTTAAAAGAATCATTTAAAAATGCTTTTGTCTGTGTGCTTCCTTTCCTGATGATTTAATTCTCTACCCATTTCTAAAATACGTAAAAATATGGAGACCCGGAAGCTGGGTCTTACGATATTTACTCATTCATTTAAAGCTGGGCCTTTAGCGTGGAGCCAGACTGCCTCACTGAACCGGTAGAGGTTAGATCTGGACGGCAGTGTGGACAGGGTGGCACATTGTGGAGATGTTCCCTGCAGAAGTGCATTTACGCTGTTAGTCCCAAAGACTACTCTTCCATTCGCGTGCCGAACACATAATACAGGTTGAGTACACGTTACACAAAACTGTAAACTTCTTAGATTTTAAAGTATTTTTACCTGCCTTAACATCCACTTATAAAAATGGCAACCTTCTTATAAAAGAGCAGTAATTTTTCTTCTTCCTGTTTTGCAGCCCGAAAACTTAAGAGTGATGGGAGTTCCTTGAAATTTCAGAGCCTGTTATTGACAAAGGCCGAAGGGGATAAGACCAACACAAACAAACAAAAATTCCTTTCCACCAGAACACCTTGCCTTCAACACTAATAGCATCATTGAAATTCCATTCTGAACTCAACTTAACATAAAATTAAGAATTCTATGCTCAGGGAAAGCTTTGAAAAATTAAGACACATCTTCCTAACCTTAAAAACTTCCTTTAAGGGATTGTGTAAAAAAAAAAAAAAAAGAAAATGTTTCCACTCATTTTTCATTCACTAAGTAATAAAAGTAGAAGGAAGACAAATTGATATAATCAAGCCATAAACTCAAAAATAAGACTTAGTTTGACTTTCAGTTTCTACAGACATATTGCACGTGGCTCTTTAATTACCCTTCAACACCTAGGTGAGCAAGGGTTTAGGGCAAATCACTACCTTTCTTTCTGATGAAATAATGTTTACATTTTGAGCAGTAGCATGATATGCCCGTGATATTTACAGCAACGATCGTTCTAAAAATTTTAGCATTGGAAACATTTTCAAGAGCAACTATGTACTTCTCTGTCATTCGCACCAGGAGGGGCTAACACTTCTGTCAAAGGAAACATAGGCTTTCATTCACTAATCCGTTCATTCATGTATTAGTTGAGTGTCTACTATGGGTTTCAGGCACTAAGGCCATAGCAGTGGGGAAAATATCATGGACATTCACGGTCTAGTGCCCTACATCCTAGATGAGGAGACAGGCAAGAAACAAAGCAAACAAGGATATAATAAGGAGATGATGATGAGTGTTTTGGAGAAACATGAAGAGGAGAAGGAGAATAAGGGCTGCAATTTAAATAACGTGGTCAAGGGTGTGTCACTGAAAAGGGGACGTTTGCAAATATTCTTGGGGGGTGTCATATGAGTAACTGGTGAGGGGTGAATGTCTGGGGTGTGCGGGACCCAGGACGTGGGAGGAGCAAGGGCAAGGTCCTACATGGGAGCATACTTGGCATATTTGAGAAAAAGCAAAAAAGAGCCAGTGAGACTGGAGAAGCAAGGGGACCCAGAAGGAGCTGAGGTTAGAGAGGAAAGGGAGGGTTGGTAAGCAGGCAGATCCTGTGGGGCTTTTGTAGACATTGCAAAGACCTTCCTTTTACCCTGAGTGAGATGGGAGCCACTGGAAGATTTTGAGTACAGGAATGACAGGACCCGACTGACATTTCTAGACAGCAGAAGTGGAAGCAGGGAGGTGACTCAGGAAGTTATTGAAACGGTCCAGATGAGATAAGATAGTCGCTTGAGCCAGGCTGGGAGCATGGAGGTGATGAGTCATAAGTCTATTCTAAGTATATCTATACATATTTTCAAAGTTTATTTATCAATTTGGGGGGGGGGGTGGGAGTGGGGTGCTGGGCAGAGAGAGAGAGAATCCCAAGTAGGTTCTGCTCTGCCACGGCTAGATCCCATGAACCATGAGATCATGACCTGAGCCAAGATTAAGAGTGGGTCACTTCACCGACTGAGCCACCCAGGGGGCCCCTATTCTAGGTACATTTTTGAGGTAGACTCCACAGGATTTCCACTTGGGTTGGATATGGGCTACGACAAGAAGTCAAGAGCGCCTGCAGGTTTCTGGTCTGAATGCCGGAAAGGCAGGAAAGGGTGGCAGTGCCGCAGGACTGGGCGAAAGGCTGAGGTCATCGGTTCACTCTGGGGAATGGTAAGTAAGAGATGAATACTGGACACCCGAGTGGAGGGGTCAAGCAGGCAGTGGGATTTACCAGGCTATCATTCAAGGGCGTTCAGAACTGAAGATTCCAATTTGAAATGTGAAGCCCTAAAACTGCATGAGATTTTCAAGGGAGGTGAGTGCAGGCTGAAAGGCATGGAGGTCCCAGGACTACGCTCCGAGCACGCCAACCTAAATAAGCAGAGAGATGAAGAAGAATGGGCAAAAGTAGGAGGAAGATCGGGAACTTGTGGCAAGCTAGGAGCCCAACGAAGGACGTGTTTCAGGGGTGGACCAATCAGCGGTGACAGACGGCTATGTGTAACCACTGAGAATCAGTGCTGCATTTAGCCAAGTGGAAATCCTCATTGGCCTTGTCAGCAGACTGGGTTTAAGACAAGATAGGAGGAGAGCATTTGGCAAATTACCCAGTGAAAGAGAGCAGGAAAATGGCACCATGGCTCAAAGGGAAGTGGAACCAAGGCAGGGGATTGTACAAAATAATATGTGACACTGACTTCAGTAGGGTACTCTGACATGGGCGGAGCCAAGGAATTGATGTCCTAATAACATTTTTAATTTCTTTTCATGTTTTTGATGTTTTTATTTATTTTTGAGACAGAGAGAGACAGAGCATGAGCAGGGGAGGGGCAGAGAGAGAGGGAGACACAGAATCCAAAGCAGGCTCCAGGCTCCGAGGCATCAGCACAGAGCCCGACGCGGGGCTCGCACTCACGGAGCAGGAGATCATGACCTGAGCTTAAGTCGGACGCTTAACTGACGGAGCCACCCAGGGGCCCCTAACATTTTTTAAATACAGACTTTAGGGGCCCCTGGGTGGCTCCAATGGTTAAGCCTGTGACTCTTGGTTTCAGCTCGGGTCATGACGCCATGGCTCATGGGTTTGAGCCTCGAACTGGGCTCTGCCCTGACGATACAGAGCCCACTTGGGATTCTGTCTCTCTGCCCCGCCCCCACCCCCGCATGCATGGGTGCTCTCTGTCAGTCTCAACACATCCATGGGTGCTCTCTGTCAGTCTCAAAATAAATCAATACGCTTAAAAAAATAATAAATAAATATAGACTTTATTCTTCAGTGCAGTTTTAGGTTCACAACAAAATTAATAAGAAAGTACAGAGTTTCCACATACTTCCGCCCCCACATAATGCACAGCCTCTCCACTATTAACACCCCACACCCTATGGCCCATTTGTTACAATCAAGGCACCTACCCCAATGCATTATCACCCCAAATCCCTAGTTGACATCTGGGTTCGCTCTTGGTGTTGTACATCGATGGGTTTTTCACCAGTGTACTAATATTTTACATAATTTAGAATAAATTTGTGTGACAATGACTTTTTTACCATAGTAAGAACACTTAACATGAAATGTAGCTTCTTAAATATTTTTTAAAAAATTTAATGTCTATTTATTTATTTTGAGAGAGAGAGAGAGAGAGCGAGCATGAGCGGGGGCGGGGGGGGCAGAGAGAGAGAGAGAGGGAGAGAGAGAATCCCAAGCAGGCTGTGTGCAAGCAGCCCCACACCGGGCTCCATCTAATGAGTAAGATCATGATCTGAGCTGAAATCAACAGTTGGACCCTTAACCCACGGAGCCGCCCTGGCGCCCCCACCCTCTTAAATTTAAAAAAAAAAATTTTTTTTTAACGTTTTATTTATTTTTGAGACAGAGAGAGACAGAGCATGAACGGGGGAGGAGCAGAGAGAGAAGGAGACACAGAATCTGAAACAGGCTCCAGGCTCTGAGCCGTCAGCACAGAGCCCGACGCGGGGCTCGAACTCACGGGCTGTGAGATCATGACCTGAGCCGAAGTCGGACGCCCAACCGACCAAGCCACCCAGGCACCCCATAAATTTTTAAGTGCACAGTACAGTATGTACAATATTGTAGGGCAGAGAGCTAGAATTTATTCATCTTGCATAACTCAAACTTTTCACCATTATGCGACAACTCCCCATTCCCTCTTCCCCCCCAGCCATGACAACCACCATTCCACTCTGTTTCTAGGAGTTTGACTATTACCAAAATATAAAAGATGACAAATATTGGCAAGGATATGGAGAGACTGGAACCTTCGTATACAGTTGGCGGGAATGTACAAGGGTGCAGCCTTTGTGGAAAACGGTATGAAGGTTTTCTAAAAAAATTGAAGGGGCACCTGGGTGGCTCAGGTGATGTAGCATCCGACCCTTGATCTCAGCTCAGGTCATGATCTCACCGTTCCTGGGATCAAGTCCCACGTCGGGTTTTGCGCTGGCCGTGTAGGGGCTGCTTGGGATTCTGTTTCTCCCTCTCTCTCTCTCTATGCCCCTCCTCTGCTTGTGCTCTCTCTTTCTCTCTCTCAAACTAAATAAATAAACTGTAGAAATAAATTAAAAATAGAACTTCCAGGCTCAGTCAGTTGAGCATCCGACTTTGGCTCAGGTCATGATCTCACGGTCCGTGAGTTCAAGCCCCACGTCAGGCTCACTGCTGTCAGTCTGTCAGCGCAGAGCCCACTTCTGGTCCTCTGTCCCCCTCTCTCTGTCCCCCTCTCTCTGCCCCTCTCCCGCTTGTGCTCTCCCCCCAAAAAAATATTTTAAAAAATAGAACTTTCATATGATCCAGCAATCCCACTTCTGGGTATATATATTCCCCCAAATTGAAATCAAGATCCCTAAGTGGTGATCCATTGCAGCACAAAGGCCAAGATGTGGAAAAAGCCTAAATGTCCACCGATTGAATGAATGGATAAAGAAAAGCTGGTATATACATACAATGGAATACTTATTAGCCTTAAAAAGAAGGAAATCTTGCCCTATGCCACCATGTAGATGAACCCTAAGGACACGATGCTGAGTGAAATAAGCCAGTTCCAAAAAGACAAATACTGTATAATTCCACCGACAAGAGGTTCCTAAAGTAATAATATTCAAAGCCTTGTATTTCAGTAATTAAAAACATTTTTAAATAAGTTAAGGTGGCACTCAAAATAGCAACATTTTAAAAAGTGGTCGTATTTTATCATACACTGTTCTGTGGGCTAATCGGGAGACATATTATCCACTAGAGTTTATAATTTCAAAAACAAAAGTACACAGGTCCTGCCTCCAGGGGCAGTGCTTCCCCTCCCCCCACCCCCACACCATCCCGTGAGTAGGCAACACTGTTAACCGTGCTCTGTCCCCACAGAATGCACTTAGGTGTCAAACTGCTGTAAAGTGCTGCTGGCTAAGGAGCTATCAGGAATACTAACAAGCCTAACAGAATGTGGGAACCAGTTCAACGGGCAAACAAAATGCTTTATGTAGTAGATGAACATTTCAAAGGACACAATGAAAAGAAGAACACACAAACACAGACACGCTCTGTGCGAAGTACAATTGTAACAATATCTACTATGTGGAACACGCCTTCTCTCTGCTAAGGTTTCAGCATTCCTTGTTGCTCTCACCCCCCACCCCCATTGTTGGGGCTATTGTCCCAAGGTAGAGGCTGAAGTACCAGGGGGGTTGTAACTGAAAAGCTAGAAAGTGGCCGTGGTGGATTCTGAACTGAATCGTTGGTATCTGACAGCAAAGCCCATGTTGTTTTCACTGGCACCGGGACACCTTGCCGGAAAAAGAAACAAACAAACAAAAAACACAGGAGTCAGTAACGTTCTCTCCACGACTCACAAAAATCTTCCTGGGAAAAATAGGAATTGCACATTTAAGATAAAATGCTGGGGCGCCTGGGTGGCTCAGTCGGGTGAGTGTCCGACTTTGGCTCAGGTCATGATCTCGTGGTTCACGAATTCGAGCCCCGCGCTGGGCTCTGTGCTGCCAGCTCGGAGCCTGGAGCCTGCTTCGGATTCTGTGTCTCCCTCCTCTCTCTCTGCCCCTCCCCTGCTCACGCTCTGTCTCTCTCTCTCTCAAAAATACATTAAAAGGAAAACAATAAACTGCTACTCTAAAGGAAAATGGACAAGGGTAATTCAGCAGTCTGTAGTGTTGAATGCATTCTGTTCTTTCTAGAGAATATAAAACGGCTTAAAGGAGGTCCCAGAGATAGTGGTTGACCAGAGAAGTTCGAATACTTTATGAACTCAGCTGATAAGATTATAGGTATCCAAACAGTTTCATCCTACAATTACCACAACGTGTGACTGTAGCCAAAGGAGTGAAGTGTGCCTTTGCCATATTTTTTTTAACACTTTGCATGATTCTGTCATCCACCCAGAGAAACAAGCATCGATAATATTCAGCAGCGTGCCAAAAATCTAGACAGATTGGGTCAAGTTTCCATCATCATATTGCACCACATTATATTGCCATTTCAGCAATAATGTCAGTAATTAGATATTGGCTAAGTGCCCAAATCCTGGTTCACAGCTACGATTTAAATACATATCATACTAAATAGTGTCATTGTGCAAAGCCAAGAGGTATTCCGTGGTTGGTATTTTCCCCCTTCCTGAGACACAAAGAAGCTTATTCTGTTCTCCAGAATGCAGGTGTAACATTGGAAAATGCCTTGAAAATTCCACATGTGCATTTGCCTGGGAAAATAACTGATTTTTTTAAGTTATAAAAATATACTGGCTTTTCCACCTCAGTGGGCGGATGGAAATGGGTAGAAATGTATCATTCCCAGCTGATATGTTTATGTTATTGAAACCTTGAAAACAGTTCAAAATAAACAGCCCTAAATAGTTAGGCTAATAGGCCGAAAGGTTTCTCATACTTACTGTTTTGCATTGAACCTTCGCTTGTACACAGGAAAATGAGATTAAGGTCATTTCAGTACATTTGGCACGTGTCTTTTCAAAAAGTTACTTGCTGTGGATGCCAGGTCAGGAAAAAAGCAAGTATCTTCTTAAACTCAAGCCCAATACATTTGTGGCAACCGCAGAATTTCCGAAAAAACACGGGTGGGAGATGGGGACCGTGCTCTGTACACCTTCTCTACCCACACGGAGCGTCAGACAAATGGGAAGTAGGATATACATCGGCCTACCATATCACTAATTGACCCTGAATTTCATTGCAGAATGGCTTTGGTCCCAGCGGGCGCTATTTACCGAAAGCCTGTTTCAGTCTTCCTGAGCCCAAATTAACCAGTCTTCGAATGTGATACTTACAAAAGGAAACGAAGGGCCTATTTGTCTGACAGTGTGGACCGAAAAGAGAAGAGATACGTGGCATGAACCTGCTATCCTTCTGTCCTAACTCCCCTGGTCCCAAGCCGCACTTGTCTTCATGGTCTGGGCACTCTTGCTCAGGATGGTTGTAAGTGGTCAAAGAAGTGATGTTAATGACCTGTCCTGTACATTGACTTGGCTACTGCTGGCCCCCTATTTTCTGGTCCTTGGCTGATTCTCTTGGGCGCGTTGAGAAGGAGGCATATAGGTTAAAGCATTATGGTAGATTGCTAAATGCAGCCGTAATTTGTAACTCCACTCATCCAGAGTGGAGTCTCTTTCTCCAGAGACTTTTTGTGTCTGGAGACCTTTGTGACCTTCTCTGAAGAGCAGAAAGCAGTGGAAGTGAGGTTGGCTGTGCTCTGAGCCCAGGTGTCCAGAAGCCTTGCTGCTGCTGCTTCTGGGAATCCTTTTGGCACAATGTGGACAAGCCCGGCCTGGCCTGCTGGACAAAGAAACACCACACGGAACTGGCATCACAGCTGTTCCCAGTCGAGGCCCGGGACAGGTGAGGAAAGCTTGCCAAGAAAAGTCAGGCTGGGAACAGACCACAGAGGCAGCCCAGTGAGCTCAGCCCAAGTTGTCTGAGTTTGGGGTTCCTTATTACACAGCTATAGGTGACTGTTACAAGCCCTATAGGCCATAACAGCCCTCTTAACAGTGATTCCCTTTGCTCAGTCCTTTCCCCTGAAGGGAGGTTAGATTGTTTTTCTAACAGATCTTTATCTGCCAAAGGTGATTATATCAACAACTGCCTTATATGACTTAAGAAGACAAGCTTCATTGTGAAAATCGAAAGGTTTCTCTGGATAAGGTGGGCTGGCCAACAAAGAAATTAACTCTAGTCTATTGTACAAATCAAGCCAAAAGGAAAGCATTGCCCTAGGTTGAAAGAACTATAAATCGAAGGTCCCCAATGACATGAATATCCAAAGAATAGACAGAAATGCCACCAACATAAAGATTAACTTTGACAACTCTACCAGGCTCGGGGGCACAATACCATCTTAGGAAAGTACCAGTAAGACATTTCTCCTCACTTACCACTCTCCTGCTCTCTGGTGCTCTCTGCTCTGACCGGCAAATGGGGAGCCAAGCCCAGGGAAGAGAGAAAGGGCCATGCTCCATTTCCTTGGCCTTCCTACAGAAGACACCAGCTGGGCGGGGAAGCAGTTTTCACCCAAATCAAGTTTAAAGCCTTGATTATTGTAGAAAGGGAGGTACATCAGAGGGATCTCATACTCAGCTTGAAGCTACAAGCTTCCCTGTAGAAGGCCATAATTCGAGTAGGTGATAACCAGGTACGACTGTGGTCTTGCATTCAGAAAGAGAAAACTGGCGTGCTAACCACTTTGACTTAACTTTTGCTTTTGGCGTCCTAAAAAAATGTAATTTAAAATGAATCATGGGGCGCCTGGGGCCCTCAGTCGGTTAAGCGTCCAACTTCGGCTCAGGTCACTATCTCGTGGTTCGTGAGTTGGAGCCTGGCATCGGGCTCTGTGCTGACAGCTCAGAGCTTGGAGTCTGCTTCAGATTCTGTGTCTCCCTCTCTCTCTTTGCCCCTCTCCTGCTCATGCTCTCTTTCTCTCTCTCTCTCTCTCTCAAAAATAAACAAACATTAAAAAAAAGAAGAAGAAGAATCAGAAAATCACCTGGCTCATAGATGGTAAATTATTTCTGAGCTTAGTAGTCTGTAAAATGTTCCTAGGGGCTATATATCACATCATATCACATCATATCACATATATCACATCATATCACATACATGTCAGAGAACCAGGCAGTAAGAGGAAGAGGACATTGTGGATGCCCAGTATGTTCTACTAGCAGGAATAGTCATGAGCTGGTGTTTGTGACATAACTGACAAGACAGAATAGGCGTCACTAAACACCAGATTCAGTTCTTTACAAAAGATACAAATGGATCACAAACCTGAAATTAAATGTAACACTTCGAGGGAAAAAAACAACACAAGTTTTTATACTGGACAACAAAAGTATGATCTACAAAAGGAAAATTTTGTAGATTAGAGCTCAACAAAATTAAAAACATTTGTTCTATGGGGTGCCTGAGTGGCTCAGTCCATTAAGCCTCCGACTTTGGCTTAGGTTATGATCTCGCAGTTTGTGAGTTCAAGCCCCGCGTCCGGCTCTGTGCTGACAGCTCAGAGCCTGGAGCCTGCTTTATATTCTGTGTCTCCCTCTCTCTCTGCCCCTCCCCTGCTCATGCTCTGTCTTTCTCTGTCTCTCAATAATAAACAAACGTCAAAAAAATTTTTTTAAACATTTGTTCTGTGAAAAACCCCATTAAGAGTATAAAAAGATGAACACCAAGCAGGAGAAAATATTTGAAAACCACATACCCAACAAAGAACTTCTATCTGGAATATGTAGGGAAGTCTCAAAACTCATTGTTAAAAAAAATTCTTGGGGCTCCCGAGTGGTTCAGTCAGTTGAGCGTCCGACTTTGGCTCAGGTCATGATCTCTTGGCTCGTGAGTTCAAGCCCTGCATCAGGCTCACTGTTGTCAGCACAGAGCCTGCTTTATATCTTCTGTCCCCCTCTCTCTCTGCCCCTTCCCCACTTGCACACTCTCTCTCTCTCTCAAAAATAAATAAATCTTTAAAAAAAATTCTTGTTGGCAAATAGACAAAAACAGGAACATTTTCCTGAAAAGGATACATAGATGGCAAATAAACAGGTGGAAAACTGTTCAATTTCATTAGTCATCAGGGGAATGCAAATTGAAATCACCACAAAATACCATTGCACACCTATTAGAATGGCTAAAATAATTTTTAAAAAAACAGAGCTAACACGAAACACCGGTGAGGATGTAGAGAAACTGGGTCACTCATACATTGCTGGTGGTCATGAAAAATGGTATGACTGCTCTGGAAAACAGTTTGGCAGTTTTTAATAAAACGAAATCGGTAACTATCATACAACCAGCATTGATCCCAGAGAGAGAAAAATGTATGTCTGCGCAAAAACCCATACAAAAATACTCTTTTTTTAAAAATTTTTTAACGTTTATTTATTTTTGAGAGACAGAGACAGAGACGGAGCGCAAGTGGGGGAGGAACTGAGAGAGAAGGAGACAGAATCGGAAGCAGACTCCAGGCTCTGATGCGAGGCTCGAACCCACAAGCCGTGAGATCATGACCTGAGCTGAAGTAGAACACTTATCTGACTGAGCCACCCAGGCGCCCCTGTTAGTTGTTTTATTCATAATAGCTGAAAACTGGAAACAAACCAGAGGACCTTCAACAAACAAATGGTAAACGACCTGTGGTACATCCACGCCATGGGGTGCTACTCAGCAGTGACAAGGAACAAACTTTTGACCCATACATCCTCCTGCATAAACCTCCAGGGAATCATGCCGAGTAAAAAGAAAAACAAAACTCAAGATGTTTGTGTCATTACATTTATATTAACATTCTTAAAATAATGTAATCACAGAGACAGACTAGATTGGAAGTTGCCAGAGGTTAGGGGGTTGGTAGCTGTGAGAAGAGGCTATAAAGAGATAGCATGAGGGGTGCCTGGGTGGCTCAGTCGGTTAAGCATCCACCTCTTGACTTTGGCTCAGGTCATGATCTCACGATTCTTGAGTTCCAGTTCTGCATCTTGGCTCTGCGCTGACAGCATGGAGCTTGCCTGGGATTCTCTCTCTTCCTGCTCCTCCCTGACTCACTTGTGCTTTCTCTTAAATAATCTTAAGAGAGAGAGAGAGAGCATCAGAGAGCCTTTATAATTATGGAACTCTTGGGTATCTTGACCATGGTGATGAGTACATGAATGAATCTACATGGGAGATAAATCTGGACACACTCTCTCTCTCTTTCTCTCCCTCTGTCAGTCTCTGTCTCTGTCTCTCTTCCTCCCCAGATCCCCCCCCCCCAAAAGCGCTGTAGAACTTTACAGCAAAACTTTGCCAGAGAACTGGTAAAAGCTGATAAGCTCTGTGGATTGTCGATTTCCCCGTGTCACGTTGCTCTGTAATTATGCAAGATATTACCATTGAGGGGAACTGACTGAGGGGTACATGAAACCTGCAAGAACGTTTTTAATTTTGCAACTGCGACTTCAGCCTGCAACTCTTTATAACTATTCTGAATCTTGTAATGTTTAATCTGTAATTATATCTTATTTGGGGGCTACTCTTTATAAGGGTTTCAAAATAAAAATGTTAAACGAAACTAACAAAGAAGGATGCGGGACGGACGATACAGCACACGCGTTAACAGCAAAGATGAGTCTCATGACCCGGTACAGGTTCCCAGACACCGGTCATTCATTCAGGATGGGTCATCTGAGATGGGGCTGAGTGGGTGTGGCTCCCGGCCACCTTCAGCTGGTTAGGCGCGTGCCTCTCATTCTCCATTTCATCAATACCAGTCACTCATTACTCAACAGCGCGGCCCGGCCGGGGTGCTAGCCCAGGCACGTAGACCTAGGCTGAAATCTATTTGCCTTGCATCTCATCTAAGCCTCCTCCTAACGGATTCCTATGTGAGTGTTGGAAAGGGTGTGCAATCCACACCTCTGGCGTCCCTAGGGGAAGCTAGAGGAAAGGCCACCTGACCAGCTGCTCCCCAGCCTTCAGCCGTCCCAATACCACACAGTGACATTTACAGATAGCCGCCACACACTCGGAGCAGGGCTGTGCCGTGAATTCAATCTGAACTCTGAAGTACAAATGAGAATGAGATTCTAGCAAAATAAAAATGACCAATGCCTGGAGCCTGGGGAAATCTACACACCCTGCTAACTGGTGGAAATCAAGTCTTAGATGGATTCTGCCTCATTCTAGTTTAGTGTGTGTGTGTGTGTGTGTGTGTGTGTGTGTGTGTGTGTGTATACTTCTTTATGACTCATCAGGGGATATAGAGCATCATTCTCAAAGTATAAAAGAAAAACCTATTTCTGGAAATGTCTATAGAAATCAGAAGAAAGTTTAACGTTTATGCATCTGATTAGACTGAGAAAAGACAATCATGTTCTCAATGACATAAGAAAAAGAAAGTCCTAATAAAATGCTATTAAGAAGTCTCAGAGAGATAAATAATTGTTTAAGGAACTTACATAGCCACTAGCTCATTTATGACTTCAAGTTTTTTTAAATAATTTTTAAAGTTTATTTTGATAGAGACAGAGAGAGAATAAGCAGGGGAAGGACAGAGAGACAGAGAGAATTTCAAGCAGATTCTAAGGGTCAGCATAGAGCCCCACATGGGGCTGAAATTCATGAAACTGTGAGATCATGACGCTTAACTGACTGAGCCACCCAAGCGCCCTGATGACTTCTTCAAGTTTTTAAATGGTGGGGTAAAGAGGATTGCCCTTTCCCCTTCTCAAAAATCACGCTGGAGTACTAAGAGAATAGGTACCTATAAGAGTATTAAAAGAAGAAACAGAAGCAAAATCCGTTTCCACTGAAATGAGGAGACATCTGTAACCGTGCACCTGTGAGGAAGGGCTGGCAAGAGTGGGGAAGGTCAAACAGAAGTGTGAAGCTGCCCAGTAGAGGTGTCTGCAGGTAGACTCTGGTGACCCAAGCCCATCATGAATCTGCTCTCAGCCTGCTTCTCAGCCACACTTCCCTTAGCTGGTACTCTGCAAACCACATTTCTCCTGCTGGAGTCTGCCAGTAGGGGGTGCTAGAGAAGGACCAGAAGGAAGAAGGAATGGTGACCACTGGTGCCACAGTTAATTCCAGTTTCCAGTTGTTGGTTTTCTTCTACAGTCCCAGAGCATCATCCTATCCCCTCTGAAATAGCTGACAACTGCTTCTCCATGGAGGTCTGTGTCTCCCACCCACCAAGCCTCTAGGTTATAATGACCTTAGGCTCTCCTCCGATTTCCTCCAGAGCTAAGAGTGGTGGGGGCCTCCTGCAGTTCCTATCGCTCTGTTAAGTTAGCGTCCCTTTCCCCATTTTCCATCTGCCCAGGATCTGTTTAATCCAGCTCTTATATGAAACTCACTGCTAAAATAACTTGTGGAGTTCTGTTTTCCTGACTGGACCCTGACAGATATAAAATCACTATCCTCAGAAGTAAGTGACCCACTGAGAGGGGAAAAATTAATCATTCTTGAGGGCTGGTTGATCTAATGTCCCTGGCCTTGGTTTGATGGGGGAGCTTCCAGAAGCAGAGAGGGTGATGCTGCATAAACCATCACATAGAGCACCATTGCAGAAAGAGGTGTCTTGGTAAAGTGGGAGGGGAGGACAGTGTGCTGAGCCTCACGAACTGACTGCAGGACTTATATTTCTTGTCTAGGGAGAAGTCACAGCCGAGAGAACAGTCATACAGGGTTCTGTCACAGGAATCCTTGCCAGCCTGGGGCGTGATCCTGCCTGATGTCTGACCTGCACCTCCCATAGACAACTCGTCCAGGAAGAACTCATCTCATTTGAAGATGAGCAACAATCCAAAATGAATTTGCCATAAATTATATGCAGATACATACCATGTTCTACGTGAGAAAGCAATAGCATAAGAATAAATAACCAAAATTCTAAGAAAGATATTAATCATATACAGTCAAGCAGTACATTTTATAATGATATAAAATAAATAACTAGGATTTATTTTTGGATTGATAAGATGCTTCAACATTAAAATATTCAAATATTATGTTAATAAATCAAAAATAAAAGCCAGGGGTGTCTGGGTGGCTCAGTTGGTTAAGCGTCTGACTCTATTTGGGCTCAGGTCAGGATCCCAGAGTCGTGGGATTGAGCCCTGAATCTGGCTCCGCATTGAGTGTGGAGCCTGCTTAAGATTCTATCTCCCTCTGCCCCTCTCCCCTGCTCATGCCCTCTCTCTCTGTAAATAAAATAAAAATAAATAAATGAATGAATGAATAAATAAATAAATAAATAAATAAATAAATGCCAAATAACTCGTGGTGATTTTTTATAGGTACAAAATATGAACAAAATTCTATACCTATTACCAAAATGTTTAATAAAAGTAAAGAATTTTTCTCAAATATTTTGAACAGTATTTACCAGAAATCAATAGTAAACAATTCTGAAAATTTACAGGTATTCTGACTGTCAGGAACAAGACAAGTATGTTTACTATCTGTATTATTCACTGCTACGGTACTTTGGACAGTCTATTTAATGGAATAAATCTAGAAAACAAAATGAGAGGAAAAAGTTAGGTGGCAATATTTACATACGATATGATTGTATACATAGAGAAAAACCACCTGAAACAAATATAATATTACACATCAATTGTATCTCAATAAAAAAATAAAGATTTACAAATTAATATCTTTGTTTCTAACTAGCCATAACTAGTTAGAAATGAATTGAAAATAAAATTCCATTCGCAAAAATGACAACTCAAAATTCATCAAGAAAAAAAGTATATATACATATATATATACATATGTATATATGTAAAAAAATATACATATGTATATATGTACATATGTATATATGTAAAAAAAAAAACTATGCGGCATTAATGACAAACGTGAAATAAAGCCCCAACTGAATGGGAAAACATACCATTCTCCTAGACAGGAAGATTCAAATAACATAAAAATGTCAGTCCTCCCAAAGTCATATATAAACATTGTGCTTTTTCAGTCAGAATATCAAAGGGATTTTGAAGGAACGTAATAAATTGATTCTAAATTTCATCTGGAACAATAATTCCATCAGAATTGCCAAGAAATATTTGAAAAACAGAATAATGAGTAGAGGCATGTCTTATCAGATATGAAAATGTCCTTGAAAACTATTATAATTAAAGTGCCATATTATTATACCAGGAATAGACAAATAGCTTGTTATAGCAGAATATAATCCAGAAATATGTATCTATTTAATACATGAAAAATGTGACATTTTAAATCAGTAGGTAAAGAATGAATTATTCAGTATTTGGATAATGGAACAACTGAATATCCATTTTGAGTAAATCAAACTTAGCTTCCTGCATTATGAGATATATATATGTATATGTACATGTATATGTATGTATATGCATATATACAATTGTTTATCAGTGATGGTTTACAAAACCAACAGAGAAAAATTTTAAGAAAGTTTAAAAAAATCTTTATTGGAGAATGACCTTCTACATAAAGTCCAGAAACCAGACAAAATTGGACATAATTCCTAGATTTTCCTACTAAAATTTAAATTTGCTCTATGTTGAAAAAAATACCATAGACAAAAGTAAAAAGATGAAATGGATTAAGAGAGAATGTTTGCAACTCAGAACACACAGAGGGGCCAGCAGGGAGCTTCAGTCTGCTTTCAACTTAAGAGTTTTTGTGACCTGGTGAGCCTCATCATCAATTTTCAACAGCTCGGGAGAACAGGAGTAGAAGAAAAGGCCCAAAATGGGAGTAAGTAGGACCCTGTTCGCCACCCCACAAACCTGGAACATCAAAGGACTACACTCTCACAGTAAAGTTAAACTAGAAAAGACACTTCCCCTACTCCATTGGTCTAGAAAGACATGACCAATCTCAAACCGGTTATTAAGTAGCAAAACTATAACCCATCCTTAAGGCAATGAAATACCCTGAATTCAACTTAACTAGGGGTTTCAAAAAACCTCAAGGCAAGAATTTAACCTAGAATGCTCTGGGAGTGTTCCCAAACATTTGGCAAGAGCAAACATAAATCCTTTCTTCAGAAATGCACCTTTATCCAAGGTCCCAAGTATTTCCCTCCCTCTCCAAAAAAAAGAAAGAAAGAAAGAAAGAGGAAAGGAAAGGAAAGGAAAGGAAAGGAAGGGAAGGGAAGGGAAGGGAAGGGAAGGGAAGGGAAGGGAAGGGAAGGGAAAGGAAAGGAAAGGAAAGGAAAGGAAAGGAAAGGAAAGGAAAGGAAAGGAAAGGAAGGGAAAGGAAGGGAAAGGAAGGAAAATCCAAAGAAAATGAATGTTTTCAATCAAGACAAAACAAACCACAAAAACACAAGCACGATGATTGAGCATAGCACCAACAATAGCTGAAAAATCTGACCTACAAATACTTTCGATGAGTTATTCTCAAATAGTCCCTAAACTAAGCAACATCAGCATCACCAGGGAAGTTGTTGAAACTGCACATTCCTAGGCTCTGCCCTGACCTGCTAATCACAGGTCCTAGGCGTGACGCCCAGCCATGTGTGTTTTAACGAGTTCTCAGGTAATTCTGATGCACACTCAAGTTTGGGAACCTTTGCTTAAATATTAAATTTAAAAACCCAACGTATGGTGCAAATATATTTGATGTGTTTCTCAAGAGAGGCTTGGAAACATGACAAAAGAGCGAACAATTTTGAATAAAGCCAAGAAGGGCTTTCAGAAATGAAAAATACGGCAACTGGAATTTAAAATTCAATTGATCCATTTAGCAGTAGACCCGATGGACATAGCCAAGGAAAGAATGAGTTACCTGAAAGACAGAACCAAAGAATAGTATGGAACGAAGCACAGAGACATAAAGGAGACGAGGATGAAAGGCAGATTTAAAGACTTCGTGATGCACTGAGTGAATATGCATGTGTTGCATATTTCATGATGTAAAGGAAACATTTTTAAATGCTTGAATGACACCTACAATTAATACAACCCAATTAATGTATACATATTGAGCACTGCACCCACAGAGAAGTCCAAAACTATAAAGGAGAAATGTGGCCTTCAGGCCATGGTCACCCAACAAAGGATAGAAGTCACAGCAAAGGGTGAAGGTAAAAAGGTGGGTATGGTGAGCCTACAGCAGCATTCCTAGAAAGGAACACAGGACCAGAGAGACCAGAAGCTTCTCTCCACACCAGAGGAGCAGAGGGTCTGAATAGGCTGTTAATAATATTGGATTCGGCCATGGTCCCTAGGGTGGGAGTAATCTTATATTTGCATTGCTTTTAAGATATGAATGTGACAACTTTCAAGTTTCAATCAGCCTTCAAGAGAAAAGGCAGACTAAGTTAAGGGTCTCTGCACTTTCCTACAAGAGAATTCAGGACATTTATTTCCTAGTAAATTGAGTGTGAACTAAAAGTTGCTCATGGCAAGCAATCAGGACCAACGGTACTTGCAAACTACATTATATGTGGGTTTTATATGCTTTAGACAGTATATGGTTGACACTAACATCTAAATACAGTGGAAAAATAAAAACTCTTGGAAAACTAAACAAAATGCTCCCTCCTGGAGCATCTAACATAAGGCATACCTGGCGGGCTCTGTTGGAAGAGCGTGTGACTCTTGATCTCAGGGTCGTGAGTTCAAGCCCCATGTTGGGTACTGAGATTACTAAAAAAGAATAAAATAAAACTTTTTACAATAAAGAATATCTAAGTTAAAACAATAGCCAACACCATACTTTCACAAATCACCCAAGAGATTATCATTAAGTAAAGAAGAGGTCAAAAATGGCTGCTATCTACAAATTACTCCCATTGAAAGTAAAACCAAGAAGATACACTGAATAACTCTACCAAATTAATTTATGGGCTATGAGAATTTAAAATAAGTATGATAGAATTGATACATAAACTTTCTCCTTGTCTTTGAGATTCTTCAATTTTATGGTACTGTACTCAGAGGAAGGATTCATTTTATTACCCAGCCTGTGAACTTTTCCAACCTGAGGTCTTTCATTATTTCTTTCCTTCTAGAACATGGAATATTAAATTCTATCTAATAACAGGCAATTATTTTTAACAAGAAACCAAGTGGAAATAATAATTCAGAACTGTAATTGCTGAAACAACTGAATGGAAGGGGTGAATGTCAGCATGGATTCCACCGGAAGCAGATTTTATGAGCTGAAGATCAGGTCGAGAAATCCTCTCATCAGCAAGTAGTAAAGGATCAATGTGCTGGTAACAGGAGCACCAAAAGGACAGGGGAAAACAGAGGGGAGGAAGCATTTGACAAAGAAATGATAGGGGTGCCTGGGTGGCTCAGTAGATTAAGTGTACGACTCTTGATCTCAGCTCAGGTCATGATCTCACAAGTTCATGAGTTCAAGTCCTGAGTTGGGCTCTGCACAAACATTGCAGAGCCTGCTTGGGATTCTTTCTCTCTCCCTCTTTCTGCCCCCTCTCCTGCTTGCACTCCAAATACACACACACACACACACACACACACACACACACACACATATATATATATATAAATAAATTATAATTAGTGGAAATTCTCAGAACTTTACAGAGAAAAAGCAAATCACATACAAAGGACCAAAATAAATCAGGCTTTCAACAATACCACTGGCATCAAGAAGGCGGTGTGGTAAGACATTGAAGACCCCCAAAGAGATTGGCTAAATGGGATTGCATCCTCATCTCTGAGAGGCAGGAAGAGGAGAGAGGAAAGATGTGTAGAGACAAGTTAGTTGGGGAGAGTGAGCTGGTCTGAGGCTGGACAGGATGCCACCACATGCAATCACAAGAAATGTCCCAGTTGGTGAAATAGCCAAAGAGTATTTTTAAGGACAACAATTTTGAGGAACTATATGAGCCATGGCTCAGAAATTTATAGTAGAATATTTTCTTCTGATGAATGCTTTCTATGAGTGTGTGTGTGTGTGTGTGTGTGTGTGTGTGTGTGTGTGTGCACGCACATGAAACATTCACAGAAGGGGTTGAATGTACCATCTGGATTGATGTGTAATAAATAAGACAGCTTCTCTGAAATGAGGAGCTTGGAGACAAAGGTGATCAAAAGGGTGTAAGCTCCTAGGAATTTTTAGAAATCTTCAAAGGCAAGGAGGGCAGGACATCCACAAAGGTTTGAGTCAAGCCCACCTGGACAGCCAGGGTCTGGGGGACTTCATTCCAGCTGACATCTGGGTGACAGAGCACTTCTACTTCCAGAACAAAACTGTGCTCTCCACGGTGGTTCCTGCACCTGGGTTCTTTTTTTTTTTTTAATGTTTATTTGAGAGAGAGAGTGTGTGTGAGCATGTGCACACTAGCAGCAGAGAGGCAGAGAGAGAGAGAGCAAGCAAGAGAGAGAATCCCAAGCAGGCTCAGTGCTATCAGTGCAGAGCCCACTGCAGGGCTCGAACTCAGAAACCTGTGAGATCATGACCTGATATGATATCAAGAGGCAGAAGCTTAACCAACTGAGCCACCCAGAAGCCCCAGCCTTGGGATCTTTCTGTATGAATTCCCTGATAAATGTCCTCGCTATCTCTGGGCTCGTACAACTTCCTCAGTTTGCTCCCTCGTACTCCGCCTGTCTTCCTCATTAGCTTGCCTTTCCTTCCTTCCTTTTGTGGAAACGGCATTTTCCAAGGGTTCCCAAGCACTCCCCTTCTGCTTTCCCGAGCTCGCTGATCCAGGAGGTGAGCCCGGAAGCCGTGGCTGGCAGAGTTCCCTCTCAGGTACACATGAATCACCTTGAACTCAAGGGGCCCGAATGGCTGCAGATTCACCATGTGTTTGGAAAGAAGGGGGACTTTGTTGTAATATTCACTTCATTTCAAACTTTTCCAACTTCTTCTGTAAAGTTTCGTAACTATTTTCGATTTCGCAGGCCATATGGCCTCCGTAGCAACCATGTAGTTCTGCCATTTTGCACGAAAGCAGCCATAGATGATATGTAAACAAATAGTTGTGGCTGTGTTCCAGTAACATTTTATTGACAAAAACAGGCAGTGGAAAGGAGTTGGCCCACACGCCTTCTTTTGATGTAAGCAAGCACTTGCCAAGATGAACCCCCCCCCCCCCCCACACACTCCTCCAGGATGTTAAGTATAGCAAAGGCCTGGGGAATATTGGCCCGATCTCCCTGTCGGTGTCCAATCCCTCCCCCAAGGTTTTTGCAGATTTCAAGATTTCTCAAGGTGAATTTTAGCTCTAGACTTTGGCTTTTGTGTGAGTTGCCTCTGTCGTGTACCTGATCTGCCCTGATTTATGTATATAAGCCATTCACTGATTTCCTGAACCATCCACACGATATTTTGATGACTGTTATCATTTTACTAGGGCTGCTGTAACAAAGTACCACAGACCGGTAGCTTAAACAACAGACATTTATCTTCTCAAAATTCTGGAGGCTGGAAGTCCAAGATCAAGGGGCCGGCAGGGTTCGATTCTTCTGAGGTCTCTCTCTTTGGCTTGCAACTGGTCGTCATCTGCTCCCTGTGTCTTCACGTGGCCTTCCCTCCGTATGTGTCTGTGTCCTAGCCCCCTTCTTACAAAGACACCAGTCATTTTGGACCTGAACGACTCTAATGACCCCATTTTAATTTACTTTCTAAAAGATCCGGTCTTAAATACAGTCCTATTCTGAGGTAATGGAGGGTTAGAACTTCAACTCCCCCTTCAATATGAATTTAGAGATAACATAAGTTAGCCCATACTCATGAGAATATAAATTTTATAAGGTCTTATGGTTATAGCAAGGGGTTCTCCATATATATTACGTAGCAAAATTGTTAAATTGCTTATGAACCATTCCTATTGTTAAAAGCCTTTTTTAGGAGCGCCTGGGTGGCTCAGTTGGTTAAGTGTCTGACTCTTGGTTTCGGTTCAGGTCATGATCCCATGGGTCATGAGATTGAGCCCCGCGTTGGGTTCCATGCTGAAAGTGCAGAGCCTGTTTGGGATTCTCTCTCTCTGCTCCTCCCCTGCTCTCTCTCAAAATAAATAAACTTAAAAAAAGCCTTTTAAAAAAGTTTTTATTTAAATTTCAGTTAATTAACATACCATGTAATATTAGTTCCAGGTGTACAATATAGTGATTCAACAATTCCATACATTACTGGATCATCATGACAAGTGGATTTCTTAATCCCCATCACCCATGCCCCCACCCACCTCCTCTCTGGTAACCATCTGTTTGCTCTGTAGAGTTAAGAGTCTGTTTCTTGGTTTGCCTCTCTCTCTCTCTTTTCCCCTTTGCTCGTTTGTTTTGTTTCTTAAATTCTACATAGGAGTGAAATCATATGATATTTGTCTTTCTCTGACTTATTTTGCTTAGCATAATACTCTCTAGCTCCATCCACATCATTACAAATGACAATATTTCATTCTTTCTTATGGTTGAATAATATTCCATTATATATATGTTATATATATATGTTATGTTATATATATATTATATTATATATATATGTTATATTATATATATACATATATATATATATAACATATATATACCCCATCTTCTTTATGCATTCATCAGTCAATAGACACTTGAGCTGTTTCCATAATTTCGCTATTGTAGATAATGCTGCTGTAAACATTGGGGTACATATATCCCTTTGAATTAGTGTTTTTGTATTCTTTGGGTAAATACCTAGTAATGCTATCTCTGGATTGTAAGGTAGTTCTATTTTTAACTTTTTGAGGAACCTCCATACTGTTTTCCAGAGTGGCTGTATCAGTTTGCATTCCCACCAACAGCACAAGAGGGTAAAAGCCTTTTTTGACCACTCTGCCACTCTAGGTTTAATTATTTTTTTAATTTTTTATTAAATTACTTTTTTTTTTTTACCGTACATTGCTTATTTTTGAAAGACAGAGCACAAGCACAGGAGGGACAGAGAGAGAGGGAGACGTAGAACCTGAAGCAGTCTCTGGGCTCTGAGATATCATCACAGAGCCTGACACTGGGCTCGAACCCATGAACCGTGAGATCATGACCTGAGCTGACATTGGACGCTTAACCACTGAGCTAGTCAGGCGCCCCCTGGGGAAGTTCTTTTTAAACTGAAGGTCCTTTCAAGAGAGTTGAGTAAGGCTAGTGCTCCTTTTGGCTCTGAAAGTACAGTTGTATCATCCTTGAAGTACTCAAAGTATTTTAATATACATTTTATTTTTCAATCATATCAGAATTACATGTTCAAATAAAATACCTACAATACACAGAAGGGAAAATCTGCCACAGTCATGCCACACTACCCATCCACTGTTAACTTTTTGAGGCTTTTACTACACTTTCTAACACAGTGGTGACTACAAGATGTATACATTATTGTTTCTTGCGAAGAATGTTTTTTTTTGTCCATAAGGTAATTAATTAGCTGGGTTTATTTCTACTTTGTCTCTGGAAAATATATCTGCTCAAGTACGAGGAATTTACCAGTGAATTACGTTATTAAGACATGGCCTGCCGTTCTCACACGGATGCTTGTCTGAAAGATAAAGGACAAAAATCAAAGCAGTGTTACTTACAGACAGCATTCACCAATAACTTATTCAATGGTATTCAATAGTAACTATATTAATATGCTCCTTTTTAAATCAGCTAATGGAAAGTTAAGTGTTAGCAAGGCCTGTTCCCAGATTTAACAAGAGTCATCAGCTTCCTGATAGTCAACTTTTGGGTTGAAGAGGTTTTTCAATGGAAATGTGTGCATTTGATGAATGCTAATTGCATGGTTCCAAATCTTCTTTAGCCAATCCGTTTGCAGCTGTTATCCAAGTTATTTTATAAACGTCTGAAACAGCTGTCAACATTTTGAGGGGGAAGCTCTTCAATCAATGAATTGACAGAAATGCAATACTTAGATTTTTCTGAGCAGAAGGCTCGAGAACATAATATACATCTATTTAGTGATGTAGCCAGCAATGAAAGGCAACGATTGATACTCCCATTGTGTTTTAAAGTGTTGAAGAAAATCTTCATGCTCATGGGCATGGAAAGTACATCTTAAGAGCACACTACTTGGTGGGGGGGAGACCCACAAAGTCAAATGGGATGTTTGAGTGTCCTAAGGATACAAGCAATGCAATCTTATTTCCCGTCAATAAGAATGCTTCTGATGGTATATAGCAACATTGTAAATCATATTTTAATTAAAATTTTAGTACTTGTTGATGTTATTTGTTTATTGTCTCAATAAAACATTTTTAACAGATGACATCTGGACATTTTGCTTGATTTCTTTCTTTTTTTGCTCTATAAAATTCTTTAGTAAATCTAATTGTTGGGAATTGCATCAGACTGACAGCTCTGGAAAACGAAGCCTTTTATTCAGGCTCAGAATCTGTGTATTCGGAAAACAGCTCCCTTTATGCTGCTATGGGCCTCAGTTGCGTACCGAAACTAGAAGGCTCAGGTCACTTTTAACCTTCATGGAGCATTTGCTTCTTTGCTAAGGTTGCCACCTTTGGGGGGAAAAATGAGCATTTGTAATTGTGGTGCTTTCCAGAGCGTCACGTGTCTGAAACAAGGCTGAAGACCGCTATGTCTTTCTATCCGCAACTGGTCCATATGATTCCTGTCCTATCATGACCTACTTAAAAATAAGCCAGTGTTTTCTTTGCACGAATGGGAGACAAAGCCTGTCTGCTCTGACTTTTCATGGAACCATGTCCCTGTGTGAGCATGTCAATTTTTCATGCCAGTAACGAAAGAACATGATGAGGGTACGTTAAGTTTGCAAAAGTCTGCCTGGTTAAGTCATGTTGGCAGAACACATATACTCATCTCTGCAAACTCGATACTGATGATTGCATATATGAAAACATTTTGCTATTGGGGCTGTTCCCTAATAGATGAAAACATCAGCAGTCATGGCGTGATATCCCTGGGCAGTTTTTCAAAAACACACAAAATCATCTTTTAACTTTCAAATGATTAAACATAGAAAGTCCTCTTTGTTGACCCTGAAATTTCTTCAAGCATTGTGGAATAAGTTTGTTTGTTTCCAATCAGTGTTTCCGTCTTTATTACTTTCTCTTTCCTCTCTTAACTAACCTACTTCTAGGGTTAGTTACCATGGAGCCACCAGAAGCAGATACCGAGACAAAGATATGTGTGCAAATGATTTATTCAGGAAGTGCCTCCCAGGAGAAACTAATAAGGGACTGGGGAAGCAAGACACGGAAAGGCAAAGTGCAAGCCAGGGTATGATCTCAGGCAAAAGTCCCTGGAGAGAAGAACGAGCCTGATCCGGCAGGGGAACTGGATTACAAATTTTGCCTCAGTGTATCCGAACCGGAGGCAAGAGAGCTGGGCTTTCGTTGGCCGCACCAGTCAGCCATTGGCCAGGGGCTTCCCCCGAGGAGGCAAGAATTCCCAGGCATTTCCTGCTTTCTGTACTTGTGCCCAAAGTGACTTCGGCAGACCTTGGGCAGACCTCCAAAGAAAGACACAGGTGTGGACAGTTACAAGCAAAAGCATACCAAAGCCAAACGAGGGGTGTATAAGAATAAAAGAGATCCAGCTGAATCTGGCTGAGCCCCAGCAGTGTCCAATACACATAGGAACATTGGACAATATGCCTGGAATTGTAAAGTGAGGATAAGAGCTCATTCAGAACTCATGAGCTCCGTCCTGGTAGAGTACAAAAATGTGCAGTCATTTTGAGTAGCATGCTCATGGCCACGAGACAAAGAAAGCACAGAGCAGAGATTCCCATGCTCATTAGAATCACCTGGGAGCTTTCAGAACTCCCAAAGCCCAGGACATACCCCAGACCATTCAATCACCATCTCTGGGCCTGGTGCCAGACATCAGCGTTTTTTTCAGTGTTAAGGACCTTCGGCATAGAAATATGGTCTAGATATTGATGACCCTTGCCAAAGTTTGTCGTCGCCTTTCCTAAAACGGGTTTTGCTCATAACCTGTAAAACAACAAAACAGAACAAACAAACAACAATCGGGCTCCTTAATGTGATAGATAACATGTTAGTGGGAAAATGTCTTGCCTTTGGCAAAAATATCAGTCTATTTCCCTATTAATATAGGGTTTGGTACTTATTTTAAAATTGTTTAATTGGTTCAGGGACAAGCTATTAAGAGTTTTGCAGAAATCTATGGGGAAACATTGTAATTTTTTAAAAATGCAAAACAAAGAGAACTATTTTAACAAATAATGAGACAGCTACCTTTTACCTTATAAAAATAAAGGGAGGACTCTGGGAAGATGTCAGAGTAGGAATCGGTCTCCCCACCTAGACAGTAATTGCACTGGCAGGATCTGTCTCATACAACGATTTTGGAACTCTGGAGTCTATTGAAGGCTTGCTACTTCCAGGGGAAGTAAATTTTCTGGATGGTAAATTGCACTTAATTTCAGTCAATTTCATTGTAGCAACTACCCATCTCCCATCCTCTGGCCCCACAAAGACAGCTGTGCACATGTCTCAGGAGCAGCTTGCATACAGCTTGAGGGAGCCAGGGTGGATAATAAGGACTCTGCCTCCAAATACCAGGGATCTTTGCTCTGATCACTGATTGCTGGAGCTGAGCGCAGACACAGAAGCATTGTTGCCTTCCTTACTCTGCTGTTAGAAGCCTTTCCTCTTTAGGCTGAAATGACTGTCAGAGGATTTAAAGGGCCAGTGTCTTTCAAAATTTTCTTTTGTTTTCTGTTCCCTCTCATTTCCCTCTTTTGGCAGCCAGATAGTTAAGGTCTAGGATATTCAAAAGTAACCACACATATGGGGAAATTTAGAAAATCATCAGGCATGCCCAGGGAAAGTTGCAGCCTCAGCGAGGAATTGAGAAGTCCTTTAGTTTATACCTCAGGCTGATCCCCAGCACAGATACAGTCTACAGCAATCAAAATATAAAAACAAAACCAAAAGTTGGCAAACCCTGAGGAAAAGGGAGAATCTGATTCCAGGGTTACCGCATTATTAGATAAAAATGCCCAGTTGTCAATAAAAAAACACAAGACATTCAATGAAACAGAAAAGGGTGGCTCATTTAAAGCAGGGGAAAAAAACAACAGCGACTGTCTCTGAGAAGAACACACGATGGACCTACTAGGCAAAGACTCTAAAACATCTGTTTTAAAGATGCTCAAAGAACTAAAGCAGACAGGGAGAAAAATCAAGAAAATGCTGTATAAACAAAATGAAAATAACAAGAAAGAGATTTAAAAACCTAAAAAAAAAAAAAAAAGAAAGAAAGAAAGAATCAGAAATTCTGGACCTGAAAAATACAGTGACTACAATGAAAAATTCACTAGAGGGATCAGAGGGATTCTGAGGCAGATTTGAGCAGGCAGGAGAAAGAATCAGCAAATCCGCATATGGAAAAATTGAAAATATCAAATCTGAGGAAAGAGAAAAGATTGAAGAAAAGTTAACAGAGTCTATGGGACAGGTGGGACACCGTAAGCCAATCAGCATACACATTGTGGAAATCTCAAAAGAGAGAAGAGAGGGGCGCCTGGGTGGCTCGGTCAGTTAAGCGTCCAACTTCGGCTCAGGTCATGATCTCACTGTCCGTGAGTTCAAGCCCCACATCGGGCTCTGCTGACAGCTCGGAGCCTGTGTCTTCCTCTCTCTCTGTCCCTCCCCTGTTCATGCTCTGTCTCTCTCTGTCTCAAAAATAAATAAACGTTAAAAAAAAAAATTTAAAAAAGAGAGAAAGGGGAAGAAAGATTAAAGAAATAATGGCCCCCAACTCCCCAAATTTGATGAAGGACGTGAATATAAACGAGAAGCTCAATGAACTCCAAGCATAATAAACTCCAAGGGACCCACACCAAGACCCATTGCAATCAAGCTGTTGAAAGCCAAAGATGAAGAGAGAATCTTGACAGCAGCAAGAGAGAAGTGGTTCTCAACAAATAAAAATCCTCAATAGAATAATCAGCAGACTTGTCATCAGAAACTTTGGAACCTGAGGCAGTGGCTGATACATTCATGTGCTGAAAGAAAAAAACATCAATCAAGAGTCCAAGATTTAGCATAACTGTCCTTGAGAAGTGAGGGAGGATAGTAAGACATTTCCAGATAAACGAAAGCCGAGGGAGTCTGTTACCACTAGACCTGCCCTGTAAGAAATGCTAGAAGGAATCCTGAAGGTTGAAATAACTGGACATGAGACAACTCAAAGCCATATGAAGAAATAAGGACCTCAGTAAAGGTAAATACATGGGCGGTTATAAAAGCCAGTATTAATGTAATTTTGATTGGTAACTCCAGTTTTTTGTTTTCTACATGATTTAAGAGACAAATACATTTAAAAAAATCATTGGTCTAAAAGCTACTGTTACTCTAACTTTGGTTTGTGACCCTAGTTACAAACTAATGCATAAAAAAATGCAATTATTAGTTTACATTTTGGACACACATATGTAAAAACATAATTTGACATCAATAACTGAAAGTAGTGGGGATAGATCTGTATAGGAGAAGTTTTCGGCGTTACTGAAGTTAAGACGGTATAAATTCAAATTGGAGTGTTTTGACTTTAGGATGTTACATGTAATCATGGTGATCACAAAGAAAATATCTATGGAATGCACACAAAAGGAAATTAGTACATTTCACTGTGAAAACATCAGCTAAACACAAAATAATACGGTAACGTGGGAAATGAGAGACAAAAAGTAATAAAGCAGGCAGAAAACAAATAGTAAAATGACAGAAGTCTCTCCTCAATAATTTTTTTAATTAATTTATTTATTTTGAGAGAGAAGGTGTGAGCGCACAAGTGGGGAAGGGGCAGAGAGAGAGGGAGATGTGGGGCTCGATCCCACAAACTGTGAGATCATGACCTGAGCCAAAATCAAGAGTCAGACGCTCAACTGACTGAGCCCCCCGGGCACCACATCAGTAATTACTTTAAATGTAAATGGATTAAACTCTCCAGTCAAAAGACAGATTGGCAGAATAGCTTTAAAAACATGATCCCAATATATGCTGTCTACAAGAGACTCACTTTAGCTCAAAGACACGAACAGGTTGAAAGTGAAAGAATGGACAGAGATAGTCCATGCAAATAGTAACCACATAGCACATTATTCACAATAGCAAAAATGTAGAAGCAACCCGTGTCCACTGGCAGGTGAAGTGACAAGCAAAATGTGGTATATTCATAAAATGGAATTTATTCCACCTTAAAAATAAAGGAAATTTCAGGGTGCCTGGCTCAGTCAGTTAAGCGTCCGACTTCAACTCAGGTCATGATCTTGAAGGTCATGAGTTCGAGCCCCACATCGGGTTCTCTGCTGTCAGCACAAAGCCCGCTTCACATCCTCTTCTCCCTCTCTCTGCCCCTCATCTCCCTCCTCCCCCAAATAAATAAACATTTACAAAAAAAAAAAAAAAAAAAAAGGAAATTCTGACACATGCGACAACATGGATTAATCTGGAGAACATTATGCTATGTGAGATAAGCCAGTCACCAGAAGGCATATACTGTCAGATTCCACTTATATAAGGTTCCTTAAGTAGTCAAATGCATAAGGACAGAAAACAGAATGGTGGTTGTCAGGGGTTGGGAGAGGGGGTGAATTGAGAGTTCCTGGTTTCAGGCTTGCAAGATGAAAAGAGTTCTGGGGACGGACAGCGGTGATGGTTGCACAACAGCGGTACTTAATGCCATTAGACGGTACCCCACAAATGCTTAAGATGGTAAATATTATGTTATGTGTGTTTTACCACAACAAGAAAAAAGACACATTAATATCAAGCTAAGAGAGAGAGGGTTTATGTGGAAAGGATTGTAAGTTAAAGAAGGAAAATGGCAAGGAAAAGACAGAAGGGATACCTCACCCAGTTGTATTTCTAAATCCTTATTTATTCATTCTTACTCTGATTTTGGAGAATCAGCTTGAATCCCCGGCTAACGGGGTATTTCATGAAACCTGGATAACAGTATTTAGCGCAAATTAGTGTTTTCAGTGATGAAATTATGTCAAAAATCATTAAAGGATTTTTTCACATTAGTCAGGGTATTTTGATTCCTTCTCTCTCTCTCTCTCTCTCTCTCTCTCTCTCTCTGAATAAATTAAGAACATCTAAGAAACTTAAACGGTAATTTCATTTTTCACAACCAATCTACCTAGTTAATGTTTTATTTTTCCTTTGAGGTATTTTATTTTCATAGTGTTAATAGGTGTTTTTTTTTTTTCTATCTAAAGATAAAATAACACCTTCCCATTGTTAATATGTGCTTTTAACATTTAAAATATGCAAGCCAGTGTATCTGAACTTGACCATTTCTGGTATGCTTAAAATCTAATTAGACTGTTATGTGAATCAAACGAGGTAAAATATATAAAAAATGCTTTGGAAAATGTAGATTATTGAATGAAGTTAAGGTCTACATTTTGTTTTAGACACGGTAATAAATCTAATTATGGAGAAAAACAAATCTCACAAAGTGGAAATTTGTAAAATAAAACATGGAGTTGTGTATCATGTGCAATACATTCATTTTAATTAATTCCTAAAGGTGCTGAGCTTTGGGTACCTCAATTAAATAATCATTACAATAATTCACTTATAGAGATATGTGCATGCTGGGTCTGCACACAACACGAAATGGAGATGTCTGAACAGAAAAAGAAACACCAGTGAAATTTTTTGGGAAATGAAACAATCAGCGTTTCTAAACTCAGGAATTAAAAATAAGTTAAAAAAAAAACAACCCTATTACGTATATGAAACAAAGGAGAGAGGCATTTGCCAAGAAACTGGCAGGTCTTCTTATTACATCCTTCACCTCAAATCACAGAAACAAAGCCACATCAAGGACACGCTGTTTGGAAAACTGACCTGATGGTCATTGTTTTCTGACTAATCATGTTGCATTTGCCTTGCTTCAAGGTCCAAGATGCCACTTTCCAAACATAGAAGGAAGGCATTTTCTGAAGCGTAAAAATCATCAATGATACTTTTCTGCATAATAAAAGTAAAAATGGGCCCATCGGGCCACCACACTGTTACTGTAATGGCCAATCTTACACGGAGCCAAGTAAGCATCAAAATAAATTTAGTTGCCAGAATAAAGAGAAGGTGCACCCAAACATGTTCCCAAATTCTCAGTTTGTACTACATCCTTAATTTAGGAAAAGGAAATCAAGTGACAAAGTTATCAAAAATATCTATATGACATCAAACAAAAATTGGAGAATAACCAGTATATGAACCTTGAGCATTGAAGGATGGTGGAGATAGGAGAAAAAGACAATTTATGTTTCATGTGATCATTCATTTAGCCAACAAGCATTTACTGATTGCCTAGCATTGTGCCAGGCACAGTCCAGCTTTGGGATACAATATGAACAAAACAGACATGGACCCTGCCCTCAAGGGATTTATTTATAAAAGGACTTCAGATTCATCTCATGTAAGCATCCACTATGAAAGCAGGAAAGCTAAAGACTCCCTTGCAGCTTGAGTTCCAGGTATGGATTAGTTTCTACCAATCAGAGGGATCCATGTGAAACTTAAGTCAGTAACTGGTTTGAGTGGAAAAGACGAGCAGAGCAAGAGGCATATCCAGTTGGCTGATGCTCGTAATAACAGTCGTCCTTGGAGAGATGTTCCTCCAAGTACGGCTACAGCTTGATCCATTTTCCCTTTCAATGATTTTTAAATACCTGGTAATAAATCCCTTTCTACCGAAACCAGTTAGAGTGGATTCAATTGCCTGAAAGTGAACACAAACTGACACAGTGTTATTAACACGATGCTTGGACCCATTGTCTGGCAAGAATTCCTCCCTGCTGCTGGGAAGCTATGAATCTACACTACTGATTATGGACACACAAAAGACAGAAGACGAAAACCGAAATCTCGTTTCTTTTCTCACATTCTCTCTTTTCAACAATAGGCCAAATGTGTATTAAAAAAAAAAAAATCTGGAAGTAGTGCTACCTCATGCCATCAATCTTACCTTTGACATAACTGCATGAGTTGTTGAATTCTTCAGTTGAACTCTTGAATCTAACGACGTAAAGAAACACATTGCACTGACTGGATAAGAAGTTGTAAGGAATATGAATATTTGGCAAGTTTGTGCCTTGAGTTCAGAGATCTACAACTAAAAAGTGCCGGACATCTAAATAAGATGACAGGAAACCATGGGTTTACCACACAAGCCTAAATATTTGTCAGTTTCAAATTGGGTCATTAAGAATGTAACTCTAACAGTTTGGTTCAGAAACTGATATGCTTATTTCAGGAATCTGTATTTCCCAGGATAAAATGTTCCTTTGAGTCTAAAGCCAGAATAACACCATGCAGGTGTTTACAATCTAATCACAGCAAACTATTCATAAAGAGATGAGATAGTTTAATCAGACACCAGGCTGTGATATGCTTCTTGAAATTGGACACAATTTCAGGTTTCAGATATGATACTTGATTTTGGAAAACACTTGGAAAATGGGCCAGCAATGTGTCTTCAGTGGAAATCGGAAAGGTGGCATGCAAATGCTTAAGAGTCATTTAAGGATATTGAAGAATAATTTTTAATCGCCTGATTTGATAAATTGAGATGGAAAATTCTACTTTGTAGGTATTATAAAATGGGGTAGGTTAATTGCTTTCAGAGAGGGTTTGGAAGTGGTTCTGCATAATGGTAAAGAAATGAGTTAGATGGTTTTCTTATTTTGATTTGCAGCTCTATAAAACATTTAGGAAATAAAACCATCTTGATCCATTTGGCAGGAAGTAATGTTTTCCTTCTCAAAGTCCCAAATTACTTTGCAATTCTTTCATGACTGTATCACAATCTTTCTAGAATGATCATATTTGTGTAAATATCTTTTTCTCTATATGTGTTGATAAGCCCTTGAAAGGCAGGTATCATATTAATACCCAGACGGTTCCTATCAAAGAGAATTTCAAAGTATGTATCAATAAATATCGGGTGATAAAGCTAAAATAGTTTTTTGTGCAAATTAAATTCTTACTGCAATTCCTAAAGTACCAAATTTCCACTTTTCAGCTGGGCAGTCGAGTCAGAAGACATACTGGGCAGATTTATCTATGTCTCCAAAATATGAAATATCCAGTTTCCTGGTTGGCCTATCTGGAAGAATCCTGTGGGCCCTAGAGCCCTTGCTATCTCTGAGTAGGCAAAATCTGAATAGTTCTGGGGTTCATGTTTACGTCAGGAAACACTTAACGAGTGCATGTGGGTAGCACTCAGGGTGGGCACTGTAGGAAGCAGGGTAGAGGATGAACATGCATGGGAACAGCCTGAGTGGGGTCCCAAGAGTGGAGGGGACATGGTGAATGGAGGGTATGTGGTCAACTTAAAGCATCCATATTTAAACTTCACACACACACACCCCTGTGCAGACCAAGGACGTGAAGGGTGACCAGTTTTTGACCTCTGAAGAGCAATCTAAACCGGTGTATTCTCATGTCCTTCCACAGGAGGTGGGATGCGTGGGAAGTATGAAAGCAGCAGACAGAATTAAGTGGGGTAGGATGCTAACGCAAGAGGACCAGTGAACGGGGTCCCTAAAGAGAATGGTTAACAGCAAGCAGATACAATGTATAAAGGGGAGAGCGAGGGTTCTAAAGACACCCTTGTTGACGAACTCACGGTTCTTCCAGGACCGGGCATAATATGGAAGAGTGGTTGCGTGTGTGTCCTTGGGCGCCATGGTGCCTGGTTCCATGCCTTCCTAGTTGTGGAACACTATGCAAGTTACCGAACACATCCCCGCCCCAGCTTCCTTATGTCTAATATGAGGAAAATAATAGTGCCTCCCTCATAAGGATGCTATGATTCAATGAGGCAGAAAGCCAGAACAGCCCCCAGCTAATGCCATATAATGTTGTATAATGCTCCCTAAATTAACATTTTGTGCGTGTTCATTTGCATATGATGTATAACTTCTATAACTCTCTTTTACGTTTCTTAGAATCGCATCTCATGGTCCATCTCAATCCATCCGCTTTCTCTGATAGGTTAGAAACATGTTGCTCTTCCCTTTGCTTCCTCAACAGCGTCAGAATGAAAATTACACCTCAGAACACCTTCTTCTTCTTCTTCTTCTTCTTCTTCTTCTTCTTCTTCTTCTTCTTCTTTTTCTTTTTTCAGGTCCAGATGACAATCTTCTTCTGCTTATTTACATCGTTAGGCTGGATCAATGTCTTAGTAGCAATGCACTTTTTTTTTTTTTGTAACGTTTATTTATTTTTGAGACAGAGAGAGACAGAGCATGAACGGGGGAGGGTCAGAGAGAGGGAGACACAGAATCTGAAACAGGCTCCAGGCTCTGAGCCATCAGCACAGAGCCCGACGCGGGGCTCAAACCCACGGACAGTGAGATCGTGACCTGAGCCGAAGTCGGACGCTTAGCCGACTGAGCCACCCAGGCGCCCCAGCAATGCACTTTTTAAGGCTCCTCCCTGCTGGGTAAAGTGGCACTTCCTGTTTGTCCTAAAATGGTCTCTTTCTGCCTCAAGTTTATTTTGCTCTAGTTTTCTGGAATTTGATTATTAAGTCTGTATTTGTTTTAACGGGGCCTGCACTGATTTTATTGATTTTGATTATACTCAAAACGTCGTTATTTGATTATATTCTTATTTGATTATATTCTTAACGTTCATTATTATTATTCTTATTTTTGCTCTGACATCCTAGTATCTCAACTATATTCAGTCAAACAACTCCTTTTTTCTAGACCTTCTTTACCTCCACTTGGCGTTCATCACAAGAAAGTCCTGTTTGGAGCCCGAAAGCATCCTTAGCTCATGGATGAAAGAAATACACATAATGTCATAGGACATTTTCCACACGCTATTATTTCCAATAGGGAAAAACACTTATAATTCCGCCACCCAATTGGAATAACTACTTCCACTGTCTACATGCACTTAAAAAAATGACTTAATCTATGCAAAATAATTACAAATATGGTCGAGAAGACCCTGGCCCCAAGCACACTGCCCCTGCACCTGTGTATGTTGGAAATCATTTTCAAGGCACAGCAAAAGGTCTGACTGATCCACCTTTATGTTCCCTGTAAATTTGTTTTGTTTTTGATAATGAAGCCTGGAGAAATGATTCTCGAAGCATCATAACAGCATTGACTGACAGCTCCCTAAGTGCCGTGTCTTTTATAGCAACCGTAATTGACAGCTCATAGGTAAAGAGCATATGTAGACGGATTGAGCCCACATTGAACACAGTGGGGGAAAACACCAAAGAAGAAATTTGTTCTATTTTTTATTAATTAAAATTCAATTAACATGGTAAAATATATGCATCCTGGGAGAATAGATTCACTTGTAGGCTGAGACAGATTCAGTTTTTAAGCTGCTATAGAAGCTTCTTATATAGCAATTATGTACTAAAATTACCTCTCATAAATGTTTTTACACTTCAGTGAAATTTGCACTTCCTTACCCCACGTACACTGCTTATTTAGCTGGGAGTGGTCTAGGTCATTAAAACTTTTTAAGTTGTAGATCTAAACATCGCTGAAGTTGTGTGGGCACCTGCCTGTGGAGGGTACGTTAAAAATCTGGCCCCATTAAAAAGAATCCTGCAATGCCACTTCTGGGTATGCACCCAAAAGCATCGGAAGCAGGGATTCAAACAGATTGTCGTGCCCTCACATTCATAGCACCATTATTCATAATAGCCAGAACGTGGAAGCAGCTCATGTGTCCCTTAATGAATGCCGGACAAACAAAATGTGGTATATACATGCAATGGAATATTATTTATCCTTAAAATGGGACGAAACCCTGAAACATGGTACTGCATGGGTGACATGTGAAAACATAACGCTAAGTTAATTAAGCCAGGCCCAAAGGGACAAACATTGTGTGATTCGACTTACAAGAGGTACTTAAAATAGTCAAGTTCATAAAGACAGAAAATAGAATGGCAGTTACCAGGGGTCGGGAAGAGGGTGGCTGGGAGGTGTTTCATGGGGCTCGAGTTTCTGTGTGGGAAGATTGACAGTTTGGAGATGAATGGCAGTTGTGGCTGCACAACACTGTGAATATACTTAATGCCACTGAATTGTATACTTTAAAAAGTGTTAAAATGATAAATTTTAAGGTATGTATTTTTTAACCATGCACACACACAAAAGACATGTAGGAATCTGTATGGTCAGTCCAGATGGTCAAGTTGAAGGAGTATTGACACAGATGAAATGTAATGGAGTCTGACCTAAATAAGAATCATGATGGGGCGCCTGGGTGGCTCAGTCGGTTAAGCATCCGACTTCAGCTCAGGTCACGATCTCACGGTCCGTGAGTTCGAGCCCCGCGTCAGGCTCTGGGCTGATGGCTTAGAGCCTGGAGCCTGCTTCAGATTCTGTGTCTCCCTCTCTCTCTGCCCCTCCCCCGTTCATGCTCTGTCTCTCTCTGTCTCAAAAATAAACAAAAACGTTAAAAAAGAAAAAAAAAAGAAAAAAAAAGAATCATGAATTATTTGGACGGTTTTATGCTGGGTCCCCCTCTCAGATGTAATAGGTCTGGACTGGTACCCAACGATCTGCATTTCTAACAAATTCCCTGGGGTATTTGTTTTTTAATGCTGCATAACGAATTATCCCAAATTTTAGTGGCTTACGAGAACATATTTTTTCATGTCAAAATTTCTGTGGTCCAGGAGTCTAGTGGTTCTGGCTCAGGATCTGTCATGAGGTGACAGTCAAACTGTTGATGGAGGCTGAAGTCATGTGAAGACTTGGCGGGCAGGACCCAGTTTCAGGATGATTCACTCCCTGTTAGCAAGAGGTTTAATTCCCTACTAGGTTGGTCTCTCCATATGTCTGTCTCACCACAGGGCATCTGAGTTTCCCAGAGTGGATGCTTCAAGAGAGTGAGAGCAAGCAGGAAGCCAGCTTTTGTGACTAGTATCCAAATTCTATTTTTCAGAGATAGGTCATTAAATGCAGCTCATATTCAAAAGGAGGGGCTCAACCTTTCAAAAGGAGGAGTACTGAAAAACCAATTTTAAAAGCCAATACCCTGGATGTATTCCTGGGGCTGCTATAAGAAAGTACTGTAAACTGGGTGACTTAAACACCAGAAATTTGTTGTCTCACAATTCTGGAGGCTGAGAGTCCAAGATCAAGATGTCAGTAGGGCTGGTTTCTTCTGAGGCTTAGGGGGGAAATTTTGTTTCAGAGCTCTGTCCTTGCTTCTGGTAACCTCACGCTTTCCATGGCTTACAGATGACCATCTTCTCCCTGTGTCTTTACATTGTTTTCCCTCTATACATGTCTATCTCTAAATCAAAATTTCCTTTTTTTTACAAGTACTACTGTCATATTGGATGGAGACCCACTGTAATGACCTCATTTTTACCCGATTACCTTTATAATAACCCTACTTCCAAAAAAGTTCACGTTATGAAGTCCTGGGTGTTAGGACCTCAACATCTTTTGAATTGGATACAATTTAACACACAATACAATCAGATAATACTGAGGTTCCTGCTCTGGGGACAATACTTTCGAGAATCACTGGTCTAATCCACTCCTTGGTTACTCCAATGAGAAATGTAGGTTTTTCGGATCTCTGTTATCTGTGGACCCATGAAACCTTTGTGTTTTTTATAGGTTCTAGGTTCTTCATATTGACTCACAAAGCTCTGAAGTTCCAGGAATCCTTTAAAGGTGTGTGTGTGTGTGTGTGTGTGAATTTTCTGGAAACCACATCATTCATCATTTAAGCTATTTACACTGGGAAGGAGAAGAGAGAGGGTAGGAGATGAAGAGGAGATAATGAAGAAGAAAGGAGTAAGGAAATGAGATATGAGAAATACAGGAAAAAGAAATATTGTACCAATTTAGACTCCTACCATAGCCTGCTACATCATCCAGTGTAAGGCAGGGTGGGAGGTGAGATAAAATCAACTCACCTTACTTACTGTTATATGTAATCAACTTACTGTTATATGTATCTATATTTTTAGAAATTCAAGAAGAAAATGAACACCTGTGTATCTGCCAGTCATCTAAAAACAAAGAACAGTGGCAGGGGCACCAACGCCTCTGTGTGCACAGCTCACAGCACCCTCTCCCTCCTTCCTGGGTTATTTCCTAGTCCCACGTTTGTGTCTATCATTTTCTTGGTTTTCATTATGGTTTTACTACATACAGATAGACCCTTAAACAATATCTTGCCTAGTTTTACCTGTTTTTGAACTTTACATAAATGGAATCAGTCTAGGTGAGCATACGTGACTTTCTATTTTTTTCCTCCACCTGGTGAAACCCAACCATATTGTGTGGCTGTGGTTCATTCACTGTCATTGATGTCCACCCATCCTCTGATCCATAGATAGGTTACTTTTGCTGTCACACACAAAATAATGTTATGAACACTCTTATGTTAGTGTATCAATATGTGTGCACTCCTTGGTGAGTTAGACACAGAGACGATACCAGGGGGAGTTGCCTCACAAGGCCATCTTTATTTGCAGCAAACCAAGGAGATCAGGGGAATAATTTCCAAAGCTGTGACTCCTGCAACAAGGGTCAGCAGGTTCTTTTTATTGGGGTTTGGATGAATCTTCAGAGGGGCAGGTCTCATCACTGAATGTAATGGGCAGGCATCAAGTTACACATTCCCACTCAGAAAACACGCCTATACATATATTACATGTCATCTAATGAGGCTTATGTCCCTCCCTGGGTGGGGATTTTTAACATTATCATGAAGCTCAGGTAACTGTCAGTCACTTTATGATTCCTGATTCATCTCCCCAGGCATCTGTCCTGGGGGGGTGGGGGGGTGGTCATATTCAAAGGTTTCTTTTCTTGTTCCAGCAATTTGTTAGTTGCTAAAAGATAAAATCTGTAGTTAGGCAGAAGCTTCTAGGAGTTTCCTGAGTGCAGGGGTCTCGCTGATGACACTTTTACATGTCTCTTGATACACTGTGTAAGAATTTCTGCAGGGTATATGCCTAGGAATGTAACTGATAGAGTGCAGGGTGTACTCCCCTTAGCATCACTGATTGGTTGGTAGATTTCAGGAGGGTTGTACTAGAACACTCCCACCAGGAGCACCTAACTTATTGCTAGCTCACAGCTCAGCAGCACTTATTATTAGTTCAATATTTTGACTTGCCTGATGTCTACCCTACAAGCTGACTTTAGAACCAAACCCTCACATTAGATGTAACACCACCATATTGGACTTTTTGGGGACGTTATGATCCTCATGCCTAGAATACCTGATGCCTCTGACATAATAGGTGCTCAGTAAATGAGAGAAAAATTAAATGAATCTTATGCTTTAGCTGTTTGGTAAAACCACACTTTTTCTTTCATTTTAAATGTTTATCAGCACATTCCTGATTCCAATCATTCTTTCTGACTCCAAACTATGTACCTAATGTCAACCATTAGTGGTATATTTTTTCCAAACTCAAAGGTTACGCAGGAAATTTAAGGCAGCAGTCCAAGTGTTGCCCCTAGAGGTAGGAAATGTACTACATTCACCTTACTGTAATCTAGTAAAAGACTGTAACATGAATTTAGACCAAAAAAAAAAAAATATATAGAAGAAAAAACCTCCATAATTCCTAACCTTAATTACATAACCTACTTCGTTCTTATATGTTCCAACATGTCATTTTGTAAAAAAAAAAAAAAATAGTAAAAATTCTGCATTCACATACTTATTTGATTGTTTTATACTTAATTAAATTTCCACAGTTAAAACCATTTTTTGTGACAATGTGTAGGAATTGCTATTTAAAGACATCTATTTTAATGAGCTATATAAAGTTTTGGTTCCCAAACGCTAGTTTGCGGACCTCTGCCAATTTCTGATGGAAGTTATTAGCCTAAAAGGTACTAACAGAAAAACAACAGAGTGAGCTTTTCAATACAATGAAATGCATTTCATTTAAAGGAACACCCCCGCATTTCCCCCCTGAGATTATGTCATTTCTACCTTTTTAATTACAAAATGTGTTTTAAGAAATTATGGTGTCTTTATTTGTTTGACTACTCTGTCTGAACTCAGATTTTGTGTGTGTATGTTTGTGTTTTAATTTTACTAATCCTTGAAGTCTAAATGTTTGGAAGTCCTTTCAGAGCAGTTCAGTGCATTATTTAAAATGCATTTTGTAGGAAGCACCCTGGGAGTTACTCTCAAGAGCACACAAGTCTCATAAAGCAAGGTATACTCATTTCTATTCCATGACTGTGGATTTAATTGATTGGTTGCAAGTAAGGCTTAGGACTAACACTATGGGAAGTGGTGTGCAAAGATGGGTAAGACTGTTTCATCCCTACCTGTTAATGGTTTAGTCTGCACGTTATACAATTAGAAGTGTGTGCCCTGGAACGTAGAGTGGTTTGGCAGCTGCTCAGGAGGGTGGAGACCCTGGACCCTGAAAAACGTGGAAAGGTATACAGGAGGGGAAAACCCTACTAGTAAGATAGATAGGAGCCAAGGTCTGAAATCCATTCTTGCGTGAGCAAGGAGAGCAGGATCCGGGTTGGAGCGTGGTGAAGACAGACTGCAGAGGGAGATACGGGCGGGATGCGCCCGTTCTCGCGTTCCGGAAGAGCCTGCTAGAGGTGCAGCACTGGGCCAGGGAAGGAAGGGTGGGTTAAAGAACCACATGGAAGTCGTACCCAGACTTAGACAACGACAGAATTCAACAGCTGCAGTAGGTGAAAGAGACCAAGAGGCCTCCTTCGGAAAGAGGCCAATACTCTTTCAGCTTGTGGTTACTACGAACTAGGGGATACTACGAACTGGCTACTCCAGGGGGTGGAGCCGGACACGCCCCTCGGGGGGGTTCACACACCCAATCAGCGACGAGCCGCCCCGCCCCACGGGGCACGCCCCCTCCTCCTTCCCTACACCCTCGGGATCCCCCGTCTCCCACAGGCGCCTGCGCAGCCGTCAGGCCCCGCCCCATCACCCTCCAGCCCTGGTCTCCAGCAGCCAAGATGGCGGCTCCCTGTGTGTTCTGGGGCGCAGCGGTTTCCTACCGGCTGTTTCTCGGAGGTAGGGTTAGCCTTGCCCTCAGACAGGGAGTCTGGAAAGCCGCGGCTGCTGAGTTGCAGGTAGGTACCGGAGAGAAGTGGAGAAGTGGAAACACTGGTCCGTTGTAGCGCGAGGATGTGGAGCCGGCGCCGCTACCTTCCCCTGGCGTCTCGCGTGCCTTCCGACGGGGACCCTAGGGTCTTGGGTATTTAGTAGAGTTGTGCGGTTGAGAGAGGAATGGGTATTGGCTTGCAGCGGCCACTTGGGGTTGTGTCTGGTTTTCGCGGGGTGTGCAGTGAGGAAGTTACCTGCAGACGGAACTAGAGCGACCTCCTTTCTTGAGTTGGCTGCCAGGCAAAGGGGAGTCTGTGCCTAGGTGTGGAGTAGGGTCCGGTCCCTCCCGCCTTCCCCGCGGTCCAGTGGGAAGGAGGGCCGCGCCGGAGGCGGTGAATGAGAACTGGACTCCTGCAGTGAGTGGTCTGGAAGACTTCACGGAGAAAGTCACACAGTGGATAGGATTGATAGCGACTTTAAAAGTGCCTTGCATCTGTGCAGTTTCTGTTTTCTTAATTTTCCCGACACCTTGTCTCTGGAGAGGTGGAGCCCAGAACTTGAACGTTTCCGCTCATCCTGGGGGCAGTGAAAAGCCAAGATTCTAGGTTCACAGCTGGTTGAGTGATGATGCCATTTACTGACATGGGATCCCAACAGGAGGGGCAAGATTTGAGAGGGTAGAAAACGAGTTCAGTTTTGGATAGAATTATATTTATTATACAATTATAATTGGGATGTCCAAGTGGAGATTTCCACTAGGCTCAAAGATTGGCAAGTTTATAGGTCAAGAAGAGTACTGATTTACAATCCTCTGTTACCTTGTAGATGGTAATTGAGGCCTTAAGAGTGAATTCAAACACCTAGTAAAGGTGTACTGAATTGGAATGAGTAGAGGTACAGGGCCCTGAAGGACAACAGTCAAGGAAGAAGAGCCTCCCAGAGATTGAGAATGAGCTGCCAGAGAAGTAGGGGGAAAACCAGACAGTGTGGTGTCATGGAAAACAGGTGAATGTTTGAAGTAGGGAAAGTGATAAAGAAGTACCAAGTATTGGGGCGCCTGGGTGGCGCAGTCGGTTAAGCGTCCGACTTCAGCCAGGTCACGATCTCGCAGTCCGTGAGTTCGAGCCCCGCGTCAGGCTCTGGGCTGATGGCTCGGAGCCTGGCGCCTGTTTCCGATTCTGTGTCTCCCTCTCTCTCTGCCCCTCCCCCGTTCATGCTCCGTCTCTCTCTGTCCCAAAAATAAATAAAAAACGTTGAAAAAAAAAATTAAAAAAAAAAAAAAAAAAAAAGAAGTACCAAGTATTGTGAAGAAGTCAATTATTATGATATAGAAACTACTGAAAGGGGTGCCTGGGTGGCTCAGTTGGTTGAGCCTCGCACTTCAGCTCAAGTCATGATCTTCCAGTTCCTGAGTTCGAGCCCCACGTTGGGCTTGCTTCTGTCGGCGCAGAGCCTGCCTTGGATCCTCTGTCCTCCTCTCTCTGCCCCTGCCCTGCTTGAGCTCTCTCTCTCTCAAAAATAAACAAACATGAAAAAAAAAAAAAAAAAACTTGAAAAAAAGAATAGTCTATTTTAACGTAAATCAACCAGTCCACCTATTCATTTGTCCATCATTTGTTTTTTAATACTTTCTCGGTGAAAAATATGTTGGAAGTTTTTATTTTTTTCCTGCATCTTATTTGAATATATTTTTCCTGTGTATGCATAGTCATCTATAAAAGGGACTGTTGCATATATAATGTTTTTTTGCTGACACTTAATATGTGTCTGGGGGAGAATGCTCACTTTCTCTCCCTCAAACTCTGGAATATGCGTATCCTCCTGTGTCTTTCTATATGTTCTTTTTATTGCATGCAAACATCCATGCACGTGCATGCTTTCCAAAAAAGTAGATTCCATTCTACATTTTGCTTCTCCAACTTACATATATAGTAGAAATTCCTTCAGGTCACCTGTTATGTATCTAACTGCTATATAATATTTTATTATGAATGTGTCAGAGTTAATATTTGATGGCCATTTATTATGTTCCCATTTTCTTCCCACGAATAAAGAGTTCAGTAAACATCCTGGCATAATTCTTGGTACTGTTGCTTTTAATTGTGTAGTAGAGAGTTCCAGTTGTGAGATTCTTGTTACAAAGTATGTGTAATACATCTTAAATTTTAATAGGTATTTCCACATAGCTTTCCAGGAAGGCTGTAGCAATCCATGCTCTATCTTTCATGTATGGGAGTGCCCCCTTTTCTACTGGCATCAGGTATGTTTTCCATTAAGATGAGTGAAAAATTTAATTTTCATCTCCCTGACCACTCTTCAAGGTTTTTTCCCCCCATATGGCAAATGTTTACTGAGCACTTTACTTGAGCCAGGCACTGTGAAGTAAACAAATCATTATCGAATAATTACCCAGACAGTATTGACCCATAGCACTCTCCAGGGATGATCCTGAGACTGCCAAATCCCCAAATTCGTGAATAGTATCACAGCTCATGTTTTACCACGTGAAGTAGGACTCAGACATAACTGAAAGACTTAACTGACCCCAGTCAGACCCTTACTGTTACCATATATATGGTTAAAGACATTTATGAAGCTTTTTTCTGGCACAGAACTTGTCTGTCTTAATTAAATATTAATGTTTCTTCACTTCTGTCTCCAACATTAATAGTTGTATTTCTCTTAGGGGCCATGTTTCATAAAACAATAGAATAATAATAAATACATCTCGTACAGGGTATTTTTGCAGGTTTTTTTTATATGTAAAAGTGTGACGAGGTGGTGATATAAATAGCTATTACTGTGGGTCACAGTCAGAAAAGTTTGAGGAGCACTGATGCCACAAGGAAAAAGAAACAAGTTTTGGTAAACTAGGATTCCTGTGGACTCAATTGGGACCCTCACCAGCAGACTTCCTCTTGCATACCACTCTTGTGGTATACGCATTTCATATTAATTTCTCTACAACTGCAAATTTGGGGTGGAAGAAGGAGTCTTACGTGTGAATGGCAAAAGTTCAGATTATGAACCCCCGAATATCAGGGACTTACATACAGTGTACTGAGATTTGCAGAGGTAAATACAGAAGAGCCCAGATGTGCAGTGCCTAATGCAAATGAGTTGTAACACGTAGAGTGGTGCGGTGGGCAGTTTCTCAAAGGAGATGATAGAGTCTTCAGGAGCAGTGAGGAATTACATGATAAAAGAGAGGTATTCTGTTCTAGGAAGATGAAATAGGTTACAGAAGGGGCCAGATGTGTACAGAGTGTGTGGACTCTTGCCAACAACAAATAATTGGTTCTTCTAGCAGTTACAGTTGGTGTAGTTACAAGAATGGTGAGAGACGAGAAAGTTTGGCAGGGCCCAGGTTATGGTCAGTTTTGCTGTACTAAGGTACTTGACAAATTTTTCTGTTTTTCTTTTTATCTTTCGCTAATGAGAGTAGCACTGGCATTATTATAAGCAGTTGACAGTCATGGTGTCCTGCAAAGGTTACCCGTGAATTCTTAAACCCTCTATCAGTATAAGACAAGAATACTGATTTAGTTTCCCGAAGTATTATTTATTTGTGACTTTCATAATAAGTAAACCAGTAGGCCAATTCCTATTTTTTATTTTACTTATGATTTATTTTTGAGAGGGAGCAAGAGCAAGCTCGAGCTGGTGAGGGGCAGAGGGAGAGAGAGAGCCCAAGCAGGCTCCGTGGCCGGCGCGGAGCCCCAGCGCAGGGCTCGACCTCACTACTGTGAGATCACGATCTGAGCCAAAATCAAGAGTCGGATGCTTAACCGATTGAGCCACCCAGTTTCTATTTTGAAAGCTAGTATTGCCAAATATCAAGGAGATGCCCTCTTTATTTTCTACTAAACGCTTAGTGCTTACACTTTCTGTTTTTATTGAGCCAATATACTTCCCTTGTGGGATTGGACTATCTGCCGAAGAATGACAGGCACAATCAGTGGCAGTTTGGGAGCTTAGCCCTTGTAGATTTTGGTTTTATTGGAAAAACGTTGTTGTCCTTGTCTTAAGTATCTGTTCTTATCCTGTATTTATCACAGCATCCAGTTGGTTTACGGTAGGGTCTTAATAAACTTTATTGATAAATTGCTTAAAAACTCTTTGACAAACAGATTTAAAAATCGACTTGCATTTGTATCAAATGCTGTATGCAGTTCTGTAAATTAGTTATGTTTTTCCCCAGGTAACTTTGAATTTTTTAAAAATCCCATTTTGTTAGCAATGGAGATAAAAACCCCTTGGTGGGATAAGTTGTTTCTTTTGAGATCTCACCCTGTCCTTTAAAGGATAGATTTAGTGTGTTCCTCATTACTCCATTATGAAAAATATTGACATTAAAAGTAAAATATTGACATTAAAAGTAGCATTTTCCTCATGTAGTAGTTTCTTACTTAAAGAGAGGCTGATAATAGATGCTACCATCATTCCCACCTATTTTGTCCTTATAAAGCAAATAAGTAAGTTTCCTTGTACTGTGCTTCATTGTTGTAATTAGGATGATGCACCCATTATTTATTGCTTTGGAACAAGTTACCCCCAAACTTAGCAGCTTAAAACAACAGACATTTGTTACGTCGTCGTTTCTGGGGGTCAGGATTCCACACACAGCTTAACTGGGTTTTGTGCTCACAGTCTCCCATAAAGCAGCAGTCCAGGTGTTGGCTGTGGCTTTAGTCCTCTCCAGGCTGGAGGGTGGAAATCTACCTTCCAGCTCACTCTTTGTAGGTGTTAGCAGGATTTATATCTTGGCAGGCTGTTGGGCCGGCTGTTGGTTGGAGGCCACCCTCAGTTCTTGCCACGTGGGCCTCTGTAGGGCAGCTCACCACATCTGGCTTCCATCAGTTGATCAACAGAGGGGGGGAAAGAGGGAAGACCATCTTTTTGTAACCTAATCTTAGAGGCGACGTTCTATTACTTTAGTAGTGTTCTATCCGTCAGAAGCAAGTTACTCAAGCGCGCATTCGAGGGGATTGAACAGGATGAATATCAATCAGTAGACTTGCTGGAAGCCATCTTGGAAGCTGCCTACAACTGTGAAAGACCCACATTTACTTCTTTTTTATTATCTCAATATCTCGTGTGTTTAGGTCTTTCCCTTACAGTTGGTTTTTTAAACCTCTTGAGAAAAATAGCATAACCTTTGTATTCCTACTCTGATGCTTCCTGCAGTGGCCACAGACACCTCCTAGATGCTCATGGATCATTTCTTGAATTAAATGTGAGGAGTTCTAGGGGCACCTGGGTGGCTCAGTTGGTTAAGCATCTGACTTCAGCTCAGGTCATGATCTCACAGTTTGTGGGTTCGAGCCCAGCGTGGGGCTCTGTGCTGACAGCTCGGAGCCTGGAGCCTGCTTCGGATTCTGTGTCTCCCTCACTCTCTGCCCCTCCCCCACTCATGTTCTCTCTCTCTCTCTCTCTCTCTCTCTCTCTCTCTCTCTCTCTCTCTCAAAAGTAAATAAACATTTTTTAAAAATTTAAACATGTAAGGAGTTCTTACATGTAAGGATATGTGCATGTGTACATGTGTGTATGCACATTTGTATATGTGTGAACACCTGCCACATTCTTTTTTGCCAGATAGATAGTAGCTTAAATAAGAAAACTGCATTTTTACCTTGTTTCATGTTTGCTTTTCTCAGTATGGCAACATTCTCATTTTAACACCACTCAATTCTGCTTGACGGTTATTTCTGTTAAAATTCAGTGTATAGCCTGGCCCATAGTAGTTCCTTAAATTTCTTCAGTGAACTTGTAAAATAGTTTACTTTTTAGAATTTTATTATAAAAATTAAAGCACATTCAAGCATTTGCAAAAATAAAATACTCTAAGGAACCCATGTATATGTCAATCAGCTTCAACAATTATTAATGTTTTACCAATCCTGTTTATCTTCCTACCTTTTTTTTTCTGTAGGTTTTTGTGTAAATCTCAGGCTTTTTGTTATATTACTTATATATATATATACTTGATTTTTTTTTAACAGGTAGATTTTTTTTTTAAAGAGCATAGCTTCCTTGGGGCACCTGGGTGGCTCAGTCGGTTAAGTGCCCGACGTCGATTCAGGTCATGATCTCATGGTTCATGGGTTCGAGCCCTGCATCGGGCTCTGTGTTGACAGCTCAGAGCCTGGAGCCTGCTTTGGATTCTGTCTCCCTCTCTTTCTGCCCCTCCCCTGCTTGCGTTCTCTCTCTGTCTCTCTCAAAATAAACATTAAAAAAGTTTCTTAAATAAATAAAAGAACATAGCTTCCATGCCACTATGCACATATCTAACAGAAAAAACAATAATTTTTTAATATCATCTATTACCTATTCCGTGTTCAAATTTCCTTGGTTGTTCCAACAGTAATCTTTTATAGTTGGTTTGTTTAAATCATGATTCCAACAAATTCCATATATTTTATTTGGTAAATATGTTAAGGCTCTAAATCTATAAGTTTGTGGAGTGAATATAAATGGTGAATTTTGCTCGAGTAGTGTAGGACATTTCCTTGTTTGTCTAACCTGGTGTCCATTTCCCCTTCATCAGGGCACTCCTATTTTCTCAGGAGTAATGAGTTCTTCCCCACTAGATACAGCCTGGAAGAACCATCATCTGGGGCATCTGACCCAAGGTAGCCCCATTAGATTGTCCTTCCCTTGAGATCTTGAGCAGAGAGAGAAGGACCGTTGGAATTGCATTTTATCTTAATGGCCAAGACTTCATTGAGCGTGCTGTGGATCATTGGAGTTCCTGCTTTTTAGCTGCCTGCTTCAACTATAGTCCTGCTAGTCTATAGCAAGACTATATTTTCTTTTGCTTGCATCCAGAGACCTCTACTTGATGAAAATAAAAACTCATTCAGAAAGGTTACTATCATTTCTCTCTTGGTGTCCTTATATTGTTTCTTTCCACCTTTTCTCTAATCTGACTTCAGTCTTTATCTTTTATTCCTCGAAGTATTTCTTTTTTTGCCTTTTCTGTTCAGATTAGCGGTGCATTCTTCTTTGTTCCATTTTTATCCAATTGAACGAAAAGGAAACTCCTCAATACTCTTGTAGTATCATTAGAGTAGTGTGTGGCACTGGCATTTGGCCAAATTTGGAACATCACTGCTCTGTCAGGATGTGTCTGCTTCTTTGGCAAACCTGCTTGATTGAAATTATAGTTGTCTGACCCACTGATTATCTTAAAAAAGAAACAAATCTGTCAACTTGTATCTATACCATTCCGTAAAAACAGAGTGTGAGGAAAATTCTCTGCCACAGCTTTTCAGTCGGAAATAGAACCTATAGAATATTTGGTTGGGGATTTGTACTTACCAGTAGCAAAGCACATTCTCTCCAGGAATTCTGACTGCTCATAGCTAAAGATCTAGTTGATTCAGATTCAGCCTCATCTGACTTAGTGGATTGTACTAATGAATAATGGTCTTTTTTGAATGTAAATACTTTTGTGTGAGTCATTGCTAGAATAACTTAGAACATTTATAAATATATTCAGTACTCTGGTACTGATGCTGTAATGGCTTTGTAACTTTAATAAATATGAATTTCCAGAATGTCATATTCTTAGGCAGTACACTTGTCTTTGAAAAGATCCTAAAGAGATTTTTATGAAAAATAACAAAGTAGGGACTTTTTTAAAAAGTTCTTTCTAAATGAACAACAATAAAATTTTTTTGACAGTCTTTTAAGACTCATGTTAAAACTAAGAAAGCTGCCAGCTGTCACAAACTCGAAGAATATAGACAGACACAAGATCAAGTGAAGATCAAGTGAAAAAATGAGTCTTCCAGCCAATAATCAACTCTTTTGCTTGAGGTGATACTAAAATGTTGTCAGAACAAAATAAGAAAAGGAACCGAATAGGAGAGAGAGATGAAGAAAACAAAGAATATTTACTCAGCAACATGGAAGAATTTTTTTGCTATAACTCCTTCACACTGTCAAGGACACTTTAACGTTTATTTATTTTTGAGACAGAGAGAGACAGAGCATGAACGGGGGAGGGGCAGAGAGAGGGAGGCACAGAATCGGAAACAGGCTCCAGGCTCTGAGCCATCAGCCCAGAGCCCGACGCGGGGCTCGAACTCACGGACCGCGAGATCGTGACCTGAGCTGAAGTCGGACGCTTAACCGACTGAGCCACCCAGGCGCCCCATGTCAAGGACACTTTAAAAATGTTGGGTGAGAGAGAGCTGTATGAAACAGGGGATAAGACAAGAATATACAGTTAAATAGTTAAGGAAAGATTTTTGAAGATAGATCAGTGATTTAAGAAGCTAAAAATTCAGAGTGGCTGCACAGTTGACACTGTAACACACACACACACACACACACACACACACACACACGTCTCCAAGGAATAAAGGTTTAAAAATCATACAGAATGCGGAGCAAAAAGTAAGAAAGAAGTGAAGCTGATACGGTTGGAGGACAGAAAAACATAATTTTTATGGTCGAAAAAGAAAAGATAAATAGGTGAGAATTGAATGAGTATTACTTTCTGAAGTTGATAGAAGAAATACATTTAAACATTTTATTCAGAGACATAGGTAATCACTACTGAAATAAAGGCAGGCTCTATAATATCCAAATTGCCATATCAAAAAACAGATATAAAAATCTACAGACCATCTAGTAAAAGAAAGAAAACAGGAATGAAAGCATAACAAACAATAAAGATAAAATCAGATGAAAAATGAGACAGAATATCTATGAAATCCATTTAAATGTATTAAAAACTCAGATTGGGTCAAAAAAAACTAAAATTATTCAAAATTTAAATGAAAAGTACTGGCAGTGACATTCCAGGGAAATACAAATTGAACTTTGAAAGGGTTGCAATATTATGATCCAGTAGAATTAAGTTAAAAATAAAAGTATTGCCTGGGAATGGAACACTTTATAATGCTGAAGGGTACAGTCTGCCCTAAGATGGAACTCTCCTGAGCCAAGTAGTGCATTGAATATTCCACTGAAACATACAAAGGAAATCTATAGGAAACAAAAAGGTAATTGACAAAATATTGTAGCTGTTGTATAGATGTAGATTCATAACTGTTTCTTTGGTATTATATTCCTGGCACACATCCAGTATAAAGGGGTACTTAAATTTCTTTTTCTAATTTTCTTCCTTTAATTGTCCTTCCTCCTTTATAACTGCTGTATTGTTGCTCTTTGAATATGAGGTATTCAGTCCGTCAAACCTGTCACTCCTTACTCTGCAGACCCATCTCGCGTCCCGTTTTATAAAAATAATGGCCGTAAGGCATAAGTAATCTTACCTGTCTGCCTGCCTTCTCTCACATACTGTGTTGTTTCTTTGCATAGTAGAATAGATGTTTCTTATTCTAACACTAATGCCTGCATTTCCCCTCCATTGATGGTGTCACATCATGTCCCATGCTGATTATTAACAGACGGCATCTCTAGCTCAGATCTTTCCTGTGCACACACCCACAGAGCCATCTGCCTCACGGACACCTATCTCTCTGGAGATGCCCATCAAGCATCTCAAACCTGTCATGCCCCAAATTGAACTCATCACTTTCTTCCCTAATCTTACTCTTCCTGTAGAACTCATTACTTCAGTGAATGAGTCTCCTAGTGAATCCGGGAGACTTCCATTTCTCATACGGGCTGTGGTTGGTGATTGGTGGGAAGTGTAGTGGGTTCACCTGTATTACACATGGGTTGTTTTAGCTATGGACAGAAACATTTTGTCATATGACTTCCAAAACCCGCATGTGGAACCAAATTAATGATAAATCTTGGTGTTTAGTGAAGCAGTCTCTTCACTGTATCAGCCTAAAATAAGGACCGCAGAAGAGTCTCCAGCTAAGCTAAACTGTTTTAAGGCATTGAAAGATGGGCTATATTTGTACCCTTGAACCAGGTGACTGGTCTAAGTATGCTATTCCCAAGTGCATGTCCCTTCCCTCCCATGTCTTCTGCTTGCTAGTTTCTGCCTGCATGTGCATTTGCCTTTTTTTTTTTTTTTTTTTTAAGTAGGCTTCACACCCAGCACAGAGCCCAATGCAGGGATTGCACTCAGGACCCTGAGATCGTGACCTGAGCTGAGGTCAGGAGTCGGACACTTAACTGACTGAGCCACTCAGGTGCCTCTACATTTGCTTCTTTTTAAGGGAGTGGCATTTTACTCTTTATTCCTGTGTGTCAGATACCACAACTAGTTGTCTTTGACCAATCAGTATCAAATGTGGATGTTTGTCATAGATAAGGAGGTGGCATATCACTTATAGGTATTTTGGGTTTTAATGTGTTGAAATGCTAGTAGTTTAAACTGCTATGTAAGCAGAAGCTTTTAAAAAGCAAGCTTTTGAGTGGGGAACAATTTCTAGTAGCTTTCTTAACAGGCCTTTTACCTGTTTCCAGACTCTTGCCAACTGAGTACTGTAATAAAGACAACTGTTTGAACATCCTGTTTTATCTAGAGACAGTGGCCTACAAGATCATTATTTGTTTTAAAACCTTTTTTCTTTTTGTTTATATTTTCTGCTAGATATTAAGGCTAAGACACACCACAGGTGTAACAGCAAAGAAAAATGTTGCAGCCTTAAGACGTGAAACTTACACAGTGGATTTTATTAAAAAGCAGATTGAAGAGTTCAACATAGGAAAGAGACATTTAGCCAACATGATGGGAGAAGATCCAGAAACTTTTACGCAAGAGGATATTGATGTAAGTACAGTTACTCTGTTGGGAAACTAATTACTGTAGTTTTAACTGTTGAAATTACTTTTCTCCAGCTTGAATTCTTTAGCTCTGTGTAAATTTTAATCAAACTGTCAGAATAAGGACAAATACCACTATGCATTGCATGTTGGAACCAGGCTTTCGAAGAGAGAGATGCTACTGTGTATTTCAAGCATTATAAAGCCGAGTGAGTTTTAGATTTTAACGAGAAATGGATAACTTTATTGTTTCAAGGTCCTAGGAGTCACTATGAATGCTTATACACAATTTGGAAACATTTATCCAGTTGTGTAGTCTTAAACTCCACTTTCTTGCAAAATGATGATGAAAATATAGTCAAGTATACAGGAAATTCCATAAGTAAACCTGAGTCAAGTGTTTTTTATTATCTTAACTATACATAAATTTTCAAAGTCAGGGCATGTTCTAAATGATTTGAGAGTTGAGAGTTAGAACTCTATTATTGTTCCACTCTTGAGTTGTTCTAACTCTCATAAAAGTAGTAATGATACATTTTTGCTAGACATGTCCCAACATAGTTAACAAAGATACTTAAAATTTAACAACTTTGTAACTTGTTCTAAGTTTTTTTTATTCTATTTTGCATTTCATTATAGTTAACATAGTGTTATATTAGTTTCAGGTGTACAATATAGTGATTCAACACCATACAACACCCGGTGCTCATCACAAGTGCACTCCTTCATCACTTATTTAACTCCATCCTCCTACCAACCTCCCGTCTGGTAACCATCAGTTTGTTCCTTATAGTTAAGAGTTTGGTTTTTGGTTTGCCTTTCTCTTTGTTTCCTTTGCTCATTTTGTTTTGTTTCTTAAATTCCATATAGATGAAATCATATAGTATTTGTCTTTCTCTGACTGACTTATTTCACGTAGCATTATACTCTCTAGCTCCATCCATGCCCTTGCAAATGGCAAGATTTCATACTTTTTAATGGCTGAATAATATTCTTCTGTGTGTATGTGTGTATCATATCTTCTTTATCCATTCATCTATCCATGGACACTTGCTCTGCTTCCATGATTTGGCTGTTATAGATAATGCTGCTATAAACATAGGGATGTGTGTATCCCTTTGAATTAGCGTTTTAGTATTTTCTGGGTAAATACTCAGTTGTGTCATTGCTGGATCATAGGGTATTTCTATTATAGATAGATAGATACATAGATAGATATAGATATATAGATATAAATAATTTATCGTGAAGTTAGCTAACATACAGTGTATGCAGTATGCTCTTGGTTTCAGGGGCAGATTCCCTTGATTCATCACTTACATACGACACCCAGCGCTCATCCCAACAAGTGCCCTCCTCAGTGACCATCACCCATTTCCCCCTACCCCGCCATTAACCCTCAGTTTGTTCACTGTATTTAAGAGTCTCCTATGGTTTGCCTCCCTCTCTGTTTGAAACTATTTTTCCCCTTCCCTTCCCCCATGGTCTTTTGTTAAGTTTCTCAAGTTCCACATATGAGTAAAAGCATTTATCTCCCTTTCTCTGGCTGACTTCTTTCACACAGCGTAATACCCTCCAGTTCCATCCACATTGTTGCAAATGGCAGGATTTCATTCCTTCTCATTGCCAAGTAATATTCCATTGTATATGTAAACCACATCTTCTTTATCCATTCATCGGTCGATGGACATTTGGGCTCTTTCCATAATTTGGCTGTTGTTGAAAGCACTGCTATAAACATTGTGGTACATGTGCCCCTATGAATCAGCACTCCTGTATCCTTTGGATAAATTCCTAGTAGTGCTATTGCTGGGTCGTAGGGTGGTTCTATTTTTAACTTTTTGAGAAACCTCCATACTGTTTTCCAGAGTGGCTGCACCAGTTTGCATTCCCACCAACAGTACAAGTAGGCTTCTTTTTCTCCACATCCTCTCCCAACACCTGCTGTTTCTTGTGTTGTTGGTGTTAGCAATTCTGACAGGCACGAGGTGATAGATATCTCATTGTAGTTTTGATTTGCATTTCCCTGTTTTCATGTCTGTTGGCCGTCTGGATGTCTTCTTTGGAGGAATGTCTGTTCATGTCTTCTGCCCATTTTTAATCGGATTATTTGCTTTTTGAATGTTGAGTTATAGAAGTTCTTTATTATTTTGGATACTAATGAATTGCAAATATCTCCTCCCATTCCATAGGTTGCCTTTCAGCTTTGTTATTTCCTTCACTGTGCAGAAGCTTTTATTTTGATATAGCCCCAGTGGTTTATTTTTGCTTTCATTTCCCTTGCCCCAGGAGACATATCTAGAAAAATGTTTCTGTGGCCAATGTCTGAGAAATTACTGCCTGTGCTTGGTTCTCTTCTTGGATTTTTATGGTTTCCATTCTCACATTCAGGTCTTTAGTCCATTTTGGGTGTTTTGTTTTATTTGTTTTGTTATTGTTTTATTTTAAGAGAGGGGGGGCCCAAGTGAGCGAGGGGCAGAAAGTGGGAGAGACAGAGAGGAAGAGAGAATCTCATGAGGGAGAGACAGAGAGAGATTAGGAGAGAGGGAGAAGGGCTCACCCAAAGCAGGCTTGTGTTCACCAGAGCAGGGCTCATGCTCACCCAAAGTGGGGCTCGAACTCACAAATCGTGAGATCATGACCTGAGCCAAAGTCAGATGCTTAACCGACTGAGCCACCCAGGCACCCTTTTAATGCATTTGAATTTATTTTTGTATATGGTGAAAGAAAGTGATCCTTTTGTATGTAGCTGTCCAGTTTTCCCAACGCCATTTGTTGAAGGGACTTTTTCCTATTGGATATTCTTTCCTGCTTTGTTGAAGATTAATTGACCATATAATTGTGAGTTTGTTTCTGGGTTTTCTATTCCATTGATCTGTGTGTCTGTTTTTGTGCCAGTACCATATGATCTTGATCACTACCACTTTGTAATATAATCTGAAGTCTGGAATTGTGAAACCTCCAACTTTGCTTTGCTTTTTTAAACTTGGCTTTGACTATTCAGGGTCTTTTGTGGTTCCTTATACATTTTAGGACTTTTTTGTTCTGTGAAAAATTCTGTTGGTATTTTGATAGGGATTGCATTAAATGTGTAGGTTGCTTTGGGTAGTATAGACATTTTAACAATACTCGTTCTCCCAATCCATGAGCATGGAATGTCTTTCCATTTCTTTGTGTCTTCTTCAATTTCTTTCATCAATGTTTTATAATTTTCAGAATATAAGTCTTTTACCTCTTTGGTTAGGTTTATTCCTAGATATCTAATTGTTTTTGGTGCAATTGTAAATGGGACTGTATTAATTTCTCTTTCTGCTGCTTCATTATTAGTGTGTAGAAATGCAGCAGATTCCTGCACATTGATTTTGTATCCTGTGACCTTACTGAATTCATTTATTCTAGTTTTTTGGTGGAGTCTTTAGAGTTTTTTATATGTAGTATCATGTCATCTACAAATAGTGAAAGTTTTACTTTGGATGCCTTTTTTTTTTTTCCTTCCTGTTGTCTAATTGCCGTGGCAACGACTTCTGGTACTACGTTGAATAAAAGTGGTGAGAGTGGACATCCTTGTCTTGTTCCTAACCTTAGGGGGAAAGCTCTCAGTTTTTCCCCATTGAGTATGATGTTAGCTGTGGGTTTTTCTTTTATGGCCTTTATTATATTGAGGTATATTTCATTTAAATCTACTTTGTTAAGGGCTTTTATCTTGAATGGATGTTATAATTTGTCAAATACTTCTTATGCATCTGCTGAGATGATCCTTTCTGTTATTGATGTGATGTATCACATTGATTGATTTGCAAATATTGAACCACCTTTGCATCCTGGGAATAAATCCCACTTGATTGTGGTGAATGATTTTTTTTTTTTAAGGTATTGTTGGATTCTGTTTGCCAGTATTTTGTTGAGGATTTTTGCAAGGATGTTTATCAGAGATATTTGCATCGATGTTTATCAGAGATATTTGCCTATAGTTCTCCTTTTTTGTGGTGTCTTTATCTGGTTTTGGTATCAGAGTGATACTCTCTTTATAAAATGAATTTGGAAATTTTCCCTCTGTTTTTTGGAATAGTTTGAGTAGAACAGGTCTTAACTCTTCTTTCAATATTTAGTAGAATTTGTCTCTGGAGCCCTCTGGCCCTGGACTTTTTGTTTGTTAGGAGTTTTTTGATTACAGATTCAGTCTTCTTGCTGGTAATCAGTCTGCTCAGATTTTCTATTTCCTGTTTCTTCAGTTTTGGTAAGTTATATGTTTCTAGGAATTTTTCCATTTCTTCTAGATTGTCCAATTTGTTGGCATATAGTTTTTCATAATACTCTCTTACAATTGTTTGTACTTCTGTGGTGTTGGTTGTTATTTCTCCTCTTTCATGGGTAATTTTGTTTATCTGAGTTTTTTGGGTTTTGTTTTGTATGTTTGTTTTTGATGAGTCTGGGTAGAGTTTTATCAATTTTGTTGATTTTTTTCAACAAATCAACTCCTGGTTTCATTGATCTATTGTTTTTTAGTTTGTATATCATTTATTTCTGCTCTGATCTTTGTCATTTCCTTACTTCTGCTCGTTTGAGGTTGTATTTGTTCTTCATTTTCTAGTTCCTTTAGGTGTAAGAGTAGATTGTTTATTTGTGATTTTTCTTGCTTTTGAAGTAGGCCTGTGTTGCTATAAACTTTCCTCTCAGAACAGCTTTTGCTGCATCCCAAAGGTTTCAGGCTGTTGTGTTTCATTTTCATTTATTTCCATGTACTGTTTGATTTCTTCTTTGATTTCTTGGTTGACCCATTCAGTGTTTAGTAGCATGTTATTTAACCTCCATTTATTTGTGCTCTTATCAGTTTTTTCTTGTGGTTGGTTTCTAAATTTATAGTATTTTGGTCAGAAAAGATGTATGGTATGACTTTGATCCTTTTGAATTTGCTGAAACTTGTTATGTGGCCTAATATGTGATCTGTTCTGGAGAATGTTCCACATTCACTTGAAAAGAATGTTTATTCTGTTTGAGGATGGAATGTTCTGAATACATCTGTTAAATCCATCCATTCCAGTGTATCATTCAAAGCTGCTGTTTTCCTTGTTGATTTTCTGTTTGGATGATCTATCCATCGCTATGAGTGGGGGTGTTAAAATCTGCTACTATTACTGTGTTATTATCAATTAGCTCTTTTATGTTTGTTATTAAGCATTTTGTGTATTTGGATGCTCTCATGTTGGGTACATATATATATTTACAGTTGTTATATTGTCTTGTTGGATTGTCCCGTTTATTATTATATGATGTCTTTCTTTGTCTCTCTTCATAGACTTTGTTTTAAAGTCTATTTTTGTGGAGTGCCTGGGTGGCTCAGTCAGTTAAGTGTCTGATTCTTGATTTTGGCTCAGGTCATGATCTCACGGTTCATGAGTTCAACCTCTGCCATTAGGCTCTGTCCTGACCGTGCAGACAGAGCCTGCTTTGGATTCTCTCTCTCTCTCTCTCCTCTCTCTCTCTCTCTCTCTCTCTCTCTCTGTCTCTCTCCCCACCCCCCCCCCCCGCCCCTCTCCCGCTTGCTTACACTCTCTCATAAATAAGTAAATAACCTTAAAAAAATGGTCTGTTTTTGTCCAATGTAAGTATTGCTAATCCAGCTCTTTTTTTTTTTGACATCCATTTACATGAAGTTTCTTTCCCCTCACTTTCAGTCTGCAGGTGTCCTTAGGTCTGAAATGAGTGTCTTGTAGGCATCATATAGATGGGTCTTGTTTTATCCACTCTGTCACTGTATGTCTTTTGATTGGAGCACTTAGTCCATTTACATTCAAAGTAATTATTGATAGATATGTATTTATTGCCATTTTGTTACTTGTTTTGTGGTGGTTCATGTAGTTTTCTGCACGCAGTATGCTCTCACTTGCAAATAGAAACAGCTTAACTTCTTTCCTTCTAGTCTGGATCCATTTTATTTCTTTTTCTTCTCTAATTGCCACGTCTAGACATTCCAGTAATGTTGAACAGAAATGGCAAGGGTAGACATCCTCATCTTGTTTCTGATCTTAGGGGAAAAGCATTCGGTCTTTCACCAATAAATACATTAGCAATGGGCTTTTTGCAGATACTCTTATCAGGCATAGGAAATTCCATACCCAATTTATTGAATATTTTTATTGTAAAGAGGTACTGGATATTGTCAAATGGTTTTTATTTTTATTTTTTGCTTTTATTGAGACGATCATGCCTTTTATTGGTGTGGTATGTCACTGTAGTTGACTTTTTTATGTTTTTATCATTATTAAGTTAGAGTAGTAACAGCTACTTTCATGTTGTAAAACTGAAGAGATAAGCGTAAGCAAAAAAAAATATTATGACATAGCAAATCGCAAAGTCAGTCATAAAGGAGGGTCTCATTTTACCGACAGATTTGTTCTGGACTTGATGGAAACAAATGCTGATTTTCTAATTATTATTATTATTTTATTTACATAAATTGATGTGGATGTTAAACTAACCTTGTGTTCCTGGAATAAATCTCACTTTGTGTGGGTCATCTTTTTTATGTGTTTCTGGAGTTAGTTTGCTAGCATTTTGTGGAGGATTTTTGTATCTGATTGATACTGATCTGTGGTTTTCTTGTAATGTCTTCGTCTCATTTTGAATTCAGGGTAATATTTGGCTTCATTGAAAGAGTTGGTGGGTGTTTTCTTCTGTTTTCACAAGAGTTTGTGAAGAGTTGGTATTTAAATGTTTGGTTGAATTCATTTGGGCCTGGGATTTCTTTGTGGTTGGTTTTCTTTTTACTGCTGTTTGCATTTAAAACTGGTTCTCCTCGGGGCACCTGGGTGGCTCAGTTGGTTAAGCCTCTGACTTCAGCTCAGGTCATGATCTCACCACTCATGAGTTCAAGCCCCGCATCGGGCTCTGTGCTGACAGCTCAGAGCCTGGAGCCTGCTTTGGACTCTGTGTGTGTCTCTCTCTCTCTCTCTGCCCCTCCTCCGCTCATGTGTGCGCTCTCTCTCTCTCTCTCTCTCTCTCAAAAATAAAGATTCCAAAAAAAATTAAGAAAAAAAAACCAATAAAACTGGTTCTCCTCTCTCTTCTTGGGACCTGTGTGCCCCTGAGTAACTGTTGTCAGCAAGAGGATCCCACTACCCAACTGAGTTTACCACTATGGCATTTTTGAGGATCTTTACTACCTTTCTGGGCATATGGGGCATATTTAGCTTATTGAAAGAAATAAATTCCTTCAGTGGCTTTGTAATTCTGTCTGAGAAGATAACCATTTTCACACTGTTAGTATTAAAAATTAACTGTGTTGTTTGGAGTGGTTATTTCATTGCTTAGATACTTAATCAGAATATTAGTTTGGGATGTTAAAAATACTTTCAAGAGGATTTAACTTCTAGGTAGCAGACACAGTCTATAATTTAATTCATTTACCTGCTTGAAAGTCTAGGCTCACTGTGTAATTTTCACATTGGTAAATTAGGTGCCATTATATTCAGATTAAACGATTTGTTATTTTATATATTTTAGAAATTGGTTTTTCCGTACTACTTGTCCAATTGCTAAAATAATGATAGCTGAAACTATCTGTAAAATGTACTTAAGCAAAAATACTTAAGATTGAAAACAACTTTCATATATGAAGATATCTTTAAAATTTGTTAAGGTGTTCGCCACAGACACACATGGGTGTCTCTATCTAGCGTATTCTTTTTGTATTATTAGAGGAATCTAAAAGGATCCTATCATTCAGTCAGGTTGAAACAATATGTTTTGTTCTGGTTCTTACAATATAGAATTGCTTTCCGGAGAAGAGGTATTTAAAATCAGTATGTGAATGTGAGAGGTGACAGCTTCTCTGTACTTTTAAAACTGCATGTGTGTATGCAGGTGGTGAAGGTAACTTGATGTTATTTTGTGTCCTTTTGCTAATAGAATATAGTAAAAATCTCCCTTAGATTTAGCCAATAGAGTGATAAAATCATGAATTAACATGAAAGCCATCCAATTGCTTCTTTAAAATTTTCTAAAATGAAGCGGAATTTCTTGTGTTGTAAGGAATACATATATCTACGGAATATATAGGACTTTGTTGTTAAATTTAAGTTGATTTTTTTTTTTTTTTAAAGAGATTCATTGTAGTTGAAGTGATGCTTTTGCAAGATGCAGAACCTGGAATCAGGAGATTCCTTGCAGTGTCACTAACCACTATAATGTTTGGCAAGTCACAGCACTCTGTCACTTGATTTTCTCATCTCTAAAATAATACCTGTTTGCCTACCTCAGAATATAAGTAGAGTATGAGATTAATGCAGCGTGTTATTGTTCTCATTACTGTTAAATGTCATAAGTAAAATCTACTATAATTTGAATCATTCACTAGTTCTCTAATTACCTTTGTCACACACATCTCCCATCCCACCTAAGACTGGATGTCGAGGAGAACAATAGGAAGTGCCTTTGAGTATATTGATTTACCACTGAGTGAATGGAACAAGAGATTACGTTGTAGCCACAGGTTGGGATTTGGTCTCACCTAGCACACTGCCTAAATGCCCGTGTGGAAGTGAATGGTGACCCCAGTGACATAATTCTGCCGTGTTGGACTTCCCTGCAAGTGATTGATCTGCCTCACTAAGTCTCACATTTAAATCAATTAGCTCTGGGCATTTTATTAAATTTAGTGGACTGTCTTTGGCATCTAAGTAGATGTAAAAGCAAAAAAGGACAGAGACAACCAGCTCAATTCTTTATCCAAAGAATTAAAAGTATATATACCTATTGCAGTTCCTGTTTGTGTGTGTATTTTCAAACCTATTATTTGTGTTTGAGATTTGGCTGTATATATAACCTGAAAGAGTATATAGCTGATGAGTCTTATGTAGCGTTTCCATACTGACACAATGCTTAATTATTTCTAAAGACAAAACCAAATAAATTTCAGATACCCAAAATCAGGAAAGTGCTTTAAACTTCCAGATAATCTTTTGGAAGGACACTGTGATTGCTTTTACATATTTAGAAGTTGTAATGCTTTTTTGTAATGTGTTTAAGAATTGAAAACCAGGTACAGTAATTTTTCTCTTATTTTATATGATGAGGAAATTAGATAATCTGCAAAAGTGAAGTTTCCAGATAAGGGAAACTATTTTTAATTATTATCTGTAATGAAAAATACCACCACTTATCAAAAACCTCCTATGTATGTGCAAGATGCTGTCTGGGAGCCTGGTATACATTACCACATTCAATCTTTATAAAAACCTTATGGGGTCAGTATTTACTGTTCAGGAATCCAGGGCTGGCCAGGTCTTTCTGTATGCAAAGCCGGTTTTTCCACACTTTCGAAGATTAATTTTTTGGGTAACATTTTCTAAAATAAATGATGGTCTTCCCAGCCTTATTTAGCAGAGTATAGGGAGTGTAATTTAACCTTACTACGCCTCAGGATTTTCCTTTTAGCATGGTTGTCGAGCTGTGATAACCCTGACTGTGGCTCGTCGTTCCTGTTTGTCCCTGTACTGAATGGCCTGGCTATGCTTTATTGCTGATCCCTGCCATCTCCTTTCCTGTCAAGATGTCTGTGAGTCTGCCTCTGGCTGCTCTCCCCTCCAGCCTTCTGGCATAACTAAACTTGTTAGGCCTGAGAATTAAAACTAACAGCCACTGAACTTGGCGTGAGGACCTGCGTGTCCTTCCTACGAAGTAAAATCGTGAATTTATGTCGGCTAATTCAGCTCTTTGTAGGCATTTTTCTGTGGATTTCTAGGTTTAGAACTTGATTGCAGAAGGCTGAACTTGAATAGAAATCTGGCCCTACTGAGTGCAGCATATAGAATATGTGAAATTATACCTTGCTAATCGTACATGCTATGTATGTATAACGTGTATAAAGGCTTTTAAAAAGAGTACAGGGCTGGGGCGCCTGGGTGGCTCAGTCGGTTGGGCAGCCGACTTCAGCTCAGGTCATGATCTCGCTGTCCGTGAGTTCGAGCTCCGCGTCGGGCTCTGTGCTGACCACGCAGAGCCTGGAGCCTGTTTCGGATTCTGTGTCTCCCTGTCTCTCTGACCCTCCCCTGTTCATGCTCTGTCTCTCTCTGTCTCAAAAATAAATAAACGTTAAAAAAAATTTTTTTTTTTAAATAAAAAGAGTACAGGGGCCCCCGGGTGCCTCATTCGCTTGAGTGTCTACTCACTTGAGTGTCCACCTGATTTAGCTCAGGTCACGATCTCACGGTTTGTGAGTTCGAGCCCTACATTGGGCTCTGTACTGACAGTGCAGAGCCTGCTTGGAATTCTCTCTCTCTGCCCCTCCCCTACTTGCATGTTCTCTCTCTCTCTCTCAAATAAACTTAAAAAATATTTTAAAAAAAGATTACAGTTGTGGATTTGCAAAATAAAAAGAGGTATATATGTTATAAAATTTTCTGAATAAAAATAATTCTTGTCACTTTTAATATTTACTTAAAAGTTACATTATTTAGAAGTTTATTATTAAAGCTACAGCACTGTATATTGGCTAGCATTTTTTTGTGTGGGTGCAAAATTACTTTGCTGTATTTAATGCTCAATCTTGGTATTGTATTGATGTGACAAAAATTTTTAGTTTGTGAAATAACAAATTAACTAGAAAGAAATTAGTCATGGGCAAAGTAGATTTTCTGCATTTCGAGATAGTTTAATTTTTGCCTACTATTTTAAGTTCTTTTGAAAAGGAAGAAACCACTCGTTGCACTTCCCCACTGAACCACTATGATGCTGCTTTACCTCTAGCAGATCTGAGAGGGTCGGTCCCCTCTCACAGTCAGTAGTGTATATGGTCACTTGCTGGAAATACTTAAATGCTATGCTGAATGTTTTGAAAATCTGTCTTAATCCTGTGGTTCTCAACTCCTGTTCCTTAAACCTTTCACAGATTACTGCCAAATGTTGATCAACATGTAAAACATATTTTGGTCTATAACCGTACGGTTACCATGAGGAGGATTGAACTGTCAGATTGAATAGTGAGCCGAGTGGGTTCTGTATTCAATGTGAAACGGTTCCAACTTGGCCAAGAGAAGACTATGTGTACGGAGACTGCAAAGAAATAAACCCCCAGCGTGTAATGGAGGCAGGGCTGCATCCGTTTTCCTTAGTGACCCAAGGCAAAAGGCTGGTCCAGTGACATTGTAACACATTGTTATGCTAGAGTAGACAGTGGGTTACAGTTATTTCAAAATCATGCTATCAGCACCCAAAGAAGTTGAGGACCACTGCTATTTACATTTCCCGTTTTGAATTAAGTAGTATCACTTACTAGTTTTAAGTTGGAGACATTTCGGTTGTGTTAAACGTTATGGATACAGAATTGCACTTGCATTTACTAATGTCTTTATTTGGGAATTAAAAGTTAAGTTCTACATTACTATAGCATTTCAGGAAAAAAGCCAGCAAATTGATATATAACACTGCTGAAGTCTACCAATTACTTTTTAATTGGTATTATAGACCTCATTCTGAAACCAGAATGTTTTATTCTCCTAAGTGTGAATATGCTGTATGAAGTTTCTCTAATTGATTTGCTGTGCCCATTCCATTTGATGTATCATTTTTCACAATATTTCATAATTTGTGCTCACTTCTAATGAACAGAGTCGTTAGGACAGGCATGTCTAAGTACAACTGACAGCTAACATTAGGTGCCAGATGCAGTTTATAAAGCTATGTAGAACTGTAGAGAACAGTTTAAATAAATTAGCACCTGTACATTAGTCTCACTTGCTGGTAATTTATAAGCGAATCAGTAGAGATGACATTTAGGTAAGTCATTGATCAAGTTAACAGCTGCAAACCCACTGCCCAGCTGGGATACCTAATTAATAGAGATTGCATTCCTGACCCGGTGCTCCTCCTGGGTTGAGCCTGCAGTCCTTTTATACTTTGATTTAAGCCTAAGAATGTAGTTAAATACTTTGCCTTCGTTTTAGAGAACGCTTGAATTACCCAGTATTCTAGTTAGACACCTAGAAATGTAAGAAACATATTTATGAGATGAGAATTACCTTACTCCGTGACTTATGTGGATGAATTTTTTAAAAATTTACATTCTTTATTTTTGTCAGTATTTTTTTGTTTTAGATTCAGGTAAACCATGCTGTCGTTCAATAAATATTTTTAAATCTTTATTTTATTTCGAAGGGGAGGGCGGAAAGGCAGGGGGGAGAGAGAGAGAGAGAGAGAGAGAGAGAGAGAGAGAGAGAGAGAGTGAGAGTGAGAGTGAGAGTGAGAGTGAGAGAGAATCCTAAGCAGGCTCTGCACTGTCAGCACAGAGCCCGATCTCACAAACCGTGAGGTCATGAGCTGAGCCGAAATCAAGAGTTGACTTAATCGATGGAGCCACTTAGGTGCCTCTAAACTTTTAAAGGTTTCTGTACTTATCATTAAATGTATGCTCCACTTTTTTTATCTCCAAAAGAAGCAGAATTTTTGTGGTTTGTTTTTTTGTTTTTGTGACAACCAGCTATTGAACCTGCATCACGTATATAACATTGTTTTCAAATTTGACGTAACACCTAAGATTTAAAATACCTAAGAACTTTGCCAAGTTGAATTCCAGAACTTAATATAGGAAATGTTAATCTAGAACTTATTATAAGAAAATAGGTTTTTTTCCCCTATCCCTATGGCTCAGAGTTTCTTCTGAGTGAACTTAAGTCTGAAAGATTAAGTCATCAGCAACCTTAAATCAGAGTAAGGCAATGATTTGGCATCTACTTAGGTATATAATCGTAGACATTGATGATGTTTGCACACGAGTGTTAACTACAAGCTACACCCAGAATCTGGTTCCTACTAAGAAAAGGTTCTCTTGAAACCCAAATGCTAACCTAAGACAAATACCGATATTGAGCTAGTAATATTGTTTTCAAGCTTCTTGAAGAAAATTGATCCCCTACTGATACACAGTTGGCCTTTCCACAACACAGGGTTCAGGGGTGCCAACCCCCTGTAGAGTCGAAAATCCTCAGAGAACTTCTGACTCCCCTAAATGTCACTTAGCTACTTATTAATGGCCTACTGTTGACCAGAAGCTTTATCAATACCTTGTATCGATACAGTTGATTAGCACATACCTTGTATGTTGTGCGTATTATACGCTATGCAGTTACAATAAAGCAAACTAGAAAAAAGAGAGTTTTAAGAAAATCACAAGGAAAATACATTTACAAGTACTGCACTGCGTTTATCAGAACACAACTCAGCGCGTACCAGGGACTCACAGGAATTGAAACCTGTGTCGTTCACTGGTCAAATGCATATATTTCTGTTTTTTGTTTCTATGGAAGAATTGGCTGTTTCTTAGTTTATGTAATAGTTTTTTATGTAGATTGCTTAGAAGTGAAACAATGCTTATTTCAGATGATTAGAAAACTTCTGTTAATTCTACTGTAGTTGATACATGTGGTCCAAGTGGGCTAAACCACAGTTCAGATGTGAACTGCCAGTTCTCCTCTAATTTTAAGATACTTGAGGTCCTAGGCCATGTCCTGCTGGTGCTTTTTCTCTAGTGCCCAGTAAGTGCCACACATGTGCCAGGAACCCTGGAACATTACAGGTGACGAGTTTACATTAGCAGAGAGTCAAATATTTCTCTCACCGCCTTCCTTCGCTGATTTTCTGGTTGACTTAACCTCACCTATCTTAATATTTCAATTCTCCGTTTTTTATCATGCTAATATAGATATTTCTGAATAACATCAGGAAAACTTTTTTAAAAAAGTATTTTAACACTTTCTTTGCCTTTGTTTCTCATTTTCATTTCTGGTACTTCTAAAACTTTCCCAACCAAATCTTTACCTTAATTTAAAATTAAAAGAAATTTTTTTCAATGTTTATTCATTTTTGAAGGATAGAGAGACAGAGGACAAGCAGGGATGGGGCAGAGAGAGAGCGAGACACAGAATCCGAACCAGGCTCCAGGCTCTGAGCTGTCAGCACAGAGCCCTATGCAGGGCTCGAACTCCCGAACCGCGAGATCATGACCTGAGCCGAAGTCAGGTGCTCAACTGACTGAGCCACGCTGGCGCCCCACCTTAATTCAAAATTTTGTGTGAAAAAGCCCTTCTGCCTGTAACCATTCTTGCTGCTGCTTCTTTGTTATACTTATTTGAAATACGGTCCTTAGCCTTATGTTGAATTAGGAATACTATTGTTAGGTACTGTGCATTTTGGGAAGCCCCGAGGACTCAAGGCGTGAGCCCGTGGAAGACTTTATCTTCTATGAGATGTTTTTCAGGTGCGGGGCAGAGGCTGTCATTGTAAGGAGTGAGGGTGAAGCTGTATGCCATCTGCAGGGAGAGCTTGGGGAAGTCTCTCGAGCCTGTGGCTTTGGAGAGAAACTGATTGAGGAAGCCAAAGGGGCAAATTAGTAGCGGTATGGAGAGAGGTGGAGAGGTAGATGCCGTATTTGGAAGGGCTTGCACAAATCCCTTTCTGCTAAAGTGTCAGGTCCCCGTGCCCTAACAGACCCCTGTAGGGGTTTGGGATGTGCCTGCCTGGCCTTGATTACACACAAGTCATCCTGGTCAAGGAAGGTGAAATCTTATCCCTGGGTAAGGAGACAGTCTGAAAAGCAGGAAGCAGGAAAGCTGTCGTGTTCCCTGGTGGGATCGCTCTCATTGCAGGGGCCAGTACCCTTACAGCTGATGGCAGAGCTTCTGTAACGAGATGGCAGTGACTTGGGTGACACCGTGCTCGGAGGTTGGTGCTGGCACAGCAGACTGCAGCACACACACACGGTCTCATACTTTGCAAACGTGCACAGTGTCCAGGAGCTGTGTCACTACCAGCAGCGGTAGAGAAAGCTGATGGGTGCCTGCCTCCTCTCACCATTTCTGCCTTTAAGGTGGCGGTGGGGACCTGGACTGAATGCGCTGCAGACACTGGGAGAGGGTTCCCTGGAGGGCGTGTTGCAGACGAGGCTCTGTCCTCATGGGCTCTGGAGGATGACCTTGTTCCGTCAGGTGGGCGTTCCGAGGCCACAAGAAAGAAGGGGATGCTTGTCATTTTGGTTGTTTTTTTCTTCCTTTTGCTTTGTTCCTAGGAGGAAAGAGGTGCAAAACAAGCAGGAGTTTTCAGTGTTGGTCACAACTCGGTATTTACATCTTTTTCTTTCCAGTAGCAAGTTAAGATTAACTGGAAAGGAACAGACGGGGGTGGCAGGAGCCGCCAACTGTAATAAGGGCCCCTGAATTAATAAACATCACGAGAGGACTAATTGGGTATCTGTCGAGTCTTGTGATATTACTTTCATTTTCACCTCACGTGAGTGTTCGTGTGTGTATGTATATGCCTAGGTTTTCCTGCCACTTACTGTATATAAATGTTTCTGCCTCCTGTCCCCAGCATTTAAATTCAGGCAGAAATGGGGTATAGAATCCAAGTTCTGAGACACAGTTAAGTTAAAGTCATTCTGGTTAGTAGCAGAGGGCCTCAGTGGTATCAAGAGAAATGTCAGGAAATTCGACTTTCTACAGCTTTCCCTGATGCTGAGTTCCCCATCCAAGCCCCCAAGGAATCAAATCACAGATCCAGAGTATTAAAATGCCCTCACCTCACAGAAGAGAAAACTAGGAATGGCTATCAAGTTCATTAAAATGAGCTAACGTTAAAGTTTAGTTCCTCAGTCACACTTGCCACGTGTCAAGTGCATCATGGCCGCGTGGGCTACTGGCTGTCGTATCAGCCAGCACAGATTCTAGAATATTTCCATTATCGGAGAGAGTTCCTTTGGACTGTGTTGACCAGAAGATTGCTCCATCATTTCCCCCCAAGTGAGAATTTGAATTTTTTGCCTTATTTGAAAGAAAGAGAACACTTTGGAAGTATAAGTAATATCATTCTGTGATTTCATTTTATATTGTCTTTCATTAAAACAATTCAAAATACCTGAAATATTGGTTTTGAAAACAGTTCAAAAATATACCGAAAGAATCAATAGAAATTTAGAAGTGTAGACAATAGTTGCTTATATCTGACTGAAACAGCAGTTGCTTATATCTCACAATAGTTGCTTATATCTGAACTGAAAACAATTTCAGTTCAATTGTAAAAGAATAAGATTCATCACTTGTATGTGTGTATGTATCTGTGTGTATACACACACACACACACACACACACACACACACACACACATCTATGTATTTATGTAGGTTTATTAAACATGGGGGTAGGAACCAGAACTGAAAAAGCGAAATATTCTAGGCTAATAGCAATAGCAGTAAACATGAATTTGTATACTTTTTCTTGTGAAAATTTCAGTCATACAGAAAAGGAGACATCATTGTACAGTGCATACCCGATGCCCGTCACCTAGTTTAAATAACTTGACATTTTGCCATATTTACTTCACCTTCCTATTTTGTGGCTGAACTACTTTCTCTTCAAGTCAATTACAAACATTAGGGTACTTTAGCCCTTCATGCATGAGTGCATATCTCCAAAAATTGGGATGTTTTCCTGTACAACCACAATACCACTATCACGTTTAACAAAATTAATTTGAATATAGTCTGTAGCAGGGTGTGAGAACATTTATATATTAATCTGTATTTCAGTTTCCCCAATTGTCTATAAAATGTTCTATTTTCTAGTTGATTCACTTGAGGACTCTGCAATTTGGTTCTTGATTTATCCCTTGAGTACAGTGTTACCCTTCTGTCTGTGGTTTTGCTTTCTGTGGTTCCAGTGATCTGTGGTGAGTCCCAGTCCAGAAGCACATGATCCTCTCTCTGCCATATCAGAAGGTCATTAGTAGCCTAATACTATGTTACAGTGTCTACATCCCTCGCCTCACTCATCCCATCGTGTAGGTATTTTATCATCTCAGACTATATTATCATCTAATAATATGGTGAGGAATTATGAATTAGTAAATATGTGTTAATTTGCTTTTAGCTGAGTTTTTTTTTTTTAAGACAGTGCTACTTTTCCTCATCCTTTCAGGAAATTGCAGAGTATATCTAGCAGATTCTTTATTGGCTTGCTTTTATTTTTTTTTAAAACTGAGATTGCCTGTAAGACGTAGACGCCCCTTGCAGTCAACACTTTATTTTCAAGTTCTGCCAATTAACTTCCTCGTGACTTATCTGAGTCTTAGTTTTCATGAGAAATCCAGCTGTGGGATGGAATTCTTTACATTTTCATTCTCTTCTTGGACTTCTAAGTTAATGGTAAGTTTTATATTTGAAAATGATGCCAGTAACAGCTTGAACCGAATTTGAAAGTTGGTTGGATTTCCCCCCTGTAATTATGGAGCGCTCACCCCCAGCTGAAGAGCTGTCCTTTAGTCCTCCCCGCTAATACTCTCCCCCAGGCCTGGAGTCAGTAGCCCCTTGGCCAAGATGTCTGACCAGCCTTGTGTCCGACTGTGGGAACCAGGCCTGAAGTCTAGGTGGCCCACACGTGCTGTAGGCTCTTGGTGGCCCTGCTGAGACCGGTTAGATTTGGAAAGATCTGGCTGACTTATTTTTTAATTTTTAACATTTTCCTCAGTTTTTTATTTTGACATTTTTCAAATTTCCAGGAAATTTGAATATTCAACGAATACAAACATGCACATACATATATACGTATACTTTTCACGTAGATTTGCCAGTTAACGTTTTGCCACGTTCCCTTTTTCTCTATACATTAAAGCTTTTTTTGAATAAGCCGTTGAAAATGCAGATATAACACTTAACCCCTAAATGGTTCAGCATGTACCGCTAAATACATACAACCTTTATACCATTTTTTCCACAATACCACTATTGTACCTAAATGCAATTATAATAATTCTATAATGTCATGCATTATATAGTCTATACTTAAATTTTCTCAATTTTCTCCCAAATGCCTTTATAGCCAGCTAGTTTTGTAGAACTCAGACTATTTGTCTTCTACAGTTATCCCACATTCTGGCTTTCTACTTCCTTGTGATTAGATTTAGAGTATATACAGATAGTTCTCCCATGATATTGTGTACTTCTTGTTCCCTCACACCGGGAGGTACATCGTGAGTTTGTCCCACTATTGATTGTACATCTTATCCCTTGGTTAAAACTAGTAACCGCTAGACCTCTTTATTGTAAAAGGAACTTCTTCCCCGCCTTGTAACTGGCAGGTAATCTCTAGGGTGATACTTTGGATTCATTTGAATATTCCATTCCCCAGTAACCTTTCAGCCAATGATTTTAGCATCCACTGGTGATCCTTGGCTGAAATTGGTGATTACCTTGAAAGTTATAAAACAATGATTTTCTACTTCCGCCATTCCTTCTATTTTTATTTAACTGGTATTCTTTCATACAGAGGCTTTCCTTTTCTCCTCACCCCCTACTTCAGAACTCTGGAAAAAAGAGAAAGCCAGTGACCCTGTGTGTGTGTGTGTGTGTGTGTGTGTGTGTGTGTTCACAAGCACACTCTTCAACATGTACATATTGAGCATGTTACAAGGCATAGTCATTGTTCTTTTTGATGTTCGCGTTGTCCCAGGTATGGCCAGTGGGAGCTCCTTGAAGCTGGCTTCTCTGTCTTTTTGAGCACTTCCTTGTTTTCTGGCACAGGAAAGTGTCTCAGGCTTATTTTATACTTTTCCTGCCTAAGGCCTAACTATTTCTCTGCCATACGCTGTTCCTTGTACTAAGAAATTGTATTTAGAAACTAAGATCTGGATGCTAGGGGCCACCCATTGTTCCTAGAGTTTCATTGCTTCTATGCGCTTTCAGGGGACACAAGTAAAAACTAGTATCTTTTAAATATTAGAGTAATAATGTAGGAAATAATATTTTTTAAAGATCATGAGTGTGTATTGATTTGTCTCATTCAAACTGACATTTCTTTTATATTTGTATCTCCTCTACAGTAAAACTTTGGTCACTGTAAAATTAACATATGTATTTACTTTATGCTATGTAAAATACACATAATATTTCAGAATTTTAGTATTAATATTCCTGACGCTAAGCCTTCCAAATAAAGTTGGGGATTTCTTTGCAATTGTTTTTGTCATTAGAAGTTAGGTTTATTTGTTTATGTCTGCATTAAGTTTTAGAGTTTGTTTTGAAAATTTTAATCTTTAATGTATATGACATATTCACGCTTCAGAGGACTCGTCCCCGTGCCCCTCACCTGCTGCTGCCCACCCCTTAATAGATGATGGTTTTTTTTAGTTTCCACTTTACCTTTCCGTGTGGAAAGAAGCCGATGTATATCCCCCCCCCCCCCCCGTTCCTGTGTGTATTATCTTATTTCTTTTTCTTACACCAAAGGTCACACTCTAAGTACATTTCTTTTGCATCTTGCTTTTACCTGTCTTTTTTTTTTTATGGCTCGAGTGCTTGATGGCAAGGGTGTGCCATCATTTATGCAACCAACCTTGGCGGGGGGTGGGGGGGCGGTGCTGAGTGTTTCTCATATTTTATTGTTATAAATCCATGAATAAGCTGTATGTTGGTTTTGCCTGTGGGGGTGTAGCTTGTAAAGGGATTCACCATGTTTTTTCTTCTAGTACTTGTTTGATTTGATTCTCTGTGTTTAGCCGTCTGACTCATTTGAAGTTTATTCTTGTGTATGCTGTTGGGTTTGCATCCACTTTTATCATTTTCCAAATGGCAGTCAGTTCTCTCAACATCACTTATTAAAAAGTCCACCTTTTCTCCTTCAGAGAAGGAAGGCAGAGGAGTCTCTGGTTTTAGAAAGAAAAAAAGTTCACAAAATGAGCCCTCTGATGTTTGATCTAAGAGTGTCTTCAGTGTCGGTTTTATTGCCAAGAGGCCGAATGGGAGAATGAAGCTCGACCCAGAGTCACAGACGGGCTCCCTAATATAATGGAATTTACAAGCCCCAAATTACAGGCCCCTACTTTCGGGGGCAGAATCTGGTCTAGCACATTTCCTGTGAGGGTGGGCAGAGAGGCCCATCGTGAGAACAGCCTCTCTAAAAGAGCAGCACTGTGTTCCCATGAGCTGCCAGATCATTTAGAGTTCAGATACAGAGCTAATAAGATCCAAGGCCACAGACTTCTCATCCGACACCCTTCAACAGAAATGACAATGCACGTGGTTTGCTTTTCATTGTGAGGAGCGGTGTTGGAGAAGACGACGCTGGAATGAATGGCTTATGCAGTTGTCAAGGTGGCGGCGTACGGGGAGGCGAGGGGCATTTGGAAACGTGGGGGTGAGATTTGTCACAGGCACCGGGGATGTTACTGGCATAGGTTGTGGAGAAGGGCCGGCGTGCTGAGTGACCTGCAGTCCAGGGGAAGGGGAGGGCTGCCTGCACCAGAGCTGTCCCACTCAAAATGCCAGTAGCATCCCCATTGAGAAACAGACATTTAGGAGAACTTGGCTGGAAAAAATGTAGCTTAAAAGCCTCTCACAACTTCTAGGAAGAGTTCAAAGAGTGTCAGAAAACGTCGGGGCTGTCACGGTGGATGAGACTTAGAGCCTGCTCTTTTCGGTGTTCGGTCTTTGATATTTGCACCGCCAGTGGGGAGTTCGAAGGGGTGCTCTTGAGCACAGAGGTTGTAGACGAGTGCCTCTCGTTTGCTTTCAAAAAAGAGAAGTTTGCGGTATCACCTCCGTGTTTCAAAGTTGTTAATAACCAGTTTAATAGTTACAAATTATTTTTCTTTGGGGGGATGTGGATGTGGTGATTTTACTATCCCATTGAAAAGATTATGAGATGAGATAATGTGTATGAAACTCTTAGTTTGCAGTCTGGCATGTAGTAAGCACTCAGTCTCTTGTGTTTATATTAACTGTTAATGAACCTTTGTGTTTTTTCAGAGAGCTATTGCTTACCTTTTTCCAAGTGGTTTGTTTGAGAAGCAAGCCAGGCCAATAATGAAGGTAGTTATCTTAATATTTTTTAAAAATTTCACTTCGGTTTCTATGTTACAGTAATTTATCTAATGTACTTTAATTTATTTTACAGCATCCTGAACAGATTTTTCCCAAACAGAGAGGTAAGTTGGCTCAAGAATGAATGAACAGCTCTTCCCGTACTGCAGTGTTACGTTGCGTATCTGCAGCCGCTCGCACATGTGGAGATGCGCTCCTGTGTCATGGCCATTGTGAAGTCAGCCAGTGATATTTTATACCTAATGAGAAATGACTGCAATTTGCAAACTGTTTTCTTAAAGTAAGTTATATTACAATCAGGTCAGGTTAGAGTTCATGCCTATACTGATGTCATACTAATCGCTTTGCATTCTAATATGCTTTTTTGAGGAAGAGTGGGGAACAGATCTGCTGAAGCCTAATGCAGTTTTTTTTTTTACTTGAAAACTTAAAACTTTTGTTCATTTTGGAAGCATATTTTCACTGAATATAGATCCTCCCCCCCCCCCTTTTGATCTTTCCTTACTTTATTGATATAATTCCATTGTCTTTTGTCTTGCATTGTTTCTGATGAGCAGTTAGCCATCATTCTTGCCTGGCCCTCTGTTTTCTCTGGCTTCTTTTAAGCTCTTCTGTTTATTTTTTAAATGTGTAAAATTAAATCTTGAAGAAGACATACAAACCAGGAAATCATGTATTTACTGTTGTCTAATTTATATTAAAAGCCTGTTCCCCAACGTGGACTGGTGGTAGTTGTCAATTAATTTAAAAAGTACTAAAGCCAGAAATCACTTCTTAAAAACACTTGCTATAAATTTACATTTATTCATCAATCTTTTCGTATAACCCTAGAGGGTAGTTTTCTTTGAGTAGGTATCTGTTTCTCCCTGTTTCTCTGGCATAACCCTGCTGTCGTTGACGTATCATCAAAGTGTTTTAGGTTTGGTTTCCTCACGGTGGAGCAAAGAACTTAGACTTTCCAAGAAATCTGAGTGCAAAATATTTCTTCACTTCTGCAGACTTTTTCTCTAACCACACTGAAGATGGACAAACTTGGTTTTTTGGTAACCTGCCTTTCAGTTTTTCTAAAGCATTCAACTTCGTTTTCATAGATGCGAAAACTCTTTTCTGTTTCCACTCATATTTCATCCGTTTATGTAATACTTAACTCATGTAACTACAGAAGGAGGTACAATTGTAATAAACGGGCTTGGGAACGAACACAACTGACTCTTAGTAAGCATGTAACTCAGCAGCAAAAATGTGCCCGGTAGAGAAGAGCCCGGTAGCCGCAGATGCTCGATGTGCAGGCAGCATTCATTACTCAGTATCTAATTAGAGCTGATTAAATAGAGATTGGTAGGAGAGCAGATATTTCTATAAAAAATGTATTTGCGTTGCCTTGATACTTCTGCTAAGTCTTAACCTGTGTGCAAAGCCAGGCCTTTTTTCATTCTGCTGTTTCCCTTCTCTCTTTGAAATGAGAACTTGTATTTTGAATCCCGTTACAAGTATTAGGGGTCTTTTTATAAATACATTCTGTCTTTTTATATTTTCTCATTTTTTTGACGTGGTTGATTGTAAACTATAACACCAATTCAGTTAATAGCTCTTGGAGACATCATACGTGAAGGCTGTGTTACAAGTACAGGTCAAATTTAAAGATGCAGCTCGCTTTAGAAATAAAACTGCATATACAAGGCATACACACCCAAAAATGTGTTACTTTTTTTTTCTTATTTTTAGTGGCTTGTCTATTTTTCAACCTCACAGGCTCCTCACTTACGTGTCTTCTTCTCTTTGTTCTGTGTATCTCTACTCTTTGCATCTCTTATGCATCCGCCCCTCTGAGGCTGTTTCTTTCAAATCTCACCAGCTTCTCAGTATTAAAAGTTTGTTATTACATCACTTGGAATGCAACACTGAAACTTCTAGAGATCCCTGCAGAATGCTTGTTATTTTGGAACTGTGTCAGTAGCAGTAGGATTTTATTACACTGCAGTTAACTGTATTTAAACAGGACTCCTTGAGAATTAGCAAATTTCCTTTTGTCACCTACCTACCAGTGTTGCTGTACTTTGTAAACATAGGCAAACTGATTTTTTTATGTTTAAAAATACCAGGGAAATTTAGATTTGACTAGACTATGATGTTTGGAAAGTGCCACCTCTTTATTAAAAGATGGAAGCTTCCAGATTGAGTTAACATAAAAATCCTGCTCTGCTGTTACAGGCAAGTGATAAAAATATCGGAAAAAACAAAGATATATACCAGATTGGTGACAGGCTCAAGGAATAGCACCTAATACTAGATGAAATGGAATTCAAGGAGGTCGGGGAATGGTTCGATGAGACAAGAATGTTAATTTATATTGATAGGATCTAATATCCATTAAGTGGTTTTGACGACCATGAACCTTTTTGTACCAAGCATTTAGCATTGAAATGTTCATAGCAAAAGCTGTTAACTAAGGCTCTAAAGAATTTGAATAACACAGCATGATTTTATAGCTACACATACAAGTACAAAGAATACATTTTTCTGTATGGATGCTAATGGAATATTAATAGAATTATATAGGTCATAGAGAAAAATCTAACAAATTCCAAGAATTTATATAGATTAGATTTTCTGACTTAAAATCAACAGAACCATAAAACTGTTGGATTAAGGAGGAAATCCAAATTGAGATTACAGATTATTTAGAAATGTAGAACAACGAGAACGGTTCATAGCAAACCCAGTGGGATATGGGCAGGTGTTATACAGAGGCAAACATGTATTTGGCAGACATTAAGAAAGACTAGAAGTAAATGAACTAAGTATTCAGTTCAAGAATGCAGGAAAAGAACTCTATTGAAGGAAGAAATTTGAAAGAAGAGGTAGGATAAATAAAACCAACTGGTTCTTCGAAAATTGATCAACTTCTGGCAAGTCTGGTCAAGGAGAAAGGAAAACATAAAAGGACAGTATTAAAATTTTTAAATAATATTCAGAGCGTATTATTACAGTGTAAGATTGTTTTTGGGTAGCTTTATTCTAATTTGAAGAGTATCCTAATTAATAAAAATGACCAGTATTTATCGAAACATAGAGCAAGTCAGGCCCAGCTCTTAGTGCTTTGTATGTATGTCCTCCTAATCTTCACAACAGTCTTGTTAAGTAGATACCATCGTGTTCCTCATCTTACAGACGAAGGAATTGAAACACCAAGGACACACAGCTAGGAAGCGACTGAGGCAGAATGTGCACAGGCCCCAGCAGTCGTTGCTCCAAAACACTGCCACACCCCACTGACTCTCACACAGGTAGTTTAAAGAAAAATATGATTCCCCAAATTGTCCTAATCAGGAGAATACTGGTTAGACTCAAAGCTAGAGAAGTCACAGGTAGTCAGAGAGGAGCAAAGTCCAGAAGTTCTGTCCGTGAGGTCTATCATACCTTGGCTAAAGCTTGAACTTTTTAACATGTTACAGAGCAGAAAAAAAGAATGAAAGCTTGCAGAGTCACTTTAAAGGCTCACACAATTATTAGATCTAGACATGAATTGCATAAATACCTGTAGTCTGTTCTCACTAAATAAAATGATAGCAAACCAAATAAAGCATTGTATGAAAAATGTGCCAGAACCTTTTTATCCCCAGGAATATAAGGATGGCTTAATATTAGGAATTTATTAATGTGTTATTTGAGTCAGGGGAAAAAACATTTTCATAGATGAAAAAAGGTAATTTAACAAAATTCAGCGTTTTGGGTTTTTTTTAACGTTTATTTTGGGAGAGAGAAGGAATGTACGCATGCATGAGCTGGGGAGGGGCAGAGAGCGAGAGAGAGGGAGGGAGAATCCCAAGTAAGCTCCTTGCTGTCAGCGCAGAGCCTGACCCGAGGCTTGATCTCACACACTGTGAGATCGTGACCTAAACTGAAACCAAGAGTGGGATGCTTAACCGACTGAGCCACCCAGGCACACCCAGCATTTATTTTTTGATGAAACTCTTAAACCGCAACTAAACAGAAACTTTCTCAGGTTGAGAAACAGAAACACATTAAATTAAAAAAACCTGTCATTGGATTCCTTTACCTTAAGTTCAGAAATAAGTATGTGTCCACTTGGCCCTGGTACTCGGTATTGTTTTGAAAGGCTTGAGCAGTAGGGTTAAAAAAGGCACTGAAATTAGGAATAAGTCAATTATTTATAGAGGTTAGGACTGCCCACTTAGAAAATACAAAGCCACAAACTTAAAAACTACATTAGATTTACAGTAGAATATCATTACTTAAATATCTGAATATTGGAAACATTCAAATTATCAATTATTCTAATTTTTGAAAATGATACTCTGTTACAAAAACATACCGCAGCATCAGTGAAGGATGAAATGCTAAGCATGCAGAGATGATATGAGCATCCTGCCAGTTGATGACGAGGTGGTCAAAACCACACAAACCAGTGTGGAATGGAGCGTGAGGATGATCTAATAAGTAACATGATGGTCTCATTGGTAACAAATAAATTGCGATTTTTTTTTTCTCTGCTTGTATGTATTTTGGTGGACAGGAGCTGTTTTAAAAACACCGAATTGCAACATTACAAATAAATTCATGTCTATGTGTACACATACAAAAATATGTGTCTGTGTGTATTCTATTTTTTTAAATATTTTTCTTCTGTATACTTCTTACTCATCTTTGTTCTAATCTTCCATCTATAATTAAATTGTTAAAGGCTGCCCATAACTCCTTTTGCTAAAGTTTCCTTTGTCATCTCTTGATTGAAAGGAGTTCGTTTTCTAGTCGATTCTTCAAAGAGGGCTCGTAGATACAAAAATTTTAGAGCTCTTATGTGTTTAAATTGTTTTCCTATAGCCTTGATACTTAAGGACAGCGAGGCTGGAGGGAAAAATCTTTGGTTCACGCTTTCTTTTCTTGAGTTTCTTGAAAGTGCTGCTCTGTTGTTGCTTTGCTTTGGCTGTTGTTCTTGAGAAGTCTCATATCAGTCTAGTTATCTTTCCTTAGGAGTCATTTAACCTCTTCCCCTGGTGGTCCTAGAGATTCCTTATGTTTGTTTAGTAACTTTATGAAAGTATGTCATTGAATTGACTAGTAAAGGTTAGCTTACTGTGCTGCTGATGAGCTCTTTCAGTATGTAGATTCTGGTCCTTTACATCCAAAAAGTTTTATAGATGTTAGTTCTGTTCCATTTTTTTTTTTTGGTCCTTTGGGTCTCCAATTATATAAATGTTATTCCTTCTTTGGTTGCTTCCCACATCAGTCGTGGTCTGTCTGTCTGACTCCTCTTCTTCCTTTGTCTCATTTTCATTTTCTTGATTGTTTTTCTACTTTTTCCCCCAATGTCCTTTATTATATTTTAATCTAATTCTTCTTTGAGTAACGTATAAGTCAGTCTACATTTCTGATGATTTAAATTTTTTTTTTTAATTTTTATTTATTTTTTGAGAGAGACAGAGACAGGATGTCAGTGGGTTAGGGGCAGAGAGAGAGAGGGAGACACAGAATCTGAAGCAGGCTCCAGGCTCCGAGCTGTCAGCACAGAGCCTGACACGGGGCTTGAACTCACAAGCTGTGAGATCATGACCCGAGCCGAAGTCGGACGCTCAACTGACTGAGCCACCCAGGTGCCCCTACATTTCTGATGATTTTAGCTTTTTCTTCTGTTTCTTCTCTGATTAAGTTGTTTCATTTCTTTTAGTTTTTTGTCCATTATGATCCCATGTTTCGAAGATTTGATTCAGGGTATGTTCCAGTAAACCCAAATGCTTGTTTGAGGATACTTAATTCAGTTTAGAGTGTTGCATTACACCCTTTCCTTCTGTTTTGCCTTTGGTTTGGGTAACATTTTATTCTGTATACCTCTTACTCATCTTTGTTCTAATCTTACATCTATAATTAAATTATTAAAAGCTGCCCATAACTGCTTTTGCTACAGTTCCTTTGTCATCTCTTGGTTGAATGGAGTTCATTTTCTAGTAGATTCTTCAAAGAGGGCTCATAGACACAAAATTTCTTGAGCTGAACATTTGGATTATTCTCATTTTCTGTTTTAACTTTGTAGCAGTCTTTAAAAAATAGATGGAAATAGGTGTCTGCATTTCTGTGGACAGAAGTGTCCTATTTCTTAATCCACTCAACGGAATTAAAAAAAAAATTGTATCCATAAGATGACAGAATTGGGTCAAGACTTAAAAAGTTCATTATGAATTAAGAGATTTAGATTCTAGAATAGAACTAAAGTGGCTAGTTGAAGGATAAACATACAACTATCAAATAATGGGTAAGATTATACCAGTAAGTCACAAGAAAAGCAAAGGAGAGAGATCAATAAACTATTTTAAAATTCAGAACTTCTGAATTGGAAAAAAGACACTATAAATTTAAAAAGCAACTAGAGTGCCTAGGTATCTCAGTTAAGTGTCAGACTCTTGATTTGGGCTCAGGTCATGACCTCACGGTTTATTAGATCGAGCCCCACATCAGGTTCTGCCCTGACAGCATGGAGCCTGCTTGGGATTCTCTCTCTTCCTCTCTTTTTGCTCCTCCCCACCCCCTCAAAATAAATAAGCTTAAAAAAAAAAAAGGAAAAAAAAGCAAGCAACAAACTAGAGAAAATTTGAAACAAGACAGAGGTCTGTTATCTAGAATAAGTACTCTTAAAGTTAAAAACAGCTTAAGAGAAAAATAGTCGATTCATTAATGAAAATACAAGCAACCAGTAAACATAGGAAACTATCAGATCAGAAACCATGCTCTATAAAACAATGAGAAGAAACCATTATCCCTTATCAGATTGGAAGCTGTAAGTATTATGTGTCGGCAAAAAACTAGAAACAATCTAAATGTTCACCAATTCAGGATAGCTAACTAAACTGTCAGAATCCTACTGTGGAGTAATATGCTGATGATCGAGAGAGGTAGTTCTAGTTGTGTTAGTACAGATAAGACACAGTGTTGGGTGAGAAAAGCAAGTGAAAATGCTGTAGTATTGTCTTAGTCCATTCAGGCTACCACATACCAGGTGGCCTACAAATCACAGAAATTTATTTCTCCCAGTTCTAGAAGCTGGGAAATCAAAATCTCACTCTAGTGAAGGCCTGCTTCCTGGTTCATAGACCACTGTCTTTCCCTATGTCCTCACATGGTGAAAGGACCAGGGATCTCTGGGGTTCTTTCTGTGAGGGCACTCCTCATTCTATTTATGAGGGCTTTGCCCTTATGACCTGATTACCTCCCAAAAGCCCCACACTGAGATACCAGCACATTGAGGATTAGGTTCCAACATGAATTTGGGAGGCAGGGGAAGACAAAGAGTCTATAGCAAGTACGTAGGGTAAATACAGCTTAATATCACTCATGTTTTTAAAAAAAACATGCAGACAGTTCTATTTCAGTAGGTGTGTGTATATATATGTATGTGTGTGTGTGTGTGTGTGTATACACACACACACACACACACACACACATACTGAGAGAGTCCAGAGCTGTAAACTTTAACCTTGCCTCTGGCAAGAGAATTCTAATATTTAATCTGTATGAGAGGAGTGAGTAAAAGAAATGTTCAGAGGGAAATTTATAGCATCAAATGCATATGTTAGAAAAGAAGATCTAAAATCACTTATCTAAGTTTCCATCTTAGGAAACTAGACAAAGAGCAAATTAAATCCAAAGTAAGTAAAGGAAAAAGAATGATAAAAATTACAGCAGGAGTCATTGAAGTTGAACACAGGAAATCAGTGGAGAAAATCAACAAAAGCGGGTTCTTTGATCATAGATTGTATACATCCGTTTTATGTTATCGGTAAAATCGATGAGCCTCTAATCAGGCTAACTAAAAGAAAGGAGCGAGGATACAGATTACAAATACCACAACTGAAAGAGAGGATACCACTACAGATACCAGGACATTCAAAGGATAATCAAGGAATACTATGAACAACTCCATACCTACAAACTGGATAACCTATGTGAAACGGACCGATTCCTTGAAAAATTCAATCTGCCAAAACTTACTCCGGAAGTAGACACTTTGAATAGGCCTATGTCAGTTAAGAAAATTGAATCAGTAATTAATATCCTAGAAGACCTTGGGTTTGGCCATGGCTTTTTATATACAACACCAAAGGATAAGCTGGATTCCATTAAAATTAAAATTGTCTGCTGTGAGAAAGACACTGTCAAGAGAATGAAAAGCCACAACGAGGTTGTAGAAAATATTTGGAAAAGACCTATCTGATAAAGTACAGTTACCTAAAATACACAGAGAACTCTTCAACTCAACAGTAATTTCTTACTGTTGATGACCCAATTTAAATACGAGCCTAAGTTCTTAGTAGATACCACAGAAGATCTATGCGTGGCACATAAGCATATAAAAAGATGCTTCGCATCAGCGAAATGCAAATTAAAGCAACCCTAAGATACCACTACACACCTTTTAGAATGGCCAAAACCCGGAACACTGACATTATCAAATTATGCCAAGGATGTTGAGCAGCAGGAGCTCTCGTTCTTCGCTGGTGGAAATGCAAAAATGGGACAGCCACCCTGAAAGATATAGTTTGGTAGGTTCTTACAAAATTAAGCATCCTCTTCCCCTGTGATCCCAGCAGTTGTATTCTTTGGTATTTATCCAGAGGGCTTGAAAACTTAACACCACACAAAAACCTGCATACAGATGTTTAAAGCAGCTTCATCTGTAATTGCCCAAACTCGGAAGTAACCGAGATGTCCTTTGGTATGTGTATGGATAAACTGTGGTAGGTACAGACAACGGAATATTATTCAGCACTTTTGAAAAGAAAGGTGCTGTCAAGCCTTGAGGAGACTTAAATGCAAATTACTGAGTGAAAGAAGCCAGACTGAAAAGGCTACCTACTGTATGATTCTAAGTATAGGACATGCTGGAAAAGGCTGAACTATGGAGACCGTGAAAAGGTCAGTGGCTCCTGGGGATTGAGGGGAGTATGTGGAGCACAGAGGATTTTTAGGGCATTGAAACTACTCTATGATATTATACTGGTGGATCCAGACCCCACTGAGTATACAACACCAAGAATGAACCTAATGTAAACTATGGCCAGACAGAGTACGTTCACTTGTAACAAGGATACCACACTAGTGGGGGGGGGGGGGGGATGTTTATAATGAAGGTGGCTATGCATAGGTGGGGGCAAAGATAGTATATGGGAAATCTCTACCTTCCTCTCACTGTTGCTGTGAAATATTCTAAACCAAAAAGTCTACTAAGAAAATAGTGAAAGGAGAGTATATTGTGTAAAGTTAATTTTATAGAAAACATAGTTAAATGAGGGAGGGGGCAGTGTCCAGAACAACAGAAACTTAAACACAGACACAAGTTAACAAAAACATGCAAGAGATTTATGTTGAAAATTATGCAGCTTCAAGATCATAAGTGAAAATCTGAATAGCTGGGAAGAAAGACTTCATGTTGCTGTAAGGAAAGATTGCAAGGTTGCTTCTTTTCAAAGTATTAATTAGCGTAATTTTCATCAGAGTCCTGGTAGGACTTTGGGGGAAACTCAGAAACTTTATTCGAAAGAGTAAATGTGCAAGAAGCAGCGAGAAGTGTTGAAAAAGAAATAAGAATAATGAAGGAAACTTACCCTACCAGCTATCAAAATGCAGCAAAAGCTTCTTTGAATCGTGTGGGGTAGTGGTGCAGTATTCTGACAGACAGACCAGTGGACCAGATTAGAGGACTCAGCGTCGGCATGCTTGTTGATGTGAATTCTAAGACAGTTTTTCAATTTTAAGATCTTTGACAGCGGGATTCATTTTACAATTAACGTAAACTATGATGATCGGCTTTTTTTCCTTCTCTCTTTATAGAACATACAGGATAGGGCATCTTAAAATCTGGGACATCTTTAGATTGAATGAAATATCATGAAATCAAATATATATACATGCATGCACATACATACGCACTCACACTCATGAAATGAGACCCAATTCAGAAACCCCTCCAAGTTTTACAGTAGAGTCGTATCTGCAGCCATGAGATTTATCTTTCTAGGGCACATTCTGACTTGAATGCTTTAGCGACACAGTGAAAACGGATTGCAGAGTAAAGTTCTAAATCTTGGAAGATATGCAGGATTTCATGAAGTCTATGAAAATGATGTGGGAGAAGTATTTAATCATCCATAGCCATTGACAAATAAGAATTTGGTTTTCTTTTTCAAGCTGAGATCCCTATCAAGACTTTCCTTCATAATTTATTAGAAATTTTGGTCTTCATTTTACGTATGTTCACTTAAAGTGGCCTATGTGTAATGTCAGCTATCCTCAGAAGACAAAAATATCCTACTTATTGTACAGGTGGTATTTCAACAAAGCATAGTATCAGAAGAGTAATGGGATAATGACTCTTTGCTGGACAAAGTAATAACTTGGATTTCTGCCTCACGAGCACAAATTTCATAGAGGTGAAATTTCTGCACATGAAAAAAATAAAAATTCCAGAAGAAAATATAGGAAAATAGTTTTTAGGAAGCCAAAGTCTTGGGGCGCCTGGGTGGCGCAGTTGGTTAAGCGTCCGACTTCAGCCAGGTCACGATCTCGCGGTCTGTGGGTTCGAGCCCCGCGTCAGGCTCTGGGCTGATGGCTCGGAGCCTGGAGCCTGTTTCCGATTCTGTGTCTCCCTCTCTCTCTGCCCCTCCCCCGTTCATGCTCTGTCTCTGTCCCAAAAATAAATAAAAAACGTGGAAGCCAAAGTCTTGAAGCATGCTCGCTCAATAGGATTGATGTTGTCCCTGAGGTGGCATAAAAGGGTGCATAGGAGGTGAGAAAAGTCTGAGCTGTTACAATGTTTATGGTCCTCCAGAGGACCACCATGTACATCAACAAATATGCAGTGTATTTGTGGTATTGAAATTTCATGGAGACAGAGGCAGTTAGAGCGGGAAATGTCTAACAAGACTTCTTAGTAGAGGTGATAGTGAAAAACAGTCAAGAAATGGTGCCATGGAGGAAGTGACTGTGTCACACGTGCTATGTTTCACACATGCTATATGTACACATGCTATAGACACACACATATATGTACATTTTAAACTTACTGGTTATGAAAGACCTGTAAACCAAATTAAAAGGTGGGTGACAGATTGGGAGAAAAGAGTTTTCAACTTATGTAATGGACAAAGGAGTGTACCTTTAACATATTGGTGTTCCCACAAATGGTTAACCAAGAAACAACTCAGTAGAAATAAGGGCAAAGGGCGTGGAGTTAGGTTTGGTTTATGTAGTGCAGTGACTCCATTCCTTAGTTTATTTGGTGTTTATTAGATGTGAATGACCATCTGTATTTCAAAAGGAATTACACATAACACCTTCAGGGGCCCCTTCTGTTTTAGACGTTTAAACTCTCAGAGGTATGTCACCACAGAGTTGGAACAAATAATGTGGCATGGAAAAATCCATTTAGTGTTTTCCTTTGTTATAGTGTGCTTTTTCCTAATGTCCTGAATGTACGATGTCATTGACTTTATCCGTTTTCCTTTTAAGGAATATGGGGGCGTACTGTATTTACAGCCAAACTTAAATTTTTTTGTTCTAACAAGAAGATTTGGGCTATTTTATATGTGTTTATTTAAAACAAGTTCTAGAAATTCTCATGGTGAAATATATAGGAATATGTTACCAGATATAAACGTTGTTTTATGTTAACGAATATGGAATTTTAAATATCCTGAATATTTACATGTTAAACATGCTGAACTACATATTAAAATACTATATATTAATGCTGTTTTGTTATTTTAAAAGTTAATCGGAATTATAGACATGTCTTACCTTCAGTTAAATACAGCTCTTTGAGCTCTCTCCGTGTATATTTTTATTTTTGTTTATTTTTTTTCCATCTGGCTTTTCATTAGCAATCCAGTGGGGAGAAGATGGCCGTCCATTTCATTTTCTCTTCTATACTGGCAAACAGTCGTATTATTCACTAATGCACGTAAGTATATTACATTTATGATTAGTGATATGAACCGTAAGGTAAGTGACTAATTATATCAGAGATTAGTCAGCTTCAGAACTTACCTTGTATGTTTCCTATTGAACTAAAACTAAGACGTCTAGAGGTAAGGCAGTGTGTTGAAAAGCTTTATATTTTATTAATTCGTTTTTGCTAATGGTAAACATCACAGAATTTATATAAGGGCGGTTTGACCTTCAAAGGCTGTTACTTCCAAATTAAGATCATTTTAGGGGATAGGTGCTCAGCTCAGTAATAAGGCCCGCGTGTGCGTCGAAGGTAAACGGCGAAGCAGGAAAGGGGACAAGTATATGCTGCTGTCAGGGGCTGTAAGGCCTTTACCGTGGGAGAGAGTCCAATTGTTGTCTGTGCTTTTTGTTTATTCGTACATAATTTTTGCTTTTCAGAAGCGAAGGCAGTGTAGGAATCTAGAATTTGTGACTCCACAAGACCTAAGAAATGATTTTATTACATTTTGACTTGCAACCGCATTTGAGTGTACTGGGACCCGCTTTTATTTTGTTTCAGAGCTAGAGGTGTCTGATGGCAGATTTGGGAAGTCCCTAGGGTACCACGAATGAAAGGCCTGGATGCTAATATCCAGTTTTCAACAGCAGAACCCCTTTCACCGTAAGAACACGATGTCAAGTTTTATTTTCTTCATTATGTGATTTTTAAAAGTTGCGAAAACATTCACCGGGCTTCCCCCGTCCCCCGTCAGATTTCAGGTTGCTTGACTCCCAGGCACACATTCACTCTGCTGTTTCAGGACGCCCCGGTGTTTATTTGTGCGCCACAAACCCCAGGACAAAAATCCCCCCTTGTCAGGTACATTTATTTCTTGGGGAAAAAGAAAAAAAAAGAAAACCTTCTTTTCGCTCTTTGTTGACCTTGGGCAAATGAGCTTCTTGCCCTGGCAGAAATGAAATGAATGATAAATGTAGAGGGTGTCTTTGCTGAGTAATGGAGCCGCGGCTGGCGCTCCGCCGAGCTCCTCCGCGCCGCCCGAGGCTGCCCGAGGACCCCTGCTGTTCATTTAAATAGGTATGTCAAATCTGCCTCCCAACGCCGCTGGTTTGATCTGTGGTAATATTTGTGAAGGTTCCATATGGACTTGAGCCCCCTGCAGTGCTAAGAAATAATGTACAACGCTTCATGGTGCAGACGCAAATTTTCTCTGAAAAGGGATGCGGTGCCGCGTTTTAGCTGTCGGAGGGGATGATGGAGCTGACGCGCTCGGCCTGTCAACTTGTTACACGGATGGGTTGCACGCAGCGAAGCTGTGGAAAATCTGTGCCTTTTAACTTTTCTACTTAATCACGGTTGTAGCATTGCCTTTAGACTGTATGCTACATTAATTCTCTTCCTGCCTTCTGCCTTTCATCCCAAGTTTCACGGAAAAAAGTAAAGCATGCAGGTCTTGTAGAGGAGCCTTATCAAACAGCTGTCATCTGACAAGCCATTTGCATTTGTTTGGGCTGAAACTGAGCGACCCAAGGGCAAGATATTTTGTTGCATTCCATCATAATGAAGAAATTACACATTGCAAAAGAGGCCCAACTTTTATTTTGGCTGCCGTGTGTGTTTTGGGAAGGTACCGCTCCAGAAACCGGTCGGTTTCTCCGTAGATGAAACACTACCATAGTCTGACTCCAAGGTCGAATTACATTAATAAATGTGTTTTTTTGGTTGTTTTTTTTGTTTGTTTTTTTCTTTTTGAGTAATACAGTTTGTGTCGCAGAGAGCAGAGTTCTTTGGGCTTTTCTGTGTCAGTTAAATTCAGTAGTTTCGGTCCGGTTTATTTCGTCGGGGGGTTTGACTCCCCTCGCAGCGTGGGGCTTCGCTTACACCCGCGAATCACAGATCTTCGGGCTTAACTTGAGCGTTTAGTTCAGCTAATTAGTAAAACCTTGTATCTCCCAAACTTTCGCGAATGGAATTTTAAGGTGAACTTCTGTAGGGAAGAAAGGATAAATGCTTTCCTAAACATACGCCAGTCACTTCAGCGTCATGTGTGGCCAGTTTTATTATGAATTCACAACTGCAGTCCTACCAGCCTCGTTTTCCAGATCATGCCAGATACCCTTTGTTGCTTTGAAACAGTACGTGACTGAATGAATACTCACTGACTGGCCACTTTACAGAAGTGGTTCTGTGGGGGAAGGCCGCACTGGGTATAAAGTAAAAGGTTCCAACTTGAAGCCGCTTCGTGTGTTTGCCGGCTCCTTTGTTCTGCCTTCTCTTGGAGGGGGATGGATGGTGTTCCATTCTGTGGGAGAGCGAGCCCCGTGCTGCTGTCCCACGCATCAAGGACTTGGCCCCCAGAGACCAAGGCAGGCACTAAACACTTGGAAATGTATCGTCGTCGTTACCGTGTCCCTTTGGTGTAATTTCTTACCATGTGACCAGGTAAAAAGACCCTAAGCCAGTCTCGGTTTTCATCCTTGGCCAACTGTAATTGTGTGAGGCATGGCAGTCAAAACAAAGCAGAAACAGAACTCAAAAAAACCCCCCACAGATCTAGATCCTGTATGCAGTTCTGCCAGGGACCTTTCTGACATCAGTTAACCTTTTTATCGTCTGTAATAATGCCGGTTCCTCTTTTGAGTATTTGGTCGCCGTTTGTATGTGTATGAAGCTTATCTATTACCTTACAGCGGCTAATACGAGAGAGTCCTGGTGTGGCTTACGGTGAGGGAGAACATATAATGCTTTAGTGAACACTGTCTCCCACTGGCCTATCATTAGTCCATCCGGGCTTTGTGGAGAAGCGGGAGGATTTTGAGGGAAGATGAGGACGAGAAGAAAGCAATTTATTGTTCCCAGAAGTGAAGCATGATAGGAAAGCGTAAAGTGGAGGAAACGTGCCGATCCGTGGCAGTCTCAGACTTTGTAGATGTGTTTTACGTTCTAAAGGATGTTACCCCCTTCGTTGGAACTCCCTTTTTCCTACGGAGACAATGTATGTCCTCAGGTTCCTGGGAAAGTCAAAAAAAAAAACAACACTTCTTTTACCCAGTAGTGAATAAGGTGTACCTATGTAATGCAAAAAGTATAGAACAGTACAAACAGGTCGTGTCTTAAGCAGTAAAAAGTGGTTTAAGGAAGAAGAAATAAGACACTCAGGGAGTTTCTCCAAGGATGGTTGAGTACTGAAAAGGGAGCTCCACGCTTGCTTGGCACTGGCTCATCGGTCTTTTTTCACCCAAAATGGATGGCTTTCCATTTCCTTAATAGCCATGTGACGAGTAGCACTTGTATACTTTTCAGACATGATTTAGAGTTTCAGTTTAGGGTTTCAGCCGCGGCAAGAGGAAGCAAAGGGAGAATGAGAGAACTTTCCTGAAACAGCCAAGCCCAAGTGTAAAGGAAAGGGAAGAGTTTTTAAAGAGAATACACGTGTTTGTGCAGAAAAGAAAATGCTGTACCGTGGACCGACTGAGCTGGGAGTAGCCGAGGGCTAGATGAGGAGGACCGCGTGTACATAGTTAAGGGACGGGCCGGAAGGGCGGTCTGCCTTTGGGTCGGCCAGCCTGCCGGGGCTACGTACCCCTTGTCCACAGCAGCCGGAGCCTGGCCAGGCCGACCGTGCTGGTGGCAAAGAAGGCTGGACCCATGAGCAAGACAACTGCACCTGCAGCCTGGACAGTCATGGTCGAGTTTGGGCAGGGCCTTTAATTGTAGGGAAATGTGAATTCCGGGTCACTCGTTAATGCAGACACACGCTTTTGAAAAATTTTAAGTTCGCTCACTAAAAGTGAGTTGAAAACTATTTAAATTTCATTACGGGAGGTGATTATTTGACTCTGAAGTGGGAACCCTCTGTAAAAGATGATTCGTTAAGTCCGGGCGTGTCTACTGCAGCCTTTCCCAAAGTGGTTGCTGAGAAACACAAGTTATCAACTATTCGTCATGAGAAAGGTTCTGAAACTGAGTGAGTTTGGCAGTGCTGGGTATTGCACCCTGGGGAGCTCTAACAAGGAGCTACGTGACAGCACGATAAAGTCCTTCAGTAAAGAAACCTGTTGCAGTGACCCACTGCTGCTCAAACAATGGGTCACGAACCCTTCCTACCCACAACACCTGTTAACGCCCCATGAGACCAGTACTTGGGAAAGGTGGCACTGATGTTGCAAACAGGTGTCAGATACATTAGGCATTTGCTGAACTTTGACAGGAGCCCCCTCACCCCAATTTTTAAGATACGATTGTGCATCTCTAAAAACGGCTCTGGGAATTGTGCATCTTATAGAAACCTCATGTTCAGGACTAGTTTAGAGTAAACAATGGATGATTTTCAAAGTATTTCTATAAATTGAAGGAATTACATGGCCACATAGGGAATTTGTACCCAAAAAAGTATGAAACTAAGGAATAAGTAGATCATTATGTATTTAAACTATTCTGCTGAAGTGAAAAAAAAACAAAAGGTTAAAATTTGAAAGAAAACCAAGTAATTCTAATCCTGATAACTTATGCATAAATGGGATTCATTTGCCTTTTGAAGGAAGGCTGACTTATTTAGAAATTCTCTGGTTTATTTTAAATGACTTCAGTAACCTTCTGTGTTCATAAAGCGCGAGAACAGCAGCCCCAGAAGCATGCGGCTTCATTATGTGAAGATTCCAGACTCCCAATAAGCCAAAGTCCTGGGCACTTAGTACGACAAAATTCTCACGTCGTTTACATCTTCTTTGTAACCCTGTGGTGAATATTTAAAATTTTTGATATAGTGTCCTTATCTTTGAAAATGGAGTTAAAATAGTGATCCTTCTCACAGTGAGGTATTATGAAAGAACTCCTTTAAAACTATGCCAAGTGCTGATTTTTAAAAAGCTCCGGATTGGTGCTGACATTATCTCTGCATGCTCTTTTAAGACTCTGTAGCCCTATTGTGTTAACAGAGTGATAGCAAGGGTCTAGGGTAGTATGTCACCTGGAATATTAGGTAAATAGCAGTAACTGTGACAAATGAATTATATATTATGTTTGTTTCATTTCATTTTGTATATGCCAATAGCCAAAAAATGGAGAAGATTGCTAGTTAGGGAATTGAATTCTCTGTGGGTTTTTTTTTAAACAACATATTTAAGTTGGTTACTTTTCTGTTATTTAACTAGTATCTAAGACGGTAATTACTATTAGTTTATTATTGTATGTATCAAAATACAGTTGACTTCCTATACCACCCCCACAAGAAATTTTTATTTGTTTACCTTGCCTAAAATTGGAATTTCTACATGATTAATACAGCCAAAACAGATTTTAGAAGGATACTAAAAACCATATTGCTTATGCTCGGGGAGGGCTTGGTTTAAGTATCCTTTTTCTGCAACCTGAGCATCTGGTATTTTCAAATTAGGCACCTTCTAAATTTGACTCATACATTATGGAAATCTGATGACACGAGGGGTGGATAGGCTTGCTTTGATTTTATGAAATATTAATCATAGCTGTGATTAATGATTCAGCATTTCACATCTGGGTTATTCCTGTCATATTTGAAAATTATACTATTAAATACAGTATATAAACTTAGTGTAGGTGGGGTCACTCTGATTCTCTAGTGTCCTTTAAAAATTAAGTGGAAACTTAACAATATACCAGAAGCTACCAGTGATAATCTGTGATGTTGACAGTTCCTGGCATATTTTATACCCTCAAGGATTTTTAGATACACGTTAGTACACATCTCTTCAGGGAGCTGAAGCTATACAATCTACTTTCCAGAGAGCTGTTGTCTCTAACTAACCAAGATAGAATCTCAAGAGCGGTTTTATTATATAGAGAAGAGAAAGAATAAATAGAAATGGTACACCAGTAAAACTGTTTCAATTGTTAGACTCTTGAATGCCACACCTCCCTCCCCCCGGCCCCCCGCTGTCACTTCTTGACCGTTACTACAGGTCAAGCGCTGTGCTAAGTACTTGACATGTGTTTTCCTGTTTGAAGAAGTATATGGGGTGGTGTAATGAGAATCGTGTAAATCGATGGGTTACAACCATCAAAGTATAAGCATCTGCCCTAAATGAATAGAATGTACCGTCTTTGAAATTTGGCATGTACTTTTCATGGGTGTTTTTTTCATATTACACACTTTTTGTCTGATTATTTCACTTGGACTATTTAACAAATTATTATGGAGCTAAATATAACCCTGGAAGGTAATAATAGTATAGTGAAAAAAAAATGGGAAGAAGAGTATGGGCCTAAAAATTGACCCAGAGTCACTGGAAAATGGTGGTGACTTTAGCAGCCTACACACTGACTTGAAATTTGACTGTGAGGCAGGCCTATTATTATTATTATTATTGCCTTAGTTATTACAGAAAATAACAAAAGAGCCTTACAAACAGGGAGGGCATCGTTATTACTATTGTTGGTGTTCTCTTGGACAATTTTTTTAGCTGTGTTTGAAAGATACAACGTGTCTGACTTACGTATTCTCAGAATCTCCAGACTCTGGAGCAGACCAGAGAGACTGGCGCCACCCCTTTCCCAGACGCCGAGGTGCGGCAGCGTGGCTCATGTCCTGCCTGCTGACGGGTTCGTGCCAGGTGCACGGGGAGGTGCTCTCGGCACCGTGTCTGTTCTGCTTCGTACAAGTGGGGCAGGATTCGTTTTGTAGGTTGTCGTTTCTTCCTTTGGTTTACCTGTTCCTTTATTGACCTGTTCAGAGCACTTGAGAATTACTTTCTAGAAACAGTTGCACAGAAATGATTCTGATATGGTGGTATCCAGCTGGGGTCACAACCCAGTATCTTAGCCTTTTAAAGTGAGTTAAAAGCACCCGCAGCACAAACAGTCAAATGAGGCTTCGCCATAATTCTTGCGAGAGAAGTGGTAGACTTTTGTTGTAAGTTGAGTAGCAGGCACACATGCTACACGTGGGTGGTTCACATTTGCCTTTGCTTTCTTTGGGGTAGACCGCTGTAGTTGTGCCGCTACAGGTGATACGTTTGTACTTCGGATGTAGTTGTAGACATTGTTACACTTAATGTGCACACTAGAGTACGATTAACTGATTTTGTCCCTTCGCTGTATTATGTTGAACTAGACTCTTGGTACTTCTAGCGTTCACATCCAACCTGCAGTGTATTATCACTTGGGCTCATCATTAAAACAGGTCGCTGGGGGGCGCCTGGGTGGCTCAGTCGGTTAAGCATCCGACTTCAGCTCAGGTCACGATCTCACGGTCCATGAGTTCGAGCCCCGTGTCGGGCTCTGGGCTGATGGCTCAGAGCCCGGAGCCTGCTTCCAATTCTGTGTCTCCCTCTCTCTGCCCCTCCCCTGTTCATGCTCTGTCTCTCTCTCTCTCAAAAATAAAATAAACGTTAAAAAAAAAAAAAATTAAAAAAAAAATAAAAAAAAACACAACAAAACAAAAAAACAAAAAAACAGGTCGCTGGGCGCCCCCTCAGACGTTCCTCATCTGAAAGTACGGGCTGGGACCTGAGAGGTTGTATTTCTAACCAGTGCTAGGCTTGTGTGCTGCTGCGTCTTCCCTGGGAATTTACCTTTGAATTACTGACCCAGCAATGGTTTCACTCTGTTTGAGATACTCACATACACTGTTAATGTACACACCGGTACATACACACACCGGGGCAAAGGGACACGTACCCTTTTCCTAGAACAGACTCTGTCAACAACCTTGTGATTGTGTGTGTGTGTGTGTGTGTGTGTGTGTGTGTGTGTGTGTAAGAAGTCGCATCTCACAAATTTGGAATTCTCAAGACTGAGATATGAATGGACATATCCATTGGTAATAAGCTGTGTCTTCATTACCTGACATTAGCTAATGATATTGGAAGGGGTCATTCCCAGAAAGAAAATAAAAGTCATGTCACCTCCATCTCATGCTTTGAAAATGTCTACTCATTGGGTATCTGTATGGTAGATGATGGTAAATTATAAATGCATGGGGGCACCTGGGTGCTTCAGTTGGGTAAGCGTCCAACTTTGGCTCAGGTCATGATCGCGTGGTTCAGGAGTTTGAGCCCCGTGTCAGGCTCTGTGCTGATGGCTTGGAGCCTGGAACCTGCCTCAGATTCTGTGTCTCCCTCTCTCTCTGCCCTTTCCCAGCTCATACTCTGTCTCTCAAAAATAAGTAAAACATTTAAAAAATTTTTTTAAAATTATAAATGAGTACACACATAGTGGATGTGAGTCCTCAGTTAAATTTGCTCAGTCAAAAAAACTGGGAGACAATTTGTGTGATTCTGCTTTTGTCAACTCATTTCTTGGAAAATGTATTTTCTAGATAATCTTCATTGCCAGATTATTGCTTTTTACAAGTTCTAACAAAATGGCAGTTTTTCCCGTTTGCATTATAATTTAACAAGTGACATAATACTCAGTCTTTGTTAGAAAGTAAATTAATGGAAAGAAATCAAATAATGAAAAATAAACGTAGTAGCAAACTTTTTAAGATACAGACTAACATGGTGAGGACTTAAATATTATGTAAATATTGAATATTAGATAAGTAGTTCAGCTACAAATGCCATAACTTTTATTGGTTAATTCCCTAAGTTTAAAGTGCATATTGCTATATAAATTATGATTTTTTTTAAAGGAAAATTTTTGGTCCTACTCGTGGAACTTAAAGGAAGATAGTTCATAGCTTTGTTTTGTTTTTACCAACTTCACTGGAATTTTTTTATATAGAGTTCTTTACAGAGTAAATTTCTTATAGGGTTATTTAAAAATCAGTTAAAGTATGGCACTGCGTGTGATACAGAATTCTCATTGAAATTACTGTCCTTTAGTTTGAATGAGAAATAGTATAACTAAAAAGCACTTTCAGTATTATTTGCTGTGCAGCTAGATTATGTGAGGAGGTCACTTCTGAAATGAAGGCTGCTCACAGGGAAGGTAGGAAGTAGAAATAATGTACTGTATCTCTTATTTTAGTGTGTATATTTTATTTGCCACAGGAAGCATATGGAAAGCTACTAGATGTAGAAAAACGTCAGAATCAGTTGCAAGCCAAAGGTCTATTTTCAGAAAAAACTAAAACCAAGTAAGTTCTTCTCTTGCATTAAAACATATGAAAAATTTGGGGCTCCTGGGTGGCTCAGTCAGTTAAGCGTCCGACTTCGGCTCAGGTCATGATCTCACAGTTCCTGGGTTCGAGCCCCACATTGGTCTCTGTGCTGACAGCTCAGAGCCTGGAGCCTGCTTCGGATTCTGTGTCTCCCTCTCTCTCTGCCCCTCCCCCGCTCATACTCTCTCCCTCTCTTCAAAATAAATAAACATTAAAAAAATAACATGAAAAATTTGAATGAAAAACATGACACTTGTCATTGGTGTTTTTAGGCATATTTAAAGCCTAGGAATTTGTTTGCTATTTCAGCATTAATCATTCAAGTTAGGAGTCAGAATAATAGGTGAGTTTTTTGTTTGGGGGGAAGTAGATATTAAAGTTAAATCTGCATTCCTAAATGACACTTAATTTCTATATTTGAAGATGATGTCCTTAGAATTTTTGTTTATATAGCTGCCTATTCACTGAAATACCAAAAACAAAGACTTGGACTTCCATGTGGCAGTGGAATCAGATTAGATCTACAGTGAAAGACTGTGATGGATTAGATCTGTCAACCTGGTTGTTTTGGCCTATTCACTTAACTTTTTCTTAGGCAGAAGACAAGTGTTTGAGCATCCCTTGTTTAAGTCGTAAATCCTTCCCCTAGCTCTTTGGACTTAACACTACTTTAGTCCATTGACAGGCTAACTTTGTGTCCATAACTTCTCTTTTGAAGTGAATTATGAAAAGTAAGCACCATTTAAATTTTTAAGAACCCTGGTACCTTTTAGTATCACATGAGTTCCACAGTGGCATGTTTAAATCCTCAAACAAAACATTTGCTAGACTGCGTATCTTTTCTAAAGTACAACAAGGGCATGAGCTAACACTTCTCAAAAATAGTTTACTTGGGTTTTAAGGCTTTAGAATACAAAAATTTGTTTTCTAATCAAGAATCGCTACTACATGTGTGATCTTTTGTGATACAACTCTAATTGCATGGTTAATTTAAAAGAGAATATATGTGATATTTTAACAGAGACCTGATTGGCAGCAGATGGCTGATTAAGGAGGAACTAGAAGAAATGTTAGTGGAAAAACTGTCAGATCAAGATGTGAGTAATTAATCTTTTAAATTTAAGGGGACCTGTGCCATAAGAATGCAGACAATTGCTGTATTTAGGATCGTCATAGTAATGTTTCTCAGATGCAGGTGTTCCTAAGACAGTTTTCCTTTCTAGAACATATTTACAGCTGATTTCTGCCACAGGGCCTTACTGTGGTCAGGAAAGTGACATGCCTGGTGTCTAGATCCTCGTGTGTAAGTGCCTTTGTGGCTCGGCCAGTTGTTCTAGGGGACTGTGGCAGATGTCAGTTTTCACTTTCTCCGGTAGAGCAGATAGCTGATTGTATAAGCTAATGGTAAGTAGAAGGAATCCTCAGAGGTTAAGTCAGAAAAGAACGGAGCACACGGTTGGTTACTTTCATGCAGTTTGCTGCTCCCCGGCTGACCCGCGTGCAGGATCTGTAAGGACAGTAGTTTTCATCTTGGAATCTGTAACACCACCTGCATCAGTCATTTGAAATGCCGGTTAGAAAACGCGGTTTCCCAAGATTCAGACCTACCTCAGAATTTCTAGGGGTGTCCTCCTGGAATTCCTATTTTTAACAGCTCCCTGGGGAGTATTCTACCCTATAAAGTTGGTGCTCCCGCATTAGGTTTTAATTGGAGTCTTTTGCTAAATGTTCTAATACATGCCAATGTTATCAGAGGAAATTTGATGTTTTACATATGTGGGTGTTCCAAATTTAGATTATTCTAGAAGATTTGAATGTAAATTTCACAGATTGTTCCAAGAAGGGTTTTTTTCTTCCATGGCACTGGCTAACATTGTTAGTACCTTGCCACCCGTGTTGATTTTAAGTCATGTACTTAAATTGCTCTTTTTCTCATTTAACATATTGAAGAAATTAATGATTTGGAAACGTTGCAATTTGCTTAACAAGGTGTCAGGCATTTGGTGAGCGGTGGATCTGGAGTTAATTTCTAATATCCTAACTGCCAAGTCGGTATTGCTGCATGGATCTAACTGAAAAATCTCTCTTTGCTTCTTCATTGAACGTGTCATTTCATTGTGCCCTCTGTTTTCTGGCTGCTTTGATCTTTATACTACAAGTTTGGGGTTGTTAGTTTTTTGTTTGTTTGTTTTCTCCCATTTTGAAGACATCCCAAGGACTTCATTACAGATATGCAACAGGAAAGACAAAATAAATAGATACATTTTATATACGTGTGTGTGTGTGTGTGTGTGTGTGTGTGTGTGTGTATGTATATATATATATATATATATATATATATATATATATATATATGTAATACGTGTATATCACATGCATAGATAGTATATGTAGTGCATACGATAGTCTTCTATACTTTTAGGGTCCTGGATAGCAACAGAAATCCTGAAACGGATGGCTGGTATCCAGATGAGGGAGGCAGGGACTTCTTAAACCTTCACCCTGGTCCTGGAGAAAGGCCATGCTGTACTTGTAGGTACTCCTTTGTACGTTCACAGTCAGTGTGTGGTGGGATTGAGAGAAGCGCTGAGAGCCAAGGACGCAGGCCTGTAAATGGAGGGCGAGAACGGAGCTTTGTCAGGCCGGGTACCACAGGTGGCAAAGTATGTCACCCTTACTCAGAAAACTCCCTTCTCTTGTGCGGTAACAGCACAGGAAGCAGTCATTGGAGCCATCTGTGAGATGGTGAGATTTCTCCACATTTCAAATTATTAATGGCGGATGTTCACAATGAAGTCAGAGGTGACAGAGGAGTATGATTTTTAGGGCTGACAAAAACATACATAAGGTTATCAAAAATTGAGTCTCACACTGCACATTAACTAAGGATCTCCGGTGTTAGTTGTCTCCTTCTGCGTAAACACTTTAGATAGTGATTACTGTGGCTTCTAATTTTAAGGGGTTAATACCAAGTTGTTTACTTTCTAATCACATGTTCAAGAACTATTAAAAAAAACGCACAGAGTAGCAGGGATAATTTATTTCAAGAGGTTGCCCTTTAAGTCAAGTATCTCTTGAATTTTTAAATAGCTTGATTGTTCGGTTTTAAAGGAAATCATAAACATTAAAGTAACACAGCTTGAACAGCTAAAGATATATTTGCCAAATATATTATGAAATATAATTTAAGAGGTACATTTTCTCAAAATCAAACTCTTCCCATTTTACGATACATAACTTACTGGAAATTATTTTGGAACCTCCTCTTGATCCAGTTAATAAAAGAGTAGAAATTACACTTGAAGATCATCTAAATATGTTTTTAAACGAATTTAAGTCTCCATTTCATGTAATTAGAATACAGAGAAATGGACTTTTCTTTGCATGGTAAGTGTCTTTTGTTTCTTAAGAGAAAAGCCTGGGCACGGCGGGTACGCAGGGAAAGCGTTGCATCTGCATGCTGTTTAAAAGCAGCATGTGAAGGTGCACGGGTGTCATCCTGTCAAAATTCATCAAGAAAAGCAACATCGGAAAGATCAAGTATACAAAAATAGAAAAAACTTAGCAAATGCAATTACACTTGCATCTTCTAATGAATTTTTATTTTATTGTCTGCAGTATGCACAGTTCATTCGGCTGCTAGAAAGGTTATTGACAGTGGAGTGCAGTGCCGAAGAAGAAGAGTTTGTGCAGAGGTTTCGTAGGAGTGTAACTGTTCAATCAAGAAAACAGCTGATTGAACCCTTGCAGTATGACGGGCAAGGAATGGCCTTCAGCACAAGCGAAGGTAATGACACTCTGGGGAGAGAAAATAAATTTCGTGAAAACGGAGAAACTATAGTTATTTTTATTTGCTCTTGCTCCCTGGTATTCATTTGGTTCATTTGGGGGTTTTTTTCTTTGTGTTTTTTTTTGTTTTGTTTTGTTTTGTTTTGTTTTGTTTTGTTTTGTTTTGTTTTGTTTTCCACTGCTGCCACATTGGATTTTCTGATTTTCAAGGCTCTACTGAAGTTTTGAAAATCTGAACCTTTTAAGGCCCCAAGAAAAAATGTGGATGTGTGCCTACACAATCACGTTAACACTTTATTTTCACAGATCTATGTTAAATCTTTTTATTTTCACCTTTTCAACTGCCAGAAAGAAAAAATGTTCCTAATAAAGGTTTCCTGTGTGAAATGAAATTGCTCGGGAAATCTGCTTGTCAGATACCGAATCTGTGAAACGTGGTCCTTGCCTCCCTTCTTCCTTGTGGCCAGGCGGATGTTCATTTTGCTGCTGCTTTTAAGGACCGACCCTGTTACATGATAGACCTGCAGCTCTTCAAAATTGAAGAAACGAGTGATTTCAAAGAAATGGGACCTTTCCTGAGGAATCCTTTCATTTCTACCGATGATATTTTTTCATACCCCTCATATATTTGTAAAAGCTGTCGGATTAAATACACTCTGATGGATTGTAAACGACAAACACTGTAAATTGGTTGTTTTTCTCAAGTAACATAAATACATAGGAATTATCTCACTGCTTATTGAAACTGATTGAAAATCATTGTGGTATTCCTAAAACGCAATTGAGGAACAAAACTACCCCATAATAAGCTTTACTACATGGATTATGGTGTAGTCACCTGTTTTGTTTTTGTTTGACTTACAGTAGTTCTAGAACTTCCCTACGCCCCCTGTATATATTGTCATTCTGGGGTGTGGGGGGGGAATCTAATGTTGTTTTATTGGTCTCAAAGCATTGGCCTAACGGCCAATATCTTAAAAGACTTTCCCTGGTAGAAATTTTATATTTTAAAGGTAAAAGAAAGAGTGCAAAAGCAGAAGCCATTGTTTATGAGCATGGAAGTGGAAGAATAAAAGTAAATGGAATCGATTATCTGCTTTACTTCCCAGTGACACAAGACAGGTTAGTTTCTGCTTTTGCGTTTGCTTTTCGTCTTTATTCTTTATATTAAGGGGGCTTCCGATTTTCCGATTATGTATGTCTGAATGATGGTTTCTCTTTACCAGTGTGATTAATTTATCAAACTAGCTAGAGGGAAGCTACCACTATTCTTTATGTAGCTTTTCAGGTTTTGGAAAAGCATCTCTAGAATTCCTCATCAGTTGAATCTTCCTCCTCTCTTCATCAGCTCCTACTGGAAGTGGAGCATTTGGGATGTAGCTCACATTCTGGAATGCAGACTATGCCAGAATGAAAGAAGAGTAGACTACCACCTTGTGTTTCCCTAGTTGGGCGGGGGGGGGGGGGGGGGGGGGGGGCGGTGGATGCACACAAAACAACAAAAACCAACCTTGGCCCTTACATGGAAAATATTAGACAAAGTCTGCTTTGTCACTTTGGATTTTTTCCTACTCAGAGGAAATTGATTATATATTGAGCAGGCAATGAAACCTGACGTTTATGTGTTAAAATAGGAGCTCATCAGGCTTTGCTTTAGTTCCCAGGGCTAAATATGGCAGCTTTATGTTTGGAACTTTGTAGCCCATGGAGAAACAGACATTAATCATAAACAGGTATCAGAATTCAAGTCCTCAAAACATGCTCCTCTTTGATCTCTGTGAGTCACTATCCAAAGGCCTCTTTTGGAGACGGTTATTATTTTTCTAGTAGTTACTGTCCTTATGCACGGGTAACACAAGTTCTGCATGATCAGGCCCTCCTCTTTAATCCTCCTGTTCCCTGAATGTGTACTGTGCTATTTAAGGTGAAAGGGGGCAGGAGCTCTTACGATCCCCATGCTTATGTAAGGAAAAGAGAACCCTGTTAGTGTAGTGCAAGCTTCTGGACTGCATACTTACTTCAGGGAATGTATGTTTATTTTATTGCCATATGTGTCTGGGTCAAAGAGTAACCAAGTCCGTTCAGCTTGTAGTTCACGGAGTAAACTAATTCTGCCGTCCCTCTTGCAGGGAGATGGGTGGAGGAAGCCCTTCTTTCCCTTCAGAAAAGCCAAAGAGAGACCCAGAACTTGAGCATTGGGAACTGCTTGGAGCAATGGCATTTGATCCTGACTGCCAGTTTGCTTTCAGATAGAGCTCCCGATGATTTAACAAGTCTCAGTTTATGGCTTGGTCTCATAATTAAATGGTAGCCTTACAATCCTTAGAACTTGTCTTTCACTCTGAATTCAGCAGGCATCTGCTAAGGATTGTCCGTGTATGCAGTCCTGTTCTGGGCGTTGTGAAGAGATCAGAGCTGTCGAAGATAACGATTTCTGTCATTAAGAAACTTCTTCTCTGGGAAGCCTAAGGCTAGTCTTGGTGGGAATGGGCCCCCAGACCATCTCGTCTTTAAGTGGTTGCAGGGATTTGGGGCAGCTGTGCTAGCTGTGGGCTGGCCTTTCCTCATGCGGAAGCAGCTCGAGAGCTTACAGATTCCGCAGCGAGGCGACCACTGACCAGTAGGAAGACAGCTGAACGGAGAATCAGATGATCTTGCTTCTAGTTCTGTTTTCTAGTTGTGTGACCTTTGCCCAGATACTTAAAGGTCACTTGGCTAGTCAGTAGGAGAGAGTTGGACTTCATCTCCCAGATGCTCTTCTGAAAGTCCGCTGGACTGCTAGCTGTCTCTCCGGGGCCCTTTCTTCAGGCTGTGTGCACAAACATAGCAGACAGATCATTGGGAGCACTGACTGTGTTGCCTTCCCAGGGTTATCAGAAAACTTGTTCATTCGTTCATGTGTCACTTACACATTTGTTACTATGTGCCTAGCACTGTGGGATACAAGGATTAATAGCCCTTCTGATTTGGAAAGGCCTTGGCTCCATCAGCCAACCATTAAAACAACTCTGAGTTGATCATCTGTACAAAAGAAACACGTTCCTCACACAGCACTAGCCATGTAATAGGGGAGATAAGATTAGCATTCTGAGTGGTTACAGAAAAAAAAAAGTATGCGTTTGTACAGATGCTAAGTTACAGGCTTTTGAATTGGTGCCATAAGGGGTAGTGTTCAGAGAAGAGAGAAAGGAAATCGTTTTATTTTTATTTTTTTTCAAAATAACTTTGGTTATATAACAAAGAACAAAACAAATTTGATTCTTTTTTAAAAAAAATTTTTTTTAATGTGTATTTATTTTTGAGATAGAGACAGAGCATGAGCAGGGGAGGGGCAGAGAGTGAGGGAGACAAAGAATCTGAAGCAGGCTCCAGGCTCTGAGCTGTCAGCACAGAGCCCGACATGGGGCTCGAACTCACAGGCCGTGAGATCATGACCTGAGCCGAAGTCGGACGCTCAACCAACTGAGCCACCCAGGCACCCCAAATTTGATTCTTTTAGCCCAGGATTTCCTCTGAGATGCCTGCGAGAAGATGAAGGCTGGTTTTGCCTATGTTCGTTTGCAGTCCAGAGGAGCGAAAATTGATAGCTGTAGATAATCATTTCCCTTTGGGTGTTTTTTCACCTGCGTATAAATTTAGTTTTGTTCCTCCGTGTGCACCAGCTTCCCAACCGTCCAGGCCCTTCACGATGGTCTGTCTTACCTTGACCGGTCCGTCTCAGTCACCGTAGTATATCTGGTGTAGATGGTAGAATGTATGTCTTCTGAATTTTAGTCTAGGTTTCTTTATGTAAGCATTTGTTAGGGAATCTTAGAGTCTTAGGAATTAAGACAGATAAATGTTTATGCTCCCAAACAAGTGGGTGACCAGAGCTTCTCTTACTAATGTCACGTACCTGTCACTGACCGCTTACCTGTGTTGGGCAGTGCAGAGACCTTCTGTGTGCGATGGAAACAGCATCCCTACTGAAGCAGTGCTATTGCAAACTCCAGTTAACTATGTTCTTGGAAGGTCTTGTTCAGAGAGAAGGTTCTGCCCATTTATCTGCATGCGATTATTTTGCTCATGCAGTCCAAGGAGTACAGTGTGAATGTCCCGTCCGCATCAGTCTTTCAGCATCACTGTGGGACAATAAGCTTTATTTGGGGTCCAGAAAGCCACACTGTCAGATAAAGCAAGCAAATGCAATATAAATTGGCTTTGCTAAATATTCAGTAGAGGTATTAAGGCAAAATAGCAGGGGCGCCTGGGCGGCTCAGTCGGTTGAGCGTCCGACTTCGGCTCAGGTCGTGATCTTGCAGTTTGTGAGTTCGAGCCCCCCATCAGGCTCTGTGCTGAAAGCTCGGAGCCTGGAGCCTGCTTCTGATTCGGTGTCTCCCTCTCTCTCGGCCCTTCCCTTGCTCACACTCTGTCTCTCTCTCAAAATAAATAAAGGTTTAAAAAACTTTAAAGAAAAAATAGCAAAATCCAAGTACCCGACAGAGGCAGTGGTGAACACTGTACCTGGTACATAAATGATGTTCGGATACTTGCTGGGTTGAGCGAGAGAAGCTCCAGGGTCGTGTCGTGTCTGTGTTCCGGTCTCTAATCCGGGGGTGCCTGCCCGTGCCCGAGTGGGCACTCCCTGACTGCTGTGGGAAGCAGGCCTGGCTGGGGTTGTGCGGCGTCACCTGGCACCTGGCGGGTAGTGGGACCCCGCCACTTCGAGAACTGGTAATGAGAATGGGTGTTTCGGCGGGGGGAGCGTGAGGGTGAGAGGAGTGGAATGTGGTGCCAAGAATTTTAAAAACCAACCACGCCAGGATTAACAGCATACACTAGACAGGTATTTATGGTACACCTTGTTCAGCGAGTCCAGATGGCATTTGATGTTGCTTGCCGACTGAATCCAGACAGATTCAGCTGACGAGGGGAGGTCCCCCACTTTGAGACTTCTTTACGAGGTTATCCTTGAGCTTCGCAAGGTTCTCATGAGAGAAAAGGGGTCAGCAGTGAGAGAGCGTATATCGCCGTATCCAGGAAGAAGGAGTCAACCTCGCATTCCAAGTATCAGAAATACCAGTCGTCCTTCACTTAATAGGTTTGGCCGTGAAGTATGATCTCTGGCAAGCCTCATACGCTTTGTATACATGTTGAGAATATGAGCAGTTCCTAAAGCGGGTATCTTTACAGTAAACTTCCTTTCCTTGTGGTGCGTTTTAGAGAACAGCTGATGTTCCCTTTCCACTTCCTGGACCGGCTTGGAAAACACGATGTGACCTGCACCGTGTCGGGTGGTGGGCGGTCTTCGCAGGCGGGAGCCATACGCTTGGCGATGGCCAAAGCCTTGTGCAGTTTTGTCACCGAGGAAGAGGTCGAGTGGATGAGACAAGGTACGCGCTGAGGTGGGAGTTGGGGGTGGGGGGCAGCTGTCTCCGCGCCATCTGTAAGTGGTCACGGAGTCCCGCACCAGTTACTGGAAATCAGAGAGTACTTGGTATCGCAGATTGCTGCCTTCTCTTTTCATGCTCCAGGATCATAACAGTGTTTTACGGTTTTGATTTCTGTGAGGTGAGTTTGAATTAAAAAAAGAAAAGGAGGTCCTCCCGGCGTCCGGGAAGGTTTCTTTTGGCCTTTAAGGCCTAACCTCTTATCCAGTGTAGCAAGCGCTACTCCATTATGTTTCACAGGTGAACCGGTGATGGGTTTTTTTGTTTTTATTTTTTTAATGTTTATTTATTTCTGAGACAGAGCATGAGCGGGAGAGGGGCAGAGAGAGAGGGAGACACAGAATCTGAAGCAGGCTCCAGGCTCTGAGCTGTCAGCACGGAGTCTGATGTGGGGCTCGAACTCACAAACCGTGAGATCGTGACCTGAGCCGAAGTCGGTCGCTCAACCGACTGAGCCACCCAGGCGCTCCCCGGTGATTGTTATATCATAGAAATTTGTAACCGTTTGGTGTAATAACCAAGCCCATACTGTTTCCAACATCATTGGAGATTTTTGTTTTTCCACTGTGATGTGGTTGTGAATTTTATGTTGTCTTATTCACTGCAACACTCTTGTCACCCCACCATGAATACAAGAGTCTGTGCAGTGTGAGAAAGAATACACAGTCAATATGTCCATTAGGGCCCCACTTTCACACTTAACTACAAATCAGGGCAGTTCTAGCTGAAGGTCACCCTCGAACTGTTCACAAAGGGAAGAAAGCGTTGCAGGCGCTCCTAGCTGGCTGCATGGCCTGGGCGAGTCACTTAGCGCCTCTGTGCCTGCACTTCCTCTCTGGGCACGCGAGCTGGCCTCTGCACCCCCTGCCCTCCCACAGGAGCCGCTGGGTCCTCACTCCGTGCTGCAGATTAGCACCGCTTAGGGCTTAAGTTAGTTGAGTTTTTAAGTCTCTTAAAAGTCCATAAACAAATTGATTTTTAAGAAACCCACTGTTTTGTGGGATTCATATCTAGTCATTAAAGTAACTTGTAGGACCTTACTTAGCAGTTCTGCTAGTTTGACTTACTGTGTATATTAAAAAGTAATAAAGTGTTATTATTTATAATTCAAACTAGAATTTAGACAAGTCATGTCTGCATTTTGTCCAAAATACTGTTTTATTCCATGCCTTTTAAAGACAAGTAAATGCAAAAACTTACATAACAAGTGATTGAAGTTTCCTTTGCTTTACGGCCATTCACATACTCCTAATAAGATACCTAGACCTGTATGCAGTGACAAGAAGTGCTAGTTTTGGAAGAGTGAGAAAGACACTGAAAGACTGGGGTCTGTTTACATATTTGCAAAAGCAATGTAAGAGCTTTCTTATCACTGGTATTCTTGAAATCTGTGGTTCCAGCCACCACTGGGGCACATTATTTGGGGCATATGTTTGAGAATAACTCATTAATTGCCTAGAAATCTTAATTGCTCCTGATGATTAAGAGAGTGGAAGCTCCCAGAAGTTTCTTTTCTAAGATATGTTTGATAAGTCATACTGTATGTGTTTGTGTACTCATGTTCTTAATCTATAGTGCCCATATACTCCCTCTTACTTCACCATACAGTGCTGCTTTTCTGCCTCTTCTCCATTCGAACTTCCACACCTGTAATAATAAGTCAGCGACGTAAGTCCAGTCACAGTGAAGAGTGCCCGCCCACATAAGAGCAGACTTAAGTTGAACAGGCTTAAAAACTACAAGAACCCATGGTCCTCATGGGATAAGGAGAGCAGACTCAAACAACGTAGCTGGTGTTTGTCTCGAAATGGGGAGAATGTCCTAAAAGAGTGAAAGCAAACTGCTCTCATGAGATTTATTCCAGGCTGGTAAATTATTACAGGTCTGGTTGCTTTCCGGCTAGGCAGCGTGCTATTTCCATGGTTCATAAAGGCCTCTCTCTCTACACTGCAGCTGGACTGCTGACTGCCGATCCACGGGTCAGAGAACGGAAGAAGCCAGGCCAGGAGGGAGCCCGCAGAAAGTTTACCTGGAAGAAGCGCTAAGTGTTCTTTCACAGGAGAGGAGAGGAAACGCTGTGTATATGTGCCCGGCATGCGGCAGACATATGATAAATATTTGCCGGCCAGTGTGAGGGCAACACTATCGGGCGTTTGAGTTGTGAGACAGTTTATTTTTAAACGCTACTTCGTAAAGGTTACCCTGTAAATACAATTTTTAAAACATGTTTAGCTTCATTCTGCTGCTTTATTTTTTAAACTTTTTCAGAAGGTAGTTTTAGAAGCATGATTCATAGAATTTTGGCATATTAGATCTGAAAGGAACATTCAACAAAATCTAGTCAAGTAACCTCATTCTGCAGACGAGAAGGCCCGGCCTCCAAAATGAAGGGACCCACCAGCGCTACACTGCTAACTGAACAAGAGAGGTAGACCAGAACTCGCTTCTCCTGCTGCTGTGGTTTTCCCGTACGGAGGCTGTTATCCCATATTTTTCAAACTGAGAGGTGAGGATGCTTGTTCAGAAGAATGAAGTAAGCTGTGAGCGTCTTTGTCAGGAGCCGGAGAGGGCTGGGCTGCCAGGTGTCAGAGGAGTGGCTTCAGACAACAGGCCAGTCTCCCGCCGGCCCCTGGCAGCCACCATCCTCCTGTTTCTATGGGTTCAACTTCGTAAAGATGCTACATAGAAGCGACACTGCGTGCTGTTGGTCTTCGTCCAGCTTCTTTCCCCGAGCGTAACGCTCTCCACGTCGGGTACACGCTTTCAGCTACAAGGTGAATTAGTTCCGAGGATCTAACATGGTGATGATGATACTGTACTGTTACAATGGAAGTTTGCTTAGAGAGTAGACCAGAAGCACTCTCACCAAAAAAGGTGGGGCCAGGGGGTGGGGGCGTAACTCTGCAAGGTGATGGTTGGGTTCATTAACTTGATGGTAGGAACCCTTTCACAATCTGTGTATATGTGCACTAGCCACCCCCCCCCCCCCCAGGCATTTGTTCCAAGACGCCCAGTGGATGCCTGAAAGCACAGATGGTACCAAACCCTGTACATACCGGGGCTTTATCCTGCACATAAATATCATGATAAAGTCTAGTTGATGAATTAGGCATAGCAAGAGATTAACAGTAATAAAATAGAATAATTACAATGTGCTGTAATCAGAGTTACGTGAATGTGGTCTCTTCAAAATACATTTTTGCACCGTATCCCCCCTTCTCATGCTGCCATGAGATGATAAAATGCCCACACGAGGCGATGCAGTGAGGTGTGTGCCCTGGGCCTTGGGACATAGTGTAAGGCCACTGCTGACCTTCTGATAAAGTAGCAGGAGGGTCGTGTGCTTCCGGACAGGGGTTGACCTCGGGTATCTGAAACCACATATAAGGGGGACTACTGGATACCACATCGTCGCACTGTACATCTGAAATATATTACTACAACTTCGTCAGTTCTACCTCAGTCAAGCTGCAGAGAGAGCCAAATGGAATTAGAGTCTGTAATCACTGCTATAGTGTAAACAAGAGACTAACCCAGGGGAGGGAGGTGCTCCCCCAGCCCACAGAGGTCTCAGCAGAGGTGTCCGAGGCAGGAGATCCAAAGGCTCTGAAGGAAGGTGGGGAGGCCGGGAATTCAGAGGCGGAAGAGCAGGGGTGGGGGCCCAGGTGTGGAGTCCTTGACTGCAGGTGACCCCTCCCCGCCCCCGGGGCGGCCGCGCAGTAGCCATCTGCAGGTCAGCAGCGGGGAGGGCTGCTTCCCCGGTACAGCCTTGGTGCCTGTGTTGGGTCTGAAGGATCACATTTAGGTTTTTGGCCAACAGCTGGACAGACTCCTTAGTCATAGCTAAATGTTAACTTGAGTTGGTTATAGGATTCCTGAAGTTCTTTGAGAAACTTGGATCTTAACTTTATTGCAATTTTGCAGTAGGCTTCTGGCGGGGAAAAAGGTAATTGGTGTCAGAGGTACCTTAAATCTATTTTAATATGGTTGTTTTAATAAATACAATACTTAAAGAATTAGACCCTCAGTGTTCAGTTTTCCTTCTGTAGAGAGTTACCTAGTACTGGTTTCTTTGTAAATTTGGCTTAAAAAAATCTAGGATAAGGTCTGAAACGTGTACATACTTCAGATCCTTGAAGGGTACGGTAACATGAAACGTGGGAGGCGTGTCACCGCATCGGACCCAATGCACTTTTCATCTCCCACGGAATCGCAGGAAACATGTTCTGTTTTTTTTCCTATGCAGCAGTCCTTCTCTTGTGAAGCCCTGGCAGGTTTTGCTCAGCCCCTGCCTGTCCGAGCATGCTTTCTCTCACCTTGACAAGAGAGAAGTGACGCGTGGCCCTGCCGTGCGGTACGCGTCTGCTCAGGGCTTGTAGGTGTCTGTGGGGCCACCAGCGCGGGGCTAGCACCTGCCGCCCTCCTGCTGGATGGGCAGGGACAACTGCGCATGCGCCGGCCGGAAGCTCTCCTGGCAGGTCCCTCGCTGTAGTGGAGGAGACAAAGTGGAGGAGGTCTCGTGGGAAAGCGGTGAAGTCACAGTGAAGCCGGGAATGGAGCCACTGACCAGGGCCCTGAAGGACAGGAAACCCAGCAGAGACGGGAGTGGGGTAAGACGTGGGATTGCAGACTTCGGCAGCAGGAGACAGGCAGGAGGCAAGTTCACAGACGTTTGGATGTTAGGGGAACTGAAGGAAACCTGAGGGCTGGGGTGCTGCCGGTGGGGTAGGTTGCCACGGAAACCCAGCCAGGTCTGCGATGGCGGGAAATGTCGGAGAGATGTCCTTGCTCACCACCCAGGGGGATTCATAGCCTTTGAGAGAATAGCAACGAGGGCTGAGATTAGAACAAGGATTTCAAACTGTTAGCCACACGACTCCCTTATTTTAGCTATTAGGTAGGATCATAGCACATAGTACAGTTGTCCTTTGAGCTGCACGGGCCAACTTACATGTGGATTTCTTTTCAATAAGCACAGTACTGTGAATATATCTTACGATTTTTCGTAATAACATTTTCTCTAGCTTGACTATAAGAATATATAATAAATATACATAAGATGTATTAAACAAGTATTTGTCATCAGGAAGGCTTCCAGTCAACAGTAGGCTATTAGTAGTTAAGTTTTGGGGGAGTCAGAAGTTACACACGGATTTTCTCCTGCATCGGGGTCAGCGCCCCGAGCCCTCATGTTGTACAAGGGTCATCCTATAACAGAATATGAGTGTTAAGTGCCACCTTCCTGTGAGGCAGCTCTAGGGAGCACGCTCTGAAATCTGTCCCTCATGCAGATCACAGTTGTTGCAGGAGCAAGAGGGACTCGAAGTACGGGACCCCTCCGGAGACTACAGTGACACTGAGGGAGCAAGCAGAGTGACCAGAAAGGAGATGGGTGTGTGGAATGTTCCAGAGATGGCCTGGACAAAGGTGACAGACTGCTGTAGGAAGCAGGGGCTGTAGATACCAAGCAGGAGAGTAAGCGGGCATCTGGTAATTCAGAGAACCACAAACCCGGGAGGGGCAGTTGGTGGCAGAGGGGACAGTGACACGACAGGGGCCGGCTTGGGTTTTGCGGAGTTGCCGGTGTTTGGGGACCGCTGAGTGGTGCTGCCCGGCACACACTTGGGAACTGAGAGGCTGTAACTCGGATCTTGCGGATCTTTCGGATCTTGCGTGCGTCAGGCTGGAGACCTATTGGGGAGGCCGTCACATGGTGGGGCATTTGCGGTGGGGCTGGAAGGGACGCACAGCAGAAAGAAGGCAGAGACTCTGCTCTGGGCTTTAAAGCCTGAGGTAGGGAGAAGAGCCAGAAGCAGCACCAGTGACGGTGGAGGAAGGAGGACATCTGGGGGATGAAGCTGTTGGTGTCTTCCCCGTGCGGGCCAGGCAAGTGCTGGGGGTTTGTGTGCTCGGCAGATCACCCTGCCCTCCGAGTCTCAATTTCCTCACGTCAGGGTGGGGTCACGGTCTGCCCTGGCAGCGCCCGGATCAAGTAAGTTAAAGTGGGAAAACCTGCTCCAACTGCAGCCCAGGCACCGGGCCATCCGAGTGTGGGGATGGGGCAGCCGACCAAGAGGATTAAATCGGCTCCAAGCCCTTGTTTCTTTGCTCAGCTGGAGGCAGGCTCTTTCGCAAACAAGTGGTTAGGGCAGGAGCAGCAGGCACTTGGCTTTCCAGCCTCTGGTTCGTGACCTTCTCAGCCACCTTGGTCGGAAACTTGGGGAGTGTGTCCGAACACCCCACCGACTGCGTGTGTGGACAGCGTTGGAAAGGGCTGACAAGAGTCAGTTTCTTAAAGTAGGCATTTGACAAGATTATGGCCTCGAGATAACAGCAAGAGCTAATGGCTTCTGTAGTTCCTACTCAGTGCCAGATACTGTTCTAAATACTTGGCAAATTTAATCCCTGCGGGAACCCTGTTAGATAGACACAGAAAAATCATCGCCCAGGGAGGTAAGTAACTTCCCCAAAGTCACACAGTGAGGAAGCAGCCAAGCCAGGTTGAAATCTGGAAAATCGGCTCCAGCATGTGTGCTCTGAACCCACCGAGGCAGGACAGGATGGAGCACGTGAGCCGCCCCGACCACCTGTGCTCACACGGCCCACATTGTTTGGTGCAGTCAGAAGATTCGACAGAGGAGGCGGGGCTTCTGCCAGATCCTAATGGACAGGTAAGCATTGATTACTTCGCATTTGTACTATACCCTATGTAGAGCCTACATCACATCCAGAGAGGGGTGTCATAGCCACGCCATCGAGATGGGATCACTAGGACAACAGTGGTGGGCCAGATGCCTGGGGAGAAGGTTCTAGGCGAGGCATGGACGACAACAGCAGTCCAGGGACAGAGCCCGAGGAAGGTGAGACCCCCACCAGTTTGCCCACAATGGCCCAGCCTCCACCCCTCATTGTAATTGGTTATCTCAGTAGAACTGCTAAGTAGTTCTGTCTTTTGCTCCCCACACTTCTGGGCACAGGTGAAACCTTCCAGTCCTTCCCAAGGTCTTGTGGCTCTGTCATTTTTCCTGGGCGTAGGTCCAGTCCATCGCTCTCACAAGATGCCCAAAGGGGTCCCTCCCTGTAATGGTAAGGACCACTGGCAGAAGGTTTTTGTTTTGTTTTGCTTAAGGAAAACAAGCCTGGCCTTTGGGGGCAGGCCCGAATGCAGTGGGTGAGGCAGAGCAGGTGTTGTAGGACACTGGGGAGAGGCGCTGCACCCGGTGGGGGCAGAGGGTTGGGGAGATGGGTCCATGGGTGTCCACTTAATACGCCTTCCACAGGTGATACATTGGATTCTCATTCTGCACTGTTACATGATACAAGTAACTGCAGGGCCACCCTGAGGCGGTCCGTGGAGGTTTCAGAACAGTCTCTGGAGTTCGTGACTGTGACCTCCAGCAAGCTGACCACCTTACCCCTCAGTTGCTCACTCGCGAAGTGGGGAGAACAGTGGCACACGTCCAAGGATCACAAGGAGTCCTGAAACCACAGGAAGTGCTCTATAAATGTTGGCTGTGACTCTCATCAAAAGATCCCTCTTTCGCCTCTGTCATTCGGCTAACCAAAGTGCATGGTGACCCACGAGCTTAGAAGAAGTGGTGATGTCAGCAGGTGGTTTCCTTGAAAATGAAGGACCACGTCATTCGGTAGGTGTTTTCCTCCTCGTGTTCACCAACTACCCAGAACAAACTAAAACGCAATGGCACAAATGGTGGAGTGATTTGATGTTGCAGAACAAGTGTCTCCATGTCTTTGAAAAGATCCAGGCCAGACTGGATCCAGGGACACACAGACATTGGGTGTGTTCAGCCTGGGAAAGCCCCCAGGGCCACGGTAGAGGGCACCTGGCGAGGTACTTGGAGGTGTTTACGAGGAAGGATCAGTAGGTTGTGTTTTGCAAACACTGAAGTCAAGTGCCTTTAATAGGCTGTAACACAGTCCCCAGAATTAACAGGCACTGAACTATAAAAATAAAAATCATCACCTCACAGAAATTATTGCCCCTTTGGTGAACAACTGTGTGGTGAAAAACAACGGAACTTTCTCCTATTCTAAGCCTTTGGCTAAAACAATCAACGCATAACTAAAAACCGGAAATAATTTTTGAACACTGACCTATAAAAGCTACTGAACATCACTACTGTGCGCAAAGTCTTAGCAAAGAATTTTTGCTGTCATTTTACAGGAAGTAGAATACAAATCATTACTGAGGTGCAAAGTGTGAAAAGGATTTTCAAAGAAGAATTCAAGTGCTATCATAGTATTACTCGTCCATCAATCATAAACCGTTAGCTTCTTAAACTAAAGCATCAATATGGGGCACCGAATGGCTCAGTCGGTTAGGCATCGGACTTCGGCTGAGGTCATGACCTCACAGTTCATGAGTTTGAGCCCCACGTCAGGCTCTGTGCTGATAGCTCAGAGACTGGAGCCTGCTTTGGATTCTGTGTCTCCCCCCTCCCATGCTTACTCTCTGTCTCTCAAAGAAAACAAAACAAAAACTAAATCAATGAAATTAGTATCATATATATCATATATATGAAAGGAACCACAGATCAAGTATTTCACTAGGATTAGAAGACACTTCAAGTTTCCTCGTGTAAGTCATAAATGATTATGGAGCAGAGGCCTGTATTAACCATGTGTTTCTGATGCGTTCACATCCTGGGGCCAGACCTGCCTGCCAGGGAACCTTTCATATGCAAACCAACCGGTCCAGCCTCCACACCCCCAGCCACCACCTGTTTTGGCTGTCACTCTTGAGGACACCCTCCTCCTGCCCTAATCACCTCAAGGCCACGTGTCCCAGCGGCTCCTGGTGCTGCCCTGCATGGCCCAGTGTGGCACTGCGTGCCCCTTCCTCTCGGGAACTGTGACAAAAGACTTTCCCATGGCAGTCACCTCCTGATCAGTTGGCCTCACCATACCCGAATCATAATAAAACCTACATGGTCAACAAGGCTTCAACCATGAAAGGCACTGCTATACTATGACCTCTCTGTTCTACGATTGCGGTAACTTCTCTATGTTAGTGCTTTTTGTTATTCAATTTACCACCCTTTCCTAGGGTGGTAAATTACCTTTTTTTTTTTTTAATGTTTATTTATTTTTGAGAGAGAGAGACAGAATGTGTGCAGAGGAGGGGCAGAGAGAGGGAGACACAGAATCTGAAGCATGCTTTAGGCTCTTAGCTGTCAGCACAGAGCCCAACGCAGGGCTCAAACTCACAGACTTCAAGATCATGGCCTGAGCTGAAGTCTGGAGCTTAACCGACTGAGCCACCCAGGTGCCCCCCTGTTACTTTTCATTAATTCACCCTTGCTTCAGCTTTAACAAAAGTTAGAAGCACTTCGGGATCTTCTCGGAAAACTGTTTATGAGAAGTCCAAATTCCTTTTGCATTTTCTCAGCACCTGGTTGCACTCATCCTAAAAATGATTGAAACCTCTCCAGGGGAGCCAGCCTCACAGTGTAAGGCCTTTACCTCAAGGTCAGGAATGAAAAGATTCCTGCCCAGCTCTTCACAATCGTATGTAACCTTCCTGGAAGCCCTCCGCACTGAGGCCACCACGGCTTCTGGAGGAAACTGTTCCCTCACAGTGTCCCCCAGCATTAAGGTGAATTTCTCTTTTATAATTTTCGAGCATTGCTTCTCTGAAGTGAGGGGAGGAAGTGGCAGAGGGAAGGGAGGTTTTCACAGGGGTGTTCAATGGATAGAGTTAAGGAAACTGAGTATCGGGTCAGTTGGTAGTGGTGTTTGCTTAGGATTAGGTGCTATCAGGACTCTCCTGGCCGTGGGCAGCAAAAGCCCCAAACTTGGACTATCTTTACACCGCAAAGGGGATTTTCCAGGAAGCTCTCAGGATATCCGGCCTATTTGCAGGAAGAGGTGCGCCGCCATCTTGCAGGAAGGGAGTAGCACCTCAGGTTTGTAGGACGCCATGCTTCCAGAACTCTCACTGCGCCCTCTGCTTCCTTCCCTTCTCGCACAACTGCTACTCCCGCAGGCAAGAAACACTCCTGCTGGCTCTCGTATCTCCTGCTTCTCAAGGCGCTTCCAGCGATGCCAAGAAACCACTCATGAGCCCACCTCCAGTTGGCTGCAGGGAGCGGGGCTCGTGTTGGAACTGTGGCAGCTCCCACGGAAGGCCGTGGTTGGAGCAGGAGACGGGACAACAACTAGAAGACAGCAGGTCCTATTCCCAGAAGGCAGTGGTCCCACAGACAAAAGAACCGTGCATCCCAGGGTCACCCCTGGACCATCTTAAAACAGAAACGGCCACTGAAGGTCTGTAGGAGGCAGTCTGAATGCTCTCTCTGCCACACAGTTGCTGGGAGCCCCTGACCATTAAAGAATATGGCCTCTACCCACCTTTCTGGGCTTATTTCTTCCTTCCAACACCCTCCCAACAGCCATCTGAGGTGCTGAGGCCTGGCCTCACCATCCCCCCTCGATCTCCTCTGCTCTCACAGCACTGGTCCCATGCAGCAGTCACAGCACTCAGCCGGTAGTGCCTGTCCATGTATTTTCTTCCCACCAGGCTGTAAACTCAGCAACGGCAGAAAGAATGTTCAGCTCATCTTCGTGCCCCACGGCCTGGCTCACAGAAGGGACAGGAAGAGTTCAAGGACTTCATCACTGATTCCTCATAAAAACGGTCAGGTAGTTTCAAAGGTAGGGATCTGCCTGTCTGCCTTGTGCAGTCTGGACTCTTCTGTGGCCCCACCCACATTCACTGAGAACTCCTTTGGGTCCGACCCAAAGGCCAGAAGCACCTGGGGCAGGCAATGAGGCTCACTTACTGTCCCCTACAGCTTCTCCTACTTTCCAGGGTTATGAAAAAAATGATCAAGTCAGAGCTGTGTCCCCAGAGTCTCAACTAGAGAAAACAATTAGAAGGCAGGTGATTGCTGTAACTGCTTCAAACAGATGACTGTGAGGGAGTGAGAGCAGAGGGCACAACCAGGACAGTTACCAGAGGTGACAGCCATGGGGCCTCCACACTCTGGGCTCACGGGCTCTGAGCCCGGAGGGCCTGGCCCATATCAGGTGCTTGGGAAACCATGACTCTGCCTTCACCAAGCCTCAGCTTTCTCGTCGGACGAATGGAGTCACTGTCTCTGCTTTCCGGGGTTCTGTGGACACTCAACAAACATGGGCAAAATACCCAGCAGAGTATCTGATGTGGGCACGTTCTTGGTGAATGTGTGTGATGGGGTTCAGGATGGGCCGCCACTTTGGCATATTGATTTTTTGGAATTGAAGTTACTTAAGAAGGACACCCTGACCCTCCTTTGTCGCCTGAAAGCAGAAAATGGCCCCCATGTGAAGGCTACCCTCCCTGCACCTGGAGGGTAGAAGGCATCCTTGTCCCCAAAATAGGGCATTCAGGGCCACCAAGGCTGTGCAAACAAACCTCGTTACTTCTTCAATTATTTGCTACCCCCAGCCTCCCAGAGCTCTGCCCGCAGGGTCCCCTGAAAGCAAGACGGTGAGAGCCCTTTCCTTAGGAGAAAACATCTGCGTGCACTAGTTCCTTGTGTACAGCGACTCTGGTAAAGATTTGTCAGGAGTACTTTTGCCCTCTGTTGATTCTCTTCTTCCCACAGATGGTCACTGCTTCCTTTTGTCTGTCTTTTGTGTTGTTTGTCACAGGGAAGAAACCCCCACGGTGGAACACAGACATGAGCCCCATCGGCTGGCTGTTCCAGCGGCCTGACACCGATAAGTTCACGGTTCTCGCCAGACCAGCGTCTCTTTAGACCGACTTTGCTGTGGGTCCCCTATGTAAAAAGTGAATGAGGTCTACCTCTGTCTTGTCCTGTGTCCTGAGAGCCTGGCTTTGTGACCAGTGAGAGTATTCCTGCTGGCATCCACCATCTAGAAGGTACATGTACCATTGTGCATCTGGTGGCCAGTCCAAGAGACTGGGGATCCGAGACACGAGGTCACAGGCAGTGGTCTCTTTGTCCTTCCATGCCGGCCCTCAGGGGAGTTTGTTTTTAGGGGTCCCAGCCCATAGGGGGCCTTTGTCACCCCAACTTTCATTATTTTGAAATAATGTTAGAAACACCCCATAAGCCCCATTCCTGGGGCACCTGCCCCATGTCACAGATTAGCGGGTCTGTGACTGCAGGCGTCCCATGTTCCCATGACAGACCAGAGACACCGTTTTCACTACACTGTTCGCCTGTGACAACAAAGGTCTGTGATTTCATAGGGTAACTCCGGGAGACTTTGGATTGTGGGGGCTCTATCTTCTGTACTCACTTTGGAGATGCCACTTGCATCCATGACTAAGACTTACTGATTTATTCTAAGCCTCGGAAGTTACCTCCAGGTCTTTCCATTAAAAAGGCTTATTGGATTGAGCCACATTTGGAATAAATATACTAATGGAGACCCCACTCGTCAATGGCCAGATGATGGATGTTTTGAATGGGAAAATTTTCTATATTTAAAAACAAACGTGGGACACCTGGGTGGCTTAGTCAGTTAAGCATCCGACTTTGACTCAGGTCATGATCTCACAGTTCATGGGTTTCAGCCCCGTGTCGGGCTCTGTGCTGACAGCTCATAGCCTGGAGCCTGCTTCGGATTGTGTCTTTCTCTCTCTGTTCCTCCCCCACTCATGCTCTCTGTCTCTCTCTGTGGAAAATAAGCATTAAAAAAATTTAAAAATTTTAAAATGAAAAAATAAAAACAAATGTAATGAGCTCTCCTCCTACAGAGCTATCTTTCTGGTATCTCTGGGAAGATCGGATTGAGAACAGGACACCAGGGAATACAATGCCTAACATTAGGGGCTCCCTTAACAAGACGAAGGAACAGAAATTAGACTAGGAACAGAGATTAAAATCCACATCTAACACAAATCCCCTGTCCCCAACTTCTGGTGCACCGATTTACTCCCCATCTCCCTGTCCCCTACCCTCCAGAAGATCATTTGGATCTCCAGGCACTGGGTCAAAATCCCCCTTCGCAGAAGCCAGCCCCAGCTCCCCAGGAAGTTCCCTTAGCTTCCCAAACTCTTCCACCTTCCCTAGAAAAATCCCTTAAACACCCAGCTACCTGTTTTAACTTCTCTTTCCCTACAAGGTTTACTGAGGGCGCTCTGGCCTGACTTCCCGGCCCATGGTATACAAGTTATCTGTGGAAATGCTGAACGTCAAGAAGGGAATATATATAGCAGAAGCACCTGGGGCAGGTGATGAGGCTCGCTTACTGTCCCTTACAGCTCCTCCTACTTTCCAGGGCTCTGTACGCAGACCCTACCAGCCTCAGGCCTTCCTATCAATGTCCTTTATGGATGCATCCTGGTACACCCACCACAAAGAATTCACATCCCCTGGACAGCGGCAAACCTTTGAAATTATAAAGCCTTTTACCTCCACTTTCAGAAGATCCTACCAAATTTAGAGAGGAATTAGGAAGATTAGTGGCCATTCACAACCCTACTCCCGGAGACCTTGATTGCCTGCTTAAGAGTGTTCTTTCCTCCCGTGATTATACCGGGGTTATTAGGCAGGCCATACAGCCCCCTGGAAAAACCCCCTCGTGGAGGAAACAGATGGCCAGGAATTCTCCAAGGCCCTTCTGCAAATGACCAGGATGTGGCTCAGCTGGAGGCTGTTATTCAAGGCTTGATAGGAACAATATTAGAGGCTTTTCTCCCTCAAGTGAATTGGTCTAAGGTTGAATTGTGAGCTCAGAGGGAAAGAGAACATCCAGAGGCCTTGGCTGAATGCTTTATACGAACTCTTCAAACGTGTAACTGCACTGAACCCAGAAACTCCAGAATGTAAAAACCTTTTAATTTCCACTTTAGTAGGAAACTTTCTCCCTGATATAAAGAGGCAAGTTCAAAATAATGTAGTTGGATGGGCCAGCCAGCCTATAAATGTCACAATAGAAGCAGCTACTAAATTCTTTGAAAATAGCTGGCAGGAAAAAAAAAAAGTTAAAATCAACTATTCCTTCTCTGCAGTTTGAATCTTTAGAGCGACAGAATTGTAACTTTCAAAGCCACTCAAAGGCCACTGTGACCCTCCCTATCTGCCCCTAGACATTCGCAGATAGTATAACAAATACTATTGGAACAATAACTGTCCTACCCTTAAGAGAAAAGTCAAAGAAACAATCCTCTGGGACCTCGGTGTCCCCAGAAGGTCAGTTTTTCTCCTGTGGGACAATTCACCATCAACTCATAGGGTCAGCCGATCCTCAGTCACACCCAAGCCCACTGTTAAATTGAAAATAGAGGACCTGGAATTGGATTTTTGTTTTTTAATTTGAGAGAGAGAGGGAGAACTTGCGCACGAGAGAGAGGGAGAGAGAGAGAATGTGTATGTAAGCTGGGGAGACGGGTGGAGGAAGAGGGAGAGAGAATCCCAAGCAAGCTCCACACTCAGCACAGAGCCCAACGCAAGGCTCGATCTCACGAACATGGGATCGTGACCTGAGCCCAAATCAAAAGAGTCAGATGCTTAACTGGGGGACCCAGGCGTCTTACGGGACTGGATGTTTAAACTGACCTTGGTGTGATTTGCCCTACCAGCCCCTCTGAGGATTCATCTCTGCCTATCACCTGATTCTATTCAAGCTACCAGAGACTCCGGGCACCCATTCCATGGCCCCTGTCTCAACCACCTCAACCAGCATGCCTTGCTGGGGTCCAACTGCGCATTGGCAAACCTTTCTGGTACAGAGTTGTTACGGAAGTTCAACGCCACCGTAAAGCATAACGAGACAGGTGCTCATTTCTCTGCCCTCAGACCACATGGTAACTCATCTTGATTTAGATTCCTCTGGAGAGGAGGGGTCTTGAAAAGACGCCCGGTTTGTCTCTGGGCCACACATGGAGGTGAGTCTGGCTTGTCACTGAGTGCCGAGCCAGGTGCGTTTCTTGGAAAGTAAGCCGTTTTCCATCCAGGAGCACCCTATCCCCAGATACACAGAGAGAGGAGTTGAGCCTATAGGAGATTCGTTGGAAGGAGATTGCACTGGTCTTTACTGTCTCACCCTGTAACACTCCAATTTTGCCAGTAAAGAAAGAAGGTAAATTTGACTCGGACAGGAACCAAATCTATCGACCTCTGGAACACCAAAGAGCCATAAAGTCCTGCACCCCCTCCTTACCCTGTGTCCCTGATCCAGCCACTGCTCTTACCTCAATTCCCAGAAAGGCCATCTGGTTCACAGTGACTGACCTCTGCTTGGCTTTCTCTCCCTGACTCAAGATTTCTTTAGGGAAGCAGTTATCGTGAATTCGCATACCTCAAAGATATTATGGGTCTCCCTCAATATTTTCCCAAGTCCTTAAAGCCAACTGGGATTCTGTAGCCTTCACACAAGGCCCCCCTCTTGTTCAGTTTGTTGATGATCTGTTATGCTGTAAAGACACGAGACCAACCGCTCTTACAGACCCCCTCATCGTTCTAAAGGCACCAGCTGAACGAGGCCATCAGGCCTTCCCATCTAAACTTCAGTGGGTCCAAGCAACTGTTACCTACTTAGGACATGAGATGTCCTTGGGGTGCTCAAAAGCTCACCCTAAAATGTCTTGAGTCAATGTTGTCTCTCTCCCCAAAACCAAAACAGTTACATAAATTTCTAGGGGCAACCAGCTACTGCTACCAATAGATTCTTAGTTTTGCAGCCCTTGCTAAATCTCTGTATGTCCTCCTCCCAGAGAACACCCCAGAGCCAGTTTGCTGACCAGCCTTTGAAACCATTAACCTCCTCTGAAGCCTTAAAATAGACATCGTCCACACCCCCAGCTCTCCACTTACCTAATTCTGACGAACCTTTTTATCTGTACTGCCATGAAAATAACAGGGTCCCAGGACAGCCTCTGCCTCTCAGACTCATTCTGTGGCCTACTGCTCATGTCTGCCAGGCCCCCTGGCTCCCCAGGTTGCCCACTATAGCCACCATTGCCTCCTTGATTGACAAAGCCTTTCATTAGGCTCGCCCATTCGCCCACGTTCCCCATGAGGGGTCTGCCCTCTGACAAGTTCGTAAGACACAGCATCTCTCCACACAGCAACAGACCACCTACGACCAAGTCCTTGTGACTGATGCTCTCAATCCAGCGACCATGCTCACTGCACCCCCTGCACCCCCTACCATGATGGTTGCCTTGCATCTATAGAAATGGTCTCAAAGCCACCAGGGGACCTCCTAGACCCGCCGCCCCCCCCTCCCCAGAGGCAGCCCAGATTTACCTCTAGTTTGTCATGGCTTCCAGAAATGAAATTTCCAGGGAAATGTAAAAAACGGCTATGCCATAGTGTCCCCACGTGAAACACTGGCGCCATACTCCTTCCTTACCTGCTATAAAATCAGCCCAAGCAGTTGAACTGCTAGCTCTCACCACAGCTTGTACGTCGGTGGAAGGGAAAACTGCCAGTTTTCACACAGACTCCAGATAGGCTTTCGGGGTCTGCCGTGCTGTTGGCGCAATTTGGAAATCCCTCGGATTCTTAACCTCTGCAGTCCTCTTGCTGCTAATGTGCGTATGATTGCTGCCTCGTTACAAGCTATTCCCCTCCTTCTAAAATCCCCATTGTTCACTGCTCAACCCACACTAAGGAAATGGATGTCGTATCTTTAGAAAGGAATAGGGCCGACGGAGCTGCTAAGTGTGCAGCCCAAGAAAAGTCCCTTCTTATCTCCGCCCAGCTTTTAAGCCCGCCTTTCTCCTCGACTGATGTCTCCTCCCCACCCCAATCTGAAAAAGACGAATGGATCCTAAAAGCTGCCAAAGCAAACAAGTTACCAGATGGATTCCCCATTGGGCCAAATGGACTTTTGTAGCCCCTTTCTTTTGAACTGGTTGGCTTGTATTTCTCTCCCATCGAATGGGACCCATGCGCAGGTGGGGTGTAGGTAAGGAACTAAAAGACAATTGATTCCACCCCAGCATCCACAAAATTGCTGCCCAGATTATTTCCCGGTGCTCACTTGTCAGCCTCACCAAATTTCTAGAAGAAATTGACATTCCCTGGGAAGTCCTCCCAGGGCCGCACCGCCCTTGGGAGTGTTCCAAATGCATTTTATAGATTTGCCCCCAGGCATGGGCTATTCTCGCTGTTTGGTTTTTGTACGTTTGGTGGACAGACTGAATGCTAGCTGACTTGATATGCTGTTGCCGCAGTAGTGTAAGAAAACTAATAACAGATTAATCCGTGTTTTGTCATTCCTTTATGGATCGAGTCAGACCAAGGAATTCCTTTTACAGCAGAGATAAACCACCTGCTTGGAGAGACTTGGAGATACTCGTTACAGTTTTGGACTCCTCGATCATCAGGGCAAGTGGAACATAAAAATTGAGACATAAAAAGGACTCTAGAAAAGACCAGTCAAGAAACTGGACTTAAATGGCCAGATGCTGCCCCTGGCCCTTGTAAAGATCCAGAATACTCCAAATAGAGATGGATTGATCGCTTCTGAAAGAGTGCTTGGACATCCAATGCCTCCTGACATTTAAAAACCTCCATTCCTGGGGCGCCTGGGTGGCTCAGTCGGTTAAGCATCTGACTTCAGTTCAGGTCACGATCTTATGGTTTTTGGGTTTAAGCCCAGAGCCTCAGGCTCCATGCTGACAGCTCAGAGCCTGGAGCCTGCTTCAGATTCTGTGTCTCCCTCTCTCTGCCTGCCCGCACTCGCATGCTGTCTCTCTGAAAAATACACATTTTTTTTTTAAATTATAAATACGTAAATAGATAAACACAAACTTCCATTCCTGGAGCACCTGGGTGGCTCAGTCGGTTAAGCATCTGACTTCAATCAGCTCAGGTCACGATCTCATGGTTCGTGAACTCGAGCCTCACGTCAGGTGCGCTTGTGCCCTGCTTTGGGTGAGCCCCGTTTCCCTCTCTCTCTCTCTCTCTCTCTCTCTCTCTGCCCCTCGCTCACTTGTACCCTATCTCTCTCTCAAAACAAAACAAAAACAAAAACACTTCCATTCCTGGATTCAGTGGACACTGTGGGAATTAAGGGAACCATGTGTGCTATGACGAGCTATATATAAGAACTAACTAGCATCCTTGAGGTGCATCACCAGCAGGTAAAGAGGCATGGCCTCCACTGACAGACAAGCCTCACCATCGCTCTTGACCAGAAGACCAAGAGATCTCAAGATCTTTAGAAGGAAACATGCACTGTCACCTCACCGGGAAGGACCTTCCATAGTACTGCTGACCACCTACACGGCAATAAAAAATTAAAAAAAAAAAAAAGTCCTTCTGGATTCATGCAAGCTATGCCAGAAAAGACCCAGCTCATCACTTCTGAGATAATTGGAAGATAGCCCCTACAGGTGACCTTCAAGGAAGCATTTCTAGAGCCAATCCCCAGGCTCCTGAAACAGACGGTGATAGAAAGTGGAAGAAGGTCAGTAAAGTATCCTCCACACAGAGAAGGCACTTTGAGACTGAAAACTGAAGCAAGACACTGTGCATACCGTTTACGCAGAGTTTCGTTCCAGGTTCTTACTGACGTGGAGATCGGGCAGACAGGAGGATCCAAGAGGTACGTGGCCGTTCTCCATCCCTCGTCTCTGCCCAGACCAACCTGAATCCCCAGCTTTTCTGGAGTGCGGGGCATGGTGGTGAGGTCACAGGGCAGTTTTCTAAAGTGGCACCGTCTATGCACCAGAGGATCTCCACTAGTTACCCAAAGTGGGACTTTCGGCACACGAGCCATCTCCAGTAATACATGCCCTCTGCGCACCACTTTAGGGCAGACCAGAACAAGCCCTCCCACGTTCCAGGCAGGGTGTACATTAACCTCCATGGGGCCTGGAACATGTGGCCCTGAGGGCGGTCGTCATGGGGCATGAACAAGATGGAAGGCCCAAGATGGAGTCAATGTTGTCAGCACTCCTACACTCCACCCCTGCCATCTTTACAGCACGTACAATCTCCTGTCCTTCTTCTGTGATGACCCTAGAGCCAGATATCAGGATGTGACTTGCTCCCCTGTGCCACGACAGCAACATTAATATACCTTTAAGCCCAAAGGAAAAAAAGAATGGTTCCCCAGCGACCCAGTAAAGAGGTCCTTTCCACAGGGGGATGGTGAACTTCAGTGTAAGTGGTGGCCCATGACAGGAGGAGGTTTCCTGACGTGATAGGAGAGGAACAATTTGAGGGTAGAGGCGATAAGAGAAATGTTTTACAACAATAGCTTTGACAAATCTTCATTTCAGAGCAGCACAGCAGTTTGGTCCCCGTGAGTCAACACCACCATTGGCTTAGGGATTTTCCCTGGGGGATGATACCATAGATGTCGCTCCTTAATATAATGAGAGGGTGTGTCTATATTGTCATCTTGGTTGGTACCCATACTAACAACCCTGCCTCATCATGAAGAGTTGGAGGTTGAGAAGTTATTTGCAGGTGTTGGGCCCCGACCAATGTCCAGGGGTTAAGAATAATACGAGATGTGGGGCGCCTGGGTGGCTCAGTCGGTTGAGTGTCCGACTTCGGCTCAGGTCATGATCTCACAGTTTGTGAGTTCGAGCCCCGCGTCGGGCTCTGTACTGACAGCTCAGAGCCTGGAGCCTGTTTCGAATTCTGTGTCTCCCTCTCTCTGCACCTCCCCTGCTCATGCTCTGTCTGTCTGTCTCTCTCTCAAAAATAAACATTAAAAAAATTTTTGATAAAAAAAATTTTAAAAAGAATAATACCAGCTGTGAGCCGTTGGCCCCAAGGCATTAGGACACCAGGCTCCCTAGAGAGGCACTCCAAGCTAACTTCCAGTGAACGGAAGCCTTACCAGGTGGGAGGGCTTGTAGCAATTGCAAACGGAGTCCCTCCTCCAACCAGACAGGCCTCAACCTCCCGAGAGTCCTGCACCTGAGCGCCCAGGCGTGGGGCTGCTGTTGGTTACCCACCGTACGCTGATACCTGTCCTGCTGTGGGTGAGGTGTCACGGCGTGGAATTGCCGTTAGTCATAGAGACCATCCTCTGAGGAGGCCGTTTGGTGACAAAGTCTTGAAAATGTTTGTGATCAGTCCATTCATCCTTTCAGTTAGTCCTGCAGCAATGGAGTGTCCGGCAGATGCAAAGTCCATAATATGTCCCGGGCCTCTGCCCGTTCTTGACCCTCACAGCCGGTACAGTGAGTCCCTTGATTCCTATGTATCTGAGTCAAGTCCCACACATGCCCTCTGGTTGATTAATCCCTTTATAGTTGCAGCCTGGCTGGCTCTCTTACAGGCAAAGGTTGGTACAAGCCCTGCGCATATCTGTGCCCTTCCGATACTGGCAGAGGGCCTGTGCCATCTATTTGCAATGTGGTCTGACCGACGTGCCCTGGCTGTCACCGGCGGTGGCATCGGGGACAGTCCTTGTCAGCAGCTTGTGGATCTGCCTCATGACCACCTGGTGGTGTGGGTGGGTACTGAGTGGACCCTTGCCATACTTGGACGGCTGCATCGGGTTCAGCGCATTCTTCCCAAATCTCTTTCTCTGAACCAAAGCACATCAGAGTGCAGTGGGATGGCAGAGGGACTTCATTTGGGGTGGGCTTTCCCCGGCAGCCGCCATCAGTGTGCCATGTGGGTGCTGGAGGCCAGCCTCCCCCTTCCTTTCCTTGGGGAATAATGTCTGTTGGGGGGAAGGGTGCCATTTCTGTGAGGGGCTTCCCTGGGCACAGGCACTCTTAGGTTTGCTGAACATGTCTTTCATCCATCCTCCCATCTGCAGAGAGGTTCCTGCCATCATCACAAGCAGGTCAGGCAGCAGGACTGCTAGCTGTTGCTGTACAAGATACACAGCTCATAGTTGTTTCTTGATGGGACTATACCTGACTGGTGTTCTCTTCCGTAACTGAGATGGGCCACAGCTAAGGAGGTTCGTTTCCCATTTTGTCCCTGCCACGAGCCCCAGACAGCCCTTCTGGATATGAACTCACAGCTCATTCACAACTCGAACGTGGCATCAGTACCCCCAGGGCCTTTATCATTTTTGCCTTTAAGAAAGCCTTTTGTTGGTTAGCACATCAATCCCATCAACTTCCCTTCCTAACCAAGGTATATAAAGGTCTTAACGGCTGCTCTCCATGGGAAATAAAAGGTCTCCAGTAATCCAATAAGCCAACAAAAGCCTGTAATACCCTTACCGTGGTAGGGATTGGGAAGACTCAGATCTTATGGATAACTGCCTCCTGCATCACCTGTGTCTTACTCAACCAAAGGACACCCAGGCACTGTATTGACTGACCCTGACCTTGGATCTTGACAGCATTTACCTCCCATCCTTGTGACTCCTGGAGTGACATGGCTGCTTGAGACAGGGAGGATACATCATCACAGGTTAACATGACATCTACCTCATAAGAAAGCACCATTTCCTCTGGCAATGTCCATTTTTTCAAATCTCTGGCCACCATCCCATGACAAATTATGGGGCTATGGAGCTACTGTTGGGGCAATGACTGCAATGCCCATTGTTTGCCATTCCACGTGTTGGTAAATTGGTCTTGGGATTCAAGTCCTAACGGAATGCCAAAAAAGGCGTTAGGTCCAGTACGTAATGTCTTAGTAGATGCCATGATTTTCTCTGAATATAAGGCTGTATTAAGCACCGCAGCGTGGATGGGCAGAGCTCCCTATAATCTATTGTCATTTGTCAGGTCCCCTTAGATTTAACCGGTTTACTAAACCCTGGCTGCAGGGACTGATGAATATGACCGCTCATTATGTCAACATCTAGATAGTGTGAAAGAACCTGAACTGGTTTCATTCCTGCCAGTGAACACCTGGTGGAGTAAGTAATGGGAAATGGGTGAACGATGAGGTATGGTATCCACGACGAGAAAAAGATCCCGCCGCCTCTTCTTCGGGTGGGTGATTTAGGTCTGGGAAAACCTCTGTAGGAGCTCAAGGACTGTCCCTCTCCCAGATAAAGACATGCCACTGGACCTTTCCTGGGTCACATACCAGGTTGTGTTGCAGTCAAACCCCGTGGTTTGAGTCCATAGATGGCATCTTCCAACAGGTCAAGGAGATTGAAAATGACTCTTAGCACTACCTCCCATGGCACAGATGTTTGCCAAGTCACCAAATGTTTTAGGTAGTTCTCAGGCTACCCTTGTATGACTTGGGGTATCTTAGCTCCTCCTGGATTGGATTACCTGATCATATGGTAAGCTGACTATATGGAAGGCTATATGGGAGTGGACCAAAAGTCTAACTTGGCCAGGTGACAAAACCAAGAGTAAAGTTGCCAAAGCCAGAGTACAGGCTTCCCGTGTCAGATGTTCTGGTCTTAAAAACTGAGAAAATGCAGATGTGTGGATGCTGACATTACTAGTAGGATAGGTCACAGAAAGCCCCAGATCTGAGATATTACAGATTCCACTCTGACCTTACCTTTGAATCACATTGGTCTTTTTATCTTATATATGTAAAGGTATGTATGTAAAGGTACAAGGTACGTAAAGGGTTCCCAGCTAAATGGTTAGCATGATATGGACTCAAATGTCTGGCTCTTTCTGCCACTACATACTCTTCCTTAAATGTTGGCCAAATTTCGGGACGCCTGGGTGGCTCAGTCGGTTGAGCGTCCAACTTCGGCTCAGGTCATGATCTCATGGTTCGTGAGTTTGAGCCCCACGTCAGGGTCTGTACTGACAGCTCAGAGCCTGGAGCCTGCTTCAGATTCATTACCTTCCTCTCTCTGTCCCTCCCCCACTCGCGCTCTGTGTCTCTCTCTCTCTTGCTCTCTCAAAAATAAATATTAAAAAAAATTTTTTTAAGTCTTGGTCAGATTGCAGACTTGGGCCCCCTTGTTCATGAAATCAGTCCACATAAACATCCCAGAGTAGAAAATCTGCTTGGGTATCACCACTGCAAGGTCTTTGTAGCATTGAGGATCTCATTCCCAAGCTGTGGGAATTATGAATTGGAAAAGGTGATCTTAAACCTTTCCATGGTAATAGAACAAGAGTTCAACACCATCACGTGAACTTGGGAGCTACCCAGTCCCAGAAGTTAACAGCTTTGGCCTCTACTGTCCTCCACGTTCATCCAGCCCTCACTGTCCAGCGAGGAGTAGCATATGCAATCATCGGTGAAAAATGCTGCTGTGATGTAAATCAAACAGGACAAGTAGCGTCTAATGTACATCTATTGAAAGAGAAGATGAACTCTGTGCATCAGCTAAATGAAGCACAGCCATTTTTTTGCACTGATCAAGTCCCAGGACTGGGAGGTGGTTTAATGAGTTGTGTGCAGAATTACTTCCATTGTTCTTATCTGTCCATCCTGATTCTAATCTACACTCTTTTCTTCCTTCACAGACCTCTTACCACTCAGCTACTAACCTGATTCTGCTCTCTACAACCACCAGCTCAGCTTTAATGTGTGCACTTCCCGGGAAGTTTCAGAGGAGGGAACTGACGGGGTTCAGGGCTGGCCACCCCAAAATATGCCACTTTGGTATGTTGATCATTTTGCGTCAAAGTTACTTAAGAAACAGGGGTGCCTGGTGGCTCAGTTGGTTAAGCATCTGACCCTTTGATTTCAGGTCAGGTCATGATCGCACCGTTCATGGGATTGAGCCTCTGCCTGGGATTCTCTCCCTCTCTCTCTGCCCCTCCCCACTTGTGCATTCACTCTTTCTCTCTCAAAATAAGTAAATAAAGTTTAAAAATATATACAGTTACTTAAGAAACAGTGCAAAACGGACACTCTGGCCCTCCTTTGTCCCCTGAAAGCAGGAAATACTCCTCATGTGAAGGCTACCCTCCCTGCACCTGGAGGGTGGAAGGCATCCTTATCCCCAAAATAGGGCATTCAGGGCCACCAAGGCTTTATAAACAAACCTCGTAACTTCTTCGTTTATTTGCTACCCCAAGCCCAAACCCCTTCTCAATTCTTCACAAATAAGTGTTTCTCTGTTTAAAAGATACCAAAAGCTATTGGCTTTGGTCACTTCAGGGAATCTCATATTTCTGCGAGCTTTTATATGGACAAAATTAAAGCTTGTTTTTCTCCCATTAATCTGTTTTGTGTCAATGTAATTATCGGGCCAGCCAAAAAAGCCTAGAAGGGAAGAAAAGTCAGTTGTGGGTTTTTCTGTTTGTTTGTTTTTCCCTACAGATGTTACCAGTGTTGACCAAAAAGTCAAAACTGCTTTTGGGGGGAAAAGTGAGCCCTGACCGGCAGCGAGCATTTAGAGAAGCCTGTGACGTGGATATTCATTCTTTCTGGGCCTCTTCCTGAGAACAGAATCGATAGGAAAACAATCCTGACTTGATGTGTCACTGGGTCTCTGAGGACCATGCTATGATTATTTCTTCATATGTGAGTTGGTTTGCCTTTACTTGGCTTGAAGTTCGTGTTGATGTTCTCTCTTCTTGTTTCTCTTTGCCTTGACCTATCTCACAAACTATGAAAGGCCTGTCAGCTGTGGCCAGACACACAGGTGTTGGAGGCTTTCTCTACCGACATCTTTGCAAACAAATATTGTCCCTGCTAGAGGCCATCATGTACACTGTCAGCGCTCAATTTCTTTCCAAACGATGTGAATTTAAACCACATAAAAATTCTACTAATCCGTGTTAGAGTAATCGGATTAGGTGAAAGCAAAGGACTCTGGCCCTGGAAAAACGTCATGAATCGGCAATACCATACAAAAATGTTGAGAGGTTCACAGTAGCCGAAGGTTCACCCGGGCACTGGGGCTTCTACCCACCACCAAGCTAAGAATTCCCATTGAGTTCATTACTGAGATGGGACGAATTCAAAATCGTAAGGTCAACTTACTTAATTTCTGATTTTCTTGCTCCTACCTTTAAAATACTTGTTTAAAAAAGCACAGTGGATTAACTTTGGCCTTTGTCTATCGGCTTCCTACCAGCCCCAGAAACCATCACGTGTATGTGATAGGTGTTTCTGACTGTCCAAACGGTATCGCCATCTGAGGTCTCTCCCTGGTCCCAAACTTCCCAGATTCCCTCCTCCACTTGCCTCCCACCCAGCCTGCCTCTGAACCTGGGATCTGAATGAACGAATGGCGGTATGTCAGACAAAGGGGCAGCTCACCATCCAGCAGTTTACCCTTGTCTCCACACGCCGCTCCTTCCCTAGAACTGCCTGGCTGATGGGTAGAGACCCTTTTGGATCTCAGATGGCTTGAAGGGAGAATTTGAAGACCAAAAGTAAGCCACCCAAAACTCCAGAGCAGATCTTTACAAACTTAGCTCCTTCCACACAACGGAGCCCACTCATGGGTAACACTAAAACGGGAGCTGAGAGGCCATACTGCATGCGAAGCATGACCCAGGGCTTGTGAGGTTTGAGGGGGTGACAGACACTAGTGGCTCGAGACTAAATTGATGGGTGTTTTTAATTTCTTTTTTTTTTTTAAGTTTTATTTATTTATTTCGAGAGAAAGAGCATGAGTGGGAGAGGGGCAGAGAGAGAATCCCAGGCAGGCTCCTCACTGTTAATGCAGAGCCTGATACAGGGCTTGAACTCACGGACCATGAGATCATGACCTGAGCCAAAATCAGATGCTTAGCCAACCAGGCGCCCTGGTGTTTTTAATTTCTCACACACCTAATACACATTCAGTGGAGTATCACTCAGGCCTAAAAAAGAATGAGGTCTTACCATTTGCAACAACATGGATGGACCTAGAGTGTATCGTGCTAAGCAAAATAGGTCAGACCGAGAAAGACAGATGCCACACAATTTCGCTTATCTGAGGAATCTAAAAAACAAAACAAAATAATAAGCAAAAAGCAGAAACAGGCCCACGAATACAGAGAACAAACTGGTGGTTGCCAGAGGGGAGCAGGCAGGGGATGGGCAGAGTGGGGGAAGGACAGTGGGAGGTACAGGCTTCCAGTTACGGGATGAAAAGGCCATAGAAATGAAAGGGACAGTTTAGGGAATATAGTCAATGGCACGATAATGGCATGTATGATGACAGACGTTAGCTACACTTGCGATGAGCACAGCACGACAGATAGACTTGTGGCATCACTGTGTTGTACACAGAGTGATAGGGCATTTGCATGTCAACTGTACTTTGATTAAAAAAATATTTTTTTAACATACCTAGTATATGGCTGTCAGTACTCATTATAGCGCTCAACTCTTTTCGAGTACTGTCAAAACAATTTGCTTAACCTCTGAGCTCAATTTGCAGGGTAAGAAAAACTTGCTTGTGGCTCCGTAAATCTACCCATTTCCTTTAAGTCAGAAAAACTAAAATAAGAGAATTTACACATTGAATCATTGAGGTCATAGTCTATACTTTTGATCTAATCAGCAAAATAAATCCCTAGCCTTAATATTAAGGGGGAGTGTGCACCTGCAGAAAGAACGCAGACTGCCCACCCCCTGATTTTAGCCTGGTGAGACTAAACCTTCAGAGGGGAATTTCTAATCTGCAGAACTGTAAAGACAGTAAATTTGTGCTGTGTTTGGCCATTAAACTTGTGGTAATTTGTTACAGCTGGCGTACAAAACTAATACAGGTGTGTATGGAGTATATGTTATTGTTACTTTTATACCAGAGTCTTGGAAAGAATGAGGTCAAGCTGGCGCCAGACCTCGAGGTCCAAATACACCATGGAGTCACAGGAGGCAAGTCCTTCTGGGAAAGATCCGTACATTGAAATTCCCAAATGAAACAGAAGGAGACAGCCTTCTCTTGGGCTGCTTCTGTGGCAGGTGGCCTGAGGGAAGAGCTTGTGTGGGGTAAATTCACACCTTCCAAATGGCTCCACCAATAAAGACTTATTTCCAGAAGGAAAGATTTGATTTGGTGATGTGTGAATTTTAACCAAAACAAACTAACAAAAACTGAAAGTCTGGCCAAAGTCATAAGCATATGGCGCATGGATGGATTGTCTCGGTGCAGCTGCCTGGATCTCTGCACTGGGAGGATTCTGAGTCCAAGTTCAGCTGGACAGGAAAGAGTCCCACTGCACGAGTGTCATGGTAGCACTTCCTTCCCTAGTCTGGTTCGGTCTTCCTATTGTTCATGGGCTGATCCCATCTCGAGAGGAGTGGGAACCCCCTCAGCCAAAGCTCCCCAGATGCTCTTTCTTTATCCAGCAAATGCTTAGTGATCACTACTACCTGTAGCCCCGTGGACGTCCTGAGGATGTTCCCGAGCAGAAAGCAAAATTCCGTCCCTCGCGGGGCTCACACTCCAGCTGGGAAACCAACGATAAATCAGGTGCGTGGTGTTGCGTGTGGTGGAAAGTGCCAGGAAGCAGGAAGCAGGGAAGGAGGGGGTAGGGGTGAGGGTGGAGAGGCTGTGACTTGAACAGGGCTGTCAGGGGGGAGTCGTTGAAGCGGAGACGGAGACGTGAAGGCAGCCAGGCAGTGAGCAACAGGTACCTCTGGGACCAGAGGGCTCCGGGCAAGGGCTGGGCTTATGCAAAGGCCCTGAGGTGAGATCAGGAACAGGCAGATATGGCTGGAGCAGAGGGTGGGAGGGCTGGTAGAAATAGTAGAAGGTGAGGTCAGAGCCATGGTAGGGGCAGAGCATGGTGCCTTGAAGTTATTTAAGGCAGTGGTTTCTTTTGAAGGTTCGGTGGAATCATGAGCGTTCTATGCAGAGGCTGCTACACCCAGGAGTGACTGCAGGAAATGGGGAGGGAGGGCAGGGAGGCCGAGTGGGGGGCTTCTGTGCCAAGTTGGGTGATATGATGCTAGCTTGGACCTGGTGCTAGCAATGGAGGTGGAGAAAAGGTGCAGCCTCTGGAGTTCGAAAGCCAAGTCCCAATTCAAGTCGTTCTGGATTTATTGAAAGTTGATGTTACTCTGTCCTGTTACTTTATCAGCGACACTCTTGCCACTAACCCGCCAGACCAATTCATAGTATAGCCCACATTATGACCAGTTGAACTGCAGTAGCCCAATCCTTGTGTGGAGGGGAAAATTTGAAAATTAATAATGAGGAGCTGAGAGAAGTGAATAGGAACAGACAGCCCATTTTCACTGATGTCAGACTTAAGCACCAGAATCATCTGAAGGCTTGTTAGGACGCATCCAGGTTCCCACCTCCCTGAATTTCTGATTCAGTAGGTCTGAAAAGGCTGGAGAATTTGCATTTCTGAGGCAGATGATACCAGTGTCCTGGGACCGCACTTTGAGAACCACTAGTTCTCAAAGCTAGGAACAGAACCCTTGAATGTCTCAAGTGGAGGAGACGTAAGAATCATTTACGAATTCTTTTTTTTTTTTAAGGTTTTTTTGTTTTTTGTTTTTTGGTTTTTGTTTTTGTTTTTGTTTTTTTTTTTTAAGAGAGAGAGAGTGCACAAGCGGGGGAAAGGGGCCAGAGAGAGAGGGAGACACAGAATCTGAAGTAGGCTCCAGGCTCTGAGCTGTCAGCACAGAGCCCAACACGAGGCTTGAACTTACAAAGTGCAAGATCATGACCTGAGCCAAAGCAGGAGGCTTGACTGACTGAGCCACCCAGGTGCCCCAAGAACCATTAACTAATTCTTAAGTTGCAGACCAAACACTTCCCCAGGGAGGCAACATAAACATGTTGAACAGTGTGAGACCACAGGCACCAGAAGGTCTGGGGGCCAGATTTGGGACTCCCTGGCACTCAGCCTCTGACACCCTCCCCTCCCCTTCCTCCTGTGATGGATCAGGAAGCCGAGGCCCATGGAGGCTGTGGTTACCCTGTTAGGAAAATATTCAGCTTTTTAAAAAAAAAATGTTTATTTTGAGAAAGATAGATAGAGAATCTCAAGCAGACTCCACACTCAGCACAGACCCTGACCGGGGGCTCGATCTCTTGAACGGTGAGATCATGACCTGAGGAGAAATCGAGAACCAGACGCTTAACCTACTGAACCACCATTCAGTTTTTATTCCAATCTGCTAACCAAACACTAATGAGCTCTCTCCTGAATCGTGTTGAGATGGTGATTCCGTTGAAGTGAAAACAGGCAAATGAAATGGTAACTACTATGTCTTACATAAAAGAATATACCAGTATTATGTCCCCGTATTTGACTTATAAAATATATGTGTCTAGATATGTCTAGACAAGGAAATTATTGATAAATTCTACTTTTTTCTTTTAGGTATAGTTTGGATTTTTTTTTTTTTTTTCAGCTCATTCATCGTTTTTATAACAGGGGAGAGAATACAGTGATTTTCTGTGACAAGGGTCATTTCTAGCTATGAGTACCCTTGTTCAACCACAAGATGGAGTAGTTTACAATCGAATAAGCAACTAAACGCAGAGAGAGGCAGGGGAATGGAACTCTGCCCCCTTTCAGAATTTAATCCAGGTGATTCGTGTGCATTGTACCGCCTCTTGAAACACATCAGGCCTATTAATTGTATTTTAAAATTCATCTACTGCAGATAAATTTCTAAATTCTGATTTTTCTTATGCTTACATGTTGAACTTACAGTTATCTCACTTATTAAATTGATTTCTTCTCATACAAGGTAAATTGTTAGAGAAGACTAGAAGCCAAAATTGTACTTAGCAGCAGCTTATTCTAATGAGAGAACATTCCGGCACACGGAGGTCAGGTACCCATGGCTTCCGCCTCAAGCTGCCCCAACAAAGAATTGCTACCATTGGCCTTCTAGGGCCATTTCAAAATGTATATTTACATCAACGTTTGGAATGGCTAATAAACTCTCTGTTAGTGTACAAAAAAAAAAAAGAGAAAAAGAAGAAGACGAGTGGTAAGAGACTGAGACCCAAAACCAAGGCATAAGGACCGCATTCCATCCTGAGGCTTGGGGGAAAGGGGCATGGGAAGCAAATGAGAGCATTGGTGACAGCAAGGTTTTGCCCCCGCAGAATGAAAACCACACTGGTTTGTGGATCCCGGATTGGCAAGAGAGTCCTCTCTTCCCTTTCCTGATTTCTACCCACAACCCCTCCTGGCATGTCACTGAGAATGTCGTTCAAAGTGGGGTTGGCATAGGGGCGCCTGGGTGGCTCAGTCGGTTGGGCATCCGACTTCAGCTCAGGTCATGATCTCGCAGTCAATGAGTTGGAGCCCGCATCGGGCTCTGTGCTGACAGCTCAGAGCCTGGAGCCTGCTTCGGATTCTGTGTCTCCCTCTCTGTCTCTGCTCCTTCCCCACTGGCGCTCTGTCTCTCTCTGTCTCTCAAAAATGAATAAACGTTAAATTTTTTTTTAAAAGTGGGGCTAGCGTGTTCTCTATGCAAAGCACCCCAATACACTGTGGGCTGTTGATGACCTACGCCGCCTTGGTAGGGAGGAGTTCCCCCTCCCCCCAACATTAGTTACTATCAACAGTCAACCTTGACACTGGATGAGAGGGGTATTCTAATGGAGTCACTACACCACACAAAATCCATCTTTTTTAAAGTTTATTTATTTTGAGAGAGAGCACATGTGCACGTGAGTGGGTGAGGGACAAAGAGAGAGAGAGGGAGAGAGAGGATCCAAACAGGTTCTGAGCTGCGAGCACAGAGCCCCATTGCAGGGCTCCATCTTCTGACTATGAGATCGTGACCTGGGCCAATATCAAGGGTCCAATGCGTAACTGACTGAGCCACCCAGGCATCCTAAAACCCATCTTATTGGACCTCAGTACCATCAGAGTATAGAGGGGGGGAAAATCAGCGATGTTCTCTTTTGAATAAGGTAATAACTCATAAGATACAAGGATACATTTTTATCCTTCCAACCAGCACTGTAGTGTTAGGATTCAGAAGGAGTCTACTACAGGGGAAAGAAAAAACAAATCACCCGTAATCTTACCAATATCCCCAGCCAACAGCTAGTCTCAGTTTTAGGAATTCTACTGTCGTATACTTGCGTGTGAAAGCCTATCTCACATAGTTGCAGTGAGACCTCTACATACCATCTTAAAACTGGTTTTCCATTACTGTCATCATCACTTTTCTGTGCAGCTCTAAGCATCATAATTAGGATTTTAATGACCTCATAATATTCCATCCATTGAGCATATGTTCCATAATTAACCAGGTTCCATACCGTTAGCCACATGCGCTTTTTAAAAATAATACCGTAAATAATATGCCACAAGCATGGTTGAATGTGTGCTTTTTTTCTTTTCCTTTATCCCGAGGGGAAATTCCCCAAATGGACTTTATTGAGTCAACGGGCATGCACTGTGACTTTATACCTCGTGTCACACAACTTCCCAAAAGGAACCTGCCGCTCACCCGCATGAGTGTGCCAGCTGCACCGTGTCCACGTCGGTGCTGAGCACTTTCATTTTCGGAAGGCTCCAGCTTTCCAACATAGTCTGCCCAGCGGACACGCAGCCATTCTTTACTGCCCTTCTCTGTTCTGGGGGTGTTCACCTTGAGAGTGTATACCTTATCTCAGCCCCCACGCCCTGACCTCCCAGGCCAGGTCCCCCTGGTTATCTTCTGGTCACCCTCAGAACCGTTCCTCTTCTTTCTGTAAACGTGCCCACACTTCCCCAGGGGCCCTCCAGCGGCCCCGAGGGCTGTTCCGTCTCCTCCCTGGGTGTGCTTCCATACCCTGTATACGTTCCAACCTCCCCTTCGTGCCTCACTCCAGGCAGTGTGGCTCCTGCTCCCACTTCTTCAATGGCATGGCTCTTTCTAAGGTTGCCGGTGATGTTAACTGCAAAAGTCAGTGAACACCTTTGAGGTACTTCTCATTTGCTCTCTGTGAGGCATTTGATACCACTTTTCTGGAAGCTTTCTCCTGCCTTGGCTTCCACGTCCTCCTTCCGTGCTGCTGCTTCGTTGCAAATGTCTGCTGTCTTCTCTCTCTGGATCCAGCCCTTAACCATTGGTGTTCCCCCCAAATGAGATAAATGGTACATAGGACAATGCAATGGGGCATCACACCCTGTCTCTATGCTGTCATGTTGGTTCGAAAATTTACAAACCCTAGTGTGTCCTCTACCCTGGCTTTGTGATTCCCAATCCTGGATTCAGTCTCTGTCTTCTTTTCATTCTTTACACATGAACCATGAATAGGCTCATTTGCTTCCAAGATCGTACTCCTCCCCTATGCTAATGGCTTCCCAATCTGTGCCTCCAAAAAGGTCTTTCTGTTGAGTTTGGCTCTTATCTTACGGGGGCCTGGTGGACACCTCTGTCTGAAGGTCTTGCCGGTACCACAGATTCAGCAGGTACTGAATAGAATCATCATTTCCCTCCTCACCTTACTTGCCAGTTTATTCACGTCCTCGTAGTGAATGACACCACTCCCCACCTATGTGATCGAGGTCAGAAGCTGTCTGTCATTTCAGACTCTTTCCCCTTCCTCGCAGCCAGGGCCACCAGGAGCTTGTCCATCCCACCTCTTAAAGCTCTCCAGTCTCTCTCCTCATGTCCCTCCTTCACTGCTTCCTGAGTTCGCTCCACAACTCTTGTCAGCTCCTGCCTGGATTATTTCAACAGCACCACGAATGGCCTCCATTCTGTAGCCCATGTACCCAGTGCATCATGAGAGCAGGTAGGTTGTACAGGTGGATTTTCTGGATTCAGTCACTCATTCTTCTGCTATCTGTGCAATCTTGGGCAGCTTCTTCAACTTCTCTCCATTTGCTCACATGTAATGGAGACAATAACAGCATCTACCTCAAGGGAGTAAGTGTGAGATGGGATTACAGGAGTCAGTACACGTCTGGTACTTGAGACCGGTACCTGGCATACAGTAGGCACTCATTTAATGTTTATTGCTGTTACCATCATCATCTTCTTCTGCACCGCCAGGTAGAACTTTCTAAAGGAAAAATCTGGTCCCACCTGTAGCCTACTCAAAATCCTTCACTTCAAACATATTTGTCCATCCGCCTTTATAGAAGCGCTATTCACAATAGCCAGAAGGTGGAAACAATTCAAGTGACCATCAATGGATGGATGGATAAACAAAATGTGGTATATATGTGTGATAGAAATATTATTAAGCCTACAAAAGGAAGGAAATTCTGACACATGCTATATAATATGGATGAGTCTTGAAGACATTATGTAAGTAGAATAAACCAGTCACAAAAGGACAAATACTGTGTGATTCTACTATGACGTACCCAGAATAGTCAAGTCTCTAGAGACAGAAAGTCATATGGTAACTGCCAGAGGTGAGGGGTGGGCAAATGGAGAATTAGTGTTTCATGGGCACAGAATCAGTTTGGGAAAATGGAAAAGTTCTGGAGATGGATGGTAGTGATGGCTGCACCATATGAACGTACTTAATGCCACTGAACGGTACACATAAAAATGGTTAAAAAGAAAAATTGTATGTATTTTTTACCACAATGAAAAAAGAAATCTGAGTGTCTCCCCACTGCCTACAAAGTTGCAACACCACAGCATATGCTCCAAGTCCTTGAGGATCAGTCTCAGCTCACCTTTTCTGGCCTCATCTGCTACCGCTTCCTGAGCTGCAACCATATAACAGTACTCTGTGGTCTCTTGGACCATGAACTTGGACAACACTCAGCCTCTGCAGGGCTCTCCAGTGCCTCACTGTCCATGTCTGTGATACTTGATTCATGCCCACCTCCTATATATCTGGTCTTGTTGATGGACTTTCATTTGGACGATTCAAAACATGGAATTGTGGAATATTGGAGATTATTCTAATTGAACTCTCTCATTTCCAGGTAGGAAAATAGGTCATCGATTTACCTGAAAGCACACAAGTTGGTGGTGCAGCCAGAATAAGAACCCAGGTTTCCTGCCTCCTAATCCTGGAATCCTGACGTCATACTTTGACAGCCATGGCATTCATGAAAAATAAAGTCCTGGGCTAGGAACAAGGCCAAATGCAGACATGCCAAGGCCACAGACAGGCCCTGAGAACCATAGAGCTCCCAGGCTAATGGGGATTCTATTTGGGGAGACAAACTTGTTCATTTGTTCATTCACTCATTTGTATATCCATCCATCCATCCATCCATCCATCCAACCACCCAACCATCTATCCATCCATTCATCCATCCATCCTTCAATCCTTCCATCTATCCATCTATCCATCCATCCATCCATCCATCCAACCACCCATCCATCCATCCATCCATCCATCCAACCATCCAACCATCCATCCATCCATCCATCCATCCATCCATCCATCTAAACAGTCAGCCAGCCAGCCACCTACTCTTTCATTCCTCTGGGAGGCAGCGTAGCTAAGAGTCTAGATGTGAATTGGTTAGTCTGAATTTTATCTCTGCCACCAGCTTGTGTGACCTTAGGTTATTTGCTTTCCTGTGCCTCACTTTCTTTATCTGTAAAGTGGGATAAGAATACTAGTTACTTCATAGGGTGGTCATAAGGAATAAATTAACAGGGTCTGGCACCTGGTAAGCTGTGTAAGTCTTTGACTCGGCCCTAAACCAAGGGAGAAATACCTGTAATCCTGGAAGACATAATGCACAGGCTTGTCTGTTGGAGACCCTTCTCCCCGCCTCGCAGGCGTCCCGGGCAGTGATGAAAAGAGTGTCCTGCCCAGGGGCCTGGATTGCACAGAGTGGAGTAGATGGAGTCACAGGAGGCTTTAACTCATGTCAGTGCTCGTGTCTCCAAGCTTGAAGTTAACCAAGATAAGCGTGAGATTTCAAGCAATATTTTGATGTTATGCAAATAAGATAGCAAGGTTTGTTTTAAAAACATTAGCATAAAATTTAAAGTTTCTGGGGTTTTGGAATTTCTGACGATTCATCTACATGGCAAGAGGAGTTAGGGTGTTGTCGGGGAGGAAACGTGCCGCTCTTGGCTGAGGTCTGGCAGAGCCTCTGAATTTAAACCACGGGGCATTGCTCTCCACTCCTTTCTCTCAAAAGCCACTTCAGGTGTTTGAAACTCCTCTTAGAGAATTAAGAAATTAAATGGAAAACTTCCCTTCTTTTCACATAAGAACTTTCCCTGATCATCCACTGATCTGCACCATCAACAAAGCAGAAAAGAATTTTACGAAAGCCATTTTTTAGCTACTGACTGTATGAAGTGGGGAGGGGAGTTAGTTTTGCAAGCACTGATGTATATGGCCGATTTTAATTTTTTTCTCTAACTTAAAATATCCTTTACTGCAAAATGGGGTTGCATGAAAATGCTGAGTGTCCGTGCACATGTTTTTATGTGTACCTAAGTCTTCATTTCTCTGGGACAGCGGCCCAGGATCCCAATTGCTGGGTCAGCTGCATGTTTGGCTTTATAAGAATCTGCCAAACTGCTTGCCAGAATGGCTGTGTCACTCACCAGCAATGCATGAGTGAGCCGGTTTCTCTACATCCTTGCTGGCACTTGGTGATGTCGCTATTTTAAATTTCAGCCATTCTGGTAGGTGTGAATTGATATCCTCTTGTGGCTTTAACGTGCACTGCCCCAATGGCAGATGACATTGAACGCGTTCTCACATGCTCTTCTGCCAGCTGTCTGTTCTCCCCCATGAAGACGTGTCATAACTCCATTCATGTCCCTTTTGCCCCTTTTCTCGTCAGATTGTTTGCTTTTTACTGTTGACTGTTGAGAGTTCTTTATCTATTGCAGCTATAAACCTTTATCAGATACGTGGTTTGCTGATGCCTTCTGTTACTCAGTAGCTTGTCCTCTCATCCTGTAACGGGATATCCTTCAAAGAGCAAAGCACGTGACCTCCTGCCTTTCAATGGGGTCAAATTACCCTTTTTTGGGTCCTTTTTTTGATGTCAAGTCTAAGAACGCTTCTCCCAGAGAGGTTCTCCTGTTTTTCCCGACAGTTTCAGTCTTTACGTTTACATTTTTTAAGTCCTGTGACCCCATTTTGAGGACGTTTTCATTGTATAAGGTGTGATGTCAAGTCAAGAGATCCACCTCCTTTTTTTTTTGTTTTTGCCTGTGTGTGTCCTATGGCCCAGCACCGTTTGTCGAGAAGACCATCCTTCCTCCAATGAATTGCTTTTGTGCTTTTGGTCACAGAGAGTTCCATCGTTTGATCATAGACCTGCGCAGCAGTGTTTGTTTCTGAAGAGAAATCCAAGATCAAATACTGGGTGTTTTCCTTCTGTGTCCTCCTCTTTATCAACACAGAAGGTCCGTGTGAGGTGCTGGGCTGCCAGCGAAGGTGGTTTATGTAGCAGGAGAGGGGCACTCTAGCAAAGACGATAAGACAGGTCTGTGTGCATCGTGTTACAGTTTAACAAGCCTCAAACCCATGCTGAGCCCTTCTAAGGGAGTCAACTTCAGACTGTTTCTCAAACCCTGAGCCCTTTCTGTGAACTTCCTTTTACAGCCAGGAGGACTGAAGAAAATCAGTACTTCTAGTGTTGTCTTGCTTTTGTTATTATTTTTTTAATGTTAATTTATTTTTGAAAGAGAGAGCAGGAGCGGGGTAGGGGCAGAGAGAGGGAGGGAGACACAGAATCCGAAGCAGGCTTCAGGCTCCGAGGGGTCAGCCTGACGCGGGGTTTGAACTCACAAATTCGAGATCGTGACCTGAGCTGAAGTCAGATGGTTCACCAACTGAGCCACTCAGGCGCCCCTTTTTTAAATCACAGATGGCATCTCCTGTCCTGATTAACCCTACCTTTCTCCTTATTCATAAGCAGGGTCACCAGGGTCATGGGGCAGTGAGTAGGATGAGGTTTCACAGTGACCGATTATCACCCAGCTTTGCTACTTACTAGCCAGATGATTCGGGAGGAGTTATTCACCGAGCGAAGTCTCCATTGCTTAGCTGCAAAATAGACTCGGGGACACAGTGAGGACTAAGGAAGCTATAAATCCAGGGAGCATAGAATAGAGCCTGACATATAATAAATATTGGAGAAATGATAGCGTGCGTTGTTAGCGCTTTACTGTTTTGAAAAATTAAATCCTTGTGAGAGAGGATGTTCAAAGTATGTGGGTGAGACTCCTAAGGTAATTCCATAAGGGACAACAGAAAATGTTCTGAATGGGATGAGCTGACTACTTTGAATGGGTGAACTCTCATGGGCTAGGTAATGTTTGGCATGATTGCTGATGAAATATTTCAGTGATAAACACGAAACTCAAGGTACGATGACCTCTGGGGAGGGCAGGGGGATGAGACCGGTCAGAAGCAGACACGGAGTTTGATAGTACTGGGAATGAGCTGGCGAAGTTGGGTGGTGAGCCAATAGGTGTTTGTTTCATTAACACACACGACCTAAATTCTTTTTTTTTTTTAACGTTTATTTATTATTGAGAGACAGAAACAGAGCATGAGCATGGGAGGGGCTGAGAGAGGGGGAGACACAGAATGGGAAGCAAGCTCCAGGCTCCGGGCTGTCAGCACAGAGCCCGACGCGGGGCTCGAACTCACAAACCATGAGATCGTGACCTGAGCTGAAGTCAGATGCTTCACCGACTGAGCCACCCAGGTGCCCCATGACATAAAATCTTTTGAATAGTAATACACGATAAATTTCCTTAAGAATTAGTCTCACAGAGTCATAGTCATACCTGATGCATTTATATATAATATTCACCTAGATATGTAAAACACAAAAGTCAGTTTAGTTCCACAAATTTCTATTAAATATCCACTACTGCATAAGAAAAAATAAATATATAATATGCATGCATGCTGAGAGGACTTAATGGACATCAGAGGACAAGGTAAGTTTCAAATGTAGTTACCATTCACCAAGGAAGGTTTGTTGCAAGAGGTATATCTTTGAGTTATGAAAAATATAATTTCATGATGGAATGAGCCCATCACTCAGTTTCCACACTTAACTTCCTCATACTCTTCCAGATTCTTCTGTGCCATACCTGGAGGAAACTTTCAGTCTTTCTTTTTTTTTTCCTGAGAAACTCAATCAGATATCATTCTGTATTTCCTCGTCCTTCCCTTCTCTCCCTTCCTCCATGCCAGGCAGTGTTCTTGGTACTGAGACCAAATCAGTAAACTAGGCAAGATCCCTCTCTCACAGAGCCTATATTTTAGTAGTGGAAATAAATCATCAATGCTTTAAAATTTTTTTTTAATGTTTCTTTATTTTTGAGAGAGAGAGAGAGCATGAGTGAGGGAGGGGCGGAGAGAGAGGGAGACACAGAATCAGAAGCAGGCTCCAGACTCTGAGCTGTCAGCACCAAGCCCGATGCGGGGCTTGAACCCACAAACCGTGAGATCATGACTTGAGCCGAAGTCGGACGCCCAACCGACTGAGCCACCCAGGCGCCCCTCATCAGTGCTTTTTAAAAATAGCTCACAGGGGCGCCTGGGTGGCTCAGTCGGTTAAGCAGCCGACTTCAGCTCAGGTCACGATCTCGCAGTCCGTGAGGGCTGTGAGTTCAAGCCCCGCATCGGGCTCTGTGCTGACAGCTCAGAGCCTGGAGCCTGTTTCAGATTCTGTGTCTCCCTCTCTCTGACCCTCCCCTGTTCATGCTCTGTCTCTCTCTGTCTCAAAAATAAATAAATGTTAAAAAAAAATAAAAATAAAAATAGCTCACAAATAAATGTAATTGCAAATAGTATTAAGTACTGTGATCGGTAGCTTTTCTGAAGATCTGGCATATCCTGGTGTGTTTTCTAACACTTCCAAGCAAGTCCCCAGTTTCCAGTGGCCACTGAATGGGTGTCTTACAAATTTAACTCAGTTTTGACACCAGCTACCCAAAGATACGTTAGATCCCACAGGTAAAGGAGTCAGCCCCACAAGACTGCCCCCGCTTCAAACACAAATCTCAAGCCCAGGTTGCCACCTGTACTTCTTGGTTTTTTTTTTGTTTTTTTTTTTTTGTTTTTTGTTTTTTGTTTTTTTAAGTAAGCTTCATGCCCAGTGCAGAGCCCAATGCGGGGCTTGAACTCACAGACTATGAGATCAAGACCTGAGCTGAGATCAAGAGTCAGGACGCTTAACAGACTGAGCCACCCAGGCGCTTTGTCACCTGCATGTTTAGACAACTGGTTGAAATCAGGGTTTTCATCACCCACCCACCCCCCCCATCTTGGGCCTGATAACTTTCTAGAATCGCTCAAAAAGCTCAAAGAAACACTTACTTACCTTTACCAGTTCTTTACAGAGGATGTTATAAAGGATACAGATGAGCAGCCGGATGAAGAGGTACACAGGGTGAGATCTAGAAAGGTCAAGAGCACAGGAGCTGCTGCCCCTGTGGAACTAGGCCATACCACTCTCCCAGCATGCAGATGCATTTAGCAGCCGGAAAGCTCAACAAATCACATTGTTCAGGAGTTTTTACAAAGCTTAATGTGGGGCCCCCAGCCCTTCCCAGAGGTTGGCGGGAAAAGCTGGAAGTTCCAACCCTCCAACGAGTTGGTCTTTCTAGTGACCAGCCCCATCCTGAGGAGATCTTGGGGCCCTACCCTGTCACCTCATTAACGTAAACTCAGGTGTGCTCAAAAGGGGGCTCCTTACAGACAACAGAAGACCCCTTTGTCACTTAGAAAACCCCATGGGTTTTAGGAGCTCTGCGCCAGACACAGGGAGAAGACCATGTATATTTAGTATAATTCACAGGATCACGTGTGTCCCAGAGGAGGCGGTGCAGGCTGGAGTAGAGGCCGCAGAACGAAGTGACGGCCTGGAGGGATGATCTAGAAGGTAGAGTCTGTCAATCCTGGCACTTTGATTAGAAGTTAGAGTGGCAGAAAGAAAGATGGAGGTCACTTGCCAAGCCATCCACGGGCAGGCGTCTGATGAGCAGAGAGGGAAGGGTCTGGAGCACCGGAGAAGGGATAGAGCTAGATACCTGGATTGGGGTGGGGAGGGCATGCAGGTGGTATCTGAAGCCATGAGGGAGAATGATCTCTCTCAGGAGAGGGGAGTACGTTGAGTGAAAAAAAAAAGACCTATGAGGTCCAGTGACATTTAAAGGACAAGGAAGGGGGGGGGGAGGAGGAGGAGGAAGGGTCTGAAGGACCAGCCAGAGAGAATAAGGATAGGTAGATCCTATCCCCAGAGGTCAAGGATAGGTAGTCCTCCATGGGAAGGGTGAGGGGGGATCAGCAGGGTCAACTCAGGGCAGAAGAGAAGTAAAGACTGAAGAGTGTCAGCTGGATTTGGTATAAGTGAGATTGTTGGTGACCTTGGCCAGAACAGGTGCATTGGGTGGGGGGAAGGAAGCCATGGTGGGGGGAGGGAAAGGATCTGAGTAGGGGGCCAGGCAGTGGGAAACAAGAGGGAAGGGTGTGGCCGAAGAGGACGTGGGGCCCCAGGATGGTTTGGTTTTGCATTGAGATGGGGATGCCTGGGCGCAGTTGACTTCTAATGGGATGGGGGAGTAAGTGAAGACAGAGGAGAAAGCGTAGATGTTGGGGAAGGTGATGCTAAAGATGCTGAAAAGAAGCCCTGGGGATGTAAGAGATGAGAAGACAGGAAGAGGAAACGATTCGTTTCTTCTGTTGTAACAGGAGGGACCCAAGAACACATCGGTGTCCATGCAGATCGATAGGTCCATTTGATGGTAGGAAAGCTGTAGATAGAATGGTGCCTCTTAACAGGGGTAGTACCTCCTGATGGAAAGTGTGCAGGGGCTTTCTCAGTGTGTGTGTGTGTGTGTGTGTGCTCATGACTGGGAGATGACCCTGGCATTTATTGCATGGAAGCCAGGGATGCAGGGTGACCTACAACGGTTGGGACAAAGGGAAACGGTATTTCAGATAAAACTATGCCACCAGAAGCGACGCTGTTACCGGTACGGCCGTTGCCCATGCAGCGCACTGCTGCTAGCAATCAGCGTGCTCAGCTCCTGATCCTGATTGCCAAATACTGCTCTTTGCCGGCAAGGAATCTGGACTCACTGGAGAAATGGCTGCTTTGCCGGGAACGGACAAGATGAACTTGGGTCCCCTTGTGCCAGTGGCTTATTGGCCAAAGACGCAAGCCAGCAATCCCGTGCCTGAGTTTTTACCCAAGAGAAATGAAAATTACATCCAAAGCAAGACTTTTGGGTATGCAAACTTCATAGAGCTTCATTCTCCCGAAGCCCAGACTGGAAACAACCCGAGTCAACAGGTGAACAGGTGAACAAGCTGTGGTGTATCCGACGGGGCAGTGCTGCTCAGAAATAAGGAATCAACACGGGTTCACCCAGCAATGGGAATAAATCTCCAACACCCTATGCGGAGTGGAAAGATAACAGACGCAGAAGAACCCGCACTGGATTCCAACATTTATGTGAAACTCGAGAAAGACAAAACTGGCCAGTGCTGATCAAAGCAGATAATGCGGGCACGAGAGAAGTTTGTGGGTGCCAGAAACTGTCTCTGTGATGGTGGCAGAGGTCACACAGGTATACACCTTTGTCAAAGCTGCCGGACTCCACAGGTACCATGGGTGCATTTCATTTTCTGTAAATACTATTACGGTGAGGTTGGTTTTTTAAAGACCAAACCGGGAAGTTAAAAGGACAGAAAAGGCACCTGATGGGCTTTCTCTGGTCAAACTGGGACCATTTGAGCGTGTGTGTGTGTGTGTGTGAGAGAGAGAGAGAGAGAAAGAGAGAGAGACAAAGAGACAGAGAGAGAGAGAGAGAAGCTTATCTTTATTTAGGGATCCATATGTAGGATGGAAACATACAAAGAAATGTAAGGACATGCCTGTCAGTGAAGTCAGTGGTTGTGGGTGAAGGAGGGAGCCCAGGGTGGGGGGCTTTGGGGGTGCTGATAACGCACCACTTCTTGATCCAGGTGGTGATTATATCTGCTCTTTGCTTTAGAAGGATCTGTTAAATGGCACACATCTGTATGGATGTTATATTTCACAATACAAACTGCAACCTCCGGGTTCCGAGAAGCAGCCACAATCCAAGTGACCCTTCTAAAAATACTTTCAGGCCATTGATTCCATTTCTCTAATCAAAGCGCCTATTAAGTCTAACAAGGAGAGATGCGTGCATAGTTAAAAATAGAACTGATTCTTCCACAAATGTTATGGAGAAAGCCATTTTCAAAAATAGAGATAGGGCCTCTTAAATAACCCGAGATGAAAAATACCAAGTTGCTGAAAGAGCATAAGTGCTGAAAGATAATAAGTGCTCTCTCCTCATTCGAGCAGGCTTCCCAAATTCCTCCAGCTGTAAAATGTCTACTCTTTTCTAAGAATGGAAGGATGAAAGGGAATGGAGGGCCTCCCTCGTCTGCATGAGCATCCCCCTCACTTGGGGTCTTCAGCGGGTTGCTTCCTCAAGCTCCCTCTGAAAGTACTGATTAAGTTATCAGAAGAAATTTGATTTTCATAAAAAAGGAATCTGATTAGAACCTCGAGGAGAACTGATTAGGGTCTAATACTTTCCGAGGGTGGTGGCAGGGGCTCCGGCGGCCCCTGCTTGGGGCTAATTGATGAGCAGCCCCGTTCGTTCCTTGTGGCTTCCTTTTCTCCCCCTCAGGGCTGTTCTTGTACTCCCCTATCATTACCTTGATAATAAAAGGCCGAGTGATCAAAATTGAAAATAACAGGCAGATCCGATCTCTCCCAGCTCAATCTTGGGTGAAAACCTTTTCATCTTCCGGTGTTTCCTGCCCCTCCCCCGTTCATTTTAATACATTTATTCCGCTTTGCCCAGAAATATTTTGGTCTCAGACAACTCCTATTTATTCATTCTCATGGATGAAAGCAGAAGCCTGGATAATGCAAAATGATACAAATCCAGAAACCTTTTATATTTGACTTTCAAATGTGGGCTTGTACTTACATTTGATTATGTGTATGTTTAATATTCGGGGGATTCAATTCAGACAAAATAAATGAGTCACAGGATAAGCATCTAGCTGGAAAAAGTGTTCCAAGCCCCGTTCCTTAGCCAAAATCTAGCCCCAGGGGACAGGTGGTCTGACTTCTGACAGAAGACAGATGGAGAGCCGTCCACACGCACAGACTTTCTAGCCTGAAGCTGGGTTCGGGGAGTGCTGGCTTCCTCGGACATCCCCAGTGTCCTGCTCACTCCCCCATGCTGTTCATTGTCTTAGGTCAAGTATAATACATGCTGCTAATATCTAGAAAGGAGGCTTCACCGCCAGAGAGATTGCTTTACATGGGTGCAAAGAATTGCTTTTCTAATCTTTCCTTCCCAGCCGACCCTGAGTTTCAGTTCTTGGCACGGGTCCCACTCCCACTCAAGGGGGGCAAATTATACACCACGAGGCAAGGATCGTGGGGGGCCCATCCTAGAGTTTGATCACCGCAACGATTATATGTATAACCAGTCTGTCCACCATAGTGGGCAAATTATTACCAAGTGGCTAAAGCGTGCACAGTTCCAACGGTCACACCGTTGGAAGCCACCTGCCCCGAGGGGCATCTCTGGGTCTTCCCTCCTGAAGTCTAACTGCATTGTGTGTCCTCGACCTGACTTGGTAAACTGGGATCTCTGTGAAGACGCTCACCATGGTCCTTCCCAGCTTCCTTCTCCCCTGTGCACCTTCCTTTATAGACGTCCCAGAGCCAATGGGCACTTTCTTTGGAGCAAATGTTTGTGTTGGGGTTTTACCACTGGCAGAGAACGCGGGGACCCTGGCGGGAAAGTGACATGATCAGAAGTGGTCCAGAGAAGGGTCAGATTTTACATGATAAACTGAAATTTGAAGGGGGGGGGGGGATAAAAAAAGGGAAAGGAGGAGGGAGGGGGAGAGAGAGAGAGAGAGAAACAGGGAGGAGACAGAGGGAAGGAGGGGACAGGGGAGAAGAAGGGAGGGAGAGAGAGAAGAAACGATGGAAGCAGGGAGAAAGGACATTTTCTGTAAACAACTACCTGTTGTGTCTTCTCTTCTCACTGATGGAGAGACCACAGGGGAGGGGAGGAGGCAGATTCTGCCTGACCAAGTTGAAAATGTCCTTCTAGCAGTTTCTATCCTTTGAGGGCATCTCCCTCATCCCTCCGAGTTCTGAAGACAGTGTCTGGGCCCAGGGAGCAGCCAAGGTCCCCTCCCCAGGGTTGCCAGGAGAAGCCTGGGGTCCACACACTTCCCTCTGTGGCTTCGCTAGCATGTCACTCCTCAGTGTGACCCAGGCTGCTGGTCACTGAGGCAGGCCCTCCGGTCTACACTCCGGGTGTTGGCCAGCAGCAGCTGCCCAAATTCATGGCCTGATTCAGCCTCCTCTCTGACACCCTGGCACTCGGAGACTTTCTCTTCTCAGCCCTGGGGCTCGTTCCTTCCGGGGTCCTCAGTTCCCTCAGGACTCTCCTCTTCCCACAAACTATGAATAGGGACCAGGGGCCAACCCTTGCCCGGACTCCTGCCTTCCCAGGCTGTGCTCAGTGGACAGAAGAGAGATCTCCCCCGTCCAGTAGTTTCCTCCAAAGCTGTCGAGAAGTTTTAGGTGTGGGTGAATTAACTCCAGTCTTACCCAGAATCTCGACTTTTGAACCCCTGCTCTACCCTCTCTCCTACGAGCTCCCCTTCCGGCTCCAGAAGGACTCCTCTGGAGCCCCCCAGTGGGAAAAATCTCATGTCCCAGTCTGCCCCTACTCTATGTCCTCAGCAAACCCTGCTCACAACTCTCGATTGGCTCTTGGTTTGCAAGGGAATCGAATTTTGAAACATAGAAGGAAATAAAAAACAAATAACATTTTTCTTTCTCCCTTCAGCCAGGTTTATAAGAATATATTCTTGCCACATATTTAAAATATCTCATTTGTCATGCAGACCCGAACACGTACCCCTTTTCTAGGGAGTTTTTAGCCTCCCTCTCAAGCTCTGAATGCCACTGATTCAATGGAAGGAAAGCCTACATCACCTACGTGAAAGGAAAGATGCATCTATTTAATATCACGCAGAGATTATGCCTGCAGAATTCTTCAGGAAGATCACTCAGGATGCAGTACAAGAAATGAATTAAACATGGGCAAGATAGGAGACAGGCCATTTAGGATGTTATTGCAAAAACCTAGGCTAAGAATGACAATGGATTTAACCCAGGCAGTAGTCACGGAATGGAGGAGACACATTAAATAAGTATTAAGACATTAACATTAAGATCAACATAGCAAGGCTTCATCTGTGACTGTTTGTTCTGGGAGGAGGTAGTTTTTATATGGAAAGAGGGAAGGGGAGAGAGCAGGAGCATGGCTGGTGCACTACAAGGGCAGTAGACCAAATGGAAGGAATCAAAGATTCCATCAGGCTAAGCTGATTAACATGGGGAATTAGGGCTTAATGTGTCAGCTAGGTGTCCCAGGCTGGATTTTCTAGAAACAGATGCTGATGGGGCTTGGGGTGCAAGACGTTCAATCGAGATTTTCATTGGCTGAACTGTGTCGTCCCTTCCCCCTCAAATCCAATTCCTATGTTGAAGCCTTAACTCCTGGTACCACAGACTTGACCTGTATTTGGAGTTAGGGTCTCAAAAGAGGTGATTAAGTTACAGTGAAGTTATTAGGGTGCCATCTAATCCAATATGACTGGTGTCCCTGTAAGAAAAGGAGATTAGGACACAGACACACATGGAGGGGAGACAATATGAAGACACAGGAAGACCACCATCTATAGCCAAGGAGAGAGGCCTCCTGAGAAACCATCCCCGCTGACACCTTGATCTTGGACTTCCACCCTAGAGGACTGTCAGAAAACCTATTTCTGTCACTTAAGCCATTCAGTCTGTGGTATTTTGTTATGACAGCCCAAGCTGACTAATAGTGGTCAACACCTGTGAAGGGGAGGAAAAAGTATCGGGCAGAGGAGAAGCCCAACCACCATGCGAACCCCCCACAAGTCTTAGCTAAGCTGGCAGGGAGCTTTGGGGCAAGAACAATTCACCAGAATCACAGAATACCCGTACTTTCGTGCTCCACCTCATTCAGTCGCCAGATGAGGGCTCTCATCTGTATGGCTGTGACCTCAGGCTAGGTGGCTTTCTGCAGCTGAGGTGGACTATCAAGGAGCTGATTGATGAACAAAGGCTGTCTGCACCCCGTGCTCCTCACACTGGGCACAGGTGGTGCCATGTAGGAAGAGCCATTCTCCATGTCTATCACAGTCCACCCCTTGCCCTGCCCAGAAAACATGCTCTCCATGTATATTCAGGGAGGAGTGTCTTGCCAGATTCTACTGGGCCTCTGTCTCTGTGAGAAAAAGTACACTCAGAGCCACACTAATACTTCCCACCATCATCCCTTTCCTCCACGGACTCAGTAACGCCTACAGTTAGTAAGGGTAAAGTCTCAGAATGCCCGGATGGCCCATAGTAAAAGAAGTTCATAGGCTCAGGGAAGTGACTAAGTTTGAAAGCATGGATTCCGTGCAACCCACACATCCATCTTTTTAGCACACTCCCTGGGAGGGTCTAAGGGACACTCTCCTCACCACAGCGTAAAGAAATGGGCCGTCAGCACCCCTGGAGGACTCTGTGGTGGTGTCCTCTGTAGGCTAAAGGTCAGGGTGGGAGATACTGCAATAGAATAGGTTTCCCGATCTTAATGGGAATAATTGGGAGCTGGACAGTTAGAGGCAGATGACACTGCAGTCACACTCAGGGATGGTCCTAAAAATCACCGGTGAAGGGAATCGCCCCACAGTGGGCAAAACTTGCTGCTGTCCATCGGTGCAGAAGAAGAGATCTGGATCTACACTGACTCGTGAGCTGTGACTCACAGAGGAGTTGCCGGTGGGGGTTGGGAAAGAGGAAAATTGAAGAACCGGTGGAAGGAGCTCTTAGAAGAATGTGGTAACCTCTTGGAACGTGGCCAACCTCCATGGAATGTGGAGCGATTTAAGTTCTCTGCAAATCCTCACAAGAGTCATTCACCCAAAGTAAGGTTCTCCACGATCAGTTGTACAAGATGATGTGCTCTGTAGCTGCCAGCCCTTTCCCCACCACCCCATACAATGACCGTGTGGCCGGGTGGCAGGAATGGGGATTATGTAGCATTCAGCCAGAGGGTCTTCTCCTCACCGACAAGGATCTGGCTACTTCCAACATCAGAGGCCAACATGGAGCCCCTGATATGTCACTTGTTCTCCAGAGAAGCTACCTTTGAAGAGATTCATTACACTGGCTTCTTTCACGATGGAGGAGGCAGTGATCTGTCTTCAAAATGATAACCTACACTCTGAGTATGGATTTGCCCTTTCTGTCTTCAGTGCTCTGCCAGATCCCCAAACGTGGACTTGAAGAACTCCTCATTTGTAGTCATAATAACCTTTACAACTTTTACTCCACCCAGGGCACATTTTCCGATGATGGCGGTTCATGAAGTGGGCTAGTCTTACCCCATGGCCCACCACCACCCAGAAGCGGCATCAATAGAACAGTGGAATGGCCTCTTGAAGGCTCAGTCATGGTAACAGATGGGAGGAATACCCTGAAAATTATTGGAAGCCGTCCTATAGGATTTAGCATGTGCTTCTGACCTATGGCTGATGTTTGGTGGCTTCTCCCATTATCCAGATCCATGTGTCTAGGGATCAAAGGTTGGAGATGGCAGTGTCCCTGAGTCTCTTATACCTAATCCCCCCAAAACCCATTCGGAGACTTTTCCATCTTATCCTGTGATCTTGAAACTGGTGAGGCTGGAAGTCCTAGAACCCAACAGAGGACCATGTCACCAGGGAACAGTCATAGCACTGTTAAATTAGAATCCAAGATTGCCCCCTGGCCACTTGAATCTCCTCATGCTATTGAGTCAAAAGCCTACAAGAGGTCACTGGGCTGAGCAGAGTGACGGATCTCAATTACCAGGGAAAAATTGGATCATCGCTACACAGAGGGTCAGGGAGGTTTAGGGGGTTTGCCCAAGGGATTCCTGGAGATATAGCCTCTTGGTACTTCTCCCCAGCTGTCCTCATCCAAGGAAAGCTGCAGTGAAGTCAAGGACTCCGGTCATTCAGGTATGAGGGTTTGGGTCACTATCACTTATCAGAGAACCTCCTCATCCAGCTGACCCACTGGTGGAGAGGAAGAGGGACATAGTGTGGGAAGACAGGCAAGTCGCGTAATAATGCCACTTACACCTCATCATCACAGCCACGGAAAAGGATTATGCAGCAGATCTGTTTCTGTTCATTGTTTTCCTTCTCCCTCTTCCCCATCACCTACGTTTCAGTATAGGAAGAGCACTGTTAGGGCGAAAATGTTAGGTTTCCCATGGGTATATGGCTGAATTGACTTCACCTACGGTGATAACACAACTGATAAAATTGTGCATGTCCCCTCTGCAGAAACCATGATTTTTCTTTTACACAAATGACAGACAAGAGGGGATGGACTGTCTAGGATATTTTCCTTTGGCCGTCTAGACCCACTTTGCAACTCTCTCCACCCTGCTCTGCGTTGGGGAGGCGTCAACCAGGCCCTGTGCTCTGGCTTCTAGGTGGGATCGGCCAATGGGAGGCAGCCACAGGGACTGGCCAGTGGGCTGAAACTCTCCCCTCCCTCCTCCACTGAGAGGTCCCTCCCCCGACGGCTCCTGTCTGGCAGTCTTCTCCACAAAGCTGCTCCTCTCAGGCTCTGGAGCATCCTTCTCCTTCGCCTCTTCCAGCCCCGTGGTGATGGCTTCCCTCCATTGCTAGCCTCAGGCCAGTGTGCTGGCCTTTGTTTCCTTCTCTAACCTTGGCCACAACGTGGTAACTATCGGCTTCTGTAAACTCTCCTCAATGACCCAGTATGAGGGTCTCTTCTATTTTCTGCTAGATCCCAGCTTTTTCCAAGTAAAAAAGCCACTGGAACTATGTTTAACTTATGAAATGTAACTTACATGAAGAAAAAGATACATAGCATTTATCTAACATTGAACACGGAGTTATAAATTGAATACCTATTTGTCTGGGTTCCCCCAACCCAAATCAAGAACTCAGGAGGAGGCCATTCCCCCCAGAAGCCCACCTGACCTTGTATACTTCTTGCCCATGACAGTCCCCTTCCTCCATTGACAGATTAGTTTTTGCTGTAACAAGTTACCATGACTTTAGTGGCTTAAAACAACACCAATTTATTACTGTATAGTTCTGACCATCAAAGGTCTAAAAATGCATCTCACAGGCTAAAATCGAGCTGTTGACAGGGCTGCATTCCTTCTGGAGGCTCTAAGGAGACGATGGATTTCCAGCTCCTAGACGCTGCTTGCAGCCCTGCGCCCGTGGCTCTACATCACTCCAACCTCTGCTTCTGTCTTCACATCCCCTTCCCTGATTCTGACCCCCGGATTAAAAGGACTCTTGTGGTGACATGGTGTCCACCTGGATAACCCAGGGCGATCGCTCCGTCCCCAGACCCTTAACTTACCCACGTCTGTAAATATAATATATTCACAAATTCAAGGGATTAGGATATGAATATATCTGGGGACTGTTATTCTGTCTGCCACACCCACTGTCTGGACTTTTGGGGCACTCATTTCTTTGAATAAAACTATTTTTTAAATTACTTGATTGGGGCTATTCATCACTATCTAGTGACTTTTTTAGTCAGGCCATGCCATGGCCACTGGCCAGACTATGGTGAGCTTTTCTCACGGTGCTGAGAGGTATATTATTATCTGCATTATTATTCCCATTTTACAGACAAGGGAAATGAGGCTCAAAGATCTGAAGCTTCTAATTGCTCAGTTAATGAATGTCAGAGCTGTAAGCCAACACCCTAGTCTGTGTGAAACCAAACCCCACCTGCTCTCTACTCCATCATGGGCTCCCCGGGAAGAGAAGGTAATTCCTTTTATCTGCAGATAAAAGGAGATTAAGGTGGGACACGCCTGTGCAAAAGCAATCTCATTTTGTCAACACGGCAGCCCCAAGAGTGGACAAAAACGTTTCATGCTATAAGCCATACGTAGATACCCCATGAAGGATCGGTAGCTCTGATGTACATTTCCCTGAAATTTCCATTTGCCCATTTTATTGTGTGTCACCGGGTTCTGCAGAAGGAAAAAAAAAAAAAAACAACAAAGAACAAAATACAAAAGGAAAAAAAAATCTACCCACCAAGTCACCTTAGCAGATGCACGGCTTGTTTCATGTGAGCGGAACGGTCTGTTGGGTTAATGGCTCTAGTAACAAAACGCACGCCAGGGTCATTATTTATAATGGGCAGCGACGAAAAGCAGTAGCAAAGCTGGCACGTAGCGACAGGCAGTGTAAAATTTTAATTGCGAGGCATTTTCTGGAATTTGATTTGAAACATCCTGTGGTTATAAAGCGAAAACAGCTTTCAGGGAAGACGGGCATTGAGACCAGGCTAAGGTTTGAGAACCGTGTGCATGTTTGCTTGGAACATCTGAGAAAGGGCTGCCAGCCAAGTCTCTTCTCTCTGACACTTACAGTGCATTACCAGCAACCTAGAAATCATCTGAGAACTAAGTGCTTAGCCCACTTAAAACCTGAGCAGAAAAACAGAGTTAGAATCCCTGTTCTAAACTCAGTTCAAAAATCCTTGTCCGACACGTGCTACATTCTGTGCCGGGACCGGTGGGTCCGGCTTCATCGTGGCCGCCCATCAGGCCAGGGAGGCAGTAGACCGGTCGTCCTGGACAAGCGAGACTTCCAGAAAGTGGAGAAGAGCTGGGCGACAAAGCGAAAAACAGTGAAAAGGTTAGGGCGAGGAAGCCATGTAAAAGTCGTTTACAGAAGGCACCGCTTTTCAAGTTGTAGATTTTGACCCATTTAATGGGCTAGGGGATCGACTTAGTAGATTTTGAAAAATGAAATAAGACAGAATCGAAAATACCAGAGTGTGTTGCCCAGTGAAGATGTTTATATGCTTTGATGGGGGGGGGGATTCTTGTGTGTATCAGGTCACAACGGGAAATGTATTTCTTAGCGTGGGTCATAGTCCAAAAAAGATTGTAAAGCCCTGATTTAAAGGAAGCGGCTGTGAGTTGGTTATAAAACTATAGGGCCTATTAATCAAATCCATTATACACATCTGCTTTTCTTGAAAAAGAAATCACCTGATGATGTGAGCAGGTCCGGGAGCCCTTTCTCTGCTTTGCGTCACAGAGTGTGTCCCGGGACACGATAACCTTAACAACGGCTGCCATCTATGGGATACTGACCATGTTCTATATGCCTCATGTGTATTCACTCTTCACAACTGTTTGACTTTACGGGGGGAGGGACACCGGGCACAGAGACGACCACTTTCCCACGTAGCCAGGAAGGGCAGAGTACAGCCCGGAATTCAGTGAGACCCCCAACCTTCTGGTCCAGTTTATATCCCGCTGATCTCTGCTGAGACTGTAAACCCTTTGCAGGCAAAACCTCCTAAGTCACCTGGCGTATTTTTGTTTGCTCTTGGATATGCACCGGCATCATCTGGAAGCTCTGGGTAGGCCTACCCCAAGAGGGAGCACCGGAGGGCAAGCCTTCCAACGGAGCCGGAAGGAAACTGCATGCCTTTGATGATCTGCCCCCAGAAGATCACCTATACGGACTCCGCCTTGCCCTGTTGGCGAAGCAGAACCAAGCCCATCCAGACTGGGTGGGAGGGGACACAGACCGCACCTCTTGAGGGTTTAAAACCACCCCCACGTGACGTTCTCAGTCGTCTTAGTTTCCAACTAGTGTACGAAGAAGGCTTCCTTCTCGACCAAGTGGATTTTCTGGGACGTGGGGGAGCGAGTGGCTCCAATTCCCTGTGATGCACAGGGCCCTTTGTGGTTAATAATCTGCCTCTCATTATAATGATCTGTAGTCTCTATCATAACAAATGGGCTGGAACCACAGATATATTTACTGCCTTAATTTAGTTGCGAGCATTAGGCTTCTTTTGAAGCATTCTCTCTCCATTTGGACTGAATGCCTTTTATCTAGGCTTATCTTCAATGTCAATAAGTTTAGCATTCATCAACAGCTGGAAGCCCCGATATTATCCATCTCTCCTTCTATTAATCTTCTGTAAGTTCATCTTTATTGCCGTGAATCCATTCATCACCCCAAGCCGTCCTTCTCATTTGTCTGGTGTTCCATTTAGCTAAGCCAAACTCTATTTCTTTAGCAGGACTGAAGTTCTTTGTCATTTTAATAGTTTATAGAGCTTTTTCTTAGAGCTGGCACAGAGTGTCGGATTGTCCACAAAGACCAAACGGATGGCAATAATATTCTTTGTTGGGTTCTGTGTTAACCCGAGGGCTCTCGGGTAAATCTATTCCCAAGAAGACCCACAAGGTCTGAGTATCCCTAAAATATTCTACATTCTGTAAGAAGACCTCTACGGGAACACGTCTCCCCGGAGCACAACTAGACGCTACCTTTCATCTGTTCATATCATTCTATGTAAACTTCAGTCCAGATTCTCCTCACCTACCTTCTCCCTAATTGATGCAGGCCAAGTACGGGTGGCTCAGTTCGTGAAGCTTCTAACTCTTGATTTCAGCTCAGTTCATGATCTCACGGTTTGTGAGATCAAGCCCCGTGTGGGGTTCTGTGCTGACGGTGCGGAACCTGCTCGGGAATCTCTCTCTCCCTCTCTCTGCCCCTCCCCAGCTTGTGCTCTCTCACTCCCTCTCAAAATAAGTAAATGAACTTAACAAAGAAAAAGAAAAAGAAAGAGAAATCAATACGATCCATATTACGAGCTAGGAAAGGAAGAGATTTGTAAGTGAGGGAAGGGAAGGGGTGCAGAGATGGGAGAAGATACAGAGAGAAGCAAAAGGTTGGTTCTCTCCAGAAAATGGTCACCGAAATCCAGAGCCACACCAGGGAAGCAGACAATGCTCTCCAGGTCAGGACCTAGATTCTAGAGCAAGCAGGAGATGAAGATTAGGAATCAGAGTGTCATAATCAGGGTGACTGGGATGCCCCAGCCCAGGGACACGCCCCTTCATCCTCAGACCCAGCCCTGCCCTGGGGCAGGGCTGGCAGGTGAGCAGATTTGAGCTACTCGGCTAGTTGCTGGGCTGGCCACGGGACATGGAAATCCTGGCCTAGGTGGAACCCTCTTGGGAGAACGATAATCTGCATATATTACAGGAAGCATTCTTTGCTCCGATGCTGGGTTGGGCAAGGAACAGGGTATTATGGGCAGTGCTGGGGCAGTTGATGACAGTCTCTGCTCTCAACACATCTGCCGTCGAGGCAGACCCACACAACAGGCATAGCAACTGACAGCGCGAATCACTAACGCAGGACAGGCCCAAGAGCTCAGATGGGGGAGATTTTCTGCTGCCTGAGGTCGTCAGACTTCACAGCGAAAGTAAGGCTTGGAGAAGCAGGAGAGGGCACGTCAGGTTCCACTGACCAAGACCAGTCCAACCGGGGTGGGCGGAGTGAGACTGCACGCGCCCCTTTGGCATCTCAGAGATCATTTCCTGGACCCAGGTCCCTAGGGAAACCCGCAGTGTTCAGGAACTCCGCCGAGGCCTGCCAGTAATCGAGAGAAGAGCCACTTTGTCACAGGTGCTTCTGCTGCCCTGGAAAGCAGCCGTGGGCCCTTTCTGTCGGCTTCAGTTGTGGCTGTGAATCCTTTGTGGCAAATTTTATTTATTTTGAGAGAGGGAGGGAGGGAGAGAGAGAGAATCCCAAGCAGACTCCACACTCAGCATAGAGCCTGACGTGAGGCTTGACCCCACAAACTGTGAGGCCATGACCTGAGCTGAAATCAAGAGCTGGATGCTTAACCGGCTGAGCCACCCAGGCGCCCCACGGCCGTGTATCCTTCGGGGCAGCAGAGGTCCTTCTGGGTCTCAGTCACCGGCTCTCCCACTTAGAGGGCACAAGGCAGCACGAATGCTCTGAGCACCTTTTCAACCCTTCTGAACCAGGCACTGAACCTGCGTAAACGCCCCCCACTTCCGGCAGCCCAACCAGGCAGGTCTGAAGGACGGCCCTATTTTTTTTTTCCCAATAAGAAAACAGGCCCAGAGACGTCCAGTAATTTGCCCGAGGTCACAAGGCTAGCAAGAGGTACTGACTTCAAAGCCGGGCAGAGTCCAGAACGTGCACCCTGACTGCTCCGATGTGCCTACCGCTTAACAACTCCTCCCCGCAAAGCCCGGCACCCAGGGGCGGACTCCGGCTTTGCCACCGGGGAGGTTAGATCAGCCAAGTGTTTAGACGCCCTTGGCACAACTCAGGTCTCTTCATCCTCGAAAGACGCTCTCCTGAGCGACAGCTGAGAATCCACTTCCATGCCGCACTCGCATAGGACTTAAATACTGAGGCTTCTCCCAGGGGGGAAAAGGCCCCCAACCGAGTCGTGACTCCCTTGCTGTCCTTGGGCCCCAGAACTCTCAGCAAACAAGAGGGGAACCCAGCAGAACCCTCAGAATCCCATCTACGGGGCTCCAGGGGGTTGCAAGGAACACTTCAGCCCAGCTCTGTAGTTTGTAACCCGTACTGGGGTTCAGGCGGCCGGTGAGAAGTGAGATCAAACCCCCGGAATCCTGTGGGCGCATTTTCCTGGAAGGGACAGGCTTCAATCACAGTTTTCCAGGGGCCTGGGACCGGTAAGGAGTATCTGGCCCTTGCTAGATCCGCAGTGCCTTGTTCCTGCTCCATCAGTCACTGCAGGCCTGCAACAAGGTAGACAACCTTCTCTACCACCGGCTTTGGGGACACTTAGGGCCCACGCCCCAGCCAAGCAGCATTGGTAAGGCCCTTCCACACAGACCTGGCAATAACCATTACTTCACGAATAACCATGAGCTGGTAACAAGCCACAGGCAGATGATACTTACGGAATTATTCTCAATTCGGTAAGGTGGGGTAAGGGTATCGTGATCATGTTCTTTTCAAGTCCTTAGTCTCTGGGATGGGGGAAGAGCTGGGGGATAAATGAAAGAAGAATGGAGAGAGTAGTACCATCTTTGAAGCTGGAGCTGACCACTTAGGGGTTCCTTAGAGCATTTTACTTTTGATTTTTTTTTTAATTCCATAATGAAAAGTTTTTAAAATAAAACTAAATCAAAGCCACTGTTCTTGACAAGATGTAGATGCCTGAGCCAAGCGAAAGTGGTACTTCTCCCAGAAAGGGAAGCCTACCGACTCCCCCGCAGGAGCATGGAGGGGAGCACTCTTGCCTACCATCCAGCCTGTCCGGTCCCTGGGGCGGGGGGCTCAAGCAATTGGCTCTAAACTAAGCCCGGGAAAGGAAACCAAGTGAGACGTGGGTCCCGAAGGGTTCGCGAGGCTGGCATTCTCCCACCTGGCGTCTTTGGGCACCTCACCTTCCAGGTCTCAGTTTTGCGCTCCACAAAATGGTTGGACGTCCGGCGGGCAGGTGCGTGGACGGAAAGGAGGTCCGTGGGCGCGCCCCCAGAGTTGTACAGGGGAGGCAGAGTCTGGCATTTTCCTGAGATGGCTCGGGGCCACGGGGGTGGATGGAGGAAATCAGGAGTGGAAAGAAGGAACACGCGCGCGCGCGCACACACACACACACACACACACACACACATACACACCCCTCCTTCTTCTTCTTCCCCCACCCCCCCTCAAGGGGCGGTCCCCTGGTCCCCTGGGGGAGGTTTTCGGGCCCACGACCCGGGGAGGACGGCGCCCTGGAGAGCTGCGGGCCGGGTTCGCAGGACTGGGGTCTGGGCCGCTGCAGCCGGGTGGCCGGCGCCGCGGCGGCCCCTCCCCGCCGTCCCCTCCTCCTCGCCTCCTCCGCCCCCCCACCCCCCTCCTCCGGGTCCCCGGCAGCGGCGGCTGGAGGAGCAGCCGGCGGCGCAGCGGCCGCGCAGCCTTTGTCTCGGGGCCGCGGGGCGGCGGGGCCCGGCGCAGGCGTAAGTGACCGGTGGCCGGGCCGCCGGGGGCTCGGCGGGGAGCGGGCCGGGGGGCGCGGGCGCTCCCGGCGCGGGTGTCGGGCCAGACGGGCGGTGCGGGCGCGCGGGCGGGGAGCCGGGGCCGGTGCGCGCCCCGTGAGGCGGTGCGGGCGGCGGAGCACGGCGCGCGGGGGGCGCGGGGGGCGCGGGGCTCGGGGCGCCGCAGCCTTGTGCCCGAGGCCGTGCGGCGTGGGTGCAAATCCTGGCGGCTGTGTTTCTCCGGGCAGAGGCCACGCGGGGACGGAGGAGGCAGAGAGGACAGGCAGTGATGGAGAAACGGGAGAGGAGCCGGCCAGCGTCACCATCACCATCACCGCCACCATCGCCTCCACCATCACCATCACCACCATCACCATCCCCATCCTTGCCCGTCGCCCATCCCAGCTGCCCCGGACCTCCCCTCCCTTCTCATCTCCCCCCTGTCACGTCAACTTTACCAGATTATTTCCTTTTCCTGGGTGATACTTTGAAACGGCGACAGCGTGCTCCAAATTAGGAATAAGTACCTCTGCTGTGGGACATTCGGGCGCCTCTCCTTTGCCCGCTCGCGACCTCAGTTTTCCCATCAGGAAAAGGACCACAGGGGTGCTCCGTTCCTCACAGTCAGCCTGTGATGGCCGGCAAGCTTTCGGTTTTTCTAATCTGGTGCCGGAAAGGGTTTTAGAGATTACATTTTTTCTCTCTCATATGGTGAGAGATGTTCATATGGTAAAGTGGTATTTTCACTGGGTTAAATAACCCGGAGTTTTCAGTTCTTCTCTCCTTTGATTATTGAATGGCAAAATGCCAGTAGCAAATAGAAGCTAAGGAAAATGAAACTTCGACTAAAATCATACCAAGAATAGAAGCAAAACGGGTATGTCTGTAGGAAAATCACCCAAGACGGCCGAACGCAATGACTTTCGTCTCAAGTGCAGAAAGTGCCCTTTTCGTGGGTAGCGGTTGTAGATGTCCTTATTCGGGATGCATGTAGTGGCCCCTAAGTGCTTTGCACCCTCCGGAAGAATGTTTAAATTGCTGTGTTTCAAAGCTGGCACTCACCTGGTCCAAGGGACTGCTGAGCCGTGGGAGCAAATATCAACCCAGCCAGAGGGATTGTTAGGAAGCCCAGCCCGACAGAGCACAGGGATCTTCTTGTGAAAAGCACCTTACAGAACACAAGATCCTAAACGCTCTGCATTTTGGCCCACTAGGGCGAAAAATGAGTCTTGACCTTTCCGTGTCTTACATTCTAGTCCGAGAAAGGCAGCTAGACGGTCCTAAGTTGCTTGGTAGGCTTGGACAGTCAGCGTGGCAAGGTTCCTGTTAAACAGGGTGATGAACCACATGTATGGTTTGCCCTGGGTCCTCTCCTACTCAGAGAAAAAGAAAAGTGACCGTCTTAGCAATAATGTGGACCCAACTGAGCGGTTTTCGTGGCCCGAGTTAAAATACCTCAAATGTTGAAATATAATTGTACGTCATTAACTTAAACCTGTCTAATTGGTGAAATGGGGCTTTTAGTATATGTGATTCTGTGGAGAGTGACTTTGAAGTTATCTGCCTTTCTAAAAATACTTCAGGGCCTCAAACTTAAGTAAGGCGGAGTCGATTGAAAGCAGTGACATTTTTAGAACAAAGACTTAAAGAACTCCTTCACCATGTTTTTAGTGCTGGATCTTTGGGAAATATTAGCATCCTAAGGAACTTCGATGCCTTGGGTTGTTGCTGAATTCTGGTCTTACACCCACGTGAGCTGTTTTAACCCCTGTGAATTTTGATATCCCCATATGAATTATACCACAATTTTAAAATAATTCATTTCTTTTATTGAAGTCTGATTTACGTATGTGCAATGCATCGCTCTTTACTGTACAGCTTGGTGAATTTTTATCTATGTTTACCCTGTATTATATATGTTTATCTATGTTTACCTTATATTACCTCTGACCTGAACAAAATACAAAATATTTTCACCATCCCGGAGTGTCCCCTCATGTCCCTCCCAGACATAACTGCTTGTCTGACTGCTCTCAACATACAAAAAATAATTTCTTTTAAATTTCCCGCTGTTAAATCTGGTTGGCCTCTTCCTTCAGCAGTGATGACCAAATCCAGGCCCTGGGCCCAGCACTGTGTAGGCATGAGCCTTCTCCTGGAGAGCAAAGAAAGCAAATAATTAAACGAGCAGGGGTAATACTGTATATGCAGATGCAGAAGGTCATAGAAACTTAAGGCAAGCCATAGCCCAGTTTTGGGGCCTGTTCTATTTTGTTTTGTTTTTATGAGAGGAGCAGGGAAGGCTTTTTGGAGGATGTGATATTTAAGTTGGGAACTGAGAAATGAGTAGAAGGTAGTCAGCTAAAACATGTAGGGGGAAGAAAAGGAAAGAGTATTCCAGATGGAAGGAAGTATCATGAGCCATGGCTCAGAAATGAGAACGCATGGCGTATTCAAGGAACAAAAACAAGTCGGAGAGGACGGAAGTACAGGGTTGGGGAGAAGCATGGGAGATATAGCTGGAGAGGCAGTAGGGAGCCAGTCGGAAAGACTAAGGCCATGGGGAGGGGTGGGGCTTTGCTCTAAGGTCAAGTAGAGTCGCTGGATAGGCTTTAGTCACAGGTGTGCAGAATGAGATCTGATCTCTCAGCTGACTGTGTGGTGCGGAGATTATAGGAGGGGCCCGGTGGGAGGCTGCCATGGGCATCCAGGTGAGAGGGTGCGGTGGCCTTGACTAGGCAGTGGCAATGAGACTGGGGGGAAATGGATGGACCTGACACACAAGGGTTCAAGGATGACCTTTGGGTTTCTTAGATCTCACAGAATGGGTGGATGATGGTACCATCAGAAATACGGGGAAAGACTCTAGCTTGTGTAATACTCTTCTTTGATATATTTCTTTCCAAATACATTTAATTTCAGTTGCTAGTGAGCCTGTGGAACTTTCAGGTAGAAATATCTACTAGGAAGTTGTAACAGATATTTATCGGGCACTTTCTACATGCCAGACACACTCTGGTCACTTGGGATGCACTGTGAGCACGACAAGGCACCGTGCCCTTGCAAAGCTCACATTATATCAGGCCCGAGCTGCAGCCCGGGGTCTAGCAGATGTATGTAGTTAACTGAAGGCTTTGGAGTCAAAGAGGTTGCTCAGGAAGATTTCAGTGAAAGGACAGAAGCCTGGCATAGCATCCTGAGGAACACTAGGATTCTAAAAAGGAGAAGGCGAGATGGCAGGCATTCAGAGTTCTGGGGAGTGGTCCCCGGCATCACACACAGCTAAGAAGGAAGACAAGGACTAGAGGTGTTCTGTTGTGGTGCTTCTCAAAGTGGGGTCCCCAGACTAACCACAGCAGCAGCAGCACCCAGGAATTTAGAAATGCACATTCTTGGGTTCCACCCCAGACCTACTGAATCTGAATCTGAAACTCTGAGAGTGGGTCCCAGCCATCTGTGGTTTAACCGGCCTTCCAGGTGGTCCTGATGTACATTGGAGTTTGAGAACCGTCGCTCTGTTGCATTCGTCGATATGGAAATCATTGGTGACTGGAGAGCGTGGCGAAAACAATTTCGTTGAAGTTATAGCCTGTTTGGGGTAAATTTTAAAAAAATGTACCAAGAGTGTTAAACCTTGCCTTATTTTTTATTTCAAATTTCCAGTGTTTCACTGACTTATTTTTTGTGTGTTTGAATGTGTCTCTTTTATGTATTAGTTGATAATGGATTCCTCTTTTGTCTCACTCTCTTCTACATGATTTCTGAAGTTCTGTTTTTATCTACTTTGAGACACATCCCTTTATGGGCTCTCAATATGTTAGGCCACCTGCATCATTGATAATTGGTTTGCTGCCCTCAACTCTGAAATGGAGGAATTAAAATACCAAAAACAGAGTGCAATCATGAAGATAAGTGAGTCTCGACTCTGAATGGCAGCCGAAAAAAACACCTAGATGCTTAAATTAGCTCTTCCAAAAAGTTCCAAGGCTCTGTCAGGGATATATGTCTAATTATTTGAACTTGTTACTCATGTGAAGTAATTGGAAGTGTGCCCTTTTCATCTAAAGTGATCCAACAACATAACCATAATTATTGTACTTCCAACGCACTTAAGAAGGAGAGGACTCTTATTAACTGGGTCTTTTCCTGCTTCTTTTGTTGTTATACTCCTGAGTATTTTGTTTCATTTGACAGGAGGAAGTAGAGCACATTACTATGTTTTGCTACCATCAGGGAAAATCTGTGTAGATTTTCAAATCAGAGGAAATAGATGTAGACATTACTCTTATTGCTACCTCAGTTCACAGGGAACACTTTTCATTTTATAAGAATAAAAACTGGTGGTTTTTATTCCAGTGCTCTGTATAGTGAGTAAGGAGCACAGAGGAGGTCTCCAAATATTGACTGGGTGGATGAATGGATGGGGAAGTGGCTAAGTGGTTGGATGGATCAGTGGATGGATGGGTAGATGAATGCATGGACATGGATACATGTTTGGAAGGGCAGATAAAAGAATACATGAGTAGAACAGTGGATGGATGGATGGATGGATGGATGGACGGATGGATGGGTGGGTGGACGGATGGGTGGGTGGGTGAATGGATGGACAGATGGATAGACGGATGGGTGGGTGGGTGAACGGATAGGTGGATGGTGGATGGATGGACGGGTGGACAGATGGATGGATGGGTGGATGGATGAATGAACGGACAGACGGACAGATGGATAGATGGATGGGTGGGTGGATGGATGGGTGGGTGGGTGGACGGATGGGTGGATGGTGGACTGATGGATGGATGGATGGACGGGTGGACGGATGGATGGATGGGTGGATGGATGGATGGATGGATGCACAGATGGATGGATGGGTGGGTGGGTGGGTAGATGAATGAACAGATGGACGGATGGATGGATGGATGGATGGATGGGTGGACGGATGGACGGATGGATGGATGGATGGATGGATGGATGGATGGGTGGACGGATGGGTGGATGGTGGACAGACGGACGGATGGATGGATGGATGGGTGGACAGATGGATGGATGGGTGGATTGATGAATGAATGGATGGATGGACAGATGGATGGATGGGTGGATGGATGGGTAGATGGATGAATGAACAGATGGACAGACAGATGGATGGATGGATGGACGGATGGATGGACGGACGGATGGATGGGTGGACGGACGGATGGGTGGGTGGACGGATGGGTGGGTGGGTGGACGGATGGGTGGATGGTGGACTGATGGATGGACGGGTGGATGGGTGGAGGGATGGGTGGATGGATGGATAGATGGATGGGTGGATGGATGGATGGATGGATGGACGGATGGATGGATGGGTGGGTGGGTGGATGGATGGGTGGGTGGGTGGGTGGATGGATGGGTGGATGGTGGACTGATGGATGGATGGATGGACGGACGGACAGGTGGATGGATGGATGGATGGATGGATGGATGGATGGAGGGATGGGTGGATGGATGGGTGGATGGATGAATGGATGGACGGATGGATGGATGGGTGGGTGAGTGGGTGGGTGGATGGACGGGTGGATGGTGGACTGATGGAAGGACAGGTGGACGGATGGACGGGTGGACGGATGGATGGATGGATGGACGGGTGGACAGATGGTTGGACGGGTGGATGGATGGATGGATGGATTGGTGGATGGATGGATAACTGGATGTGCAGGTGAAAGAGTAGATGGATACAAAGTGGCATGAAAGAGTTGTCCTGTCTAAAGAGGGAAAAGCAATCCTTGTAAAAATACTCCCCCCTCCCCGAGGAGGGTACAGTGAAAGGATCTGAAGACAGAGGTGTTAATGGTGCTGCTCCTTATTTCTAACATGATCTCATATAGCCTTGTGCAAAAGGATGGTATTGGCCACCCCACCTGCTGCCAGATTTGGGGTCAAGACCCCTTGTAAAATGAAAATGAATGTGTTGTTAAAACTGTAAAGTGCTATAGGAAGGCAAGTAATTCTTACTGTATGTAGATAGACACTGGATTATAGTTTCAGGTGGCTTTTTCAGCGTGTTAGGACTGCTCTTTTGCTCCGCTCTGGAGACATCCAAGTCATCCCTTGTGCCAACCCACAAAAAGTTTCGGCGGGCTCCCTTTCCTACACCTGTCTGGATAGGCAATGTAGTGATCTTTCGCTTAATACAGTGTTTCCCCATATGTGGTAAGCACCACAGGAGCGCATGTTACTTGGCATGTCAAACCTGTGCTTTATTGATTAAAATGAGATGAAACCGTGTAGAAATAAAACACCTAAATCTGATGTGAGAAGAAATACTAGGTAAATTATAACCTAGGCGAGACTCAGCTGTCTATGGCCAAAATTTGTGAAGATGGCAGGTACCCAAATGGCCAACTGTAGGGTGACTCCAGCTCAGTATATCTGAGAGTGGGGTGCATAAACGCAATCTGAAGTTGCTAGCGTTGAGAGTATATCAGGAGCTATTTTTCCTTCCAAGTCTGTCCCTCTGTTGGTGGTAATGGTCTTTGGTGATGGGCCAGCTTCTTTGTTGTTTATGAAGCGCTTTCACAAACTTTTTCTGGGCACAGAAGTTCTGTTTCGTTGGCCACTTTTATAGATAAGGGGGGAGGAGAAACGTTCCCTGCTGCATCCACAGAGCCAAGACTGTGACTCAGGTGTTTCAACGACAGCAGGTGCTTCCCACCGGAGAACTTGTCAGTAGTGGAGCTCCCCGCAGAGCTTCCCCGTGTCGTGTTGCAGAGATGTCAGCCTGCAGATCTTGTGAATATGTGGATTCTTTTGAAGAACCATCAGGTGGGTGGAAATGGGATCAGAACTGGCCAGTCGCCAGCAAATGGCACATAATGGCGATGACACCAAAGGAAGGTATGCTCCCTGCCTATGCTGTGGGTCCTGGCACGAGCGTGGGAGCCTCCTACTTAAGTTCAGGTTGAATGCTTGCAAAGCAGCTGTGAGCGCTGGCTGCACTGGCCCACCCATGAGGTGGCCACATTCGTGGGGGATATCCTTGCATCCGGGGCATTGAAAACATAAAGACAGTAATGCTTTTCAGCGAAGCATTACTGGGCACTCATCTCAGGGATGTAGTTTTTTGTCAGCCCCTGTAAGATTGGCCCTTGGAGCCAATTCGCAAGAAGAAAATAGATGCATTCATTCACATTCAGTTTATCCATACATCGTGCAAGCATTTGTGGAATGCGTACTACACGCAAGAAGCCATAGATATAAGAAAGGGTTTTTCCCCCCCAATTACCTTTTTTATAGCTCCTCAACATTTTACCAAAAACAGGAAGTGAGTTGGAAATTAGGTAATAAAGACAAAGAATTTGTGAAATCGTAGGAATGCGGATGAGAACATTCTTTCGACTTTCATATTCGTTACTGGCCTCAGACATCCAACTGGGCTTCAGAACTGCTTAGTTCCTCTGCGGGCTCTGATAAAAGCTTCTTTGTTGATGTCATCAAAGTCTTCATGGAACATGAATGATGGCCTGGGTTTTTGTGTGAATGATGGCAAATTGCGTATTTTCTAAGACGGAAGGCTTTGTGTTTGCTTGTCGAACCAGGTCACAGCACTTTCGGTAGGAGACTGTCTCAAATCGGGATGAACAGGTCCGTGAAAGTGCGTGGAACTTGGGAACAGGCAGCCTGAGTTCTGGAATGTCTGTGTTCTTGAGTGGACAGGTTTTGGAGTCATACGGATCTACGTCTGAGGCCTAACATGCTGGTTAATTGAGTGAGTCACTTTCCTGACTGTGCCCTACTCTCCTGATTTATAAGGTGGAGATCATAATAGACACTGGTAAGGATATTATAGGGATCTGCTAACAAACTGAAGACTTCCTGTGTCAAGCACCAAGCCAGACATTTCTGCTGTGTTATTTCCTTTAATTCCTACCACACTCTATGAGGGAGATGCCATTCTTAGACCCATTTTACAGACAAGAAGACCAATTAGGTCAGGCACTAAGTGTCCGGAACAGAGCAGCCTTTCGGAAATTTAGCATACATTATTCTAGTCTCTTCTATCCCCTCCCTGTGTGCCAGCCTCCCTGTGCTTCAGTCTCCTCACAAGTGAGTGAAGACAATGGTACCTACACTACCACTGGGCAGTCAACAAAGTTTTGACTGAGAAAGCACCTTATGATGGGAAAGTATTCTGGAAATGCATATGGCCGCAGTAAGTCACCTGGGCACTTCCACATCCTATAGTGGGCCGTGTGCTGGTGGCACCGTCTGGTGACCCTAAGGAGAAGGCAGAGGTGCCCACGAAGAGGGGTCTTCCCATGTTTATGTCCTCCCTCTCAGTGGCCATCTTGACATCTTCGTAATCTCGCCTTGACATCTGAATGACTGTTAATCAAGACACAGGAGCGCCAGCTGCTGTTTCAAGGTTCAGAGAGGGTTGGAATTGGAGCAAGGAAGAACATAGAGGACGTTACCTTTTATGAGAAATTCGCTTTTCAGTGTTGTCTGTGTCTCTCCGTGGACGTAATGGCATGGACCTTACTTCTGTAGAGAATGTTTCCCAACTGCATTGCTGCTTCCTGCCGAGTGACCACTACCGGCTTTGCTCTTTCCAGGGTGGCGCCGAGTCCCATCATGGGCAGAATTGGATTTTCCATGTCCACCTTGTTCAGGTTGGGCTTAGCTTCTGGCAGCGGTGGGGCGAGAGTGTCGTTGGATGGCTACTGGACAGGGTGGGAAGGAGGGAGACTGCTTACCCCAGGCCCTAGGTGTGGCTATCCTGGAGTTGAGGAGCAAATGACAGAGTCAGTTGGGATTAGTGGCAGAGATGAGCTCATGCCTTTCTCGCCGGCTGAATCAGTCTCTCCTTTTCTATAGGATGGAGAAGGAGATGAGAGGGAGAGCCTATGGGTGACTTTGGCCGTGATTGTGTTTCTGCTCATGGGTTCATGAGTTCGTGGGTTACGTTCATGTCCCAACGGTGCACGTTTGTGTCATTCGGAACCTGTTTTACGCATCTGTAGGCTGGAGTCCATTTCCTTATTATTCCATGAGGACCCTTAGCTTGTTTTCACGGGAAACCCTTGTGCCTTCAGTACAAAAAGCGTTGCCTTTTCCTGAATTTCTTACATGGAAATGTAAAGAGATGTAGGCATTCTTATGAGAAAGTTTACTATTTATCTGATGTTCTCAATGTAATAACAGAAATAAAATCTAACCGAAAATAAACAATTAGCCTCATCAAGAGTAAGCTAAACAAAATCTTAATTTGTATGCTTGCTAATTTTTCCTCTCCATTCCATCAAAGGCAGAAAAGGGATAGAACAAAAAAATGTTTCAAATGTTCAGTGCTGACTTGCGTTGATGTTCAGTAGCCATGACTTTCGGGGTCCAGAGATGATGAAAAGACAGACAAGAGCCTAAGTCACAGAAACGTTGTCTTCTACCTCAGCAGGTGTGGGGAGCAAAGCCTCCTTGCCATGTAGAAAGCTTTCTAGAATAGTCTGCCTTAAGTTGTTTCCCAGAGACATGTGAGTTGAAAAGACCATTGAACAGGAGAGAGGAACCCGGGTTTTAGCTCTGACTCCACTCCGTCTAAGCGTCTTACATTTGCAACCTCTGCGTCTCTTTTGTTTCCTCTTTTGAAAGGGTGGGGATGTTAGGTACCAATTGCCAGGATGCCTCCCAGCTCTGCAATGCTACAATTCTGTGCTCCTATCCCTTGTGTTCCCCCAAATCTCTTTTCTTACATTCTGAACTCAACCACTAACTGTATGCTGTTACCATAATTACCCAATCACTGAACACCACATGATGGAGAATAAAGTCACTACTATTTATTTCAAATGGTTTCATTATTTTGGAGGGAGGGCGGGAGAGAGCTCTATGCATGAAGCTCTAATTACAGTAATATAGTACATTAGATTATAGCTCTCTTCTGCCCTATTTTATTGATGATCATAGCCTGGGAAATACTAGCCAAGATTTTTATCTCTGTGCCCACATTGCTTACATTTCACATATCCAACAAGGGGCCAATTCTCCCGAATGAGGAAAGATGGCCTGACGCTCTGATTCTTAGTTTAGGGAGGGTCCGTAGAGGAGGGCATAGGGGCTGGATGAACCCCACACAGAACTCATCAGTGAGAAATACTTTGCAGTGCTGGCCTCGGCTTCAGTCTTCTGTGTCTTTGGCTCAAGCAAGGCCCGCTGGGACTGTGTGTGTCAAACGATAGGAGTATGTCACCGAGAGGCTCTGCCCCATGCCAAGGGTAGCACATAGAATGATTTTTCTAGAGTGTACACTTTTCTTAAATACATCTGCAAAAGAAACAGTCAGATACTAAAACAAACTCAACAAACAAACTACCTAATTGAGTAGACTGCAACATTTGCATAAATATTTTTTTAATTTTTTTTTTTACATTTATTTATTTTTGATAGAGAGAGACAGAGCACAAATGGGGGAGGGGAAGAGAGAAAAGGAGACGTAGAATCCAAAGCAGGCTCCAGGCTCTGAGCTGTCAGCACAGAGCCCGACGCAGGGCTCGAACTCACAAACCTCAAGATCATGACCTGAACCAAAGTCAGGTGCTCAGCCGACTCAGCCACACAGGCGCCCTTATTTGCATAAATATTTAATGGGAAATAGAATACCTAAAAGAAATTTCAAGCCAATAGGGGCTACTTTGGGGCATTGTCCCGAGCCTCACAAATACTCTACTCTTTCAGGCACGTTGGTGGAAAACATTGAAAATGGTCATTGCTAGCACTTATGGAGTGCCCAAAACTGTTCGAGGCATTTTTATGTGATTTTCTGTAGGTTCTATAATTATCCCCATTTTGCAGACGAGGAATCTGAGGTACAAAGAAGTTAAAGAATAGGTCCAGAATTTACACAGCTAGGAAGGGGCAGAGCTCAGACTTAAATCCAAGTATCTCCTCTTTTCACCTGTTCCTTTTGCTGCCTCCACCCCCTGTACAGAGAAAACACCAGCACCCCAAAGGGTAAACTGTCCATACTACAGATATGACAGGTAGAGCTAATGAAGGGCAAGGGACCTTTGATCTGGAATGTCTCCAAAAGTGACTTCGTGACAAGCATGGTGGCTCTATCTCGAAAGTTTCCTTTCCCGGCTCTTCAGAGGAGCCCAGGACAGAACAGAGTCTCCTGAAAGCACGTTTTCTAGAAGTAAGCAAATGTTTCCCCGACATACCTCCTGTTTCCTGATGAAGCCAGCTCCAGTCTCGCCACCCACTGACAGGCCTGCTCTGCTCCCTGGACCACTAAGCCAAGAAGGCCTGGTTTTATACAAAAGGAGAGACCCTGCAAAAACCATACATTCTGTCTTGTCTCTGTGAAATGGATGGAAAATACGTTTTAAGAGAGCTGTGAGCAAAGGGCTGTGGTTGTTGATGGGAGGCGGTATTGGTTCTGATTTGGGTGGCCAAGGAAGGTTTCCTTGAGGCGACAGACCCCGACCCAAGTGGGTGAGGGGGTGCATTCCAAGCAGAGGGAAGGCATGAATGGAAGCTTAGGGTCAAACTGCACAGCAGGTATCTGGGGTCTGGAAGTGATCCTTTTGTGTTGCAACATCAGATCATGTGTGAGAGCAGAGGATGATCGGGCTGTCAACAGGAAGAGGAGCCATAATAGTGATGGCTTTGAACCCCAAGCTAAGGAGTTTGAGTTTTACTAAGTAGCCAGTGGTCTAAGATCATGGAGGAAGAGAAAGAAAGCACAGTGATTTATGCCTAAGGAAATAAACCTGGCCGCAATCTGTAGAACAGTAGAGACTGGAAGAAAGGGAGAGACTGTCGGTTTAGAGACCAACTGGGGAGCCATTTAAATAATTCCAGCAAGAGCTAATGAACAGTTTCTGAACAGGACAAAGGCGTGAAACATGGAAAGGGACATACCTTTAACTCCAGGAGTATTGAGGGGGTGGAATCTTCAAATGTTGTTCCAAAATCGGGAATGGAGGGAAATGAAGGAGCCAGATATGACTCCTAAAACAAGGGGAAATATGGTTTAATTAAAAGAAAAATGACTTTCTGCTTCCAGAAAGATAGAGTGTAAGTAATTATCCTTGTCTTTTCTGCTAAGTAGAGATAAAACTCACTGAGAGTTGGGTATAAAACAAACATAAAACTGAAAAGTGGAGAGATGGAGGGAGATCCACTAGAAACCTCAAAGCTTGAAGAAGGACATGGTGGTGAGTTCCCTGAATTTTATCTTGCCTTTTGTATCCCAGAGCCTCATAGCATAGCACTCAAAACATCTAGGCTTCAATCAAAACTCACTCGTAACAAGAAGAATCAAAAAAATCTCAACTTGAGTGAAAGAAATCAAGCCAACAGATGCCAACACTAAGATGATACGTATCTTAGAATCACCTGACGAGGATTTTCAACCAGTCCTCATAACAATGGTCTGAACAATTCTGAACACATTTGATACAAATGGAGGAGAGAATCTCAAGGGAGAAATAGAAGATATAAATAAAAATAAAATGGAAATTTTAGAACTAAAAAACACGAGAAGTAAAAGACAAATCTCAGTGGATACACTTAACATCAAAATGAAGGAAAGGGAGGAGAAAATCAGTGAACTTGAAATAGGTTAATAGATATTACCCAGTCTGAATACTGGAGAAAATAGAGAAGAAAGGAAGAAAAGCAAGCAAGCAAGAAAGAAAGAAAAGAAAGAGAAAGAACAAAAGAAAGAAAGAAAGAAAAGAGGAAAAAAAGAAAGAAAGAAAGAAAGAAAGAAAGAAAGAAAGAAAGGAGAAAGAAAGAAAGAAAGAAAGAAAGAAAGAAAGAAAGAGAAAGAAAGAGAAAGAAAGAGAGAAAGAAAAGAAGGAAGAGAGAGGAAGGAGGGGAGACTTAGACACAAATATATTCCAGAAAACAGAAGAGAAAGGAACATTTCCCAATTATTTTTATAAATTTATTATTACCCCGATATCAAAACCAGAAAACAGCAGTACAAAAAGGAAAAACAAACCCTATGAATACAGGTGCGTAATCCCTTTATGAAGTATTAGCAAATAGAAATCCACTATATATAAAAAGAATTGTATCATCTCTAAGTGGGTTTATACCAGGTATGCAAAGCTAGTTCACTATATGAAAACCAGTCAATGTGATCTGCCATATTAACAGGTTAAAGAAGAAAAATCGCATAATGGTATCGATTAATACAGAAAAGGTGTTTGACGAAGTCTAATACCCATTCACAATTAAAACTCTCAGAAAACAAGCAGTAGAAGAGAACTTCTTCAACCTGACAAAGACATCTACAAAAACTCTACAGCTAACATTGAACTTAATGGTGAAAGTGCTTTTGCCCTAAGAACGGGAGCAAGGACGTCCACTTTCATCACCCCTGTTCAACACAGTAGTGAGAGTTCCAGCCAAGGTAATAGGGAAAGAAACGGAAACACAAGACACACAGATCATAGAGGAAGGAATAAAATTGTCCCTGTTTGCAGATGACATCAATTTTCCACATAAAAAATCCCAAGGTATTCCCAAAAACTTTTCTGGGACTAATAAGTGACATCACAGGACATAAAATTAACAAACCAAAGTCATTTATGTTTCTAGACATTAGTGAAGAACATTTGGAAACTAAAACAAAAAATAGAACACTATAGTCACTAAAAAAATAAAATACTTAGGTATAAATCTTAAAAATGTATATACAACAGTTACATGCTAAAAACTGCAAAACCCATGAAAGAAATGAAAGAAAATCTAATAACTGGAGAGACGTACTGTGTTAGACTAGAAGATACAACTTCGTAACAATGTCTATTTTTTCCAAGTTGATATGCATGTTTAATATAATTTCTGTCAAAACCCCAGGAAGATTTTTTGTGGATATAGACAGAATTATTCTAAAATTTATACAGAAAAGAAAAGGAACTACAATAACTAAAACAATTTTGGGGGGAAAAAGACAATAAAATGGGTGGAATTAGTGTACCCAATTTGAAGATAGTATACAGGTGTGACTATTTAAGTCTTTGTGGTATTCACAGAAGAATGGATACATAGATCAGTGGTACAGAATAGAACCCCCAGAAAGTGCGACACAAGTCTAGCACTGATTTTTGACAGAGATTCAAAATTAATTCAATGAAGGATAGTCCTTTCAGCAAATGGTGCTAGGGCAATTGAGTATCTATGGGTTAAAAAAAAAGAGAGAGAGAGAGAGAGAGCCTTGGCTTAAAACTCATACCTTATCCAAAATTTATCTCGGGGCGCCTGGGTGGCTCAGTTGGTTAAGCGTCCGACTTCGGCTCAGGTCATGATCTCGTGGTCCGTGGGTTCGAGCCCCGTGTCGGGCTCTGTGCTGACAGCTGAGAGCCTGGAGCCTGTTTCAGATTCTGCGTCTCCCTCTTTCTCTGACCCTCCCCTGTTCATGCTCTCTCTCTGTCTCAAAAATAAATAAATGTCAAAAAAATTTTTTTTTAAAAACCAAAAAAACAAAATTTATCTCAATATGGATCACAGATTTCAATGTGAAACACCAAACTATATAAAACTTTTAGAGGAAAACATAGGAGTGCTTGGTGAAGCATTCTTAGACATGACACCAAAAGCATAATTCATAAGACAAAAATCAATAAATTGGACTACATCAAAATTTGAAATGTTTGCTTTGTAAAAGACCTTGTTGAAAAGTTAAAAAGACAGGATACAGACAGGAAAAAAAAATATTTGCAACCACATATTTGACAAAGGACTCTTATCTAGAATGCATAAAGATCTCTCAAAAGTCAACAGTATAAAAACAATCTTGCTAGAAAACAAGTTGCCTGAAGAGACATTTCACTGAAGAGGCTATATTTATGGCAGATAAGCACATGAAAAAATATTCAGCATCACAAACCATCAAGGAAATGCAAATTAAGACCCTGATGAGCTATCACCACACACTTATCAAAACAGATAAATAAAATATATGAACAGTATCAAATTCTAGCAAGAGGTGGAAAAAAATGTATCTCTCATACATTGCGGATGGGAATGTGAAATGTTACACTCAGGAAAATAGTTTTGCAGTCTGTGTAACAACTAAATGTAAATGGAATAAACTAGAGAAGGACTATGAAAAGAAATACTGTATGATCTAACATATGGATGGATAGATAGATGATAGATAGATAGATATTTTTGTATATCTTTGTATATCTTTGTATATTTTCATATATACACCAGAAAAAAGATCAGATTTGTGATTATCAGAGGTAGGGGTTTGAAGGGTGAGGGAACTGGATGAGGTGGTCAAAATGTACCAACTTCCAGTTATAAGAGAAATAACTACAAAGAATGTAATGTACAAAATGATGACTATAGTTAACACTTCTGTTTGGTATAATTGAAAGTTGCTAAGAGAATAAATCCTAAGAGTTCTCATCACAAGGAAAAAACTTGGTGTTTTTTTTTAATCTATATGAGATGAAGAATTTTTTTTAAGTTCATTTATCTGTTTTGAGAAAGAAAGAGAGAATGAGTGGAGGAAGGGCAGAGAGAGAAAAGAAGAGAGACAATCTTAAGCAGGCTCCACGCTGTCAGCATAGAGCCTGATACAGGGCTCAATCTCACAAATCGTGAGATCATGACCTGAGCCAAAATCAAGAGTCCGATGCTCAACCAACTGAGCCACCCAGGCACCCCAAAGAATTTTAACTAAATTTATCATGAGAATTATTTCATGATACATGTAAGTTAAGTCATTATGCTGTACACCTTAAACTTACACAGTGCTGTAGGACAATTATATCTCAATAAAACTGAAAGAAAAAAATTTTAATGTTTCTTTATTTTTGAGAGACAGAGAGACAGATGTGGCGGGGGGGGGGGGGGGGCGGGGTGCGGGCAGAGACAGAGGGAGACACAGAATCCGAAGCAGGCTCTAGGCTCTGAGCTGTCAGCACAGAGCCTGATCCGGGGCTCGAACTCACAAACCATGATATCATGACCTGAGCCGAAGTCAGACACTTAACCAACTGAGCCACCCAGGTGCTCCGTGAAAGAAAAAAAAAACAAAACACAAAAAAATTTAACATATGCTTAACATATATCCCAGCAATCTCATCATGGGCCTTTATCTCAGAGTGATGAAAACCTGTCCACAGAAAAACCTGTACACCATTGTTCATAGCAGCTTTGTTTGCAACCGTCTAAAACTGGAAACAAAATGTCTTACAATAGGTGAATAGTTAAATAAACTGAGGTATGTCCATACCATGGAATACTACTCAGCAATAATAAGAAATGAACTAATGATGCAAAAAACAAATTGGCTGGTTGCTAAGGGCATTATTCTAGGCGACTCGTATGGCAAAAAAAAAAAAAAAAAAAAAAATCCAACCTCCAAAGATCATGTAATATATGATTTCGTTTGAATACTATTATCAACAAATTACAGAAATGGGAATCATTTAATGGCTGCCAGGTTAGGGATGGAGGGAAGGGAGGAAGGCGGGTGTGATTATAAAGGAGGAACACGGGGCAGAGCTTTGTGCTGGTGGAATAGCTCTTTATCTTGATTGTGGTAGTGGCTACATGAATCCACACATGTGACAAAATGACACGGAACTATATACATCCACCGTTCCAATGTCAGTTTCCTGGGTCTGACACCAGCCACACAAGATGTAACCACCGGGGGAGGCTGGGTAAAGGGTACAAAGGAATTCTCTGGGCTCTCTTTGTCACTTCTTGCGAACCTATACATAATTACTTCAAAAGTAAAAAGCGAAAAAATATCGTAAAGAAATGTACAAGTCTGGAGAAGAGCCGTTTGGGGAAGAAGACACAGAACTGGGAGAGCTGGCGTGATCACTGGATGGATATGTGAACAGACAGCCTGCAATACTGGTCTGAATTTTGAGAGCATCTGAACCCGAGATGAGGCTAAATTAAGCCGCAGGCCGTAGTGTGGTTGCTAAGGGAGGGAGGGGAAAGAAAGGAGAAAATAAGGATATTTATGAGGTAGGAAGAGGAGGACAAATTGTTGGCAGGAAGAATGCGGACTCTGGGTTGTCAATGGAGCAGAACTGATATTAACATACAGCTCCCCGGAGTCTTTTCATTTCACCAGAGAAAACAAGCGTTTTCCAACTATTGGGAGGCACATCAAGACTACTGGATTCTAGAATGAGATCTTCCATTAATTAGTTAGACATGTTATGTCCAATAAACCACTTCATTTCTGAGCCTCATTTCTGTAGCAGAACAGCATAAAGTCAATGTTCTTAATCAGGTCATTTGGGGTTTGGATCTGCCCCACCTGTGTTCATCGGGGCGGGGGGTGGGGCCCAGGCTGAGGGCCATAGGTGCTTAGGCCACATCTCAAGGCAGATTTCCAGAGCATTTTTTTCCAGACTCTGCTTGCTCAGATCAGCTAACATTCCCTCGCAAAGCAGAAGAATAACACAGAGGTTGGGGAGGAGTGCCCCACCCATAGTGAATGGGGATAGAAAATGAATATTTGCTGAAAAGTCCAATCTTCATGCGGTTTGAGCTTTGTGTTCAGCCAAAGTTTGGTTCAGGATACCTGAAACTATGTAACTCTGCCTGCTCAGACAGATACTAAAATTGTGTCGGTCTCTTCATCAAATCTCAGCTGAGCTTGATTTCCTGCGGTGGCTTCAAGCTGGGAAAATTCCCAGATTCCCCTTGGGTCGGCATGGCCTGCTTCCCAGGAGACTGCCTGGCCTGGCATTAGCTTTCGGGAGCTGAGGCCCAGGATGGTCACCAACCTTGTTTTCTTCACAACGTAGAATACCTTTTGTCTGCCCGTCCAGACCTCCCCCCTCCCCATTTGCTGAGTTTGGACTCTACAGAAAAGGGTTCTCGTGCATTGTGTCATCTGCTTGGGTTTAGCCCCTTAAGGAACTAGCAGGGGATGAGAGTAGAGAGGAGAGTGAGATTGAGTATTTACTCCCTGTAGGACAGTCTTGGGGCAACTGTGGGTACCCTTGGGCTGACAATGGGTTAGCCTTGGGGAACTGTGGATAGCCTGGGACTAACGTAGCCCTGAACGAACTGCGGGGTAGCTTCGGGTGACCGTACGGTAGCCTTGGGTGACTGTGGGATAGTCTTGAGTAACGGTGGGGTAGCCTTGGGTGACTGTGGGATAGTCTTGGGTAACAATGGGGTAGCCTTGGGTGACCGTGGGGTAGTCTTGGGTGACTGTGGGGTAGTCTTAGGTGACTGTGGGATAGTCTTAGGTAACCATGGGGTAGCCTTGGGTGACTGTGGGATAGTCTTGGGTGACGATGGGGTAGTCTCGGGTGATTGTGGGGTAGTCTTGGGTGACTGTGGGATAGTCTTAGGTAACCATGGGGTAGCCTTGGGTGGCCGTGGGGTAGCCTTGGGTGACTGTGGGATAGTCTTGGGTGACTATGGTGTAGTCTCGGGTGATTGTGGGGTAGTCTTGGGTGATTGTGGGATAGTCTTAGGTAGCCATGGGGTAGCCTTGGGTGGCCGTGGGGTAGCCTTGGGTGACTGTGGGATAGTCTTCGGTGACTATGGGGTAGTCTCGGGTGACCGTGGGGTAGCCTTGGGTGACTGTGTCCCTCCACCAATTTCACTGTTGCTCCCATGACAGCCTTCCTTACCATTTTCTTCCCCCCTTAAGTTCCAGTATCTACTTTCTCCTCCCTTCTGCTATTCTGCCTGTAAATGGGAACTAGAGGTCTATGATTTCTGGGCTTCTGAACCTTCCCCGTGTGGTTTGCCTATATCTGTGCATATCATTGGAAAGAGGCCTTTTCCTAACCTCTCCTGACATGACCCTAACTTGAGGCCATGTATTTTCTGCTGGGATGCTGATATAACCTTCAATTTCAGACTGGTCCCCAGGAGTGCAGGGATTTCTGCCAGTTTTTGTTCACCTCACTGTCATAACCCCAGTGCCTAGAAAAGCACCAGGCACATAGAAGGTGCTCAAAAAATATTCAGATAATTCTTGAATGAATGAAGATAAATGAACACTACATCTCTCACAGAATTTGTTTGCCTTTGTTTATCTAAATGAGAAAAGAATGCTGTGCTCTTCAATGGGAGAAAGGGGAAAATAACTAAGAAGGGTGCTATCTCGGACATGGAGAGTCTTTTCTAATTTTTAAAATTGTGGCAGAATAGGGGTGCCTGGGTGGCTCAGTCAGGTTAAGCACCTGACTTCAGTTCAGGTCATGATCTCACAGTTCATGAGTTCGAGCCCCGCACAGGGATCTCTGCTGTCAGTGTAGAGCCTGCTTCAGATCCTCTGTCCCCCCACCCCCTCTCTCTGCCCCTCCCCTGCTTGTTTTCTCTCTCAAAAATAAATAAATATTTAAAAAATATTTTAAGGGGCGCCTGGGTGGCTAAGTTGGTTGAGCATCCGACTTCAGCTCAGGTCATGATCTCATGGTTCATGAGTTTGAGCCCTGCATCGGGCTCTGTACTGATAGCTCGGAGCCTGGATCCTGCCTCGGATTCTGTGTCTCCCTCTCCCTCTGCCCCTCCCCTGCTCATTCTCTGTCTCTCTCTGTCTCTCAAAAACAAATAAATGTTAAAAATTTTTCTTTAATGTATTAAAAAAAATAAATTGTGGCAAAACATAAAATTTAGCACAAAACACCAAAGATAAAATTTAGCAGTCTAACTGTTTTGAAGTCTACAGTTCAGTGGCACTGAGTACACTCACATTGTTGTGCAACCATCATCACCATCCATCACTAGGACTATCGTATCTTCTCGGCCTGAACCTGTACCTATTAAACACCAATTCCCCATTCTACAGCCTTTGCCAACCATCATTCAACTTTTTTGCCTCAATGAACTAGACTACTTCAGGGATCTCATAGGTAAATTCAGACGATCTTTTTTCTTTTGTCTGACTTATTTCACTTAGCATAATGCCCCCAAGGTTCACCCATGTTGTAGCACGTGTCAGAACCCCCTTCCTTTTTCAGGCCGAGTAATATTCTGTTGTATGGATATGCCACATTTTGCTTGTCTGCTCATGCACCAGTGGACACTTGGCTTCTTCCACCTTTGGGCTACTGTGAATAATGCTGCCATGAATGTGGGTTTCTGCTCTCAAATTTTGGGGATCTCTACCTACAAGTGGAATTGCCAAATCATATGATAATTCTAGGTTTAACTCTTTGCAGAACCACCGTACGGCTTTCCACAGCGGCTGTACCTTTTCATGTCCCATCAGCCATGCACAAGCTTCCATTCTCTCCAAATCCTTCCCAAAACTTGCTCTGTTCATTCTCTCTTTCTTTCTCTTTCCTCCTTTCCCTTCCTTCCTTCTACCTTCCTTCCCTTCCTTCCCTCCCTTCTTTCCTTTCTTCTTTCTTTTCTTTTTCTTTCTTTCTTGATCATAGCCATCCTAATGGGTGTGAAGTGGCATCTCATTGTGGTTTTTATTTTCATGTTGCTAATGGTTAGTGACGTTGAGCACATTTTCATAGGTTTGTTGTCCATTTATGTACCTTCTTTAGAGAAATGTCTATTCAAGTCCATGGCCTATTTTTGAATCAGGTTGCTTGTTTTTATGGTTGAGTTGTGGGAGTTCTTTACATATTCAAGATATTAATTCCTTGTTTGATATATGTTTTACAAACATTTTCCATCGGTGGCCTTTTCACTCTGTTGATAGGGTCCTTTGATGCACAAAAGTTTTAAATTTTGATGAAGTCCAATCTATCTGTTTTTCTTTTGTTGCTTGTGTGAAATCTTGAGATTTGGGGGAGCATCACTACTATGTGGAAATACGACCTCTTTTCTCAATGAGATGACACTCTTTTGTGCCCCTCCACCCCCAGCACTCTTTACCCACTTAGCAGAGCCTGGGGGACACAGTGTTGTGTAAATTCTCTTTACCACTCTTGTATCCCACCAGACTACAGAATTCCTGATGGTAGGATGTTTCTATTCATCCTGGAACCAAGTAAAGTACTACACAGCACAGTGAGGGGCTGAAAGAATGTTGGATAAGTAAATATCGAGGTAACTGAATAAATGGCTGTAGGAAGGAAGAAATTGGCTTCTCAGCAGGACTACAGAGCCTCAGACCTGACTGTTTTCAAAAGCTCTTTATTTCTTTCCTTTCTTATTGTCCTGGGAGGTTGCTTCTCAGTGGGACCTGGCTTTTATATAATTGTTTGCAGCATAACAATACTGTTATATAGCTGTAAGGCAATGGCCTAATTTCCCTCCTTCGTTAATGAAAGAGACATGTCTTCTGTGGGAAATCGGTGATTTATTGAGTGACCGAAGACTCTTTCTGTTCCTAATAGAAACCGGTGTAGATAAGCTACTTGCTGAAGGTGAGGAAGGAACATGACCAGCTATTTTTGACTAGGAAATTAATTTCATCGCCCCTGGTGTGTCCTTGCTAATTTGGAGCTGGGTTCATCCTGATGTTCTCCCTCAGATGGACAGCCCTCCTCGGGACATCCAATCCAAACACCTTTTTAATGAACTTTGTGCATGTAACTCTCCTGTGTGCCCCCAAGGCCCTTGGAACACAAATTCAATATAAAAATCAAAATTGGGAGAATTCATTCCAAATTAAAAGAAAACCCACCGAATGAAGCATGAATAGTTGTTAATTATCCTTTTCTAATTTTTTATTCCTTTTAGGATTGCTGATGCCATTCTCAGATAAGGGGGTATAAGCAGGCACCCAAGCTTGGGAAATTAGTAGGAGAAAAACACGGAATTAAGAAAATTCTCTCAATTAGCTTTTTATGCAAATTGGATAAAGGCTATCATTATAAATTATTATTATTGGGTGTTTTTTTTTTTTGTTTTTTTTTTTTGTTTTTTTTTTTTTTTTTTTCAGCGAAACATCCCAGTCAAGCTTAGGCCTTTCTTGTCCTGCTGGAGCACGTTTGAAAAGTCATGACATTCTAGAAAGAGCAGGGCTTTGAACTCAGACCATTATGTAACCAGTTTTAGCCTCTATTTGCTCATCTGTAGAAGAGGGAAAAAACGGAAAGTGCCTTACAGAGCTGCTAGAAGACTAAATGAAACAGCATGTGTAAAACACGTAGCACGTTCTCAATAAATAACCCCTTCTGTCCCCCTCCTACTGTATGAGACCTTTGCTGTGGACAGAGCAGTTTCAAGGGTGGAGTTACTTGTTAGGAGGTTACTAATTTAAACAACAGACTAGTGGTAGACCACATGGCCAAGACCCTGTGGACAGAAAAACCACTTCTGCTTTTTGTACGACATCATCTGCTTTCTCCACGTCTTTTTTCGTCAAACACTCACATGCACCTTGAGAAAGGAGCTGGTGGCAGGGCAGGACTGAAAACCGGGCTTGTTTGCCCTTGGAAGCTCGGCCCGATTTGTAGTTCGCCTTTTCTTCCATGACTTATTTCCAAATGTCACAGCGTGAGGGGCCGTTTTTCGATGCACTGGAAGCCGAACACTGACACCGGTTCTGCCTCCCGGAGGCTAAGGGGAAGCAGAGTATTTATGGGATTTTACGAGGGGGGCGGGGAGCTGGAAGGTGGATGGAGGTGATTGGAAGTTGGGAAGTGGGGAGGTACAGGGGAGGCCCTCACCGTTTCTGCGCAGGCGCCGCCCGGCGACCCAGGCTTTTATTTCCTATGTGCCAAGGGTGGAGGCGCTGGCGTGACCGTGGTGGGGAGGTCTCGCCTGTGTGGTCGCAGAGGTTACTTTTGTTCTCTCTCGGTCCATTCTTCGCAGCTGCCAGACTTCTTCCCGGTTGGTTCCTGTCTTCCTTGGTCTTGTGACCATCGGTCAAGTTTCTGCAAAACAGGCTCCTAAGTTAATTGGGTGGAACAGAGTGTGCTTGGGGTCCAACGGTCAGGCGCGTGTTCATGTGTCAGTTTCACAGATCGTCCCCAGATCCCGGGGTCGGTCTGGGAGAGCTGTTGTAGCCACATTGGTCAGTGCCTGTATTCCCCGTGTTACTCTGAGCTCCAAGGAGTTTCCGTGGGTTTCTTTGAGGGCTGCGTCCCAGCGCCCAGGGCGCCACCAAGAGAGCCCTCGCCAGTCACAACTGGCCACTGACCTGCTTCCAGGAAATAACGTTTTTACCTCATCTGATTCGATATAATCTCCTCTTTCTCAAGTTCCCAATCTGAGAAGAGAGTGAAACAAGGCCTGGCACGTTTGGTCACTTAGTTTTTCTCTTGCCTTTCAGTTGGTCAGGAAGTGAATGGAGTGGCTTCCTCTGGGTGCTGTTTCCACCCCCCATGAAAGGGCAGCGGCTCGTGGCAACATCTGTGGGAGGAACTTTGCAGACTTAAAGGATTTATGGGAAATTACAAACAGACTGGCCCGTGGAGCCCAGAGGCAAGTGAGGATAATTGGAATCCTGTTCACCGAAGAGATATGAGGCGCTTCCATATTTGTTAATCACAAATTTCTCCATTTTTATTCCCCACAGAGCAATCTGTCTCCATAGATATTTATAGTTCAGACTCCCAGAGGGTGCTAGCCTCCCATCCTTGCTGCTGGGTAGTTTTCTTCTGCTGACGGAACAGACTAGAGGTGCTAACCCCTGTCTGGAGGGCTCTCATTAAAGAGGGCAGACAGTCCACCTGCCTGTTAGGTGGCCCAGAGCCACCTGGGGCTTCCAGGAGGAGGGGAAGCATCTAGTCTCCATGTTGGAAAAAACAAATTCGTAGCAGAGACGTTTTCCTGGTCTGCTCTCCTCACTTTGGAAGAAGTTTGGCAACCCAGGTTAGTGTCTTTTTTAAAACGATGCCGTCCCCACTGTTAAAACCCCCAATTCCACTAAGTGAAAGTTAAAATATCTTATTGGCTTTCTGGAACAATTCATGAAGAGGGCAGCATTCCACCCAGCAGACAGAAAGAAGATCTGAGGGCCTCTACAGTTTGAAGGACGTTTACAGGCAGAAGGGGGCAGCAACAAGGAAGTTATGCAGCAAAAAAACAGATTGGCTGTGCCAAGTCATTTTCCTGTAGGGGACAACTGTGGTCTATCAGGCAGATAACCTCACCAGTGGTGACCAGATGATTCCCGATGGACTGGTTTCAGATCACACTTCTGGAAGAGGCTGAGACCATAACGAAGGTAAATCCTGGTTTGGTGACGTGGAGCTTAGCGTGAGTGACTCCATTTGGGGCCTGTTGTCTTCTTTTTAACGCCAGGTTGGAACTCTTCCCCCTACTTTGGGATGACCAGAGGTGGTTCACTTACAACCAGGAAGCCCTCCTCTAGCTTGTTGCCCTGCATTTCTTCAGGGCTTGTTGCCCTGCATTTCTTCACGGGCGCTTACCCATGGTCGAAGTGACGGCTCACTTGGCTTAACCTTTTCCCCCTGAACTCATTCTGTTCCTGCCCTGAACACCCGGCGTACTCTGAGACACTGTTAGCCCTCTGGGGACACTCTTCAGAGGTCATAATTGCCACCTCCAAGGAACTGCAGCTGTAGAAGGAGAGACAGCAGAAAGCAAAGGGACTCAGAACTGTGTGGAGGGGGTTGCCTTTGAGGTGTTGTTGGGCCACTCTGGAAGGAGAGGATGGGGCTCTAAACAATGTGGAGGTGATGGGGGTGGGGTGGGGTGGGTCGTGGAAAGGCACACAGGGCCCAACAGAGCCATTGAGGGAGCAGGGGAGAGCAGGCAGGAAAGAATGTTTCTAGTAGGTACGAGAATGTTTGCAAAGTCCTGGGAGAAGCAGTGGGCTCCGCAAGGCTGGAGGCCCAGATGGGTAGGGGGAGTGACGGGCGTCCGGACGGCAGAGGTTAGGGATGAAGACTGGCAGCCTGCAACGCTTGCAGGGCACCCTCAGTACTTGACCGTGAAGGCAGTAGATTTCATTGCACACTTGCTTTTTTAATTTCAAAAATGTACTATGGAAATGTTAAAACACATGAAAAATAGAATAGTATAACAAACCGTCCTCATACCTGTTGCTGACATTGAACTGTATCAATATATAGCCAGTCTTGCCTCGTTGATATTTTTCCAGTGCCCCCTCCCCCACCCCCCCGGATTATTTTGAACCAAACCCCAGATATATCGTTTGAGTCAGTATTCAGTATGTATCTCTAAGAGAAAGACTCTTTTTGAACATGCCATCATACCATTATTTCAATTGAAAAATTAACACGAACTCCAAATATCATCGAATATTCAGCCAGGTTTCAAATTTCCCCAACTGCCTCAGAGACATCTTTTAACAGCGGTGTGTTGGGTCCAAACAGAATCTACCCATGGCACTTAGTTGATATGCCCTTGGGTCTCGTTAAATCAGTAAGAGTTGCTCCTCTCTCATCTTGCCACCCCCCACCCCCCCACCCCAGCGCTCATTTGTCGAGAACAGGTGATTTGTCCTGCATAATGGGTTTGGTCATTGAGGGGATTTGAGCGGAGGTGAGTCATGGCCCGGGTGCCTACCCACATGAAACACACACATACCCAGCGACCCCCAAAATATGGCTCCTTGACATACTGCATATTTCAAGCATAAATTAAGTTGAGAAATGACGTGTACAAGGGCTGTCTGACCTTTCCCTGAAACGGGTCATAAAACCCTCGTGTGAGAAGTGCCCTCCCTATGCTCAGAGAAAAAGAGCATCTTATCTTGGACAGCCCCAGGAATCGGAATGAACGGGCCTTGCTAAGTGTCCCCCAGTTTAGCACACTTGGCTCATACCCTTCATCCGATCATAATTTTTTCCCCCGACCTTCCACTCTTCATCAAACCCAGCATAAAAACACTCAGCGTTAACCATTTCTTTGGGTCTTCTTTTCCCCGTGAAAGCTCCGTGTCATGTAAAACTTAGGTTAAATAAATTTGTATGCTCGCCTCTTGTCAACCTGTCTTTCGTTTTAGGAGTCCCAGTCAAGAGCTTAGAAGGGTTGGGAAAAAAAAAATATATTTCCCACCCCTACAAGACACAGACGAAATGACTTAGAAGGGAAGCTTATTTATTTTCCACGCAGATGTGAAAGCATTAGCAGTTTAGCTCCATTGTGTTGGGACACAGGCTCCTTCTCCTTTGTTCGGTCATCTACGTGATCCACGATGGCTCACCACCAAAGTCCACCTGGCTCCAGTGAAATAGGAGACAGCATACCTCTTTCCTGAAGGCCATGACCCCAGGGTTCCCAGATCCCTTTTGCTCACATCTTTTTGGCTAGACCTGAGTCCCATGGCTGTACCTCACTGCAGGGAAAATGGGAAATGTTGTCTCGTGCCCAGCTAACACTCTGCAGACAAAAAAAATGGGGCAATGGATAGGGTGAAGGGAATCTTTGCCGTGGAGGTGTGGTTCGGTTTGAGGCATATTGAGTTTTGGGTGCCCGTGGATGAATGCCAGGGGACATACCTGCTACCCAGAAGAGAGGTTTCAGGGGAAAATGAGACTTAGGATTCGTGATTTTCATTAGGAAGCCATAGGCCCTTGAGCGAGGGAGGAACCCAACAGACCCAGCCATTTGGGAGGGCAAACATTGCATGTCATTTGCAGGATCAGTCGGAGAAAAACGAGGCCGAGAGTGGGTCGCATGGGAGCTGTTACAATGATCTAGAAGACTTTGCAAGGGGATAGTCACAGAACTCAGAAAGTGATTACACGGGATGGAGGAGGCAGGGAGAGAGCCAAAGATGAATCAAGGTGACAAGTCGAAGTGGCGGAGAGAGTAAAGATGCCATTGTACAGAGAAGACAGAAAGAGGGACAGATCTCTGATAGGGTGAGTGGATGAGAGGAGAAAGAAGAGCTTGCTTTTAGGCATTTTAATATTTTAATATGAGATGCCCAGGGCCATCCAGGTGGCCATGGAATGGAGGGTAGTCCAGGGCCCAGACTTGGTATCAGAGCTCAGAGTTCAAATTTGGATTCTGCTACTCCTAAGTCTTGTGACAAAGATCAAGTAGTGTAAAAACTTGCACTTTAGTGTCCTCAAAAATGGGGCGCCTGGGTGGCTCAGTCGGTTGAGTGTCCGACTTCGGCTCAGGTCATGATCTCACAGTTCGTGAGTTCGAGCCCCACATCAGGCTCTGTGCTGACAGCTCAGAGCCTGGAGCCTGCTTCGGATTCTGGGTCTCCCTGTCTCTCTGCCCCTCCCCCGCTCATGCTCTGTCTCTGTCTCTCTCAAAAATAAACATTCAAAAAAAATTTTTAAAATAAAATAAGTAAAACGAACAAGAGGACTTATAAGAATTGCATAAATATATGTAAAACATGCACATAGGAAATGCTTGATATCTGTTTGATTTTATTATTACAAGGGATTGGAAAATGCAAGCTGGGGGTCGCCTCGGTGGCTCAAGTCGGTTAAAGTGTCCAACTCTTGATTTCGGCTCTGGTCAGGATCTCACGGTTGGTGAGTTCGAGCTCCACATCAGGCTCTGCTTGGGATTCTGTCTCCCTCTCTCTCTGCCGCCCTCCTTGGTCTCTCTCTCTCTATCTCTTTCTAAATAAATAAATAACAAGTTACAAAAGAAAATGCAAGCCGGAAGCTCCGATAGGAGTTAGGGGTAAAGATTTGGGAATCCTTGCAACGAGGTGGGAATGTGTAAGATCCCCAGGGGAGAAGCGGGAAAGTGTAAGCACACGCTTGGAGAACATGCATGTGGGGAGAGGGAGCCCTCCCCTGACCCCACCGCACGCCCGTGCAGCTGTGGTCTCTGCACCATAGATATCACTTTCTCAGGTCTTACCATCCTTGTCACTTTTCATTAGTTAGCTGACTGTTCCATTAAAAGTCTGTTTCCCATCATCCTCTGTGAGGGTAGACCCCATGCTGCACCCTAGCACCTAATAACAGAGCCCAGCGCAAAGTAGGTGCTCAGTAATTACTTGTTGTTTAAAGGAATCGTGCGCGGGAGTAAGATCTGTTGGGGGAGGAGTCTGCAAATATTTGTGTTGCCATGGAAGAGCGCTTGATGGAGAAGAAAACGCTACAAAGGGGTTGAAGGAAGGGTCAAGTTTAACTTGGCTTCTTACGATTTACAGCAGCCATCCTCTCCCCTTAGGCTTATTAAATGGCAGACCGGTTTTAGTGAGAATGAAGCTTTAAAATGCAGTCAGCCAAGCAGATCTAATCACATAAAGCAAGTGAAAAATAAACAGCCAATGTCTGGAATGGCTAATCAGAAGCCGGAAAAAAAAAAAAATGAACGTATGCGATTTCCTCCGAGGTCTGCCAGTCACCTTCTGGGTGCATTTCCATGAAGCTTCATGGGGACATCCAACGATTCTGAGTACGTATTTATTTGTGAGGGACTGCCGACTGTTTTATGAACATAATAAATGATTCTCAGGGCAGAGAAACAATCCTATCTCTCTTCCAAGAAGGAAAAAGGCATGGCTGGGCACTTGGTGCCCTCCTCCAAATAATCCATCACTGTCATGACAAATCCAGTGTCAGACTCTACAATGTGACTGTATAAAAAGTCTTTCAGTCTATCATAGAATGGGAGCAGGAGCAGCCCTTGGAGACCATCCAGTCCAAGCTCATGACCTCATTTTAATGATGAAGAAACCAAGGCCTTGGAGGGAACCAGCACGTCAGAGAATGTTTTCACTGGGCACCTACTATGTGCTTCCCCATATGTCTTTCATTGAAGCCTCATAAATATTTTCTATAGCTTATTGGAAGCGTGATATGTACATCTTACTCAGCGAGGGCAACTAACTTGCTCAAACCCCCAGTTGGTGGTAGAGGTTTGGCCCTGAGTCCATGCCTGCTGTAGCAGTAAGGTGGGGCAAGGTTATGCTGTGGCTAACAACCCCGTAGAGCAACAAAGTGTTACTGCTGTTCATCCCCCATGTTGGCCATGGACTGGCCAGGGGTCTTCCTTTTATCACGTTCATCCAGGGATGAATGAGAGACCCAGACTGTGGGAGGCTCCACTGCCAAGGGCCAAGGGGGAAGAAGGAGTATATCAACCCACATTGCCCTTCAAATCAGCCCAGAAGGGTACAACTCACAGTCCGCTGGCCAACACAAGTTGCTTGCCATTCCCAACCTCAAGGGAGCAGAGAAGGCAGTCTTACAGTGCACTGGAGACCCACAGAAAATACCTGGTGAGCTCCACCAATAACCACCACCCATTCTCTGTCCACAAACCCTCTCTGCCCCCCAGGGAAGCACTGAAGGGTTCCCTGGATGGCAGAGCCCCTTCATGGAAGAGTCTTCCCATTCATTTCTTGCACACCTCACTTTCTGCTTCCCCAGGCTGCCTCCCTCCACCTGGCTAAGAAGGAGCAAGATGTTCATTCTTTCTTCTGTGGCGGTTTAAGTATGTTGGCAAACATTACCAGACCCCAGGGCAGGAAGATGATAGGCAAAGAGAACCAAAATTACAGACTGTAAGATGTAAGAAAACAGGGTTTCGGTTTCCTCAGATCCTAATGTTAATGTTTACTTTTCTGCATGATATGCGGCAGTGGAAGAACATTCTTTTCTAGTCTATTTCTTTTTCCTTGACTCCAAAATGCAGGTAAAACTTTTATATTACTTTAATTTGAAACTAATTTAAGGAAGCAAAGGGACTTCCCCAGTAGCATTTTATAAATCTCTGTTTGGGAGGGTGTGTGTGTGTGTGCGCACGTGTGTGTGTGTGTTATGAGGGAAACATTTTGAACATACACAAAAGTAGAGACAATAGCATTGTGGTTGTTTAAAAACAGGTCCGCAAGTCATTTGACATTCCTCTCACTATCTGTGTCCCTCTCCTGTGTACCTGGCTGGACATTTGTGATTGCCCCTACTGAAGAGTGTGATGGAAATAATGCTGTGTGACTCAAGCTAGACTAGAGAAGGCAGTACACAGTCAGCGTGGGGGTCTCTCTTGGGGCATGCACCTTGGGAGCCCTGGCTACTGTAAAAGGAATCTTAAGAGCTGTTGTAGAGGAGAGGAAAAATTAGTTTTCCCTCTACCCATCTAAGGTTCATTGGTTGGCGCCCTGTAAATTAGGCAGATTAACAAGAGCAAACAGAAGTTTATTAACATGTACAGCACACACACACATACACACACACACACGGAACAACTCTGTGATGAGTTGCTCAAAGGGTCGTTGAACTTGGACTTATATAGCATCCTAGTAAAGACCTATAATATTATAGAAAACTGACAAGACAAAGGAAAAGGATTTTGAACTTCTGAGGGCAGCAAATTGTGGAAAAGCAGATATATGAGGACACGAATGGTAAATAAGGGCTACTTTTAGCAAAGTTTATGTAGGGGCCCATGGGTGGCTCAGTTGGTTGGGCCAGTGACTTCGGCTCAGGTCATGATCTTGCAGTTTGTGAGTTCAAGCCCCGCATCGTGCTCTGTGCTGACAGCTCGGAGCCTGGAGCCTACTTCAGATTCTATGTCTCTCCCTCTCTCTACCCCTACCCTGCTCACGCTCTGTGTCTCTCTGTCTCTCAATAATAAATAAATGTTTAAAAAAAAGTTTATGTAGATTTCTCTCGTGCCATCTTTGAACCAATAAGGGTCTAGAGCTGCCTCTGGTGATTACCTTCTGTCCTTCCTGTGAGAGAGCAGAGAGGGAAACGCCGTTACAAATTTCTGTCCTGCCTTTAGGGAAATAGGAGGAGGGCAGAGAGCTTTTTTTTTTTTTTTGTATCTGCTTTTTCTTCATTGCTTTCAGCTCAAAATAAATTCTCATGCCAGAGTGGCATATTTTGGGGTGGCATAGTTTGCTATTGCTTCACTGTCATAGGAGAATCATACACACAGAGAAACAGAGAGAGAGAGAGAGAGAGAGAGACAGAAAGACAGAGTAGACAGAAGAACCCAAGGAGCTCCAGATGTTGGAGTCTTCCCAGCCCATGTACCAGGCAGGCACATTAGTGAACCTTGAGCTGTTTCCATCACGGCCGCCATCTGATAACTGTAATTGTATGAGAGACCCAAAGCAAGCCCCATCTTAGCTGAGCGCATTCAACCCTGAGCACCTTGAAAGAGAATAGTAAGTGTTGTTGTCCTAAGCCTCTAAATCTTGTGGATTTATGGATAACCACAACACGTATAACAAACCCCACGTATAACGACATCACTCACCTTCAACAATTACCAACTCCTGGCCAGGTTTGTTACAATCTAGACCCCCACCCGGTTGCCCCACTTCCAAATATTTAGAAGTAGACCCCCTGTGTCTCATCACAGTCTTTCATCTCTAAATAGTCCAGCATTTCTTGAAAAAGATAAAGACTCTACCAACAGTTGCGGGTTGAAATGTGTCCTCCAAAAATATGGGTTGAAGTCCTAACCCCAGTGCCTGTGAACATGATCTTACTTGGAAATAAGGTCTTTGCGGATATAATCAAGGTCAGATGAGGTATCTCTGGATTAGGGTGGCGTTGATCCTCTGACTGATGTCCTTATAAGCAGAGAGAAAATTTGGACACAGAGGCACACAGGCACAGAGCGAGAATGTCACATGATGGTGGAGGCAGCAATCGGAATGAGGTGTATACACGCCAAGGAACGCCGAGGATTACCAACGAGCACCAGAGGCTGGGAAAGAGGCACAGAAACAGATTTTTCCTCAGGACTCCAGAAGGCGCCAATGCTGGCGACAGCTTGATTTCAGACTTCCAGCCCCCGGAACCGTGAGAGACTACATTTCTGTTGTTTTGAGACACCCAGTTTGTGGGAACTTGTTCGGGCAGCCCTAGGAAATGAGCACCCCATCCAAGAAGCACTCTATTTTAAGATGAAAATTAGGTATTTCTTTTCCTCTCATGCATTAGCTCTCATCTTTCCAGAGCTTGTTGAAGCTTCTGGTCGTGTGTGGAGTTATGATTTTGTACCTCATAAATATAGACAGACCACCCTGGGTCTGTCATTCCAGTGTCCTTTTACCCTCAGATTACATAACCTCCTGTAAGCAGTTGTGGCCTGGACCCAGTCGTGAGAACTCAGCCGCCGTCATGTGTTCTGGAACAGGAAGTTGTACTTGTAGGGAAAGAGCCTATGAGCTTTGGCCCCAGTCAGACTGGGATTCCCTCTCGTGCTATGAGGCTTCAGCAGGTGCGTGTGGCTTCCAGAAAGTTTATTCTCATTCTGAGCCTTGTTCACCCGGTAGTAAAAAAAAATAAATTAATTAAAAAAAAATAAAAATTAACCCTTTAGATTCCAATTCCAAGCTATTACCATGCAAATAAATGGAAAGGTTGAACAAGCAAGCTGGCCCCACACCCGGCACATGGAAGTCTCGTTTCTGCTTTGAGTAACCAAAGTGGGAAGAGAGCCCAGGGTGCTGAGTCTCCTGGTTTCCTCAAAGTGTTTCAACAGCTGCCAAGTCTGTGCTCTGAAAGCACGAGATGGTTCCCGTCTTCTCCAACTTCAGGAAGAAAATGGACTGGCTTGAGAAGCTGCCCCTTGACCGGTGGTGGGCAGAATACCCGGGGCCTGATGTGGTGTGGTTTTAGGGGGATTAGGAAGGGATTCTAAACAAAGGTCCTGAAATTCCAGCGCAGGGAAGTTACTCCTTTTATTCTGAGCTGTGCACTTGAATCTTCCAAAGTGTAAGTGGTACCTCAGTAAGTCCCCACCACCCTAGAGAGAATTAATTTGCTACACCACTCTCCTCTAAGACTGGAGGGCCCTGCATGGTATAAAGGGCACCGAGGGAGCCGGAAGGAAGGGTCAGTTCAGACAGGCACATCCCCAGAGGCTTTCCTGTCCTCTGTGGTGGGCGGGGGCTTGGCTGGAGCCCAAAATGGACAGAATGGGTGGCTGGAATGGAGTTGCACAGCCTCTGCACCCCACACATGCAAAGGGTGGTTCTTCCTGCTGGCTCTTCCGTGCAAGGCACTCCATCTGCTCGACCCCGGGGTTCCTCACACGTTAACTGAGGGTGTCAGGCTAGATAAACCAGAGACCCTTCAGGCTGTGGCGTCCTTGACATCACTAACTAGAGCTCTAACCATGCTTTTTCAGCTTGGTGTTGGCCTCTCTGTTACTTGTGTGCTTGGCTTCAAGGAAGACAAAACTGAGCCAAAGGTGGTTTTAGCAATACAGACACTTGATTAATGCAGGAACAAAAGGTCCAAGGCTCGACTGGCCACTTGTTAGCAACCCCCAGAACATCACATCCCTCTTCTCCTGAGTGCTTCTCTGGTTTTCCAGTCCTGTGTAGCCACAAGAGCACAAAGTAGCTTCATTCCTGCCTTTCCTGCCCTGGATGTTGATAGGAGGGCATATATCTTTCTCCACAAGCACCCCAGCCAATTCGCCTTATATTGCATTGGCCAGGACTGGGTCATGTGTCCCCCAGACCAGGGTCCAGCTCACTTCCCAGATGCCCAGGTATGTCTGGACCAAACCTGAGCTCCGCCAGCAGAAGAACAGACACCTGGTGAGGACACTCCAGCTCAACTGGGTCGTATCCATGGCTTCTCTGAGACAGAATCACGGCCTGAACAAGAGCATCATTCTTGTGGAAAAGAAAATTCACTTTAGGATAACCTCCTTTTACAAAACCACTCTGGGGAATTTCACTGGCAAATGTGGGGCTTGCCTCCGTTTTACTCCCTCTTCAAACAAGGGCCACTTCATCGGGGGACCTGTTCCGATAGAGCCGTGGGTTCGCTCAGGACAGTGGTCTTCACCGGACCTCGAAGGTGGATCTGGTGAGAGCCACTGCCCGGAGCTTTGCTGCAGGTGAGCGAGACAGAGAAAGCAGCAGACGTGTCTCCATAGAAACTTCCAGAGACTCAGCACACCAGCTGCCCTGAAAAAAAAAAAAAAAAAAGGATCTGCTGTGGCCCCTCCAACCCCCGGGCTGCTGACAGAAAGCTTCTTCCTGTTTCCGCCATATTCTCTCAGAGGCCTCAGCTGCTCTTTTTGATTTTTCCCGAACAAAATAATTTCCCCATCACTAGCCTAGCGTTGACTCTAGAACCCAGGCAAAAGACGTGAGAAAGAGGAAGTGAAGGGGATGTGTTTCATGACATCCTAGTAGACAGAAGAGACATGGATGGATAACAGAAGTTGGGGGATGACAATAATCTGTTAAAAAATTGTAGAGTGACAGCAAAGGGATCTGCCCAAGGCAGCCTGCTGTGTGGCCCAACCCTGGAGGAGGTCGCCAATAACGCTGGCTCTGGCATTTATTGCTTGTGTGAATTGGGCAACTTAGCCTAATTTCTCTGAGCCTCAGTTTGCTCATCTGTAAAATGGAGCTAACAGCACTTTTTATGTAGGGCTGTTATGAAGATTACAGATAATGCAAAAGCCTTGGGCATGTGCTATACCAAAATAAAGGACACATTTCCATCTTGAGAGTCGGTATACTGGACCAGAAAGAGCGCAGCTTTAGGGGAAGAGAGACCCCTACGTTACATCCTGTTCTGCTGCTTCCCTTGTGGTCACTCAACAAATGTCTCTGAGAATCTTGGAATGCTGTCTCCCTTGAGAGGATTAGGGAGAATGGTATTAAAGTATTCAGAGTGGGCCAGGCAGATAATTCGTTCTTTGTAAGTGGTGCTTGCGGTCGGTTGCTTTTTAAAATTATTATTATTGCCGAATTTTGCGTTAAAATGTGCTCAATTCTTGGAGCACATGGGTGGCTCAGTCGGTTAAGCGTCCGACTTCGGCTCAGGTCATGATCTCGCGGTTTGTGAATTCAAGCCCCGCGTCGGGCTCTGTGCTGGCAGCTCAGAGCCTGGAGCTTGCTTCAGATTCTGTGTCTCCCTCTCTCTGTGCCCCTCCCCACTCACACTCTGTGTGTGTGTGTGTGTCTCTCTCTCTCAATAATAAATAAGCATTAAAAAAATAACATAAAATAAAATCTTTAAAAATTTGTTTAAAAAAATAAAAATAAAATAAAATAAAATAAAATAACATAAAAGGCAGTCAAGTCCTTAACCTGATCTTTGGTATCACGTTCACCACTGTGCATAAAAAACCTCCTGGTATATAATCAATGCTCCCAAAGTATTTCTAAATGAATGAATGAATGAATGAACAATCGCTGAGATGAAATGTACAAAGCCCCCCCCTTGCCAAGGGCCCGGAAGCAGCGGGCTCTCAATCAATGGCCACTCCCTTCCCCTGGGTGAGGCCACAAAATTTAAGGTGGCCAAAACAAAAACCATGCAAAATGTTTTGGGGAATCCAAATGTAAAAAGTCAGCAATGAGCAAAATATCAAAATGTTTAAATAAAGACAGGATCCTTGACAGTGTTGAGTCATATTGGAGCCTGAGGCAAAAGGACGAATCAGTCATTCTGATCCCGACTTTAGACATGAAGGCCTCAATCTCTTCCCCACAGTCCCCCCCTCCCCCTCCTTCCCAGGTCTTCTGGGGTTCTGGTGGGTCCCTCCCCCACATTGGAAACAATTGTTGCTCTTTTTAAAAAAGACAATGCCCTGACTTACTCCTGGGGAGCAAACAGCGTGTCGGGGGCGGGGCCTGAGTATCTGTATTTTTTTAATTCCTCAGATGGTTCTATTGTGCAGCCTGTGCTGGTAATCACTGTTACCACCAGAGCCTGGGGGGTTCCCTGGAAAGCCAGTCATCCCTCCTCTGGGGGCTCTCCTAGCAGAGAGAGGAGGAAGCAAGTAATTATAGTCTTATTTTTTCTGTGCAGACGTTGGAGAAAAGCCAAAATGCTAGGCGTCTTTCTGCCAATCCGAGATTCACTGGTTCCTGGAGAGCCTCGTTGCCGAAGCAGGCTGCCTGCCGGCTCATCCCCGGCTCCCTCTGCTGCCCACCTGGACAGTCCAGAGTCTCGCTTCTCAAATAGCAGGTCATTAAGATCGCTGGGTTTCAGTGGCCCCTTCTCTCCCAGAGACAGCATACCTCCCTAGTAAGGTGTTTGGGAGAAACAAATTCCCTGCTAACAGCATTCCTAGTGCCCGGTACCTGCTAAGTCCTCCACAGTTGGGGCTGTCATTCAATGCTAATTTTTATCAGAGTGATGGTGTAGATGAAGGAATATGTGCATTCCTTTAGATAAGTCAACAAATTCTGCAGAAGCATTTGTTATATGCTTGTGGATAGATTGACTGTGTTGTCCTCTGGGAAGCTGTGTTTATCTGGCCAGTCAATAAATACTTATTATTCCCACACTTCCAGCCAGACACTATTTTAGGCATGAGGGAAAATGGTGGGCAGTAAAAGATGAAGCCCCATCCCTTTCAGTGCCTGTGGAGAGACAGAGAATAAGTCAAAGAACAAACAAATGTATGATGTAGGGTTAAGTAGAGGTGTGTGCTTTAAGGAAAAAGGCAGCAGAGTAGAAGGAGAGAGAGTTCTTTTCACCAGGGTGTGAGGGATGTGACATTTGAGCCGAGCTGTGAATAAGTGAACCATGGCATCATTTGGAGAAACTTCCCGGCAGGGAATGACAATGCAAAGGCCCTGGGGTAGAAACACTCTTGGCTGTTCTAGGAACCATAGGCTCACAGGGCGGCAGAGAAGTGAGGGGAAGCCGGGCTGAATATGACAGTGACGTTGGGCTCTTGATGTTTATTCTAAGCATGGTTGGAAGCCTTGGAAGATTTTGAAGGAGGTCGAGGTAGCACAAAATGTTCTAGAGATAAAAAGGCCTAATAAAGCCTTGTGAACTGAGTTTGTGTCTGTGCATGTGAGGGGAGGATTCTGTAGAGGTCCCTGCAGAAGGTCACAGGGGTCTGCCTAAGCCACAGAAAGCTTCTGTGGGTCCCATTTGCATCCTCCAGTTCCAGAAGGCAAACAGCTTCCTAGAACACTTTCCTGAACTCTGTAGGATCCGTGAGAGCACGGCTCACTGCTGTTAAGAACCGGGTTCGGGAGCAGCTCTCGGTGCCCTGAGGCAGGCCACCAACCAACGAGAGGCATCCCATGGGCCTCTTGGGGCCTTGAGCAAGCTGTAGCCAACACTTGCCTTTCCCCCAGCGATTCTTTTCACAGCAACCAGGTGAATGGCTGGGAATTCAGCTTTTCCGTTTTCTCTGTTACAAGAAAGACAAGAAGGCCAGAGGAGTTAGAGACAGAATTTCTAAACCAATGGATTATTGAAATGACCTCAGTGTTCAAGGTATTCCCTTCTTCAAGGTTGCCTAAGCTTCAGGTCAGGGATGTCCCTCTCTTCTCTCAGTGGTGGACAGCGACTGAATACCTACCCCCTGTGGCTGGGGGGGCCTCCAGTCCTGTGTTGATTCTGGATTTTTGTTTTTTTGCTTTTCCTGAAATAGCGGCTCACTTTTCTGATATTTGCCAGTCTGCATGCTCTGAAGGCATACATAGGCCAGGATAGCTGCAGGTGCCAGGGAAGCAGGGTGAGAGTCTCCAGAAGCTTGCCGCATGTGGGCCCAGGAAAGAGGGCTGGCATCTGGGGCAGAGGAGACACAAAATCACTTCACAGATACATCAGACTATGGTCCAAAAGTGTGTGTTCCCCCACAGCCCAAATTCATATGTTGAAATCCTAGCCCCCAATATGATGGTATCAGAAGATGGGCCCTTTAGGAGACGATTAGGTCATGAAGAATCCTCAAGAATGGGATTAGTCACTTTCAAATTTGGTTAAGTGTCCAGCTTCAGCTCAGGTCATGATCTCACAGTTCGTGAGTTTGAGCCCCGCGTCGGGCTCTGTGCTCACAGCTCAGAGCCTGAAGCCTGCTTCAGGTTTTGTGTCTCTCTCTCTCTCTGCCCCATCCCCATTCATGCTCTGTCTCTCTCTGTCTTAAAAATAAATAAAACATTAAAAAATTAAAAAAAAAGAGAGAGAGAGAACCCCCGACCGCTGTCTCCCCGTCTTTCTACTACATGAGGATTAAGGAAAAGTCTCTAATCTGGAAGGAGACTCCCAACATCCGGCCATGCTGAGACCTGATCTCAAACTTGCAGGCTCCATAACAGGGAGGAAGAAATTTCTATCGTTCGTAACCCACCCAGTTCGTGGTACTTTGTTACCGCAGCTCAGAGGGGCTGAGACACGGGTTCAGCTTCCACTCTGTGTGAGACTATCCCAGGGCCATGGAGTGTAGGGAACTAGTCTGGCAGAGGTCCCTGCCTCTGGGGTACTTCTCCGCCAGGGGGAGACTCTTCGCCAAGCCCAGCGCCCATCCCTTCCTTCCCTGAGAGAGAGAGAGAGAGAGAGAGCTCAGAGATGTTTCACCAACAGCTTTGGCTGCAGCCTCTTCCTACATCTTTACCAAGTCAGTTCCAAGGCCTCTAATGATAAAATCACCCTCCGGCATTCATTCCATACATACGCAACAGGTGTCTGCTTTATCCTGGGCACTGGCAGGGGCAGAAAGTTTATTGCTCTTTTCTTTGATTTTCTAAAATGTTAGCATTCGATCTATGTTGGATTTGTAGTTTTCTTGGGTTTTCTGGCTGTGTAAGAACCACAACACAAGTAGTTCACTCCAACATCAATATTGGTGCTCATTTAAATAAGTTCTAATTAAAGTAACTTAGGCCAAGGGGGTTCTGTACCTTCCTCTCGTCTAACGCTGTCTGAACTTGAAGAAAGGGCTTGAGGAAAACTGCAGACCGAAAGGGGACCTGGGCCAGATTTCTCACCCGGGGCACCTTTATGGCCCTTCAAGCAGACCTTGTGGTGAGACCCTATCTCAGCAAAGGCATAGACAACTTCAGTCTTGTGTGATGCACAGTATTGTGGACACCTCCATCCTTGTTTCCTTTCCTTTTCTTCCCTTCCTTTCTCTTCCCTTCCCTTCCCATCCCTCCCCTTTCCTTCCTTTCTCTTCCCTTTCCATTTCTTTCCTTTCCTTTCGCTCACTGAAGGGGCTTCCTCCAAGGGTCTTAAGTGACAAGGGCCAAGCCCCTTATAGCTCTGTCCCCAGAGCTCTTAACCTCAGGTTTTATGCACAGTTACTATTTAATGAGCACATGAAAACTGAATTTCACACACTTTTGTTTATTTGTTCTTAGCAGCCTTAAGAGAACTCAGCCTTCGGGGATGCTGCTGGAAAAGTAACCATTTGCTCTTTGAAGTGACATCATGTTTGCTTTTTTGTACCAGTAGGTGTGTTTTCCCCCGTCTCTTCCATTTTGGTCTATTTGGCCTCAAATCTTCTTATCGGGGAAATCAGTCAGAGGTTGCCTTTTCTAATCTTCCTCATTCTGGTTGATTTCGCTATTTATTGGACCATCTTTATTTCTTCCTAAAGTATTCAGATTTAATTACATGTTTTTCTGCTGCCTTTGGTTCAAGTGTGCTAATTATGCAGTATTTAGTCTGTCTCAAGTTTATTATTAGACTTTGCATTGTCCCTGCATTTGCGAAATTGCAGAGAATTTGTATTTTTAGGGCTCTTTCCATTCATGGTTGTTACTACTTGAGGAAACTAATATATACATATGAGATATATATATCAAGTATATCTCATATGTATATATAAGACCACGCTTAATATTTCCAGTTTCAAGGGTAGCATTCTACTGACTGAATCAAAGTTGGTTAATTCTGTTGGCCAGCTTATGAGCATTGCTTTAGTAAAGTCAACTCAGTGCTACGGCTTTTCCTTAGAATGAATGCTGGAAAAATCAGGGGAACTGAGATACTGAAATGTTGTTTCGTTGTTGGCTTTTGGTAACTTCCATGTGGCTCCTGCTTTAGAATTTTGCCTTGAAGATGAATGTAAAGTTATCTACGTGTATAGCTGAGGGCTTACTTCAAAATCCTACTGTGGGTTTCCGGAATAAGGAGGCAGTTGGCCATCAGGTGTGGCAGTGCCCCATCTCTTCCGCATCAAGGGAGCCCCAGCTGCCTGCCTCTCCCCTCTTTTTGGCCATTAAACACCTTATTGGCAGCTGTACCATGGAATGGTGAGAGCTATGACTACATCACTGCTGTTCCTACTTGGCTAATGCATTCAGTCATTCACACACTCAGTTGACAGATACCTGTCCTCATTAAATGCATGGTAGAGGAGCAGAAAAAGTACTCAAGATAAAAACAAATCAAAACAGGGGCACCTGGGTGGCCCAGTCGGTTGGGCGTCCAACTTCGGCTCAGGTCGTGATCTCGCGGTCCGTGGGTTCAAGCCCCGCGTCGGGCTCTGTGCTGACAGCTCAGAGCCCGGAGCCTGCTCCGGGTTCTGTGTCTCTCTCTCTCTCTGCCCCTCCCCGCCTCATGCTCTGTCTCTCTCACTCTCAAAAATGAATAAATGTTAAAAAAAATGTTTTTTAAAACAAAAAAAACAAAACAAACGAAAATACACTATGTCAAGTGGTGCACCAGATTGGCACATCATTTCGGAATTCTTCACGCCGTGCTCCTCTTAGAATTGCGCATCACACTTTGCCACTGACAGTGAAGGTTCTCTGACTGAAGGTAGATACCTTTCTCTCGATGTTGGCTTGGTCACGTGACTCACTTTGGCCGATGGGATATTTGTGGCCATGTTGTAAGCAGAGCCTGAAATCTGCCTGTGGGGTTTTGGCCTGCTTCTTCTGCTTCTGCCGTTGCCAGGAGCACATGCCCTGAAGTAGTTTCTGGACTCAGAATAATGAGACACTGCAGAGCTGGCTTGAACCCAACCCACAGCCTGGAGGCAAGCCCAGAAGACTAAAGACGAAGCAGAGGCACTCAGCTGAGCCCCGCCGAGAGCCACCAATCCAGCAGGCCTGCAGATCTGTGCGCATGAGAAGAAACGTTTGCTACAGGAAGTGACTTGAGTTTGAAGGGAGATTTGTTACAAAGCAGTATCACTGAAAGAGCTGACTGACAGAAGTGGTGGTAAAGGCTAAAAGAAAAACAGAACAGCATAAGGGACAGAAAGTACCCATGCAAGAAAAGAGGAGTAACATTTTCTTTGGGACAGCAGTGCCGACTCTCTGGATATGGTGACATTTGAGCAGGAACTTGTGGCACTCACATTTATGGAGCAGTTATGTGAGCCAGACATTGAGTTGTCTCACTTATTATTGTTCACACATCGTCTGGGGTGGGTACGGCTGAAGCTATCATTTTTTTAAGATAAGGGAACTGAGACACAGAGAGATTTTGGGACTTGCCCAAGGTCTCACACTTAGTAAGTGGGAGGTTTGAGATTCTCTTTTATGTCAACTGCATCTTGATCTATCGTAACACAATCTGGCACTAACCACCTGGAGTTAGCACAGACCCCAGAAGTTCAAGGGCACGGCCCCAACAACACTACCCTTATTTTAGATGCCAGCCACACTTTGGGTTATACAAACTGACTGGCTATACATCCAGGGGTTTTCATGACCCCCTCCAGGTTCAGTACTTTGCTAGAGTGACTCACTGAACTCAGGCAAGTGTTGCACTATGATTACAGTTTATTGTAAAGGATATAAGTGGGGCAGAGGATACAAATAAAGGGACACATACTAGGCGCGTTCTGAGGGATACAGAGCTTCTGAACTCTCTCCCTTTGGTGTCAGGACACATCATCCTACCAGCACATCAGTGTGTTCACCAATTAGGAATCCTTGATGTCCGTGCACTTTTTTCAGGGGCTCGTAGGTAGGCATAGTTGACAGAATCATTGACCATGTCATTGGAGTCAATTTGCATCGCCCCTTTCCTTCCTGAATGCCAGCTGGCTGAAAGTTCCAACCCTTTCATCACAGGTTGGTCCTTCTGGTGACCGGCGCCCATCCTGGTCTCATTAGCCTAACAAAGACGCTCCCATCAGAAATTCCAAGGGGGATTAAAGCTCTCTGCCAGGAACATGTGAATGAAAACAAGTAATAACTGAAACTCCCTGGACAGATTCAAGAGCAGAATCGACTCAGCAAAAGAAAGACTTCACGAGTTGGAGGAAAAACCTGAAGAAGTCACCAGGGAAGTACAACTGGGAGATGATGAAATGGAATATAAGATGTTAGGAGACCAGAGAATAAAGAGAACTCCCCTCAAATGTCTAACTAAGGTGGCAGAAAGGAAAAAACAGAGAATGAGAGAGAAGGAACATTCGGTGACATAAATTCTTGAGAATTTCTAGAAATGATGGGAGAACTAGCTTCCTCAGTCTCAGAAAGCCCAACTAATGTCAAGTAGGATATTTAAAATGACAACTGGGGGCACCTGGGGGGCTCCGTCAGTTAAGCAACTGACTTCAGCTCAGGTCACGATCTCATGGTTTGTGGGTTCTAGCCCCACATCAGGCTCTGTGCTGACAGCTCAGAGCCTGGAGCCTGCTTCAGATTCTGTATCTCCCTCTCTCTCTGCTTCTTCCCCTCCTCGTGCTCTGTCTCTCTCATCTCTCAAAAATAAATAAACATTTTTAAAAAATTAAAAAAAAAAAGACCACTGTATCTGGTCATAACAGAGAAATCCCAAAGATAAAAGATCTTAAAATCTTTTAAGAGCATGTGACTCTTGATCTCGGGGTTGTGAGTTCAAGGCCCATGTGGGGTGTAGAGCTTACTTAAAAGAAAAAAAAACAACTTGGCACCTACGTGGCTCAGTTGGTTAAGCATCAACCCTTGATTTCAGCTCAAGTCATGATCTCAGGGTCCTGGGATTGAGCCCCACATCAGGCTCTGCACTGACAGCTCAGAGCCTGCTTGGATTCTCTCTCTCCCCCCTCTGTCTTTCTCCTACTCACTCTCTCTCTCTCTCTCTCTCTCTCTCAAAATAAATAAATAAACTCTTAAAAAAATAATGATATCTACAATTTTCCGTAGGCTGGTATTCTGTAGTATTTTTTTTTTTTTTAAATAACGTAACACACGCCCATGGAAGAAAATGAAGAAATTACCAAAAAGCACCAAAGCAAAATTTAACCATTCATAACCAAAGGGTTAACTACCCTTCGGGATCATGACTACCTTCGTGTTGTGGTACCAGCAGAATACCCAGGCAGGCATTTAAAGTGTGGGGCGAGTGTAGATGCTGATTAATTTTTGATGGTTGACTGAGCATTTGTTTAATCTTTGGTTGAGATGTGTGCACTTCATGCCGAAGACGGAAAATGCATGAAACGATGTTCTCAGCACTTTTCCTGCATGCTATATGCCTACTGCAGTGAACCGGGGCTCACAAGGCAAATGTTAGTCATGAATGTATTAACCTCGTTTCCTTGGGAACCACTGAGCAGAGGGGAGAATGCTGGTCACATTTAGCAGCCTGCCATGTGTAAGGCAATTAGTTCCAGAATTTGTCAGATGACAGTTCTATTTTTGAGCACTTTCTTATCAATTAGGAGAAAAAATATCTGACAGGCAGGGATTTCTCAGCAGTTTGGGGGGCGAGTTAGTTTATAAGCAACAGGAAGGCGAGTTTAAACTGCATCGTACCAAGATCGTTACCGTTTGTTCCTCTCTGTGGAAAGTCTTGATGGATGGGCTCAGGCTTAAGAGACACACAAGGAGTGAGAGGCTGATGTTCTGCTTGTGCTCTTCGGAATAAGATCGTGGCAGACATCCGGCTTCGTCCTCAGAGTCGGCGCACACAGTGCCTCATCATTTCGCCCTGGAAAGCACCGGTGGTGCGGATCGTGGGACAGTTCTTTGCTGTGAATCATGTAGGTTTGGGAAAGCTTTGAGCAAGCATCATAAAAGTAACCAGATCGATGCAGCCATTTATGGAGTACTGTGAGCCAGGCTGCGCGCTAAACCATCGGCCAACACCCCAACGAGGGTCAGAAGGTGGCAGATTGACCTGTCGTATGAGCGCTGTAAAGAGAAACAACGGAAGCTATAAAGAATTCACGATCTAGGAGTTCCATTTATGTATGTATCGTATATCTCGTACTTTCTTCCTATTTATATTATGATGTTTTGTTATCTTACAAGACTCTCCTGGCGGGAGAGGGCTGCCTCTCCCAGGGCCAGCCAATTCTTGGAGATGGCAAAGGGCCAGGCAGGAGCCGACCCTTGATATGCAAGCTGACCAGTCCAGAGCTGGACGTCCTCCATCTGGCCCCACACAGCCCGGGGCTGCGTGAATCGTCCCAGGGCTAGGTGTCAGGGACTAGAAACCACCCCGATAGCCCACAGTCTGCCAAAATTATTCAAACTAGCCATTCTACGATGTTCACCCAGCCCTGCTTGTCCTTCCTGTGGAAACGCCAATAAGGGTTGTGTCCTAAACCTTCGCTCCTGTCTTCTGCCTCCTGACCACCCTGGTGTTTTTCCTGTGAGGCTTTGATTGGTGTGCCTTCCGTCCCTAGGACCTGTGAGTGTAGTAAACTTTGTTCTCCTGAGCCTCCCTGTGTCTCCTCTTGTGGCCACACCTGGATGACTATCTCATAAAAGAATACCCGCTGGGACCCAGCAATTGCACTACTATGTATTTATCCAAGGGATAAAAAAAAGTGCTGATTCGAAGGGACACATGCACCTCAATGTTTAGAGCAGCACTAGCAACAATAGCCAAATTATGGAAAGAGCCCAAATGTCTATCAGCTGATGAATGGAAAAAGAAGATGTGGTATGTATACACACACTCACACACACACACACACACACACACACTGGAATATTACTCAGTGTTCACAAAGAATGGCATCTTGCCCTTTGCAACAACGCGGATGGAGCTAGAATGTATTATGCTAAACAAAATAAGTCAGTCAGAGAAAGACAAATACCATATGACCCTACTCATATGTGGAATTTAGGAAACAAAACAGATGAACATAGAGGAAGGGAAAGAAAAATAAAATAAGATAAAAACAGAGAAGGAGGCCAACTATGAGAGACTCTATAAAATATAGAGAACAAACTGAGGGTTGCTGGAGGGGAGGTGGGTGGAGGGTTGGGCTACATGGATGATGGGCATTAAGGAGGACACTTGTTGGGATGAGCACTGGGTGTCATGTAAGGGATGAATCACTAAATTCTACTCCATTATTACACTCTATGTTAATTAACTTGGATTTAAATAAAATTTTATTTTTTTATTTAAAAAATTTTTTTTTATGTTTATTTATTTTTGAGAGAGACAGAGATAGAATGTGAGTGGGTTAGGGGCAGAGAGAGAGGGAGACACAGAATCGAAGCAGGCTCCAGGCTCCCAGCTGTCAGCACAGAGCCCGACACAGGGCTCGAACTCACGGACGGCGAGATCATGACCTGAGCCGAAGTCGGATGTTCAACCGACTGAGCCACCCAGGCGCCCCAACACCCTTCTGGTTTTTTTTTAAGATTTTTTTTTAATCTTTATTTATTTTTGAGAGAGACAGAGACAGAGCAAGAGTAGGAGAGGGGCAGAGAGAGAGGGAGTCACAGAATCTGAAGCAGGCTCCAGGCTCTGAGCTGACTGTCAGCACAGAGCCCGACGCGGGGCTCAAACTCACGGGCCGTGAGATCATGACCTGAGCCGAAGTCGGACGCTCAACCAACTGAGCCCCCCAGGTGCCCCAAGCTTTAAATAAAATTTTGAAAAAAACATATGCAACACTGTGGAGAATAGCCATTATCCACAAACTTACCACGTGCATATGCCCATTTTAAATTAAGAAAATTGGGTTGTAAAGAGCTTAAGCCTGTATAGGTTGTTAAGGGGGAGAGTAGAATGTGAGCCTAGGTTCGTCTGTCTGCGGGCCACACTCAATCCCCTGCCCACTCAGTACTCAAAGCACGGGCTCTGACCAGCCACATGGGCTTCCCCTGGGAGCCTGGTGGCAGTGAAGAAACTCAGACCCCACTCCAGACCTAGTGAATGAGATTCTGCCTTGTAACCAGACCCCAGGTGGTTCCAAGGGAAGCTGGAGAGACTCCGTTCTCCACCCGCTCGGCCAAGCACCACTGAGGGGAGAAGTGCGAACCACAGGGCATTATGGGAGTGACACAAATGAAGCCGGATAGAGAGAGCCTGGGATTCTAGAGAAAGAAACTGGTGTTGTGGGCTGGGATAGTCAGGGACATCTACCCACAGGAGGTCAAGCTGTAGGGAATTAGTTAAGATTCAGATCCATTAGCACTTAAAAAATTGTACAACATCCCTCTCACTCAACCACCCCACTGTCTCCATACGCAGAAGCCCCTGAGGTCTCTAAACTGCCCCAGGCGCTATGTTTTCCTGCAGCGCAACATTTTATCCGAGACATGGTGACTGCTAAAATAGGAAAGCAGCGGGGCGCCTGGGTGGCTCAGTCGGTTAAGCGGTCGACTTCCGCTCAGGTCACGATCTCGCGGTCCGTGGGTTCGAGCCCCGTGTCAGGCTCTGTGCTGACAGCTCAGAGCCTGGAGCCTGTTTCAGATTCTGTGTCCCCCTCTCTCTGACCCTCCCCCGTTCATGCTCTGTCTCTCTCTGTCTCAAAAATAAATAAACGTTAAAAAATTTTTTTTTTAAACAGGAAAGCAGTACCTGGTTGAGAAGACAGTCCAGGCGACACAAGGGAGACTCCCGGCCCTGGCCCCGCTGCCACAGAGGCCATCTGCGCCACAGTCTCAAATCCTATGTGGGAGTGGGTGTCCTGGGGAGTCATTCGCCTCTCCGCTCCTGTGTCTCTCTCAGATCCGCCTGGTAGCCAAAGTTAGGAAAAGCTCGTCTCCAAGACGCACTTTCTCCATTTAGACTCACAGATGAGATCAACATCTCTTGAAATGCTTATTTCAAGAAAACAGGCACGTTTTTAGGCACGGGCAATGATTGCAATGTGTCTGCTAACACCGGCATTTTTTTTTAAGCACGTGCGTCCTTCTCTGGGCACGCGGAAGGGGGGCTGACCCACATGTGTTCACATGCTCATTTACAAAAGAAATAAAAGACGCTGCTACCGATGCCAGCTGACTGTTAAAAGGCCAATCCTAAAACCTTGGATGGTTTCCACGGCACCTGCGGTCCATTAGCCTACAGGGCCTCCGGTTCCCTTGTGAGATCCCAACCCCAGGCAACCGACCTACCCAGCCTTCCTGGACAACCCCCTGAATCAAAAGATCCAGGCCCTTCCCTCAGCCTGCAGCCCTCCTTTATTTTCCTTCGTAGCACCTAACACCCCGGGACTTTGTTTTCGTAGTTTTTGTTATTTCTCTGTTTATAGTCTATCTCCCTGCTACTTGAATGCAGGGGTTTCAATGATTTTGTTCAGCGCTGAGTTCCCAGCATCTAAAACAGTGCCTAGCACCATAGCCACTGGTTGAATAAACACATGTGTAAATAGACACCTAAATGAACGTGCTAGTTAACAATCGCCGAATGAGTGAATGTCGTTTAGAGATCGGAGCGCCAAAAATTACACGCAGAAGAATGTGGAGAGGGCCGGGACACCTCCCTGGCCTGGGGACTGGCGTGGGCCTTAGTAAATGTACCCCTACAAGAAAAAAAACAATGTAGGCATGGAGGGAAAGAAAATATAGACAGAAGCATCTGAGTAAATGGTCCAACAAGTGTTAGGAAGCCTGGAAGGGCACGTTTTCTCTTTTTGGCTACATGTTGCTGCTCGTACTGGCCAGAAAAGTGCTCAGGCCTGCTGTCTGAGCCTACAGAGAACTTCCTGGTGCCACTGCTGAAGGGCTGTTGATCAAAAACGACAAGAAGCTCCCAAACATTCGATGTGGCTCACATTCATCATGGCAAGAGTCCCCGGAATATGCTCCATGTGAGGGGCTCAATGACTTCATTCCTTCTCAAGGGGAGTGAAGGAAGTGTGCTAAGGCCAAGTGACACAGCTTCGGCACCAGCGGTAGGGTGGCCTCGCTCCTGATCAGGACAGAGTAGAAATGCAATAGGCCTGCCCGGAGAGCCCGGAGATATCTCCCCAAGAACATTCCATGGCACAGTCTTGGGAGATGGGGTGCAGATCAAACATGATTTAGAAGGCTTCAGTGAACCAAGTTACAAGATTTCCTTCTGTGCAGAACTCCTCGGAACTTTCATATGCTAATTCAGATTGTGATTGACCCCTTGGTGGTGGTCTGGAGAGAAATGGGCAGCAAAACAGTGACTGGGGAATATGAGCAACAGGCACTGGTGATGAGTTAGAAAGGAATATGGAATATGGTCCAGCCACCCCCCCAAGGTCAGGCAGTGGGTGGCTGATGGGGCCATTTGCTGAGACTGGGAGACAAAAGCTCTTGTTTAGAAGGGACGAGCATGACTTTGGTTTAGGCATGTTGTGTAAGGGAGCCTTTGAGAGAGCCAAGCAGAGAAGACAATCAGAAATGGAGATTCCGAACTCCAGGGAGAGTATTTTTCTGCAGAATTGGGATGAATGAGGGGTCTTGTGCTGCTCTGAAGGCCTCCAGGGAGCCCGACTCTATAAGTCATCTCTGGAAGTGGCCATTTAGGGGCTCCGGAGATGCCATCTCCCCTTACCTCACCCCACTTAAGTCTCCTGACCCTTCAGATAAATGCAGATTTCAATCACGAAATATATTGAATTCGAATAGTCTTACAATGGAAATTTCTTTTTTTAATTGTTAATTGCTTTAAAACTAGAGAATGAATCAAGAAAACGGTGATTATCACTGAATATAATTGTGTGAAACAGTGGAGGATTGCTGAAACGATTCATTTGGTCACCAAACACGCTAGGAACATCTTTCTGCGGAGGTCAATGGGTGTCCTCCAAAAAAAACAAAACAAAACAAAAACAAAACAAAAAACAGTTTTGCTGAATGGGAGTGATTCAATAGTGAAGGAAACTAGGTATTGCAAGAGACAGAAAAGAGAATTGCTGGACAGAGTCCTATTATAAAGATGTGATGACCTCAAACCGAGGACAGCTCAGCCCTCATCGTGAGGGGTCAGTCTGTGCACAGACGCATGCACCGTGGTGCTCTGGGAGGTGGCCTGGGGCCGTTCTGTTCTCCTTTACTTCCGCTGACCTGCAGCAGAAAGCAGGAAGTGACATCACAGGAAGTGACAGGATTCCAGAGAGGAAATGGATCATGGGAGAGGGAAGCTGGGTGGACCAGGAAAATATGGCCCCTCGCCACCGTTCCCCAGACTCTCTGCATTGACTCTGAAATGTATACTCCCTGCAAATGTCCAATCCCTATGTGTATACCTGAAACGAATATAATAGTATAAGTCATTTATATCTTAATTTTAAAAAGTTGTTTTTAATGTGTACTCATGGTGCACAAGAACCATCACTCATCCCATCTTGCAAACAAAAAAGCCTTGTAGCCCGCCTCCTTCCCCATCACCCAGCTGGCCTCACAGCAGTACCAGAGACTGAGCCTCACATCTGGGTGGGAAAACGTCACCCAGCCGGGCTTCTCTGACTGCCCCACAGGATGATGCACTAGCTTATAGGGATGGGCCCGCGGTGAGATCTCACCCAGACCAGCCATTTATCAGCGGGATCATTTAAGGCACATTACTCAAGCTTTCTAAGCATGTGACACTGGGCACATTGCTACCCTCTTAGTTTTAGTTGCTTCCTCTGCAAAACGAGTTAATAGTCTCAACCACAGCAGGATGCATTGCCGTGATTAATGTGAAATAATACCGGTGAGGAGCTTTATCTGTCACCTGCTACGTGGTGATCAGTAAATGGTAGCATTTTTGAATTGTGAAATGTTTCCATTTTTAGTTGTGCCACATAACATAAACTTTGCCATCCTACCCAGTTTTTTTGTTTGTTTATTTGTTTTCAGTTCAGTAGCGTTAAGCACATTCCCATTTTGTGCAGTAGGTTTCTAGAAGTCTTTTCAGCTTGCAAAACTGGAAGTCCTTACCCATTGAACAACTTTCCACTTCCCTTTCCCCCCCAGCCCCGGGCAACCATTGTTTTACTCTCTGTTTCTTTGAGTTTGATTACTTGTAGATACTTCATATAAGTGGAATCATAAAGTAGTTGTCTTATTGTGACTGGCTTATTTTAGTTAGCATGGTGTCCTCAAGGTTCATCCATGTTGTAGCATATGACAGAACTCCCTTCTCTTTTAAGGCTAAATAATACCTCATTGGATGCATATACTACATTTTTTTACCCATTCCTCATTGATGGATACTTGGGTATCCCAAGTATTGCTTTCATCTCTTGACTGTTGTGAATAATGCTGCAATGAACATGGGTGTGCAATAATCTCTTTGAGATCTTCCTTTCAATTCTTTTGGGTATGTATCCAGATATAGGATTGCCGAATCGTATGGTAATTCTATTTAAAAAATTTTGAGGGACCTCCATCTTGATTTCCATTGCAATGACGGCAGTTACCAACAGTGGACGAGGGTCACACTTTCTCCACATTCTCATCCACACTTGTTACTTTCTGTTTTATATGGTTTTGGTTTTGGTTTTCCAGTAGTAGCCATCCTCTGAGCATGAGGTGATATGTCATTATGGTGTTGAATCTCATCTCCCCGGTGATTAGTGATGTCATGCATTTTTTCATCAGCTTCTTGGTCATTTATAACTTCTTTGGAGAACTGTCTATTCAAATCTTTTACTTATTTTTTAATCTGGCTATTTTTGTTGTTGTGTTGAGTTGTGGGAGTCCTTCATATATTCTGGATATTAAAATCTTGTCAGATACACGATTTGAAAATATTTTCTCCCATCCCATAGGTTGCCTTTCCACTCTGTTGATTTTAGACTTTGCTGTGCAGAGATTTTTAAGTTTCCTGTACTCCTGTTGGTCTGTTTTGGGGTTTGTTGCCTGTTCTCTTGGTGTCAAATCCAAGAAATCATTACCCAACCCAATGTCATGAACATTTTCCCCTATGTCTTTTTTAAAGAGTTTTATGGTTTCAGGTTTTATGTTTAGGTCTTTAGGGTGTAGTTATTATTTATATTGTTGTTATTACTTTTACCCGGGTTATCCACAAATGTTTCTGCCATTGATGTGGAAAATTAAGAGCTTACTATCATGCATTTTAATCTAATAAAGACTGTTTGTGCTTACTCACATATAAATCTCTCTACTAACTCCAGTGGCAGGAATACAAAAGTAGAAAGACATATGTGTACTCTCAAATAATGTCTAGTCCAGAAGATAAAATATTCACAAAGCCAACTCTTTGCTCACTCGCAGTCTCTGCTCTTGCTAAGGGTGCAATCACTAATTCCATTTGCAGTTACTAATGTTTTGCTTGTTTCCCGCTGGGCTTCATCCACAGTCATTTTGTGTGAGACGCAGAGGTGCTTCGTTACCACTGTAACTCTAGCAATTAAGAGGACATTTCCATCAGGCACTTGAGCCAAATGAAAGGACTCTGAAGAAGACAGACAAATTACAAATGTTACTAATCCTGGATGAAGCCTCACCTTTCAGGAACAGTTAATAATGGCAGAGAAGGGCCATCACTTTCCACTCAGTGTGGGCAGTCTTAATTTCCATTAAGTCATTGGCCACAGAGAACACTTTCTGTTTAACTCAGAAGTCCCATTGCTGTAAAGCCAGCCCCGGGCGCTTCCCTCTGGTGATTTCTGCATAGACCACAGAGACCATAGTAGTTTAACAATTTGGCTTCTTCCAGTCTGATTTGCCCTCCCTGCCAGGACTCCAATGTTAAGCTCTCCCTCTTTCCCATCCTCTTAATGGACTTGGGGTTTTCGATACAGGAGAAAAATGTTTCCTACATCTTAGACTAGAAACAATGCAGCCTTGCGTGAATCCACATCCATGAAGGAGGCAGCCTTGTGGTCTGGATTAACGCAGTAGGTAAAGACTCCAGGAAGCAATGTCCAGAGAGTGTCTGATCCAAGAAGGAGCCCTTGAGAGCCCATCTGGAAGGTCTTCACAGGTGCACGAATGTTCCCTAAACAGAAGGCCCGAGGAGGGCTATCCCTGCTTTGAGGCTTGGGGGCCGCATCCTCCAGGAACAATTCCTCAGTGCCCCAGGGCTCTTGATGGCCTCACGGCATGCTGCCTGGTCCCTGTACAGAGCTTGCGCTTTAACTGCCCGTTAAGTAGTTGTCCTCTGGCAGGAGGCTATAACCTCCTTGAGGGCAGGGCTTGATTTCCCTCACTGTCCTGGCACAGTGTCCGCTACATCGAAGACCTCCAAGAGAAGCAGCCCATCAAACTTCATCCTTTTACTTTACTTCTCTTCTTATCCTTAATTATTTATTTATCGTCTCCTTCCCCCTAGACTGTAATCTCTAGGAAGGCAGGATCTGCCTTGTTCACTGCTGACTCCCGGTGCCTAGAGGGTGCCTCGTAGTCAGATTTTGTCATGTGAATCAATGGGTGAATGGATAGATGTGTGACCCTGGACCTTTCGGAACCAGCTTGCCATGTCCTAGCCTGGTGGAGGCACGTGAATCTCTTTTCACTCTCACTACTCAGATGTTAACCTAACTCCACCTGTGCCGTCAACAAATATTCTAGTAGATCTGTAATGATCACAGCCCCCTCCTTGGCTCCTTTCTTACCTTGACAATGTTCTTCATATCTGGGTTGGGTTATTAATCAGTGCTCTCCAGAGAAATAGAACCCATAAGATGTATGGGGGGTGGGGCGGTTATTTTAAGGAATTGAGTCACACAGTTGTAGGGGTTGGTAAGTCTGAATTCTGCAGGGCATGATAGCAGGTTGGAGACCCAGGGAAGGGCTGATGTTGTGGCTCAAGTTGGAAGGCAGGCTGGAGGCAGAATTCCTTCTTGGGGAGGAAGGTCAGTCTTTTTCTCTTATGGCCTTCAACTGATTGGATGAGGCCCACCCACATTATGGAGAGTAATCTGCTTTACTCAAAGCCCACTGGATTAAATGTCAATTTCATCTAAAAAAAAAAAAATACTGTCACAGGTGCCTGGGCAGCTCAGTCGGTTAAGCAGCTGACTCTCAATTTCAGCTCAGGTCATGATCTCATGGTTTATGAGTTCGATCCCCACGTTGGACTCTGTGCTGACAGCACAGAGCCTGCTCGGGATTCTCTCTCTCCCTCTATCTCTGCCCCTACCCAGCTTGTGCTCTCTCTCTCTCTCTCTCTCAAAAATAAATAAATATTTAAAAAATACTGTCACAGACACATCTAGAATAATGTTCAACCAATATCTGGGTAGCATGACCTAGTCAAGCTGACAAAAAATTCAACATCACACCCACTTTGGTCTGGAGGGAAGACCTACCCACCCTTCTACTCCCCTTAATGCCATCTGCCCCACCTTTCACCAACCCCCCCCCCCAAACTAGAAAGGCCGAGAGGGCCTCTCGCTTTTCTTACTTTCGCAAATTTCTTAGAGAAACTCCCTGAAAATCTGACCTCCAGACTTCTCTGCAGAGAACAAACGACACTTCTTTCAAAGCCCAATGACTATTTTGTGAATGTTTCATATCAAATGTTTGAAAAGATGCAAAGACTCCCTCGCATGGTTTGCATTAGCATTCTCAAAGGTATCGGCTAAAATTATTTTGAATAAAGGCGACGGGTATTTGATTTCCCTGGGTCCAGCTGGCTCGGCCTCCCTTCTCATTTCCTTCCAAGCTTCCAGCACATCAGGAAATGGAGAACACGCCATCCCGGGACGCTCCTGCCCGCGTTTACATCAGATAAGCAGCTTGACTGGAGGGCTGACGGGGAATAATAAAGCAGGAGTTATTCACTCCTTAATTATTTCCTCAAACTGATGTGGTCACTGAAGAAAACTTTTATTGCTGGGGGTGGATGTTTACCAGACACAGAAGCTCACAATATACATAAAGGAGAAAGAAACAGAAACAAATGAACAAGTATGTCATGTGGCCTAATGGTTTTAATAAGTTCTATTTCCTTAATCCTGGGCAGTGCGACTTTTCATTGTCACGGCCGTTGCTCCGAACCACGCCTCAGCCCCGGGTTTTTGACAGTTGCCTGATCCTAGTTCCCCACCTCCTTGGCTTGGCGAAGTTTTCCGGGGAGCTCAGGGACTCCCTCTCTGTTTTAGAGACCCCACCTGCCCCCTGCCTCATCACCAGTAAGGATATTTCCCCAGCCAACCCTGCTTGCTAGGGGCACCCGTATTGGGAACCTACACTATAGTTAGCCTCGAAGTTTTGTCTGTCTTCATTCTTCTAGCAAGTTCAGGCACAGACCGTATTGCCCCTCCTTTCATGTAAGTAAATGTGATTTGGGCAAATTAAGTGCCTTGACCAGGGTGACCCAGGCAGCAGGGCAGGGCAAAGCTCAGGACCCCAGTCCTGACCCCAGCTGGCTGACCCCAAACCCTGTCTCCACCATACCAAGGCCAAAGTCAGAGAATATCCTTCCAGCCCCGCTTCCTCCTCTCCTCCTCCACTCTCAAACTCTTAGTCACAGGGGCAAGAATTTTGCAGACCCTTCCCCTTCTGCTCAACACCGTTTGACTTCGGAAAGAATTTGGGGCTCCTGGGTGGTTCAGGCGGTTGAGCATGTGACTTCGGCTCAGGTCATGATCTCACGGTTCAAGAGTTCGAGCCCCACATCGGGCTCACTGCTGTCAGCACAGAGCCCACTTCAGATCCTCTGTCCCCCTGTCTCTCTGCCTTTGCCCCACTTGTACTCTCTCAAAAATAAATAAAATGTTAAAATAAAAAAAGAAAGAAAGAATTAAGAAGGAATGAGTGTGAATTAATGAGCTGTGAGTAACTGATATGTAGAGTGTATTTTTTCCCCTGGGTAGATGCATTAGAAGCTTGGCAAAGCCCTTGTGTCTGGCTTAGGCCTAATGACACCTTACCGTTGCCCCAAAATATTAAAGTTCAGAGTAAACCACAGATTTCGTGTTTATTTCCTATGTACTTTTTTATGGAATATAATTTCCATATAAACATTTCATATAAAATAATCTATTTTCAGGCTGGAAATCGCATGCTGAAATCATGTGAGCTGGAAGTTTGTTTTTTTATTTGGAGCACAAAAGAGTGTCCCTTATTCCTCCAGCATCACCCTGGAGGATGCTCTACTCATGAACTTGTCTCTGAGCCATTCTCTAGGGGAGACACAATCCTGCTGTAGATGTCAGGACGTGTTATCTTTGAATTCAAGGCAATAATGTTGCCTTGTCTGTTTCTATATGTCCCTGGGGTCTTGCACCTGAGAGGGGCTCAAGCGACCTTCGATAAATAACCCTTAGATTAATGACTTTTGTTGTACACGTAGTCCCAGAGCACCTGCTATATGTTAGACGCTCTGCCGTGCGCTGGGCACACAGAGGTGAAAAGATCAATGTAATTCTTGCCCTATGGAGGCAACAGCTAGAAATCAACATAAAATGGGGACTGTGCTGGTGTCACCTGTGCTACATGGGGGCAGAACGGGATGTTGGGGGAACAAATGGCAGGTGGCCTACCCCTGCCTAGGGATCAAGGAAGTCTTCCATGAATGAGGGACATTTAAGCTGAGATCCAAAGACTAAGCACTAGCCATGCAAAGCCAAGGTGGAGTAGGGAGGAGGGCGCAGGGCAGGCAAAGGGCTTCAGGGAGACTCCCATATGTACCGAGAGAATGTTGCAGGCGGAGGGAGAAGGCAGAGGGGGAATCCGGAGAGTTTGCCCAAGTCCAGATCATGAAAGGTCTTGAATCCTAGCGTTTTTCAATCCTGTCTTCACTGCAACCCATGGTAAGAAATACATCCGATGTCATAACCCAGGACACAAACATGTGCATGAAACAATGGTCACGAACCGCTCACCCTTACCACGCGCAAAGTACTCTATTTCTGTTCCGGGTTGTTTTTTTTTTTTTTTTTTTCAGGGCTGACTATGACCCCGAAAGTTGAGTTTACAACCTTCTCGTGAGTCTCTGCACACCCTTATAAATCCTGATCAGGAGCTTGGACTTTCTCTCACGGTTGGTAGGAAACCACTGTTGGGCTTTAAGCCACGAGCAAGCTGGCCTACTTTCCTTCATGGATTGATGCTCCAGCTGCAGCAGGGGGTGGGCTGTGGTGAGAGTGAGGAGGGGCAGCCTAGGGCTGGTTGGTTGCTGTGACACCCTAAATGCAAGCTGTGGCACTACGGACAGAGAGAAGTGGATTCATTTTTGAGATTCTTAAGATGGAGAACGGGTCATTGGTTGGCAGCATGAAGCGGGGAACAGGAGGTCAGTGGTGACTCCAGGGTTCTGCTCTGGTCACTGGGAGGACAACGGCGCTGGTTGTTGAGATAAAGAGCAGTGGGCAGAGTCCCATTTGGGGCAAAGGATGCGGAGCTCCGGTTTGGGATATCTGGTGGGAGGTACCCAACAGTTGACGTTCCATGGACTTTGGAGCTCAAGATGCGGTGGGGGATTGGGTTTGTAGAACAAGCAGTACCTTGAGGATGTTTGAAAACTTGGAATAGAGGATATCTGTTAGGGAAGATACACGAAAAAAGCAAAGACAGACCCTGGGATATTCACAGTCCCTTCTCTAGAATAATCTTTGCCTCCAAGTAAGAGTCAAGTGATCATCTTCTATACACTCTAGACCTTTGGATAATACTATCCAGATGAGGTTAACACAGAATGGGTCTGTGTGTTTGAGCTGATTGTTAAACATTATCTCAAGAAATCTGAACTGAGCCTCCATTATGGTGAATGAACCTCTTCTCCGGGCTGAATATGGGGGAAGCCGGCATGGAATCGCTAACCTGGGGGCCGTCTCACCCCTGTGGCTTGGCCACGTAACTCCAAATGTTTTCCATCTTGGCTGCTTTTGAACTAAATGTATTCCTCATGCTGGAGAAGGCCTGTGTTTGATGTTATTAGAAGCCTGAACAATAAAAAGATGTTGAAAATTATTAGAAGTTGGAGCAGCTGGTATTGAAATACTTTGGCCCTAGGTTTAAATTGGTGACTGGCTTTCTTGATAAGGAGGAGTATTAAATTCCAGCCCCTTGATTTAGCAAAGGACTTGGCTGCTGTCTAGGAAGGGGCCCGAAATGGTAGGTTCTGCCTGTCTCTTTCTCCCTCCCTCCACCTCACGGTCCTTGTCTTCTATCCCTGTCCATCACATCCATGTATCTGGAGTTCAAAACAGAAATGATATCAAATCAACGTGTACACATACAATGTTACTGATCTTTTAAACCAACCTTTCTTCTTATTAGAAAAAAGCTAAGGTGAGTTCCCTGCAGAAAGATTCAAACATATGGAATAGTAATGGAAGCAAATAAGCACTAGTCATCCATTCCATAAATATTTACTGAGCAGCTATTAAGTTCTAGAAACTGGAATGGGTACTGGGGATACCACAGTGACCCGCACCGACAGGATCCCTTTCCCATTTCTCACGATAAGTGCTTAGAAGGGAGACGGGACACAAACAATCAGTGGATGGTTGTTAACATTGTGGATATGATGGACAGGGAGGGACCCCCTGCCAGGGTGACTTTTGAAGAAGGTGAAGGGAGGAGACGTGAGGGTCGCTGGAGCAGGAGTTTTTCAGACAGAGGGAAAGGCAAGTACAAAGGTCCTGAGGCAGGCGCATACCCCATTTTTTGGTAGCACAGCAAGGAAATCAGTGTGGACGAGCAGAGTAAGAGAGGAGGGAGAAGGGGGAGAGGGTGACACAGAGGAAAGCTGGGTCTGGAGGTTGGTCTTTCTAGACTTACGTTTTACCAGGAACCCCAGGCTGCCGTGCTGAGGAGGCGATGTGGGAAGTGGAGGGTAGAGGCAGGGAGATAGCCAAGGAGACCCGCTGTAAAAGGTCTTTGCCTTTAACGCGTACAATTATGAACGAAGGATCAAACTTTGTAAGCTATTCTTTAACTTTCCATTCTCATTTGATATTTCGTGAACATTTTTCCTTTCCATGCCATTGAATATCTCTCGACAGCATGATTTTTGATGCCTGACACAATTCTGGTTTAGGACATTGTATGGCAAAAGCAGAAATAATAAAAGCTGGCCTGATCTAGGATCACCGTGTTCAAGGCACTGCACTAGGAAACAGGGAAATCTCACTATGCCCATTTTCAGATGAGGAAACCAAAGGCATGAGACTCGCCCAGCTGCATAGCGATTTGCAAATGGTAGAGTTAATATCCAACCCAAGGGCTGAGACTCGAGGTCCCACCCCTCTGACCGCCTTACTGTTCTGCCTTTTATGAATAACATTGCCATAAGCATCCTTGTGGCTAAGTCTTTGTGAATATCAATAATTGTTTCCCGAGAATCAATTCCTAGAGGTGGCATTTCTAAGTCAAGCCTTTCAAGGTGACCACAGGGTCTATTTGTTTTGTAAATTAAACAAGTATGAGCAAATTGTGCCACATACTCAGAGGGACCATGTATGGTAGTCCATTTAAAAGCAATAATGGGGGCACCTGGGTAGCTCAGGCATTTGAGCGTCTGACTCTTGATTTCAGTTCAGGTCATGATCCCAGGGTTGTGGGATCAAGCCCTGCATCTGGCTCCACGCTGGGCATGGAGCCTACTTGGGATTCTCTCTTTCTCTCTCTCTCTTTCTCTCTCTGAAAGAAAGAAGGAAAGAAGAAAGAAAGAAAGAAAGAAAGAAAGAAAGAAAGAAAGAAAGAGGAAGGAAGGAAGGAAGAAGGAAAGAAAGAAAGAAAGAAAGAAAGAAAGAAAGAAAGAGGAAGAAAGAAAGAAAGAAAGAAAGAAAGAAAGAAAGAAAGAAAGAAGTGAGGGAGGGAGGAAAGAAAGAAAGAAAGAAAGAAAGAAAGAAAGAGGAAGGAAGGAGGAAGGAAGGAAAGAAAGAAAGAAAGAAAGAAAGGAGGGAGGGAGGGAGGAAAGAAAGAAAGAAAGAAAGAAAGAAAGAAAGAAAGAAAAAGAAAAAAGAAAGGAAAGAAAGAAAGAAAGAAAGAAAGAAAGAAAGAAAGAAAGAAAGGAGGGAGGGTGGAAGGAAGGAACGAAGGAAGGAAGAGAAGGAGAAGAAAAGAAAAAAGGGAGAAAAAAAAGCAGTAATTACCATTGGTCTGATGGGGTTTCTTGGAAGTGTGATTCCCTGTATACCTAGTTTCTCCAGAACAAGAACGTGGATGAGAATGGGCAGGCATTTCTCCAGAGTCAGCCTCTTTGCTCCCAGGGGCCACAGTAGGTTGGTGGCAGTACTTCTTAGCAGATTTTTGCACCAGGGACCGCGTCTTGGAGATCCAGGCAGGCATTCCCTGAGTGGCTCCACTGCAGGATGCCAGTGAGCAGGCGCGGTGACTCCCAGGTGTCCCCCAGCCCAGGGATGAAAGGATGTTAACTGGAGGGGTGTGCAGATACCCACTCGGCCACTTATCAGCCCCGCCTCCCTGGGCAGGCCAGTTCTTCAATCCCCCTAAGTAGAAATAACTCCTAGCTGGGGGGCTGTGGTCAGGGTTAAATGAGACAGTGTATTCGGCTAATACCTGGCCCCATCCAGGCTCTGGGTAAATTGTAGCTAATACCACCAGCAGCCCCTTTCGGATTTACATCCTGAGACCCTCTCTCCTCTTCTTGGGCTTGTTTTGCTCTGCCCAACCCACTCCTACCAGAAGAGAAATATGTGTTGAAAGGAAAGAATGCGTTTATACGGAGTCCCTAGAGCAGTCAGGTTCATAGGAGCAGAAAATAGAATGGTGATTGCCAAAGGCTGAGGGGAGGGGAGAAAGGAGAGGTGTTTAATGGGTACAGAGCGTCAGTTTTGCAAGATGCAAATGTTCTGGAGATTATACAACAATGTGAATATAGGTAACATTGCTGAACTATAAACCTTAAAAATGTGTAAGATGCTAACACTGTGTTTTGTGGGTTTTACCACTTTTTTTAAAGGACATCATGAACTTCGTGTCATAGTTTTCCCTTTACAATGTTAACTTGGATGGTCGAGGCAAGAGGGCTCATTGTGTTTTCTGGGTCTAATTTCTAAAGCTCTGTCACGGCCACCTTCTCAGCGGCTCAGCTACAACCACAGGAGACAGTTGTCACGTTCCTCTCGTTCTGTATCCAGGGGAAAGGCAGTGCTGAGCACTTAGCTTGCATCTCCCTATTTTATTTATTTTCTTAAGTTTATTTATTTTGAAAAAGAGAATGTGCACACAAGTTGGGGAGGGGCAGAGAGAGAGAGAGAGAGAGAGGGAAACACAGAATCCGAAGCAGGCTCCAGGCTCTGAGCTGGAAGCACAGAGCCCGATGTGGGGCTCGAATTTCCAAACTGTGAGATCATGATCTGATCCGAAGTTGGATGCTTAACCAGGGGAGCCACCCAGGTGCCCCTCATCTCCCCATTTTAAACATTAGAGGTGTTTTATTATCAGGGGTGGTAAGGCCAAATTCAAGAGATGACCGCCATTGCAAAGGTAGTTTCTTGCTCTCAAGTCCGAAGAGGAGGGGGCACGTCACAGCAAGGGAGGCTGCCTGGGGAAGCACCAGGGTCGTCCAGGAGGCAGAGGGATTAGGAGAAAGTGGGCAAGAGCTTTTCTTGTGGTTTCCATGGGAAGGAATGGGAGAGGCAGGGCGCGCAAGCTTAGGATTGGCTAGTTTGAGCGACCTGAGGGGGCTCTGGGACACAAGGGCTATCCGGTACCTGGCCTGGGGTGATCAGGGCAGGTGGACAGGGGCCCAGAGTGTGGGAGCCCCATAAAGGAGATGGTGTGGGGTGAGCTCTGGATTGGTGATTTGTATTTGAAATGCGTGCTCATGGATGAATTGTTTGCTATCTCTAGGGAACTGGCCAACCTTGGGAGAGGCGGTCTCCCTGGGGTCAGTAGGCCAGGCCCCAGATTCCAGAGCATGAGAATATAGAAATTAAGAAAATCTAGTTAATACGTTCCCCTTCTCCACACTGTTACTGAGTCCCCTCTCTCACGGAGCTGTGTTGCTTCCTAAGGACAAATCCGTTGTCTTCTTCCGAGTTTTCACGTTATCTGATATCCTGTAACACGGGGTTCTCATTCATTCCTGGCTGCCCTCCAGGACATCACCCAGGGGGGGATTTAAAAATCCCAATGTCCAGGCCTCCCCTCTGGCAATCACGTCTCCCCGGGGAGAGGCACAAGTCACCAGAGTGCAGCCGACGTTGAACCTCACCCTTTGCTCGTGCCCGGAACCTCCCACCTCCCATTTTGCTTCTGTTCCCATAGCTCCTAGGTCACTCCTTCCCAGAAGTGGGGTGTCAGCTCTAGAGCAGTGTAAATTTCAGATCTGCTACAGGAGCTGTAGAAACAACGTGGACACTTGGGTGGGGGCTGGAAATGCAGCCCCTGGAGCCCACCCTCAGCACTGATCCCGGAGGTCAGGGCTTGCCCCGGAATGTGCTCTTCTAACTACCCAGAGTAAGTTTTGGAGAGGTAACGTACAGCAGAATGACTTTTACGACGCAGATGGTTATATCCTTGTGTCATCTTTAGTTTCCTTCATTAGTATTTTAGAGTTTTCAGACTATAAGTCTTTCCCCTCTTTCGTTAGGTTGATTCCTAGGTAACTTACGGTTTTGGGGAGCAGTTGTAAATGGGATCGATTCCTTGACTTCTCTCTCTCTGTTGCTTCATTACCCGTATATAGAAATGCAACAGATTTCTGTACATGGATTTCGAGTCCTGTGACCTTACTGAATTCATCTATCAGTTCTAGTAGATTTTTGGTGGAGTCTTTAGGGCTTGCTATACATAGTATCGTGTCATATGCAAATAGTGAAAGTTTGACTTCTTTCTCACCAATCTGGATGCCTTATATTTCTTTTTGTTGTCTGGATGCTGGAGCTGAGACTTTCAGTAGTAGGTTGAATAAATAGGGTGAGAGCAGACAGCGTCTGTCTTGCGGCCCCTAGAGAGGCAGGATTCACTTCTCTTGGTGAGAGTGGCGCCTCCCACCTCCTTCCCCAGGAACCATACTCAGCATCTCAGCATGAAGCACCCAGAGCTTTGAACTGTATCTGTGAGCATCTATGCTTTATCTCTATTTATTTTCTGCCTTCATTAGCAAGATGTATCCTGCCGTATAAGAAAAGCCTAAAAGAAGCTATTTTGGGGGTCTAGGAATACTCAACATTTTTCCCCCATATAAATTAATGGCATGGCTTCTTAGCTTTACATTGTTTCAACTTAAGAAAGGTTTCACAACAGGGCACCTGGGTGGCTCAGTCGGTTAAGCCTCATGACTTCGGCCAGGTCATGATCTTGTGGTTCATGAGTTCGAGCCCTGCATCGGGCTTTGTGCTGACAGCTCAGAGCCTGGAGCCTGCTTCGGATTCTGTGTCTCCCTCTCTCTCTGTCCCTTCCCCACTTATGCCCTGTCTCTCTCTCTCTCAAAAAATGAATAAACATTTTTAAAAAAAAAGAAAGGTTTCACAGGAACAATCCGCTTTCAGATAGTGGGGGACACCTGCATTTGAAAGTTGGGGAGAGTAGATCTTAAAAGCTCTCATTATAAGAAAAAAACTGTAACTTAGTGATGATGGATATTAACTAGACTTATGGGTGATCATTTAGCAACATATGGAAATATCCAGTGGTTATGCGGTACACCGGAAACGAATACAATATTATATGTGAAGCATATCTCGCAAAATTAAAACTAAATAAATAGCACACCATTTGTCCCACGCCTCCCCTCATCCTATAGTTGCTCTCTGCTTTCTTCCTGATTGAATCAAGGTCCTACAGGAGATCAGATGTTCTGGTAAGAACTTCCTAAAACCAAAAACAAATGCTGATTAGTACTTGTGGCAAACACAGGAGCTCGAGCCCCAGAGTGACCACACATTTAAAGAGGTAGCTTTAAGACTGGAAGAGCCCGGGGGCGCCTGGGTGGCTCAGTCGGTTAAGCGTCCGACTTCAGCTCAGGTCACGATCTCGCGGTCCGTGAGTTCGAGCCCCGCGTCGGGCTCTGGGCTGATGGCTCAGAGCCTGGAGCCTGCTTCCCATTTTGTGTCTCCCTCTCTCTCTGCCCCACCCCCATTCATGCTCTGTCTCTCTCTGTCTCAAAAATAAATAAACGTTAAAAAAAAAAAATTAAAAAAAAAAAAAAAAAAAGACTGGAAGAGCCCAGAGCAATGCAGCCACAGCCAAGGCCATCAGAAACAAAGAAGAATTCTTCCCTAGGGCCTTCAGAGGGAGCATGGCCATGTTGACGACTTGACTTCGGGCTTCTGGCCTCCAGAAGATAAATTCTATTGTTGTGAGCCACCCAAGCTTGTAGTAATTTTGCCACAGCGGCCACAGAGACTAATAGAATCCCCAAACCAAAGAGCCAAGCATCCACAGGGCCTCGGGTCAGATTCAGTAGTTGCTCGAAGGGAGGCGGTCCCACCCAGTCTTTATGGTGGGTCGAGAGCACCGAGTCTTTATGGACCGCAGAGCCTAGGATGAGGAGCAGTGGGAGGAGGATGAGAATTGGGAGGAGAAGACGAAGAAAATTATATCATCATAATAATATCAGTAATAGCCTCACTCACTCTTTTGAGCATTTTATAGGCTGCTTTATTTAATCAATTCCTTACAACACTCTGGGTAATGAATATAATTGTCCCTATTTTATACAGCAGGAAAATGAGGTTGGGGAGGCTAAGGGCTTTCCTGCAGTCCATCGATTTTGTAAAAACCAACTCCAAAGTGCACAGCACTAACCACTGTGCAACACTTCTAGAAGCTTTCCAAAGCAGCCTGCCAATGTTAACCCCTAGAATAGCAACCGTTGTAACTGGGGTCGCTTCTGGGTGACTTTAGATGATCATCTGATGAGCTAGACCATGGGACATCCTACCTCTAGCTGTGGGGTGTCCGGGTGGTCAGAACAATAGAGGAACTCCCCAGGGATGCGGTCTTCCCACCATTGGCCAACACCCAAATGTCACCTCCTCTGTCAGCCTAGTGTGAGCACTTTCTGGCTAACATTTTTGGTTTAACAAGTGTGCACAGCAGAATTCAGCACGCCTGTCTCAGAGCAGGAGGAGCGGGTGATGGATGCCCCAGCACAACCTTGTGAGTTACGATCTTCGAAGCTTCTCATTTCCTCGGGAGTCTGGCACAGGTATAAGGCTGTATCATAGATCACGGATTCCCTTGGCCCAAGGTGGGAGACAGATTGTGCAGTGTGCCGCAGAGCCAAATGTGTCATCTGCCTATTATTATCTGTTACCATCCACTGCCGGTCTCAAAGACTGGGGCACTGTGAGTCCCATGGGAGCAGAGTTTTGGTCCCCAGCCAGAGATTTTGCCCTAGTGGGGTCTGAGGTTGGGACCCAGAATCTGCCCTCTCAACAAGCAGCCCCTGCCAGCTCTGGGCAGCTCATCCACAGATCGCATCTGAGGAAAAACAGATGAGACCATAAATTCCTAAAAGGCAGAGATCACCCTTGGATGCCCCACGCCTGTTCATGGCACCCACTCACTAAGTATTTCTTAAACAAATGAATAAATTAATTTCTTGCCAGTGGTTTTGGAAATCTGGCCAAAGGCAAGATTTTACATCCAAATTCGCTCTTTCTTTCTTGTGGAATGACCGGAAAAGAAAACAGCATAGTGTGAGAATTTGTCTCTTTCTAATGTGTACAGAGAACTTACTAACATAGCTCGTTTGAACTGATGAAATATACATACATTTGACCCTTGAACGAGGCACTTAGGGGAGCTAAGCTTAACTTCTGACTCCCACAAAAAAACTGAACTACTAATAGCCTACTGTTGACTGGAAGCCTTACTGACATAAACAGTCAATTAACACATGTTTTGTATGTTATGTGTATTACATACTGTGTTCTCACAATGAAGTAAGCTGGAGGAAAGAAAATGTTATTAAGAAAATTATAAGTAGAGGTGCCTGGGCGGCTCAGTCAGTTAAGTTAAGCATCTGACTCTTGATTTCGGCTCAGATCCCCATCTCACGGTTCATAGGTTCGAGCCCTTCACCAAGCTCTGCAGAGCCTGCTTGTGATTCTCTCTCTACCTCTCTTTCTGCTCCTCCTCCCACTCATGGGCACATACTCTCTCTCAAAATAAATAAAAACTAAAAACAAAAATCATAAGGAAGAGAAAATGCATTTATGGTACTGTACTGTATTTATCAAAAAAATTTGCACAGACCCTCACAGTTCAAACATGTATTGTTCAAGGATCAAGTGGATATTGAATGGCACCTGATCAAGATGGCAAGGCCGCCTTTATCCAGGACCATTGAGATAGGTACAGGGTCTGGTGCAGGGGGATTTTGCAGTAGGGGAGAGAAATGGCGCTCAGTCTCTAACACAGCAAGGTCGAGGTGGAGGAGGAGGGTAAGGCTTGCAGCCAGGGAGCAGGGTGGGAGTCAGTGTGTGGAAAATTCCTGAGAAGAAACATCAGGGGTAAGGGAGGTTCCGGCTAAGCCCACCTGACAGGAATCTTGCTGAAGGCAGGTCAGGGGGATCAGACATCACTTGGGGAAGGGTGGAGGGTGACAAACCTGGTCAGATATTGAGGCGATCAGACATGAGGTGATCAAATATTGAGGGTGGGGGTTTCCTGCTAAACTGACTTAGCCAGGTTCTTGCAAAAACCAAGTTTTACAAGGAAGTGTGCAGACGGGTCTAAGAGGAGGTTCAGGAGCCTGACTAAAGTTTGGTCAAACAAAGAATCTGTCATGACTAAGACACACATTTTTTGGGGGGGGGGGGGAGGGGTTGTTGTTGTTTGTTTTGTTTTGCTTTTCAAGTGTTCTTTTTTTTTTTTCTTCACATTCTAACATCTCTAAGACTGGGATGCATCTTACAACTGTGGTCGTTGGCATAACTGTGGTGGTTGTCACCTACGCGCCATTGTCTGCGGCCGGGTGGGGGGCAGTGGTCACAATGACTCATGGTGTTATCACTCCAATGCGCAGTCCAGTAATGAGCATCGCTGGTACCAGGCTGTTTAAACTGCTTTCAAAAAGGTTACATCCTAATTCTGTGACAAAACAGAGAGTTCTGGCATGCGCACCAAGTTACACATGAAAACACCACAGCGGGGTGTGCATTTCGCATCAGTATCCCAGGAATTACTTGAATTCCACATGCTCCCACAACACAGAAACCAAATACTTCATAGGGCCTAAGAAAGGAAGTGCGCAGGCAGATGGCTTTGTATTCTTTATGAGAAGGTGAGTCAGGTGTGGCCACCAAAGGAGACAGAGGGGCTCGGGAAGACAGTGTCTTATACTCCCAGGTCCTAGAAACAGGTACCCCACACAGGGCGACACAGAGAAGACACCAGGTAGTCAGGAGGCAGGAGCGAGAGGAAGGTTTAGGCCACTGCCTATATTGGGGTTTCCTGGGAAGGCCAAGGCAGGGCAGTGTGAACACCGTAGGATTGGCTGGTTTGAATCATTTGGGCGAGCTCTGGGCTATCGCGGTGATTTCTAGTCCCTGACACCTAGCCCTGGGACGATTCACGCAGCCCCAGGCTGCGTGGGGCCAGAGGGAGGACGTCCAGCTCTGGACTGGTCAGCTTGCCTATAGGGCAGGCTCCTGCCCGGCCCTTTGCTGTCTCTAAGAATTGGCTAGCCCTGGGAGAGGCAGATCTCCTCCCCCAGGAAGGTCTTCTAAGACATCAAAACATCACAATACATAGAAAATGTTAAATATTTGTAATACACATAGGAAGCTGCATTGCGTTTTGCTAGCAAGACATAGGCAAAACAAAAACTAACACGCCAGTTCTTGTGTGGCACAGGACAGCCATTAAGACACTGTGGGACCCCTGGGTGGCTCAGTCGGTTAAGCGGCTGACTCTTGATTTCGGCTCAGGTTATGATCTCACGGTCTGTGATGAGAGAGAGCCCCCTGTCACACTCCGCGCGGGGCATGGAGCCTGCTTAAGATTCTGTCTCCCTTCTGTCCCTCTCCCCTGCTTGCACTCTCTCAAAAAACAATTTAAAGGGGCGCCTGGGTGGCTCAGTCGGTTGAGCAGCCGACTTTGGCTCAGGTCATGATCTTGCGGTCCGTGAGTTCGAGCCCCGTGTCGGGCTCTGTGCAGACCGCTCAGAGCCTGGAGCCTGTTTCAGATTCTGTGTCTCCCTCTCTCTCTGACCCTCCCCTGTTCATGTTCTGTCTCTCTCTGTCTCAAAAATAAATAAACATTAAAAAAAAAATTTTTTTTTTAATTTTAAAAAATTGAGAATTACCAAAGACGCTCTGAGTCAGGGTTTACTTGGAAGTGTTTATACCTTGCTAATGTAGGTAAAATAATGAAGCCTCTTAAAATCAGTGGGCCTTAGAGTCAACGAAAGACAAAATGTGTATGTTTTCCACACCTTTTCTCATTTAGTCCTTACAACACATACAGATGAGTGTTATTCTACCCATGTCACAGATAACGTAGTTGAGGCTCATAGAATATAAACACTTAGAACACCTGATGAATGACTTCACAGGAAGACCAAATGCTGAGTCTGACCCACTCTGAGGTCCCCCCCACTTAGAGTGCTACCCCCATGTCACACCCCAACGTCTTGGATTCTAGAAGCTCTGCTTCACGGGAGACACTGCCCTTCTATCCAACACATCATTCAAGCAAAAACACTTCCAGTTTGGTGTTTGCTATTAGGTGGAAACCCAGGAAGCAATGAAATGTCACCTTTGCATTCACAGCCATCGTATAGGTGGCCTTTGTTTGTATAACAGCAGGAGAGCCATATGCAGCCGGGCTCATTTGAAATTGTCTGCTGGAAATCATGTAGGGCTTACAAAACTTAGAAGTTGACAAATCCCTTTTTAAATGTTTTAATAATTTTTATTTTATTTTTTTACATCTTATTTATTTTTGAGAGAGAGAGAGAGAGAGACAGAACACAAGAGGGGGAGGGGCAGGGAAAGAGAGAGAGAGAGAGACAGAATCCGAAGCAGGCTCCAGGCTCCGAGCTGGCAGCACAGAGCCTGATGCAGGGATCGAACCCAGAGCCGTGAGATCATGACCTGAGCCAAAGTCGGACGCTTAACCGACTGAGCCGCCCAGGCGCCCCTGGTTGTTTTATTTTTATGTAGACCCTCTTAGCTCATTAACCATGAGCAAAGCCACAGGCAAATTGGCTCCTGTCACAGGACACACCTTAAATACCAGGGGGCTCAAACTCTGCTGACAGAAGGGGTTGAAATTCCAGAGCTGTGCTTTCTGCCAGACCTCCACCTCTGTGGGAGAAGAGCCACAGAGATCCCAGTTGGAGGAACTGAAAAGAGAGGACCCGCGTGCCACGTTCCCGCTTCACTGCGACCTCCTGAGAGTTCAATGGCACCGGTGATGGAGTCAGGAAACATTTCGCAAAGCATAAATGCCAAACATTCAGACACAAATTGATTCAGGAGTCCCTGGGTGGCTCAGTCGGTTAGGTGCCCAACTCTTGATTTCGGCTCAGGTCATGATCTCATGGTTTGTGTGATCGAGCCCTGAGTGGGGCTCTGTGCTGACAGTGTGGAGCCTGCTTGGGATTCTCTCTCCCTCCCTCTCTTTCTCTGCCCCTCCCCCATTGTCTGCCCCCACCCCCACCTCTCTCTCTCTCTCTCAAAATAAATAAATACACTTTTAAAAAAGAATTAAAACATGAATTTATTTAGACGCAAAACCCTCAGGAGAACCTCAGGACAGCACCCCCAGGGACCCACGTACCCACAGTTGACTGAGACTGTCCCTCCCATCTAGCGTATTGTGCGATGGGATTGTACTTGCCACCTGCCTTGATAGGGACCCCTCCCTGACCTTGCCTACTGCCTTGTGATTTGCAAGGAGCTTTTATAAACATGTAATGTTCACAGCAGCCCCGGGAGGTAGGTACAGAAGTAGAATCAGGGGCTGAAAAGTTGGGAATTGTTCTCCAGATTCCAAGGCCAAGGAGCAGAGCCCAGGGTCATAGCTTAGATCTTCTGGAGTTTACCTTGTTGCCCAGGTTCCACTACCCCTTGCACCTCATTTGTTCATCTTGACTTTTCATTAGTTGGTTAGTATTTTGGCAGAGGCATGGGTAAATAAGTTAAGCTTGCCCGGCTCCCTACCCAGCTAATACTTGTTCAGTCAGGGTCATGAATGTCAACATGGGCCAGGGCCAAAGGACTAGAATGATTTAAAAAATTTTTTCTTTTAAAGTTTATTTATTTTTGAGAGACAGAGACAGAGAAGGAGTGGGGAAGGAGCAGCGAGAGACGGAGACACAGAATCCCAAGCAGGCTCCAGGCTCTAAACTGTCAGCACAGAGCCTGGCGCGGGCCTTGAACTCACGAACCGCGAGATCATGACCTGAGCCGAAGTCGGTCACTTAACTGACAGAGCCACCCAGGCGCCCCAGGACTAGAATGATTTAATTGATTTTTCATCTTGATTAGGAAGGTAGCCTCTTCAATACCATTTTCCACCATATGTCATGGGCCTGGGCAAGAACGTAAGGGCAGAGGCTTCTAGGGTGACCAGCCCTCCGTTAGAACTGGCAAGTTCTTGGGTGGTTTGGGGAACTCACCTTTGGGGAAAAAAAAAAAGACTGAAATCACTATTAAAAACTTCAATCAGTTGGGGTGCCTGGGTGGCTCAATTAGTTGAACATCTGACTCTTGATTTGGGCTCGGGTCATGATCTCACGGTTCGTGAGATCAAGCCCCATGTCGGGCTCTGCACTGACAGCATGGAGGCTGCTTGGGATTCTGTCTGTCTCTCTGTGTCCCTCCCCCACGCTCTCTCAAAATAAATAAATAAACATTTTTTAATGAATAAATTAAGAAAAATGAAAAATTCAATCAAGTGACTGAGAACAGACACGAGGGATCTTTTTTTTTGGGGGGGGGTGGAAATGCTCTAAATGGATGGTGAGGACAGTCACACATTATAAATTGACTAAAAAAAAAAATCACTGAATTATAACCTTACAATGAGAAAATTCTATGATATGTAAATTATGTCTCAATAAAGCTATTTGGAAACAGCAAAATACCATCAAAAATAATTTTAATCAAATACATAAGCTGTGTCTGTCTTTATTACAAATGAAAAGGCACACTTTTACCCAGATTTAGGGTTTGGTTCTGTTTTCAGAATAGAGGCGTGCCATGTTAGAAAAATTGCAGAAGATAGAGAAAGAAGTTCGAAAATGGCTTTATTGGGGGGCTTATTCCCCCCCCCCCAGTAAAAGTGGAGGAAGGGTGCCTGCAGATGTGATTTTCGAGAAGGAAAAAGTTTTTGCAAGGCAGCCCTGTCACAACCTGAGAAGTTGGAAGTGCTGGCCTCAGGTTTTCTGCAACACGAGTAAGCCACTGCGGTCCTGGGAGCCCCAGGAGCAGGCTACTTGGGACGTCATGTGTTCTACCTGGAGGAACCCGGCATTGGCAGGTCTTCCTTCTGGCATCTTGAAGAAGTGCTAAGTGTCTCAGATTTCATTAAAATACCAAGCTAGATCCATTTTTAAACAAGTGCCATATGCTTTGTGCCTCCGGCAAAATCTTCATACGTGGATCAGGGACTTTAAAAACCCTACCTTCGATGCAACACCTCGAAACTAGTTCAGAAGGCAAAATAAGAAGTTGGCTTTTCACAGCTAAATGCACAAATAAAATTCTCAAAGATGCGCTTGGTAGCTAATGACTCTAAGCAAGTAATACACAGTGGCTTCCTCTAAAGAAAGGTGGTAACACACCTACGTAGAAACACAGTTTGTGAGTGTCGGGTGGGTTGTTGGGGGCTTTTCAGAAATACTTAAAACAGCAATCGTTCTTTCTCGTAACTAGATCGAGAGTAGTTGATCTGAATCATAATCTGCATCTGGAGAAAGGAATTCGTGCACACAACAAAACCCTGAGGACACTAAGGTATCCTTGACCTGGGTCCTACCCAGGACAAAGGAAAGGGGATAAGAGCCTATGGGGAGAAGACAAGATGTTCTCTTCCACTTGTGCCACCTTTTTGTTTTTTAAATTTATTTATTTTTGAGAGAGAGAGAGAGAGAAAGAGAGAGAGAGAAAGAAAGAGAGAGAGAGAGCTCGAGTGGGGGAGGGCAGAGACGGAAGGAGAGAAAGAATCCCAAGCAGGCTCCACACTGTCAGCACAGAGCCCAGCGTGGGGCTCAATCCCAGAAACCGTGAGATCATGACCTGAGCTGAAATAAAAAACCAGACGCTTAACTGACTGAGCCGCCCAGACGTCCCTCTGCTTGTACCGTTGTAAGCAAATTGCTGAATTTCTATGGTTTCCTCATCTGTGAATGGGAATAATAATCTATCATCAGATGGCTATGAGAAAGAAATGAGAACATACTTTTAGAACATTCTGTATATTTTTTTATCTTATCCAAATACGAGATGTTATTATTATTTCTTTGATCAGAGCAAAAATTCAGTCTGCATTAGATGCTGTATATATATGTGGAACCCTAAAAGTTGGCTACTTAAGATTAGAGTTTCCCAACTAGGGTGCATGGCCCTGGAGCAGCGAATGGGCTACTGGTGTGTCTAAGGCATTTACCTTCTTAGCCCTCTGATGGTCATTCTAGTATTCCATACAAATATTTTCTGTATGTGTCCTGGGGAAGAAGCAAGGATTGAATAGAGACTGGTGAGGGGCCAAATCCCCAGGCTACACTGTGTCTCCCACGGATCTAGCATTAAATCCTACATCTGCAGCCAGCAGAATTTCAATAGAGGGGACAAGTAAGTCCCATCCACATTTGCTCCAAAAGCATCAGTGGGAGCTCGTCCATCTGGGCCACAGAGTGTAATCCGGGTCAGAAGCAGCCTGGTGTTCATGACTGCCTGGGGCGCTGCTACACTCCAGCCCTTGCCACTCTTACAAAGAGTCCCTACGTCCACCGCCCTTGCTTCTTCTCTGTTCCTGCTGAAACACATCCTTGCCCTTGCTCCGCAATGCTAACTTGTGGCAAATATTAAGTCTTAAGTAAACCACCACTTATATCATGGAAGTGGTAGCCAGGGATTAAACCAGGGCTCCGGGGTGAATCTACTACTTTCCAGGTAGGGAAAAGGTCGTCGGTTTCACTGGGTCAAAAGCCAGGTTCAGTGAGATAAGCTATGGTTGTGGTTCCCACAACCGAGAACAGCTAACTCCCTGGGCACTTTGTTAAAACGCGGATTGCGGAGCCCCGCCCCCAGAGCTCTGAGTCAGTAGGTCAGGGCAGGGCCTGATAATCTGCATTTGAAACAAGCCCCTGGGTGATGCCAATAGTGTAAGGGCAGAGAACCCCTGCGCCATGAAAATGGCTTAGCCTGGCACGTAATACATTTTAGGCACTACTAAGAAAAATAATCAATTAAAGACTTGCTCCCTTAAAAAGCTTCCCAATTCTGTTCTATTTGAAAACGTCCCCCACGAGTCCTGCCCGAGTTGAGAAACAAACAAACAAAAAAAATCTGGTCTCCTTCAGCTCCCTTTTCTTAGAAATTCAGACACGCGGGGTAACACCTGTTTCTAAACACAGCTACTTGACGTATTACCTTCGGCGGCTCTTGCATATTTTTTCATTGCCAATAAAGTTATTGAAATTGAAATATACCATCTGTTTGAGAGTTTGCATCAAAAAGACAGGTGACAGGGTTGCAGGTAATGACGGAGTCAAGCTGTTTCAACAGCGAACTTTCCCATCTGCCAAAATTGACTTTGTTTCTTAGATTTGGCGCTTGTGGACCCGACACGTTCTTCCGGCGTAGGAATTAAAAATCCATTATTACAAACACCAATTGGTTCTCGAAGCAATATTAACAACTACAGAGAATGGGCCCACCAAACTTCCTGCCCTTTGGCTTGAGTAGAGCCAGCAAAACCAGAAAATTCTATTGGAGATCTATATACATGCTATAATATATAATGTATGCATATATACCTATGTGTATATATGTAAATGTGTATTTTTAAATCTGTGAATTAAAATCTAGATGTGCCTGTGCATACAGTGAGTACCTGAGTTCTTTACTGTTTGTGTAAAATAGTTCAAAAGAACTACTTCTCTTTGGCATGGCACAAGGAGCCTTTCATTCCCTGAGGAGTTCACGGCCCCGCCCCCAGGAGCATACACTGGGCAGGGCCTCAACCACACAGTCAAGTCTCAAGGGTGACCTTGAGACTTGCACAGGCAGGTGCAGATGGGCAACTCACCCTGGGAAGCTTATGGCCAGGATGTCCTGCTAGGTACAGGTACAAAGCCACGTGGGGAGAGGGAAGGGCCAGTGACTGCTGTGCTTGAAGGACAGGCAGGTGTCATCGCAAAGGAGCTCACTTCTGGCATACCAAGTCACTGCCCTGTAGGAAGATGCACTCACTTTCCTAACGAGCCTGATGGTGGTGACATGAACTTTCTGGATTGGTCTGGACTACTTAATGCTTTTCACTGCTGCAGGGAGTGCATTCTGTTTTAAAGGCGTCAGGGAAGGAGGTCGGAGCCCTCCATCGCGAACCCATGCTTGTGCTTGACCACCCCAGTTGCCAGGAAGTCTTCCTTGTACACGTGGCAACTGCCCAGTGCTCTACCAGCGTCTTCCCCCTGACTCCCACCATCCTCTGCTCAGTCTTTCTCATTCGGCCCACACACTGTTTTCCCCTCTTCCCTCCAGGCTTGATGGCTTTCCGGGTTTCAAGTTTATAGCCTGATCGATCTTTTCATAGCTGACCTCGAGGATGAGAAATGAAGAAAGACCCTGGGGGTTTCACCCTTCCCATCAATTTTAAGCCGGCCTATGCCCAGCTAAAGATGAGATTCACTGCCCGAACTTGGAGCTTTGCAAAACAGAGGGCAACAGCCTATCAGGGACTCATCTCCGGGTTAGGTCCATCCTTATGAGATGAGGTCAAATCCTCGGAAAGGCTTGGAGAGGAGCCTCCTGGAATCCTTACTCCCCCTTCGGCCGTCCTGTCCTCTAGAAGGCTCTCTTCGGTGTGTCCTCTCCTTGCTCATCAGGGCTCTCCTCCACCTCATAGCCTGGCCTCGTCTCTCCAAGAAGACCTGGCAGAGTCTCTTCGCGGGACTGAGAACAAGAGCCTGAAGAGGAGATGTATAGGGAGAAGGAGTTGCAAAGCCGCCTCCCACATAAATGGAAGGGAGTGGGAAAAACATATCTCAAAAGCTCCGTTAAATGGGGCATTGGTATACTATTTTTTCTATGTTTCTATAGGTTTGAAACATATCATAATAAAAAGTTTCAATTTTTTTAATGTTTATTCATCTTTGAGATGAGAGAGAGAGAGAGCACAAGTGGGGGAGAGTCAGAGAAAGAGGAGGACACAGAATCTGAAGTAGCTCCAGACTCTGAGCTGTCAGCATAGAGCCCGACACAGGGCTCGAACCCACCTGAGGTGAAGTCAGACGCTTAACTGACTGAACCACTCGGGCACCACATAATTAAAAAAAGGTTTAAAAGTTAGTAAGGAGGGGCGCCTGGGTGGCTCAGTCAGTTAAGTGTTTGAATCTTGGTTTCCGCTCAGGTCACGATCTCCCAGTTCATGAGATCGAGCCCCGTGTCGGGCTCTGTGATGACAGCACGCAGCCTGCTTGGGATTCTCTCTCTCTCTCCCTCTCTCTCTCTCTCTATCTCTCTCTCTCCCTCTCTCTGACCCTCCCCTGCTCACTCATGCTCGCTCTCTCTCTCTCAAAATAAATAAATAAATGTAAAGAAAAAGTTAGCAAAGACAGACAGAAGGGGATGGCATCGCGGAGGCAAGCGGGTGTGACAGCAGCATTGGCAAGCCATCAGAGTCACCAGTGCTTCCCAGCAACCTGTTGAGGGCCCTTGCCCAGGGTGACGCCTCAGGGCACCAGCTGGTGATTCCACATGGAGCTGCCATATGCAGAGAGCAGAGGGAAAGATTCCTTCCTTCCCCTCACGGTTATCAACCACCAAAGCTCTGTTTGGAAAGATACCATGCTTCAGCTGCTGGAAAGGAGAACAGGGTGTGATTCCATCACAAAGCTTTCTGCACCTCATCTTGGATGGTTTGGGGTGAGGGATTGCTTTTCTTTTCCCCGTGCTTGCGAATGTCACAGACCTGAAACTGCCTGCACTCTCGCCATCGTCCTGACCAGACTGGTCCCCCTTTTGGTGTCTTGGTACCCAAAACCTGGTTTCCAGCCCTGGCTCCATGTTTTTAGTGCTTTTAAGACCTTGAGATCTCTTTACTTTATCAGAGCTACTCTTCCAGGCGTGAAGATGGCAAGATAGGGCATCCCTGGGGGCTTGGGAAGAAGTCTTTGCCGTGTAGAGGCAAGGTGACAGGACAGCGGAGGTGGTGTGGTTGAAGGAGCTTGAGGAAACATTGCAGTAAGGTCAGTGTATGGATGGCAGCATTTCCTTTTTGCTCAGGGTCAAAAGCACCTTCTGTCCTTTGCACGGACTCAGCTCATTGAGGATATCATCAGTGTGCTTCTGCTCACCCCAGAGCACACAGTCAATGCACAGGCTGGTTGTCCTTTCCTTGGCTTGTTTATCTTCCAACACCTGCATGACCTCCCCATTCTAGAATGAGATGGTTTGGATAGGATCTATAATAAGTACCTCAAATCGGTTCTGTTCCCAGCTTGCTTCTTTCTCGGCTTATCATTCACACCATGGCTCCCGTTCCTCAGAGTGAAAACCACCAGAGCGATGGCGAGTGCTGTTTCAAATTTAAAAAAATCAGTAGTAGAACACTCCTTGTTCACTTGTTACCTGTTACTTTGATCTTTAACTTGCTGGTAAAAGTGCTGTTGATTGGGATATTAATAACAAGGCTGTGACCGAAATGCTAAATTATCCTTACTTTTCTAATCTTTATTTTATTCTATGTCCTCAGAAAGAGAGAGCGTGCGAGAGTGCAAGTGGGGGAGGGGGGCAGAGGGAGAGAGAATCTTAAGCAGTTTCCACGCTCAGCACGAAGCCCAATGTGGGGCTCCATCTCACGACCCTGAAATCATGACCTGAGCAGAAATCGAGAGTTTTGGTTGCGGTGGATTGTACATCACTGCTCCCTTCAGTTTGAGATACAGGTGTCCCCCACTAGCTGGAAGTACAGTGTTCCCGTGACACCTTTCATAAGCCGAAATGCTGTCCGGAGAAGAAGCAATTATTTGTAGTTTCTATGGGAACAACTTTGCGGTGTTCCCAGACCTTAAAGATAACTGCTGTTGGGCTTTTCGGATACCTGAGGACACATCTTGCTGGCGGATGCACAGAACAAATGGAGATAAGGCCCAGATGCTCACAGACGCAGGCCAGAGCTCTGGCGGTGTGATGCTGAGATGCTGAGGGTAGCTCCGGAGAACGGGGTCCAGTGTGCACTACCCTCTGGGGTGACTCCCTAGAAAACCAATGAAAACAACAGTGAATGCTGTTGTTGCTTTTTGGCTTGTTTTGGTAAAAGCAAACTCCTCTTCGGATTTCTTTCCGTTAGCAAAAACCCCGACTAATGTAGGTTTTACGCAAAAGCAAGGTGGCTTACTGAAAACTTCCAGAGAACGGGGGGGATCCCTTTCTCTCTAACGCGGACCATAAGGAGCTTAGAAGAAAAGACACTTCTTGCAGGCACTTGAAGAAGTGGGGGTTGATCAGCAGAAGGCAGGATGAGGGCTTCTGAAGACGAAACGCAGGAGGTCAAGAGTGTCTGCTCAGGTCATGATCCCAAGGTTGTGGGATGGAGCCCTGCACTGGGCTCTGCTGTGGGGGTGGAGCCCACTTAAGATTCTCTCTCTCCCTTTGTCCCTCTCCCTCTCTCGCGCTCTCTCTCTCTCTCTCTCTCTCAAATAAAAATAAATAAACTAATAATTTGAAAAGAGGTATTCAGGTTGAGCATCCGACTTCAGCTCGGGTCATGATCTCACACTCCATGAGTTCGAGCCCCACATCGGGCTCTGTGCTGACAGCTCAGAGCCTGGAGCCTGCCTCAGATTCTGTGTCTCCCTCTCTCTCTGCCCCTCCCCTGCTCATGCTCTGTCTCTCTCTGTCTCAAAAATAAATAAAAACATTAAAAAAAATTTTTTTTTAAAGAAAAGAGGTACTCAGTGGGGAAAGGATAGTCTCCAATAAACATGCTGGGAAAGCTGGATATTCACAAACAAAAGAATCAAATTGGACCCCCATGGCACACCACTCACAAAAAATTAACCAGAAATGGATTAAAGACTTAAATGTAAGACCTCAAACTACTAGAAGAAAACATAAGAAAATGGCTCCTTGACATTGGTCTTGGCAATGATTTTTTGGATATGACACCAACAAGCGACACAAAGCAAAAAGAAACGTGTGGGACCTTGCACCAAACTAAAAAGCTTCTGCACAGGAAAAATAACAATCGGCAAAATGAAAAGGCAACCAGCAGAATGGGAGAAAATACTTGCAAACTGTGTGTCTGATAAGGGGTTAATATGAAAAATGTGTAAAGAACTCCAAGAGCAAAAAAACAATCGGATGGAAAAAAAAATAGGCAAAGGACTTGATTATACCTTTTCCAAAAGAAGACATACAAATGGCCAACAGGTACATGAAAGCAAAAAGCTAAAAATGCAATAAAACCTAAGGAGTAAATATTGATAGACATATGGAAATACAACTTTAGTTGGAAACCTGTCAGGAACTGAGGTAGATTTGCCTGTGTTTGTTTCCTTATACACACACATATGTAACCTTTCTCCACCTCGTAATAGCTACTTACTCTTAGTTTCTGTTTCCTGGTAGCTTTGGTTTGCCAGGACCCCTTGTATCTATCAGGGTGCAGATAGGAAAGAGATCAAGGGATTCTTGTCAAAGGAGAGGCCAGGTTAAGGGAAACCCAGGAGGGCTGGAGAAGTATCCTGGGCTAGCAGCCGCGGGAAGCCCAGTCACCCCTAAACCTACATGTTGAGGCAGGGAACAGCAGGGAACCTGCAGAGAGAGGGCTGGGCTGTAGGAGAGGCTGCCTGGAGAGGCTGAGAGCTTTGGAGAAGAATAAACCACTGTCAACCACAACCCGGTAGAAGGGAGCCAGAGCAAGAAAGACCGTCTGTCCCTCCCCTCATACCAGAGGCCAAGGGAGCCCAGTCTCCCAGGCAGAGGTAGGGGAGAGAGTGGCCAGGAACTCTAGAGATGCATTGGTAGAATATCCACCATACCCTTGAGGCCTTAAGGCTTCTTTCTGTGTATTCTTTTGTCACATCCCTCTGGGCAGTTGCTTTAGTGACCCACTATTTCTTAGGTCACATTTCCCGCTGAGCGAGTGAGAGCATTTCAGCTCTGCCATCAGTGGCCAGGCTCTGGATTAGCTGCCCTTGGGTCATCTGCCCAGTCCAATCAGCTATATAAGCACACCTCGAAGCTATTGCAGGTTAGGTTTCAGACCGCTGCAATAAAGTGAATATCGAAGCAAAGTGAGTCAAATGACTTTTTTGGTTTCCTGGCATATTATAATTTCCTGTAAGCATATTAAAGTTATGCTTACACTAAACTGTAATCTCTTAAGTATGCAACAGCATTGTATCTGAAAAAAACTATGTACATGCCTTAATTTAGCATAATTTAATTTATTGCTTTTATAAAAAATGCTAGCCATAATCTGAGCTTTCAGTAATTTACAATCTTTTTGCTGGTGGAGGGTCTCGTCTCCATGTTGATGGCTGCTGGCTGATCAGGGTGGTGGTTGCTGAAGGTCGGGGTGGCTGTGGCAATGTCTTTTTTTTTTTTCCTCCTCCTGTCCCCCACCACTGCCATGCTGGCCACTGTAGCAATTTCTTAAAATAAGACAAAGATGAAGTTTGCCACATTGATGGACTCTCTCTCACGAACAATTTCTCTGGAGCACGTGATGCTTTTTGGTAGCAGTTTACCCACAGTAGAACTTCTTTCAAAATTGGAGTCAATCGTCTCAAACCCTGCCTCTGGTGTATCTACTAAGTTCATATAATATTCCCAATCTTTAGTTGGCATTTCAAAAATCTCCACTGCGTCTTCACCAGGAGTAGATTCCATCTCAAGAAATCACTTTCTTTGCTCATCCGTAAGAAGCAACTCCTCACCCATTAAAGTTTTATCATGAGATCGCAGCAATTCAAACACAGTAATAATGAAAACGTTGGAAATGTTGCAAGAATTGCCAAAATGTGACACAGAGACACAAAGTGAGCAAATGCTGTTGGAAAAATGGTGCCGATAGACTCGTCCCACACAGGGTTGCCCCGCACCTTTGATTTGCAAACAAACAAAACGCAGTGATCTGCAAAGTGCAGTAAAGTAAAGGGAAGTGCCGTAAAACAAGGCATGCCTGTATTGGAAATGGTGAGGAGTGAGGGAACGGGAAACGTACTATAAACATCCTCACTCTGGGTAGAGCCACGTCACCTGTTGGCAGGTATACGGCAGATTCAGGTGCACCCACAGGTATTACCTATAAATGAAGCAATAGCCAATTGTAACATTGTAATTGGTTTCCTTCAGGGCTGTGGGTGATCGAATGCCGTCTGGGATCCAGGCGTGGTGAAAATCACTTTATGGGTATTCTCCCAATCTTTGCAGCTCCTCTGTAGGGGCCTGATCATTACTCCTATGTTACAGATGAGGAGGTCCTATCAGCCGAGGTCAAGCAGAGGTTAACCTGCCAGAGGGTGCCAGAAAGTAGCGGAGGCAGGCTTTACCCAGCCCAGGCAATCTGACTCCATTCCTGAGCTACCGAAAACTGTTCTGACCACACCTATGAGAAATGAAATAAAACTGAATGTTGTCTTTGAAAAGAGCTTATCTTCAGGGAGAGTTTCCTCCTTCCCATCGGCAGTTCCAAAAGTAATCCTCGGCAGCACTACAGTTATCTAAGATATTAGCATTAGGGGAAAGCGGGTGAAGGGCATCTGAGAGCTCCCTGGATTTTTTTCTGACAACTGCATGTGAATCTACATTTCTCTCAAAATAAAGTTAAACAAATATTATAGTAGCAGCATCAACTACCATTTATTCGTTAATTTCAATTCGACATTGGGCATCTTCTCTGTGCCAGGCACCGTTCTTTCTCTGCTGGGAATATAGCGGAGAACAACACACACACACACACACACACACACACACGCACACACACACACACACACACACACACACACACACCCCTGCCCTCATGAAGCTGGCATTCTAATGGAAGCTGGCCTGTGCAAAGCTCATTTGGCCAGGCTCCTTATCATAAAAGTTATTAAATGCATGCTCATCACAGAAATATTGGCTAACGCTGGATTCACGTCCTTATCCCCATAAAGTAGGTCTGATTAGATTTCCCTAGGCTACTTGACAAGACTCATAATATTTGTGAATACCAAGCCTTGTCCTGAATGGCAAATCAACGAGCCGTTCTTTCTCTCCATTCTGTTTAGAATACTTGTAAAATCTAAACACTGCTCTATTCAAAACGTGCTTGGAAAGTCTCACTCCCTTCTCTCCCCTGCTCGTCTTTGCTCTAGGCTACAGAGAGCATCCAAGTAGGAGGCTGCAGACACAGTCGGCTGTCATGCAGATGATGAGGCTGTGATTGATGAATTGCAAATCCTGGCTAGTGCTCCCAAAGAAAACGGCTCTCTCTACCATTCCAGTATCCTCCAGATCCAAGACATGCAACCCGCAGACAGGAAATGGCAGCCACCAAAGCGCTGAGGGGAGCCCTTCCAGTCGTTTCTGTCCCGGCTCCAAGTTTTTTCCCATGATGGCCTGCAACAGCTCCACCATCAAGACCTACCAGTACTTGCTGCTGAACGGGAGCAATGTGTCCGACTCCGGGGCCACCCCACCACCCGCCCCCCTCAGGATATCCTTGGCAATAATCATGATGCTGATGATCGTGGTGGGGTTCCTGGGCAATGCTGTCGTCTGCATCATCGTGTATCAGAGGCCAGCCATGCGCTCCGCCATCAACCTGCTGCTGGCCACGCTGGCCTTCTCCGACATCATGCTGTCCTTATGCTGCATGCCCTTCACGGCCGTCACCCTGATCACGGTCCACTGGCACTTTGGGGATTACTTCTGCCGGCTCTCCGCCACCCTATACTGGTTTTTTGTCCTGGAGGGCGTCGCCATCCTGCTCATCATCAGCGTGGACCGCTTTCTCATCATCGTCCAACGCCAGGACAGGCTGAACCCGCGGCGGGCCAAGAGGATCATCGCCGTCTCCTGGGCGCTGTCGTTCTGCATCTCGGCCCCCTCGCTGGCAGGCTGGACGTTCGTGGAGGTGCCGGCGCGGGCTCCCCAGTGCGTGCTGGGCTACACGGAGTTCGCGGCGGAGCGCGCCTACGTGGTGGCGCTGGTGGTGGCCGTGTTCTTCGTGCCCTTCGGCGTCATGCTGTGCTCCTACCTGTGCATCCTGCACACAGTGCGCAAGAACGCCATCCGCGTGCACAACCAGTCCGACAGCCTGGACCTCAGACAGCTCACCAGGGCCGGTCTGCGGCGGCGGCAGCGACAACAGCAGGTCAGCTTGGACTTGAGCTTCAAGACAAAGGCCTGCACCACCATCCTGATCCTCTTTGTGGGCTTCTCGCTCTGCTGGCTGCCGCACTCGGTCTACAGCCTCCTGTCCGTGTTCAGCCGGGGGTTCTACTGCAGCTCCTCCTTCTACACCACCAGCGCCTGTGTCCTGTGGCTCAGCTACCTCAAGTCTGTCTTCAACCCCATCGTCTACTGCTGGAGAATCAAAAAATTCCGCGAGGCCTGCATAGAGTTGCTGCCCCAGACCGTCCAGATCCTCCCCAAAGTGCCTGAGCGGATCAGAAGGAGAATCCAGCCAAGCACCGTCTATGTGTGCAATGAAAACCAGTCCGCGGTTTAAGGGACGGGAGGGAGGAGCGCGCGGAAGGTTCCAGGACCGAGCTCAGAGTCCTGGCACTTTGGCCCTAGCCAGCATTTCCGGTGGCCCTGTAAGCACAAAGGTACGCCTCTGTTACCAGATAAGCTGCTGCTTCAAGTTGGCAAGATGAATTTTTTTTTTTTTTTTTCTTGCTACAGGAGAGCAGTATGTGGGTCTGATGGAAACTGGAAGGTAGTTGGGACAAAATGGGGATGGGGTGGGCTGTGTGGGCAGGAAGTTAGGGAAGAGGAGGGGTCAGGGAGGAAGGCTCTGTCCAAAGGGCTTCCAGTGCTCCTGCTTAAGAGAAACCCTGTGGTGCCATATTCTGCCTTTCTTTTTTTTTTTTTAATTTTTTTTTTAACATTTATTTATTTTTGAGACAGAGAGAGACAGAGCATGAATGGGGGAGGGTCAGAGAGAGGGAGACACAGAATCCGAAACAGGCTCCAGGCTCTGAGCTGTCAGCACAGAGCCCGACGCGGGGCTCGAACTCACGGACCGCGAGATCATGACCCGAGCCGAGTCGGCCGCTTAACCGACTGAGCCACCCAGGCGCCCCGTGTGGTGCCATATTCTGACATGAGAAACCCAGTAGCTGTCATCTCACAGGTTACCCCTCATTTTATTTGACGCCAGTATTCTTAACAGGTACTTATGTTTGTGGCACGTGGGGAAACAAGCAAGGATCTCCGTGTTGGTCGGCTGTACATCTCTGATCATGCCGAATCATCCTTTCTATAAACCAGAATCATGCTGGGAAGCAGAGCGAGCCCCTGTGCTAGTTAGTTCCCCAGTATGACACATGGGAGGCCTCAGTGGCTTGAAGCCCAGAGAATGATCTGGGGCCGTTCAGCTGAGGGCTCGTGCATGTACCAAGCCCCTCCTACCTGGCCCAGCTCTGTCCCCTGTGCCCTGAAGCCCTTCACCCTCCCTGCCTGCCGTAACTGTGACTGTCCTCTCTCTTTCCCTCCACTATTCCCCGCCTCTCCCTTTGTTTCATCCCATCCATCCAGCCTACAGGAAAAAAAAAAAAAGAAAGAAAACCACTCCTCCCAAAATTCATCTTTTCAGCAAGTGTCTGTAGTGACTTGCTTTCAGATTCAGAAGCGGTCAGTAGGCTTTGTTTACATGTTTCCTCTCAACTCCCTGAGGCTGCAGGTTTTGTGAGCTGCTACATGGACTTCAGCGCTGGGGCTGCCGGCAGGGGGCATCATACACACAGACCCAGTTCCCCATTGAGCTCTCCTCCTACCTCACTCAGAGCCGCCCGTCTGACTGCTGCAGTCTGGGCCACCTACCCCAACCTGGGGCTTCCCACCCCAGGTGGGCCTGGGAGCCCACGACTAAAGCTGCCTGGAGGGGGACCTTTCTGCTTGTGCTGCACACTTGGCCGCCGTGCGCACAGGGCCACCCATCGCTACCAGGAGCTTCCGATGTTGGCGGATGATTTTCAAGTTCAGGCGGGCCGCTGACTCCACCGAGTTCTCCTCAGAGTTTCAGATCCGAAGAGAACGGGAAGTTTAAGGAGAGATTCAGAAAATCTGATTCCGAGTCCAACTCTGCAGGGAACCAGTCACGCGAGTGTGTTCATTTTACCTCGCTTCTCTGGGTCTCAGTGTCCCCATTTGCCAAGTGAGGAAGGAAGTCTAGATGATCTCCAGTGCCCCTCTCTCAGATTCTAAATGTATATGTTTTCTACTCAGAGTCACCAGATCCCCTGCATTTATTAAGTGCCTACTGGATGCAAGGCACTGTGGGGGGGTTAGTGACGAATATGGCATGGGCTATGAGCAGAAGCAGCTGTCCAATTTATTTTAGGATGATGGTGACTCCCAACTTGGCCTAACAGCACAGAAGCTCTCTTTGTGTCTCTTTTCCTATTTCTTTTCCAAGATTGTGTTAAGAGGCCAACTAATGCTCTCTTCCTGTGGTACTGGTGACAGAGGCAAAGAAAGAGAACACCATTTACATTAATCTAAGCCTAGAGGAAGGTCTGTGAAGAAAATACCACTTCTTTCCCACCCACTCCCCATCCTTTTGTATTCAGACGAGACAGAGAGACATAGAGACTGAAGTCTGGCAATCGGTGTGTGATTGATTGAGGTGGGTCCCATCGATTCTGTGTCCCTAGTGCACCCAGTAAGGCCATGGTTTGCCTTCAGTTCCCACGAGGCAACTAGCGTGGCCTCCGTGGTGTCCAAAAAACACAGCCAGACCAGCCAGGGTAACAGGCCACTGGGCACCTCCCCTCTGGGGGTCATTTAAGAGAATGTTCTTGAGGAGCAAAAGAGAAATCACACACTGAATGAATGAAGGTATCGAAATTTATATCACTCAGTGTTATATGACGTATGCTGGACAGTAATATATATGTTTTAAAATAATAATTTTGTATATATTTTAAATAAAGTATTACTGCTCTTTCGGTGTATAAGACTATGTCCTTACCAGAATTAGCACCAGGGCCATCAATAGTAAGCCACAAATCTGGTGTCTACACCTCCTAGGACAACTTCAAGAAATCTAGAACCTTGAAATTGCTAACCAAGCGCAAATGACTATAGGATATTAACGCGATAAGATGACAATGGGGAGACTATTTAAACAATGGGGGGGGTCACAACTGGAGCTCCCAACTAAAAATCATTCATGGCCCCACTAAGTACCTCCAGCTAATTAGTCTTCACCTCTGACTTCAGCCTGCCACCTTCAGAATTCTCCTCCACTTCAATGAGCCTTTAATGAACTTCGCTTTCCTAAAGTAGTGCATAACTACCAAGTTCTTACATCTTTCCCTGAGGCTTGCGGTCAAGCCCTCTGTTGGCTTTTGGTTTATATCTTCTCTTTAGCCCTGGGGCACCTGACTTTTTTTCTGTGGGGCCTGGGCAGTGACTGTGGTAACAATGATCTCAGAAGCTCCTGGGGAGAGCCTAGCCTCAGACTGTCAAACTAATACTGACTACCCCTAAAAATCCAGTGCCTTCTTGTCTTGAATCTTGATTCCCTGTGGCTGGGGCGAAATAAAAGCAAAGTTTCGCTAGTACGTTCTGATAGCCAAGCTGAGCAAGAAAAAATCTAGATCAATTCCCACGTTGCTGCACTGAGCCCTGGGAACGTTTTCCCCAACATCATTTACAGCACATGTTTTTTTTGGACTAAAACCCCCACCATGTTAAGTATTTCCTACATGGCTCTGCTTGCTTCAGCTCAGAGTGATGGATAAGGTATGGGCTGTGCCACAAAGCAGAGTGTGGCCCTCTGAAGTTGGGGGAATGCCCAGAGACCAGGCATTTGATGTTATGGAAACGCACGGGCAGTGGCGTGCGGAGGGCGCGTGCTCTGGGATGGGACAGTCCAGACCCCAGGGCCACCTTGCTCTCCGTGGGATTCTGGGTAAGTCATGGAGCATTTTTGCACCTCAGCTTCCTCATCTCCTAAATGGCAGAACTACTCCAGCCAGGGGGCCTCCGTGAAGAATAAGTGAAATAATGTGTATAAAGGATCTAGCTCAGGGCCCGGTCCAGGGTAGAGGCTGAATGAACGGTGGCCATAATGATCACGGTTGTATTGCCAACTTGTTTTATGGCGAAGATTTGTTCTTTGGGGGCAAGCATAGAAATTTGTTTCGGAGACTGGCTCTTCAGTCCAAATCCTAAGATTTCAGGGCTCAGCTGACAAGAACACAGCACGCAGCGAGGCCCGGAGCATGGGTTTGACTTCAAAGGGCAAATTTCTCAGTGGCCTGCACTGCACCATTTCATTCTACTGGAAGCTCTCCCTGGGCGGTGAGTTGGCCTCCCAGCACTGCTAGTGGAATGGGCTGGATGGGAGGGGGGGGGGATGCACCCCCATTCCCATGCCTGGGAAAGCATCCTAAGGTGCACATGCGGCTGTTCAGAGGGCGGTTCTGAGGTCTGCAGAGAGCAGAGTAGCATAGTTAGGACCACAGGGAGGCAGGAAGGAGAAAGGAAAATGGCTTTAAGACAATAACCTTGCTTCCCTTGGTCCCGGGGCAGCTAGGTGAGACCTCCGCTTGTGGGGTTGCTCAGTTATCAGGTTCCTTTGATCCAGTTTCCCACTAACCCTCCAGGGCACTGTCCTTATCTTTGTGGTCGGGTTTGCCTCCTGAGGAAAGGAACAATGGCATAAGACACATCACACTCCCCTGATCTTTCCTGGCCAACAGCCGAGTCACATGACCACAGCCAGCTGCACAGCAGGCTGGGAAATGGAGTCCCTGCCTAGTGGGGAGAGAGGATGTGCCCAGCCACAGCTTTCTTAGCATGGAAGGGGAGAAGGATTTGGTGGATTCCCAGCAGTTTCTGCCAAAATATTCCACGATTTTGAAAAACAAGGGATCCTAGCACACATACAAATTCTGAAATCCTGAGCACAAATGTCATAAGTGAGCTTTGCTCATTGTAAAATAAAAACACCTCTACTGCATCAACCCAACAGTGGTGTCTCTGTACCTCTAGCCGTCAACATAAAGGGACCTACATCCACAGAGAAAACCTGCATGCATTTATGCCTGTGCCATAAGGAGAGAAAGCGGCCACATTTAATATTTCAGACACAAAAGAAGAACAACATGAAAGATAAACTATTTGAAAATTTGCAGCTACAGGGGCACCTGGGTGACTCAGTGGGTTAAGCATCCGACTACAGCTCGGGTCATGATCTCATGGTTCGTGGGTTCGAGCCCTGAGTCTGGCTCCAGAGCCTGGAGCCTTTTTCGGCTTCTGTGTTTCCCTCTCTCTGTGCCCCTCCCCTGCTCTCTCTTTCTCTCTCTCTCAAATGTTAAAAAAAAAAATGAAAAGAACATTTGCAGCTACAAAGAAATGAATTTGGTCAGGATAAAAAAAATTACTATTTCAAACAACAGTCAACAGTGATGGAGACCAACTCTAAGAAGTTAAATATGTTCAAGGCAAGAGCATAATTTCAAAATTGTGCCTATTGCAAGGTAGAGACTGGTTGCCCGTGGCAAGAGGGTGAGGGCGGGGGCACAGGCCGGGCTGAGGCGATTGAACTCTCCACGGAAACGGAGGGCCTGGGAACCCTAGCTGGGAGGCTGGCGTTTTGATTCTGTAAGAATAAAAGGAGGTTTGAAGGCAAAAGCATGGTGTGTGTGTGTCTGTGTGTGTTGCACCGGCATTATTGAGGCAGGTGTCCAAAGTTGCTTTAGCAGACAGTTCCAGTCTACCTTCTGCTCCCTCATTTTTCATCCTGGAGAATCCAGGACAAGATATGAGAGGAACAAGAGAGTTTCCTGAGACTGCCTGGCTCAGAGAGCGAACCAGGAGGGGCTACTGCACAAATATATTTTCTTTTTTTTTTTTTTAATATTTATTTATTTATTTATTAGAGAGAAAGAGAGAGGGAGAGAGTGCGCACAGAGGAAGGGCAGAGAGAGGGGGGGAGAGAGAGAGAATCTTAAGCAGGCTCCACGCTGACAGTCCAAAGCCCGACTCTGGGCTCTGTCTCATCACTGCGAGATAGTGACCTGAGCAGATATCAAGAGTCAGAAGCTTAACCGACTGAGCCCCCCCAGGCGCCCCTACAGATAGGCGCCCTATTTTTTTCTGATTAGTCTGATAGGAGCAGAAAGAACTTACCCGTATGAGAAACACTTGAATGTGACCAGAACTTTACCTTGTTTTGATCACAAATCTGAGGGTACTAATATACAAGTTCAGCCTTCTGAGGTGCTCAGATAAATGCCTGAAGACCCCGGGGTAATAAGAACAGATCCTTGGGGCGCCTGCGTGGCTCAGTTGGTTGAGCGTCCAGCTCTCGATTTTGGCTCAGGTTGTGATCTCACGGTTCGTGGAATTGAGCCCCACGTAGGGGGGTTCTGCACTGATAGCACAGAACCTGCTTGGGATTATCTCTCTCTCTCTCTCTCTCTCTCTCTCTCTGCCCCTCCCCCCCATGCTCTCTCTCTCAAAAATAAATAAATAAACATTAAAAAAGAAGAAGAAAGAATAGATCCCTTGCATTGGATCTGTGCGTTCCACCCCCTCTGTGTTCTTAGCTGCTGCCTTCGCCAATCACTGCAGTTGAGGGGGGAAATAGCCAAGCTCATTTTCAGAAGCATTTTAAAAGACAGATTTGCTGCTCCTTATTAACTGTCCTTGAGGGACTGTATTTCTCATTTCCTCCCGCACTGAAATGCTGCTGCCCTATTCCCTTGTCGCAGTCTTTTTCTGTCGCGTCACGAAGTCTTCCAATGTTTTATTAAATCACGAAGACAGGGTCACTAACCTCGCCATAAAAGACAAACAAGACTGAACAATTTAAAAAATGCATAAGGAAAAATGGAAAACGGAGTTTGCTTTCAAAGTGTGAACAAAGGCAAGGGGGAAACATTATGGGAAACAGGAGGCTCTTTCTTCCCAATGCTTCCCACACTTTCTGGAATTTGCTGGGCCTCTCTGGAAGCGGTCAGTCCAAGCTACTCAGAAGGTTTCATCCCCCTTGTGGAGAGCCCTGGGGCTTCCAACATGCATCCACCTGAGACCTGCATGGTGGTTGGGGGAATTCTGGGTTCACTCAGGCCCAGATGAGACTCCTGCCTTCTTCCCCATTCTTGACAGGGAGGATGTCCCACAATATTTTGTCACCTGGAGTTCAATCTCTGTTACACTATGTGTGAGCCTCTTCTGCCTAGAGGTCCTCTTCATTCCCCGACCCTTTCTCTGGTTTTCTCCAATCTTTCTGTCTCCTTCTGACAATACAATAGATACATATGGGTAAGCTTTCAACTAGATATGAGAGGATACTATTAAAGTTTAGATTTAGATTCTGTAAAAGAATGATATAGTCTCCATCCTAATGAATGAATGTTCGCTGGCCTTAAGGAAAGTTGTAAAAATCATATCTACTAATTTTTTTTTCAGTTGTAGATTTTTTATGGGGCACCTGGGTGGCTCAGTTGGTTAAGTGTCCGACTTCGGCTCAAGTCATGATCTCATGGTTCGTGAGTTCAAGCCCCACGTCGGGCTCTGTGCTGACAGCTCAGAGCCTGGAGTCTAGTTCAGATTCTGTGTCTCTCTCTCCTTCTCTCCCCTTGCCTCTCCCTTGCTAGTGCTCTGTCTCTCTCTCTTACAAAAATAAACTTTAAAAAAATCTCAATGATAGGTTTTTTATTTCAGTTATAATTTGCTGCTTGTAGAGATGAAAACAGTAATTGAATTTTTTTTACCCCAGCACAAAGAAAATCAAACATGTTCTAATCTTTTATAATAAAAAACCACAATTGTATTCATATGTAATAAATATAAAAAGTGTATATTTTCTTTTGCAAAGCTCAGATCATGCTATATACCACACTAAAAGTCTGTAGCCTGGTATTTTTGGTTTTTAAAATTTTGTTTTTGTTTTTGTGGGTGTTTTGAAGTGCTTTCTAATGGCTGGAGATCTTCCATTGTGTGGATGCACCATAAGCTAATTACCTGAAGTACTCCCTGTTTTTTGCATAATTTTTTTCTATTTTTCATTATTTTTTAAAAATGCTGTAATGAACATCCTTGGCATAAATTTCTCCGCCAAGCCACTGACTGTTTTCTTAAAATAAACTCGAAAAGTGGAACTGGTGGCTTTTAGGACAATACATTTTTTTTTTTTTTTAGGAAGTCTATGGCAATTTACTCTCTCACCAGATGTACTTAAGAATTGCCAACAACTTGAGAAACTGCATGGGCAGGTCATAAAGCACTTCCCATTAACCACCAATGGCCCCTCCGCCAACAAGCTGGGCAGAGGCTCCTTTGGGCCTCACTTGGGTCATGAATTGGGACATCAAGGTTTCTGGGAGAGAAAACACGCAGCCATTTTGACCAAGGAGGCATTATTCAAGAGCTCTGCACTTTTGCAAAGGCTAAGGCCAATGAATATATATTCAGTAATTACATGTAGAAAGGTGTCACAGAAATAACTGTTAAAGATATTACACCTCTCCGGGGTGCCTGGGTGGCTCAGTCGGTTGAGCGTCTGACTTCGGCTCAGGTCATGATCTCAGGTCCGTGAGTTCCAGCCCTGCGTCGGACTCTGTGCTGACCGCTCGGAGCCTGGAGCCTGCTTCGGAGTCTGTGTCTCCCTCTCTCTCTCTCTCTGCCCCTCCCCCGCTCATGCTCTGTCTCTCTGTCAAAAATAAACATTAAAAAAAAAAAAAGATATTACACCTCTCCAGAAACCAATTTGGGCTGACAGGATTATTTGTGGCAATCGCAGGCCAGCTTGAGTCAGCCAGACTCGAGACACCCTTTGAACACAGCAGAAGTCTGGCTGGCTGGTGGGCTGGGCCTAGGAAGACAACCTTTTTTACCCTGCTGTTAGAAGCATATTAAGTGTTTAAGTTCAATTCTCTGAACTGAGAGGCAGAGTATAATACAGTTGTGGCTGCCCCTGGTGGCCTAATCAAAAGGCAGTATTAAGCTCATCTCTTATTTTCTGTCTTCTGATGCTTTGCTGCCCGTGGAGAGGATGCCACTTTCAGGGCTAGTTAATTCCCAGAGGGAGTATACAGCTCGCCTACCAGTGCATCTCTTAGATACAAATCACCAATTCAGAGCCCACACCCACCACCTCCTCTCGGGCTCTCATGCTCTGGACCACTGTCCCCCTGCCCTGATCAGCCCAGCACCTGGGACCAGACATCCAGCCTCTATACCCCCGAGCCTGCTGAAATCCAAACTACCCGACCCTAAGCCTGTTTCCCCTGCCTGACCCATTCCTTCCCTGGGAACCACAATAAAGACTCTTTAGTGCACACAGTACCCACCCACCCACTCCTTGTACATCCTGACCAACGCTGGTGATTCCTCGCGTGACCCCTATGGCATGGCATAGCCCCTCTTCCCGGGACCTGAATATCAAAATTATCTTTTCTTTCTTTTTTGTTTTTTAAATTTTTTTTAATGTTTATTTTTGAGAGAGAGACAGAGCACAAGTTGGGGAGGGGCACAGAGAGAGAGACACACACACAGAATCTGAAGCAGGCTCCTGGCTCTGAGCTGTCAGCACAGAGCCCGATGCGGGGCTCAAACTCACAGACTGAGAGATCATGACCTGAGCCGAAGTCGGTTGCTTCACCAGCTGAGCCACCCAGGCGCCCCCCAAACTATCTTTTCAATAGCAATCATCTCCTGGTCTTCCGGCTTTACCATACCTCAAATCTTCTGTTCATATATTTTATTTTATTTTTTTAACGTTTATTTTTGAGAGCGAGAGCATGTGCATGCATGAGGGGGGGAAGAGCAAAGGGCGGGGGAGACAGAGGATCTGAAGCGGGCTCTGCGATGACAGCGGAGAGCCCGATGCAGGGCTCGAACTCACAAACCGTGAGTTCATGACCTGAGCTGAAGTTGGACGCGCAACCCGCTGAGCCACCCAGTAGCCCCAATACACTACATTTTAAAACGAAGGATTCTCCAAATAAACTGGTTAAAACAATTTGTGTTGTCTTTTTGGTGGGGTCCCTTCCCACGTCACTAGGAACTATGTGAAGATTAAGAGTTGGTGGTGGTTGGACAGTTGGTTTTCCCACAGCACAGTCACTTGTGTTTTTGCTTCTGCTGAGAAGCGGGATGAAGCCTCAGCCCCCAGCCTCATCTGGCATCACCCCCTGCCTTCTCCCCGGGCTGCAAACTGAGTCTCTATTTTCAAGGGGCGATCATCCTCCCCACCTCCAGGCTTGGCTCTGCTCTTCCCTCTGCCCAGAGCGCTGCCTTTCTTACCGAGGGTTCCTCGTCTGTGCCGCGGACCTGCACTGCCTCCTCTTGGCATTCGTCCCACTGGGTCGTAATCTCCATGGTGAGCTCCGGCAGGGCTGAGACCGGATGTGTCTTTTTCGCTATTTTATCCACAGCGCTTAGCACAATGCCTGGCACAGAGCGATCTTCCAACATGCGCTTGGGGGACGAATGAATGATTGAGTGTTATGAATGATGGAATCATGGATTGAGAAGGGAAAACTGCCCCCTCGGCATTAAATACAGTTCCTGGTAACGTGAGCCCTTTAGCCACTGCCTCCCTCTGTGGCAAGGTCGGTTCTATTTCTGCAGTTGCGTGAACAGGGTAGTAACTTGGAGTGAGTCGCCACGGCTGTGACTGCCCCAGGAGGGATCACAGCTCCACACCGAGGAGGGCCCTGGACAGCTCCCGCGTCCTTCTGGCCCACTGCACGTGCGTGCAGGCACAGCCCGGCAGGTTGGGAATGGCTGACCTTCCCCGTCAGCTGCTAGGAAGCAGCTCATTTTCTGGTAGTTGCACAAACACAAGGTATCTGGAAATTACACCAGTAGGTGCACAAAGCGGAATTTGGCACAGCCAAATGAACGTTGCTGACGTTCAAACTGCGTGAGATTAGTTACCGAAGCAGGGATCGTGCTCTTGCACTTGAGGTGTTGAGACACCCAGCCTTGCCCTGTGACGACATAACCTTCGCCGTGGATTGCAACAACAGTCTGCAGTGCAGGTGCGGAAACATGCTAAAAGTCCCCAGCCCCAAGCCTCCTCACGGCAGCGGGAGCCTTGACCAACGGAAACAGGCTGGTTCCCATTTGCCGCGGCAGCTCCCCGGGTGCGTGTGTTTGGAAGAAGCAGGGAATATAGCTCTCACCATCCCAGGCCCAGACGCGTACTACACACTGCATGCTGTCTACACCCGTATGCTGTCGCTTTCTTGCTCTCCCAGGAAAGTGAGGAGAGTGCCCCCTTCCTTCCTACCCTGAGTTCAACTTCAGGCTCCACACTCCTGGGACCTACTTGAAGCAGGAACTGGAGCCATATTTGAACAACAGCCTAAGGGGCATGACCAGGAATCTGGGGGCAGGCATACCTCCTTCCCTCCCCAGAAGATGTTCCAGAGGTTTGTGTAAAGAGAGCTTGGAAAAATCATGGAAAACGAGCACACCTTCAATAGGAGGCCTGCTAGGGAAGCCCCCTTGCCCTCTGCTGGCCTGCTCGTCATAGGCTCTGGCTTGTAGGATAGCTGCTCTGGCTTTGGCCACTTTGTCACATAAGCTAGTCTGGGCCTTGGTTCTGAATCAAGCTTTACACAGATTCTTGCAGGTGAACAGTGTCACCTCACGCTGGGGAAAGCTGTGTCGTTCCTTGTTGACCAAGATCTGTGTTGATTCTGAACCCATTTTCAAAGGACCCCACATATGGCCATTTGTGAGCTGTTTGCGGGTCTCTTTGAACCCAATGGAAGAGATCAGGACAGTAAGTGGGTGACTTTTAGATGATTGGTACAGGGTTGTATCTTAGATGTGGATAAGAATGTATAAAATTGTTATTTTATATAGCAATTCTAATTTTATATAAAATACATATCACCAAATGGTCTATGTACGCACACTTCGTACAACTAAATATACGACTTAAAAGCCATTAAGCTGAGGATTATTCAGCCTTAAAAAGGAAGGAAACTGTGACACGTGCTACATGGGGGAATTTTGAGGACATTATGCGAAGTGCAATAAACCAGCCACAAAAGGACAAATACTGTGATTCCACTTACACGAGGTCCCTGGTTGTCCAATTGACAGAGACAGGAAGTAGAATGGTGGTTCCCAGGGAGGGGGAGGGAGGACGGGGAGTTAGTGTTTAATGGTTTCAGTCTAGGAAGAGCAAAGAGTTGTAGAGATGGATGGTGAGTGCATCGTGAATGTATTTAATGCCACTGAATGGTACACGGTTGAAACATAATGGGTTAACTCTACGTTATGTGAATTTTATAACTAAAAATTCCAGGAGGGGTGCCTGGGTGGCTCAGTTGGTTGAGCAGCTGACTCTTGCTTTCAGCTGAGATCATGATCCTAGGGTCATGGGATCGAGCCCCGTGTTGGGCTCCGCAATGAGCATGGAGCCTGCTTAAGATTCTCTCTCTGCCCCTCTCCCCTGCTCTCACTCTCTCTCTAAAAAAAAAAAAAATTTTTTAATTTAAAAAAAGAAACACAAAAATGACAAGAAGACTAGCACATGGAAAATATATTTACATACAGCCATTTTAGTAATATGGTAACTTTTTTTTTTTTATAGAAAATTGAGTTTGACTATCACATTAAAAAAGTGAATACATTCTTATAAATTAAATGAAAGCAAAAAAAAAATCAAATACCTTTAGACGTGTATAGTAACTGGGAAAAAGCTAATTCTAAAAAAGCAAAACTTTAGCATTCTGGTTTATTTATAAGCTTAAGTCAACAGTTGACCGTAAATCAGCGGTGCATTGAAAACCACTTGAGGAACAGATGTGGGGGTTGACCACGTTGATGGCAGAGGTGGGGGGGGGGCAGTCGCGTGTGTGGGTGGAAGAGGCAGAGGCCAGGAGGAATCAGTCAGACGGGCACCACCCGTGCCATGGGCTGTGTCGTCACTGCCTGTTGAGATGAGGTTAGGAACCTGCCTCCCCGGCTTAGTTGGAGACACCACTGAAAAGCGGATCAAGTGAGACAAATGGAAAATGCTCGCTAAAGGAAGAGAACTGTTAACGGTGAAGGACTGTGTGGGGGCTCGGGCACAGCCTGAGACCCCACAGCCTCTGGGGCAGCTCAAAGGCTGGACCGTACCTGCTCCGCTGCCGATTTCCCGAAGGGTCCTCAGATGCCACCCAGCTCCAACTCCAGTCTACCGATGACACCATCATGGTCTAGGGGATGTGACTGGCCCAGGACCACAGCTGAGTGTCGGAGCCTGACGAGACCCAGGCTCCCCTGCATCCAGTGGTGACATTTTCCTTCGGAACCACACCTGGCCCGTTGATTTGTATATGCTGCTTTCTAGCCCCAGCTTGCCACACGTCTCATTTAGCTAATTTACGGCTCCGGACTGCAGACTGAATTATAGCTATTTGTTTCCCTTCCCTGGCTGCAGTGCAAGCTAACGAAAAGCAGGCTTCATTAATTCCAGTGCTTATCACCGAACAAGGTATTAACAAGCGTTTAGATGATGCTCCAGCCATTTAGTGTTTTTGAGAAGGTGAAAGGGCCTCTGGTCCATATGGTCTAGCTTCTCGTACATTTTCCTTTCAGACGCTGAGGCTGACAGACCTGCCAGGAGCAAACGGGGGTGGTAGTTGGTATTTAATTAATCTAACACGAGTCACAGCCCATTTCACGAAGTCAGGCGCCAGTCTTTGCTTCTACCAACAGTCACATTTAGGACATCAACTCACGCTCTCTCAGCCACTTGGCCTTGCGATGTTCTTGTAGGCAGTGGGAACCTACCACTTCTCCCTTTCCAGGCAGGTTTGTAAGCCTAAGCATGCTCCCCTCTACTCTTTAATACGCTGAGCCACAGGATACCAAGAACACAGAAATAAGGAAAGGATCTTAAACTTGCTGCTTTATGACTTTCTGAAAGCAGTGACATCACTGTGTGAATACTACAGTCAAGGCTGGCTAAGTTGCAGGTTCTCGTGGCTTGAGAAGCACCAGGCGGGGATCTCTGCCGGCAGAGACTTGAACTCTAGCTGGCTGGACTTGTCCTCCCAAGAAAATCATCCCACCAACCTGTGCCTCAGTGTCTTCAGTCTGAGATGATTTGACACCTCACCCACACTATCACCCACACGTGATACCAGCCGGAATGGCATGCGGTACAGGGATAGAGCACTCAGGGACGATCAGCTGTGTTAACACAGCCTCTCCTCAGGGCTCACACAGCACCTATAATGAAAAAGGAAACACGGTAGGGGCGCCTACGTGGCTCAGTTAAGCGTCTGACTCTTGATTTGAACTCAGGTCATGATATCGCGGTTGTGGGATCAAGCCTAGTGTTAAGCCCTGCGCTGAGTGTGGAGCCTGCTTGGGATTCTCTCTCTGCCCCTCCCCTGCTTGTGCTCTCTCTCTCAAAATAAGTAAATAAACATTAAAGAAAAAAAAAAGAAATATGGGAATATGCTGTGAAATTCATTTGACAGGGTTTCTCGAAGACTTGCTACGAACAAGGATGAAGTAAAATTTTAAAGGTGAGACAAACAAAAAAGTTCTACTCCTTGAATATGTTCAGAGTTAGAAATCCACCGGCAACAGGTCTACTTAAAGGGCATTTGGCTGAAAGGTGAAGTATGTGGGAAGTTGCCAGAAGTCTCCTTGGCTAAATTTCTCAGGGTATGATTGATCTAAAGGTAACAGATGTCAAGGAGCACCTTGAGAATATGCAGGAGATAAACACAGAAGAGGACCATTTAAAACTCAGTAAAGTGGTAACGGGGCGCCTGGGTGGCTCAGTCAGTTAAGCGACTGACTTTGGCTCAGGTCATGATCTTGCGGTTTGTGGGTTCGAGCCCCGCTTGGGGCTTTGTGGTGACAGTGGGGAGCCTGCTTGGCATTCTCTCTCCCTCTGTCTCTGCTCCACCCTCGTGCACTCTCTCTCTCTCAAAATAAATACACTTAAAAAACATTTCAAAAATTATAAAATTTAGTAATGTGATAACAAAGAATTTCAGAGGTGGCCAATGCAAGTCCTCTGCAGGTGCAGGTAGGAGCCACGAGGTACGGATGAGTAAGTTCCGGAACTCCTTGGACTAGGTATTGCACCAAGTGGAAAGCACCACTTCACCGAGATAATTTTTATTAAAAAAAAAAAAAAAAAAAAATTACAGAAAGAACAAAGAATTAAAAGAATTTTAATAAAATCAACAAGTTTACATTTGTACATCTTGTGTATTTGGGACCCGACCAGGGGTGAAGGATAAAGTTGCAAGGACAAAAGTTTCCGTAGGAGAGCAAGCGAAAAGCAAGGGCTACCCTCGTTGTGTGACGGGCATGGGTTTGATGGTGTGACCCCACGGCCTCCTGAGCTGCTCTGCACTCACCAAGGTCATGGGCAGGAGGCATCCTGCTCTGAGCTCAGGCCCAATGCTCCACACCCTACAGGACACGCCCATATGAACACCTGCGGGGCAACAGCAGAGAAACAGTTCATAAAATCTAACAGTATTGCCCCTCGAATATTAATGCCAACTGGGTTCGGCTCATGCTGTTTTAACTAGAATGGTTACACAGAACCTAATGAGGGGAGAAAAGGGCTGAGCAATGTTCTAATTGTTCCACTCAATGGCACAGTCACAAAATAGCAGGCCTTTAGAGAGAACTATGTATTTTAAAAATCTGATTTGCAAAAAAGGGCCTGTGGACGTCAGAGAAAGAGGAGAACGAGGTACGGTTCTGAACACAGGAGGCCACTCAGCTTTAATCCCCGTCATTCTAAAGGATGAGAAACGTTTCAAAAAAAACCGACCAGTGTTCGGAGAGAGCGGAGACTAGTGTCCCCAAGTTAGGAATGAGCAATCACAAGGTGCTCTCAAGATTTTACCCATGTCGTGTCCAGCGAAACAGCGCTTTCGGAAGCGTGACACGGTACGTGCTAGGGGCTTGTTCTTGGAGGAATAAACAGGAGCTCGTGAGTTGTAACCATAACGTGCACAGTAATATGACCATCCCGGAACAGTCATCCACAGGGTCAAGCTGTCAAACTCATGACCGGACTTGGGCTTCATCCCCACGTACGCAGTGTGTGGCTGAGTTGCAAGAGTTTCTTCATTTATTCTTTAGACGGAGACACCGGGAAGAACGCGGAGGCGCCTTTGCTTTCTTGGGCCACTCGGAATCACAGAAGGACGAAGAATACTGACCATTATGAGTACAGGAGAGCACTGTTCAGACAACGGACAAGGAGCGCTTCACCCCTGCTCTGTAAGGCCCGGGCCGACGGCGAGAGGCTCTGTTCTAGGGTCCTCTCCTGTGACACACGAGCTAATGCTTGTTTCCCTAATGCTACAGCGGGGGTACAAGTGTCTAGTGTTAGTTCTTAATAGAATCATTAATCCCAACGATGAAATTCAAAACAGGGCAGCGAAGGAGGGACGGCTTCGGCTCCTCCACGACATTAGGCGGAGACACAAAATGACTCAGTCTGTGGTGAACAAGAGGGACTCCTCCTGTGAGTTCAGGAAACCTCAGAGCAGGCGTGTAAAGTGCTGGGAGGTAAGGCAGCCTGACTGGACTTCCTCATCGGGGTGTGCAGAAGTACCCGGCAGGAAAGATGACAGACACCTCGGTCACGGGCGAAGGCAGCTGTCACCGCTGCCCGTCCTGCTGAGGGTGTGAGGTTAAAACCGGCCTCTCCTGAAATTCTGCTCGGCTTGTGCTCGTAACGCTTCCCTTTTAATTTCCCGAGTGTTCAGTAGGAGGTACATTTTAACAAGGAAAAAAAAAAATGTCCCTAACGGATATGACGGATGAATTTCTAAACAAGAGAAAAACTGCAGAGATGACAGAACTTCAAATAAAACTTTTTAGTCAAACATGTCAATTGCGGAGTTTCAAATTGGCAGGTGTTGTGACAGTACAGGGACCAAAACCTGGGCCCTCGCCTGCCACAGGTCTCTCCTCCACTGTCCTCTTACAGATGGGGCGAGCGGCTTCTCTCTTGGGGCTACACCGTTTTCCGACAGGTCCTCACTGGCGAGGCAGCCAGAAGCGTACAAATTCCCCCGAAAGGGGGTGCTCGGGTAAACAAGGCAGAATCCTTTAGGGGTTGAGAGTCACACGGGAAGTAGAAAGAACAAAAAGATTTCCCCAAGGTCAGCTAAGGGCAAAGGCGGAGCCCACGAGGTAATCCTGGAAACAGACAGCCCCCCTCCCCCCCAACCCCTGCTCGCAACCGTGCGGCTCCCCACCCTGCCGAGCGAGCTTTTCATCCCTGTGCCACCCTGGAGCACGTTCCCAGTGCAAATGCACATCTGGAGACTAGGGTACCGGAGTGGGGGAATCCAGGATGTCCACACTGCAGAGAGAAGGCTCATTTTTCTCTCAAAGTAGGCATTCGTTTTGGATTACAAAGTACCGGGACGGGCGAACCCTAACATGTCTCTATTTGTGGGATTTTCCATTTACATTCAATGTAGAGTGGTCAGCAGTGAAGAGCCCCTGTTTCACGTTGACCGACGTCTCCCCAGCACCCAGATGTCACCCCTTCGTCCTGGCTGGCACAAGTGCAGCGGCTTCTGCTCTCTGCACCCAGCAGGCTTGGTAAAGAGCTCAGGGTCCTTCTCACGCCCTCGGGTGGGCCTCCTCAAGTCCGTGCGCCAGGGCCGGGGGGGCTGGGGTTCGTGTGTCTGCCGGCAGCACAGTGGGTGTGGACAAGACCACCATTTGGATACCTAACAAACACGGGCTCACGAAAGGGATTTTGGCACATCTGGCAGAGCTTTTTGTCCGAAAGCCGAACTGAGCTTCCTTTCAACTTCATCTGCAAAAAAAAGACCGAGGACACTGTCAGCTAGAGTTATACCAGTTTTTCAGAGTGGACACGCGTTACCCCGTGGATGATTACTACTCATGAGGACTGCTTTAACGTCCATTTCTTTGAACAGAATATTAGAGGAGGGGCACCTGGGTGGCTCAGTCGGTTAAGCATCTAACTTCGGCTCGGATCACGATCTCACAGTTTGCGAGTTTGAGCCCCATATCGGGCTCGGTGCTGGCAGTGCTAAGCCTGCTTTAGATCCTCTGCCACCCGCCTCAAAAATCATAAACATTAAAAAAAAAAAAAAAAAAAAAAACCCACCAGAACATTAGAGGTGAAAATAAACAAAAACGTCCCTAGGAACCAGAGAGATAAAAAAATGCTACAAAACTGCTTTCTTATTTTATAAAAGTAACTGCTGCTCGCCAGCCACGGGCATTTCTAAACAGGCCCTCTCTCAAACGTTCTCTGAGCTCTGTGTTTGAGCCAACTCCTGTTGGAAAGTCATGTCATGTTAGAGCTGAATAAAGCTGTGTAAATCATCCAATTCCTTGGCCCTCTCATTTGCAAACAGGGAATGTAAGGCACAAATAAGGGACTCCATCAAAGCCATATGGTTCATTCATGGCACATTCCTGCCTGGTCCTAGAAAACATAATTTCATTTGTTTAAAGGCAGCGAACAAAACCGGGCTGTAACCCCCTCAGTTCTGCGAGGTAAAAAGCCTTTTTGCACCGTTCACTGGTGTCAACCCAGGCAACTCTGCCTACCGGCAGGACCAATTACCAATTCAGTGAATTCACCCTGTACTCATGAGTTTCATCAGTCACTCAACAAACACTTATTAAACACTTTTGAGATGCCAGGCTTGGCTCTAGGGATACTGAGATACACAGATGAAGTTCTGTGCCCTCAAAGAACCCAGAGTCTAATGGTGAAGGGAGACAATTATGAATGCATGCCGAACATGCGGTGGGCGAAGGAGGGGAGTTATCTGCTTGAAGGGATATGAAGGTTTCACAAAAGAAAAAATACCGAGGCTGGGTTTTGAGTAGGTGTTCACCAGGCATAAAAGGAAAGGTTAGGACCATCTCAGGGGGCACCACAGGTACGAAGCCTGTATGTGTGAAGCAACCTATCACATCTGGGAGATTCCACATGTCCTGGGAAGCAGCAATAGACGGAAAGGGCCAGACCAAAGGAGAGGAGATGGAACCCTCCAGGCCTCAACTCCTCTACTGGGGACTCACGAAGGCTTCCACAGGGGAGGAACACATCGAGTTCCTGCTCTGGAAAGATCCCCCTGCCAGCTGCATAGAGTGTGGGGTCTCACAAGAGAGAAGCCTCCAGAAAGGGATATACACTGGGGACTGTCGGGGACAGAACGTTTGTATCCCCCTCTCCCAGGCCCTTCCTATGCAGAAGTTCTAATTTTCAATGTGATGTACTGGGGGCCTCTGGGAGGTGACAGAGGTTGGGTGAGGTCATGAGGGTGGGGCTCCCAGGACGGGATTCGGGCCGTGACAGGAAGATGTGTCCTGCTGGTGGGAATGCAAACTCTTGCAGCCGCTCTGGAAAACGGTATGGAGCTTCCTCAAGAGTGCAAAAACAATTCCCACACGGTCAGCTATTCCACTTGTGGGCGTTTCTCTGAAGCCCAGCTCTCACCTTGTCGTACTTGTAGATCATGTTTTCGGACTTGGCCAGGCCGAGGGCCACCTGAGTGGTCCTCCGGGTGTGCACGCTGTCCCTGACGGCCCCGGTCAGGAACGGGCGCAGGAGCTGCACCGACCAGGTACCCGGCAGCAGCTGCAGGACGCGGGCGGCGTCGAACTCGGCCGCGTGGTGGTTCAGGAGGTCCGTGGCGGCCACGGCCAGCTCGGGCACGGAGGGGCCGGGCTGGAGGTACATGGCCAGCAGCGTGTGGAAGAGCCGCTGCCGGTACGGCGGGTCTCTGCCCTCGGAGCGCCACAGGCAGTAGTCCTCAGCCGCCGAGAAGTCCCGCAGCTCGTGCACCAGGATGCGCAGGGCCTCCTCGTGCTCCTCCAGCTTGCCGTGCAGGATGGCGCTCTCCATGGGGAGGCCGGCGCCCCGGACTCTATCTGTGCGGCAGCAGCCAGCGGTTAGAGCCAGCCCCGGCTTGCCCCCAACCCCCGGGTGCTCTCAGCCTAAGAAGGGGTAAAGCGGAGCCGGCCACCTAGACGGTTCACACGAGGCCTGCCTTTACCTCCGTGCTGCAGATCTGGCGTCCCCAAAGGGGAGGCCGGACCCTACTTATAGGCAGAGCCTAACGGCAGAATACGTTATTTTTCATAATGCTTAGCGGCTGAAGGAAACAAATGACCTGTCATCTCAGCGGGCCCTGGTCAAACGGGAGTATCACGGCTTCAGGCTTCTAATTAATCCAGCACTGTTCCCATTTTCCCAGTACGGGATCTTCGACCACAGTGGAAAGGCACTACGCTGACTTACGTTCCGACAAGAACCCCACCCTGCCAAAAACGTGTGGCGAGCCCCTGTCTTCCAACTGAAAATACAGTTCACAGAAAGGAGTATGGGTCCCTCTTGTTAACCATCCATATCGACATTACTCTAAAGCTGTTGTGTCTCCTGCAATTTAAGGTGCCAGGCTATGAGCAACACGACACCACCACAGAAAGTTCTGACCGAGGCCCTGCCCGCAGCGGGCTGTGTCTCACTGGTAGAGGCCCCTTGTTTTCCGCTCCCTCGGCAACCGAGGAAGGTAACGTCAGATCTCTTCCTGCTGCAGACGGATGTTCGAGGGACAGCTCCTATTTCAGAGGCCAACATTAATACTGGAATTCTGGGCATTCGGACTTAGGAGCGTGGCCACACTCCGGCCTGAGGCACACGGCAGACACCCGCAGCAAACGGCTGGTTCCACAACATGTGTCACCTACAGCACTAAACACAGAAGCTGCAACGTGCATCCTTGTCATCCTCAAGGAAAGGTCACCAAATAATTGCTGAGTGGCAACCACATGTAGGGCACGGGAGAGGCGCAGATTGGTTGAGAAAAGCCCATGGCAGTGACTGCACCTTCCACATCTATCATCCCGTTTGTATTTGGTTCTCGGCCACCCCGGGCGGGCAGGCTGCACAAGAAATGCTACTACAACGTGCCCAGGGTGACGCCGCCGAAGTCACCTAACGAGGGTAAAGAGTGAGTCTCTCAGCTTCCAGTGTTCTTCCACAGTGCCCTGGCGGACACCCCTTTTCCTGCAAGCTCCCCAGTCTTATCTGCAAGCCCCGGCTTATCTCTGTGACTGCTCAAACAGCGCCTTCTCCGTGCTCCCTCCCCTCCACCCCACGCAGAGCTGCTATCGGCCACTATGTGCGTGCTCATTAAACTGAAGGCCAGAACCGAGTGACATCCACCTTTATATCCTCGGTGCAGCGTCTGATACTCTACACACGCTCACAAATGTTAGCTGACCGAGAACCTGATCAACAAACCCATGACCAGCGTGAGATTTGCACGAAGAGACTTGTAAAGCATGAAGCATGACGGAAGTCAGGGGTGACAGTAAAACTGTTTAACAACCATACAGCGTGGGCCCCGCCCAAAAAGCACGGACAGCGGCCATGAGGGACCAGGGTGGCTGGCGAGCATCACGGCTGAAGGTCAGCCCTGGTGCAAACACAGGCCACAACGAGTTTCTGTGGTTCATGTGAGGTGGCAACCACCCCAGTCCACGCTCTGGACCTACTGTCCATGAGCTGTGTGACCGGAGGCGTGTAAGCTTTGACACCCCTGTAAAAACAACAGTAAAAATAATTTTTAAAAATAGGACTTATTTCAGAGGGTCGTTGTGGAGAGCGTCCTAACGCACGCTAAGCATTCTGACCTGGGCCTGGTGTATACAGTCAGTCCTCATTATTCAGATTCTGTATTCATGAATTTGCCTACTCACCAAAATTTATCTGTAACCCCAAAGTCGGCAGTTGTGGTGCTTCTACACTCATTTGCGGACATGCACAGGGCGGCACAAAATTCGAGCCACCTGACACGCATATTCCCAGCCGAGGGCCCATAAGGTGATGCTCTGCCTTATTGTTGAGGCCCTCATTCAGTAAACGGTCCTCTCCATGGTGTGTGCAGTGCCACGATTTTTGCATTTTTGTGCTTTTTGCTGGTAATTTTGCCCTTTAGAATGGGTCCCAAGCACAGTGCCGAAGTGGGGCCTACCGTTTCCAAGCACAGGAAGGCTGTGACGTGCCTTCCAGAGAAAATGTGTGTATTCAATGAGCTTCGTTCAAGCCTGAGCTAGAGTTCTGTTGGCCTTGAGTTCAATGTTAATGAATCAACAATACCTATTAAATGAGGTGTCTTTAAACAGAAGCACTCATAAAACAAGGTTATGTACTGATCAGTTGACAAAAATGTGAGCAGAGGTTTGCAGGAAGCTGACCCTGATTTCTTGGATAGCACTGTTCAGGATTCAGTAATTTAATGTCTGTGGAGACTTTATAGAACATAACTACAGCGAATAATGAGAACCAACTGTAGTTATGGTCAAAAAACACTGCACATTTAAGGAGAAATACATTACTAATGCCAGTAAGGACCAATCTAAAAACTCTACTATGTCAAGTACATCAAGAATCTAGTTCATTCTACCAGGTGCAAGCACTATGCTGCTTTGTGGCACTTTACGCAACACAAAAACCGTGGGCTCTGCACCCCAAGGAAATGAAAACCAGGCTCCCATCCAAGACACCTGTGGCTCAGAGCTCACGGTTTGGAGCCTCGAGAAATCTGAGTGGGCTGCTGGGGGCGGTGCTAGCTGGCACAGCCTCGCCCAAACGCTGGTGCCATCAGAAGGAACTGAGAATCAAGTGGGCCGAAGAGGAATAAGGCAGTCTAGCGAAGGTAGGCTCGACAGATAAGCGGCCTTCCAACCCCCGCCCCTCCCCGCCACCGGCAGCTTTGTGTCCCTGGCTAAAGGGCCAACGTCCCTTTCTAGAAGGTGGAGGCCTGAGAGGCTTCGCCCCACCCTCCAAGACGGCTGACTTTGTGCCAGAAGAGGCCCAAGGAATCGCCCCATCAAAACGAGGAGCTATGGCAGAGCCTTCATCCGCGCCTGCCAAGGTGAGCAGGTCAAGGAGAGGCTGGCGGGATGCTGCTCACCTATCAGGAAGTGGACTCGGTACAAGTCAGACTTCTGGAGCAGGTGTCGCAGCTTCGCCTGAGTCTCCGTCGCTTCCGCACCCTTGCTGTTGGCGCCGGGCCTCTGCTGCAGCACCTCGTCCAGGTAGAGGAGCGCCAGGTGTGTGTGGTACTCTTCCTTCTGCGGGAGATGACGGCGTTGGCAGGCGGGAAGCCGGAGCGCTCCCAGCCAGCGGGCGCTCCCGACACCAGGCCTGTGCCCAGGCGAGCCGGGGCAGGGGCTCGAGGGCACTGAACGGGACATATTTGTTGGATCGGAAACATCTCAGAAACCGCCAATACGGGGAAGGCAGACTTAAACTCTGCGAGCAAAATATAAAAGGGTCACTTCTCATCTGAGAAGGGCCACGGGATTTAGGCATTTCCCAAAAAGGTACGGCTCCTCTCATTTGCCTTGAGGATAGAAACAAGGAAGGAAAGGAGACAAAAAATAGGAACTGGATGGATACAAGATGGAGGGCAAAGAAAAGGCGACACGCCTCTCCTTCATTAGCCTCCGGGCCTCTAGACCATCCACGAGCACGGACTGAGCATCCGGGGAGCAGGGCATTTAAACTATTACGTTAGAACACCGAAAACATCTACATTTAAGATATTACATTAGAACCATCTGCCAACACGCTTTCCGATCAAATTCTCTCTCTTAAGTTACTACTAGGACATGGCAGCCCTGCTCGTGGTAGTCCAAGTTCAAAGGCACTCACCTGCAGTCTCCTGTCTATGACCAGATGTTCCAGATACTTAACAAGGGCTTTAGGGTATTTCTTAAGGCAAGTGATAATGCTGTCGGGATTAAAACTGTTCTGCTGTTCATCCAAAGGTCTCCTGGTGAAAACTTGAACTCCAACCTGAAAGGAGAATAGTAATTTAGCTATTTCCTTCTCCGGATGCCATCTTATGTTTATTCTAATCGATGGACATTTATGTCTGGGGAAAACTGTTGTCAAAAACACGGAGATACAGCAAAACAGTATGGGGTGGGGCACTGGCAAAGACCAAAGAGCACAGCACAAAGACGGGAAACCTCATACACCTCATCGGAATTTCTCCTAAAAGGGTCAGAAATTAGGGGTGCCTGGGTGGCTCCGTCGGTTGAACGTCCGACTTCAGCTCAGGTCATGATCTCACAGTTCGTGAGTTTGAGCCCCGCATTGGGCTCTGTGCTGACAGCTCAGAGCCTTGGAGCTGCTTCAGATCCTGTGTCTCCCTCTCTCTGCCCTACCTTACTTGCACTCTGTCTCCCTCTCTCAAAAAAATAGATAAACATAAAAAAAAAATTTAAAGGTGAGAAATTAAAGAATGAAACATTAATTAACTGGAGAGGCACCAACTCTGTAATATTAAGGCGATCTGCAGACAAGGATGGTCACTTGCTGGCCAGTAAGTGAAAGAACAAATACAGTACTGAATGTTCAGTAAACTCAGTTCTCTGCACACAGGGATCCACTATGTGGATCATCTATGTAGATCCAAGGCCCGTCCCTGAGCAAGTTTCCAGACGGCCTTTCTGTGCCTGTTGAATGGAGCTCCCTGTGGCAATTCCATCTTCAACAGAAATGCTAATGGGTCAGGCAGGCAAGTAAAGGCATGCTGTACTTCCCCTGGGCATTCTATCACACACATGTGCGCACACACACACGAGAAATACAGCACCGCTCTTCTGAGCGTGAAGTCTGAGTTCTATAAGCCTGGATTTGTGTCTGTGCTGTACCAACTATTCGACCTTGGGAAGTTTCATTTTTTTTTTTTTTAAATTTTTTTTAACGTTTATTTATTTTTTTGAGACAGAGAGAGATAGAGCATGAACAGGGAAGGAGCAGAGAGAGAGGGAGACACAGAATCCGAAACAGGCTCCAGACTCTGAGCTGTCAGCACAGAGCCTGACGCGGGGCTCGAACTCACAGACCGTGAGATCATGACCTGAGCCGAAGTCGGACACTCAACCGACCAAGCCACCCAGGCGCCCCTACCTTGGGAAGTTTCTAGAGCTGAGCTTTGCTCTCCTCGTAATTCCCCCTTGTGGCGTTGTTGAAAGAAATGATACAGGTCGAGTGGCTGGCTCATCACCAGGCACACAGAATCCTGGGAATGACATGCTGATACCATCTATTAGCACTGGGAGGAGCCCAAAGCTTTCAACCGTTTTGGATCCATGTTGCAGGTGTGCCTGAGTGTGTCAGGGTATGTTGTAGGTGTGTGTGCACAGAGGCCAAGTAAAGAGGGAGTTAAAAGCACATGAAGCCCATGGGCTCAGACCTCCCAGTTCAGAGACTACCATGGAGAACATACCCCAGCTCGGATTTTTCAAAGGCAGATGTGACATGCAGAAAACTCTACGTTTAAGATGAAGGTCCCAAGTCAGGAAGCTAAGTTTCTCTCCTCCAAGGGGAACCAAGGAAATGTGTGTTTTTAACGGTGACGGCTGAGATGCTATCTCTTTTCCAGTCCTCCAGTGGCTTCACAGAGGAGTCCTGAGCTTATGCGCTACTCCCCCCACACCCTGCAGCCAGCAGGAGTTTCCTCGGGTGCTTCCTCACTGCTGCCCTTCCTCAGCCTCCAAGATGGCAAGTCCTGCGCAGGGCTCCCTCCTACCTCCAGAACCACGACTGCCACGCCAGGGGGTGCAGCACAGAGACAGGACATGGGTCTGCCTGGTGTGGCCCAGGCGGGGTACCATGCCCTGCAAGGCGACCATCTGATCCTGCGCCAGCCCACAGAAATCAGAAGGGTCACACTTGGTCAGGCATGGGAGTTCACACACACGTTTTTCAGAAGATGCGAAGGAACCCCGGCCACGCTTTCTGCTTTTCTACAGAAGGGGCCTGCCCCACACTGATGTGTGGAACAGTGTATCTCAGAAGTGCTGAAATGCAGAACTTCCTAAGACTGGGCATTCCAAAGGCTCAAGATGAGCCATTAGAAGGGGAGGAACAACATGGACGGTTGTTGTTAAAATCAATCATTTAAAATCACTCCCCCCACCCCCACCCCCCCCAATGCATTTATGAAGCACAAACCTCCTCACTTTTCTGCAGGACCCAATCAGCGTACTTCCACACGAGTTCCTGGTCTAAGCTATAGGTAAGGAAATCAACGACATATTCGTATAGGTCTGAGCGAGTGGAGTCGTGAATGTCCCCGTTCACAATGTTCACCCATAACTGGAAAGGAGTAAAGAACAAAAAGAAACGGAAGGTCACATACCTTTCAGAATTACCTATGGAAGGGCACACGTTTACTTATTTGGCCTTTTGATCCTTTAAAGTAGTAGGACAAATTTTAAACTTTGAAGGCCTAAACGAATTTTAAGCTTTTCAGAGGAATAAAGCAATATAGAAAACGGTGTCCAGGACATCAAGAAAATAAAGCACCAAATTCTTTTTCTTTCCTTTCTAATGAGATCATAGTAATACGAATAGTAAACACAATAGGTGGAAAGACGTAGATGTATTAAAAATGTTTCTTCATGAGATAAAACGATCACTGACAGCATCTTGATGCAGACGAAACCTACCTGCCTCCATCGGCGGGGCTGTTTCCACCTTCCCCACCACAGGGATCCTGGACTTTGACGTCCTTTGTGGACCAGGAGGGTCAGACACTGTGCTTTCAAAAATACTGGTGATTCTGTCCCCTAGTGCTCTGTCTTGTGCACAGGGGCTCATGACAGCTGCTAATAATAAAAGTCCCTTGCTATTTCATCTAGAAACTTCCCCGCTGTGTAAACCAAAGCTTACTTTCGGAAACCCGGGATGAGGCTGCATCACAAGGGAGTGGAAGAGATGACGGAGGCCCCTCAGCCTGTACCGTATCGCCTGTACCTCACCCACCTGCCGAGTGCGCCATACTTCAGGACCACACCACCCGCAAGAGGCCCAAGAAGCAGGGCTGCTGGTGTAGACTGTACTTCTGATATTAGCATATGAACCTTTCTTATGGTCCCAGTTTCTTCCACACTGTATTCCTCAAACCAAATAACCTAATCACACATACACGGAAACATGTCATTTTCTTCACAGTAGAGTTCTGCCATATACAAAGATTTATTTCGTATCACTTGGATTTTGCAAACCCCACTCTATAGCCCCGCTGTTATTATTAGACTGCCATCAAGCTATAATTCTTATAGCCATGTGTTTTACAATATAAAAATGTTATTCTTGACGCCCAAATCTACCTTGGCCATTGGGTGTGTTGACAGAAACCTTTTTTTTTTTTTTTTTTTAACCTCATCTGCCATCAGGTTAATGACAGTGATTGCATGTGTAGCTTTGCCAAAGTCATAGGGCTGACGTTAGCCTGGGGACTACTGCCAATGTTCTCGGCCACTCTCAAAACAACAGAAAAAGAACGATACCAGTGCATACCAAGTGACAGAAGGGGAGAAGGTCTCCTGACAGTGTGAGATGACGTCTGTCACAAGGCGTGAGAGGCGAGACGAGACAGAGGAGACTAGGGATTGATGCCTTTTTATCTCAGGTGCAGTATCCCTGCCAGGGCCACCTGGAATCGTGGTTCAAATCCCTGTTCTACCACGGAGCAAGGCTGTGACCCTGGGCCAGTGACTGGCCTTGATCAGCTTTAGTTCTGTCACAGGTGACATGGGGATAATGATTTACTCTCCCCACTGGCAACGGTTAGTGTCATTAACGGCGGAGGTTATAAATAAGCTGATATTCGCAGGCTTAGTTTTCGAATAAGGCAGTGGTGCCCCACGCCTTGTGGCTCAGTAAGAAGTTGTATTTTTAGTTCTTAAATTTTCAAAACTCAGTCTTGAAAATATCCTTGAAAGAGACGTAAAGACAAGGAAAAGAAAGCCCTTGGCTGACATTTGTCAAGGAGGTCACTTTCTAAAACAGTTGTTGTTCTTATTCTGTAAAAAGGGGTGTAGACTGGGCAAAATAGCCTCCGCCAACTTGGGAATCTCCTCCCCAGGTAACACGGAGCTAAATGACAGAGGCTTTTAAGTAATGCTGGAACGCTTTTGCACTAACCTGCACTGCCGCAGCATCTTGGTGATTATAATGATAGAGCAGTCCAAGTGCAAAATACCTGAAAGGAGACACCGCGTTAAGTGCACCCTCTTCCGCCAGCAGCTGCGGGTGGCGCCCACCCAGCGACAGCCTCCCCGCGCCCCCCGCCCCCCGCCCCTCGCCCCGGTCCCTCGTATTCGTATTGAGTTCAACAACAAATTTCCAAGGACAAAAAGATCCTCATTTCTGTTTATTTACTTCGGGTGTGCAAACGTATGCCCCCTCAACTTCCAAAAAAGGATCGTATTCAAGTCTAGCATAGGCTGAAAAATAAAACAATAAATATGCTATGGAAAATCGTGTTTGGAATGGCTTCACAATTTCCTCAAATGTTAATACGATTCTGTATCTTTTCAGATAATCACCATCAACCATCACAAGGTATTAAAAGAGTGGTCGGAAAGTGTGCCGTCTGAGGTATTACGGAAAGAAGGGGTAAGGAGTTTGAATACGAACGACAGCAATACGGGCCAAGAGCACCCAGCCACCGTGGAGGACAGCAGGGAGGGGCGGTGAGCCCTGGGAGAGGGCACCCAGGGTTCTAGGCCCTGCGCTTCAATTCAGGTTTCATGACTTAGGGCCTCCATGGCCTCCTGTCTCCACCACCCATTTTCTCCCTCGCGAGTGGAAAAGACTAGCGATGGCACTGACACTGCCCGGGTGGTGAACTGTTCCAGCCTCCCGAGTTCCACTGGGGTGTCCTGCTCCCGGTCATCCCCCTCCCCAGCTGGGGACTGGGAGAAGCGAACACAGGGGGATGTTGGATTTCTTCCCTCCGAGAGCAAACTCGTAAGAAAACGAACTATTTGCTGGTGCCCTCCTCTTTTCCTTAGCCTCTCAGGCAGTTACCCTGTCTGCTCCCTACCATTCCAAGTCACCACCATGAGGCATCAGTGTTATTTTCTGGTTCTGAAACAAAATAACGCCCTCCCATAGCGTGTTTGGGAAACTGAGGGAAAGTGCCAGGAGGAGCGAACACCCACGCTGAGGCCGATCACAAGCCCCGAGTTGTCTCTGGCATTTGAACGGGATCCAGCACTATAACCCCTGCGGTTTCCGTGGGATTTCGTCAGTACTTCTGCTACTTCGAATACACAACAGAAACCACAGATAAAGCATCTTACTGCTTGCAGGACTCTAGGGATCATCCAACACTTTTGAAGAAAGCCCTCCCGCACCTGCCCAGAATGAAGACGACACGGGCCCTTCTTCCCACGTCAGTCACTACAATTAACCGCCCTTGTGCGTACGGCAAGGGGCGGCTGCCTACCATCTCGTGCTCATAATAAAAGCAGAGTTTTAAGCCATAAACTTTTACCAACAAGACCAAGTCCCCCTTTTTATTTATGCGGGTGTCTATCTATCTGTGCAATCCGGTCATCAATGACTCAAGTGTGCTGCTGATTTTACCAACACACACGTGGCGTCCTGCGTGGGTGAGTTCTATGTGGAACGCTATGGATATGAAGGCTAAGAATCACTTCCTTTTCTAACTGGGCCTCTGACTGGCCGGGGTCAGCATCATTAAAGAACTGGTATGAGACCTAATGCCTTCCAAGACCCTTCCAGTTGGTCTGCAGACTGTGCCGGGGGGATCTACCCTGAGGGGCACTGGGCTGTCACCACGGTGTCACAGCGGTCCCGTGATGAGTCTCCGCTTCCCAACAGCCTCCCTGTGGTGGCGGAAAGGCCAGCGTGCGGCCCCCTGGCCGCGTGTGGGGAGGGAACACTCACTTCTTGTGCTTCTCGAGCCAGGCAGCGCTGTCTGTCAGAAGACAGGAGTTCTCGGTGACCAGGAGGTCCAGCAGACTGTCGTGGTCGGCCTCCGCGTACAGCTTGAGCAAGGCCGTGTCGATGTCCTCTTTGTAGCCATTTGCGACCTCTGTGCTGCGGACTTCGTTCAGGTAGCTCATGAGGAAGCGCTTACACTTGGCCATCTTCTCCTGGTCCCCCTGGGTCAGCTGGTTCAGGTCTGCATACTCGTGGAGAGGAGGGTGGGACCGTGTGAATGAGGAAGAGGTGGGCAACAGGAAGGGGTAGAGAGAGATCAGCTCCCGGACGTCAAGCTGGCCGCTTCTGCAATTACAGTGTCAAACTAAATGAAGCAAAAAGAGAGAGAGAGTACACATAGGCACACAAAACAACACGGGGGGGGGGGGGGCGTGCACGCCCGCACACGTTAACGGGGAGCTGGATGTGTGGGGGAGCACGTCAGAGCGAGCGTCCGGATGTGCGAGCCCAGCAGAGCACTGCCAAGGGGAGTGCCACCACGCGATTCCGACAGCAGAGAGGGGACCACGGCGAGAGACACACACGCCCCCCTCCAGTGCCGGCATGCAACATCAAGACACCCAAGGCGGTCCCAACACCAAGGGAGCGCCGGACTCCCTGGAAACCGAGGCCAAGAAAGGAACGTGAAGGGAACATGTCACTGTCCGGTCAAAGGCGAGGTACAGTCCGACGTTTCTCCTGGCACAAACTATAACCAGGTGTGCTGCACCATCCACAAAGAAGGGACTTCGCAAGAACATGACTTACAACATCCCCTTCAGAGATCTTCTAACAGGAGCCGCGAGAGCATTTGTGAGGCCGCATCCGTGGTGACTCTCGACGGCCTCTCAGAGCATAAGATGAGGCTGTGGCTGAAATGGCCAGTGTGGTGTCCCACCCTCGGAAGGCCAGGGAGCCCATCTGGTGACATCCCACCTCAGCTTCACCACTGACCCTGTCCCCACCGCGCCTGCTCATCTTGTCCACAACAAGACAGCGGTGGCATTACCGAGCTGCGGGGCTCAACCTTGGCCCAGAAGCAGCCCTACCTGTGGGGCCCCTCTTGCAGAAACAGATGCAGGGCCGCCAGACATGAATGGGAACCTCAGGTAGGGCCCAGGGTCTACACTTTCTGCGATGTTCCCTGCGTCCGCCTTCCTTCAAGCTGAGTCTCCTCCTCCCCAACTTCCGGCCTCTGGCCCTCCTTTCTTCCACTCCTGCCCTCTCCCCACTTCCTGCGGTTCTGGGCCTCCCCAGGATGAACGTCAGACCTCTGAGCTCGGCATTCAGGGCCCTTCCTAGCTGCTCCCGATGACCTTACAGCTTTGGCTTCCACTGTCCCTCTCATGTTCCGAGGCTTCAACACCACCTCATCACCTCTCCAGTTTACACACTTCATGCCTCTCAGCCTTTCCTGTGTGTTCCCTCTGCCTAAAGCAACGGTCCTCCAGGGAAGCAGTTTTGCTCCCTGGGGAAGTTAGCAATGTCTGGAGATACTTTTGGTCACCACTGGAGGGTGCTATTGGCACGCAGTGGGTAGAGGCCAGGGCTCCTCCAATGCACGAGAGCGCGCCCGTAACAAATTATCCAGCTCAAAAGGTCATGACTGCATGACTCCATTTGGGAAGCTTCTCACCATTTGAGATCCGGCCAAATCCCGATCCAAGCCCGTGCTCTCCACTGTCCCCCAGAGCACCTCCACCCACACCATGGAGCCGCACCTGCACTGCCCAATGGGCACACAGCCAGTTTCCAGACTTGTATGGGCAGGCCGCAAAAGCCGGGTGCAGTCTTACCCTGCCGCTCTGGCTCTGGGGCTTGAGCCAAGTGCTGGCCTGACTGGACACAAGGACAGGCTGTGTAACATCTAGAGAAACAGACACAGAGCGTACGGACCCCCAGTGTGCCGACCATGATTGGCTGGCAGTTGGGGCTTCTAGCACTGAACTGAGAAGGAAGTCTGAGGACATGTCCCACACCAATGAGAAAAAAAAATTCACGTTATTAGCAACATCTGTCATGGACACAGGAAGGGAAAGTGGAGTCACGTCTGTCTTGGAAGTGTCTTCCTCAAGCGTCAATTCCTTCGGCCACACTTTTGTCTTTTCTAAGTTTATTAATTTTTGAGAGAGAGAGAGAGAGCGAGCAGGGGCAGGCGGAGGGGCAGAGAGAGGGGGAGACAGAATCTGAAGCATATGCAGGCTCTGAGCTGTGAGCACAGAGCCCGACGTGGGGCTTGAGCCTACGAACCGAACTGTGAGATCATGACCTGAGCCGAAGTCGGACACTTAACTGACTGAGCCACCAGGCACCCCTCGGCCACACTTTTGACAAAAACTGAGCAGCAGTCAATGTAAACCAGTAAGAGGCTGAAGCATGAAAGACAGGAACCTTCTATTAATGACTGACAGGCTCTACACGAGTCTATTACAAAATCCACGAACTCTTCTATGAATATATTGTGACCATTCGCCCACTTTTGCAAATTAACCCAAGAAGAAAGATGTACCCGTGACCCAAATGAGGTTTTCGACACTGCAGGGACAAAGCAGGCAGGACGGAAAAGCGCCCAGGTCCAAAGGGACAAAGAATCTAAGCCCCGAAATGACTGATCCTGCCAGGAACCGATGGTAACAGCACACAGAATTTACGAAGTGTAAGCTACATTGGGCATCGTGATTTGCTGAGTGGTTCCTTCTTTACTCAGATACCTGCTCCTACAACCAAGCATGTGCCAGAGGAGGAGGTCGGAGCTGTGGCGGGTCTGATGCCTGACAAAACAGCGGTGCCCTGCTCTGGTTGTTATTTGGATGTGAAGGATCTCTTCTGGTGCTTAGCACACATTTTATCTTTTAGATGATTCCAGACTACACAGAATCTATTCTAGTTAGACATTTTGAAACGTATGTCCCAAGTTGTTCTTATGAACATTCTCCTTGTGAAGTCTTTGGAAGGAGTTTTCATGAGTCTTCCCAGAAGCACCCGCTCTTTTCCTAAGCTCCCTGATTTCCTGTGCAATCTCCAAAGGAAAGGAAAAGTGGGCAACAGTATTTTCCTACGAATTCTTCACGTTATTAAATTCACTCTTCAGGATTCCCTTCTCCTCTCTTCGTGGGATTGTTAGGGGCACGCCCTCGTCAGCCTCTGCCCTCCTCAGGACACAGGGCAAGTAAACTGAGGCTAAGGGGTGGGGGCGAGGAACGAGTGTTGGTGATGGCTGCTACTGTCAAGAAGCCTCACCACTTCCCTGTGAAGGACAAGCTAAGCGCGGCGACATCTCCCATCACGGCCACACAGTCTAGGTGAATGTTTTGACCACAGAGGGACACACAGGAGGGCTTGCTACCAACACCTCAAATTACCTGAAGAGCTCTTTAGCTTCCAGAAACTGAAGTTGTGCGAACTGTATGAACCCCGCCTGCTGCAGAATCCTTCTGTACATTACCTGCAAGGAAAGACAGGTTTAATCTCTTAGACGTACCTTGAAACCAACGCGGTGGGGAGAAACTACCTTTCTAATCATAACCCAAGCTAGATGAGCTAGATGCTCATTATTACACAGAAACCGGAAGTTATAAGGTAAAGAGAAAACATGGCATATATTAAATTGTTTTCAACATAGATGAAAATATTTGTGTGTGTGTGTGTGTGTGTGTGTGTGTGTGTGTGTGTGTGTGTGAGAGAGAGAGAGAATCACCCCTTTGTTCCTGAAGTAAAATTGTTCTCTATTTGACCATTCTTCCTTCACCTTCCCCATGGATCTTTTCTGTAAATCCCATTTCCTTCCCAAATGTGTTCTTTTATCTTCTGTTCTCCTCCTCCTTAGCTCACGGGGCTGCCGTGATCGCTTCTCCTTCTGGTTGCTCAGGAGGGTAATCAAGAGCTCCAGTGTCTCTGGCAGTCTGGGAGCGGCTCACCCGGCTTCCATTGTTCTAGAGCTGACACTTCACTTCTGAGTATCCCCAGGGCACAGGGCCAATGCCAATCAATAAATGGATAAATGAACCAGTTTTCCTACTAAGCTGCGGAAACACCGCACATTCCCTTTCCTGGAGCTGTAGGACCCCACAGTCACACACTACAGCCTGACAATTCCAGCCATCAAGGTGCCGGGTGATTTTTTATAATCCAGTACTACCCAGATTTCCTTGACCACTGAACTCCTTTGTTCTTGGAACATCTGGCAACAGCAAAGCACGCTAAAGGGAGCTGGCCTGTGTGTTTTAGTTCCACCCCTTCCACGTCTCTGTCCAACTTGGTCAGGGTTGGGGTTTGAAGCATCCTCTGTTTCAAGTACACTTTGGACATACCTCTCTGCTCTTTTCTTACTGGTGCCATCCCACAGCCAGGCCGTCACCTCCTCATGAACAAAGACTCCAATTGTGTCTCAGACCCTGTGAGTTCAATGCCTCCCCCTTCCTACCACGGTGCTGTTACAGAAGCCACGAATTCCTTGGAGGCACGGCATATACATGATTCATTTTTGCAGCCCCATGCCCCAACACCTGCCATTCAGGAAGTGCTTCTGGATCTGAAGGGCTCTGTCCACCATACTCGTGAACCCTGAGGGAGGGACGCTTTGTTCAGAGATGTTAAGATCTCAGCCCAAAGTTAGTGAAGTCGTAAGCGGCTGAGCCGGGATTTTAAAAGAGCAGATCTTTCTGATGCTAGAGCCCAATTCTTTCCACTCACGGAGTCGCCCAGGTACATGGCAGGCAGTTAGTGCTGTTACCCCCTGAAGAAGTGAGGAGCTGCAGATGGTCAGCACCTGGACGCTGTCACTCCTGTGCCCTCACAGCAGCTTTTCAAGGGGCTTTTGCTATAGTTTCGAAGAGTTTTCAAAAGTGTAACATTTCCTCCCTCTCCCCACAGAAGTTCCTTTAGAGAAGTCAGAAGAGGTAGGCTGCTTTTTCATCTTCTTACCACCTGCCTTTGTTTTTCTTCCCTGACACCAGCCATGTGTGGCCTAAAAACTGGCCTATTCATGCCCCCCCCCCCCAACAATAAGCGGTGGACAGGAGTGGTCAAGGTCCTGTTGCATAGGAATGCCAGCTCCTCTGGAAGCAGAGGTAATAAAGACCATCCACTTAGCAGAAAGGATAAAAAGGACCCATCAACTGCAGCAGAAGAAATCTCGATCACACCCTGGCCTGTTGATGAGAAATCAGCCAAAAGACAATGGACTCCTTGTAGTTGCAGGACTCAAAGGCCAGCGATCTACTCTTTCCCTTCCTAGAGGGAGATGAAAACCACTTTTGTGAACACTCCCAATCTCCAAGAATCTGGGGTTATTCTCTGTAGTCTAGTCCGCAAATGCCATAGGTGGACTAAAGAACAGGCATGCAAAGAGGTCCCATCATCCCAAACACAAGCACATAGATGTGGAGCTGTGGATGGAGCACAGGACAGAAGCGCGAGGAAGCACAGCCAGTTCCGGGTGCTCTGAAAGCGACTGTCTCCTTTCCAGACTGCCTGCTGTGACTGACAGGTCCCTGGCACTCTGCTCAGGTGATGCTGAACTACAGACCTAGGGCTTGGCTGGCCACCAGGGGACAGACCAGGAGGATGAAAGTCTGTTTATCTCCCCAACATCACAGCTAACTCAACAGTGGGATTTTCAGCTGTTTAACTTACTAATTTGTCCCCTGGAGTAAGGCAGCTGCCAGAAGTCCCAGGCCAAGAAAGTACATTAGCGAAACATATGTCTAAGCAGTGCCATTCAACACGGGCTCTGTGCAGAAAAGAAGCTCTCCTCCCACCCCCCCACCCCCGCCCCGCCACAACCAGCCAGGTGTGGGAGGTCACATGTACTCTGAAACTGAGGTCAAAACCTATGTTTTGACTATGACATTTCTGAATTGAGATTTCTAACTTTCGTGCTTTGGGTAACTAGAAATTTTGTGAAACAGAAGATTCTATTCAATTCAGAAAGAGGCTTGTTCAAGGGCAGAAAAGCCCACTTCTAGGGTCAGGCTTGGCTCCCCCTCCCACCTCAAGTGCTCAGCACTTTGGCTTTGCCAGTGGGCTTATCTCCAGGAGAGCAGGGCCAACGGGCACAGCCCCTTCCTACTGAAAATGACCGCAGATCTGTTGGGGACTGCCAGGTGCAGCCATTACAACCAGATACAAATGTGGAGGACAGCCTACTCTTGACATGAGACTACCCGCTAATTAGGTTACAATGCTCTGTTAAGACCAAGAGGACTTGGGATATATGGTATATACGTATCATTCCTGTAACATGAGTACAGCCAACACTTAAACAAAAATTGGTATGAATGTTATACTTTTAACTGTATTCATACCTTTTCCTGTAATACATACTTCAGTGCTAGGTTTCTGGCTTTTTCAACGTATCTTAAAACTCTTCTTACTTAATTATTGCCTAAATAGAAACACCTTTCTCAAAATATATTAGGTGAAACAGTAGCCTGCCTAAGCTTCCAGGACATTCTCTCCTTAATCAAAAGGCAATCCAAGGGTGCCTGAGTGGCTCAATCAGTTGAGCATCTGACTTCAGCTCAGGTCATGATCTCACACTCATGAGTTCGTCGGGCTCTGTGCTGACAGCTCAGAGTCTGATGCCTGCTTCGAATTCTGTATCTCCCTCTCTCTCTGCATTCCCCCACTCACACTCTGTGTCTGTCTCTCTCAAAATAAATAAACATTAAAAAAAAAAGGCAATCCATCCTGATTAAGCTTGGAAACAGATGTGTGTGTGTGTATACATACATATGTGTGGTGTGTGTGTGTAGTAAATGTTGGTATGTAAAATATATACCTAAAAAGGACTTACATGCCATATATATACACACATGCATGCCCACACCTGCATATATAATACAAATACATAATGTATAAAATAACATACTTTACATATATCCCTTTTTGGGAATTCACAGAAAGACAATAATAAAACTATATGATATATGCCTACTTAGGGATCACAATAGATATTAGTATAGTAAAAGCTCTGAGAAATCCTCCAGTTAAGAAACACCATTAAATACCTGGCTGGCTTGGTCAGGTGTAGGGATAAGAAAGGGAAAAGAAAGGAAGGAAGGAAGGAACCCAATTAATGTGAACTTGTAAAACAGAACCTCTTCCACCCCACACCCATCGCTGTCCCAGAGCAAGGGTCTGGAGAAAATGCAAACTGGAAACCCTGGTCCAGAAGGCAGCTGTGCAATGGATATGCATGCAGAGCAGGAAAAGTGGTCAGTTCCAAAGGTGGGGATGGTGGGGCCAGGGGGGCGGGGCAGTGAGGGCGAGGCCAGGGGGCGGGGCCAGGGGGGCGGGAGGCCTGAGGAACTCATCATGCATTACGAAATCTACCCAAAGCACAGGTCCAAACTCTCGCAAAGGATACACTAAGAAATAGTAACATAAGGCTCTTTAGGAAGGAAAATGACGTTCTGGGGGCAAAAGCCGACTTGCTCGTCGATTTTTTCTTTCTTTAAACACATGCATGTATTTTTTTTCTGCTGTATATTTTAGGATTTACAATGTATGTGATACAGTCATATGGCTCAAATTTGAAAACATTCGAAGGGGCTTTCTGGAGAGTCTCCTTCCTACTGCAGCCCCCACCCAGCAGCTCCCCAGAGGTCATTGATGCTATCGATTTCTCGGGCAGCTACACAGAAACGTGTTAGGTATTTATGAGCAAACCCTTTCCCCCAATTTAGTAGTGCTATCTGTCTGCACTGTCTTTAGACATCCTTCTGCCTCGACACACAAAGTGCCTGGTTCTCGTTCCTGGCTCTGTGGCACCCCAACAGCCTTCGCGACCCAACAACTCCTCCACCGGCAGCATCTGGTTGGTTGTTTTTTTGTTTTGTTTTGTTTTGAACAAACAATGTGAGAACGAAGTCTTCTACACTGGTTATTTTGCGTTTTTGTGATTAGATCCATGGAATACCCCTCTAGGAGAATGGTACCATGTAACTTGGACAGATACCATCAAAGTGCCCTCCTGCAGAGGCCACTTCTGTTCACATTCTCAGAAGTGATACATACGAGGGCCCAATTCCGCACACCCTCAATGAGGGCTCATCAAACCCTCTGGTCTTTAACAATCTGAGTGAAAAATGCATTAGTGAACTTTTAATTTGCACATCTCCGTATGAGTGAGACAACACATCTTTTCATACATTTGTAAGACAGGTGATTTCATTTTCTAGGAAATATCCGTTCATATCATTTTTCCATTGGGCTATTCATGTTTTTCTTATTTATATGTTGAAGGAGGTCCTGACATTTTAGAGAAACGAGCCTACCTTCTGTGCTTCAAACTGCAAATACTGCAAAAATTCGTGTTTTTCATTCATGTATAGTAGGCTTTGCCATGCAGAACATGTTTATGAGTGGATGTACATGCATGTAAATTTATTAAATTTCGAAAAATTACTTTAGAATGTTCCAGAACCAAGGTATCTGGGAAGAGAGTGGCAAGGCTGTCCTTTTAACCTTGCAGCCTCTGCATAAAAACAGAACAATTACTTCATAGCAGCTCACAACAGCCAAAAGGTGGAGGCAAGCCACGTGTCCACCAGTGGATGATGGATAAGCAAACTGCGGTACATATATACAATGGAACGTATGACTCAGCCTCAAAGGGGAAGGAAATTCTGACATGTAGGCACTATGCCATGGAAGAGCCTTGAGGACACCACGCTAAGTAAGCCCAGGCACAAAAGGACAAGTCCTGCATGACTCCACTTATACGAGGGGCGTGGGATGGCCACAATCATAGACACAGAAAGCATTGAGTTGCCGCGGGGAGCGGGAGGGGGAGTTAGTGCTTAATGAGGACAGAGTTTCAGTTCTGTAAGAGGAGAAGACGTTCTGGAGATGCCTGGTGGTGACGGCTGCCCAACGTACCTAAGGCCGCTGACCTGTAAACTTAAAACTGGTTAGGATGGTAATTTCTATGTTAACGTGTATTTTACCATGAGTTAAAAACAAACACACAAAAACAGCTGGGATAGCAAAACCAGAAACTCGCTGACAACATTTATAACAGCACGGAGTGGCACACAGCGTACCCACAAACCCAAAAGCGCGAGCCGCTGGGGAGAAGTCACCACCCAACTACAGGAACTGGGTGGTGTTAGAAACTGTGGGGAGGGGCGCCTGAGTGGCGCAGTCGGTTAAGCGTCCGACTTCAGCCAGGTCACGATCTCGCGGTCCGTGAGTTCGAGCCCCGCGTCAGGCTCTGGGCTGATGGCTCGGAGCCTGGAGCCTGTTTCCGATTCTGTGTCTCCCTCTCTCTCTGCCCCTCCCCTGTTCATGCTCTGTCTCTCTGTCCCAAAAATAAATAAAAAACGTTGAAAAAAAAAATTTAAAAAAAAAAAAAAAAGAAACTGTGGGGAGAAGCAGAGAGGAAAAGAGGCTGTGGGGCCACAGAAGCCAGAGTCCCCAAGCCACTATCAGGAACCACCTGAAAGCCTGGCAGGCCATCTGCGGATGGCAGTGGAAGGGGCCATGGCCAGCTCCAATGTGCCAGTAAGTGCTAACGATGAGAAACTGAGCTTTAAAGACAAGGAAAGACTCCTCTGGGCATTCGAGGCAAAGGACCAAGTCCCAGAAGGGAAAGGAATTCAGACTGTCACCCAATATTCGCCGATGCTTTATGCTGAAAAGTAATGGTGGAGTTCATTTCAGTTCCTCATTGAAAGATAATGTGAGTCAAACGTTTTCTATCCAGCCTCGCTGGCCTGCAAGCATAAAGGCTGCAGGTGAACTGTTAACCAACATGCAGAGTCTCTGGGACGGTGTTCCCATGTGCTTATCCTGAGATATCTCCCGGAGGATCGATCGCTTCAAAACACCAGAAGACTGGAGAATCAGCAGCATGAAATGTGTTGGTGAACGATTGGTACACACCTCCCCTCAACGAAGACAGATAAAGATACGGGAGACAGTAGACGGCTGTAGGCTTTGAAAGAGACAGTAGAGAAAATACGACCATCGAACATGAGGGGGAAATGGGGAGATGAAACCGAAGTGCAATACGCTCGCTGACCCGCTGGGAACAGAGGGATGCTACCTGAACACAGGTGCTGGGGGAGAGAAGGGCAAGGTGCTAAGAGGTTACCAGCTATTTCCAAAAGCTGCTCAAAGTGGGCAACCAGCAGACAGCAGGAGCTCCCCCCAGCAAGAAAAAGAGAAAAGCAAAAGGCTTTTATAAAGTAAATACTATTACAGTCACCGTTAGAACAAAACTTGCAAGTTTCACACCAAAAGACAGGGAAGAATGTAGCTTCCTTTAAATGGACTTCGGTTGATCTGACTTCTGAATTAGGTAAATATTTTACATAATTCTGAGACAAAATTAAATTTCCAAAAGCAATCCCTAGGAAACAAAAGGCAAATGGAACAAAGGGCCCTGGAAACATATATGAAAGATGTGGTGGCAATTGGAGGACAGGACCCTCCCAGGTGGCTCAGGCACAGTCACCTGACCACACAGCCTGGCGGGGGTGGGGGGGACCCCCAGGGACAGAAATAATGGTGGGACATAAGCACTTATGGGACAACTGGGGAAATGTCAATGTCGATGGGACATCGTTCCATAAAGGACTTCGTTATGACTTCAGGGAGTTCTGCAGACCGTGCAGTGTTTACATTTCAAAGGGGACATTTTGTCTCTTAAAGAGACATACTCGAAGAGTTTCACGTGAAATAGAAAAAAACAAAAAAACAAAACCACAGGTATCAGGAGTTCAACCTTAATTATGAATACTATCCATAGCACACAACACAAATCAAGAGAACTTTCTGGCACAAGCCTTCGTCTATAATATAAGGTCTCCTTACTGCTGCTTTATGACGTCTTAAACTTTACTATAATTTAAACATGGCTTTCTTTTTTCTTTTTAATTTTTTTAATGTTTATTTTTGAGAGACAGAGCATGAGTGGGGGAGGGGCAGAGAGCGAGGGGACACAAGGATCCAAAGCTCACCGCAGGCTCTGAGCTGTCTGCACAGAGCCGGACACGGGACTCGAACCACCAACCGCAAGATCATGACCTGAGCCAAAGTTGGACATTTAACCAACTGCACCACCCAGGCGCCCCTAAACCTGACTTTCTTAAAGATCTAAACTCTTGCCCTTCGGGATCTCTAGAAGCATTCTTCTTTTAATCCCGGTCCCAGAGTTAAACTTCTTGATAAATCCCTCCCTAGTTCAGAAGTCAGTGACACAAAACTGACATGCTATTTTTTATTTATTTTTTTAAATTAGAGAGAGGGAGAGAGAGAGAGAGCGAGCAGGGGAGGGGCAGAGATGGAGAGAGAATCTTACTGTCGAGTATGGACGTGCACCCCAGTAATGGACACGAGCATAAATACTAAGTCAGGCAAAGGAGAAAGCGGAGGTGTGTGAAAGCACACAGGGTGAAGCACTGTTTTAGGGGGCCAGCGCTGATGCGACCAGATAGGTGTCACACACGAAACCATCTCAGCTGTCCTGCCTCCCGTCTTCGGACAGTGGTGTGGATTACTTCTGAATCGTTTCGAGAATTAAAAATGTTTTGAAATGCCTTGCTGAGTGTTTGCATGCTGAAGGGCTCAAGAACTGTTGGCTCCCTTGCCCCCTCTACCCTTTCAGGCAGAATGCGGGTTCATGGAAGTGGGTCGGGCCAGACCACGGGCGCTTCAAGGGTGCGGATGAGGGGCACCTGAGTGGCTCAGTCGGTTGAGTGTCTGACTCTTAGTTTCAGCTCAGGTCATGATCCCAGGCTCGTGAGATCAAGCCCCACATAGGGCTCTGCACTGAATGTGAAGCCTGCTTGGGATTCTCTCTCCCTCTGTCTCTCTGCCCACCGCCCCCTACTCACGCATGTGCTCTCTTTAAAAGGGGAAGGAAAAAAAAGTGTGGATGAGGTGCCCACTGGAGCACTCTGGGCAAAGGAGTCTGTATTTCAAAAAGATCATTCCCACAGTGGCATGGAGTATGGACCAAACACACACACACACAGACACACACACACACACACACACACACACACATACACACACACACACACAAAGGAGGCAGTTAAAATAATTCATACAAAATAGGAGAAGGGTCTGCATTGTCAGCAGTAGCAACAGACACTGGGAATATGGGGTGAATTCGAGATATTCTGAAGGTGTATTTCCAGGTCTGGATATACAAGGTTGCAGCAACCAGGAGACGGCAGGGAGCATGTTAGAAAGGAAAAAACTCCAAATGAGAAACTAAGATGACACTCGGATGACACCTGAGCAAGACGATGACTAATATGAGCCAAATATCGACTGGACATTGCTACTTGGTGAAAGGAGAGGCGAGGGAGAAAAGATCACACAAAGAACACTGCACCTTCCCATAAGAAAATGCTGCATGCTGAACGTGTGCACATGTGTGTATGCAAAGAGGGGGCACCCCGATGTGTGGCCCACCTAGACACCCAACACGTCCACTGGGACAGCTCACGGGGCCGAGAGCAAGCAGGGCAGGGGCAGGCCTCAGAGTCTTGGAGGTCTGATCCTGACCCTTCTTAGCCCGGCCACCCCACCAGGAGCTGATGCACAGGCTGCAGAGGCAAGTATACTCAGCACAGCATCAGTCCTGAACTGAAGAGCTCTCTTCTTTTTGCCTCTGCTGCCCCCTGCTGAACACTAGGAGATTGGTCTCACTTTCAAAAATCAGGAACACAGGGAAGGAAACCATCAACAAAATCAAAAGGCAATTGACGGAATGGGAGAAGATATTAAGAACTGATCACACTCAACCCCCAAAAAACCAAATAATCCAGTGAAGAAATGGGCAGAAGACATGAACAGACACTTTTCCAAAGAAGACATGCACATGGCCAATAGACACATGAAAAGAGGCTCAACGTCATTCATCATCAGGGAAATACTAATCAAAACCACAATGAGATACCACCTCCCACCTGTCAGAATGGCTAAAATGAACAACTCAGGAAACAACAGATATTGGCGAGGGTGTGTAGAAAGGGGAGCCTCCCCTTTTTTTAGTAAACTATGAAGCTGTTTATTTATTTTTTCATTTTGAGATAGAGAGAGTGGAGGAGGGGCAGAGAGAGAGAGGGAGAGAGAGAATCCCAGGCAGGCTCCACACTGTCAGCACAGAGCCCAATGTGGGGCTCAAACACACAAACTGTGAGATCATGACCTGAGCCGAGATCAAGAGCCAGACACTTAACCGTGCCCCAAAAGGGGAGCCCTTTGGCACTGTTGGTTGGAATGCAAACTGGTGCAGCCACTCTGGAAAACAGTATGGAAGTTCCTCAAAAAATTAAAAAGAGAACTACCCTACAACCCAGTAATTGCACGAGTAGGTATTTATCCAAAGGAGTGTTATCAACAATCATCAAATTACGGGAAGAGCCCAAATGTCCATCAACTGAGGAACGGATAAAGAATTTAGTATATGTATACTATGGAATATTACCCGGTGATCAAAAACAATGAAATCTTGCCATTTACAACAAAGTGGATGAAACTAGAATGTATTATCCTAAGCGAAATAAGTCAGTCAGAGAGAGACAAATATATGATTCCACTCATATGTGGATTGTAAGAAACAAAACAGATGAACATATGGGAAGGGAAGGGAAGGAAAAGATAAAAACAGAGAAGGAGACAAACCATAAGAGACTCTTAAATACAAGAGAACAAACTGAGAGGGCTGATGGATGGCCTCAATGGGTGATGGGCATTTAAGGAGGGCACCTGTTGGGATGAGCACTGGGTGTTATATGTAAGCGATGAATCACTAAATTCTATATATGTTAACTAACTTGGACTGAAAATTTAAAAAGTCGGGAATAAAGAGGGAAGGCTCATCAATCTTTCAACATAGAAAAGACAGCCTCTTCACTTTGGTGAGCACAGCATAACATTTAGAGAAGCTGAATCCCTATGTTGTACACCTAAAAGTAACATAGCATTATATGTCCACTATACTCAAAAAAAAAAAAAAAAAAAAAAAAGCTCTCTTTCATACCCATAACCATAAATTACACGTCTGGTCTTCTTTCATTTGACAGCATAAAGCAATTGAGGCCAGAAGGCATTACTTCACTCCACAACAATCACTTAGTCATGTGGAAATCTGACTGCTGGGTAACCATCAAGGGATCATGATTAAGTCATGAGAACTTTTCATGATCAGTTTCCATATTCAATGAAGCATACACACACCCTACTATGTTTCATTATTTTCAAATATGTAGAGTAATGTGAACTAACTAACGACTGACCGAGAAGCAATTTTTAGGGAACCTGATTCCACTGGATGTAAGAATACCTTATGATTCTTGGATTGGTTTTATTTATCATACCAACCACATTAAAGTTGGTGCCTCAAGGGCATTAAAAGTGTCCTTCTATGGAAATTAACCAGATGGATTTCTGCAGTCTTAGGTAGTTTATGAGCATGGCTCACAAAGCTTTTCCTATAGTTTAGATAAATCTAAACTTTTAAAATTGAACCCCATCCCAACAAACACAAATTCTAAATTAGGAGACAAACGAAGCTGACGTCGTTACCCTTTATGAGAACTATCCCCCGACCCCTCTCTGAAGGCCCACAGAAGAAAAAAGTTGACTAGAAACACAACGTGTTATATACGTCAGACACAGGAATTACTCGGCCTCTGTTAGCAGTGAGACCTTGGTCCAGCTGTCCGACTGCAACTTGCCTCCATATCTGTATGATGTGAACGGGCTGAGGAAGTAAACTAACAGACATGAAAGCAATCTTGTGGTGCATCGGGAGGGCCGACGTACGTTAATGAAATCTGAGTGTTTCTTAACCGGTGACTTGGAGGCATGCTTTCTTGTAACCAGCTAATTACAAACCTGAAATTTTTCTTTTGGAATGTTCCTCCGGGCTCCTTTGGCTAAAACCAAAGCCTCTTCCACTCTACGGCTTGCTAGAAGATCCTGTATTTGCTTTTCCAGGGGCAACGGAACCAAGATGTAAACTCCTTTACTTGTGGCGACAATCACTCTTCCTGGGAAAAAAATCAACAGTGTTGGAAAGAGAAAGAACACACGCTCTTCCCAATAGGATCGTTACGGATCTGATGACTGATTTCATCACAGTTCTCTCAACACAGAATCCCTTCAGAAATTATCAATTACAGTGCTTCTCTTTTCTTCCTCACATACTGCCAATGGTCAGAAAAAGTGGGGGGGGGGACACTAATACCACATTTCCAAAGTACGAGACAGGCTTTTTTGCCGTTTATTCAAAAGTGTGGGTAAATTTAAAATCAGTTGAGTAGATACATAACATAAAGCCCAAAGAAGCTGTACAGATCAATTATGGCAAATGATCAGTGAAGATTATGATATACTTCCCCTAAAATGTTTTTTAAGAATTCTTTTCTTTCCATGATAGTTTATAGGAAACTGAAATTATACGACACAACATTCTGAACCGTACTTCATACTCACCTCCCACCCTAATATGCCCAGGTCTTGGCGTGACCTCAATCACTTCCTTGCAGCCCCGTGAGTTCACTTGACCTGTGGCCAACCCCATCACCCATCGCCCTCGTTTTACTTGGGAGACCCGGTGCAGACAGTCCACAAAGCTAGAGCTGCAAAGCAAGTTGCGCTCCAGCTCCGAAGCCTTGAGTTCCGCTCCCGTCTGGAGATGCTCTTGAAGCAAACCATCACCTGTCCGCAGCAAGCAACAGAACGATCTTCTCTTCCTGTCTGAAGGATGACTGGGTATCAGCCAACCCTTCTCTGATCCTCCGCTTTTCTCTCCCGGGAACCCACTGTTCCATTCTGGCCCCACTGCCTGAAGGCCTCATCTTTCCTTGCCTGGATTACTGTCACATCTTCCTAAGTCTTTCCGCTCTGCTCTCTTGTCCAGGTTATTTACCTTCTATATCACGGCCGAAGTAACGTTTCTCATACTCAGAGGAGATGCTGTCCCTTCTCTGCACTGGGGTCCCCTTTCCCAAGGAGTCTCCCCTTGGTTGCACCTACAGTGGGTTACGTCGGCAGCCTCTATGTGCCTGTGACCCCGTGCCCACCTCTGCCACTCAATGTACACGGCACCGTGATATTGTTACGAAACACGCACTCCTGATGCATGTGTCAGGGCCCCCGACTGGATATGCCATGCTTAATGTGGAGGCCGAGAGTCTTAGTAAGTTTATATCCCCAGCATCCAGAACAGGAAGGGCGATGTTTGGTGACCTAACATCCTTAAGTGGCACGTGTAACATATAAATCTAGATCAGTTCCTGGTTTGAAGAAAATATCATATAAGGCATTCATAGGACGACTGGGGAAATCTGAACATGGCTCACTTTCTAAGGTGAGAAAAGGGCTTTGTGGTTACATGGGGAAATACCTTAATTCTTAGGAGATTGCACACTGAAATATTTCGGATTAAATGGCATGATGTCTTTTACTTGTTTTTAAGTAGCTCAGCAAAATGTTTACAAGTGTTGAGTCTAGGTCAATGGTACATGGTGCCTCACTTTGTTTTTCTTTCAACTTTTCAGTACATTTGAAAATGTTCATAATAGGGGCGCCTGGGTGGCTCAGTCGGTTAAGCAGCCGACTTCGGCTCAGGTCATGATCTCGTGGTCCGTGGGTTCGAGCCCCGTGTCGGGCTCTGTGCTGACAGCTCAGAGCCTGGAGCCTGTTTCGGATTCTGTGTCTCCCTCTCTCTGACCCTCCCCTGTTCATGCTCTGTCTCTCCCTGTCTCAAAAATAAATAAAACATTAAAAAAAAATTAAAAAAAAAAATGTTCATAATAAAATTTAGGAAAAGTAAAATAAATCCCTCACCCAGCTCACGGCTGCACACGAGGGGAGGTCCCTCCCGACTGCCCGGGTCTGCCCCAGCCTGGTGTCATGCCAGGCCTCCTCATGCGTGATGTACTCCAATGACACGGAATTGCCTGCATGTCCTGAAGCCCAGGGCTCCCTCACAGCAGGCACCTTTCTCTCTACCTGAAGGTTCTTTCACACCAAATCTGCTCGGCTGACTCCTACTCATCTTCAGAGGTTTGGCTCAAATACCATCTCCTCCAGAAAGCCCTCCCTGATTATTTCCAGGAAACAATTCCTCCTCTGCTCTCCCAATTGGCCTTGCTTTGTGTTTATCAAGCTCTTAAACTGCCGCAGCTATTTGTTCAGATATCCGTCTCCCTTTAACCTCGGGGCCCCTGGGGCACAGAGACTGCACCACCGTCACCCGTGCGTCTTCCAAACTTACTATGAGGCCCAGCTCCGATGGACCCTTAATAACGTTTACTGTAGAAATGTCACAAGAGGGTTGATAACGAAATTCCATTATGATTTCTGTGTAAAGTGGTACCTTCAAAATCCTGGAGAATGTGGCCCTCCTTAAAGGGCAGGGTCTGCTTTTGCTGCTGGTCCAACATGCTGTGCACCGTGATGAATTCGTTATCCAGCGCTATGACATACGGGAAGCAGATGGCTGCCCCAATCACGTTCTCCGACCAGTGCACGGGGGCTCGCTGAGATATACCGGCAACCGTGGCAAACATGCCTATAAAAATAGGAAGGGTCAGTTGGGCCTCCAAATAAGTACGTCATTTTTTTCTGTCCGTAGACGTGTCTGGAGGCAGAACGCACACCACCCCCTCCTTCGTTATATTTCAGGAGAGGAAGGATGATGCCCTACGCTGCAGGTGTGAAAACCCCTACATGGCTTCATTTTTGTGTAGAAAACCACCTCCCCCTGAATGTCTACCTTGTATTTACTTCTAACTTAAAATGAACTTAGGGGCGCCTGGGTGGCTCAGTCAGTTGAGCACCTGACTCTTGATTTCGGCTCAGGTCATGATCCCAGGGTGGTGGGACTGAGCCCTGTGTTGGGCTCTGTGCTGAGCGTGGAGCCTGCTTGAGATTCTCTCTCTCTCTCTCTCTCTCTCTCTCTCTCTCTCTCTCTCTCCCCCCCTCTGTCCCTCTCCCCCACTTAAGCTCTCTTTCTCTCTCTTTAAAATACAATTTTAAAAGATGAACTTGAAAAAAGTTTACATATACCCACACGAAGGTATATAAAGCACATGTCGTCACCTGTGGGGAAAAAGTTACCTCCAAACAATTTAAGCAGCTTCGCAAGCTCTCTCTCATATCCAGTCTTCCAACTGGCTTGCATCTCTAAGTTACAGCTCTTCCTTGTCAAATGAATACTGAACACTGTCACTCAGATATTTATTGAGCTCCTACTATGTGCCAGGCACTCCACAAGGTGTCCCATAAGGAGCTGGCCCTGCTCAGAGCTGAAGGCTACTACTGGACACACATACTCTACAATGCAGGGAGAGAACCAGATTTGCACTTTGAGACAGACTGCTGTTAAGTGTTTGTAAGTTCCACGTCAAATGACTGCTTATCTGTCTTGTACATAAAGCACCAAACTAGCCATTTCTAAATGAGCTACACATATACAGTCCACAGATACTGGGTTTACCAAAATTAATAGATTCATGAAGGAAAGTCAATTCATTTTAACTTGGTTTTCAAACGAGTTGACATAAAACACCTTTAAAATAGCATGCTGGTGCCTGCAAATCGTCAGCTGCTACTGCAAACGACAAATGGTTTCTACTAGACAGGATGGAGAGAGGGCAGGGGAGACACAGGAAGAGATCTGGAGACAGCTTTAAGATTAAGGACAAGGGGAAATATCTCAACTATACCATATGAGCAAAATTCCTAAACCCATGAAATCGTCAACTCACCTAAATTTTCTGTAGTTACAAAGACTGAAACATACTGCAGCCAACCAAGTACAGACATAGCTCTGTTCCTCTAAATTAGGCGGTTGCTGAAAATGGGTATCACACAGGACCCACAGGGGTGTATGTGCCCTGCTCTCAACGGACACACGCTGAGGCCCTCCATGAAGAACGACACTGCTCTGAACACTGCTGGGCCCTGCTTAACATGCTACTTACAGGCTCTGGGCAAGTGGTAGCAAGAACCGAAACTCTGACAAGAGGATAGAACACTGGGGTGCCTGGGTAGCTCAGTGGGTTGAGTGTCCAACTTTGGCTCAGGTCAGGCTCTTGCAGTTCATGGGTTTAAGCCCCATACTGGGCTCACTGCTCTCAGTGGAGGGCCTGCTTTGGATCCTCTGTCCCCCTCTCTTTGCCTCTGCCCCACCTGCACTCTCTCTCTCAAAAAAGAAATATTAAAAAATTATTTTTTTAAAAAGAGGATAATACACTAAGCCTACTGTGTGTGTGTATGTGTGTGTGTGTGTGTGTGTTATGTGTCCCACGAAGGAGTTACAACTGCCTAAGGTAAACCATTCTGACCTTACATATTTCCCTTTGACCCTTCAAAGTCTCCAAAGATCATTTTGAAAAAGACTAACTCAGGGCGCCTGGGTGGCTCAGTCGGTTGAGTGTGCGACTCTTGGTTTCAGCTCAGGTCATAGTCTCACGGTTTGTGAGTTCGAGCCCCACATCAGGCTCTGCACGAACAGCATGGAGCCTGCTTGGGATTCTCTTTCTCCCTCTCTGTATCTCTTCCACTCCCCCTCACACTCTCACTCTCTCTCTTTCTCTCTCTCTCAAAAATAAATAAAATAAACATTTAAAAAAAAAAAGAAAAAGACTAAACACAGAAAGAGAGGCTATAAATTAGTAATTCACAAAAGACAAAAAATGCAAATGGCTGGTAAATTCACAAAGAGATTTTCATATTCATTAATAACCAGGGGCACAAATTTAAATGAAAAAAAAAAAAAGCAGTCAAAAAACAACTTTTATCCATCAGATTGGCTAAAGGTTACAGACTGATAACACCAGTATTGCTATAAGGAAAACACACTGTGGAGAATAATTTGGCATTATCTACCAAAACTGAATATACACTTACACTTTGTTTTATTGAAAAAATTTTTTTAATTATTTTTCTTTATTTTTGAGAGACAGAGAGAGACAGAGCTCAAGTGGGGGAGGGGCAGAGAGAGAGGGAGACACAGAATCCGAAACAGGCTCCAGGCTCTGAGCTGTCCACACAGAGCCCGATGTGGGGCCCGAACTTGTGAACTGTGAGATCATGACCTGAGCTGAAGTCGGACACTCAACCGACTGAGCCACCCAGGAGCCCCTGAGTATACACTTACACTTTAATTGATTCTACTCTTAAATCTAGCGCCAATTAGTAAGTACCAAGATGGTCACTGCAGTGTTTTTAGTAACAGCATAAAATTGAGTATATAACACATTAAAAGAATACGTGGCTCTGGCTGAGCGCATCACGCACAGAGAAGAAAGCTCACCTATTAACTGTGGATATAAAAAAAGGGCAAACACAAAGTAGCGATTTCAATTCAGTGAACTCTTACTACATGGAGCACAGAGATAGCTACCAAGTGATAGACCAGCGTTTCAAGGATTCACAAGTGGTGAAGGGGTACAGGGAAATTCGTAAAATAAAAATTACCACACAGGAGATAAAGACCAGGGCACAGAAAGGTGTAAAAAGCTTTCTGAGTGCTGACAGAGTTCAAGTGTAGACAGAGCCCAGCGATCAAACAGCAGCCTGCACCAGGAAGGTGACCGGGACAGGGGGCAGCAGTGGGGGAGGGCATGTGTCGCCAGAACAGGGTGAACCCTGTCGGAAAGTCAAGTCGGGGTTGGAATGGGACGTGCGGGCTGTAGTCAGGCTGAACAATAAAGCGGTAAGTAACAAAACGTGTTTGTCACACGTCACAGGTGCTTCGGAAAGCCAACCTGGCAGGAGTGGGGACGGGGGCTGTGTGCAAGGAGCCGGACCCAGGGGAGGCCAGGCGGCTGCCCACCACCAGGAAGGAGGTCTCGGTCAGCCCAGCACTGGGGCAAAACGGAGGGGAAGTGACTTCCAGAGCTGAATCAGGGAACCTGGCATCTGACTCAGTGGGAACAAGACAGAAGGTGAGTCAAGGGCCACCATGCGGCTGTTGGCCTCGGGATTAACACGACCACGTGGAGTCTAAAATGAAACAGAGATTAGGATGCGGGTAGGAGGCGATGTTTGCACTTCACGAACTCAAGGTCACAGACTTCTGGGAGAGGGGAGACTGGGGTTTCAGCGCTTTCTCGGGCGATAGCAGCATGCTTCCTGAAGGGGAACAAATTGGTGCACTGAGCACATCCAAAGCCACAGCAGAATACAGGAGGACAGGACAGAAACCAGAAAACGTCTCTGCAGAGCGCAACCAAGGGCTGGTTGCTCCTGAGGCTGGTGACGCCCCTTTGATCTCAGCTCTTTCCAAAGCAGGTAAGAAGTCAGGAGTTCAGTGGAGACACGGAAAACTCCACCGAGAAAACTCAGAGTTAGAAGGCGGAACCGATCAGTAAGAGCCGTCTGCTACTGTCCCAGAGGTAGACGAACTTGGGACCGAAGGCACAGGGTTTGGCGTTTCCAGTGTTTTACAGTAACAGAGAGGACATAATTACAGTCTGAACTGGCCCACCAGCTGCATCGCCCAAGTATTCAGCCAGCATTAAAAAATGCTGGAGAGAAACCCGAGGTGCAGAGCTCTAGGAAGCATGAAGAATCTGGAATGAGGACTTAGCTTTGGAGGAGGAAATTCAGTTAGCACTATCCTGACTTTTCGGTGTGTTGAGAGCCAGCCAGCTGAAAAGAACCCAAGGGCACAGGTGCTGGCACGCCACTCAGCCAGGCACTTGGCCAATGTAACCCCCCGGAGGGACCAGCATACAGCGAGCCTGAGATGCTGTGAAACTTCCCGTCAAGTAACCGTGTTCTGAACAGCACACTCTCGTGGGAACGTGGACAGCAAGACGTGGTCCAGCCTCATCTTGGCATTAAATCCGGGTGACTGCATTTCCCGCTTATGGCTGGGTATCGCCCGACCTGGGAAGTATGCAGCGCAGAGGCCCTGACATGAATGTTCTCGAAATGAAAAGGGCAGAAACCAGAGGCCAAGAACAAAGGCTTCTACACACCCAAAAAGCAGAAGACATCACTAGAATAAAAGAGCAGAGCAAGAACTGGCAATTGAGGGGCCCAGGTCAAACAGCATAAGGTGCCACAAAACCACGTAGGAACAGAAGGCACTGTCATTAACACACACTAATTAATTATACACTTGCTAAGCAGGTGACAAATTCTACTGTCTCTATATTGTCAGAGTCAAGTGCAAATGTAACAAATGTGTAAATTGTACATCTTTTTAAAAAAAGCATTATTTTCAACTTGTGCACCCTTTAAATGTCAGAGGACCCCCTTCTCTGAGCTGGGAGCGGGGAGGGGGCCACATGGAGTCAGGAGTAGCTAAACCATCTGCATTTTCCAAGAAGGATTAGCAAAATACAGAGTTGAAAGTGACAGTGCTCAATCACAGTATGAAAATTTCAACCAAGTATTGCTGAAAATGGGAAGATGTAAGCTAACACAAAAAGGGAAGAGTGGTTTCTCAGGACACGGGGGGTGAGCACATACCGTCTTCAGGGAGAAACGAGAGCAAAATGAAAATATATGGCTTTCACCTGTTGAAAGGTGCATTTGCAGTCATTACACTCATTTATTTGAACTCAGTTTCTGAAGTCGCGTAACGATGGTGTGATGGCTGTGCCGTATACAGAAGCTGTATACAGGTAACGTATGAAAGCACTTACAAGTGACACTAGTCAAATGTTTTCACTATAAAGCCTTTATAACAGAAACAGTCAGCTACTGGTTTATAAGCAGGCAAACACACTGACAGAACAAAACAGAAAATCCAGAGACAGGCCCAGTGGCATAGATTGAGAGTGCATTAAAGGCAGCTGCCTAAATCAGTGATAGAAGGTGGGTTCTGCCATCAGTTTGTGGACATAACAGACAGTCATACAGAAAAAGATAAAATTGAATCCATTCCTTATACTCTGCCTATAAAAAAAAAAAAAGGAAGCCATAAAAGTACTAGCAGAAAACATGGGTAAATCTGTCCATAACCAGAAGAGAAGGAAACCTCTAACAATGACTCAAAATTGCTTGGATTGGTGGCTCAGTGGTAGAGTTCTTGTCTAATTATGACTCAAAATCAAGAAGCAATAAAGTGAAAAACAAGGTTAATACATTTGATTATATAGAAATGTTGAAGAAAAGCTTTTATGTACCAAAAACTGTAAACAAATATTTGAAACATACACCAGACAGGTTGGTATCTAAATACGTAAAGAACACAAAATAAATGGGGAGAGAAAAGAACAGATAATTCCCATCAAAAGAAATGCAAATGACTCTTAAATGTATGAAAAATGTTCACTCTTGCTCCTAATAGGAGAAATGCAATTAACTACATTGAGATCCCATTTCTTATGTCCAGACTGGGAAAAACACAAAAATCTGACAACATACTCCACTCTGTTGGCAGAGCTGAGGGGAAACAGGCATCATCATATGTTGCTGGGGAGAACAGAAAGTGGGACGATCTTTTAAAAAAAAATTTTTTTTAATGTTTATTTATTTTTGAGAGAGACAGAGACAGAATGTGAGTGGGTTAGGGGCAGAGAGAGAGGGAGACACAGAATCTGAAGCAGGCTCCAGGCTCCAAGCTGTCAGCACAGAGCCCGACGTGGGGCTTGAACTCACGAGCTGTGAGATCATGACCTGAGCTGAAGTCGGACGCTCAACCGAGACACCCAGGCGCCCTAGAAAATGGGACAATCTCTAATCAAAGGAATATGGCGATACCTAGCAAAAGTCACATGCATATCTACTTTGACTCAATGATCCTACTTATAGAAGGCATTCCCATAGATCCATCAGGAAAATACAAAAAGATAAGTCCTTATTAATACCATAAAACTGGCAAAAACCCATATGCCCCAATAGGGGATTTAAAACAACCATGGTGCCCCCACACGACTAAGGAGCATGCAACTGTGAAATGAGGAATATTTCTGTGTTACAGGGCAAAAGGATCTCCAAAATACATTAAAATAAAATAAAAAAGCCAAGAAGGAGGGAGATGCAAATGTTTACACATCTGTTTGTATTTTTCCCTTAAAAATGAAAGGATAAACCCTAAAAATAAAAGTTACCTACGGGAGAAGAAGAGAGTAAGTGAAGGAGACAGGATAGCAGTTCTCTGAATACACCCTGCTGCATCCACCTGAGCTGCAACCTTATAAATATTTACATGTAAAAATATAAAATAAAATAAAGCAATTCCTAAATATCCAAAGTAAAATAAAACAAATTAATCGAACTGTATATGCAGGTGGTGGCATAACCACACAGAGGGGAACTCTTCCAAGGGACTTTAGAACACAGTGATGTGACTGTACATTCCTGACAGGTTATATATGCCCTACCCTGAGAACAAAAAGAACTATAACAATCAAACTTTTTCTAGCCATTACACTATGGGAGCAATGGTGTCAGTATTGTCATTCTGTTGTGTGTCCTGTGAGATAAATCAAAGGAACAGCCATGTCGGGCTAGGGGTTTACTAAGATTTTTGGTGTGGTTGAAAGGAGATACAAGAATAGAGACAGATGAGGTCAATGCCCTTGCAGCCCTGAAGTGGTTCTATCAATAGGATCTCAGAATGGACTTTACCGTTAAAAAAATGCATCCTTCTAACCCTGTCCACTGAACAGACCTCAAAACAATGCACAACAAGCAGCTCTAGCACCCAGACTGTGGTCTCTAAACATCAGGGGTCCTTAGAGAAATGGCTGAAACCAGATCTAGGGCAGGAAATGCACAAAATGAACCTGGAACCCCTTGTCACACCAGAAGGCAAGGAAGACATCAAAGTTCCAGGGTCATGTGAAGGGGGCTCAGCAGTCAACCTGGATAAACCCCCACCAAGCACAGATAGATGAAACGTACCATATGGGTCTGAATCCATGAAGCGTAATGATACTTTTTAAAGTGTCATTCTGGAAGAGAAGGGATCACCTTCTTGTTCTGCCTGTCTTACACAATGTACCTGGGGGCGACCAAATACAAGAAGTTTTTCCTCACTGAAGCAATCTAGTTAAGGTATGGAGGAGGAATGGACAGAAACAGAATGTTGCCATTTAGCAACCGCCCCCGCCATGATTTAAGGATCTACATCTCACTCATCAATAGCTACTGACATCACGGAGAGAAAAAAAGAAACTACACAACCGTATGGAAGTCCCACCACGAAGCCTTTTCTCTCCCCAAAACAAGCAATAAAAAACACTTGAATCTGATAAAACCTGTCATCCTAAGTACAGGCTGGCAGGAAACATGAAGGTCAGCCTGACGTAGTAAACAATATAAGGGGTTACAATCATCAGAATGCAGGCCGTGGGATGCTATAGGTGAAATGATCCAACCTCTTCAACAAAAAATTAAGGAAAAATCAAAAGGGAAGGAGGGAAGAGGACTCACAGACCAAGAGAAGCTTAACACATCAGTCAACTGCAGTATACTGGCCTCATGCAGAATCTGATTCAATCAAGCTGAAAAATAAACATATACTTAAAACATAAATTTATGTAGATAGGTATTTACATGTTTCTCTGCATATATGTAACCAACAGGAGAAATATGGCATGCCTTGATATTTGATGATATTAAGGAATTACTGTTAAAAATTTTTAGGTATGTAATGGTGTTGTGGCTTTCTTTCTTTTTTTAAATTTTTTAATGTTTATTTATTTTTGAGAGAGAGAGACAGAGTGTGAACAGGGGAGGGGCACAGAGAGAGGAAGACACAGAACCCAAAGCAGAACAGAGCCCGACACGGGGCTCAAACTCATGAACTGTGAGTGAGATTATGACCTGATCATGTCCCGAAGTTGGACGCTTAACCAATTAAACCACCCAGGCGCCCCTCTTTTTTCCTTTTTTTAAAAAATTTTTTTTTTTTTTCAACGTTTTTTATTTATTTTTGGGACAGAGAGAGACAGAGCATGAACGGGGGAGGGGCAGAGAGAGAGGGAGACACAGAATCAGAAACAGGCTCCAGGCTCCGAGCCATCAGCCCAGAGCCTGACGCGGGGCTCGAACTCACGGACCGCGAGATCGTGACCTGGCTGAAGTCGGACGCTTAACCGACTGCGCCACCCAGGCGCCCCTAAAAATTTTTTTTTAATGTTTATTTATTTTTGAAAGAGAGAGAGAGAGACAGAGCATGAGTGGGGGAGGGGCAGAGAGAGAGGGAGTCACAGAATCCGAAGCAGGCTCCAGGCTCTGAGCTGTCAGCACAGAGCCCGACACGGGGCTCGAACTCACGGACCGCGAGATCATGACCTGAGCCGAAGTCGGACGCTCAACCTACTGGGCCACCAGGCGCCCCTCTTTTTTCCTTTTTTAAGTGACTTAGAACTACATACTGAAAGGTTTATAGGTAAAGTGCTATGATGCCCAGGATGCTAGGATAATCGAGCAGAGGAAACGGTCAGGTGCATAAATCAAACAACTAGCAAGGAATGGGTACATTTGAGTTCATTATAATATTCTCTTTACTATATATATTTATGTTGGCTTTCCATAATACAACTTTTTTTCATTAAAATTGAAATTTTTGTTAAAGAAGAAGGTGGTTGGGATAAAGAATTTTTTCCCAGAAAGTAAAAATTTGAGCTATCAAGTCATGAAAAGCCACGGAGGAAGCTTCAATGCATACTACTAAGCGAAAGAAACCAATGTGGAAAGGTAACATGCTGTATGACACTCTGGAAAGATCAGTGGTTGCCAGAGGCTGGGGGTGAGGGGATGGACAGGTGCAGTACAGATGGTTTTAAAGACAATGAACATACTCTGCATGGCACCATAAAGATGGCTCCATTTGCCCAAACCAATAGAATGTACAACTCCAAGAGTGAACCCCAATGTAAACGTGGACTTTGGGTGATGTTAAGGTATCAGTGTAGATTCATCCATTATCGTAAGTATACCACTCTGGAGGGGGATGTGGATAGTGCAGGAGGATGTGCACGTATGGGGGCAGTGGGCATATGGGAACTCTGTACTCTCTGTTCAGTCTTGCTGGGAACCCCAAATTTCCTTAAAAAATAAAATCCGTTGGGGTGCCTGGGTGGCTCAGTCGGTTAAGCGTCTGACTTTGGCTCAGGTCGTGATCTCACGGTTCGTGGGTTCGAGCCCCGCGTCGGGCTCTGTGCTGACAGCTTAGAACCTGGAGCCTGCTTCGGATTCTGTGTCTCCCTCTCTTTCTGCACCTCCCCCACTCGCACTCTCTCTGTGTCTGTCTCTCAAAAATGAATAAATGTTAAAAAAAAATTTTTTTTAATAAAAAATTAAAAAAAATAAAATCTGTTTAAAAACCTAAAAATCAGCCAGTGTACGCTCACTAGCTCATGACCTCAACTTTTGTTGTTACCAGAAAATATGTTTGTGCCCATCACCCTGAAATGAGACACCTACACCCAAACTATGGTTAGCGAGTACCAGCGGTCAGGGGACCCGCCCTCCCCAGCACCTGTATGTCCCAGACGCACACTAACGCTAAAATGAGCCATCCACGGCAGAAAGAAAGTACAAGCCACCCATGCCATTAACCGTTCTGAGTCTTAATTTCGATTAGGCAGCACAGAGAATTAGCAAGGCCATACAACAGAGCCCTTTTCAGGAGCTAGCTACAAGAAACTGTGGTGGAATCAAACTGCAGTCGATAAAATTGGGGACAGAGCACTGAAGTTTTCTCATTTGAAAATGCCTCCGAGAGAGCTCAACTCCTCTTTATAAAGGAAAGTAAAAACAATCCACTGACAAAGCCACACACGTGAGAAATTCGTGTAAGGCAGGCTTACAGACTCTTATTTGGTAGTTATTTACTTTGAGGGATTTTCTCCCCGGAGCCACCTGCAGGCTCCTCTTTGGCACGAAATAAGGCTGGCTTTCCTTTATGATGGGCCTCCATTTATTCCATTAACCCTCCATTCACAAAACAATCTAAGGAAGCTGTAGCAAACGCTGGTTACGCGGTTCTGTTTGTATCTTGCTACATATCCTCAGTGTTGCAAACACCCTTTAGGAGTGTAGTATCTATCGTCACAGCTAACCGCTCCCTCTCGGATCTCCACAAGGGTTCACGGAGATACGGCAAAAGGAACGGACAGACGGGAGGTGAAGGTTGGCGGGGGCTCACCCAGTCCTCCGGGGCCTGCCAGGAGGAACTCCTGTCTCCCGATCCTCTTGACGATGGGTCGCTTCTCGTCGCTGCAGTAAGGAAACAGGTCCTGGGCGACGCCCGTGTTGTAGTTCAGGATGATGTACTGGGTGGTCAGAGCCAGGCACAGGAAGTGGCCATCCACAGCCACGGCCAGGGGCTGCTCCGGCGTCGACACCTCCCTAACGATCTGAACCCGGTCCTCGTACACCAGGAACACCTGGATGGTCCTGCGCTTGACCGAGATGATGCAGACTTCCACACAGAACGGGTCTCCGCTCACGGGGTTCTCGTTCAAGGCCAATGCCACGGCCCCTTTGATGCGAGCCCCCGAGGGGACAGGCTCCAGGCTCATCATGTTGACCAGGGTGATGGAGTTGTCACAGAGCACCAGCAGCCTGTTGAGGGCCGAGGCCGCTCGCAGCTCACTCACTGGCTTCCTGAAGCCCAGGTGCCGGTGCAGCTGCTTGGTGGCAGAGAACGTGGCTGTCCCTGCGGGCTGCGCCCTCTCCTCCAGCAGGAAGTGGTAGACGATGCAGTCACTGGTGCCCACGTACAGGTTCTTGCCACAGCACTCCACGCATTCGATGTGCCCCTGCTCCTTGTCACCTACCAGCAGCTCCCGCTCCACGGCAGAGACCAACGTGAAGGCCTTGGTGCTCATCATGTCTGCTGGCCGACCTGCGGGGAGAGGGAAGGGAAGGTTAATTCAGGGTAACGAACAATAAGCAGAACCATGGCAGGTCACAGGGAATGTACCTGATTCCTCAGTTACAACCTCAGTGAAAGGAAACCATTCGACACTGGTAAGAAACAGTGCAGAGAAGAAAAGCTCTCCTTCCTGGTCTCCTTCCACCAGGCAAATGGGAGACCCCAGCAGGAGAGCACACGCGTGTGCTCCTAATTGAGGCCATCCTGCCCATTCTCAACCCAGCTGGGATTTACACGGAGTTTCCTCATTGTTCTTGGGAGATGAACCTGCAGGCGGAAGACAAGCACACGTATTCACCCGGAGACAACACGACAGAAATGTTTTCGAAAAAGGCAAAAATGATCCTCATTAATCTTCCCCTGAGCTGCTCTGGCCCCTTTTTAGCATTTAAGGGAATGGTGGGACGCAACTATGCCATGTGGTTAAATCCTGCCCCTCGGATCTTGTCAGAAACACGGAGGCAGGGACCACACCTTGAACTCCTCTGGGTTCTTCCCAGCACCCTCTCTGGCTCCCCGAGGAAACGTGTTCATGCAGAGTGGTAAAGACGTGCCTCAAATCTCCGTGTCTGGCAGGTAAGGAGGGGGGATACCTAGCAGGTTTGTGAGAAGGTCACTCGTCAGTTCACAGATGACTCCCCCTGCACGACAGACTGCCCCGACCTCTCAACCCTGCCCCGACCTCTCATCCCTGCCTTCCTACTTCCTCCTCTCAAGAGGACTCTGGTTTCACGTGCCACAAAGCTAGAGGCAGCAGAAATGAGCGAGATGGCCTTTCCCTGATCTCTTGGCCAGTAGGAAGGCAACTCACACAGGGTCCCCGATCTGCTCAAGCAGGAGGGAGAAATCTAGTTCCAAAGCAACGTACAGTCAGTTAGGAGAGGCTGGGTGGACTTTTCCATCACTCCAGGCTGCCCAGAAGTAGGGCTGCCTCCAGACAGACTAAATTCCTTAATCCTTTGAGGCGTTCTAGCCAAGGCTGGAAGACCTCTGGAAACTATTCGAGAAAGAATGGAGAATGCTATGATTTCTCATACCCCCCCCCCACCGGGTCTACAGGGGCAGCAACAGCTGCATTCCGGTCCTTTTCCTTGAGTCAGTAAAATCCCCAGGGAGGAGGGTATCTCAGGTCTGGGGATGAGGTGTTTCCACTGGACACCATCAGAGTTATCTTCCTGTCCCCTACTAGCTGTGTGACCTTGGGAAAGTCACTCGGCTTCTCCATGCCTCAGTTTCCTTGTTTGTAAAATGAACGTAATAATGGCACCTACTCCATACAGTATTTTGAGATTTAAGGAAGTCAGCTCACACGATATACTTCCTGTCTGGCACATGGCAAGTACTCGATACAAGATTGTGATCTAATCTTTAATACATCCCTCTCAGAGCCCCAGCCTACTTTCAGTTTTTATTTCCCAAGCCGCGCACCAAGAAATGAAATAATGCTGCCTTCTGCCCTTAGCTACGTATAACCTGTGTCCATCTCCTCTGAAGGACAGACTGAAACATAAGCCAACACTCACTCAACACACAACCTCCTCCAGCCCAGGCAGTTTCATACTCGTTTACGCAAGCTCATCCTCGCAGAGACTATGGAAAAGAGGCAAGAAAGTAAAGCACGAAGCTCAGAAGGCACCACAGAGAAGGAATCGTGTCCATCTCTCTGGGGCTGAGGGAACTCACAGGGTCCCAGGGACAGTCCAGGGTTGAGGGAAAAGCAGGCTTCAGTCTCTGACACCAACAGTTTTTTAACACTACCATCCATTTGTCATGACCGAAAAGAACCACAAAACTAAACCCAGGCGATAATTTTTTTTTCCATTTCAACACCAATGAATGGTAAGTCTGTGAAAGCTAAGTATTATGGAACACTTCTGCCTTCACTGATTCATTAATAAAGGCTATCCTTTAAAATGGCAAGATACGGGCGCCTGGGGGGCTCAGCAGGTTAGGCGTCCAACTTCGGCTCAGGTCGTGATCTCACGGTTCGTGGGTTCAAGCCCCGTGTCGAGTTCTGTGCTGACAGCTCGGAGCCTGGCGCTTACTTTGGATTCTGTGTCTCCCTCGCTCTCTGCCCCTCCCCCGCTCCCATGCTGTCTCTATCTCTCAAAAGTAAACATAGAAATAAACAAACAAATAAATAAATAAAATGGCAAGATAGAGCGATTCTACTATTGAAACTGTGAATTGTACCTTTCCCTTTGCAGAAGGAATGGGAAACAGGCCTCGGGCACTCAGAAGCAAGTTCCTCGATGTAACTCTTTAAAGGTGTACTGTCCATACATAATTCTAGCCTGTCTTCACTTCACACAAGGGATAAACTAAACACATCTGCGGTGAAGAATACAGGAAAACAAACACACACCTCATATTTAGTCTAACTACTGGGTGGGCAGAGAAGGAGGCAGGGGAGAGGCAGAGCTATAAGAAAAGCATCTGGTTTATTAAAAAGTCACGGTTTTACAGTATTGAAGAAATGCAATAGTGTTTCACTACCTGGTAACTACAGCTCCTCAAGTCTTGCTAAAGTTCCCTACAACAGGCCTTTAAAAAACATTAAATGTAGTTTCTAAGAAGCAGGAGACTGATGTCAGCATCATGGTGGCTAAGATGTTCCTCCTTTCAGCCCCTCTTTCGGTAACAAATTAGACGTCCATGCACAAAGGCCCCTTGGTGGGTGTTGGGATCTAGCGCCACCCACTAAAGGCCCAGGGAAGTCTCACCCACTTGCGCATCCAGCAACAGGCAGCCAGAACCCAGCACGGGCTGCGGAATCAGTGGCACCACCAAACCCACCGAGGCCCTCCTCGCTGTGACCGGGGAGAAACCTGCAGAATGCCCACCCGGGCGGATCGGCACACGAGAGAGAATGTGCAGAGGGCCAGCCTTCCCAAGGGGAGATTCCAGCAGGCCGCAGGAGCAAGCCGGACACTAAACAGTCTGAGCTCGGTCACAGCAGAGGCAGCCTCTAAGAGAAACTTTCCCAGGGCTGCGCCCCGCCACGGAATCAGGGGGCTGATCTATCAGGCGGGGGCAACCTCTGCCTCGGAGGGGGGCGGACAGTGGTGCATGAGTGCCCAGCTCCCCCAGCTGTGCGAGATGCGGCTCACCACTGCTCTCCAGCAGGACCCATAGTACTGAGGCTGGATGTCCATGACTGCGGGGAGGAAGGGGAAGAGGAGAGAGGCGGATGGGAATTTCAAAGGGCGTTAATAGTATCGTGTGCAGCAGGAAGTCCAGCGGGGCCCTGTGGGAGTGCCACATCCGGGGATCTCACTAGTGTGTCTCCAGGCGCCCCCGCCCCCCCCCCCCATGCCTGCGCACTTGACCCACACCTCCTCCCACCAAGCAGCGGCTCTGTGCGTGCCTCCACATGCAGCACCAGGGAAAGCTCAGTAGACAGAGCCGCTCAGACGGACCACAGGGCTGCCTGTGGGCCAGGGAGAAACCACAAGCGAGCTACAGTGCCTCCTTCGGGGAAAACGAAGGAGAACTTTCCAGTAGCCGGCAGGTGGGACTGTAAGAACCAAAGACACAAAAGCTTAAGAGTCCTGCCACAAGAGGGAGCAGGAAGAGCAGAGCGGAAATCTGCGCGCACACGGAGAGGAAACCCACGTAACACTGACATCTATGGTGCACAGAATGCCCCATCTCCAGGCAACTCGCACAGATTTAAGAAGCTGTCCGCTGCCACAAATGTGAACGCAGCAAGGCCAAGCGACAGCGAACGTAACAAACCAGGAAAACACGCCATGACGGAATAACCACCCTCCAAACTGAGTTCAAAGGCACGAAATTTGTGAGCCAGCTGATAAAAAATTCAAAGTAGCTGTTCTGAAGACACTCAGTGAGCTACAAAGGAAACTCAGGAAGACAATTCGATGAAACTTTGGGAAAACATAGGATCAAAATGAGATTTTTACCAGAGAAGGAAATCATTAAAAAAGAACCCAATACAAATTCTGCTGCTGAAGAGCTCAGTGAGTAAAATGAAAAATGCAATGGGTGGGTGGGGGGCGGTGTGCCTGGGTGGTTCAGTCGGTTGAGCATCTGACTCTCGGCTCAGGTCATGATCCCAGGGCTGTAGGATTAAGCCCTGCAACTGGCTCTGAGCTGAGCGTGGACCTGCTTAAGATTCTCTCTTTCTCCCTCTGCCCTCTCCCCCACTTGACCACGTGCTTTCTTTCTCTCTCTAAAAAGAAAAATGCAACAGAGCATCTGCAGTAAGGAGGACAGAGGCCAGAAAACATGGGCTAGAGGGTGAGGATTCTCAAACAACCCAGTTAGGGGAAGACAAAGAGGAGAGAATGAAGAGTGAAGAAAGCCTAATCGATCAATAGGATTCCTTCAAAAGAACAAATACTGGAAAACCTGGAGTTTCAGAAGGAGAGAGAGGAAGGAGCACAAAATCATTTAAAGAAATAATAGCTGAGGATTTCCCAAGCCTAGGGAGAGATTGGGACATCCGACGTCACAAAGCAAACAGATCACCCTATTATCTCAATGCAAAAAGACACATTACAAATGAAACTGTCAAAACTTAAGGACGAAAGGAAGAACTCTAAAAGCAGCCATGGGAAAAAACACTGTAACCTTCAAAGGAACCCTGTTAGGCTATCCAGGGATTAATGCAAAAAGACACATTACAAATGAAACTGTCAAAACTTAAGGACGAAAGGAAGGACTCTAAAAGCAGCCAGGGGAAAAAGCACAGTAACCTTCAAAGGAACCCCATTAGACTATCCAGGGATTTGGGACTTACCCCTCACAGGCCAGGAAAATCTTTCAACTGAGGAATGGACAAAGAAAGTGTGGTGTACGTATATACAATGGAGTATTATTCATCCCCGAAAAAGAAAGCAATCCTGCCATTTGTAACAACACAGTTGGATCTAGAGGACATCATGCTAAGTGAGATCACTCAAACAGAGAAAGACAAATACTGCACAATCTCACTTGTATGTGGAATCTAAAAAAGCCAAACTCAGAGAGTTAAACGGTTCTTAGCAGACGCTGGGGGTGGGGGAACTGGGGAGACGTTGTTTAGGGCACAAACTTGGAACTAGGGGATAAATAAGTCCTGGAGAACCAAAGCACAGCTTCCTGATTATCAGCCACACTGTATTATGAACTTCACAGCTGCTGACACAGAATCACATGGGGATTTACTGAAAGCTGAGAAAGTAACATTCTAATACTTACAAGTGGTTTATTCCTTTATGCAGCAGGAAGTTTTCTCCATGCTCTAACTCACAGGATAAACTCACTTAAAATAGAAATCATGAAAACATAAACTATAGGCCACGCTTCTCCTTATTATCATTAAGTCCAACTTGCTGGGGTTGAAGTCAGAGAGATTTTAATTCACACTTTATTATGTGATCTCACACTAACTTGAAATTGAAACTTTCTGACAGAATGTCACCTTAAAAGAATGGTTATTAATTGAAAGATCAACTTTTTTTTTTAAGGTTTATTTATTTTTTGAGAGAGAGAGAGAGAGAGAGTACAAGCAGGGGAGGAGCAGAGAGAGGGAGACACAGAATCCGAAGCAGGCTCCAGGCTCTGAGCTGTCAGCACAGGGCCTGAAGCAGGACTCAGACTCACGGACCGTGAGATCATGACCTGAGCCGAAGTCGGACGCTTAACCAACTGAGCCATCATGAAAGATCAACTTTTTCATATTTTTTTCAAAACTACACAGTACAGACCTGGTGAGGGAAAGAGACTTGAAAGTATCAGTACATTCATGGGCAACAGTTTAAATACAGATACCATTATATATGCAACAAACACTTCTCAGTGTACAACAACAGCAAAAAGGCACTCTTCCATTTTCCAGGAGTATCCCCATCTTATTAAGGAAAAAGGACGAGGAAAAGAAGCATGTAACAGTGCAAAGCAATATGTAATGACCAAATGAACAAAATTAAAACATTAGCAATGACTTTCCACCAAACTGAGAGCATACACACGCCACGGGTGACATCAGAATCCAAGCGAGCGTCTTTATAAACACTAGTGGAAAAATACTAATTTTCTTGTGCAGGTGTACACAGAAAATTGTCTTTTATGCTCATGACTGTAGCCCCTGGTGAAGGGCCTTCCTGCTTTAGCATCTTGCCTCGGATTCTTTAGGCTTCTTAAACCTCAGCTCAAAAGTGACAATCCCATTCTTTCTGCTACATACCTAGCTGGGCAGCAGAGACTCATAAGCCTCAGAAATGTTTTCCGTGTTTTTGACTTAAGACCTGTGACAACAGTTAGACAGGCTTCTGGAAGCCCAGGAGAGCTGATTCGGATGAGTTTATATGCGATGCAAGAGCACCGGCTACGTTCGGCTTTCATGGACACTGCCTGTCCCATAAAGCAAGCACCGTGTCCATATGGCTCTCTTAGCAAGTTCTACCAAACATTTAGGAATCAGATAATACCAATTTTAAATAATAAATCTTCTGGAGAATTAAAAAAAGGGGGGGGTGGAGGGAGCACTTATCCCACTTCATTTTATAAGCCAGTATAAAGTAGAACAGTAATATCCAAACCAGATAAGGACGTGGGAAGAAAGAAAATCCTAATCATTCTCACTTATAAATCAACATGCTAAAGTATTAAATATTAGCACACTGAATACACAGACACACAGTATGAATAAGATGGCATGTGATATTGGCTTAAGGTAATAAAATCTGTTGGTTTAATTCACATTTCCAAAATAAAGGCAAAAAGCATAGAACAAGGAACAAGACTATTACCATCTGTTTGGGGTAGATTACATCCCCCCAAATGTGTTAAAGTCCTAACTCCCATTACTTGCAAACAGGACCTTATGTGGAAACAGGGTCCTTGCAGATGATCAAGTTAAGATGAGGTCATTAGGGTGAGCCCTAATACAATGTGACAGGCGTCATTATAAACAGGAAATCTGGACGCAAAACGGACACACATAGCGGAAAGACACGTGAAAACACAGGGAGAAGGTGGCCACGTATAAGCCCAGGGACGCCTGGAGCTACCAGAAACAGGCGAAAGGGCCTGCAGCATAGTGTGTCTCAGAGCCCTCAGACACCCGGACCTCAGACTTCTGCCTTCCAGAACTGTGAGGCAATAAATGTATGTTGTTTACTTTTTTTTAAATTTTTTTAATGTTTACTTATTTTTGAGAGAGAGAGAGAGAGAGAGAGACAAAGTGCGAGCAGGGGAGGGACAGAGAGGGAGACACAGAATCCGACGCAGGCTCCAGGCTGTGAGCTGTCGGCACGGAGCCCGATGTGGGGCTCGAACCCACAAACTGTGAGATCATGACCTGATGCGAAGTCGGACACTCAACCAACTGAGCCACTCAGGTGCCCCTAATGTATGTTGTTTAAGCCACCCAGTCTATGGTCCTTGGTTACGACAGGCCCAGCAAACTAATGCACCATCTCTACTCAACACTGTGCATGGAGTCTTTGCCAGTTAAAAAGGAACAATTATAAAAAACTGAAAACAAAGACACAACACTATAAATATTTATAGATGCTATCATTGTTTACATGGAAACTCACAAATCTATTAGCATTACTAAAATTTTAGAAATGTTCTTTATATATATTATATGTAATATATAATGGAATATTATTAGTCAGCTGTAAGAAATGCTATCTTGCCATTTGTGACAACATGGACGGACCTAGAGGGTATTATGCTTAATGAAATAAGTCAGACAGAGAAAGACGAATACCATGTGATTTCACTTACATGTGGAACCAGAGAACAAAAGCAACCCTCCCCCAAACACAAAACACAGAGACAGAACCGTGAAACAAACTGGTGGTTGCTAGAGGGAAGGGGATTGGGGGGGATGGGCGAAAAAGGTGATGAGGATTAAGAGGTACAAACTTCCATTTACAAAATACATTAGTCAAGGGATGAAAAAGTACAGCACAGGGAATATAGCCAATAATATTGTAATAACGTTGCATGGTGACAGATGGTGACCACACTTGTCATGGTGAGCACTGAGCAATGTACCGAATTACAGAATTGTGAAATCATTATGTCGCACACCTAAACCTAATATAATATTGTGTGTCAATATACTTCAATTAAAAAAAAACAAACAAAATGGTGCCATCACTTTGAAATCAGGTGAGTTTTTTATAAAGTTAAACATGCATTTATCCTGTTACTCCACAATATTACTCTGAAGGTTTCCAGTTCTCTTGAGTATCTATCAGTATCTGCAAAAAGACTTTTATGAGAATGTGCAGAGTAGCTTTATTCATAATAGCACCAAACAGGAAACAACCCAGTTTCACCCATTTGTACCCATTTCTATGTGGGGTGTTCACACAACTTGGAAGTAAAAAGGAATAAACAACTGCTAGGTAACAACACAAATGAAACAAAAAAGTATACACATACTGTATGTTTTCATTTATATGAAGTTCAGAAGTAGGCAAAACTCATCTCTAGCAACAGAAATCAGAACAGTGTTTACCTTGGAGAGAAAGGGGTGACCAAATGGAAAGGGACACAAGGAAACTTTCCGGGGTGACAGAAATACTCAAGATGTTGTCTGGGGCATCGGTTACACAGGTATATACATTTGTTAAAATTCACTGAGCTGTACATTTAGGGTCTGTGTATGCAATTCCAGTAAAAATTCTCACAGGTGTGTGTGTGTGTGTGTGTGTGTGTGTGTAACTCAAAAAGCAGATTATAAAATTCATATGGCAGAGGAAGGGCAAAAAAAAGCAAGACACTTCTGGAAAAGACAAGTAAGGAGACCTGACTCAACAGACAAAATGTAATGTAAAGCTATGGCTATTAAGATAACAGGGTACTGGTATGAGGCAAGCCTAAGAGAACAAGTCTGGGTGCCAGAAACTGACGTGCGCATACGGAACCATGAACTATGACGAGAGGCACTGTATATCATGGGGTGTATATAGAGTCTATACGTGTTCAGTGATCAGTGCAGGATAGCTGGATATCCACAAAGAAGGGAAAAAAAAACCAACTAGATTCCTATCGTATACCATGTATTGAAATTATTCCAGATGGATTAAGATACTTAGGTATAGATCTTTAAAACTTTGAGAGGTAAATATGGAAAACAATATGTTTCTGATCTTGGGGTAGGGAAGAATTTCTAAAATAAGATCTAAAAAGGGGCGGCTGGGCTGCTCAGTCAGTTAAGCGACTGACTTCCACTCAGGTCATGATCTCACAGTTCATTGATTTCAAGCCCGCGTCAGGCTCTGTGCTGACAGCTCAGAGCCTGGAGCCTGCTTCAGATTCTGGGTCTCCCTCTCTCTCTGCCCCTCCCCTGCTTATACTCTGTCTCTCTCTCTCTCTCAAAAAAAATAAATAAATAAATATTTTTTTAAAAAGGTCTAAAAAAAAGCAGAAACCCCAGGAAAAAAGTTTGTTCACATTAAAATGTAAAACCTGTGTTCTTCAAAAGACACCCCAAAGTGAGGAATTAAGATGGGAAAAGACCCTGATGTCACATATCTGACAATAAAAGATCCCTGGATGATACAGGGAACTCCTACAGAAAGAAAGTACCAGCAATCTCATAGACGAGTCGGCAAGACACGTGAACAAGCGTTTCACAGAAGAGGAAACATGGTCAACAGACATGAAAGAATGCTCAACCGGATTCATCATCTGGAGTTGCAAGTTATAACTACCATGAGACTTCATTTTATACCCATGAAACTGACAGAACATTTGATATCCGATGACAGCAGCTGCTTGCAAGAACACGGAGCAATCACTCTCTACGTGGCTGGTGGAAGCTTCTAAACTGGCAAGACCATTCTGGCATTATGCAGAAGCCCTTGACATTGGGAGTAAGCCAGGGACTCTACTTTTAGGCATATGCCCTACAGAATTTATGTTTACCACACCATAAGCAAGAACGTTGGCTGCAATCTTCTTTGAGAGGGAAGCTGGGAACTACTCACATTCCCTGGACAGGGTGGAATACTCAACAGCTGGACAGCCAGAGGTGCAGCTATCCACAGACATCGATCTCAAGCTCAAGGGCAAGTCGCCGAACACTCTACACTGAATGATAGACAAGGCTCTGTATGACTCAAAAACCTGACCATCCATCTAATAAAATGTTTAGGGTCTCAGCCCTACATAGTCAGACCATAAAGCAACGTAAGGGAATGATAAACACAAGTCTAGGGAGGCTGCATGGAAAATAAGGATAGGCTGGGTTTCAAAGGTATTAACGATGTTCTGTTTCTTACGCTGAGGTTGCTTTTATTATTACTCCCTATATCCTAATCCAGACTGTAACTATTTCTTTAAGGTCATTAAATAGTAATTAAATTACATGTGTATACACACACACACACACACACACACTAAAATTCTGATTGCCTCAAACCAGCTTACTGTGGAAATAGATATGGAACATCAGCTTAATAAATTCGGTAAGATTCACAGTATGCATGTTCCTTGTTTAAAATGGCACCAATGAAAACATTTATCACAGATGTAAGTGGTTTACTTACAGTTTCTCAGTTCATCTAAACCCAGTGCTTACTTTACTGTACCCATATTTACAAAGTTCAATCGAGGGCAACCTATCAGGTATTTTCCACAAATCCCCCTGGATTCTTAGAAGGCAGAGGAAAATACTAACATGTGATGGAATGCCCAAGAAGGTAAATGCCCTGGACAGGGTTGGTATTTGTACCTTCTGGGGTCCCAGCTTCCAAGAGGCCAGCCTCTTACCTTCTGGACCTCTCCCTAGCCTCAGTTTTCATACAAGTACAGTTGACGCTTGAATAACCCAGGTGCTACCCTCCCCCCCACGCCAGCACAACCCAAAATCCATGTGGAACTTTTGACTCCCCACAAAACTGAATTACTAGCAGCCTACTGGTGACCGGAAGGAAGGCTTACAGATAACATACTCAGCAGATGAACACATATTTTGTATGGTATATGTGTTATATACTGGACTCTTACAATCAAGTAGGCTAGAGAAAAGAAAATGTTACTAAGAAAATCATAAGGAAGACGAAATAACATTTACACTAGGGCACTGTATTTGTGGGAAACCATCTGAGCGTAAGTGGAACTGTGTAGTTCAAACCTGTGCTTTTCAAGGGTCACCTGTAACTCCACTCTTATTTTTCAACTGGTTGAAGACTGGTATTACTAACTGCCTCATTCCCCTTTTCTTTTTCTCTGCACTAAGTCTCACCAAGGCCAGGCCTCATTTTAAAAAGTCAAACAGAAAGAATAAGCATGGAACAAAGGCCAGGTTTGAAGCAGATCATCTAGATGTAGAGAATGGCTTGTAGGTCCCACATTACAAGATTAAATAAAAAAACAAAAACAAAAACAAAACACACATAGAGACCCCTGACCTGAGCCAGAAAGAAATACATTCTGCCACAAGAAGGCCATGACAAAGGGACACTTGCTAAGATGAGATCTTTTCCAGTAATTATTATTCTTGAGCCAAAAGAATGACGCTCTGTTATCTCCGGTCACAGAATGTGCACAGGAGTGCAGCCTCAAGGTGGAGACGGTGTCCTGTGTGTCTACAAAAAAAAAAAATCTCACATTGGAGGGTGACGTCCACACTTGAAAACGAAGCAAACTCTTGAGTGCGGCTAAATGTGCCCCAAGGAGCCATCACTTTAGAGGGTAAAAACTCAAAAACTCACCAACGTGTATGACAGCCTTTAACAGGAGATGCTTTCCTATGAACAAGCTAAGGGTTAATTCTTCATCTACATTTTAAAAAGGACACTCTACCTAAACTCAGATTTGCTATTTTTCTCAATTCATATTAATTTCTTTTGAGTGTCTGATGGTCCATCGTGAGCGAACAGAGATCCAGCGGTCATCCTTATGTTTGGGCCGAAGTCAGGGCAGGTCTGACGTCATACATGAGGAAGGGCAGGGACGTGGATCTCATGCCTAAAACATCACTATACTGTCCTTAAAACACTTCACAGAGTATACCACTGCCTAAAACATGAACTCCAAACTCAGCATAAGATAAGCAGCCCTTAAAAATCCAACTCCAGCCAACCTTTCTGCTCTTATTTATAAAGTTATAGCTATTAACCTCTTCATATTATCCACATTAGTCTCGTTTTATTATTATGTAGCTACATTCGGTTCTGAATTCTTGAGTCTGCTAGCTGCTGCGAGTGTCCAAGGTGCTCTACAAACCAACCAGTTGTGAAGAGGGATCCTGAGCCCAAACTACTCTCTGGGTACCTTTCCAAGGGACTGAAACCATTAGTCAGAAAATAGTTATCATTAACTACAGTGGTTTGTTTGAATTTAACAACATAATAATCCGTAAGGTAGAAAACACTGCCTCATTCCCATTGGCCAAATCTAGTCATTTGCACACATGCAAAGAAGTAATACAGGGGTCAAGTTGGTGTCGGACCTGTGCATGGGGGGACTGCAGACTTACCCGCAGCCCTTCACTGGCTGACCACAGGAATTCAGGCATCAGGTCGAAGTGCGCCTGCTTTCCTGAATATCCCTGTGATTTGCAGTATTTCTATAAAAAACAAGAACTTATAAAAAGTTTGTATTTTGCCATTTTAATAAAGGTCTTTCCTTTTACGGGGGGGGGGGGGAATGTTTCTTAAGAAGTTTCTCACTCATCCTAGGTAAACATACTTATTAAAACTGAAGCCATAGGCTATAGCCAATACCTATTACAGGAGAAAAATCTGCGAAAAATTAAAAAAAATCAGCTCTAAAAACCAAACCTACAAGGGAGTTAAGCAAAGCCATCATCCATTCTCACACTCTTGGAGAGGGGGTGGGAGGGAACACAGAGCCTTCCAGGCTTCATCAGCTGTTTTCAGCTCCATGTCAACGGGTCATGACGTTGGTCCCCTGTGATCAGGAGAGACAGCGGAAGTGCAGAGGGCAGAGCTGACAGCACAGCATCGTGGAGGGGAGGAAGGGTCCAGAAGGGAGTGCTCTGCAACACAGCAAAACACTCTGCCTGATTCCTGTGATGTTTCAGGCTGGTCCTGAGGGATATTTCAGGTGGGAAAAGTTAGAAGCCAGTGCAGAGGCCCATTTTCTTGGTCCCAGCCATGGAGGCTGACCTGATGCCTGGACTGGGCCAGCCAGAAACATTAAGAGATGGACTCGGGTGGGTGGAGGGCACGTGCCGGTGCCAGCCCCACTTGGGTCAGCTTGCTACCTAAAGCAGAAAGTGTGGGCAGTGGCTTGGGACCTGCTGTTCAGTGTCCAGCCTCTGTCTCTGTACCTGGTGGCACTGAGCACCAACCCTGACCCGCCCATCCTCCTCCCTCCCACCCCACACTCATCGTGGCCATCAGGCAGAGCAGGTAGGTGGGACTGGACACTCACTTCTCCTCTGGCCTGGAAACGTCTATTTCCTATGTTATGTTCCTGAACGAATGAACAGCCAAGTCACAGACTGAAAAAGTCTCTCTTGGGTGGGAAAAGGCAAATCTTGCTAGCCAAAGTTCTTCCACTGCAAGCTACCTTCAGATGCTTTCTTAGTGCTGAACTGGCAAAATAAAATGTTAATTGAAGTCCCCCACTAAAAATAAAGTGCTAAACACCCCCAATTCCTATGGGCGCTGACAATCGCCTTTAGTCTGCAGACGTAAGATGTTCAATTAAAACACACCGGTGTCTCCAAACTTTAGTTCACACCTGAAAGATGAATGTTGGTAGCCCTGTGGGCCAATCAGCATTCTTCTTGGGATATAAATTGACTCTAACTACAATTGAGATCAAGAAAAATATATGACTTATCTTACTGACCACTCTAGAGTCAGATGAGCTTTGATAGGGCTCAAAAGCTCCTTGACAATGACTTTATTTACTTATTTTTTACTTTTTTAATATAAGTTATTGTCAAGTTAGCTAACAGACAGCGTATACAGTGGGCTCTTGGCTTCAGGAATAGATTCCCATAATTCATTGCTTACGTACAACAATTTTTTAATGAAAAGAAATCTTGACATTTTTGTTTTTTAAACTGCAAATTGGCTCCTCTGACAATCTCCCCCAAATCCTCAAGGAATATAACAGGGTAATCAGGGGACTGTACATGTAGAAGCAAGAGAGGCACGATGGGGACAAAGAAGACATTTCTGTCCTGGCTCACGAGGGACACGGGCAAGGGGAATCGTGTACTGGAGCCTGGGCAGAGTGCGAGGGATCCAGTAAAGTTTCAGCATAGTTTCTCCTGCTGTTTCGGGGGTGGGAGGTGGAAACATGGAGTGCATCCCAACATTAAGTCAAAATGTAATTGAGGCACGTCACCACTGTGGTATTCTACACAAACATCTATCACTGCAACCTAAGTGTGAGACAACACCAACAAGCCCACAGAGGGACACTCTACAAAATCCCTGACACTTTGAGAGTGTTAAGGTCATAAAAAATGAAGACTGAGACCAAGGAGACATGACAACTAAATGCAATGTGGGGAAATGGGATCAGAAGCAGGACCATGGAACAGAAAACAGATGTCAGGGGAAAAACTGAACATAAGTAGAGCATGTAGTTTGGTTAATAGCACTGATGTTAACATACCAGTTTTGATCACTGTACCATGGTCATACAAGGTGTTAACAAAAGTGGACGTTGGGGAAGGGTGCATGTGAGATCTGTACTATTTTCTCACTCTTCAGTAAGCCCAGAGTCACCTTCAAAACAGGAAGTTGAAAAGACAAATGTAATCCCAGTTTATTGGTTTATTATCTTGCCTTAATCTAACAGAGAATGAGAGACCTCCAATAATGTCCTTTTTCTAGCAGGAAAGGAGACGCTCAGAATGCTCTTGAGTGTCTGTAACCAAACAGGACCAAAAGGAGCACACAATGGGCAGCACTCCAGCAGAATACCCCGCGTGCCTCAGGTTACTGGGGTGATTTTACCAGCTGTTTTATGCAGTTACTTTTGGAAACGATTTTTCTCAAGTTTGGTGTCCTAGCTTAAAATGACAGGTATGGAATAATACCTACAAATTAAGTTTTGTTTTGGTTTGGTTTTGTCTTGAGAATACATTTCAAAAAGGAGAGTTTTGGACTTTTGCTCATTTGAAGTACTTCTTCCCATAGACAAGTTCAGAACTGGGGTAAATGTGAGCTGATTCCCACTGGGTCCAAAATCTGATATCCTATGAGCTTCAGGAGAAGCAGGCAGGCGAAGGACTCTGATAGAGAACAGTAGGGCTTTGGGTCAGCAGAGCTGGAAAAGAGCAGAAATGTAACCTTCCAATGCCCTCTGTAAGAACTGAGACTCCAGGGCTAACCCAGCGAACAGTGGTAAGGCAAGCCTGATCCAAGGCAGGCATTCTCAGTGTTAATCTGGGGATCCTGAGCTCTCATGGCTTGGGTACCTGTTGACGATCTTAAAACTTCTGGGCCCAATGCGTCCTTGTAAAAATAGGAATTTGGACTGGACTACATACTTACGCTGTACTATTCTCAAGCTCCTCTGGAGGAAGGGTATTAATAACAGTACTATAGGCGAGTACTGTAGGGGAGAGAAGACTTCCAGAATGCGCACTGGGTGCCAGACTCTGTATCAAGTGCTATCTCCATACTCACAAGGAGCCTACAGGCAAGTACTATCGTTATTCCATTCTGCAGGAGAGCAAACAGGCTTAGAAAGGTTAAACGACCATGGAGAGCTGATTCCAACCCAGGCAGCTTGACTCAAGAGCCCACACCCAGAAGCACCGCGCACACAGCCTGCCCAGGGGTAATGACTGCTCCATGTCTGGACTGAGGACAGGCACCTGCTCTACAGCACCCTAAACAACTTTTGTCACAAATAACTGACTCCTACCAAATGGGGTTCAGTCTCAGCACTGCCTTGCTACATTTCAGACACAGATATGATATCTTTACACTTTTCTCCACTAACCTAGTAATCTTAGGAAAACAGGGTATGTATTCGTGTGACGTAAATTGTTCTTCTGCAACGGCACCCCATGCTGGCCCCTGAATTCTTCACCAAGTTCTCATGGCCATCTGCTGAATGACTCAAACGTGAAATCTGCCAGGAATCAACAGCAAATTTACTGACTTGTGCCACAATGTTTCCTGCTATCAGTCAGGACACTACCTGACAACCATTTCATGTTATCTTTGCACTCGTGTGACAGAGATAGCGTAAGACTAGCTATAGCACAGTAAACCTGCTCCAGTGACCCAAAAGTGTACCTGACAAAAGGAGAAACAAACAAAAAAACAAAAAACACAGCTAAGGTCTAACATCTAACTTGTCACCTTGATATTATCCTGGCACATACCTATATGTAACTATTCATAGTTGGTATCCTTTTCCTTGGCAATACTAATCAAAATTATTTAGATGCATGTAAACATAACATACAAAAGTATATACATACATAACTACTTATATATACCACATACACCCACACGCCCTAGATGCACATATATGGTATAAAGACGTCATACGCATATATATACTACAAACATATAGGTATCTATGTATGCAGTTACACACACACACCATTGTGCATACACGTGGTGTGTGTATATATATGTATATATGTATACATCCTACCATCAACAGTTATAACTGAAGGGATTTGGGAGGGGAAGGTGAGGGGAAGAGGACCAGAGTGGGAGTATGGGTCTCAAGGGCATCTCCTTTAGAGCACTTCCTCAATACCTTTAAACAGCCATAAAGAATTACCAAGCGCCTGCTGGAAGCTAGGCAGTTGGTCTCTTTCACATACCTTATTTTCCTGAGTCTTCAATTTACTCAACAGTGGTGGACTATCGAGACTAGATCTTGCTCTCAATTCTGCAAGATTTCACAAAATGCTCAATGAGTGTGCCTGTTCTTTTGCACGAAGCACCCAAGCTCGTCTGGGGCAGCCCCAAATTAACTTGTTACTTCTACATTCATTTAGTAGCCACGCATTTTTTAATAAAGAAAAACGGGTCAGGTTTGCCACAGAGGAGATGAGTTGTAAAGTCCCGGCCAAATTATTCCAGCAGTATCCAAACACCTGGCCACCACCAATGATTACTTTAATGTATTTCTAATGAGGACTGGATTCAGACCAAGTTGAAGATGCTTAAGCCAATAAGGAAAATTCGCTCAAGTTTTCTTAAAGGATCACAAATGTTTAATATCAGCGTGAAGAAGCCACAGTAACTCCTTTTTTTTTTTCTTTCTCCCTGACTACAAATGCTAGCCGCAAATCAGGCCTAGAAAATGTAGCATTTTTAGAATAGTGAGCTCTGTGCTTTTAAAACTTGTCAACTAGAGGAAGATGCCCTGTTACAAGCTGCTGTGGCTAGAGGGTCAGGTGAGGCTGAAGCAGCCCAGGAGCTCGTGGTGGTTGGACAAGATCCCCGCCGACTGTCAGACCACAGGGCTGCCGTTCATGGTCATGAGTAGAGGAGGAAAGGCAGAGGACTCGAAGGCGAGGCGCACACCTCTCATCCGATCTCTTTGTAAAATGTATCCTGTGATGTGTACAGCAAAACTGGGAATTCAGAACCCACAAGGAGCCTAACCCAGAGTACAATACTCATTGGGTTGACAATTTCTCAGAGCATAAAACCACTGCTTTCCAGAGCTGACAGACCTACAGCTCCAGATCCTTATTTATATTTCTTAATAATTTATCGAGCACCTACTAAGTGCCAGGCCCTGTGCCAAACGCACATTTTCTTGTCAGAACGCATGCAAGCTTTCCAATATTACCACTATTTTGATTGACGAAATCGAGACACAGAACAACCAGTAAATTGTCCAAGGTTCACAGTTAGGAAGCGGCAGGCGCAGGGCAGCGGCAGCTCCCAGCGGCAGCTCCATACTCATTACCATCATGGAGCAGCTCTGTCCCCATTTCAGAGAGGAACTAGAGCCGGGGAAGGGTAGTTGTAGACAAGTTCCAGGGGATTCTGGTCAGTACTCTTCCTGGTGCCACACATCAAAGAGGCCACTTCAATGACTGCTGAATCTGCCCAGCTAGCAGAAATGGAAGGAAAAAAGCAAAGGAAGCAGCCAGCCAGAAGTTCCTTCCTATCTGACGCCAGCTCTGGGAGCTTCCAGCTGAGCAGCAGAGAGAAGCAAGTCCACCAGGAGGGAGCAGAGGGCACTGGCAGGCCCCTCCACGACCTCCATTCTGGTTCTGACTCGGGGTTGGCCAGCTCACACTGCCCTAGGACCCTCCTCACCCACTTCTGTCAGTGTCTTAACGTGTCACTAGAATCACAATGGCAGCTGCCTGCCCTCACTCTGGATGGACAGGTGCCTACCCACAAGCACTTCATCCAGGATTAAATCCTGATGGGACACGTTTTGACCCCAGCGCCTAACACAGTCCATTAGCAATAAAAAGCACTGTAGGAACCCCCATTTCCAGCAGCCAGATAGAATCCCCAGGGCGACTAGCCTGGGGGGCTTTCTCAGGGTCACCCAACAGGCCCTGGACAGAAGGAATGACAGGTGCACACAACTGAAGACCACAGCTTCTGTCTTGAAAGTCGTCCCCATATAACGCACAGGAGGCTGGCGGAGAACCCAACTTCAACCTGCACCTCCAGACAGCAATGGAAAGGAAAACTCCCACAGGGATGGCAGCTTCCAGCACCTGTGGTCTCTTCCCTCCTCCCCGACACACCCCTGCCCAGTCTCCCACTGCGGGGCAAAAATTCAGGCCCGAACGTGACCCGGAATTTGAACTCTCAAATCCCAAGAGCTCCAGAAAACATCTATTAAAGCGACAAAACCATTCCTTACACCGGGTGGCGGGGCTTGGGGCGCAGGGGTGGAGTCCTGGGCTCCTCCCCTCGGAAAACCGAAAGCCTACCCCAAACCCGGGACTGGGTCTTTTTCGATCTGTCCCTACCCCAAATACACGCACACCCCACACCATCCACACCCGTTGACCCCACGCTTGGGCACACCTGCCCCAGCCCACACGCACGTGCACACCTGCTCACCCCAATAAGCCCCCGGCCCCCCAAGTCTGCACACCTGCTCCCCGCACACGCGTGCACACACACACTCACACACACACACACAAACACCCCTCTGCCGGCTCGCGCCCCCCCGCCAGGCACCACCTCGCTGCCCCCCCCCCCCCCCCCCCCGCAAGGCCCCTGCCCTCCAGCCCACCCCGCTCCGCGCGCGCCCCGCCGCACCCCGCGCCCGGCCCTGCCGTCTCCCTCCGCACTCACCGGCGCAGCGCCCGTCGGCCTCCGCCGTCCCGCGCAGACCCTGGGGCCTGGGGCCCCGTGCCGCCCGCCGCCCGCTCCCGGCCCGCCGCTCCTGGGCTGGCCCGGCCCCGCCGCCGCCGCCGCTTCCCGTCACGTGGGGCGGCCGCCCGGCGCCGGCAGAGGGCGGGAGCGCGGCCGTCCCCGCGCCGTCCAGCCCGGTCTGCGGCCCCCGCCGCCCATCCGCCCCCGGGCCTGGAGCGACCCGGCTCGGCGCGCGACGCCCACGTGGGACTGCCCCCCTGGGCCTCAGTTTCTTCCAACCTGCCGGGATCACAACGGCTTCTGCCTCGGGGCGGTGCGCAGGGTCAGAGGAGTTAATTCGTGTAAAGCGCTTAGAACACTGCCTGGCACAGAGCGGGTGCTCCACAAATGCTGGCCCGGGACTGTTGTTAATGTATTTTCTCCTCCCCCACCGGCACGCAGAGCTTCAGGAAAACCCAGGCCTTGCCTGATTTGCTCACCGCTCAATGTCGGACACCGACACGGCGCTGGGCGCTGGGCGGACTGTAGGCTCTCGGGATATCCTGCTGAATGAATGAATGAAGCAATCAATCAAGGAGTCCTAGGAAAGGCCTGACCACGCTATCATCTGATAAAGTTGGGCTTGAGTTGACTGGCTGGTGGTGTTCCCTGTGGGGCTGAAGTGTCCCCGTTGGGCCTGCGCTGCCCACCCCGAGCCCACAGCTAATACAGGGCCCCTGGGGCCGAAAAGGAATCCCTAGAGAGAGCAGTATATTTGCATGAGGTATTTATTTTAAAAGGGAGTCCTGGGTCTATTTTACCCAATCTTTTTAGCAAAGTCCATCAGCTCTTCCAGCCACAATGAAGTATCCTGGGGTACCATGAATCCATGAACCTCTCTTTTCAACATATACAATCCAATTTTAAGATGAATAAGGAAGCTCCCTCCAGATTTGTCAGCGTTCAATTATTAGCATATAAAAGGCACATTTTCTCAATGATTTTCCCTGACTTTAGAACCCACCAGTGACCTGTGGCCTCAGCTTTCTTCTGGCCTCCCAGGGATTGTAAAACAAAGATGTTATCCTGAACCGGGAGGCAAATACTGGATTCTTCTTTTTCAAAGGGGAACAAATGACCTCGCAATAACGTTAAATGAAGGAAATAAGGAACTATCAAGAAGCAATGTTCTGCGACCTGTCCTTCACCTTTCCCTTGTGAGTTCATGGCCACACACATGCCCCAACCCCAAACAGTGCTTGTTCTGCTCAGTGGTACCCATGTCCAGATGGGGAACGGGTTCCCCAGAAGTGTAGAGCTGTGGCCAGCAAGTGCACTTCAAGGGCAAGCGGTAGTGAAGGGACGGATTCAAGTCTAAGGAGGCCAGCAGCCAGGGGAACCCAGGAGCAGGAAGGCATCAGAGCAAATGCAGCCCAGTCGCATTTTGCCCAGGCCCACGAAGAAAATGTGAGTGGTCGTCAGCTCATCACTGACCCAGCTGGGCCTAGAATTTGTGCTTCTCCATTTTAATCTACCATAGTACAGAGAGCTGCACAAAACTAGCTGCAGAGGGGATATCTCCCGACTGCCAGATACTGGCCTAACAGCAATGATCTCATTTAAGCCTTGCCATATCCTTATAAAGTGGGCACTGTTAATGTCTCCATTTTATAGATGAGTTGCCTGAGGCGAAGAAAACGGAATGATTTGTCCCAAATTCCATGGTAGTAAGAGTAGAGCGGGCCTAAGAACCCAAAATTCAACAACATAGTGAACGTTCGTATATATAAAATTAAATTCTATTGATTGAGCAGTTTATGGAACCCCTATGTTCTGCCTCGATGTAGAAGTGAAAACGTGTATTAACAAAAAAGAGGGGAAAAGGGCAATTCCGAAATAATTATTTCCTTTATGAAAGGTTTACCATAGGATTCTTAAAATGGCAAGCTCCACATGCGCACATTATTCCATCTAATAACATTTGCTCTGGAACTTTCTGAAAAGTCCGTTTCACATATGACAGATACCTGGATATAAATAGCTGTTTCATAAGTATGCAAGTATCTGCATCAGACTAATTCTAAATTCCTCATGTTGCTTTGATTGGTTACACTGAAGAAGAAATATCAAAGTCGTAAGTTTGGAAAGGAATTATTAACCTCATTTATTAATATTTAGTAAATATCCCTAGGGCCCATACCAAACACATTAGGCGTATTTCATAGAATATACAAAAGATGAATTCTAACAGATTAATGACGATTAAGAGTTGAATAGATACAACTGACTCCTTTCATAGTTCCCAGCTACTCCCCAAATTTAATATCCCCTATTACACCTCCTCACACTTCCTCTCGGTTCCTTACTTCCTCACTGGCTATAAGCTCCTGAGGGCAACTAATGTGGCTACCATGTTCTTGCTGTGTCTGTCTGCATGTGGGAAGCACTCAACCAATTTTGAAAATTCCTGATGCTCGGGGCTGGGTTCAAGACCTGCCTCAGGCTCTGTGCTGACCGCTCAGAGCCTGGAGCCTGCTTCGGATTCTGTGTCTCCCTCCGTCTCTGCCCCTCCTCCGCTCATGCTCTGTCTCTCTCTCTCTCTCTCTCTCTCTCTTAAAAATAAACATTAAAAAAAGTTTTTTTTAATTCCTGATGCTCAATATTAATAAATTACGTTATTTTTAAAAGAGGCTCTTACTGCAAAGATTCTGTCGCTCTCATTTATAAGCAGACTTGCTGCGTACACCTCTCGAATGTTTGGGTATCATTTTAGAAGATGAAGTTAAGCAAAGAAAGGTTACAATAATGATTTTTTTTTTAATTTTAGAAGACAGAGCTCACTATACTATGTATCAGCTCATTTAAGGATACATGCACATACATTCATATACCTATAATCTAGATTCAGTACAACAAACTTTTTGAACTATTATTCAAGTCAGCTATTTCTTGAGCAACTCCTATGTGCCAGGTACTATGGTAGAAGCTGCAGGGGATCCTGGAATGAAAAAGGCACAGCCCCCACCCTCAAGCAGCTTAATTTAGTGCGATGGTTTATAAAGTATGGTCGATACTCAACGGTACCCACATCATCTCCAAACCTGCAAATGCAAATTCTTGGGTCCCTACTCCAAAATTCCTAAATCAGAAACTGCAGGACAGGGCCCAGCAAACTGTTTTTCATAAGCTCTCCAGGTCACTCTAATACCCTCAATTTTGAGAAACCCTGAGTTAGTAGAACATGTGGAAGAAATACCCATCTAAACAGCCCCTAACGCAAAAAATAATGTGTTCTAGAAGTTGGGTGACAGGAGAGAACCCAAAAATGAAACACTGTTTCAAGGAGCTCATGAAGAGGTGACCTATGAGATGAGTAGTTTAAGTATGCAAACGCATCTTAATTATGATCTGATCGTAAAAGGAATAGAAGTGACAATAAAACTATAGTCATTATTCTTGTGGTACTGAAGGTAGTTATTTGAAATTCAAAGCAAAACTGGGGTTTTAAATACCTACAAAAACACAGGTCAAAATGTGAAGTATTCTTTAAATTGTTACATTCACTTTGAAGCTCCTTAATTTTATTTGTGCTCAAATATATTTTTGACAACTAAAATATTTGGAACATAATATTTTATGTTTTATATTTCTTTTTTAATGTTTTATTTTTGAAACAGTGCAAGCGTGGGAGGGACAGAGAGAGAGGGACAAAGGATCTGAAGCAGGCTCTGCGCTGACAGCAGGGAGTCCGATGTGGAGCTTGAACTCACAAGCCGGGAGATCATGACCTGGGCTGAAGTTGGACGCTCAACCAACTGAGCCACCCAGGTGCCCCTGGAACATAAGTATCCTAAATATTACACTACCAACAAGAAGAATCAACACCCAAAGTTTTCAGTCCATATTTTGTTCATGACCCATTCATTCAACATTTACTGAGTACCTACTAAGTGCAGGCATCGTGTGTGCTAATGACCAGGTAAGAGATTCAAAGGAAATGTATGGACCTTGTCCCAGAAGAACTCATAACCCAGTGAGGTGATGATGCCAGGCAGGGAAGTGTTTGTTGATTCCCCTCAGTTTGTTCTTGTCAACTATAGGCACCAAGTAAAAATGTTAAAGAATAAAACCCTATGATCTTTGAGTAAAGGGAAAATTCTTATATTACTGAACTTAAAAACTAGTGGCTACTAGTTCACACTCACAGGTAACAGCATAGCAGGAATGAACTTCAGTCTACAAACTCAAATAGGTAACAAATAGAAGTTTTTCTGTAACTGAGCTTTCTTTCTTTCTCAAGCCCTCACTCAGCTGCAGTGACAATAATCTTATCAACTGAGGCCCTCTCCCTTTCCCAGGGCTGTGTTAATCAGGTTGGGGAATTTCTGAAGTGCCAATAGGGGAAGCAAGAGATCTCAGGTCCTAGCATCACAGGGACTTGGAGATGTTCTTTGTCCACTGGGATATTTGGTTTTCAGTTTTATGGCTTCCGTATTGACAGGCCTGGCTTGAGGGTCAGGGAATGTCTGGGTTTTCTTGTTCTGGGATGAGGCAGAAATCTCTGTGAGGTGGCTCTTCAGCCTGGACATATTGGAAACATCACATCAGAACTTGTCAGAAATGCTAATTCTCCCCTACCCCGACTTCCTACATCAGAGACTCAGATTAAAGCACAGTCACCTGACCACAAATTCTCCGAGGCTCCACTCTCCCAGGCTCTGCCCAGGATGGAGTGTGGCAGGCTTTACCAAATAGTCTCTCCTTCCTTTGGGGAGTGTTAGAATCTCATTCTACTTCCTCCACTCTGAATCTCGATGGTTTTATTTCTGCCCCAGGGGACACCCCCTCTAGAGATTTTTGATTCCGAGGCAACTGGAATTATCTTGACGGATTATTTTTAAAGCAGAGAAGTACTTCTGGGAAATTAGGAAAAACAGAGAGGGAGAGAAAAGAACAGATCTTACCTCCTGCAAAACATTTTTGCTGATTAAAAGCTTGAGGCTTTGGGTTAGGTGATTGGTTCAGCAAACCACAGGGAGAAAGAGCCCAGCAAGAACCTATAATCACATTTTCAGACTCTTAAACTCAATTTTTCCCCCACCTACACCACCATCATGCCACATGCCTCCTTCACTGACAGTCAATAGGCTACAACAAACCTCCAGGTAGTGGCTACAGAGGAGGCACTTTACAGACTCTAGCTCCAATCTCAGCACAATGTGGGGTGGCCTTACAATTTCCATTTTACAGGTGAGGACACTGCAGCGGAAAGACATGGAATATCTGTCCTAGGTGAGTGCTGAAGCCAGGCTAGAACCCAAGTCTGAGCCACTCCAAAGCCTTCCCTTGGTCCAATTTGCTAGACTGCCTCATAATTACGGTCGAATACTTTCTAAAAACCAGCTACCAGTTAATGAGTACCCTGCTCTGTGCCAAGTGTGTTATATAATCTGTACTCCTTTGATAATTCTTCACAGATGTTAGCACAGCATTTGTTTCTGATAAGACTGAGGCTGAGAGACTTGAGTAACTCACCCAACGTCTCGTTTTGCAGCAGAACAAAATCTGAACTAAGTTCTAGTTTTCAAGGCCAGGTTCCTTCCAAGACAACTGCTTTTGCCATTAAAACAATGTGCTTTCCGGTGAAGGAAATGGGGATACCAGTCACACTAATTTCACTATTGTTAGGGAAACGTAGGGGTGCCTGGGTGGCTTAGTCAGTTGAGCCTCCGACTTTGGCTTAGGTCATGATCTCACAGTTCGTGGGTTCGAGCCCCGTGTCGGGCTCTGTGCTGACAGCCCAGAGCCTGGAGCCTGCTTGGGATTCTGTGTCTCCCTCTCTCTCAGCCCGTCCCCTGTTCATGCGCTCTCTCTGTCTCTAAAATAGTTTTTACAAAATATTTAAAAAAAAAGAAATGTATTCAGATTTTGGTTATAAAATACCATGATCCTAATACCATGAAGTTAATGCACTTAACTCCAAATTAGAACATCCAAATGCCTGCCTCAACTCGGGTCTAAACTCTGTTCTATTTTGGGCAAGTCATCTTAAATGTCTTTCATTTAGATCAGCTTCCTCATCACTAATATGAAAGGACTGGGCTAACGTTTAAGTTTCTGCCCAGCTCTGAAATTCAATTTCTAGACGGAAGTATCATATACATAAATGATTAAGAAAAATTGCAAAACAGCTCTCAGCTTTACCTTATCTTTTTAAGCTGGCACCTCATTTATTTCCCAACTTTTTCAAGGTTTAACATCCTCAGATTTGGTCACATTTTATACTGCAATAATTTCCAATAAAATGATACATCATAGAGTATTTAGAATAAGCATTTACAACATGCCTGCAAGTTTAAGTGTTAGATGTGCCTAATGTTTTGGAACATGTATCTCTTCCACAAAAGATGAAAGAAGTAGAAAAGACTTCTTGAATTATCAAGGTTTAGATCATATTTGAACCTGCAACAATCTATTTAAACTAAAACTGTTCCTTCATTGTAGTTACAAGTACAGAGAAAATGTACTTGTCATTTGTGCAGAGCAAATGTATAATAATATACACAAGTGTAGAGAAATTAGTGCAGAGAAAATGTACTTGTCAGTGTTGCTACTTCCTCAATCTCTGATCTTGAGCAAATTACCCTGTTTCCTCACCTGGAAAATAAGCATTCTAGTAATATACACCTCATCGTGCTGTTCTGAGGAGCAAGATTATCCATATAAAATCCAGTACCTGGCACATCGTAAATGTCTAACAAATGTTTAGCTGTTGTCTGTCACCTGCGGTTTCCTTATTTTCATATGCGAGGTCAGCTCGGAGTATTATTATTTCGGTGAATACTTGAGCGCCTACTATGTGGGAGGCCATGCGGTTACAAGGAATTAAAGTCTCTGGCCTTACATCATATTGGAAGAGGATTAGGGGACAAAGAGGTCAAAAAGAAAAACTAAGACAATTTCAGAGGCGACCAGAGCTATACTTTGGGTAACGGACGTCAGGCTGCCTCGCCTCTTTCCCGCGAGACTGCCCTCGGAATCCCTTTGGCCTCTGCCATTGGACGTCACAAGAAGCGCGACCAATCGTGACCCTCTCTGGGAACTTGGTTTTCCCCTCTCTTCTTGCAAGGCGTCAAACGCCAGTCGTCTCCTCTGCGGACGTCCCTTTCGCTCCTACCGCCCCCAGGAGTGTCCCCTCCGCAAGATGTCTCCCAGCACCCCGGCCGGCCGCGAAAAGCGGAGCGGACGCCTGGCGCACTAAGAGTGACGTCAAACGAGGCCCCGCCCGTTACATCACTTCCGGGACGCTTCCTTCGCGGAGCCTTGTGGGTAGCCGGCCGGGGTCTCCTGGCGACGACGATGGCGGGGGATGTGGGCGGTCGCAGTTGCACTGATTCGGAGCTGCTGCTGCACCCGGAGCTGCTGTCCCAGGAGTTCCTTCTCCTCACCCTGGAGCAGGTCGGGCGCGCCGAGGCGGGTGGGCCTGTTTGGGAGAGAGGTTCGGACTTGAGCCGGCCCCAAGTAATCCTGAGTGGCAGCGGACACACCCGCCGCCGTCGCTTGTCCCGCCTGGTTTGTGTCAGCGTCCACTCCACACGGACCGACCAGGTCTCCCCACGCCCCTATCCGGGAAAGAGACGTCCTTAGACTATCAGGGATTCCTGGGAATTAGGACTTCTCTTTTTTGGGGTCTTTGATGGCTCTGACACAGAAGTCCTAGGCGACCCCCGCGGCCTGGATGTGAGCAAGGGCCTGGGGAAGAATCGTAGTAGCAATGAAGGGTAGTAATCAGAGACTGTCAGGGCTGGAAAGCATCGGAGAAATCGCCCTTTTTTCATAGTGTCACCTCGTTTAAAGATGAAACTGAGTCTCGGAGAGGTGAAGTGACATATTTAAGGTCGCACCACCGGTAAGTGGTGCAGCCAGGAGGAGAAACCGGGACTCCTGGCCCTCAATGTAGCATATCCTCTTTTCGAGCTAATGTGGCCTCTGATAGTCAACAAAAGATAAGACAAAAGAAGTGATGAGTTTGGTTTAAAGTGGTAGAGAATTACTGAAAGTTTCCTTGTGGTTTCAAGTAGCTTGTTTTGTAGTTTTCCTTGTGTTTTCTCCTCAGTACTCTTTCTCTAACTTCCTCAAGTGCCCTGCAGATGTATTGATATCAATTACCTTTCACCTGCAGTTCTCAAACTTTTTAGGTACATCAGAATCACTCTAGGGTTCATTAAAATACAGATTGCTGGGCTCCATCCCCAGGGTGTCTGATTGAGTAGGTCCGGGGTGTGGCCTGAATATTGGCATTTTTAACAAGTTCTTGCTGCTTGTCCAGGGACCACAGTTTGAGAATCACCACCCTGGAGCAGTGCGTCCCAAACTAACGTGCCTATGAATTCCCTAGGAATGTTATCCAAGAGACCCTCCAGGGTTTTTCCGTATCTCTAAGTGTATAGAGGGTGAAAATTGATAACAAAGGGTGGTCAAGTATAAGAGAGAAAAGTACTACTTGTGCTTTTAAATTTGGAAGGAAACAGTAAGTGGGATAAGTTTATCAGAGCACAAAGATTGGGCTTGTTTTGCCAGTTAAGCTGAGCACATGTTTCCAAGCTTTTCTGAATTGCAGTTGAGGAGTCCATGATCTCATTACCATCTTCGTTTTCCTTCCTAAATCCAAACTCTATCCATAGCTACTCCTCTTTATGCTATATGTTTTCCGTGATGTTGAGAGCAAATTGGAAAATGAGGGAGAATGAGGTAATATTGACAAGGTTGATGGACAGTGACTGAAAGCTACTCGAAAGGACTGGTGATGGGCACCTGAGTGGCTCAGTAAGTAGGGCCTGCCTCTCTCTCTCTCTCTCTCTCAAATAAATAAACATGAAAAAAAAATTTAAGTAATAAAAATAAAGAAAGGACTGATGAAAACGTAAAAGGGAGGTTGTAATGATGCACTGTTATGATGGTCATCAGTAAGGGACTGCAGTTTCCATCTGTAGGGCTATCTGAAATCTTGGTGGTTAACTTCAACTTAAGCATTATTAGGGAGACATGGGAAACAATATACAGCCCACACTTTGATCGTGATGGTAACACTCTGGGTGACCTTTGACAGCAGGTAGTAAATTGTCATCACTGTTGGAATTCTTTTGTCTGGTTTCCCCAGGCAGTCTCCCATTTTCAGTTTACATCCTAGATGAAGATGATGCTGCTGGGGGGCGCCTGGGTGGCTTGGTCGGTTGGGCGTCCGACTTCGGCTCAGGTCATGCTCTCACGGCCCGTGAGTTCGAGCCCCGCGTCGGGCTCTGTGCTGACAGCTCAGAGCCTGGAGCCTGCTTCGGATTCTGTGTCTCCCTCTCTCTGCCCCTCCCCTGTTCATGCTCTGTCTCTCTCTGTCTCAAAAATAAATAAATGTTAAAAAAAAAAAAAAAAAAAAGATGATGCTGCTGGAAATGGTCTTCGTGCCTGGTATGCTGGCTGACTAGATGTGAGCTGCAGTCCTTGTCACACTGAACGTGTGGCCATTGTCTTTAAGATGCGGCTGAACCTGATGTTTGCAGAGCTGAATCTCTTAGTAATAGTACTTCTTAGAGAACTGTATAGGACTGCGGTGTACTTGCAGTACCTGTAAGTCCGTGTAAGACTTAGATAACAATCTCTGACTTAAATAACAAATTTTGTAATTACATTAAATATATAATAATTGGAAATTTAAATTATGAGTATATTATATTGATTTTTATGGTTATAAATTATAAATAAGATTATATATTATACGATACATTTTATGATTATAAATAAACTATAAATTATATAATTACTAAATTTTATTATTATAAAATTTGTTGTTTAAACAGAAACGTTCTACCGTGTTATGTAGGTAGTAGTTAAAACAAAGGATGTTATTTTGAAATTACTTTTGTTTCCTTCTCCACAGAAGAACATAGCTGTTGAAAATGATGTAAGAATAAACAAAGACAATCTTACTGATCTTTATGTTCAGCATGCAATACCGTTGCCTCAGAGAGATTTGCCAAAGAATAGATGGGGGAAAATGATGGAAAAGAAAAGAGAGCAACATGAGACGAAAAATGAGACTAAAAGGTACGTTTCAGTGGTTCTGGTTTATATGACTTCACAGTGTTGTGTTTCTTCTTTTTCTCCAGGTAAACTTAGGTAAGAAAAATTCATTTGCTCAACAACTATTTATTGAGCACCAGGCACTGTGCTTATAGCACAAATAAAACTGACAGAATTCCCTGCTCGTATTTTAATTGGGAGAAACAGAATTTAGAAAGTGAAATAAAATATACGGTATGTTACGTAGTGATAAATGCTAAGGAGAAAAGGACAACAGGGAGAGAGATTACCATTTTAGGTAAAGTGGCCAAGAACAACCTCACTGAGAAAAGACATTGCAGCAGAGAAACCTACAAGGTAGAGAGCAAGCTAGCATTCCAGACAGAATACAAGAGTCAGGAGTGTGCCCATCATAGACCAAGAACAATAAAGAGGCTATCAAGGCTGGTGTGGAGAGAATCTGAGGGAGAGTAGAGAAAAGAGGTTTATTGGAGGGGAGTAGCAGAAATTGTTGGCAAGATCCCATAAAGCTGTGTAAGTCGTTGTAAGAACTTTGGCTTTGCTCTGAGATGAGGAGCCATTGGAAGATTCTGAGCAGAATGATGACACCGTATGATGTACATTTCAACAGCATCACCCTGGCTGTAACTTAAGGTGGGGGGAGGGAGATAGGGAAGTCAAACAGGAGACTGTACTGTGATCCAGGCAGTAGATGGTGGTGACTTTCAGTGAGGTAGTGAATTTGGTAAGATGTGGTCAGAGTCTGGATTTATTTTGGAGGTAGAGCCAACAAGATTTGCTGAAATGGGAGAAAAGGTAGAGTCAAGTTAAGACGTTAAGGTCTTTGAATGATGCAGGAATGAAGGAACTGTCATGTAGCTTCGGGGGCACTATTTACAGTTTTTAAATTTCAGAAAATACTTGATAAAACCACAGCAAATAAATTTCCTTTTTAAAAGAAGGCTACCTTTCTTTAACAGTGATAGCTTAATGAGGACAAGGTGTCCTAACATCCCTGAGTGTATTTCTCTTCCTGTGTCTGTCGTATCCCACGTGGGTGCTATTGATTAACTACTGAACTTATTTTTGGAGGTTTCTGTTTGTAAGGTAGTGTGTATAGGCAGTACACCAGTGATTGTGGAAAAAGATGCAGTGAAGGGTGGGAGCGAGGGAAAATGCTAGTGGTGAGTTGAATAGAGGTTTTAATTTGTAGTTATGAAGAAAAACTCATGATTGACCAGGAGATTATTCCCCCAAGTGTGGAAACCGTTGAAGAACGTAACATGTATGCTCTTAGTCTTTTGGAAAATACAGTCACTTTTTGATCAGGAACACATTCAGTTCAGATCGAGGATCCTTTTAGCTTGATGGTTATATACTGGGATAGGCTACTTATTAGAGTTAGCTTTTGTAAATCTTTGGGTTAGGCCAAATATATTTTCAATTTACTTCTGTTGATTCTTAATAAGAAAGTATTTTCTTGCTCTGCACATTCAGGCACACTGTTCTAAGCAAAGCTTTCAATACTGTTATACTTCATATAAAAATCCCTTTAACCCCTCAGTATCCTTTTGGAAGACATCTTTGGCTCTTTAAAAAAAAAAAAAAAAAAAAAAAACACAATTTGACTTTAGAATCAAAACATTAAAGCTGGAAGCATCTAAGAGACAATCAGGTATTGTTGAATTGTTTATTAATTTTTTTGTGGACGGACTGAGCTCCTGTGACGTCCTCCAGACCACACAGAGCTGGGACCAGATCTACAGCACGGTGCCCAAGCTGGAGCGGGCCTCTGGGCTCTTAGGTTGAACTCTCACAAGCTGACGCGCTGTTTCCCTTCTGTGGTGACAGTGGGTGTATAGTGAGCTTATTTTTTACCTTCTACCAAATTATGTTCAGTGGTGACCTGAGAATTGGTGAGTTTGGCGAATCACCTAGGATCTGGTTAAAATGCAGATTCTGAATCAGTACAGGTTGAAGCCTCAGATTCTGCATTTCTTGAGAGCTTGTTTGGAGGTTCTAGCAGGGGAGCGCAGCTACTCGTATACCCTTGACCGAAGAACGGTCCTCCTATCGGGGAAGGTCGTCCTCTTCGACCGAGCGCGCAGCTTTGGGAGGGACGTACATGGAGCGGTGAGGGAGGAAGGGGACACCCGCCTAGCCAGCCAGATCAGCCGAATCAACCCTGGCGATCAATGGGGTGACAGATGTCGCAACCAGATCGCCCTCACATCCAGATTCTGCATTTCTTAACAGGCTCCCCAGAGGATGCTTAATGCCCCTGGTCCCTGCACCACACTTGGAGATGTAAGACTAAAGTGTTCTTCCTAATAAATGGCCGCTCAAATTCTTACGTGTTTAATTAAAAGGTTTTGTTTCCCCCCCCCCAAGAACAAATGTGTTGTGTCCCGAGGTGTCATGAATAATGGACAAATGAACGCTCTTATCATTTGTCTTTGTGATTCAGAGTAGAAATTTGGTTTTCAGAAGCTAAATGTGAAGACTTGCTGAATTTTAACATTAAAACTTTATAAATGTTATAGTTACAGTTTAGAAAATGCCTTGGCTTTAGAGATCTTTAATGAATAGAACAGAATGTTCTGTCTCGTTGTTTGTAGACTGCTACTGTAGTAGTCTTGCTATAGTTTTCTAGGTTATTATCCTTTTTAAAGTAATAATTGATACATAGTCAAGATAATTCTCTCAATTAGAGGGTGATTTTTAAAACTTAAAAAATTTTTTTTAGTTACTTAGGAATCTTGTTTTTAAGTCCTAGGGTTAATTTGTCAGCTGATGTTTTCAAAATATTTGTATCTTGTGTGTACATTAAAGCTAACTTAACGTTTCTTGTCAGTAAATACTTTAAACGTCAAAGCCCTAGAATATTACCATTTCATTTAGGGTGAACATAGAAAATTTGATTCCCAGTAGTCCTACTTAAAATAGATTAGTCTTAGCAATGTTTTTTTGGCCATTGTTTTAGCTTTGAGTTCCTGTGAACGAATGGGTTTGCTGTTCCAATTATGTTTTCCGTGAATACATCTCTGTGATTGCAGGAGTGGCACTGTGGATGGGTTAAGGAAAAGGCCCCTCATTGTGTTTGATGGAAGTTCAACCAGAACAAGCATCAAAGTGAAAAAGACAGAGAATGGAGATAATGATCGACTCAAGCCTCCCCCTCAGGCAAGCTTTACCAGTAATGCCTTTCGAAAATTACCAAATTCGTCTTCCAGTGTTTCACCCCTAATTTTGTCTTCCAATTTGCCTGTGAACAATAAAACGGAACACAATAATAATGACACTAAACAGAACCATGACTTAACGCATAGGAAAAGTCCTTTGGGTCCTGCAAAGTCCCCACCTTTGTCCCCTGTTGGAACTACTCCAGTGAAGTTAAAGCGAGCTGCTCCTAAGGAAGAAGCGGAGGCCGTGGTAAGTGTGCAGAAGTTTCTGGGCTCATGGGAGATGTGAATGAAATCTTTGAGCAGTCTGCCTCATAGCTGAGGTGGGAGAGCAGTGCCGCAAGCAGATCTTGAACTCTTAAATGATCTTACTTTTTACATGTCCTTTCTCGTGTTTGAATCCTGGAAGTATAAAATCCATGATAATAAGTTAACATTTTTTAAAGTCTACTCGATTTCTTTCTCTTTTTTTTTTCTATATTTATTTAATTTATTTTTTAATCTACATCTGAGTTAGTTAGCATATAGTGCAACAATGATTTCAGGAGTAGATTCCTTAATGCCCCTTACCCATTTAGCCCATCCCCCCTCCCACAACCCTTCCAGTAACCCTATGTTTGTTCTGCATATTTAAGAGTCTTATGTTTTGTCCCCCTCCCTGTTTTTATATTATTTTTGCTTCCCTTCCCTTATGTTCATCTGTTTTGTATGTAAAAGCCCTCATATAAGTGAAGTCATACTGTCTTTCTCTAATTTTGCTTAGCATAATACCCTCTAGTTCCATCCTCATCATTGCAAATGGCAAGATTTCAATCTTTTTGATTGCTGAGTAATATTCCATTGTGTGTGTGTGTGTGTGTGTGTGTGTGTGTGCGCGCGCGCGCGCGTGTGCATATACACACATGTATCTATATATATATGTATATATATATACACGCACACACACATACATGCGTGTATGTGTATATACACACATGTATCTATATATGTGTGTATACACACACACACACACACACATATACACACCACATCTTCTTTATCCACTCATCCGTTGATGGACATTTGGACTCTTTCCATAATTTGGCTTTTGTTGATAATGCTGCTATAAACATGGGGGTGCATGTGCCCCTTCAAATCAGCATTTTTATATCCCATGGATCAATTCCTTCTAGTACAATTACTGACCCTTAGGGTAGTTCTATTTTTAATATTTTGAGGAACCTCCATACTATTTTCCAGACTGTCTGCACCGGTTCACATTCCCACCAACGGCGCAAAAGAGATCCTCTTTCTCCGCATCCTCGCCAACACCTGTTGTTGCCTGAGTTGTTAATGTTAGCCATTCTGACAGGTGTAAGGTGGTATCTCATTGTGGTTTTGATTTGTATTTCCCTGATGATGAGTGCTGTTGAGCATTCTTTCATGTGTCAGTTGGCCGTCTGGATGTCTTCTTTGGAGAAGTGCCTATTCATGTCTTTTGCCCATTTCTTCACTGGATTATTTGTTTTTTGGGTGTTGAGTTTGATAAGTTCTTTATAGATTTTGGATACTAATCCTTTGTTTGATATGTCGTTGCAAATGTCTTCTCCCATCCTGTCGGTTGCCTTTTAGTTTTGCTGATTGTTTCCTTCACTGTGCAGAAGCTTTTTATTTTGATGAGGTCCCAATAGTTCCTTTTTGTTTTTGTTTCCCTTGCCTCTGGGGACAAGTTGAGTAAGAAGTTGCTGCAGCCGAGGTCAAAGAGGTTTTTGCCTGCTTTCTCCTCAAGGATTTTGATGGCTTCCTCTCTTGCACAGGCCTTTCATCCATTTTGAGTTTATTTTTGTGTATGGTGTAAGAAAGTGGTCCAGGTTGATTTTTCTGCATGTCGCTGTCCAGTTCTCCCAGCACCACTTGCTGAAGAGACTGTCTTTATTCCATTGGATACTCTTTCCTGCTTTGTCAAAGATTAGTTGGCCATACGTTTGTGGGTCCATTTCTGGGTTCTCTGTTCTGTTCCATTGATCTGAGTGTGTTCTTATGCCAGTACCATACTGTCTTGATTACAGCTTTGTAATACAGCTTGAAGTCTGTGTACACTCGATTTCTTTCTGCTTAAAATGTGTAAAGAGAGTGTCTTAGGCACTTTTCCTAGCGTTTTCTCATTTAGATCCTTTATCTTGGAACTAAAAGAGGAAAATATTCCTTTGTTAGCAAAGTTCAGAATGTTAAGCAATTTGCCCAGGGTCACATATTTATTAAGTAGCATTTTAGAGCTTGACCTTTAGTCTGTCTGTTTTGCACTTATCTTAAACCACACTAGAGTGTTTAGGATTTATCACTTACCTCCCCTTCTCAAATTTACCTATCCTTGGAGGGTAGAGGAAGTTTAGGGGAATCTACTGTGTTGGACTGTGTTATAGTTAACCATTTAGATGCTTGGATTTCATATACTGGCAAATTTGGTAGAGATAGGCAATATATTTAGAGTTTACTTAGGGTTTAATTGTTGAGATTGTGTGTGTGTGTGTGTATATTTGATCCTTCCCTAGACTTGTCAGAAAATTATTTTACTTTTAAATATCCAGTTTTATAGCTTTTATTTCTTATCTTAGTCTATTTAGGCTGGTATGACAAAAAAACAACTTTGATTGGGTGGCTTACACAGCAAACATTTATTTTTTATAGTTCTAGAGGCTGGGAAGTCCAGAATCAAGGTGCTGACAGGTTCAGTGTCTGGTGAGGGCCCACTTCCTGGTTCATAGCTGGCTGCTTTTCGCTGTGTTCTCACCTGGTGGAAGGGGCTAGTAAGCTCTCTGAGGTCTCTTTTATGAGGGCCCATTCATCAGAGCTCCTCCTTGTTATTTAAGCACCTCCTAAAGGCCATGCCTCTTCATACTATCACCTTGGGGGTTAGGTTTCAAAATGGGACTTCTGAGGGGACACAGGCATTCAGTCTCTGTAGTATTCCTGTAGTATACGGTGACTTTATTATCCTCTTGGAATTGTGTGTCCAAAGGATCAAGACTCAGACTAGTTCCAACATTCTAAAATAGTAGACCCTGAAAAAAGAAAACTATTGTGAGTGTGACCAGCTCATGCTTCTTAACGTTAGTTCATCCTTTCAGTGACCCTGTGACATAGCACAGGTCTTTTTCTCATCTCGCAGATGAGGAAATAGAAGCTCAGATAATTTAAATAAAGTTGTCCAGGGTGTCAGAGTTACTAAGTGGCCAGGCTGCAGTTGGAATTCAGGTCTGTCTCACCTCAGTGCATGCACCTTTGACACCGGGCTGCCTCTAGACTGACGGACTTCAGTCACTTCTGTGGGAAGTGGGAGGAGGGTGTCAGATAAGAGAGGGAAGAATAAGAGAAAAGGTAGGAGGAAGAATCCAGACCTCAAATATTACAATAAAGACTTAGCCTCGAGGATCTTTTCTTTCGGTCTGTTAGAAAGCATTTTTCTACTCAAAAATTTTACTCCTTCAGAGGTTTGTTTTATTTATTTTTTTAATTTAAGAGTGTTAAGATCTTGGATTGTGAATTTGAGGAAGGCGATGGGGCAGGCAGGAAGGAAGCAGGTCTGGAGCCTTCAGTGCTTTTCAGTTCTGAATGCACCTTAGAATTACCTGGAGGAGCTTCCTGAAAACCCAGACAGACGTCAGAGCTTCATTCCTGCCACCTCCTGTGGATTCTGACTTAATTGGTTGTGGGATAAGGCCCCGGTCTGGGCATGTTTGTAAGTGCCGTGGGCAATTCTAATTTGCAGACGTTAGAACCACAGCTAGAAAAAAGGGTGGCCGGGGGCTTGCTTTTTTTCCCCAAGCTCCTAAAGTCTTTTCCCACCAGATGGCAGCAGTGATCTACTGTGCATAGATTAGTAGTACACTTTGGTGGTTTAGAGTGCTCATTTGAAGTTATTCTCTGACATTTCTGCAAGTATATACTGATTTCTGTTCATGTCTTTTCAGAATAACCTGAAGCCCCCAGAAGCAAAGAGGAAGATACAGCATGTTACATGGCCATGAAGGAAAGTTTCCAAAAATGTAAATATAACTGTAACTGTAGTTTTTCAAGCAAGTTCACATATATTGACAGTATTTACAGAGATCCTGATTATTGTGGAATTTTCCAAAGAGGTTTCAAATTAGGTTTGAAAAAAGTCTTTCCTTTTCCCTCCCTCCTTTTTTGTTTTTTTTAATTTTTGCATTCTGTTCCCTGATTTAGAAGGAATTTCTTTTTCAACAAGTGGCTTAGTGTTTGTCATTTATAGCGATCCTAGTCAATTATTAGCTGCAAGTCTGGTATAAAGCATCTGATGACTTTTAAGAATTATTCTCATTAGCCTGTTTTAGTCTTTGGGGAAATTTGAGGTTTTGTTTAAGCTCAAATCTTCTGGAAGTTCACCATTTTTATTTCTTTTCCCTAGCAAAAGAATTTGACAGTTTATCCCAACATTTTAGTAAATACTGCCACACTCCTCAAGGTTCACCAATAAAGCATATTTGTAGTGCTGCCGATAAACTATTCAGAATATACAGATGAAACTGCTATTCTCCAAGTGCTTACATTGCCTTTCCCCATAAAAATCAAAAGGTAAATCAGTGCTTGCTGTTGCTCCTTCCCTTGAAGTCCCGACAGGATTGGTCTGTTAGGAGCCGACTGGTCGTTCTCACAGCTGGTCTGCCCTTTAAGACGTCCTGGCCGTGTAGTAGCCCTACCTGCTGTTTTCGTGAGCAGTCTGTGATCTCACTCTGAGCGCAGGGATCGCTCCTTCCCAGGTGCTGCAGCTTTTCAAAAAGAAGCCAACTGTAAAACCTTCAGGTGTGGTCATGTTCAAGATGGCACCCGATGGCAGAAGGTTTAGAGAGTAGGAAGAGGGGGATGGAATTCTAGAACTTCAGAGAGTCCGGGAAGGATAGCGGTGAGAGGGAAGCTTAGCGTCATCTGGAGTAGGCAGAAGACGAGAAGATACTGAAGCCACAAGTCACCCCAGAGTGGCAGCATGGGAGACGAGTACCAGCTGGACGGGCTCCCTGCTGGGGTGACGGGGACAGCTCCCCGCAGGACTGTCTGTCACACGCACAAGTTATCCACTGAAGTTGTGTGTTCCTGTTGGAATGGTGTCACCATCCCATTTGTACGGTGGGAATCAGTGGGAAAGTAGGGTATACCTTAGAGCCGTGAGTTCTCATGTCCACGTTTTGCCTTGTATTTCTAACCAAGTGCAGAGGATACTTTATACTTTTTTCCTTATGTGATCGATCTTCAAATTGGGGTTTGCCTTTTCTTTACTTTTGACAGCAGTCTCGTTCCTCTTTTGATTTGTTAACGCAAGTATTTTAGTTCAGCTCTCAAATAGCCTTACAAAAAATTCATTCAGCCTTGCAGGTACATATGGTACTAAAACTTTAACCCTACGGTTTTTAGCCATTCTGCCTTTATCCAGTCGATAAATCTATACATACGAGACAAAATTGGTACATACGATGTGTTGCATGTTGTGCTAAATCAGTAACTACATAGTTACCTGCGGGGCTGATGCATGTAATACTGTTGAAGGACAACTGTAACCCTCTACATAACTGTAAAGGGAGATTTTAAAAATGCAGATTTTAGAGTAGAATGACAGATTTTTGTATTCAGTTGTCCCTGCTGCTCCCATCTGCATTCTCTCTTAGTTAAGAGAGAGTTAGCCATTTGACAGTTTTAAGTCAGTGGAAACTTATTTTTAGTTACTCAAGAAAATTAATTTTTAATTTGTATATTTAACTTACAGAGTAGGTTGGTAATAACAGCTGAACTGTGTAACATTGTTGCTTCAAATTGAAGTTTATATTATGAACATTCAGAATCAATGCTCATATAGCAGCATATTATTGGGCTATTTTGAGTTTGAAATGTGGAGAAGTGGGAAACCCTGGACTGTGTATTACCTGATGCTGACATCTCAGAGCGCTGTGCCTTCTCAAGGTGTTTACATACAGTCTTGAGATGTCTTCCTCCACATGACGGAGCCTACTGAATGATGGGACTTTGAGGCAGAAGTGTCGGGAATCTTAGGTTTTGAAGGGTTGCTTTGGTGTGCTTTAAAGCTTACAAGGAATTGAGTTGAATGGCAAACGACTTTGGAATACTCTTGGCTCACGATCATTGTAATATTGTTACTATCGATTTCCTGTTTCAACAGAGCCAGCTTTTTTTGGGGGGGGGGGGGGCGGTGGTAGGCAGACGAATGGCATTCGAGTCAGTGAGTGGCTTCTGAGGTGTAGTTATGAGCACTTGACCACTTCTGCCACTGGCAGGTGGTCTTGCTCTTTTCTTCCCCTACTTCTTTGTTCTCGGTTTCTTTTTTCTTACTCTCCTTTCCCATATTTTAACTTTCTTTGCTTCTATTCTCCATCCTCCTTTCTGCAGACCCTAAGCACCAGGCTTAGGTTTGCAGGTCATAATGCCTGGCCCTACGCATTCATTGAGGAGTGAAGATAGGATAACCCCCGTTCCTCTTACATTTGAGGGATCATAGACTGCCATGTGAATTCTGGAAGTCTCCAGCCCCTGCAGCACCAAAGGCCCTAAATTGCTTCCCAGTGGCCGTAAAGGCAGTACAGTTTACCAAAATAGCTTTATTAATCTAGACAGCTACCAGACACTTTGGAAAGTTGGTTCAACTACCACTATGAGGCCATAATATTTTTGCTAGTATTAAAATTCCTCAGAATTGTAATTATTATTTGAAATAATATTTTGGTTGACTTAGTTTTCTGAGAGATGATTCTAAAACTGGTCTAGAGACTCATTCAATAGCAATGACCTTTTAAAAACTTACATTAAGTAAAACTGCCAGTAGCTTAAATCATACATGTGTAAGAGCTTCCTCTATTTACTACTGTGGAACTTCAGTAATTTTAAGAGGTTACAAAATGGTCAAAATGTTTTTAAGCGTGCTCTTTTATTAAATGCTTGTGCAGGTTTTGTAATTCAGTACAGAGAGTTTAACCTTGTAATGTACATTTTTGTATGTAAAGGTCTTTTAAGTAGCCTTATCCTTATTTAAATAAACTGAATAAAATTATTGAGTAGGTCTGTCATTCATAAAAAAATAAAGTGGAAAAACATTCTGTAATGACTTGGTCTCCTTTTATTTGAGCAGACTATCCAGTGGAAAAGTGTCATTCTTTATAGTACGACCTTCTGTACCAGAATTGACTGGGATCAGGCATGATCCCCATAGTCCAGCCACATCTTGGGGACCCTACCGTGAAGAGCTGGGGGCTTCAGTGGCCTGGCGTTCAGGAGAGCCTGATGCCACAGGGGCTGACACACCGACTGCCACTATTCTTTGGTAGATGGAAACAAGTCCCTCAGACCTTATCCTGTGTAAGCTTTCTTAACAAACTGGAACAAACCAGAGGTTCAGGCAAAAGGGTTATTTGCGTGTGGGGTGGTCTTTAAAGAGTAAATCTCTAAACTGGTCATCTTAATGTTGGAAACCGAAGCTCTAAATTAACTGACTTGTAAAAACACCTCAGGTTACTTTATCTACCTTGAATTTTAAAAAATAGGTCATTTTTGGGGAGGGGACAGAAGAGACAAATTTATGTTCATTTACCTTGTTTTTACTAAAGTGCTATTTACTGAAGTGCTCTGCTTTTCCAGCTGTTAAACCTGGTTGTCTATAGTGTTGTGGCAGAAAGGACAAAGGTGTGAGTTAATTATGTTCCTGCTCAATGAAATAATGGATGATCGTAATGACAGAAAGAAAATCAAACCGAGAAATGAAATCGTGAGAGATGGGGAATGTAGGGTAAAGAGCTGCTTTAAATATAGTGGTTGCGGGGTGCCTGGGTGGCTCAGACACTTGAGCATCTGACTCTTGATTTCAACTCCGGTCATGATCACAGGGTTGTGGGATCGAGCCGTGTGTGGAGCCCGCTTAAGATTCTCTGTCTCCCTCTGCCACCTCCCCGGCTTGTGATCTAGCTCTCTCAAAAGGAAAAAAAGAGAAAGAAAGAAAAAAGAAAGAAATGTATGTTAGGAAAGACCTCTTTGAAGAAATTTAAAAACATTTTTTAAATTCTCTTTTAATTTTAAGTAAACTCCACCCAACATGGGGCTCCGACTCACGACTCCAAGATTGAGAGTTGCGTGCTCTACGGGCAGCCAGCCAGGTGCCCGCCAAAGAGATTATTTTTAAGGGGACAGTTAAGGAAAGCTTTCAGGAAAAGCATTGTACACGTGATAGATTTTAAATGTCTACATATTCTTGGGGCGCCTGGGTGGCTCAGTCAGTTAAGCGTCCGACTTCGGCTCAGGTCACGATCTCACGGTTCGTGGGTTCGAGCCCCGCATCGGGCTCTGTGCTGACAGCTCAGAGCCTGGAGCCTATTTGGGATTCTGTGTCTCCTTCTCTCTGTGACCCTCCCCCATTCATGCTCTGTCTCTCTCTGTCTCAAAAATAAATAAACGTTAAAAAAAAAATTAAAAAAAAAATAAATAAATGTCTACATATTCTTTTATTGCTCCTTCTGTCAGACATGGAGTCTGTTCCCTGCTGCTCGAATATAGATTGGTCTTGTGATTTGCTTTCATCAGATGAATGCTCCTCTCACTCTGGGACCCCTACTGCAGCCCCCTGAGAGAGCCACTTTTCTAGTATGCTAGAAAAACATACTAGCCAACAGCACTGACCACCAGGTGTGACTTAATCCCCCGTCCCCGCTCCAGCTGCCCCATGAGTGTCCAAGGTGAGACCAGCCCAGATAGACTCTGAACATCCTGAGTGAACAGAATAGGGGCTACATTAAAGCCACACCAAGTGTCGCGGATGGTTTGCTGCCCGGCATTAGATAACAGATACCGGACAAGAAGAGTGAAAGCAGAGAGACTTAATAGGATTTTAGAACGAAAAAAAAAAGGATTTCAGAATAGAAAGACTGTGCAGCTCCAATCAGTGAAAATAGCAGGAAGCGTAGTTTAAAATGCAGCCAAAGGGGCGCCTGGGTGGCTCAGTCGGTAAAGCGGCCGACTTCAGCTCAGGTCATGATCTCGCGGTCCGTGAGTTCGAGCCCCGCGTCGGGCTCTGTGCTGACAGCTCAGAGCCTGGAGCCTGTTTCAGATGCTGTGTCTCCCTCTCTCTGACCCTCCCCCGTTCATGCTCTGTCTCTCTCTGTCTCAAAAATAAATAAATGTTAAAAAAAAAAAATTAAAATGCAGCCAAAGCAGGTAAGCAGGAGCCGGAGTCTGTGGACCACGCTAAGGACTTTGGATTCGATTCTAAGAGCAACTGGAAGCCGTCAACTGTTCAGACTTGACCAAGCATTTAGCCAAAAGACAGAAATAAGACTGGCTCAATAAAGTATGTAATAGCTCTAAGCATCTTTTTCTCTAGTAAAATTATCCAAGTTTTTTCATTTTGTTTTTCAGTCCATTTGAACTAAAATATTTCTGTTTCTTTGGCTAATGATTAAACCTTAAGAGACTAAAACACCACTTGTGGCAAAAGAGATTTTTTTATAAATGTAGAAACACCGTATCTAGCCAAGCTTTCTGTTACGTCCGTCCTGCCCTGCTATAGGATTTTTTTTTTTTAATAAACTTTTAAAAAATCAACCTTTTATTTTAGGAACGTTCGAGATTTGTAGAAAAATCGCCAGGAAAGGATAGAGACTTCCCGTATACTGCACACCCAGTTTTCCCTATTACTGATCGACATCGGTCTGGTACGTTTGTGGGCTTCCCGTCAATACCGGTCCGTTACTGTTAGCTGAAGTCCATAAGTTTATTCATATTTGCTTAATTTTTTACCTAATGTTATTTTTCTGTCCCAGAATCCCATCCAGGACCCCACCTTATCTGTAGTATCTGATACCCTGCATACATTAGGAGTACGTATAGACTCCTCCGTAGGGTCTCCTTAGACTCCTCTTGGCTGTGACAGTTGCTCAGATTCTCCTTAGATTTTGGATGACCTTGACTGTTTTGAGCCATGCTGGTTAGATAGGTGTGGAAGGTCCCTCCGTTCAAATTTGTCTCGTGTTCTTCTCATGACTATACTGGGGTTATGGATTTGGGAGGCAACATCACCGAGGTAAAGCTCCACTGTCATCCCACGTTAAGGGTACGTGCTGTCAGCGTGACGTAACTGCTTTTGCGGTGTTAGTCTTGGTCACCTGGCTGAGGTACTCTGTGTCGGGTTAATGCAGAGCTACTCTTTTTCCTCCTCTTCCTACTGGACTCTTTGGAAGGAAGACCTGAGGAGAGCATTATTCTCCACCTTATGGGCCAAGTGTTCCACATAAATGACTTGTGATTACTCTGTGCAGATTGATCTATTCGCCCTTATTTATTTACTTAATAACTTATGTCCGTGTCGACTTGGACTCTTACACTTTGGGTTATTATCTAATGCCTTCTTGTTTTTTTTCTCCAGTTGTTCCAGATTTGGCCATGGGAAACTTTCAGCTGTCTCCTATGTCCCTTTCTTGGCTCATCCTTGTGGTTTCTTTCGAGCCCTTCCTTCCTTTCTAGCACGTCCAGCGGCTGTAGGTTCATCTTGTGAGGTTCCTGCCCCGTCCTAAACTCAGCCATTCCTCCGCGGAGTCTTGGTTCCTTTTACTGACGAATGGTGTTAGCAAGATCTGGACACTGAGAGTGGGGCGTCGTTGCTTCTAGATCTCAACTGACAGAGCAAGGAAATAGATGTGTGTGTATACTAACCATGTAGATACATGTGTCTTAAACATCTCTCTATAAAGTAAGTTTAACATAAGTTCATGCTGATATCTCCAACTTGAATCCATTACCTATGGATCATTCTAGGCTTCCCTTGCTTGTCTGTAACCTCCCACCCCAACAGTGAGAAACTTGGCTTCCACCGTCCACCATCCATTTACTTCATCGTTCAATTCCAGCACTCCAGCAGCTGCAGAATTGTTAGCCTGAATCCGTGTGCAAAACGTTACGGATTAGAGTATGGCGCTTATGCCTAGTTCCGCTTGCTTTTATTTTGACAGATTCCTCTCATTTCCTCTCATTTAAGTCATTATCACTTGATGGGTTTGCAGTTTTACCATTGTAATGAAAAAGACCGTCAAGTTAACTTTTCTCTATTTTCTTAATCACAAACAAAGTGAACTCCCTGGAAAAACGTATCATTCATTCAACAGGTGTTTGCTGTGTTTTCATGCTCTTACAAGGCATCGTTATAAGACACACGGCCGCTGCCCTCAAAGGGTTTTATCCTTTGATTAATCCCAGTTGTTTCAGTCTAAGTATTCAAATAATTTGAGAAGGAATCTGAAGAACATTTAATAGTTCAAGTCACGGTATTCTGCATTCTAGATAGTTTACTAGTTACGTTTTTAATTCTTTGAAACCTGAGGAAGCCAACCCAAAACAGAATGGATTTTTCTTTTAGAAGATCCGCCGGGGGAAAATAATTAATGAGTTAAAAATTAAGTTACATGCCCTGTGTTTGAGACAAATCAAAACATAGGTTAGTGTTGGATTGGGTAGTTGAAGGCCCCACATGTGCAGTATGGCGTCGCATGGGCAGGGGGGCCCTGAGGAGGGGCCTGTCCTGTTCCCTAGCCTCTCCACCACCTCTCCGGTGGGGAGCAGAAAGTGTAGGGGGGCAGAAGGAAGAGAGGCTCGGGTTTTTTGGGGTTTTTTGTGGTTTTTTTTTGATAGTTGACCTATGTTAGTTTCAGATGTACAGCCTAGTGATTAGACAATAATGTATATTATAAGACGCTCACGGTAAGTATAGTCACCCACCATACAGGGTTATTACACTATTGGCGACCATGTTCCCTGTGCTGTACTTTTCATCCCCATGACTTCTTTATTTTGCAACTTATTTATTTATTTTATACCTCTTAATCCCCTTTACCTATTTCCCCCCATCTCCCCATGCCCACCCCCTCTGGCAGCCACCCATTTGATCTCTGTATCTAGGAGTCTGTCGCTGTTTGTTGTTGTTGTTGCTGTCTGTTCGTTTGTCTTGTTCCTGGATTTTTTTTTATTCATGTGCTTTTTTTTTTTTTGAAGAAGTATGTTCTTTTTTTTTTTTTTAGGTTTATTTATTTTGATAGAGAGAGAGAGTGGGGGAGGGACAGAGAGAGAAGGAGAGAGAGAGAATCCCTGGCAGGCTCTGCAGTGTAAGCGCAGACCCTGATGTGGGGCTCGAACTCACAAACCATGAGATCGTGACCTGAGCCGAAGTCAGATGCTTAACTGACTGAGCCACCCAGGCATCCCTTTATTCACATGCTTCTAACTGTAATTGCTGATAGATGTCTGGGGAGAAAGTTACACTGCTCTTATTTTTGTAACAGGGTTTTATTTGTCATTCTCTCCCAGTTGCTTTGCCACTCTTAAGAAGATCATTTTCGGGGTGCCTGGGTGGCTCAGTTAAGCGTCCAACTTCAGCTCGGGTCATGATCTCACGGTTCGTGGGTTCGAGCCCTCCATCGGGCTCTGTGCTGACAGCTCAGAGCCTGGAGTCTGTTTCCGATTCTGTGTCTCCCTCTCTCTATGCCCCTCCCCTGCTCATGCTCTGTCTCCCTCTGTCTCAAAAATAAATAAACATTAAAAAAAATTTTTTTTAAATAAAAAAAAAATAATAAAAAAAAGAATAATAAAAAAAAAAAATGCACATTTTGGCATAGGTATCACCCGGACGTTTCCTCGGTGTTTCAGAAGAACTGCTATGTATTCAGAGATGGCATTTCCCCCATAATCATCTCTTCATGTAAGAAAATAGTTTGTGTTTTATTTTAGATAGATTACCCTCCCTGAAACTGATTAAGTCCAATGATGGGTTTTTCTAGTTCTTCTCCAGTGGAGGTTATTCCGACTGTAAACACAGTCTAATCCAACTTCCTGATTTTACAAAAGAGGACGCTGATACCTGGAGGAAGAGTGGCTTCTCTGAAGGCGGGCAGTTTGATGGTGGGCTGAGTGGTGACTAAAACCTACGCCCTTCTGTATTAAACCAGAGGTTGGGTCCCTTTCTGGAAGCCACCCCCATCCCTGCCCTGGGAACAACGTATACAATGGTACCAGCTTTTGGAAAAGCAGTTATTCAAAAGGACAGTCAACTTGGCTGCCACAGGGACGAGATGTAAGTATTATAAAAATGTATAGCAGCTGGCTTTTTACTGCCATCAGAAAATTCTCAGTGAGCTAGGAGTCAGGAGACCTGGGTTCTAGTATGTTGGCCTCTGTGTAGTCTCGAGTCAGCTTTCTTCCTTCTGTGCTCCCCCATTTCCTCCTCTGTCAGGAAGCAGATTTCTCTCTGACCCTCAAGTCTCTTCCAGATCTTATTTCCCCATATTTCTACCTTATACGGATCCCAGAGCCCCCATTCTGTCATTTAGTGGCCAGGCAGCAAATGAGAGGTGCCCTCAAGTTCCAACGGGCATCACTAATGATGTTTGAGAATTGATTTTATGTTTCGCCTATTTTAAGTTTCCAAAGGAATATGATTAACTGATAACACAAGTTAATACCACTTTTATTCTACTTTAGCTAATTTTTAAAAAATCTTCTCAAAGGGAATTAGAATTTATTTATTAGGCTGATTTATGACTTGTGGGCAGCCCTCTGCTTACAGACTGGGTTGTGTCCATCTGTGGTGAATCAGTGATGTGTTGTTGTTTTTTTTTAATGTTTATTTATTTATTATTTAAAAAAAATTTTTTTTAACATTTATTTTTGAGACAGAGAGAGACAGATCATGAGCAGGGGAGGGTCAGAGAAGGAGGGAGGGAGAGAAGAGAGGGAGGGAGGGAGGGAGGAGGGGGGAGATTTCAAAATCTGAAACAGGCTCCAGGTTCTGAGCTGTCAGCACAGAGCCCGACGCGGGGCTCGAACTCACGGACCGTGAGATCATGACCTGAGCCGAAGTCGGTTGCTTAACCAACTGTGCCCCATCAGTGATGTGTTTTAAATACACTCTGGCTTCACCTCTGTTGATGACCAGGCTTTCTCTGCTGACCTCTAGGGTTCTGCTTCACCGCCAGCACTGCGGACTTTCACAGACATGTCTCTGAAGTTTTATCAGAGATCAAGCTGTCACTAAGGACAGTATTGAGACGGTGGTCATCGGCCTGGCTCCAGGGCTCATTGTATCAGAGCAGATACATCTACTGAGCTGTTTGCTACGGTCAGGGTCCATGCAAGGTCATGTGTGTTAGTAACCATCTCAGGAGATTCCCCGGGTGGAATCTGAAACTGGCCCCCTCGCAGGAGGGCAGGGAGAGACTGAAGAGAAAGGCCGCTCCAGGTTGGTAGGTGGCAGTTTTAATAAGCAAAGGGAACTTCTATACGAGGCTTGTCTTGGGTGGCAACAAAGATGAATGGATCCCGGCGCCCAGCCTCCAGGTTGTAAAAGTTGATAAAGAGCCCTTAACGGGGTTCCGTCACGTATACCGTGTGGGTGTTCTCAACTCCACATCACCATCTCAAGGCCGTGTCCATGGGGCAGCCTCTGGGAGCGGGAAAGGCAAGCTATATTCCCACATTCCCTGGATGAGGGAGGGAGCAGGGAGCCTCCGAGTGCCCAGGTCTAGCTCACGTGCTAAACGGCAGTCACTTCTCTTTGATGAGTTTCTACAACAGGTGACTGCCTCATGAGGAAACCTGTTTGCTTTCAGTTAGTCTGGTGACTGGATTTTCGTGGTTTGGGTTGAAGGTAAACTAGTAAGAATTTTCCAATATCCTGGGACATCTGGGTGGCTCAGCTGGTTAAGCGTCTGACTCGATTTCAGCTCAGGTCATGATCTCATAGTTCGTGAGATTGAGTCCCGCGTGGGGCTCTGCGCTGACCGTGCAGAACCTGCTTGGGATTCTCTCTCTCCTCTCTCTGTGCCCCTTCCCCCCCCCTCAAAATAAATACATAAACTTAAAAATTGTACAGTATCCTAAATACTACCGCCAAGTGTAAGTATGTAATTCTAATAAATATATAACTTGTTCTACAAGATAGTTCTACATTTTTAAATCAAAGCTCCAACATACTAAAATAGGCAAGATTTGGGGCGCCTGGGTGGCTCAGTCGGTTGAGCGTCCGACTTCAGCTCAGGTCACGATCTTGCAGTCCGTGAGTTCGAGCCCCGCGTCAGGCTCTGGGCTGATGGCCCGGAGCCTGGAGCCTTCTTCCGATTCTGTGTCTCCCTCTCTCTCTGCCCCTCCCCCGTTCATGCTCTGTCTCTCTCTGTCTCAAAAATAAATAAATGTTAAAAAAAAGTTTAAAATAAAATAGGCAAGATTAAGGTAAGTCTCAACATTGTAGACTGAGTCACAAAGAGAGGAATTAACAAACGTTTATCGTTTTCTTATGCCAAACCGTAGAGAAAGAAGCTGACTTTTTAAACGTAAGGAACAATCCTGCTGGAAAAAATGTTTGAGGGAAAAAAAGCACTGATGAGCTGACAGTCACAAGTCTAAGGGAACACAAGAATCCAGGGAAGCAGGCCACTTTGATGTTCTCTCGAACGTGAGCCATGGCTTTGGTGACCGTGATGTAAAGTACAGAGAAGTCAATGCTCCGTGTCCCCCAAAATAGGAAACCTAACAGCTACGACCCCAAAGAGCAACCCCACATGGTAAAGATAAATGAGAAGAAAACCTGCCCTACCGAGGGAGGGCGGGAAGACAAGAGGGAAGGAACAGAAGGAAGAACGGGAAAACAGGAAGGAAGAACAGGAAAGGGAGCAGGGCAGGCGGCGGAGGCTGGAAACGAGCAAGCAGGCTGGCATACAGATTTGTAGCCACAATTTAGACCGCCAGCGTGGTGAAAGAAACACAGGAAGTGACTGGGAAGCGGTTCCAGTTCGGGGGTGCTCCAGGTGCGTGGCAGAGGCAGCAGAAATCGTCTGTGGGGAGACAGGCTCATCCTGAGCCCGAGGAAACCCCCACAGATGATTTTTCTAAAGTCAGTGACTAACTAGCCCAGTCAAAAGTGTCCAAGCCTACGAGGAAACACTGCACCAAGCATGAGGCGCAGTAGAAGCATCAGGTGGTAGGGACTGACCTCCAGACCTTTCGAATCACCAAGTAAAGATCAGGCAAGTTCGCTTGCTTTGTTTCAAGGGAAAGGTGAGCTTGAAAATAATTGTTCGGTAGAGGAAACTATAAAAAGTATAACATATTTATTTATTTATTTATTTATTTATTTATTTATTTGAGAGTGTGAGCAGGGAAGGGGCTGAGGGGGGAGAGAAAGAATCTTAAGCAGGCTCCACCCCCCAGTATGGAGTCCATGCGGGGCTCAGTCTCCCATGACTGTGAGAGCATAACCTGAGCCCAAATCAAGAGTCAGATGCTTAACTAACTGAGCCACCCAGGCGCCCCCATATTTTTATTTTTATTGAGGTATCATAAACCACTGTAAAGTTTAAAAAATCTTCTACAGAGCGAATTTATATATCCCTAAATATGTAGCCACTCTCCAGATCAAGGTATAGAGCAAGGGTTGGCAAAATTTCTGTCAAGGACCAGGTAGTAAAAATGTCTTGTGGGCCACACGATGCATAAATGAGTGGACATGGGTGTATTCCAATAAAACAATGTTTAAGGAATGTTTAAGGAAAGTGGGCAGGATTTAGCCATGGACCATAGTTTGCCAACCATAATACAGAACATTTCCGGCGTTCCAAAAGCTTCTCTCGTGTCCCTTCCCTGAGAGGTAACCACCATTCTTACTTCTATCTCTATGGTTCAGTTTTACCTAACACCTGTATGATGCACTTCTGTGTATGTTTTATTTCATAATTTAATGGAAAGTGTTGATTAATAAAAAGTAGTATCATACAACTGTGTTATTTTAGAGCCAGTTAGAAATATCATGCAGTGTCATGACTCCCAATTGATAGAAGGCTGAGTAGAGTCAGGCTGGAGGCAGACCCAGGTTTTGATGTGGTTGGACTCAAACATCAAAGTCTCTCCCCTAAAGTTTGTCCAGCTTCTTGAATGGGTGATTAGATTAAAAAATTTTCATCAGGGGCGCCTGGGTGGCTCAGTCGGTTAAGCGGCTGACTTCGGCTCAGGTCATGATCTCGCGGTTCATGAGTTCGAGCCCCGCATTGGGCTCTGTGCTGACAGCTCAGAGCCTGGAGCCTGTTTCAGATTCTGTGTTTCCCTCTCTCTGACCCTCCCCCGTTCACGCTCTGTCTCTCTCTGTCTCAAAAATAAATAAACATTAAAAAAAAATTTTTTTTTCATCAAACTTGGGGAAGTTTTCAGCCATTAATTTTTAAAGTATTTCTTTCTGTCCCTTTTCTCTTTCCTCTCCTGATGCTCCCATTATACCTATGTTGGTTCCCAACATTGTCTCACATTGCTCTGAGGTTCTGTTAATTTTTCATTTGCCCCATTTTTCAAATTTCCTAATGTCTGTTGATCTATCTTCAAGTTCACTGATTTTTTTTTTTCTTCTCTCAACTCAAATGTAGTGTTGATCCCCTCTAGTGAATTTTCCATTTTCGTTATTATACTTTTCAACTCCAGAATTCCCATTTGATTTTTAAATAATGTTTATCTCTTTATTGGTGTTCTCTGATGAGAGTTGTTATTATATATGTTCCTTCAGTTTTTTGAACATGTTTATATGTTTGGCCAGCATTTGGTTCAAGGTTTCTGCGTAAGCCCTTTGAGCTAATAAGATGCTCTTTGCTGATGATCTGTGTGTGACTTGGAGAATGCTTTCAAGTGGTCTTTGGGTCCCACTCTGTTTGCTCCAGAGTGGGTAAAACCCACGGGGTACATGCCCATGGTCTTCTGGACCCCCACTCTGTTTGCTCCAGAATGGGTACAATCCATGGGGTACATGCCTATGGTCTTCCAGAACCCTAGGGGTAAGTGGGATCCCAGGAGGGCTCTCCCTACCTGTCTCTTTCCCTGGTTCTCTCCATTAAACTCCTGGCTCATCTGCCATTTTGCTTTTTGCTGCTAGTATCCTATACCTACCATCCCCCTCTCAGTCACTTGCCACCAAGATCCCCATTGTTTCTGATAATCCCCTTAGGCACAGATTCCTCCATTCTTGGTACCAAATAGTCCCTTCCTGCAGAGCTGTGGAGCTCCTAGTTCACAAAGCTGCCACTTACACCCACACCTCGGGGCTGGACGGTGTCTGGCTTCACCTCTATGAGTAGGTGCTCGACAGAGAGGACTGGTATCCTTAGCAGAACATACCAACATCATCCTAATAAATGTCTTCACACAATCCTCTTCCTAGGAGTAGCCTCTGCTCTTCTCAGACTGTCCCTCTTAACATGGAGCCTCCACCCTGTGGGCAGGCTGGAGCAGGAGTGATGGGAATCCCAGGATTGTCAGACTGTCATGCCTGGGGCACAGCCCTAGAACAGTAGGAGCCTTTACCTTCTTGGCTGCACTTGCCCAGAGTAGAGCTTTTGTCACATGAAACTGGGGGCAGGGGTGGGGTGGGATCAGTCTGTGGTCAACTGCTGTAGACTCTCACTCTTCTTACTATAACCTATAGATTTCCCTGCATGTTTCTCCACTTGCTGCTCACCTTTAGGGTAATTTTCCAAGAGCTGAAGGTATTTATTTGGTACACACACACGCACATAGTTCTCCCAATTACATGGTTACACTGGGAAGAGAGTCCCTGAGCTCTGCACACCACCATCCCGAAAATCCCAACCTTTGAGCCTTGGCTGGGCTACTCGGAGTCTAGCCTCTGCATGTGATTTAGCTGTCAGCCAGAGATTGGTAGGGATTTCATGAGAACTCGGGGTTCTTTTTCATACCATTTTTCACTCTTACCTTCCAGAGACAGCTTGTGCCAAGCTCTGGCCTTTGGGTCTTCAAGCCAGTAAGACCATAGGTTCTCTAACAGAGTTTTAGCTCCCCTTTGGGACCCGCCCCTCGGTAAAAGCCATGAAAATGGGAAACCTACCCACCGCCATTCTCTTCTTCAGGTATCTGCTCCCCTCCCAAGTGTTCCTGCTTTGGGTCGTGCACCAGGGTTTTCGAAGATTTTTAAATATTTTTGTCCAGAAGGCTATTGGAGCCCAACAGGAGCTCCTTACTAGAAGTAGAACCTCCCCTACCATTAATTTAAGGTTGGGCGCGTCCAGTGTCTCTGTTGGTCTAATGAGGAACAGGTAAGCTGCTCCACAATGAGATTCGCAAAGCTTTTACCTTTTTATTTTGAATTTTGTTATTTTTGTTTCAAAAGGCACGCTTGCAGGAACGTTTTCACTTTTATCCCATGAAGTAGGAGGAGGCAAAACGACTCGCGAGTCGTGGAGTCCTCAGATGGCCTGTCTCAGACATTTCTCACATGCACTGGCACTCAGGTTAAGAGACTGACTTCACACACGCTCAGCATCGGTGGGACTTGATTTCCACCAGAGTTTTCTGTTGCATGGCCTATCGTTTTATGGTAAACTAAGGACACAAATCACTAGTGTTACCATTCTGTAAAGAGAAATACACATTGCCATGTCTCATAAATTGGCTCAGTGCTTTCCGGTCGTATACCATGCTTTCACAGATGGTTTTACAGACTAATGCCAAACTAGGAGCTCACATCTTTATAGCCACGATTCTCTCTCTCTCCTTTCCCCCCTTTCAGAAACACTGAAGGCTTCCAAAGCATGCCCTAAATTGCTAGGGTGTGGGGAATACCCAGATGAACAAGAGGTCATCTCTGGCCTCAAGGTGCTTGTATCCTTTTGAAATCCTTCACTTTATGAACGAGAAGGCAAGTCAAGGTAGGATATGGACCCATGGCATTGGGAAAGAGCTCTGTTAAGAAAAGTGACCCCAATGGGGCACGTGGGTGGCTCAGTCGGTTAAGTGGCCGACTCTTGAATTTCAGCTCAGGTCATGATCTCACAACTCGTGAGTTCGAGCTCCGCATCGGCCTCTGTGCTCGCAGTGCAGAGCCTGCTTGGGATTCTCTCTCCTCCTCTCTCTGCCCCTCCCCTGCTCTCTCTCTGTCTCAAAAATAAATAAAAATGTTAAAAACTTTTAAAAAGAAAGAAAGGAAGGAAGGAAGGAAGAAAGAAAGAAGAAAGAAGAAAGAAAGAAAAAGAAAGAAAGAAAAGAAAAAAGAAAGAAAAACCCCAGTGGGCACCTGGGTGGCTCAGTCAGTTAAGTGTCTGATTCTTGATTTCGGGCCAGGCCATGATCTCACTGTTTGTGAGTTTGAGCCCCTCCTCTGGCTCTGTGTTGACAGTGTGGAGCCTGCTTGGGATTCTCGTTCTCTCCCTCTCCCTCTCTCTCTGCCCCTCATGCTCACTCTCTTTCAAAAGTAAACAAACTTGAAAAGAGTCCCTCCCTTTACTGCTTGCATCCTCTCTCTCTTTCTCTAAAAAGAAAAAGTGCCCCCCCCCCAACTGCCTTCACTGTCATTAGTTCATTTTCTGCTGCTCATATTCTGGAGTTTATGCTGCTGCATCCAATGCAGAGCAAGAGAATTTGGGAGAGAGGCACAAAGAGAAGGTAGCAAGAGAGAGGCTGTGCTGCTGACTGAAGGCCTTCTTTGCACTGAAAGGTGTGATGTAATTTCAGTGAACGCTGACCCAGCCCGTCTGAACGTGCACTTCATACAGCGATTAGCGGAACATACGATAAAGCGTTTTATACCGCGGTGCTCAGAACTTCAGTGTTTAATCATTGTTTCACACACTGTGTGGCCATTTTGTTCTGGATAACTTTATTGTAAGCTGTATAATCTTGCTTTAGGGCTTACATGACAGGAAGTTACATACTTGTAAATACCTACTCTGCATTATCTCGTGTGGTTTGGGAAACTCGAGTTCGTGACATGTTAATTGCACTTAAAAATTAAATATGCAGTGAAAGAAAGATACATTTACAAAGCTGTCATTCGAAAGGATTTTTGCACTTGGATTTGCCTTGCTTGATTACAAAACTCCAAAACCAGCTACCCACCGAGGGTTTACACAGGGGTTTCCTCCTTCCCTGGGACTGAACTAGTACAAAGGATTAAAGGGTTTAAACAAACGTGGATATCACTGAGAAAAGCACAAGAGGAGAGTCTCAACACGGCCGGTGGAGACCAGACACAATACTGCCTGGCTGAGAAGGAGAGCGTACATAAATCCGTTGAGTGTCGCCAGCAGTCAGCGGTGCGGACTTCAGATGTCTTTCCCACAGTCCGGGCACAGGATGTCGTCTCTTTCTGTGAGGAAGCCTCGCCCCACCAGGGAGAGGGAGCACTTCTTGCAGTTAAAACAGTCGTTGTGCCACTGTCGCTCCTCAAAGGAGATGTACTTTGTGCCACCCAGTCCTGTGAACAGACAAGAAAGAACACCGGGGGCGGGGGGTGGGGGGAGGACATTGCTAGTCAGAAGCAGGCTCCTGGCCCTGCAGGAGGAATTCTGGTTTGCTCCCGTCTCAAAGCTGGATTGTGCAGTCCGGGGAGTGGGGAGTGCGAGTTCTAACGACTGGGTGTCGGGGGTCCACGTGGGAATCAGACACCCCGCACAGCCTTGAGGGGTTCACAAACCTCAGCAGGAGCAGGTACATAAACTGGCTCCAGATCTGTGTGATCAGTGCTATACTTACGAAGAGCCCACTGTGTGTGTGTGTGTGTGTGTGTGTGTGTGTGTGTGTTTGTCCCATCGGAAGGAAACTCCAGGAGACCGGTCACTGATTTCTCTTGTTCCTTCGCTGGGTGCCTCCTGCCTGGAGCTCAAATAGTTTGTGATTTGATGAATGAAGTGCTGAAGGGTGGGGGGAGAAGGGGCATAGGCTAATTTTCTCTGGAATGGCCAGGAAAGGCCTCACAAAAGAAACGGTATGTGGTATGTGGGTGTGGACATTTCTTGCGGTGGGAATGTCAGGAGATAAGCTACGGCAGCATGAACTTCGGTGTGAGAGGTGGAAGGTGGGCTGCTAAGGTGGGTGGGGGCACATTATGATGTGTGGGCAGTAAGCCATCTGATACTTTAAGCAAGAAAAGTGGTAAGTCAGTTCGGCGCTTGACTCTTGTTTGAGGACTACTTCTTATCAAATGTTTAAGGTACACTGGCCACCTATTAAAATACGGTCGCTCTGTGCTGTCACTGAGCCACCTGGAATAAAATGGAATGAAATACACAGGGTCATTCACAGTTGTGATCGAGGGGCACCTGGGTGGCTCGGTCAGTTAAGCATCCGACTCCTGGTTCTTGCTCAGGTCATGATCTCACAGTTCGTGAGTTCAACCCCCACGTTGGGTTCTGTGCTGATAGTGCGGAGCCTGCTTGAGATTCTCTCTCTCTCCCTCTGCTTCTGCCTCTCTCTTTCTCTCTCTCAAAATAAATAAACTTAAAAAAAAAAAAGTTTGTGATTGATTCTGGTGAAATCTGGATCATGAATTCTAATTACAAAGAGTTCTTTGTAGAAACAGTGGTTCAATCTACCCCAGTAAAAAAGAAAGTAACCACACTGACTGCTCCATTTATAATGGTTTGAAGTCCATTATAATAAAATATAAAGCATGAGAAGTCTGTAATTCACTCAACAGCTAGTTCCTTTTGTAACTTAAATTGGCTAGGTTGGCTTGGGGCATTAAGTCCTTTCACCTGGGGGAGTCTTATGAGCTAATCCCCCTCAGCTAATTAGACACCAGTTCTGTGCTCCTTCTAATGCCTCTCTAGCCCTGCGGAGGGTGGGGTATGCACTAGGAAAGCTTTTTGACTCTTTTCCTGAACACCCCATAGCTTTAAAAGCAGAGGTATACTGGGGGTGCCTGGGTGGCTCAGTGGGCTGAGCGTCTGACTTCGGCTCGGGTCATGATCTTGTGGTTTGTGGGTTCGAGCCCCGCGTCGGGCTCTGTGCTGACAGCTCGCAGCCTGGAGCCTGCTTCAGATTCTGTGTCTCCCTCTCTCTCTCTGCCCCTCCCCTGCTCACGCTCTGTCTCTCCCTCTCAAAAATAAAATAAAAAAAATTAAAAGCAGAGGTATCCTGAATATGCAATGTTACTAAAACGCTGATTGCCTTTACTAATACTAGACCTGTAAGGGGGCTGTGGTCACAGAGTGCATGCCCTGGCCCTGCGGCAGAACCAAGCCAGTAATTTAGGCCCAAGGGTCTCAAACTTTGCTGCAGATCTGAATCACCCGGGAAGCTTTTCAAAATCCTACCACCCAGGTCATAGCCCCTACCAATTAAATCACAACCCAGGCAGCAGTAACTGTTTAAGCTTCCCAGGCGTTTCACATATGCACCCATGTTTAAAAACCAGAGGCTCAGGCAACCCTTTAACTTGATTCAGGGGCGGGGGCTGCAGAACAGTTAGAAGGTACATGTGTTTCTTCTCGGCACTGAGCGAACTGAAGAGGATGAAGAAGGATGTTAGCGTAGGAGCTATGCTGGGTGCTGTCCCAGGTGGATTAGAAACTCCACGGTTGCCTTGAAATGCCAATCAATGGGGCAGGTCACAGAAATGAGAGCCAAAAGCAGCCCAAGGAGGACGAATCCTTCTAAAGGCAAGAGGTACATACGTCAACTCTCATTATTTGAGGTTTGCGGCCAATGGCACCATGGCTCCGGCCTGAAGGAAGCTCATCTAACACGTGTTATTTTCTCCATATGAGAGCCTTCCCGCACTCAGGAACACAGACAGCACATCTGCATTGCCCCCTGGGGGCTATTTTAAGCAGCGAAATTGCCAACAAAAAGTACCAAAATGCTAACGACATGGCACTAAACAGGTCATGGTTATAGTATGCTAGTCGAAAACAAGGCAGAGCGTCAACCTCGTTCCGCCTCCATTGGGGGTGCATGTGACGTGGTGTTGATTTGGGACTTTCAAACAAAGGTCAGTGAATTTGCAGATACGGACTCAGAGTAACGAGGACTGTGCGCATGTGTGGATTTAGCATCACTGCACATAGGATGTGCAGTGATTTATTTGCAAAAATCATTTAGATTTTGCTGACAAGAAAAAGTGCTGAGTAAGGATCTATTAAAAACCGAATCTAAACGCACAATCTCCTGCAAATGGGGATTCGGCTAAAAGTACATTTCAGCTGCAACTTCGAAGTTCCTCCGTAGGTTCCAGAACATTACTCTCTGCACTTCAGAGAAGCAACGCTCCTCACTGTTTTCCTAGTGGTGTTTCTGTTTTTCAGTGCTACCAGGGGAATAACGACACATATCTGATACTTTCTATTTCAAAGCGCTTTTAGCTAGATTATATTGCTTCATGAAGCCTAATTTTATTGTTTTAAAATTTTTGTTAACATTTATTTATTTTTAAGAGACAGAGAGAGACAGAGCATGAGCAGGGTTGGGGCAGAGAGAGAGGGAGACACAGAATCTGAAGCAGGCTCCAGGGTCTGAGCTGTCAGCACAGAGCCCGATGTGGGGCTGGAACTAACGAACTGTGAGATCATGACCTGAGCTGAAGTCGGATGCCCAACCAACTGAGCCACCCAGGGGCCCCATATGAAGCCTAATTTTATAAACATTTACTTCCACAGATGTTACTGTAAAAACAGTATTCAAGATTAATCTGTTGGATTATCAAAAGACTGCTTTTCTTCTCTCTACATGATTCTAAGGGGGCAATCTGGTATATATGGCTGGAATCGAATTAACAGAAAAATTTAAATGTTGGACTTCTTTTCTTTACATTTTAATTTCATATGGAAATACGAGCTCTGGATTACGCATCAAGGATTATTTTAGTGACCTGGGGCTTCCTACATCGGGTGAGCTGGCTGAGTTAGATGCACTCAGTTCTAGGGCCGCTTGGGTGGCTCAGTCGGTTAAGCATCCCACTCTTGGCTTCGGCTCAGGTCATGATCTTGCAGTTTCGTAAGTTCGAGCCCCGTGTCAGGCTCTGCGCTGGCAGTGTGGGATTCGCTCTCTAGCCCTCTCTCTCTGCCCCTTCCCCACTCAGGTTCTCTCTCTCAAATAAATAAATGTTAAAAAAAAAAAAAAAAAGGTGCATTTAGATGCAGTCAGTTCCAGACCCCAGAAAAAAGAAAGTCACGGACAAGCACACAGGAGTTGTGAAATCTGTCTGTGTGATTACACTGCAAAGCTACACAGGGACGCCATTTGGCCACGCAGCTATATTTACATTACACGTGTCTGCCATCTGCCACTGACAGGGATCAGCCAGTCACCCGAACGTAGCAGAGCTGGGAATCCCAGGTCACGGAACTTTTCCTCTGTCAGTCTGGAATTTTCACGGTTCCTTCCGGCCCAGTCACTGATTCGTGTGGTGATACGTGGTGAACATTTACAGGCCTTGAGTCTGACCAGCCATCTGTCCTCCACACTCCATTTCCCGGCACGTCTAACCGTTTAGTACAATGCCAGCCAGACTTTGGGCTCTTGCTCTGCGGGAGCCTTTGGGGGCTAAGGGAGAACCGCTTCGAACACTGCCCTCTGCCCTCGTGAAGCTATGCCCTGGTGGTAGACAAGTCCCTCGAAGATGCCAGGGAGCACCTTTAGAAACACAGGGAGTGGCTCGCCTGGAAATGCCAGTTTCGTTGTGCCTCTCCGGGTGCCATAGACTCACAGACTGCTATGTGGAGATAACCCAACCAAAAGCAGAAATAACAAACCTCTTGAGAACAGGCCGTATGGGTTTCAGTAATCAGGTGAGCTAGAGGGGCAGCGTCCCCTGCCGAAGTGGCCCCAGTGTAACGAGGACAGGAAAGCAAGAGAGGCAGAAAGTGTCGGCCTGTTCAGAACCTCAGCGAGGCCCGGAGTCTTGGTAGGTAAACATATTCGGGGGCCAAAGTCCGGTATCTTGTCCATCCCTGGGATGGCTGAGTGAGGGAGAGCAGGTGGCCGTGCGTGAGTGGGGGCCTGGGGGACACTCACCGCTGATGGGGTTGGTGCAGCCGGCGCACTTCTTGGCGTACAAGTCACAGAAGCAGCTCAGGCAGTAGGCGAACTCGTCCCGGGACGTGAAGCGCTGCCCCGACAGCGGCTTCTTGCAGGCCGTGCACACAAAGCATTCCCGGTGCCAGGGCTGTTCCCGGTACGTGACGCCTCCCGTGGTGATAGGCTGCAGGAGGCAGGAGGCAGAGGCTCAGGTTCCTGAGGCCTCATGGCCTCCGGGGGATGTGACGTCCCCATCCAGAGCATGGCCGGTGTTGGCTAAAGGTCACCCAGAAACGGCTCCCCTGACTTAGTCGCTCTGGACTCCCCCTCTGTATACTCTCAGTGCAGTGCTGCGGATCCCAGCCGTGACCTCAGTCCCTCGAGATGCTGGGGCATCTGAAGGTACAGGTGCCACAAGGCAGCTCCGCGTGGCCGCTGTGCAAGGGGCCGTGCTGGGGAGGGGTGCGGCCAGGGGCGGCCTCAAGGAGACTCAGATGTGAACGCTCACCCCTCCCCTCACCAGCGCTGTGCCCGCGGGCAGGTCATGTGCGAAGCTCCCCGCGCCTCCTTCTGGGTGCTAAACTTGCAAACACCACTTACAACGCGGTTCCTAGTGGTGGAAGACGGGAGAGGCCTGGACACCGTGGGCCCGGTGCCCACCTAGGCTGCAGTCAGGGGCGGCCCCCTGGACAGAGCGGGGGGACAATGCGCCCAGGGCCTGCCTTCTCACCCCGTCCTGCCGCTAAGAATGCAGTGAGAAGCCACATGTGATAGAACTGGTCATCAACACCTCAACTTTACTCAGTGTCTCAGTGTTTTTCTTTTCATGTTGTTGCTTTTCGTATTTATTTCAACAGTGGACGAGGGACGGGCGGGTCTCAGCTCCACAGAACCATGGAGAATGGAGTGGAGACACCTGCCCTTGGCAGGTTCATGCATCTTGTTTCCGTAACGTGGCCCCATCATCCACTGCCGCCTCTCGTCCTTACAGTCAGGACAGTCTTGTCCTCGAGCAGCGGGTTTGAACTGCGCGGGTCCATGTCTACGTGGATCTCTTTCGATAAACACGGTATGGTACTATCAATGTATTTTCCCTTAGAATTTTCTGAATAACATGGTCTTTGCTCTAGCTTACTTTCTTGTAATAACATAGTATACGATCCATATAACATACAACATATGTGTTAATCGAGGATTTAGGTCATCAGTAAGGCTTCTGGTCAACCTCAGGCTATTAGTAGGTAAGTTTTTGGGGAGTCAAAAGTTTTATGTGGATTTTCAACTTGCACAGGGGGGTTGGTACCCCTAATCCCCGTGTTGTTCAAGGCTCAACTGTATAAAGACCTTGAAATAATACAGATATCATTTTCATTTTACAGATGAACAAAACTGAGACCTGGAGAAATTAAGCCACTTGCCTGAGAATTCATAGCTAAAGACAAAGCAGGTGCCAGTGTTTAGGACTCCCTTTATCATATCTTTTCATTAAACTATAAAGCATTACTGAGCTTCCTATAAATTTCACCACTAGGGGGCACCTGGGTGGCTCAGTCAGTTAAGAGTCTGACTTTGGCTCAGGTCATGATCTCACAGTTTGTGGATTTGAGCCCCACATAGGGCTCTGTGCTGACAGCTCAGAGCCTGGAGCCTACTTTGGATTCTGTGTCTCCCTCTCTCTCTGTCCCTCTCCCACTCGCGCTCTCTCTCTCTCAAGAATAAATAAATATTAAAAAAAATTTTTTTTTTTTAATTTCATCGTTGGAACAGGACTTATGCAAAGTATACTCTGTTGCAAGGTATCTATGTGAATGCAGAAGGCATGTGTGTATGTAAGAGGTTTGCTCAGGATGAAACACACATCCTTCTCCTCTCTGCGTCTGGACTCCGGGTCCCATGCCCCCACCCCACATCCCCACGCGGCTAGCTCTGACATGCTCAGCACAGGGTCACTCTCTCAGAGCACCCCTCCCTCAACACCAGCCTGGCTCCCACCCCTCAGGTTAGCTCATGTCCTCCCAGTACACACTCTGTTAAACTCTGTTCTCCTCCAAAGCCCACTTGGCAGTAAGTACTCGAATATTTGCCGCTGGACTGCATCTCCCCCACACCGGGCCCTGGTAGCCTTGGGTGCCTACTTCACTACAGGAGTGATGGATGTTTCTGGCATGAATGCTGTCATGTGTCCTGATGAACACACACAGGGCCGTGCTGCCCAGAGGATGTGTTACCATCACTTCTGCAACCAAAAGCAGCGATGAAGGTTGGGAGGAAAAGAGGGGAAGAAAAGCAAATCACATGAACTTTCCTTCGCTCTTGGTGGGAAAGAGCAAACCAAACAAAAAAGGGAGAGAGCGGAGAAGAAGCTTCCTGAAATAAACACGGGAATGAGAGTTCCAGCTAAGGAGGAAGGAATAAACAGTAGATAAATAGTATAACCAGAAGAGCGGAAATCGGGAGACGTGGAATTTAAAGTGGTAATAAAAACAAACAAACAAAAAAAACAAACCAGGACAGAAATAAAACCTTAGGAAATGAGAAAGAAAGGCTGAAAGGGAGTTAGAAATACTGCGCCCTTTGAAAAGTGCCGCAGGCGGAGACCAGGCTGGGCCCCCAAAGGCCCAACAGCAGAGTTGGTAAAGGGGCCGGAGCCAAAGAGGGTCTGCAAGCGCTCGGGGCACAACTTTCCTCCGTTTCTCACATCCCTCCCTCCCTCCCACTAGGGTTATTAGCAGCTGGTTTCTTGTCTACTGGTGGAAAGCGAGCATATCAGGACAGCTCTGGGACAGTAAGTTTTCCTCCCCTTTAACATGAAGCCATAAACGGGGGCAAATCTTGGACAATGCTGTCGGAGGGAGGCGACCAGGATTTTTCTCTCAGGTCACAGGGGCACTCATGTCCTTGAAAGAAGGACCGGGACGGGGGTCCGTCCAGCGGGTAAAATGCACATGCGCTCGTGAGGATTTTGCAAGACTCTTGTGCCATTCCAGTCTTACAGGTGTCTGTCTGTCCGGGGAGGGAGGACTCCCAGCCAGGGGCTGTGGAGGCAGACCGAATGGAGCGCGCAAGGTCCGAGGGAGCATGACAGATACCTTTTTACACTGAACACACTGCAAGGCATACTGTTTCTCATAGCAGGGCACGCAGAAGTTCTGGTTGTCCTTAGGGATGAAGCTCTTGGTGCCAATTGGCTGCTGGCAGCGATGGCAGATGAAGCAGGTCTCGTGCCAGCTGCTGTCCTTGTACTCCATCTTGCGGGTACCTGTCATGAGAGTCCAGAAGAAGCAGCAAAGAGCAGAGTTGACAACACGACCGGCTCGGGGCCCCTATGATCTGCATTGAGAACCTGCCACCATCTGGCTTTGGGGCTGTAGGAAGTCACTTCAGCTCTCAGAGGCTCGCCTCTTAAGTGGGAATGTTTTGGAGAGGGCGGGGACTTTGTCTTTTGGTTCACTGGCATACACCCCACTTCTAGAACAGTCTCTGTGCATACTTGGGACTTATTTGTCCAGCAGGGTGGTTATGAACATTAACTGGAACAAGTATTTGTCTCTGTCTCTCAGCACTGCATAATAGAAAGAGAAATCTGGCATAGCTCAGACCAATCCCGGATGGAGTGAGATTCCCAGAGCCCGGGGGCCCGTGAACGAACACCCTTCGGCTCTCCAACGGGATGGAAATTGGTGGGGTGTAAATGAACCTAGAGTCTCAAGCCTGATTCAGTGAGGAGCCTCCACGTCGCTCACTTTATGTGACCTGCTGTGTAAATAAACCAAGCTGTGATGTGTCGTAGCGGTTTTATGCACTGCACTGAGCACTATCATTAAAAGCCAAACGTAACACTCATACGTTCCATTTTGCGATTTTCTGATCTTATCTTGTGACATCCCATTTCCTTTCGAATGGCTGTTATCATTTGATAGGTTTACGTGATTTCTTCGAGTAGATTAAGAAGTCTAGAGAACGGAAATGCTGTTTGGTTCACCGCCCCCCCCCCCCCCCCCACACCACCAAGCTGGATTCAGAGCCAATGTTCGGTATTTGTTGACTGATGTTTCCCCGTACTTTTCTCAGAAAATAAAAGGGCGTGTGTTTACAGAAAGAGATGATTCAAGACAGATTGTATGCAAGAGCCCTTTGCATGCAGCAGAAGGTAAGTTTTGGGGGGACAGGAGGGTAGGGGGTGAAAAACAAGAAAAGGGCTCCAAATATCGGAGCTAGCACCCGGGGCCAGTGCGCTACGTAGGGCCTGCGCGCACAGTCTCAGCCACCCCCATTTAACAATTGAAGGTTTACTGGAGCACAGCCACACCCATTCATTTATTTCAATTGTCTACGGATGCTTCATCCTACAATGGCAGAAAGGAGCTGTGACAAAGTGTGGGCTTCAGGGCCCCAAGTATTTGATTCATTCTGGTAACCTGTTGGCCAACCCATGGGCTCACTGAAAGTTTGCAGTTGTAGAAGGAAGGGCGCATAAGTTGCACTTCAACGTGGGATCAGAGCATGGCGGGGGCGCGGGGTGGTTAGGCTGGGAGCAGGACTGCAAGCTTTGAACCAGGATGGCCTCATGCTGGCATCAGGCAGGCAGCGTAACTCGGGCATCTAGAAACTCGACTTTAGCCTAAGTCCAAAGATAATATGGGCGAGACGACAGGCTAAGGGTTTGTGTTTTGGTCACTTCCAAGGTTGACAAAGAGATGTCCGTATCTCCAGGAATTAGGATATATGCAGAAAACCGTTGCAGGATTATTTTATTAGATGTCATTTTTGGGTCACTGTCTCAGCTTCCTGTAGTTCCCAGACAGGACATTTGGGCGCTAACTCCCACAGAGTATATTAAAATATTCAGGGTAAGTATAGGCGCTGGAAGGTGGGGATGTGTGTGAGGGAATTCATGGAGGGGTACATAATGATCTTCAAAGCTATGGAACCCAATCACAGGGTGATGAACGCTGAAACAAGGAAAATTACATTCAGTGACTGAATTTCAGGTAAAAATAGAAGAATTATGATATAAATCTGGAATGATTTTCCTTGTCTCCAGGGGCTTATTTTTCCACGTATATTTTTGCCACTTGCTCTTTTTTTTAAATGTTTTTTAAAAATGTTTTTAAGTTTTGAGAGAGAGAAAGAGAGAGCGAGCGTGTGTGTAAGCTGGAGAGGAGCAGAGTGTTGTCAGCACAGAGCCCAATAGGAGGCTCGAACCCACGAACTGAGAGACCATGGCCTGAGCCAAAGCCAGACGCTCAGCTGACTGACCCACTCAGGTGCCCCTGCCACTTGCTCCTTTAATCTCTGACCTTTCCTCTGGTTAAACAGCTAAAATACCAAAGGATTTTTATCAATGAATACATGGCAGTCAGATGATCACTAAAGACCACAAGGAAGACCGTGTAAGTGCATTCTCGGCGTGTTCCAGAATAACTGTCTTATATCAACACCGGCCTCAGGGAATTGTCTTGTCTCTAGCCGGGAAGCTGGTGGGCACTCGCAGCCCAATTGGGACGGTGGGTGCGCATCTGAGAGGTACCAATTATTTACTGCAGTCACACCTGCATAGCTTGTTGTACAACATGGCCAGCAGGTGGCAGCAAACTTCCTTCTTTCTAACAATGCCCAGGTTCTCCGGCAGATGCCAAGTACACGGTCTTGGTCTTGACCAAGGGGTGTTTGTTTGTTGTTGTTGTTGTTTTCCTGATTCAAATAAACAAGTGAGGAGCCAGAAACGTGGTGAAGGGTTGGCAACAGTTGAGATGCCGCTCAGAGGATTCTGCAGAATCCTCTGCGAACAGAGGCTCGCTGTGGTTTGTGACAGACTCTAGTTTCCTGACTACTTTGGGAAGTTAACTTTTGTCAGGGTTGTGGCCAGTGGGCTGGTTTGTCAGTTAGTACCTGCCTCTTGTTCTGTGTATCTAAGGTCGTTTTAAAAGCTACGCTGATGATCTGTACTCCTAGTCATCTTGATTTGGTAGCCCTTTAAAAAATGGAACCAAAGCAAGGAAGGTCGTGCTATGATCTAGCGCTTTTCTTCTGTTTCTTTTCCCTTTCCTTTTCTTTTTTCTTTCTTTTCTCTTTCCTTTCCTTTTCCTTTCTTTTCTTTATCTCCTTTTCCCTCTCCCTCCCCTCCCCCCTTCCCTTACCACTCCCCCCCTCCCCCACCACCTTTCCACCAAGCTTTTTCCAGACACTCTGACTTTGGTGCTGAGTCCACTTCCTCTGCCAGAAGTGCCCTTTTCTGACTTCTCCAGGGGTGAAACTCAGCTCATCCTTCAAGAGTACGCACATGCGACATCCCCGGGGCCCCTTCCTGACTCCTCTGCTCTGGGTCCACCATAGCGGGTAGGAGCCAGGCTTCTCTAGTGAAGTCTCCGTGAGGGGCAATGATCAGTGGAAAGTCAAAGCCAGCAAACAGTCAACCAAACCTGTAGGTTTCTAGGTTTTCCCTGAGAACCGATGGTTCAGGGAAGGAGTGCCGAAGTGAGGGGGAAGCCGGGACAGACATACGGTGGTGGTATAAAACAGTATCTGCATGGCTGGTTTTGAATTTAAAGTGCAGGCGGGGGCGGGGAGACCAAGGCTCCCCCAGCTCCAAGTGGCTAAGGCCACACAGCTACTGTGCAGCAAAGCAAAGACCCTCAGGCCTGCTAGAGCTTGGACTAAACCTAGTTGATTTGGACATGATCCCAACACGTCTGTTTTGCTCTCCTTCTGGGGAGGCTGTGAGCACCTCCGTTCTGTGAAGGTTCATCCTGTGTGTCCTCTGTGACTCTACCTTCTGAATTAACCACGATTGCCAAAGCGGAAGGAAGTCAGTGATCGTCCATACCCGTGACCTCAGGTCAGCTCTGCTGTACGTGGGCTTTGGTTTTCATTCCATGGCCCCCACGTTGGGCCCTTGCCCCACAGCTGCAGCATGGACGCATCTCTGTAAGAGGCCTTGCTCTGGGGGTTTTGTTCCTTGTAAGAACATGGAGTTAGTTATCTTGGAGATGTATTAGCCAGAGAAATGTAGTAGGCAGGAGAAACCATCTCGTGCCCTCGCCTTTTATTTCTTATCCAATATATCTTCCTAAAATTATACTTCCTGCCCATCAGTCTCCGGCTCAAAACTCTTCAGTATCTCTTCACTGCCACAAACAAAGCAAACCAAAAAGAAAAAGAAAACTCTGGGGCATGGCAAGCAGTTTTCTGCTAAAGAGTCAAGAGTCTGGCTCTAAATGACCTCGGGAACCCTAATTCCCATTACATGTCAGCAGGAATCCAGCTGCTGTGTGAAATACTGTGACTCAGCAGGCTACCCGGGGCTTTAAAACTTACAGGCACCTGGGTGGCTCAGTTGGTTAAGTGTCTGACTTCAGCTCAGGTCATGATCTCACGGTTTGTGGGTTTGAGCCCCACGTTGGGCTCTGTGCTGACAGCTCAGAGCCTGGAGCCTGTTTCAGATTCTGTCTCTGGCTCTCTCTGCCCCTCCCCTGCTTATGCTCCGTCTTTCTGTCTCTAAAATAAATAAACACTAAAAAAATTTGTATTTAAATTAACGTCAACCTCCTGATGCAACCAGCCCGAAACTCTCAAGCTCCATTCGTTTTGCACGTCTTATCTGGCGTTCATGAATACAGAGGGTTTTAAAAATCACTTTGAAGGGGACTTGGTGCTTTCTTCTATTTATTACGGTCTGGACCTCAACTCCTTCAAAACTGCACCTGAAAGTTTCACATATTTGACGTCCCTCTAAAAAACCTCAACTAACAAACCAAACCTCAAGTTCTTAAGTGATTGTTGTTGAAATGAATCGAGCTTATAAATACGAACCATAAAATACTTCAGGCATCACAACAGTTGATAAATTACGAAAATTCCCATTGTATTCAACTGTACACTTCAGGGGCGCCTCGGTGGCTCAGTCAGTTAAGTGTCCAACTTCGGCTCAGGTCACAATCTCACGGTTCGCGGGTTCAAAGCCCCGCGTCAGGCTCTGTGCTGACAGCTCAGAGCCTGGAGCCTGCTTCGGATTCTGTGTCTCCTTCTCTCTTTGCCTCTCCCCTCCTTGTGCTCTCTCAGAAAAATATTTTTAAAAATTGTATACTTCAATTTAGTCTTTTGTGGTTTTTTAAATTATTTATTTATTTATTTATTACTATTACTTTAATGTTTATTTATTTTCAAGAGAGACAGAAAGCAGAGTGTGAGCAGGGGAGGGGCAGAGAGGGGCAGAGAGAGGGAGACACAGAATCCGAAGCAGGCTCCAGGCTCTGAGCTGTCAGCACAGAGCCTGACAATGGGGCTCGAACTCACAAACCGCGTGTTCACTCAGTTTTTTAAAAATGAAAGACCCACAAAACAAAACAGACCAACTTGCCCCAAGAAACTTCCCCCAAGGGACACAGTCCCACCTCCCCCATCACAGACAAGCCACCTCACTACTCCTCTGACACCCGACCCAGCTGGGGTCAAGTCTGGGTCTGTTGAAAACGAATGTCTGTGTGTGTAGGACACAAAGTCCAGGAGGACAGGGGGCTCACTGCTTTGCGAGCACCCGGCCCCCGGCCCAGCGCCTGGTGCACAGCGGGGCACCATACCCATTGCTGCAATGACCAGATTCGGACAAATTCAGCCAGTGGAAGGGCAGAAAAGGGCATGCCTGCTCTGAGGCATGGCGAGGGAGGAGGGCGTGCTCCTGACCTGGCATGATGGTCTCCTTGCATTCCTGGCACTTGGACGAGTACTGGTGGGAGTAGCAGTCCATGCAGAGCAGCTGGTCCTCCTTGGCAGCGAAGGGCTTGTCCACCAGCGAGCTCTTGCACCGTGAGCAGTGGAAACAGGCCTCGTGCCAGTGTCGGTCCTTGTAGGACAAGTCCTGCAGACCCAGAGCATGAGACAGTGAGAGGGCCGGAGCGGCCACGGCTGCTCTGCCTGACCCACGGCACGGGGCAGTCGTGCAAATCCTGGGGGCAGACGGGGGCTGAAGCCTGTGGGCATTCCTGGATCGTGACCCTGCTGGTGAAATGAGGAAGGCTGGGCTTTCAGAGCAACTATTTAGATGTGTGTGTGTGAAAGAGATGCTTCCCCAAAACAAACGGATTCCCCCTCAGTATTGTCTGTAAGAAAGTGAAACTCAAAACATACGACTCGTCACTGCTTCTCACTGACAACTGGTGAGAGAAACAGAGCGCAGCCCTCAGCTCTGAGGGAGCCCAGCAAAACCAAGTGTGACAGCAGGGTCACTGGGACACCTGGCTGGACAGAGAAGCCTGGATGTAGGGAACTTCAGAAAGACAGCCACGAGGACAGGGCTCTGGTGTCACTTGGTGGGAAGCAGGTTGGGAGAGAGTTCTGGAACAGGTGGCACGGGCTGAGTGTGGACGACCCACGGACAGCAGGGAGGTGGGCACAGGGGGTCGGAGAAGGACTTCTGGGCAGAGACAGAGCATGAGCACAGCTGAGGTGTGAGTGAGAGGGGTCCTTGGCTGGAGGGACAGCCCAGGGCACCAGGCAGGAAGGTTCAAATCCAGGTCGGGACAGGAGGGCCCTTTAATGTCTGCACAGAAGTTAAGATTACCCTGAAGGCAGTGGAGGGGGCATGAGCTGTTTAAACAGGGGCGTGAAAGGCTAAGACGATGTGGGACATGTGGTGGGGGATGTACGGGGGGACAGGAAGGGGACCTCACAGAAGGCACCGCAGAGAATCAGGCCGGCTGAGGCTGTGCACGAGAGTGGGGCACACAGTCGGGAACAGACGGCAGGGGTTATTAAGAAAGCAGAATCCACGCTTTCTAGCAAAGGCTGAAAAGGAGAAATGACTCCAGGAGAGAACATCGTGTGGTCTCTGTGCTGCTCCTGACCTCACCTGAGGAATCCTAAGTAATCTCATACTTTTTTTTTTTTTTAAGCTTGTATTCATTTATTTGAGAGAGACAAAGACAGCATGCATTGGGGAGGGGCACAGAGAGGGAGAGAGAGAATCCCAAGCAGGTTCTGAGCTGTCGGCACAGAGCCCGACGTGGGGCTCGAACGCACGATAGCGAGATCACGACCTGAGCCAAAGTCGGATGCTCAACCGACTGAGCCACCCAGACGCTGAAAGAGTTGGGAGGTTTTAAATCATGCTATCATTGTGATAATGCTACAGAATACATGCATTTAGCTTTTTTTTTTGTCGTCATGGAAAACAGTGTGGGCATAAAGAATTGAAAGCAGGAACTTGTAGACATGGGTGCATCCAAAGCAGCATTGTCCACAGTCACCCAAAAGGTGGGAGAAACCCAAGTGTCCATCAACAGATCAGCGGCTAAGAAGAATGTGGTACATGCATACGATGGAATATTATCCAGCCTCAAAAAGGAAGGAGACTTTGACACAAGCTATCACGTGGAGGAACCCTGAGGACATTACGCTCAGTGAAATAAGCCAGGCGCGAAAGGACAAGTCCTGTACGACTCCACTGAGACGAGGTACCTAGGAGTCAAATGCGCAGAACAGAAAGTAGAGCGGCGGCTGCCAGGGGCTGGGGGAGGAGGGACGGGGAGTTAGTGTTTCACGGGGACAGAGTTTCGGTTTTGCAGGATGAAGAGCCCCAGAGGCTGGCTGCACAACAACGTGAAGCCTCCTGGCACTTACTGAACTGCATGCTTCAACAGGGCGAAGCTGGCCTATTTTATGCTAGGTGTATTTTACCACAGTTAGAGCGATCGGTTTGGACTATTCCGTAGCAGGTGGCAAAGCCTTTTCAGATGTTAGGTGGGTGCCCCCTGTGCGGGCCAGTCACCTCAGAAAGGACTGCCGTCGTGGAAAAGCTGGAAGCGTTTTCCGTGCTCCGTGAATCACCCACCGCCTGGCTGAGAAGAGAAGCCCCGGGGAGGTCTCGAGGGCAGAAGGGAGGCCTGCTTCCCGGAAGGTGGCCCAGTGGGGCTGGGGGCTGCCCTGCCCAGGGCATCCACGGCATACACACAGCGCCTACACAGCTCATTAGTGCAATGAAAAGGAAAGGAAACATGGGTTCAAGGAAACTTGCCTTTGGGGACCGATCTTCAAACACACTGAGGGAGGGACCTCTATGGGCAACACTGCGAGAGCAAAGCCACCAGATGTCACCACGGTCCCCAGCCCGCTCAGCGAGTACCCAGATAGGAGGAAAGAGCAGCGGAGTGGTCAACGTGCACAGACAGTCGTGGGAAAAGCTGCTTTAAATGTGCTTGGGGCTCCGAAGCACCGCAGAAGCCCAGTTTTTCTACGGTTAACCTGAAAACACACGTGCAACATGATAGCTACGCGTTGGCAGATGTTAGGCACTAGGAAGTGTTCCTCCACATTTGGGGTACCGTCCACGTGACTTTAGCAGACCTTACGCATCAGTGCAAGACTTCCTGACCTTCCAAAGCCCAACTCCCAACCTTTCACACCTCTGCACCCTGGCCCATGCCGCGCCTTGCCTCACAAGGCCCTGCCCCTCCTCTCCAACTGGGAGAACCCTGTTCCCTATAAAGCCCAGCTCAACACGCCACCTGCTCTGAGCTGCCCCGGCCCAAGGCAAGCCATGCACCACCCCAGCTAACATGCCTGTGTCGACATCTTCTTCAAACTCCTGCATGGAAACCCTTATCTAAGTCATTAGGCTATCAGGTTTCCCTGTAATTCTCTTTCCTGGGCTCTTGGCTTGTGTTCTCTTTGGAAGTCTGAGTTAAGCTAATAAATTCATGTCACAGCTTCCTCTTGGACTCACTTCTTTTTTTTTTTTTTTTTTTTTTTTTTTTTTTTTTTTTTTTTTTTTTTTTTTCAACGTTTATTTATTTTTGGGACAGAGAGAGACAGAGCATGAACGGGGGAGGGACAGAGAGAGAGGGAGACACAGAATCGGAAACAGGCTCCAGGCTCTGAGCCATCAGCCCAGAGCCTGACGCGGGGCTCGAACTCACGGACCGTGAGATCGTGACCTGGCTGAAGTCGGACGCTTAACCGACTGCGCCACCCAGGCGCCCCTTGGACTCACTTCTTAAGAAAGCCCACAATACATAGGACGCGAGGAAAGACTTTATGGCAAGAGGAAGGTAACTGAACACTGCCAGCTTTGCCTTCCGAGGGCACGGTGAGGCTTCTGGCCAAGACAAATTTCTCCTCTCGGTGTGGGGTAGGAGTTTAGGCACAGGAGTCCCTGGAGCTGAGAGCTGGGCCAGAAAATACCACCAGAAGTACAAGAGGCTATTATAATGGGCCACAACCCTGTGCCTGGACCTGAGCTTCATGTCGTGTTCTAAATCCTTCTCTCAAAGCTTTGGTACCTGGAGGCCCTTCTCATTTCTTGCGTTCACAGCTCCAAAGAGATGGTGAGTTTTCATTCTTAGGACTGAGCTCGTCCATCTAGCTTAATCCTGCTATGTATCTTAAGTACACCACGTGGTCCCCAAAGGACACCGTTTAGATGCTGGAGGCACAAGGTTAAGAAATATAGACTCACTGACTGACGTTCAAGAAGCTCAAAATGTCCTAGAAATATGCTGGTTTTAAAGTCCTCTAGAGAGAGAAGGACAAGGAAAGAAAGACCGGAAGAAGGAAAGAAAGAATCTTTTACATGTCCCAGGAAAAATACCATGGCTAACCTTGTGCTCACAGAAATGTCATTGATTGCAGTAATGTGTTGATAAACAATGTGAGATTAGGACCCAACACTTCCTTTCAGATTTTATATTTTTCCATTTCAGAAACATTCCCGATATGGGAAGTGCTGCTCGCGTGACGCCGAACGTGCCTTGTTGAGATGCCAGCTGAGCCAGGGGGACGACCAGGTGGCCAAGAGGGGCCCTCGTCCCCTCGGCTGACTGGAGGTGACCCTGGGCAGCAGGGGCTGGCGCCACCCCTCCACCACGTTCCACCTGTGCCAGGACCGGTTCAGATGAAGATCTCCCAAAGCCACCGCTCCTCAAATCCACCAGGTTTCATGTGGTAAGTGGGTGCTCACAATCCTTCACACTCTACACTTTGCAAAGGCATTCTATGCTTTGAGACTGTCGGGGCATCCTGTTTCCAACTGGATGTGCCTTCCAATACTTAAGAACAAAAGTCCTGAAGAACGGATGATGGCAGAAAGGACAGCACGCGATCTACGTGGCCCTATATCAGGTGTCCCAACCAGGGTAACTAAATTCCCGTGACAGTCGCCAGGCCGGCAGCCCCGTCTTCAGACGTGGAAACAGAGCCCCGTGGGCGGCATAACTTACCCACGTCTCAGCAAGTCTGGCTCGAGACCCACCCTGGTGGGGGCCGACTCACTGCCAAATGTCCTGTGCCTTTGGCGGTGTGCCTTGCAGGTGCCCCTTTGGTTTTCCAGGGCCCCGTGTTACCCACATGGCTAGCCTCATTCCCGCGTCTAGTGATCCTGCGTAGTGAGTGGATCGGCACTCACTTCCCCTTAGAGACACAGTTTTCTCTTACAGGAGGATGTCTAAACAAATAGACATATTTTCAGTGCCCATTACAAACCCTGTGAACAAATTACATGGAAACTCTAAAAAGATGATTCACTCACTAAGCACTTAAAAGTCACCTCAACAAATAAAAAATAGTGCCGGGTGGGGGAGTTGGACTGTGAGGACGTGTCCGGAACGTGTCTGGAATGGTAGCCTTTCCCATGACGGCCCAGAAAGGTGGGCAGGAGAGGCCTGCGTCCTCCTCCAGGGCAGGACAGGTGTTTCCACTGTAATCTCATGCCTCCTACACCAGCCAGGGTCAGGAGCCCTCTAAAAGTGTACCAGAGACATCTAGATCTCACTGGAGGGGTAAGAGCCTCTGTCTCCCCCTTCAGTCCCCTGACTGCTTTCCATCAAAGGATCCCAGCGATTTTCTGTTCCTTAAGAACTTTCTAGATGTTTGCTGAGAAACTTACAGTTTGGTGGGTGGACTTGGGCCTGATTATCAGTTTGATGTTTCCCATTTAATTACTAGGAAGCTTAAAGTGTGCTCTAGAAACACACCAAGCCAGGCATACGGCCCGGAGTTTGTTCGCTGCTTTGTTAAGTGCACGGTACTAGCAGCCATCTCTGAAGTCAGGGGCCCTGCCTACGTTGTCCTTCGTTTCTTGAGTTTTTGAAGCCCAGAGCATAAGTGGACCCATCCCAAACTATCTGTAATCAGGCTAAGACATTTTTTGCTAGTAACCACAGATGTCCAAGAAAAATTTCAGGAACAGGGTCATTTAGAGGATCACAACATTTTATTTGCATTGCCTGTTCTCAACTATTCCACTGGCCGTGAAGTGAATGGTTTTTACCCTTTGCGAGCACATCTCCTCGGAGTAACTAAGCAGAAATAACAAGTACAACTGAGTAACCACACCGAAGTGTTTTCACACGTATGTGAGCTGACTATGAAACCTGGCGCTGTGGTCTCATCTATGTCATATAAAAGTCACTCAGTACCCACAAAATGAGCCTAAGTCCCATTGGTGTGCCAATATCTGAAATCTGTACCCCCACGCGTGTCCTTCAAAGGAGGTAGGCGGGGCTCGTGGTGCCCCTGCTCTTTTAAGAAAAGAGAATGGTCACCAGGTCTGTCGGCTCAATTGCTCGATCAAGCCTGCCAAGATTTTTGGCTTTACTCCCTCAAATAACAGGAATGTTTTTCCTATCATTGCTTCCTCCACAAAGTCAACTACATAATTCCTTCTGAAAGTCAAGCAAACCATTCCAAATATTCAGGAGCCCCAAACGGCCAAGGCAAACTTTGGGAAAGAATCTCTTTTTCTTCCAAAATGTAGAAAAACCACATGGCTCAACTCCACGTGTAGTAAACCATGAATCTGGGTTGAAAAGTTCAGCGTGATTAACTCCTGGCTTTGCAGCAGTCTTGTTGATTTTGGCCCCATGTGGGGGATTCTTGTTTATTTGCTCATCAAGTATGTGCCGAAGGGTAGCCAGTTGGAAGGGTCTTTCCATTCAATCGTATTGGGAAAAAATGGGAAGTGCCCTTAGTTTCTCCTTTAGCCGCCAGTCAAGGGTGACTAGTCCCAAACATCCAAAACATTTCCTCTAAACTACGGTTGTTCTTTGTCAGAAGAATGGCTGAACCTCTCACCTACTGAAGCCTCTTCCAGGTTACATTTTTATAAGAGAATCATTTTTGTCTTCTGCCTCTCGGTTCTTCCTCAGACCAGACATTTTTAGTGATGTTTCTATAACGGAGATGGAGCAAGAGAGAGAGAGCGAAGCTTCCAAGGGTGGTGTGGAAGAAACGTGTTGCAGAAAGAATAGGGAAGTAGTCAGATGGAGTTTATAAGACCATCAGCTGCTCTTTGGAGTGCTAAGGTTTCGTATCCACAGACCACAGTAACCCCATGAAACTGGCACCTGTTTCATCGGCGATTCATAAAGAGCAAGACGGGCACAGAGGGGGCAAGTAATCAGCCCAAGCTCACACAGTTAGCAAGCCACAGAGTGAGGATGGGGACAGGGCCGTTTGGTGTCTGAGCTTTGATGCTTGGCCCAGTAAATAGAGGAACAGGGACTAAGAGCCCTCTAAGAACCCACTAGGGACTGTGAGACCTACATCAGTCGACATTAGAGACAGGACGGTGTCTAGCCTTTGGGACTAGCAAGATCAGCCACTTTTCTCTGCTCGCAGCAGCCCTGCCTCTCTGCACGTTCGGAAGTTTACACAGGACTACTGCTGAGTTTGGTTTCTTTCACTCTTGGCAGGCCTTGCCTGTTCTGTAGCCAAAAGATACATGGCTGTGGCCTGGTTTCAGGTGGCCCAGGCTGCCCACTGGGCCCGCTCGGGGCGAAGGCTTCGCTCCATACACGATGGAAGTTATTCCCCAACTGTCACCAAATACCCAGCAACAGAAAGTGACGGTACAGCGCTCTGCTTCCTGCCTTTCCTACGAATGATGTAATCAAGGGAAGAAATGTAAGGAACAGGGGCACCTTGGCGGGGGGTGGTCTGTTAAGCAGCCGACTCTCGATTTCGGCTCAGGTCACGATCTCGCGGTTCGTGGTTTCGAGCCCCGAGTCAAGCCCCGCACCGGGCTCCGTGCTGATGGTGCGCAGCCTGCTTGGGATTCTCTCTCCCCCTCTCTTTCTGTCCCTCCCCCACTCGTGCTCACGTGCTCTCTCTTTCTCAAAATAAAGAAATAAAAACTTAAAACAAAAGAAACATATGAAACACGGACTGTGTTAGAACCGTCCAGCTGCAGACACAGCCTAACCTAATGAGGCAGCAGCTACGTACCGATATTCATGACCATGGAGGAGAGTGCCAAATTCCCTAAAGCGTATAAGGGAAGAGAGCAGAATAGAGACACCAAAATGCCATGAATTGCTTTAAAGTCCATGAAGCTGGGAATTCCTTTGGAGCTGCCCCAAGGGACCCCATTTTGTACCAATTCTGTGACTCTCAGGATGACAGTCACTTAAAGTCTTGTCAAGTGCGTTTTGGCCACCGTTTAGCAGGTGAAGATATCAGAGGTCTTAGAGACACGGGTGGACCTCCAGGGGTGTTTCTGGGTGGTCCAGGTTGGACTAAAGATATGCTGAGAAGCACCGGCTAGGGTTCTGGACACTCAATCCCACGCAATCAGCACAAATGACCGGTAACCTCTGTTGAACCTGCTTTCCCATCCACAGTGGGAAAGCTGGTGATTCCTTAGGCGTGAGCTTTTTCCCTTGAGAAAGAAGCGGTACAAATCCTGCTCTTCTCCCACTAGGAAGAAAAGAGCCCCTAATGTTCCAATGAATGTAGTGCTTTATGTGCCCATTTATCTGGGAATCAGCTCCAATTCACTCATGTGCACATGCATTCATCAAATATTTACTGAGCAGCACCGACTGCTTCTGAGTCAGCACGGGACAAACATGAGTAAGAGAGAGCTGCTTTCCAGACAGTGACAGTGCTGGGAGGTGGGGGGAGGGGGGTGGTTAGATCAGGACACCACCAGCCAGAATGTAAGAGCTCAGGACCCTCAGCATAAATGTCCCGGAAACGCACCAACCAGTGCTATGGAATTAGGAGTGGGCACAGACCAGCCAGAGGGAGGAGGCTCAGAGAGGCTTCTTGGAGGGGACAAGCCCATCAGAGGGGGCTCAAGAGACGGAATTTCAATCAGCCCCATGGGTCCGGGCTCCAGCACAAACCACACAGAGAGGCCCGTGGTTTCGGGGGAGCACAGAGGGATCCAGGAGTGCTCGGCGCTGCCCGGGGCAGGGGGAGCAGGGGTACCTTGCAGTCACAGCCGATGGGCTTCCCACACTCCTCGCAAGTGCTGGCGTAGAGAGCCTCAAAGCACCCAATGCAGTAGGGGCTCTCCTCCCTCAGGATGTACTTCTTGCCAAAGAGAGATTCTTCACAGTGGTGGCAGTCAAAGCGCTCCGTCATCATGATGCCCGGCTTTTCAACGACCTATCAGAAAGAGAAAATACAGGTTCCTGTGAGCACACTCCTGATGCCTTTCTGCTGTCATCTTTAGCCAAGGATGGGATCCCCTCCGGGCAAAGAACTAGAACTCACCCTTTCAAAGGTTGGAATTTTCAGTAATACTTAAAAAAAAAAAAATTAGTTTGGGGGCCGTTTTGTTGCTTGAACGCATTTCACTGCCTTAAACATCCCCTCTCTCGTTGACCGTGTCACAAAAAGCTTTGTCAATTTTGGACACAGAGCTCTCATCCGGGCAGGGCTGGGTCTATGCTTCAAACGTGTGACGCAGCCTCACATCTTCCCTTTCTCCCTGCCCCCAAAATAGAAAGGCCGAGATAGAAACAATATGTTCATTTCTATAAAAAGATTTTCCATGAGCTCCCCTTTATCATGCATAAATTTGAAGAGTAAGAAACCAGTGCCCAGAGGGAGGGGCCTCAGGAGTTGGTAAACCTGAGAGGCCAAAAGAGCATTACCCTTGACCTTGAAAAGACATTGGGAAGCAAAACCTGCCCTTGCACTAGAGAAACTGCCATACGTCCCTGGGGACGAGTCACTTCTTCCCTATGAAAAGATAACCCTTTCGAGACCCAGGTAATCCAGACAGCAGGATAAAGGGGAAGGCTGGCTTCCAAGAACAGAGATTATCACACAGTGGGAAATGCAGTGACTGCGGTCAATGGCTTTCCAGGCAACACCTCGCGCCTTTCAGAGAGAAACAAGAATGCATCTCTGTGCCAGTCACTCTGCATTTTTTCCAGGGTGAGCATAGAGTGTGCACAGGCAGAAGGGGACGAGGAGGGGAGGAGGACGGCAGGACGAGCTTCTCAGCTCACCTCATGTGCTGTTCCCCTACAAACATGTTAGAGCTGCTCCCCAAAACAAGCCACTATGGGTGTACTTGGGATGAGACGTGCCTCTGGGGCGTTAACAACACAGACTCGGTCTTCTTCAGTATTTTCTCAAGTGGCAATATGTAATTTGCTCAGTGTGCACAGTTTACAAATTGTTTTTTTAAAATTTTTTTTTTCAACGTTTTTTATTTATTTTTGGGACAGAGAGAGACAGAGCATGAACGGGGGAGGGGCAGAGAGAGAGGGAGACACAGAATCGGAAACAGGCTCCAGGCTCCGAGCCATCAGCCCAGAGCCCGACGCGGGGCTCGAACTCACGGACCGCGAGATCGTGACCTGGCTGAAGTCGGACGCTTAACCGACTGCGCCACCCAGGCGCCCCACAGTTTACAAATTGTTAAACAGGTAGACTGACAACTGTAACTCTGAGCCATGTTTCGCAAACTCTAATTACACTGGGATCGATGTCCAGGGCTTTCAAACCATCTTAAGAGTGAAATTCGGGAATAATAGCCTGTGGTGCAAAAAAAAAATATCGCTGCCTGGTTTATGATCACGGCAAATTTGATAGCGTTTATTAATTTTGTGCTCTTGTATGTCCAAGGTCCTGACAACAATAAGCAAAGAACTAAACCTCCTTCAAGCACCCGTACTTGGTTATTTCTGTGTTTATAGAACAATGTTTTTCCAAGAGCGTTAAACGCGCAGCTGGACACATGTGGCAGGAGCCTTCTAAACGGCTCTTCCCGGAGTTAAAGAAAACATTGTCTGGATATTCTCGTGATAACATTACAATACGAAGCTCTTGCGCACTTGAATTAGTCTTCTGAAACCCAATGTATAAATATCCTTTGTGCTCAGGCCATCTCGGGTTGCGGCAGCTATGTTGGCTGAAGATTCAATGCTTTCCTGTAATTCCTTAGTTATTGGCTCTTGAAAGTGGCAATTGTTTATATCATCATAATTGGGAGCTGTGTTTCCAACATTTATATTTTTCCCATAAACATTGCCGTGTACCTGCGGAACCAGAGGCAGCCTGCCTATTCTTCTCACAAAAATGTAAGAGTAAGGATTTGAGAGCTTGAAATAAGAATAATGAAAGGAGACAGAATGATAAACTGTAGAATTTTAAAAGCTGGAAACACATCTCGAGAGGATCTACAACAACGGCCTCATTTTACGGATGGAGGAAACCAGGGCCCAGGAATATTAATGAGAAAAGAGGATTCACATGAGCTTTCCCAAAAAGTTAGAAAGTTAGAGAAAAGCCATCCAAGTTAGAAAACAACAAACTCCCAGTCTAAATCAAAAAGTGGTTCCACGTGGGTTCGGACAAAGCACAGATGGTGCGAGGGAAAGGATGCAGACAGCAGCACCAGCCGCTTCTCCAGAGACCTTTCCTATGTTCTCGAGCCAGTGAAGGGGGTGAATTTCCTTCAAGGTAATGATCATGATGCTGTTCAGGTACCTGCCACATGTGCTTTCTACCTCCTACAGTTCCACGGGCCTGGGACAGAAATCATCTATGGGAGTAAACTCTAAGAACTGGTAGGGCTCCCCATCTGCTCAAAGTATGACAGAGGCTCTCCAGAGACAGATGTCATTGGCACTGACACCTACTCCCAGCAGGACTAGAGTGGTAGCGACCACATGCTCAGAGGGTCCAAATGGGATTCTCATGATGGTGGATCTCCCTCCCACCTTGTTCCTTATCTTCCCTCAGAAGTCACTGCAATTTTAAGGATCAGGAGAGCACTTCTGTCAAACCAATGGGTTTAGGTGTAAAATGAACACCCATCACTGTTGAGGAGCAGAGAAAGGTACAGTTGATCTGAGATGGTCCTCTTGAGGGTTCCCAGAGAATTATGTGAAGCACAGACCCTGAGAGTCAAAGTAATTTGCTCATAAGCTAATGAGAAAACAGAGAGCTTCCCTGCTTTTTTTATTTTATTATTATCTTTTTAAATTTTGGATACGGAAAGAGAGAGAGAGAAAGCAAGTGGGGGAGAGGGGCAGAGAGAGAGAGAGAGAGAGAGAGAGAGAGAGAGAGAATCTCAAGCAAGCTTCACATTCAGTGCAGAGCCTGACATGGGGCTTGATCCCATGACCTTGGGATCATGACGAAATCAAGAGTCAGACACTCAACCAACTGAGCCACCCAGGCGCCCCCAAAGAGCTTCTCTTCTATCACAGAGTATTTAATACCGATTTTCCCTTAATTAACTGCTACCAAATAGAATATTCTTTTTCCTTTCCTTTCCTTTCCTTTCCTTTCCTTTCCTTTCCTTTCCTTTCCTTTCCTTTCCTTTCCTTTCCTTTCCTTTCCTTTCCTCTCCTCTCCTCTCCTCTCCTCTCCTCTCCTCTCCTCTCCTCTCCTTTCCATCCTTTCTTCTATGGCGTGGACGAGTGGGAGAGGGGCAGAGAGCAAAGGAGAGAGAATCCCAAGCAGACTCCGTGCTGTCAGAGCAGAGCCTGATTCGGGGCTCAAACTGACAAACGGTGAAATCATGCATGACCTGAGCCGATATCAAGGATCAGATGCTCAACTGACTGAGCCACTCAGGTGCCCCGTACAACATTCTTTTTTAAAAAGTGTGTATTTAAAGTTACACTATCAATCTTAAGCTTCTTTTTAATGAAAAAAAAAAAAAAAAAACCAACCCATATATGTATCGTCCTGCATTAGAAGGTTCCCGTAACTTTGTATTTTTAAATCTATAGAACACCTGATTATTCATTCCAGAGGCATCAGTGGAGCTGGAACTGTGTGTCAGAGGTTGTGGAAAGTGCTGGAGATACAAAGATGAATACGATACAGGCCCTCCCTGAAAGAACGCGTAGTCCAGTGTGGAAAACAGATACACAGGTGATCCCTGAAAAACGCGGGGGTTGGGGTACCAACAACCCCTGAGCAGTCAAAAATCCACGTGTAACTTTTGATGTCCCCCCAAACCTAACTACTAATAGCCCACTGTTCACTAGAAGCCGTGCCAATAACACAAACAGTTGCTTCACACGTATTTTGTATGTTATATGTATTAAATACCGTGTTCCTACAATGAAATAGGCTAGAGAAAAGAAAACGTCACTTAGAAAATCGTAAGGAAAAGCAAATACGTTTACTGTGATGTACTGCGTTTACTGGGACAAAAAAAATCGGTGTACAAGTGGACCCGTGCAGTTCAAACCCCTATTGTTTAACAGCCAACTGTGCATCAGATGATAAAGCTCTATGCTCAGGGCAATGATGGAGAGACACAATGAGGGTCCTCTGGGAGGGCAGGAGAGGCTTCCCAGACATGTCTCTCTCCTTGTGCTGGAGAAGGATAAGCCAGATGATGATTGCAGGCCAGAGGGCGGAGGGCAGAGGGGTGATAAGGAGCAGGGTAGGGTATTTGTAGAGGAAGCTGTAAAGGTAGTCAAAGTTCAAAGACAGGAGGGCCTCTACTCTTGACCGTGAACTTGGCTTTGCCCTGTAGGTAATGGGTAATAGGAGGCCCAGCTGAGAGTTCACCACGTAAAGGCCCAACTTTGCCAAGTGGGGGTGAGGAAGACGACACTGAGGGGCAGTGACTCCTTAGAAAGTTTCCAGGGTGTCTGGGTCTCCTTCCGAGTCATTTCTTTAAATAAAAATAGGACACCCCGGTTCTGTAAGAATTTTTTTTCCCCCAACCTCCTCGTGTACCATGGCTTCCCCCCCTCTGAACCTGCGCATCCCCCTGACGGGTTAGACTGGGTTCCCGGCCATTACCTGGGACACAGAAGTGCTGAAAGGTGAGCGGCAGGGTGCAAGGACGTACCTGAACACAGGGCGTGGCTGCTGACTTGCTGTTACATTGAACCTGGAGTTCTCATCCCTTCCCAGGGGGAAGCCGTTCTCTGAGGTCATTCCCCCTCCAGCTCAGAACGAGCTGGGCATTTGAAAAAGCTGGCTGGCAGGGTACAGGCGTGGCTCCAGGCCCAGCTAACTGCACTGGGTGAGGCGAGCCCCAGGCACTGGGTTCTCAGCGTCTCCCCCGAGGGCCAGCTTTCGGGCAGGTATAAAATCAAAGGCTCCGAGTGCACTGGAGCCGTGATGCACAGTCCATAGGCTTAGGGGGTCCTGGTGGTTTGGTCGGTTAAGCGTCTGACTCGATTTTGGCCCAGGTCATGATCTCACAGTTCGTGACTTCGAGCTCCACATCGGGCTCCTCAATGACGGCGTGGAGCCTGCTTGGGATTTTCTCTCTCCCTCTCTCTCTACCCCTCCCCTGCTTGCGCTCATGCTCTCTCTCTCTCTCTCTCAAAATAAATAAATGAACTTAAAGAAAAGTTCACAGGCTTATATAGGTGGGTTATTTTTATCTTTGCAGATTTATTTAATTTTGTTTATTTTTAATGTTTTTTTAATGTTTTAATTTTTAATGTTTTTTTTAATGTTTTAATTTTTTTTTAATGTTTATTTATTTTTGACAGAGAGACAGAGCATGAGTGGGGGAGGGGCAGAGAGAGCGAGGGAGACACAGAATCTGAAACAGGCTCCAGGCTCTGAGCTGTCAGCACAGAGCCCGACACGGGGCTTGAACTCACAGACTGCGAGATCACGACCTGAGCCGAAGTCGGACGCTCAACCGATTGAGCCACCCAGGTGTCCCTATCTTTGCAGATTTAAAAACCACGAAGCAAAGTTTGAGAGTGGGGGTGTCAGAGCTGGGAACACAGAAGAGAAACACAGAAAAGGGGAGAAAGAACGGAGGATAAACAAGGTAGAAAAGACACAAGGACATTAAGAGCAAGAAGTTCATGCCCTTTTTTTTTTTTTTTTTTTTTTTTTTTTTTAACCAGAGAAATGTCTTGGGAATACAGGGAGGTGGCTGGCAGGCTGGCCAGTCCCTGAGTGTCAGGTGCCTGGCCTGGCCTTCCCAGAGGGAGGCTGGGTGGGCCACAGAAGCTTGCCTAAAAAAGCCGGGTTTGCAAAAGAGGTCGCCCATAGGCATTGTCTTCTAAATTCCATTGATTCGGCTACGACTCCGAACTGACCCCTGAGGTGCCATTTTCCTCTTCCCCTGGAGACCCAAGTATTTCTCTGCATTAGCCCTGGTTTGCAAGACTTCTCTAACAGTCATTCCTAAAGAGAAATCTGCAATATTCCCCAATCCTTCTCACAACACTGAGCAGCAGCGCCCGTAAGTCAGTCCCTGCTGAAACCGTGTCCATCTTCAAATGACCCAGGCTGGAAAATTCCATTGCTTGTCAACAGTCAAACAGAACTTTTTGCAGAGAATTCAGAAAATCAGTCTGTTGCATGTGGGCTCTGCCTACTTAACATTCTCTCTCCTTCTGTCCCTATCCCCCACTTGCTCTCTCTCTCTCTAAAATTAAAAAAAAAAATTTTTTTTTAATACAATGCTTTCACGACACTACATGACATTGTGATCACCTGTGTCCCTCACCAAACCGTAAGTGCTGTGAAGGCAGGCATACTGCTGTGGCCTCGCCAGCAGGTGACAAACACAGGGCCAGGTGCTTCTAAAGACTTGTGGAGTGACTGAAGAAATGGATGGAGAGTACAAATACGTGGGCCAAAGTCGACAGTGAAAACGAGGAACGTGTTATGTGAACGATCCGCGTTGCATACCAAACCCAAAATGTAATGCGGTTTGGCATCTGATGCCGTGAAAATTTCCTAACGTCACTGACCCTGAGCTTCATTCCTCCTCCTCTGTCTCTGGCTTCTTTCCCCCTTCCAGATAAACTGCTGCTTCCACAGCAGGCAGAATTTTTCCTACTGGGTTTGGATTCTACATCCATGTGTACACACAGCTGCACAGCCCGGAAGAGGCCTGGTGGGGTCAAGAAGCAAAAACCAGCCAGCTTGGATGCTTCCAAACATCTCTGCAAAGAACGTGCTAGACACCCTGCCACAGGTTCCAGATATCAGGCAAAGGTGCTGGATGTTCTGCACAGACACATATACACATCCAAGGGCCTTGTCCAAGGGCACAGGCTCTCATACCTGGAACTGCAGCCAGAGAACATTCTGCACCAGTTTGCTTTCCTATGGATAGAAGTATTGACACACAGGGCACCTGGGTGTCTCAGTCAGTTAAGTGTCTGACTCTTGATTTCAGCTCAGGTCAGGATCTCACAGTTCCTGGGTTCGAGCCCTGCATCAGGCTCTGTGCTGACAGCACGGAGCCTGCTTGGGATTCTCTCTCCCCTCTCTCTCTCTGCTCCTCCCCCTGCTCACGTGCTCTCTCAAAATACATAAAAAAAAAAGTAGTATCGACACACAGACATGGCTCACTTCTAACACTGTTTATAAAACGCGTCTAGCTGAACTGTTTTTTTTCAATCAAAATTATGGTGGACGAGAGCAAGGTGCAAGTTCAAAGAGTTTGCTATTGGAAAGAATATAATTATGTATTTAGAATCAATGTGAAATCGATTTTTAGATGGTTGGTAAGGTGTAAGACTGACAAGGTCTACCACTATGTGATATATGTACGGATTAATTATGAGCCTTTATCAAGTATGTGGGCCGGGCTCAGGGATGTTTTATAATTTGGTTATAGAAACTAGTAACTTTCAAAAACTTAAAATCTTGATTCATCTCTGATGGTTTTATGAAAGGTTTTGTGTGAGAGACAATGCTTGACTCAGGTAAACCACGGTCTTCCAGGTTACCTTTGGAATACTGAAAAATAGAATGAAATGGGAAAATAACAAATGCCCAGTGTCTGACCTTAAGTCCATGATACAAGAACGGTAATACTGCTTTGATGTCCTACGGGCTTTTAAATCCAGTCGATAAGAATGTATTAAGTAACCACTATTCTCCACGTACTGTTTTAGGCACTGGGAGACTGGGATACAACATACGATCTCTTAAAGAGTTCCAGAATAGATCTAGCTCCAAAGAATTCAAATCACTTTCAGGATACTAGCTTGTAATTTAATCTCAAAACATGTCAGTTCAGTCAATGCGAGACAAGCATAATTATGGCAGGCTGCCTCAGGCTCATAAATCACCCCAGGGTGGGGCTTCGGGGGAGGCCCCACCTTATAGTTCTACCACCACCTTCCTGGGAACATGGAAACACATTATTTATGCTTTGTTCCCACAGGAACAAAATGAGATCCACTCACTCTCTCTCATCAGTCTGCCCCAGTCTCCAAAAGGCAGCTCATTGTGTACTTTCTGCCTGCCCGGCCTTCCATCTGCTATGAGCCCCTACCAGCCTCTTTCTATAGCGAACCCCACGGCCCATGACACCCATGGCCTTTTCCTTCTCCCAGTCCTTTTCCTTCATGGTGTTTCTTCAGGACACTGCGTGGGGATCCCGTCAGGACAGGCTGGCACAGCTCCTACGACTTTGTCCACAGGCTGGCCAATTCTCATTGTTCCAAAAGCTGTATCAACGAACCCAGATGGATCCATTTTCTTTTTGACTAGAAACCTAAATATTTCCAGACGTCAAGGATGCCCTGTGATTATTCGTTTTATTTACCCACAAGAAACAGGGAAGCCACCTCTCTTACCGTCACAGGCATCACTTGCCTCACTTAGTACCATCAGCCTAAACATCCTTAAGCCACAGACTAACTCGAAGTAAACTTAGGGATTATGAAGGCCAAGGACGAGCGTGATGACACATGACGTCCAAGTTCAGACGAGGTGTGAGAATCACCCATGAGAACCATGACACGTCAGACGCGGCCCAGACGTGTCATTAGATCTCTAGGAGGGGATCACATTTTATAGCAGAAAGAAAATCAATACCACCGGTAGCAAAGTAGCCATGGAATCTTAAAAAAAACAAGACTGATTGCTGGTGGGAGAATTTTTAAGCAAAATTACTGGAGAACTGTATTCGATTCTCTAGAGAAACAGAACTCATAGGATACATATACACATACATATACACATACATATATATATATTTATATATATACAGAGATTTGTTACAAAGAATTGACTCACACTATTATGGAAGTCCCAAGATCTGTGGAAGGCCGGAGAACCAGAAGGGCCAATGATGTCAGTTACAATTCAAAAGTCAGCAGGCCCAAGACCCAGGAAGAGTTGAGTTTCAGTTCAAGCCCAAAGGCTGGAAAGCACCAATATCCCAGGTCTGCAGTCAGGCAGGGAAAGTGCCCTCTTAGGTAGTCTCCTTTTCAGTCTGAGTCTGAAGGCTGTAAAAGATTGATATCCCAGTCCAACAGTCAGGCAAGAGGAATTCCCACTTGCTCAACCTTCATGGTCAGGTCTTCAACTGATTGGATGAGGCCCACCCATATTGGGAGGGGCAATCAGCTTCACTCAGTCTACAGACTCCAACGTAAATCTCATCCAGAAACACCCTCATAGATACACCCAGGAAGTGTCTGAACACTTGTCTGGACATCCTGTGGCCGGCCCAGTCAAGTTGACATAAAATTAACCATCACAGGGGCCAAAGTTGAAATCCACAATTCAGGATAACAGAGGTGCCTGGTAACTTGCCCCAAAGTCACAGTGCCAGCTTGATCTCCTGGAAGACCAGGCTCTCGGTCACTAGAGAAGAGCCCGGAAAATTTTGTGTCAAGGTGGTCATCTTCAGGCAGTGGGCTCTCAGTATAATCCCATATGATAAATGGGCTTTGATAAAATTCTCATAATAAAACTACACAGGAAGTATCCCGTATCTGTTTTTGTTCACTCAAGTTCAAGGAACTTTGTATCTTAGGGCCTCTGAGCCAGAGAGCAGCTTATCTACTCCAGCCCCCTTGTTGACAAATGAAACAATCCCAGCCCCAGAGGCTGGGTAACCCACCCTTGATGCAGGACAGAAATAGAACCCAGGCCTCCTACTGCCCAGCTGAACTGTTTTTCAATATCCCACAGGGCTTTTTTTGTGTGCAAACCAGATTTCCTGCAGTACTGGAAGTAATTTACAAGCACTCATGGGTCAAAGTATGCAGTATAAGGCCTCACTGAAATATACAGGTATGCCCCCAGTACTTTAGTGATTAGAACTCAGCCTCTCCAGTTAAGCTGCCTGGGGTCAGATCAAAGGACCACCATTTACTGTCTGGGAAACCTTGGGCCAAAGTTATTCTGATTTCTCTGTGCTTTACTTTATCTGCAAAGACAAAGATGATGTCAATATATACACTGCTTATGACATGCAGCCTTGATAACAACCCTTCAAGCAAGCCACTATCACCTCCCTGTTTCCCAGTTGAGGAAACTGAGGTACCAAGAGATAAGGTGACTTAGCTAAGGTTGTACAGCTAGACTCCGAGGAATGTGATGTCAGGGAGCCTTGTTCCAACCTCGTATGTCCACCAGCCTACCACACCTGCCTTACAGCATATTTGTGAGGACTGAATGAGACTGAATGTCAGTGCCTAGAACAGTGCCTGATCTATAATAAACCACTTTAGCCCCTCCCCCCTTTTTAAGTAGGCTTCACGCACAGCACAGAGCCCAATGCAGGGCTTGAACTCACGACCCCAAGATCAAGACCTGAGCTGAGATCAAGAGTCAATGCTTAACTGACTGAGCCACCCAGGCACCCTGATTTAGCCCTTGTCAATGTGCTGCTGTGCAGAAGCATGTTAAAACATGGCACCATAATAAACACTGTAGAAACCCAATTCTATATACAGTTGGCCCTTGAAAAACACAAGTTTGAACTGTGCGGGTCCACTTATATGCAGCTTTTTTCCCCCCATAAATAAAGCACTGTGAATGTATTTTCTCATGATTTTCTGAATAACATTTTCTTTTCTCTAGCTTACCTTATTGTAACAATACGGCGGTCAATACATACAGTATATAAAATATGTTAACTATTTATGTTATCAGTAAGGCTTCGAGGCAACAGTAGGCTATCCGCAATTACACTTCTGGGGAGTCAAAACTTATACATGGACTTTCAACTGCAAGGGGGGGGTCAGCACCCCTACCCCCCACATTGTTTGGGGGTCAAATGAATTAACTGATAACCCTTAAAAATTCAGAGTGAGCAAATTCAGAGGAAAACACTGTGAAACAAATTTACATAAATGTACCTTGGTTTTATGGAAGTTGAATTGTCAGGCTAGAAATCCCTGTACTTCTAAGACTTGCTTCCGATGTTCTTTGGTGTAAATCACCTTCCGGATATCAGAACTTCCCCCCTCGAACATATTATTGCAAAACACAGGTAACCAAAGCTAGTGCAAGAAGTAGCTGGCCTCGTTTTGAACACAGTTCTCGTGACTCTAAACCCAAACTGTGATTTATTACCTCCCAAAGTAAGTGCAAGGGAGCACACCCCCTAAGTGCACATCATGGAAGGCAGCTGAATACATTTCATTTAATCTGGGCTATACCAGTTCCAATGGAAGCCCAAACTGGGATCTGAAGATAAGCTAGGATTCATTGTTGATTACCTAAGAGACAACATTTAACCCGAAATTTCAGGTGTGCTAAAATATCATACAAGTGGAACTTAAGATCAGAGTATTTCTCGTTTAAAATAGGCCCATATTTTAAAATCTGATAGTTCAGTCTTTTAAGTTCTGCCCAAGTCGGTGCCTGAGGTCCCATCGCAAGCTGCCCATCTTTGGACCTAAGGGAAATGCCTCGGACACCCCCACTGGTGGATGGCAACCAGCTTGCTGGCCCCGACAACTCGCTCACACTCGCTCACACTCCAGAGTCTTGGCCTCCGGGAAGGGCGGGGATGGTCACCTCCCCGCGCTCGGACCCGCGGCCAGCCCTCACCCAGGGCCCGCCGGGAGTTGGCTGTACCCTTGCTCCCACCCGGCGACCCGCCTGGCCAGGACTCGGGCCAATGTTTTCCCTCCCAGGATCCGGCGATGGGTCTCCCCCCCACCCCTAGGATCCAGCGTTGCCCCCCCCCCACTACAGCGCCCCAGCCCTCCCTAACACAGTTCAGCTCCCCTCTCCCCTCTCCCAGGTGTCCCCACAGTTCTACTCCCCTCAGGACGGCCTTTCTCGGGGTCTACCCCGCGGCTTCACTTCCCTCTCCCCGGGAGTCCCCACGGTTCAGCTTCCATTTACCCGGGTCTCCCCCAAGCCTTGGCTCCCTTCTCCCTGAGCGTCCCCAAGGCTCAGCTCCCTTCTCCTGGGTCTCCCTCCAGGCTCGGTTCCCCTCTCCCAGGTGTCCGCACGCTTCTGCTCCGCTCAGCCCACGTCATCCCTCAGCTGTGCTCCCCTCTCCCAGGGGTCCTCACGGTTCCGCTCCCCTCCCCCGCTTGGGTCGCCCCCGCAGACGCCCCCCTCTCCCCGGATCTCTCCAAGGTTCGGCTTCCCTCTCCAAGGGTCTCCCCCGCGTCCGGTCTCCAGGTCGCCCCCAGGGCCGGGGTCCCCTCCCCAGGTGTCCGCACGCTTCCGCTCCCCTCTCCCGGGTCTCCCCCGCGTCTCGGCTCCAGTCTCCCGTGCCCTCACGCGGCCTGGCCGCCTGGTCCCCAAGCTGTGGGCTCCCCGCGGAGGGCGCGGACGGAAGGCACTCACGGCGCGGCGCGGCGCGGGCGGGCTCCGGGGACCCGGCGGGCGTGCGTCCCGGGGCGGCGGCGGCGCGGGCTTGCGGCGGGGCGGCCGGCCGGGTGGAGCGCGGCGGCTCCCGCCCGAGAGAACCCCCGCCGTGTCATTTGACCATATAAGGAGACGCACGCCTCCGAGGCGCCGGCGGCGCGGGCTCGGCGCTGGGGCAGCCGCGCGGGGGTGCGGCGGCCGGGGCGCGCCCGCGGACCCCGACTCTTTGTTTGCTTTGGGCTACGCTCCCCCCCTCCCCGGGTCTCTGGCGCACGGGGGCTACGGGAGCTTCCGCCCCGGCGTCGGCTCACAGGGCCGAGTTTGGGGCCAGAGCCGCGCGCGGGCCGCCGCTGCCGCCCCCGGGGGCCCGGCAGGGGCGCAGCGGCAGGGGTCTCCCCACGCCCGGGTCCCGGGAACGCCAGGCCCGCGGAAGCCTGAGGGGGGGGCGGTGGGCCGGGCTGCTGAACCGGGGGCCGCCGATCAGCTCGTGCGGCGGCAGGAGGACAGCGCCTGGGGTGTATTTGCGCCCTGGGCCTTTTCCGCCTGACCCCGCAGACCCCCCTCGGTCACGACCTACGCCTAGCAGATGGCCCAAAGGAATGGATAATGCCAGGTTCTTTGTTCCACCGGGCTGGGGCTCGGGGAAGGGCCAGCCGCCCCCTCCAACCCCCAACTCCTGGGGCCCGAGGGCTGTTTGGACGTTCTGTCCTTCCCTTGAGGGCGAGAAAACAAAGGTGAGGGGGAGAAAGTGCCTCCCACACTGAAAGCCCAGCCCTTGTGCCTGAAGCCCACACTTAGTAGGGACAGATGGCACCGCTCAACCTGCAGGACAGAGGGCACAGGCTGCGTCCCACGCCTGGGGAAGGGGGGCATCGAGACAGAAATGTTGGCTCTTGAGTGGGTGGCCAGCCTCCGCCCGCAGACACGCGGGAAGATGAGCTGATGGGGCCGCCGCAAAGGCAGAGCAGAAAGACGGTGGGCAGGCATGCTATATTTAACAATCTGTGCTCCTCAAAGGAGGAAGAACGATTTGATTGTTCTCTCTTTGTGGATGCTCAGGGTCTGCTGGTATTTTAGACTCCCAGTGGGTCTTCATCATGGAATCACAGAACTTGAGAGTCCCAGCCGCTATCACTCTACCTGAGATCTCCTTTGATTCTCACCCCCTTAAGATAAGGATTAATATTCCAGTTTTATGGTGAGGAAATCTCAGCTCTCTCTTTGCTCAAGGCCTCCTGAGAATAATTAGGCCGGCTGAGATTTGACCTGGAGTCTTTCCATAGGCAAAGCCACGCAGGTAGTTTGAAGAAGAGAAAGTCACTCCAGTGCCCCCACCCCCCCAACCCGGAGGGCTGAGACTTGCCACAGCTGTGAGCCCACCCAGCCTTCCTTCCCCCATTCCTCCCGGACTCTACAGGTTCTCAACAAGAACGGGAGCTTGGGCTCCAGACCTGCATTCCCACTGATGGAGCAGGACAGTATCTTCAGCAAAGTGTGTATAGACAGTTATCTAGATTTGTTGTCTGTATAGTTGCAAATTACAAAATGATCTCCGGGGGGGGGGGGGTGTAGGGGTGCGTGGGGGAGGGATCAAAAGATTTAACTAGCTGCAATGAACAGCGTGGACTTGAATGGATTCTGAAACGCAGAAAAAACTATTTCAAAAATCAATTTTCATGAGACAGTTTGGGGTAGTGTGGCCCTAACAAGATAGTTGATGATGTTGATACATTAGTATTAATTTATTTTAGGTGTGATGATGAAGTAATACACATATTTTAAAAGCCCCTGGTTTTCAGAAATAGTGCCAAAATATCTACCAATGAAATAACATTATGTCTGAAATTGTTTCAAAATACATTGAGGTGGGGGGTGGGGCCAGTATATGAAATAGTATCAGCCATGGATTACCCGTAACTTGAAGCTGGGTGACGGGGTGTGGGGTTCATTATACTAGTCTCTTTCCTTTGGTAATACTTGAAAAATTATGTAATGGAACATTTTTTTTAAATTACAGATGCACATACCATTTGGTTTTGACCCAGGATTTTCCCTTACAGGAAATTATCTTACAGATAGACTTGCTCATGTGTAAACTGATACATATACAAGAGTAGTCCTTGTGAAATTCTTCGTATCAGCAAAATATTGGACCATGCTATATGTTCATCAACAGAGACGAGTTAAATGTTGTATAATATGGTAAATATTTTAGAGTTATTTCTATTCATAGCTGTTAAAAAGAACAAAGTAGCTATATTTATTGATTTGATCTCCCAGTTATGTCCATGGAAACAACAGTAGATAGTAACCAGCCATTTGTGTTGAGAAAGGAAGAGAGGAAGATCACGTATGTTAGTAATAGCGGTCTCTGGGGAGATCTGGGGAGCTTGGGGTCAGGAGGGGAAGGGCGACTGAGTTTTACTCTATACCCTTTTGTTTCTTTTAAACTTTGAGCTGTGTAAATATTCAAAACATAACCATATTTTTCCAATCAAAGCAACATGTGCTCCTTTTTAAGACAAATAGGAAGCAAATTTGTTAAATAGAATTTATAGAAAATCAAGGTTTGCTGGAAATAGTGGCAAGAGAAATACAATTCTAAGCTGAATGATACGTACTTTTCTGAACAATTTTAGCCAAAGGACAACTATTTTAAAAACAGTTTGCTCACATGTAAAATGGGTGAATAACATACTTGGCAAAATTGTTGGAAAGATCCTTTGAGATGACTCATAAACCACTAACCAGTATTAGGACAGTCCTTGGCCATAGTAGGCACTCAGTAAATATGAGCTTTTATTCCATGGTAATTTTTTTTTAAGTTTATTTACTTTGAGAGAAAGAGAGCGAGAGCGAGAGAGAAAGAGCGCACGCGCACACACGTGCACAAGTGGGGGAAGGGCAGAGAACAAGAAGGAGAGAGAATCCCAAGCAGCCTCTGTACTATCAGCACTGAGCCCCACTTGGGGATCAAACTCTGGAGAGTCATGGGATCCTGCCTTGAGCTGAAATCAAGAGTCAGCTACTCAACTGAATGAGCCACCCAGGCAGCCCATATTCCATGGTATTTTATTTGATGGTAAAGTGGAGATGAATTCGGAATAAGAGGGAAATGTGAAGGTGGTGAGAAGGTACAATCTTCTAGTTGTAAAGTAAGTCCTAAGGATGTGATAGCATGGTGACTATCGCTAATAATACTGTATTGTATATTTGAAAGTTGGTAAGAGAGTAGATCATAAAAGCTCTCATCACAAGAATAAAATGTAACTGTGATGGATGTTAACTCGACTTATTGTGATCACTTAGCAGTATCTTTGAATATCACATCAGCATGCTGTCCACCTGAAACTAACATAATATTATACGTTCCATATATCTCAATAAAAAAAAGGGAAGGAAACAGACTTAGTTCTCATCCAGAAGGAAGGAATAAAGTTGAGGTTGTATTCTAAAGATAAAAGATTTGTCTTTTTGAGAGAAAAGTTCTCTGCTGCGGATACAAGCCTAATTCATGGAGAAAAGAAATTAAGAAATTATATTCTCTGGGAAAGGCACAGTGGCAACTGTGAGAGGTAGTTCACGCTTCTCATGTTAATTTCAACTCTCCCGTAATTCCCTCAGCCACCATGCCTTAACTTCTTCCTCTGCCGCGGGGGTGGTTTCAGGGATGGGGTAGCTAGGAAGCAGGGAAAGAGAGGGAAGGCTGTAGGGAGTGAGCCAGCGGTTCTCAGAGTATGGCCAGGGACCAGCAGCATCAGGGTCAACCAGAAAATGGTTAGAAGTAAACATTCTCTGTGTTTTAACAAGGCCTCCAGGTAATTCTGATGACTAATAGTGCCTTGAGGTAAAATACTCCCTAGGGTTTCCAACTCTGGACACAAGTAATTTACCAGAAACCCACATGTTAGTTTCTAGGGGTGGGGGAAATGGAAATAGATTCACTAAACATAGACTGGGCTTTGGAACTCTAAAATCCAATTAAGTGCAAGTATTCCTCTGCCAGGTACTTACAGGAGGGAAGTACAGGCAGAAAATTCACAAGGCAAACCCTTGCAGCCTGTATGTCAGTGATACAGATCTGAAGCCTAATTCCTCTCTTCTGAAAGGCCCTGAGAGGAAGGCACTGCTTCTGGGAGGGTAGTCAGACCTGATGGTGGGGGGAGCAGGTGGGTGAGGGGCACACAGGCAGGGGCCTCCTCCTGACCTTGGCCACCTCCAGGGTACTAGGAGACCTGACCATCACCGGGAAGAAAGGGACAACGCAAAAACATGGGTGGAAGGTCAGACCTCCCTATGTCCTTACCCTAACTGGCCATTTCAATGAGGATTTTTATAGCACTTCTCACAGGCAGAACTCTGCCCACTCAAAGCCTGGGCAGGAAGCTGTTGGATGATTTGCCCTTGATTCAGAGGTAATCATTCTTAATTGCCTCAGATAGTTGGAGGGTGAGTGTCTAACATCATAAAAGCTGGCGGTCAGCCCTGAGTTCTTGCTATGCTCCCAGGAGGGAAAAGGGGTCGGGGGCAGGTCCGTGCGCGTCTGCCTACCCATGACACAGCGCCACCCCAGGATGCTGGCTAAGACACATGGGCTCACTTTTTCTAAAAGTATCATTTGCCTGGATAGAATAGGAACACCTCTGTCAAAGTCGACCGTGCAGGCAGGACGCTCACCTGTCTGTGCCCATGAGCTTGGTCCCAATGTCCCCTCCAGCAAACTGAGGAATTTGGTCTGGTTATACTACAGCTCTGTTCTTGTAGCTTGTTCTAAACGTTGCCCCTTTGCCTGTTAAGACTTTCAGGAAAAGCCCAGCCCTTCATAAAAAAGCCAACTCTTTCGCTTCCCCTCCCCGCTCTGGCTGTGCTCTGGTTAGGAGGGAAAGGCTTGGCTCATTCTTAAGATGCAGAGTTTCCATATCCCATTGCTTTGTTCTCTCTTTTGCACAAACTGATTTACTGGATGCAAATAGTCACAAGTGTTCAAAACCTCAAAACATGTCTGGCTTCGAGCCAAATCCACAAACTGCTCCATGCTTTTCTGAGTTTGCCATTATTGGTTAAAGCTTATTTGGAGCATTTCATACAAGTTTCCACTGTGGCTTTGATAACTCATTTAAGAAAGGTTCTGTTTGGCAGCCTAATGGCCAATAAAATGAAACCGTCCACACCACAGTTCATTTCTGTCAGGCTCAAAGGGCAGTTGTGGATCAGGAAATGTTACTGAACTGTTTCAGATGAAAACTTTCTAATGTGGGCCCTGAAAACATTTGCTTCTTGTCTGAGATCTTCCTGTCTCTGAGTTCAGCTTTTTTCTTCAATAACCCAGTCACTTCTCTGGCTGCCAACAGTTTTACTCTTTTTTCCTCTGTCTGCTCTTCCAAAACCCATTTAAAAGAACAGTGCACAAACCTGGTAACATCCTATTTTGAACGCACCATGTTTTCTTCCCTAAAATACCGGAAGCACTTGTCTGTGTGGCCTCTGACAGTTCTTCCTGGGGTCCCTGAAATGGGAGGGTGCTCCCTTCTTTTTCAGAATGTTGACTTTGACCCACACTGAAGTCACGGTTCTTCTTTGTGAATTAACTTTGACCCAGCCCCGTAATTTTTAATCCCCGGCACTCTCTCTCCCTTCCACCAAAGTCCTCTCTGTACTATTTCCACTTTGATCAGGGTCATTAACGAAAATCCAGTGTTCTAGCAAAGATGAACCTGGGCTGCCTGGAGGGGAGGATGGGGCAGGGCTCTAGCCCAGGGGGAAGCTGGGTATGTGTGCCACATGTGACCTTTGTGTGTCCTCTTTACTTAACCTCTAAAACAAACGATGACCTCTCTTCTCTCCTCCAAGAGTTATTTGAAATTATCTAGTCCTTCTAGAAGTTATTTTTATGGCTAATCAACCACTGACAATTTTCTAAAAGGTCTCCTGTCATAGAAATGACTCCACAGCGTGTTGTGTGACGTTTGTGTGTGATGAAGAACTTTATTTTATGTTGCCTTATGTTCTTCTAAAAAAACAAGGGGAGGGCTATCTTCCGCCTGGTTTAGAAAGTGCTTTAACATCCGTCCTGAGAGGCTCAACAGAGCTTTCTGGAAGGGCCGGGCTTTGTGCTCATCCTTGTAATGGTACTTTACCGCTGAAATACCGGGAAAAGATTTCCTAAAATGTCTGACCCTCGGAGTATCCTGGCAGTACTATTTGTCCCCCTCCCCCCAAAGAATCTTTTAAAATTCTGGGCCATCCTAACCGCACAAATATTTTTGGAAACTTCTGCACAGTTAGAGATGCTGAGGAATTATTCTGTAACAGTTCCAGATTAGTCATTGCCTCCTGCAGGGATCAGGGGCTCCAGTGGCAAATCACTGTCAGATACCCAAATCCTTCATTAGCTTTCCTTAAACTCTTAGTAAATGCCTCTTCGTTTCCCTGCCTTCCTGCCTTCCTCTCTCTCCTTCTCGCCTTCCTTCTCTCCCATTATTTCTCTCTCCCTTCCTTCCTCCCTTCTTCTCTCCCTCCTTCCCTCTCTCTCTCCTTCTCCCTTTCTTTCTTTCTTCTCCTCCCTCCCTCTCTTTCTCCCTTCCTTCCTGCCTTCCTCTCTCTCCTTCTCTCCTTCCCTCCCTCTCATTCTTTTTTCTCCTTTCCTTCCCCCCTCCCTCCTTCCCCCCTCCCTCCTTCCCTCTCTTTCTTTCTCTCTCTTTCTTTCTTTCCTTCTTTTTCTTTCTTTCCTTCTTTTTCTCCTCTCCTCTCCTCTCCTCTCCTCTCCTCTCCTCTCCTCTCCTCTCCTTCCCTCTCCTCTCCTCTTTTCTTTTCTTTTCCTGCCCTCCCCACTGTCTTTCTTTTGCTTTCCTTTCAACAATTTGAAATTACACTTTCCTCTTGCGGATGACCTTATCATAACCACCTGGCTCCCTGACCTTGTTACCATGTTATGGACCCAGTTCTGTCTCCCACCCTGTCTGTGTGACATGTCTGTTTCCCTGGATCAACACAGGTCCCTTGAGTTTCCAGGTCATGCTGAAAGCAGATGAAGGTATTGCTTGAGAGGTTTTCTATTTCGAAGAGTATGTTTGGAAAGTCAGGTCGGGAGGACAGGGACTTCCCTCCTAAGTCAGGAGGTCCTTGAGACCCCTTCCTACCCAGACTCTTGGCTGCCACATGCTCCACCTGCCACCAGTGAGAAAAGATGGCTTTCCTCCCTCTGTTCTGCCTGGCAAACTCTTGTGCCTCCTTTGAAACACAGATAAAGTATCTTCTCTGGGAAAGCTGCCTGGAGTACCCATCAATAGCCTTGCTTTTGACCATTCCATACTGTCTCGTCCTTCCCTTGTTTATAACAATAGAGGTAAGACTGTGAGCCCCTTATGGCCAAGGTTGGAGACATTCATTTCTGCGTTCTCTGCAACTTGGTCATTATCCACTGAATTCAATTCAGGTTTCCTGAAAATGCCCAAACCAATGTGGGGCTGCCATACAAGGGCTCAGATGGGCCTCCTGGAACCAGCCAAATTCATCCCATGGCCCATTTGGGCAGACCAGTTATCTGGGCTTTGCACTGAGATCAGACTTGCAAACCCTTGCATTAAAGCGAAATGCAGGGCCTGTACTCCCCGGCAGTGACAGATGTGATCCCAGAGCTGCTCTTCCAGCATTAGCTGGAGTGCTCCCAGGGCTGTCTTCCAAAGGGACCTTAAGCAGCTGAAATGAGGCTGCAGGAGGGTCCACAAGTGGCTTTTGAAGGATAGCACTTCTGCCTCTGAGTGTCTAGCTCTTCCTGCTGAGGGAGCTGCATCTCCTGGCCTGCCCCTGTCACCCCCTGCCTGGGCCTGCCTCAACCTCGGAGAGAGCAGCTCATCCGTGGACAATGAACAACCTCCAAGTTGCCATGCAAAACGGAAGCCACAGTTTCGGTTGCTAATTTACAATTGCAGTTGCTAATTCACATTCGCAACCGAATTAATGAATTCATTGGCTTAAAATGATGCTTGGGACATGCTTGATTTGCTGTTAAATGCGTTAAGGAAATATGTCTATACAAATGGGAACATACAAAACAAGGGTTCTGTCTCCCACAGAAATTGATAAAGGTTCTGTCCTCTGCAGCTGCCTGGGCATGTCTGGCAGGCCATTTGTCAGAGGGTCTAATTGCGGTAGCCTATTTAGCGATATCCAGCTCTGCTGGAGAAGGGTGTCCCCACCCCAGAAATGTGCTTTAGATGAGCAGGCTGCAGAGATGAGCCCACATAGGATCACCCTTTCCCACCAAATGTGCTTTACAGCAGAATCACGCATTCAGAAAAACTGATGTATTTCCCTCATTCACTCGTATTGCCGATGTATAAACATTACCAAAGGTAGACCAAATGAATAAGCTTGTACTCTCCTTCACTGTGGCCATCCACACTCCCAAGTCATGGGATCCACATGTTGACTTCCACATCACCAGACAATAAGATTGGACATCTCCCAGCTGAGATTAGAAGCAACACCCTGCACTTGCAGAACCTTCTGGGAAGCGCCCTTTCCCACAGCTGGTTGGGCTTGCCGTGAGAGCTCATTTACTTTGGATGGGTCTCTCTTGCTCACTTGCAAAGGGCATGCACGAGCAGAGGGAGGACAGCGGCTCCTTGCTCGAGCAGAACTAATCAGGTCTAGTAGACAATGAGTGTAAACTTGACATCCCTGATTCTGGAATGCAGAGTTTAGAGGAGCCATCATTCATCATCACTGTTTCAACACATGTTTTCTTTTCTTTCTTTCTTTTTCTTTTTTTTTTGGTTGCTGATACGGTGGCATTTTTGTGTGTGTGTAAGAAAGTGAGGTGGGTGTAGATCAGAGGCAGAGTCTTGGAAGATTCATTTCTTCTCTTTTCTGTCTCGGACTCTAGGAGGAGGGGTGGTTTTAGGGGGCTCTGTATCCCACATGGTACGGCGGGGGGTGGGGGGCAGGTAGCAGAGCACTGGTTCAGGGGAGGCCAGGAGAGCCGGCAGTAGTCACCAGGAGTGTGGGGAGCCTCCCTACGGGCCAAGGACACAGCCGGAGGTGGTGGCCGGAGGTGGTGGCCTGGAGAGCTGAGAGGGGGCTGTGACTCAAAGGCCAAGAATGTCTCTGCAACCGAGCTTTGGGACACGGAGAAGGGGCCGCGGAGGCCTGCTGGGTAGACTGGTCCAAATGAGAACAAAAAGACACCGTGGGTGAGACAACAGAGAAGTGAGGGAAGGAGAGAGGAAGAGAGGGTAAAAGCAAGTGAAAGCAGGCTTCCACCTGGGAAATACACAAGAAGCCCGCACATGGCTAGTTAATTCACGTGGACAGAAAAGGTACAGGCTACTGTTCACCTGCCGATCCCCGGAATTTGGGAATGGTTTCAGAGGAAGAGGCAGCAGTTACCCCCAAACTCTCTCCACAACACAGCTTCACACTTAGTTTCGGCCATTCCAAGGGAGGCCATGACGTTATAAGCCCTGCAAGGGAGCAAATCAGGGAGGGGCAGAGGGCATTTACCAGCTTCTTAGGTCAACCCCCTAGGTCACGGTAAATGGTACATTTTGTTCGGGAGTTGTTAAAATAGCTGTGTGTAGGACTAACAGAAGTTATCCTTTGGTCTTGCTACTATAGCAAGTCCTATTTACGATGCAGTAGTAAATGATGATGTTCTTGTTTCAATGCCTATCGAGGTTCTTGGTCCTAGAGAGAAGAGGCAGAGGGGTAATATCAGATTCAGCCTGGAGCTGCCTCTCGTCCAGTGTGGACACTCCGGGGCAGGGGGGGTGGGGCTGGAGCTGCCTGGGGAATCAGGCTGGAAAAGCATGTGACTGCACTTTTCCACGGGAGCAGGTAACAAAGCTGTAGCTCCGTAGGAGTGTCTCTGCCAGGAGGACAAGCCGACTCCTGCCTTGTTCCTACCACAAAGGCTTGAGGCCAAGTTAACTGGAATGAAAGGACATTCCAGAGGATGAGGAATACCAGGATCCCTGGCCTGGTCACCAGGCTGGGGTGGGGACACTGCAATTACCATGCGCCCCCCGGCAGAGCTGGGAGCAGGGTGCGTGCTTTGGGAAGCAGAGCACCAAAGATGGTGTTCGCACCAAGGTCAGGACACCGGGAAGCAGGAGGGCAGTGTAAGAGGTTCGTCTCCCAAATGGAAGCAGCTTGAGCTACACAGAGACCTGAGTTTTAAACCCAGGCAACTCCTCCACTTTCTAGAAGCCTGGAGTCATTCTCCTTTCATCAATCATCCTGACAATAACAGAGCCCGTGCCCCGATGAGGGAAATAACCCCAAACAGACGTGGGGCCACACAGCCGAAGTGGGCATCACTGTAGGGCCTAGTCCTTCAATAGTTAGTGCTCCAAATGTTGGTAAGCTGCCCACCAGCAGATTTATTAGGGCAATGCCTTTTCAAGTCTCTTCTAACTGCTCATCTCTGGGAAACATGTCATATATCACACTGCTAGATGATGTTGGTGTCGAAAACCACACGTTGGATTGCCTTACTCAGACCAGAAGGATTTCTTGGCACAGGTAAGCAGAGGGAAGTTTATGGTATGTACGTTTTCTTGTGTCAGCTTGTGTTTCTGTTATGCTGGCAGCCAAGGGATCCACTCAGGGAGAAGGAAATGCTGAAGTGCTCAGGAGAGGAGCAGTGAGGTGAGTAATTCTTTGGGATAGAAGCTTACAGCGCTGTGAAGCTGAATGCAGAAGGCAGTGGTCACAGCTTCGAGCATTCGAAAACGTTACGTGATAGAAGCATGCTGAGTTCTTTTGGGAATGGGCACACTGCATATTAAGCCAACCTCAGGTAAGATGTTGTGGGATCCATACAAAGAGGATTTTTATTCTAAGGTTTCCAAATTCCGTCTCATCGTTCACAAAATGTCTGCCATTTTGGCCCTGAACCCATGGCTCATTTATGAAATCCTCATGGAATTTAAAAGCAGGAGATGAGGAATATGAACGTCCATGAAGAACTACACAATGGGCCCCGTGAGCAGCACATGTGTGCACACTGCCATAATCACTTTATTTGTTTATTTTTTTTTTCAGTGAGCTCTGTGCCCTATGTGGGGCTCAAACTCAACCCTGAGATCAAGAGTCCCATGCTCTACCAACAGAACCAGCCAGGCACCCCCGCCTTCATCACTTTAGATGTTCAGATTCATTCATTCTCATTTCAGTCATAAAACTGATCCAAAAACTAAGGCAGACTGACACCCTTTGTATCCTAAACTGTAGAACAAAATTAAAGGTCATCAGCGTAACTTCCTAGTATTACCTTTGAGTTAGTCTTAAGATGTAACTTTCAGAAATAAAAGCAAATTATAACTATAGAAAGAGTATTACCAAAGATCAATGATGTCTCATTCAGAGCAACTTTTAAAGAAAACAAAATGTAACACGCAACATTTTTTTCCTCAATTCTTTTCAAGCACATCATGATAGCCCTTGTCCCTTACTCTTGGTTTTAGTGAGAATCCTTTTCCCCTGCTCACCCAGATTCCTAATCTTTGAAATGGAGAATTTGTGAATGATCCTGGAATGTGGGACTGTTCTGACATTGAAAGCTCACAATACCCTCCTCGTGGCAATCGCATTGAAGACGGTGGGCACAAGGAAACTACTGGACAGGAAATTGCTATTTGCTAAGTAATTCACCCTCACCATGCTGCCAGCACGAATCAAACTCAGCCCCTCCCTTCCAAAGCTTAAAGTCCAGTGTGACCGGAAGGGAGGGAGCCAGCTGGGTAAAGACGAAATTCCGATAAGATCTGGTCTGATTTAAGATATGAAAACTGTTCTGGGTATGTATCCCAAAGAATTGAAAGCAGAGTCACGAAGAAATGTTTGCACGCGCATGTCTACCGCAGCACTGCTCACAACAGTCGCAACGTGGAAGCCACTCATGTGTCCACCAACGGATGAAGAGATAAGCAAAATGCACACACTGGGATATTACTCAGCCTTAAAAGGAAAGGAAATTGGGTCACATGCTACAACGCGGATGAACCTTGAGGGCATTAAGCTATATGAAAGAAGCGAGTTGCAAAAGACAAGTGAATAATTTCACTTACATGAGGTTCCTAGAGTCTTTGAATCCATACAGAAAAAAAAGATAGAATGGTTGGTGCCAGGGCTGGGAGCAGGTGGAAGAAGGAATGGGCAGTTATCGTTTAATGGGTACAGGGTTTCAGTTTTACAAGAGGAACATGTTCTGGAGGTCTGTGGCACAACAGTGTGAATACACTTAACACTACTGAATTGGACACTTAAAAATGGTTAAGATGAGGGGCACTTGGGTGGCTCAGTTGGTTAAGCATCTGCCTCTTGATTTTGGCTTAGGTCATGATCTCCTGGTTCTGGAGATTGAGCCCCTTGTTGGGCTCTGTGCTGATGGCATGGAGCTTGCTTGGCATTCTCTCTCTCTCCCTCTCTCTTTGCCACTCCCCTCCCCCCCTCTGTTTCTCTCTCAAAATAAATAAATAAACGTTTAAAAAATGGTTGAGATGGTAAAAACATGATGTAGAAAAAAGTGACGGGAACGCAAGAAATACACTTACATCCGTGATGGTTAACTTTATGTGTCAGGTTGACTGGGTCACAGGGGTTACCCAGAGAGTTAGGTGATCAAACATCAGTTTGGGTATTTTTATGTGGGTGTTTTTGGATGAGATTGACACGTGATTCAGTAGACCGACTAAGGCAGATTGCCATCCCTAATGGTCCACAGAACAGAGAGACTGACTCCTGCAGAGTAAGAGAGAATATTTTCTGCCCTATTACCTTCAAGCTGGGACATCAGGGTTTTGTTTTTGTTTTTGTGTTTTGTTGTTGTTGTTGTTGTTGTTGTTGTTGTTGTTGTTTTCTGCTTTGGGACTCAAACTGAAACATTGGCTCCCCTAAGTGTTTAGCTTGCCTACTCACCCTGCAGATCTTGGGACTTCTCAGTCTCCATAATCTGGTTCGGTTTCTCTGGAGGACCCCGACTGGTGCAGGGTCTCAGGAAGGCTTCCTAGAATGGATGTCAACAGACCTGAGCTGTGACGGCAACTCAGCTGCACAGCACGAATGGGACACAGAGGACCCTGTGACGTGACAAGGTCTGTGTCAAGGCTTGGTGCACAGTTCAGCATTACTAGAGCCAGGGATGAGGCTGAGAGGAGGTGAGGCCAGCCCACGGAGAGCCTCATGTGCTATGCTGAGGAACTTTGTCCTACAGGTCAGCACTTCCCACCCAGGTCTGCAGACAGTGGTGTGTAGGAAGTGCCTCCCACAAGACACACACAAGCAAGCGCTCAGGTTAAGGTCAGATTGGGCTAATAATTCCTTGGCTGAACTAGTGAACAGGTTTCTTTACTGCAGGACTTTTCAGAGCCTTTCATGAGTTGGTGTGCAGCGTGAATCTTCAGGAGACCATGCTGTATTTTAACACAGACTCCCTCCCCCTGTCTAGTTCTGATACCTATTAAGATGGGGAAGAAAACCAGTTTTCACAGAGTGCTCCTGAGAGATTAGAAGTCTTTGAAAGGGTTTAAGTAGTAGGCTGACCTGGCCAGTTCTTTGACTTTGGTAGATAAATGTGGCTAAAGTATAGAAATCTACCAAGGGCTCATTTAGGAGGTGTAAGGAGATATTGTCAGCATTCTGCCTAGATCCCGTTGGGTTCTTGTGGGTCCTTTTTATTGCCTTTGGGCTACTGAGGCTCCGTTACTCCTCCCGGGGTGTCCTTCGCAAAAACTGACTGGCATAGGAATGTGAAAGCCCACCTCCCTTCCTCAGGCCGTGTCAAACCCAAGGCATGGTCTATACCCAAGAGCATCTATGTGGGATCAGGCTGAAGCTGGCACTTGACCTGAAACCATGTCCTTCTGTACCTTCTTCCCCTTCCCTATCCCATTTCCCCACTTCCTCCCAGACCCTACTGCTGGGAAAGCCAACCCAGGACAGCAGGTTGCTGTGCTGGTACTGTGAAAAGAAGGCAGGGAGGTAGTAGTAGGAGTGGGGAAAGAGTATGAGTTTCAAGAATTTTTTAAAGATGTCAAATCAGTAGAAATTGGCATAGATCATTGGATACTGAGGATGAGTCTAAGACAATTTCAACCTTCTGACTTGGGTAACTGTAAGCTACCACCATCATCAGGAAAATAGAAAGATGAGTTTGATGAATTCACTTTTGACCTACTGAGACTGAAGCACTTTGGGGATGGCCATACAAAAAGCTTTTTCAAACCTGTCTGAACCTGAGATTCAAGGGGGAAGGTTAGAACTGGAGAGATGGATGTAAGGGCCATAAACCAAATGGTAATTTAAAACAAACAAACAAATAAACAAACACAATAGAATAAGTCTCCCAAGAAGGATGGTGGATTGTGGGGAGTGGGTCAAAGATCAAGTTCCCACAACCTCTAAGGTTTAAGGGACAGGCAGGGAGGAAGTCCACAAAGACTGAGAAAGGTGGGGTGGGGGGTCCAGGGAGACAGTGGTTAGGCTGACCACTAAAGTATTTCTAGGAATAGTGCCAGTAGTGTTGAATAAACTAGGGGCTGCTGGGAGTTCCCTGGACGAGGCAATATGGAGGCTGTTGGTTGACTTTTGACATCCATTTCAGTGAAGTGACAGCAAAGCCAAGTTGAGTCAGGTTGAGTCAATGGCGATTGAGGATGTGGAGATGTCAGTCTAAGAAGTCTGATGAGACTAAAGGAAACAACATAGAGGGGTTTCACAGATGAGAAAACTGAGGCACAAAGGCTAACTAATGTGCCCCAGATCCGAGTTAATGGTGTGGGCAGCATTCAGATCAAGAGAGTGTTTGACCCAGGTCCTGCTGGATCGTTTCGCTTCCCTCATACTGCCTCCTGAGCAAGCCATTTGGCCGTTACCAGTTTCTGAACACCCACTGTGTCTCCTTAGAGTCTCTCCTTCTCAACTAGCAAAAGAAATAAACTCTCAAAAGTGCAAAGGCAAAGCCTCTCCACTGTTCCCTTTCTCTCTGTGTGCTCCCTCCTGCTTCACCCTTTGACAAAAATGGGCAGAAATTTTCCAAGATCAAGAAGCATAAAATCCGATTTTTCTTTCCCTGTCAGAAGAAGGAAACTTTCCACTCTTCTTAGAAAATTTCCACTCTCTTTTTAAAGAAGAGAAGAATACCATGTCTCCCTGGAGCTACTCTAGCAGTTAGCAGCTAAGCTAAATGCTGCTTACTGTATAGCTTTTTAATTACTCAGTAACCTGTTGCTTATAATTTTCTGTGATACAACAGTAGTTGAAGGAATGTCATATTACATACCTTGTCCCTAAGGTTATACTGGCATATATTTGTTGTACGTAAAAACAAAGGCACAATGATTTTTTATTCTATTCATTTAAATTAAATAAATCCAAACAATTCACCTATTTCTCCTATTCTCCAACCCCCACCCTCTGACAACCAGCAATCTGTATAGACATGTATATATATATGTATATATGTATACATATGCATATATACGTATATATGTATACATATGTATATATATATGTATATATAAGAGAGATCATAAGGTATTTGTCTTTCTCCACCTGACTTATTTCACTTAGTATAATGCGCTCAATGTCCATCCATGTTGCAAATGGCAAGATTTCCTTCTTTTACATGGCTGAGTAATATTCCACTGTATATATATACCGTATTTGTTTTATCCATTCATACGTCAGTGGACAATTAGGTTATTTCCATGTCTTGGCTACTATAAATAATCCTGCAGTAAGCATGGGTGTGCATATATGTTTTCCAACTAGTGTTTTTGTTTGCTTTGGATAAATACCCAGAAGTAGAATTGCTGGATCATATGGAAGTTTTATTTTTAATTTTTTGAGGAAACTTCCTACTGTTTCCCATAGTGGCCACACCAGTTTGCATTCCCACCAACAGTGCATGTGGGTTCCCTTTTCTCCACATCCTCACCAACACTTCTTATCTTTTTGATCATAGCCATTCTCATAGGTGTGAGGTGATATCTTGTGGTTTTGTTTTTCATTTCCCTGATACTTAGTGATGTTGAGCATCTTCTCATGTGTAAAAGACTCAGTTTCGACCCCAGGAGGGGAAAATACCTTGCAAGTTTGGGATGTTGTCCTGTGGATAAAACATATGCATGGAACCAGCATTCAATATGCGGTGCTTTGTCACCATTGGCCAAAATAGGTAGATTTAGAGGTGAGAATAAGGGTGTCACCTTTTGTGATTAGAATGTCTGAAGGGTGGCAGAATAGGCCACTCAAAATATCCCACTTGGGCATAAGGATTATTTTAAGCTAAAAGCACTTGAAAAACAGCAGGTGCAAGAAGAATGGTCTCCACTGTTTTCTTCCTGAAAGCAAGAGATGTACTCCCATGTGAAAGATGTCCTCCCTGTGCCGGGAGGGAAAAAACCATTCTCATCACCAGATGGGGAGCTGAGGCAGAAAAAAATCTATTCGAAGAGACCTTGTTAAAATACCTCTTATATTTCTTCAAGTTCCCCATCTATTCTGTTACTTTGCCACAATTGCCTCTCTTTGTACAACCTGGCATAGAAACACATGCCCCGCACCCCTGTGGGTCTTCATTGTCCTGTGGAGGCTCCCACATACATGTAAGAATCTGTGTGCTTCTCTCCTGTTAATCTTTTTATGTCAGTTTAAGTCTCGGATGCAGCTGGAGACCCTACCAGGGTAGAGATAAAGTTTGGCAGGAGCCGCCATCTTGATTCCTGCTAAGGGACAAGAGTCCCTCTGTTTTTGTGCCCAAAAGTCCACACAGTGAACAAGTGTGAAGAAAATAGTTTTGACTCTGCAAACCCTTTTTGTTGTTTGTTTGTTTTTGCAAACCCTTTGAAAGGGATGCAGGGAGCAGGAACCACACATTGAGAACCACCGAACTAAGCCACTGTATGTTGGGCAGTTATTATGTTTTGTAATAGAGGTGGGGGTGGCATAATTTCAATCATCCAAGTGGATGGTGGAGATTTATAGGCAGCATGTGTAGCTCGTGTCTCTCATCTGTTCTTAGTTGCGACTCTGCAAATGGCCATGGAAGGCTGCGCAACGTTCATGGAGACAGTGCTGGGCTGAATGAGCTGACCTTCCTGAATCCTTGGCCTTCTAGTGTGATGCTGTGATAGCCCGACAGCTGAGCACCAGAGTGAGCTTCCTGGACCATAGGGATACACCCCCCGCCCCCCGACAGAAACCACTCATTTTCTTCCAACTGAAAATAAACCATAGAGACCCATGGGTTAAACAACACCAACAAGAACCAAGAGAGCACTGTGATCAGAAGATCAGGTAGGTCCGAGTTGGCAAGTATCGAGAAAATTGGGCCCATAAAACTAGATACCATTATGTGTTCATTTTGGGTGGGATGGTACAGGGAGCCGTGTCAGCTCTGCACTTGCCACATTTATGAGTATAACCGTGGCTGAGGTTGTGCTGCTGAGCAGTGTGCTGTGTCTTGTTTGAGGACTCCTCTCTCAAAACAAAAATAAAATAAAACAAAATAAAACAAAATAAAATAAAATAAAATAAAATAAAATAAAATAAAATAAAATAAAATAAACAAGGGGCGCCTGGGTGACTCATTCGGTTGAGTGTCTGACTCTTGATTTTGTCTCAGCTCATGATCCCAGGGTCGTGGGATGGAGCTCCGTGTCGGGCTCTGTGCAGAGCGCAGAGCCTGCTTCAGATTCTCTCTGCCCCTCTCCCCTACGTGTGTGCGCACACTCTCTCTCAAAAATAAAAAAATAAAATAAATGAAAACATAAGGACTCATCTCTCTATGAAGTGTATTTATACACATAGCCCTGGGTCAGGTTCCAGAAGAGCATGTCTTGTCTTCTGAGAGAGATGCCACCGATTCCCCTGAATTACTTTGCTAGGATTATTGGAACAAAATGTCACGTGTCAGGGAATGGGGGGCATAAACCACACAAGCTTAGTGTCTCACAGTTCTAGAGGCTGGGAGTCCAGGATCAAAGCCCTGGCAGGGTAGGGCCTTTCTGAGAGCTCTGAGGGAGGATCTGTCCCTTGCCTCCACCTGACTTCTGATGCTTTGCTGGCAAGCTTTGGCCTTCCTTGGTTTGTGGGCACATCGCCTTAATTTCTGCCTTTGTGCTCACATGGCATTCTCTGTGTGTGTTTGTGTGTCCCAGTGTGTCCTTTTTTCTTTTTTTATAAGGACACCAGTCATATTCGATAAGCACCTCCCCCCCCCCCACCCTGCCAACTTATCTAATCATACTTGCAACAAACGTATTCCCAAACAAGGTCGCATTCTAAGGTACAGCGAGTTAGGACTTTGACACAGGGATTCTGGAGGTACACAATTCAACTGATGACACCTCTACTAATAAAAGGAGCAAATTGTTCACCACTAATAGTGGCAAGAAGGAGAATCGGAGGGACTTGGGTAGAAAGGGGGATGGCCAAGGAAGAGCTAGGCGGCAAGGTTTGGGAGAAAAGGGAAAATGCATATGTCTCCCAGAGATGCCAAGACACTCAGCTGCAGGAGTTCTATCCACATCCAGGAATGGGGCCCTTGAAGTTGTGCAGAGCCCGCGGTGGCCCAGTGGCCCGGTGGCCCTGTGTTATGTGTAGGTCAGACCCACGGGAGGGCTGTGGATTCTGGTTACACTGCATGCGGTCTGGGCTCTATTGATGAACAAGGCTCTCAGGTGGGAATAAAGTGAATGTAGTCCCTGCCCCAGAGCTGCTAGCTTGTTACCAGCTTGGAACAATGGCCAGCTTCACGTGGAGTGCCTGGGACAGAGTCCTCATAAATTTGATTCGGTGCTTGTGATCTGGGGCTTCATGGCGGTGTTTCGCTCTCCTTGAGGTTATCGGCCAGGGCTTAAGGAGGAGGAGGCCAGCAGCCCGCAAGCCTGGTCACTGGATGCTAGGTGTCAGACGAGAGTGTTCTCAGCGAGTTCACGGAAAGCGAATGCTTCTGAGCAGCAAGATGAATCCGGTCCTCGTTCCACGGATATGGCACTGTTAAATCAAGGCGTATCTACCACTGGGAAGCACGGCTCTGTGCTGGCCTCATAAATCGCAGTCCCTGCCATCAGGGACTCAACGTGCTAGGATCCAATTTTCCAGATTTGTTTCTTTGATTGAATGGAAAATACATTTCTATTTCCTCACCACACTATTTTTATATTTGGACCAGAGTTCAGTACTCAATCTTCTTGTTCCCCTCGGCCCTCCGCCTCTCCAGGAGTCCTGTAGTTGAGTGAGGGTCGGCCAGAGGACCTGCCCCCGTGCAGAGAGGCAGTGAAGGGCTGTCTTTCCTAGTACGCATGCAGGTCCTCGAACCCCGGGCCAGCCCAGCAGCGATCCAGGCCGCGATGAGGATCGAAAAGGAAAGGCGATAATAAGAAATAGCTGTTTTGGCTTCCTTTCGTGTCATTATGCTCCTACTTGTGACTTGGTTGCCTTCTTACTTTGGATTTTTCAGATGCTTGTGTCCTTGAGGAGGAGAACAGGAGTTTTGTGCACTATCCCTGATTCCTGGCTTTCCCAAGCTGGTGGCCAGATGAGTTTGGGGATGGGTGTCAGGTATGGACCTGTGCACGGGGATTGCCCAGGGCCCAGAGGAGATGGATGGTGGGTGCTTCTCAGATAAGATAAAGCTACGGAGGAAGTAAAACTGTCACGGGAACAATGAGTCACCTACAAGGACAAGCATGGTTTGTTTGTGTGTGTGTGTGTGTGTGTGTGTGTGTGTGTTTTAATTTATAGTTTCCTCATGTTTGATTTACTTTTTTTTTTCATTACCACATTGTAACTCTAGATGAGACATGAAGCGACAGACTGAACCATAAGCCACTTAAAAACATCAGGACTCTTAAAATAAATTTTCTGCCAATTTTTTTTTTTTTTGTCCTGCCAGATGTGACTTATCTTTTTTTTTTTTTTAATGTTTATTTATTTTTGAGACAGAGAGAGACAGAGCATGAACGGGGGAGGGGCAGAGAGAGAGGGAGACACAGAATCGGAAGCAGGATCCAGGCTCTGAGCCATCAGCCCAGAGCCCGACGCGGGGCTCGAACTCACGGACTGTGAGATCATGACCTGAGCCGAAGTCGGACGCTTAACCGACTGAGCCACCCAGGTGCCCCTGTGACTTATCTTTGACAACCTAATGACCTAGTAGCCTTGTACAAATATAATTATCTGCATTTTAGAGGAGAAGAGATTGTGGTACAAAGAGAGGAAGTACTCGCTTCAGACCTCAAATGCCTCCACCCCGTTTCTGTAGCTGGAAGGCTGTTTATCTGACACCCTGCCCCCTCTGGTGGAAAGGTGTCTGCTCCCTCGTTGGCAGTGTAATGGTCACACCTTTAAAAAAAATTTTTTTTAATGTTTATTTATTTCTGAGACAGAGAGAGACAGAGCATGAGTGGGGGGAGGGGCAGAGAGAGAGGGAGACACAGAATCCGAAGCAGGCTCCAGGCTCTGAGTTGTCCACACAGAGCCCGACGCGGGGCTCGAACTCACGAACCGCAAGATTATGACCTGAGCTGAAGTTGTTCGCTCAATGACTGAGCCACCCAGGCGCCCCATGGCCACACCTTTTTATCCTTGGGGCTGCCTTTTCCTAGTGGACGCAAGGTTTTCCTATCTGCATTTGTCAAAGTGCTCCGAGCTCTTGGCAACAGACTGTTCTTGACTCCCATAAGGAAGAGAAAAGAGAAAACATTTCCAGCTTTCTGAAAGGCAACATGCTTTCTGTCTTGGCCACTTACCATCATCCCCAGCCCCACCCGAAATGATCACCATTCATTTGGGATGTACAAAAGCAATTGCATCTACGTTACCTTAACCAAGAGACAGCGTTCCATAATTCAAGTCAAAAGTAACCGAAAACAATGAAAAACACATGGTAAAGAATGGAAACAGCATGTCTGTTAAAATACCTTTGCAGTTTGCTTTATCTCTCCTTCCAGACATCCTCCCTAGGGTGGCTCCCTTCTTCTCTCCCCCAACATCCCCGCGTCCCCCTTTCCCTAGCCAGCAGTCATGAAAAGCAGCCTTTGATGTGGGGGTAACCGCTTAACCACCTACCCCCATCCCTTCTGCCAAATTGCAGGGATCGGCTGGAAGCCCAGCGCTTGCTGCAGAGACCCTGAAACAACGCAGAAGGGGCCAGGGCCTCAGGCTGTGATTTGTTTTACATTTTCTGTGGTACAGAAGGGAGGCGAATTAGGGGGTGCCTGGGTGGCTCAGTCGGTTGAGCGTCCCACTTCGGCTCAGGTCATGATCTCGCGGTCTGTGAGTTCGAGCCCCATGTCGGTCTCTGTGCTGACATCTCGGAGCGTGGAGCCTGCTTCTGAGTCTGTGTCTCCTGTCTCTGCCCCTCCCATGCTCATGCTCTGCCTCTCTCTCTCTCTCTCTCTCTCTCTCTCTCTCTGTCTCTCCCATGCTCATGCTCTGCCTCTCTCTCTCTCTCTCTGTCTGTCTCTCAGTAATAAATAAACATTAAAAAAAAAAAAAGGAGGTGAGTTAGAACACACTGCACAATCAATCTGCGCTTGCACACTTAGACACAGAGAGGGCTCAGGTAACAGATGCTCCAGAAGTGTAGACTTCCTGACCACTAGCCACGTTGTTGTTGTTTTTTTTAAGCTTCTCAGAGATTTCTACTCACATGTCCCTTCCACTCTTTGGTGAAGACACTGGCTTCTGTTGTCATTTTTTTTTTTTTTTTTTTTTTTTTTTCACAAAACTCCCATTTGTACCAATGATCAGGGAGGAAACCATTTCACTGGTTCTAGCCTCAAGGATCAAGTAGCCATCTGCAGAGGGAAGAAGCGTGTATGAGGAAGCAAGGTGCCCCCGCCACTGTTAGGGTCCAGGAGAAAGGAGAAAGGAAATCTGCAAATTCGGTTACAGCAGTGAATCTCCAACACTTTGACAGCAACCCGCCCTAGGAAGTGCATTTTTAAAGTCACAACCACATCACCTAACCCCACGCGCCGCCCTGAGAAAACACTGTCACGAAATAATTCTTCTCCTTACGATGCAAGATGCATTCTGTTCCTTTTTATTCTTTTTTAAAAAAGTCTGGTCAACATTATGTTATTTTTAGAAATATGCAGGTCTCAATCCGGTACATAAATGTTATGGCTCACGGTGAAATTATGAAACGGTCCCTTTGTTTGAACAACTCCATTGAGGGCAGGTGCAGGCAAGGGAGAGTTTCTTGTGAACTCATGGTTCCCACATGACCTTGTGGAATGACAGAGGAGAGGAAAAGCACCCGATTTAGGAAAATGTCCTAAAGGGAAATCAAGCTGTGAGTTGGGGTCTGCAACTCTCAAACGTCAATCATCTCCTGGAGAAAGACACACACGTGATTCTAACTTGGTGGCCTGTATCCTAGCATCTTAAACGAAATCCTTCTTCTGGGTTTCTTATCTTCCTGGTGAAAGTAATAAAAATGTCTGTGGTTTCAGGAAACTTATGAGCATCAAATAACCCCTCTACACCGTCGTTAAGTTTCCAGCAAAGGAACCCCACACCGCAGGGGGACCTTGCTGCATATGAATGAAGCCTGGGGCTCAGGGACTGTATCTGCCAGTTACACCTGTTGACCTGGCTTACCTATTAAAAGCGCTCTCTTTCCCTTTTGGAGTGCCCCAGTTTGCACCATAAATTCTATGGTCACACTAACATGGATAATTAAGGAAGTACGTCTATAGCACACGAACTATATTATTATTATTGCTTGGTGACAAAAACATATAGACCATGTGTTTATTCACCCTTGCTTTCTAACCTGTGAATACTTTAAGGCAAGTGTTGGAATAATGCAAATAGGTACCCGCTTCTAAAATTCAAGGTCATGGTAGTCATGGAGACAGAAACCTCCTGCAGTCTTTGCCCCAGCTCTGCCTACCTGGAGGCACTGAGCCCTTTTCACTGTGACAGCTCCTGAGCCGTCTTCAAGTGGAAGGGGGGAATATGTGTATATTTAGGGACAGCCCTGTGCCACTCGAGGCGAGGTCGGGATGTAGTTCAACTGCCACAGATTTGGGAGTCAAGGGCTTGCCGAGCCGTGGCCACCCCATCTTCCCCGAACTGCAGTCCCTTCCCAGCTTCTGCTCTCCCACTGCAATCCCACTTCTCCTGCGTCCACATAAGGCTTCTGCCTTATTTCCTACTCCCTGGTGGAGGAGGGCTCTGTCCAGACCCTGGGAAATTGAAACCATCATGGCCACCAGCCCCATGTGGAGGCCTGCCACCACCTCGTGTGGCTGACACATGGTCTCACTGGCCCAGTCCCTTTGTTCCTGGTGCATCAGACTGCTCCACAGCTTGTTGACTTTCCCAAGGTCCTTGTGGTTGAGACCTGGGCCACCTCCCTGTCCCAGGTCACCTGAATCCCTGGGCTGTGTGTGCCTCACCAGAGCACCCTGAGCTAGATTGCCCCAGCTTGTCCCAGAACCTCTGGGGTGTCAATGGGTTCTTCCTGGTTTGCTGCCTTTCCAAGGGGCATCCTGGCTCCAGCCCACCCTGGACTGCCCGGACCCCTCACCCCCGTGGGGGAGCTTGGACTGTCTCCAAGCAAGGCTTTCATTTCCTCTTGGCAACCACTTTTATCAAATGTCTGTGGTTTCTTGAGAGTCAGTAGTTATGTTTGAGGATGAGGCAAGACTGGTTATCTTTAAGATAAAATGTCTGTTGGAGTTAACCGTGTTTGGCATCCCCTATTACAGGGGAGCAGGGTGGAAAGGGGCAACACTTTCTGTTTACTGTCATATACAAAGCTCAACTCTGGGATCCAAGCTTTCCGTTTTCCCTTCGTTATGGCAAAGGAAAAAAGAGTTACTAAACACCAAAGGGCTTGCTGTGTAATACAGCAGTGTAGTGGTCAAGAAATTGGCTAAGACTCAAATCCCAGGTCTTTCTCTTCACAACTGGTAGGCAGAATAATGGCTTCTCAAAGCCATCCACGTCCTCGTGTCCAGAATTTATGAAGGGATTTTGCAGATGCGATTGTGCAAAAGGTTTTGAGATGAAGAGATTATCCTGGATTATCCAACTGGGTCCCATGTAATCATAAGGGTCCTTACAAGGGGAAGAGGAAGCAGGAGAGTCAGAATCAAGAGAGACTGAAGATGTTACATTTTTGGCTTTGAAGGTGGAGAAAAGGGCCACAAGGCAAAGAAGGCAGGCAGCCTCTAGAAGCCAGAAGAGGCACAGGCACGGATTCTCCAGAGCCTCCAGAAGGAGCCCAGCCCTGCAGAAACCCTGATTTTAGCCCGCGGAGACCCTGTCAGACTCCTGACCTCCAGAACTGTGAGAGCCTCAATTTGTGTTGCTTTCAGACAATAAACGTAGGGTAATTTGTCACGGCAGCAATAAGAAACACATACGGCAGCTACGTCTGCTCAGCCAAGGTACCTCCTCGGATTTCTGTCTGTTTCTTCACCTGCACACTGGGATGATAACAGCGCCTGCACCACATGGCTGTTGTGAAGACAGGAGCCATCATCCCCATTTTACGAAGTGGGGTTCTGGGAAGTTGAAACCTTTCCTGAGCACCTTGTAAGTGTCAGAGCTAAAATCCGAGCACTCTTCAGCGCTGTTTTCCTCCCTTCACAAAACGCAGGTGTACCGGGAGTTTTTAGTGCAAATGAAATATACGAAAATGGGTCATTTGAGCCTCCACCTTTCAACAACACACTTATGTAGCACCTACTGTGCCCCATTTACGGTTGCAGGTGATGGGGATACCTCAGGGAACACAACCAAGACTCTCTGCTTTAATTGGAGCTTACATATTATTACGGGAGAGACAGACGGCAATACACGTGTCCCTTTGTGGGTGTATACATGTGTGAGATGATAAGAGCTTTGAAAAAAAAAAAGAAAGAAATTGGGGTAAGAAGTAAATCAGGGCAGGGAGCTGGAGAGTGACAGAGTGTAATTTCAGATGGTATGTTCAGGGGTGGCGCGTAAATCAGAGCCTGATCGATCGGTGGCACCAGCAAGTGCAAAGGTCTGGGGGCAGGGTAACTATCTGGCACAGTTGGGGAAAGGCAGTGTGACTGGAGCATCCTTGACGGAGGGGAATAGGGAGGAGGTGAGGTCAGCTGGATCATGTCATGCTCTGTAGGTTACATAGCATTAGGATTTTATTTTGATTTGGGAAGCCACTGGAGGGTTTATGAGCAGGCGAGAGACACAGTCTGATTTAAGTTGCAATTAAGATAACAAATTTTGAGGGGCACCTGGGTGGCTCAGTTGGTTAAGCGCCCGACTTCCGCTCAGGTCACGATCTGGCAGTCTGTGAGTTTGAGCCCCGAGTCAGGCTCTGTGCTGACAGCTTGGAGCCTGGAGCCTGCTTTGGATTCTGTGTCTGCTTCTCTCTCTGCCCCTCCCCCTGTCTCTCTGTGCTCTGTCTCTCTCGTCAAAAATAAGTAAAATATAAAAAAAAAATTAAAAAAAAAGCTAACAAATTTTGAAAAGAGACTTGTGGTTCAGGTGAGCTCATGTTGGCCTCTGGGGCTGCCTTAGCTGTTCCTGCCTGAGGCTGGCAGAGGTTGGAAGAGGCTTCCCATGAACCGGTGAAGTGTTGTGTATAAAAGTAGAAACAGCCCCAGGTGGGGTTCCAGGATCCTGCCAGAGCGAATTCACAGCCAGACCCGAGGATTGGCTACTGCAGATTCTTAATAATGAAGCCGAAGGATTTATCAATTCTGTCCAAATTTCATTATTTCAGTGATTGTTGAACATGTCACTGTGAGTTTCCAAACCTTCTGACTTAGTGAGAATTCTATTTTAATTAGAAGATCCTCAGTCTGCCATTCTTGCTGCTGTCTGAGAGTATGTTAGACATGGCATTGGGTCGTGAATATTTCTCCCCTCACTTGGATGATTGCCCATGCTGGTTAATTCCAGCGACAACACATTTGCAGCTGCTCATTGGATCTTTGCATTTTCAATTTGCAGGAGTAGACAGAGGGGTGCCTCAAAGGAGTCTGGGCACTTTCGAAACCGCTTGGCTTTCTTTGCATTGCGTACACGTTATTCTGTTTTCTCGGCACCTAACTGATGGGAAAGTCTCGTTGACGTAGGGACCGGAAGGGCATAATCTTTGGTTCATCATTCTGTGTAGTTAGAGGCGGGGTTGTGAAATAAAGAGACTGTTCTTTCTCACTTGCTTTTTTGCTTACTAAATTATGTTTAAAGAGAGCAAAATTGTTGTTGTTTCCTGATAAATTAATTGATTCTGAACAAAGTTGGAGAGATTTTGACGAAGGAACTTCATGTCTAGAATTTATACAGCATCTCCAATCCTCGTTCCCTTCCTTCAACAGCTCCCCCCCCCGACACTTACACATACACATACATCACACCACACACTTAAACACTCACTTTAAATTCCATCTAAAGAGGCATTATTATTATGATCATTAATTATGTCTTTGTGCTGTGTATCAAGGATGGAAAAGAAATATCAAACCTCTCTTCCAAGCCAGTGTTACAGAAGGGAAACGTACTAGCCAACAAAGAAAACTTCTGGCTCCTTCCTACGCATCTTAACACTTCTTACCCCTGAATTAAACACAATTTAGTCCAGCAAATATTTTTTAGGCAACTGCTGTGTACAAGGCACTGTGCTAGCTTTCAGGAGTATGGCTAAGAAGAGTAACACTCTTCCCATGCTCTTGAGAAGGTGCTGAAAATGAAGGAAGAATGTAAAAAAGAAAAATAAAGGGTAAGTGGAAAGCCCTCACTCATTTTTAAGGCGAGTTTCTTTCTCCATCATGGAGACTTTTCCAGCAATCTCTGGTCGGATTCCTGTCAGCCCTGGCCCCCGTACTGCCTGGGTTCAACTCCCAGCTTCCCCACCTACTGGCTCTGAGCACCTTACTTCTCAGCCCCTGGCTGTCCTCATCTACACACTGGGAAGCCAGGAGGGCTCCTCACAGAGCTGCTGTGCGGATCACACGAGCATGTGGGTGTGTGCGTGCGTCTGTGTGTGTGTGTGTGTGTGTGTGTGAGTCACACACGGTGGCTCTCACAACAGTGACCGCAAGACAAACACTCACCCCCAGTCAGCTACTGTCTAACCCAGAGCTTCATTCTGTTTTAAGTTTGGAATTCAAATTGGTCCCAGTTCAGATTCTTTACAGAGAGGAACTTTTTGACTTTGGGGAGCCAGGATACCTCTTCATTTTTAGAAGTCTTTAGGTTTTGGTTTTTAGAAGGGTTCAGAGAGAAGAAAGAGCAAGGATTGTCCCTAAACCATTGTCCCTAAACTACCTCTCTCTGCCAAACACACACACATTTCGCTCATCTTTTACCTGTAGGACCACCCTTCACTCTGTGGGCAAATCCCATTTATTTCCATCTCCATACTGTTCACATTCTTCCCCACCTGTCTCTGCCTTTTATAATTCCTTACTTCCTCTAGGCCCCATACCTCTGTCGGTATAAACTTTACTGCATATGTCCTTCCTGCAGGAATATTGCCCACCATTTCAGCTAGTGCATATGCCTTTCAAACCACACTATTCATTGCATATGACCTTAAGATTGTTCTTTTGTGATTCAAATGCCAACCAGACTACCAACCTTGAAGCCAGACCAGTTTAAACTTGGTTGCACCTTCTGCAGTGGATAGCACTGTTCTAAGTCAGTTTCCTTATCTAAAAACCAGGACTAATATGCTTAATAGACTGAGCCACCCAGGCGCCCCGGGCATACTCTACTCTTGAGCAGTTGCACTGTTGATCATTTTCATTATTATATACATTTTGTCACATTGCTCTTTGTGCCTTTGTATTATCCATTTTGTCTCACTCTGAGGGAAATGAATTAGAGAGAAGTAGAATAATCAACATCACATATTTTGTGTGTTTTTGTGCTCATGCTAAACCATGGGCTGACATTTTGCAATTAGTCTAGATTTATCAGACAAGACTGAGCCCAGACAGAAAGCACTCTGGTGGCTTTTACTTAACATGAAAATAGTCAGTTCCTCCTGCCTCTTCAGATACCCTTACCAGCTTCATGCTGACTAGGCACTCCCAGGCAGGGAAAGAAGGCTCACTTCCTAAAAACCAAAATGAAATTCTTGCACTTTCCCCTTAAAATCTAATTATACATATCTTCCTTATTAAAAATTTTTTTTAATTTTTTTTAACGTTTATTTATTTTTGAGACAGAGAGAGACAGAGCATGAACGGGGGAGGGTCAGAGAGAGAGGGAGACACAGAATCTGAAACAGGCTCCAGGCTCTGAGCTGTCAGCACAGAGCCCGACGTGGGGCTCGAACTCACGGACCGCGACATCATGACTTGAGCCGAAGTCAGCTGCTTAACTGACTGAGCCACCCAGGCGCCCCTTAAAATTTTTTTTAATGTTTATTTATTTTTGAGAGATAGAGAGAAACAGAATGTGAGGGGCAAAGAGGCAGAGAGAGAGGGAGACACAGAATCTGAAGCAGGTTCCAGGCTCTGAGCTGTCAGCACCGAGCCCAAAGCGGGGCTCAAACTCACGAACCACAAGATCAGGGCCTGAACCGAAGTCAGCACTTAACCAACTGAGCCACCTAGGTGCCTCCAGATTATACTTTAAAATTAGTTATATTCTGATAAAAATTGCTTATCTAAAGCTCAGTTTATGTTTTTTTTTACTACCCATCATTATTATTCCCAGCTATTATGGGTATGTTAATATTCTGGCTAAATGAAAGAAGTCACAACATCATGTAAAGATCACCAATTTTCAAAGAATTAAAGTTTGAATACATGGTAAAAGGACATCGATCATAAATTGAACAAAAGGTAGATTAGCAAATAATCTGATCATATATATATATTTGTTAATTATAATTTATATTTCCCTGTGTAATTTGTTTTCAGATCCATTTTAAATATATCAAACTGGATAACATAGTGAGAATTTTTTTTCCCCTCTTTTGTAAAGCTAGTATTAAATTAATGGCTGGTCTTAAAATCAAGGACCTCTTAGAATCAAGAAATTATTAAGATAAAAATGAATGTGCTAAGACTACACATAAGTTTTCATTTTCTTCTCTCTGCTGGTATTTTCAAGGGTGAGCATGTGCACAGTAAGAAAAAACAAAAGAAAACATAAACACTGTGAATATAATCTCTTCACCTCTTTGTTTAGTGTTGTTAAAAACAAAACAACAGGCCCCAAATGGAGTCACTTATGCTAAACTCCACGTCACCAAACTGAGACTTAAAATTAGTTACAATACCGGCCCCTTCCAAAAATGGAATTGTAGACCAGTCGATCAGGAATCCCTTAAGCAGCAATAGTTAGGTCATCTGCTGGATTGATGCCTGCCATTCCCTAAACCAAAGTAGCCTTGCAATAACCAGTCTATTTCCCGCCCCCCCCCCCCCCCCCCCCCCGCCACGCGTAACTTCCTTGTTCCTGCTCCCTTCTGTCTATAGAAGCCTTCCATTTTGCATAACTCCTCAGAGCTCCTTTTTACCTGCAGGATGGGATACTGCCCAGTTCATGAATCGTTGAATAAAACAATATGATCTTTACAATTTACTCAGTTGAATTTTGTTTTTTTGACAGTGGGGAGAAGACGATTTAAACTCAGTTTCTTGGCCACCTATTTTAAATATGAAACCCTTTAGACACCAGTAGATAGTTTGTAGGTCCCTGTGTTAAGGGCTTACCAGATTACAGAGAGAATATGACGTGGCCTAGCCTCAGGGATCTGGAACCAATGGAGAATTCTGGAAGCATTCAATGGGATGATGAAATTTAATAGTGCAAAATGTGTTCAAAGGCAGGCAAGATTGAGGAATATGTTTAGGGGAAACTGAGCAACTCTTCATGGAAGTTATATATTGAAATATTTTCTTTTTTTTTTTTAATTAAATTTTTTAAAAAAATTTATTTATTGAGAGAGAGAGAGACAAAGAGAGAGAGAGAGAGAGAGAGAGAGAGAGAGAGAATGAGGAAATCCCAAGCAGGCTCTATGCTGTCAGCATGGAGCCTGACTCAGGGCTTGGTCCCACAAACTGTGAGATCATGTCCTTAGCTGAGATCAAGAGTCAGACGCCTAACCAACCCAGGCATCCTAGAAATATTTTCTCAATATTGGAAAAAAGCACCCCAAATGTAATCGTCTGAGTTGGTTGATTAGTTGGCTACGTCATTAAAAACAAAAACTCTTGTCAGATTAGCTAGATCTCAAAATGTAATCGGTTTTCTTACAACACACCTTGTTATAAACTTAGCAGTAAAAAATTCAAATAACATTTCTCAAGAAACAAATAAAACAACAAGAGACCTATACAGAGCAAGTACGTGATACGACAACATCAGCCAATAACCAAGTGTTAATACTGTCTTTGGACCTCGAAGTCTTTAAAAAAAAAAAAACTGGTCTGACAATATATTTTTTTTAGATTGGCCCTGATACGGTGCCTTGCAAAAATTATGACTCTAGGACATTTGTATGTATGATGCCTATCGTCATAATATGTCATTCCATCAGTATTAACATCATTGTGCAACCGGCCCAGCATTACTCAGTCCTGCGCATTTGCTCATATCCTGCTCTAGAAATTAGTAAAATATTAATGTGGTTCCTTTAAGCACACAACAACTATCTGGACTTCTGAGCCATCAGCCATAATAAGTCACCTTGCATAAACATACTTTCCAAGGGTAATCAGACTCGTCAATAATTTGCATCCTCACCCCAGGCCATCCGAAAATTCTGTCAGGGAGAAAAAGCTCCAGGGCACTGTGGTTTTCCCCCTCCAGTGTTTATCTTATAATTGTTTTCTTTTTTTTTTTTCCTCTTAAGAAAAAGCTTTCTGGTGTTCCAAACTCAGTGTAATTCCTGATTCGCACTCAGAGAGGGGAAGATGAACAAAGGGTTCTCTCCAAGTTCTTTATATTCCCGGAGGCACCTGCTGTAGATCTGGGGAGGGCAGGTTCTGTTCTCTCCCCACAGCAGGAGCTGGCTGCTGGTGGGAGCCAGCTGCCGGTGCCACCTGGGTCTGTGCTTGGGGTCCGCAAGTCCGCAGTGCCGGAGAGCTCCCTCCAAGGGCACAAAGGCTGCACGGCTGGCATCTAAGCCTGTGCAGACACGGGAAAGGAAGGGTGGCAAGGGAGAGGAGGAAACTTACCTGTCCTGTCTTCTGCCCTCCAGCCTGACCAACGGGGACCACGGCAGCACAGGGCCAACGACTCTGTTGGATTGCCCCAACCGTGTATGCAGCTGCTGGCCAGGTGCCGCCTCTTGTCAGCAGGGCTATAAATAAGGCACTGTCCAGAGCTCAGGAGATAAGAACCCAACCCCTTGCTCCCGAAAGCCTTTTAAGGTATCCAAATTAAAGGAGCCTCAGCCCCCAGATGGGAAGGGGCTGCTGGCTCCCCATTTGGCCTGCCCGCCTCAAGGACATCCCAGGCCCCGCATATGTTCCAGCAATTCAAAGAGCAGTGGAAGGGGGAAGCCACAGGGCTGGGAAGGGATCTCACTTTGTCTGACAACCGGCAGAGCCTCTGGGCAGGCTGCCCGAGGCTCCATTGCTGGGAACCCCTCAGATTAGGGGGCTCGCCTGGAGGCACAGAAGGGGAAGAAAACTTCCCCCAGACCACACCGTGCCTCTGTAGGGTGGAGTGGATTTTTATCACTGCCTCTTGGAAGGAGCACACTGACCATCTCCCCTGGCTTCAGGGGCATTCGTTTGGGTGAAAGAGATTCTAGGAAGACCAAGGGATCGGCTTAACACTGGGCATGTGGGAAGCTAGAAGAGGAGTGCATTTACAGAAGCCCTCTCTCCCCAGCCTCCCTGCTCATGCATGGTTGGGAGGGATGCTCGGGCTGCCAATCCCTTTCTTTATAGAGTTATTATAGAGATTTTTAGAACCATAGGCTAGAAGAGGAGAAAGAAGACAGATTGGGGATGCAACAGTTCCTGAGTCACCCCTGAATTTCTTATTTCCACAAGGCGTTTCATCCATGGTGAGGGGTGGGGAGAAGGACAGCCGGGGTCGGCTATTTGCCAACCGCCGTCTGTGTTACCACCGCAGCGGCTCCACGTCTGGGAATTTATCCCGAGGAAAGAATCGTGGATGTGGATGGAGATACAGCTGCAGGGACATTTCTTGCAGCTCTTTGAATAACTGGGGAAAGTTGGAAAGAGCCAAAATGACTAACAACAGAGACTTAAGGTTAAATGAGGAATAGTATAGCTATAAGGGGAACCCTGCAACCTTTAGAAATGTCATAGAAGAGTACTTAATAGCATAGCAACAATATTATGACATACTGGTAGTAAAAAATGCAGGTCACTTTAAGGGAAGGTTGTTGGGTGTGTGTGCAAAAAGTTGCTCCACACGCATACTCTGGAAGGAACGTGCACCTAATGTGACAATGTGGCTATGGCTGGATGATGGGATTACGGCTGATGTCGTTTTCTTCTTTGGCTTACACGTCATCTCTAAATTGCTGGCGATGATCTTGTGTTACTTTTATCACAGGAACATTAATTTCGTTTGAAACCCAAGTTTCTGAAAATCAGAAAAGAGCTTTTTGTGTTTCTGCATTAATGGACCCGACTTGATTTTAGGATTACAGAATTCCTTGGGGTCTCCCCAGTATTTGGAAAAACCTGTGTGGGGGTCAGTGGCTTTTTTTTCAATACCGATACGAACAATATGATGTAGAACGCCAATAGAGTCCCTGAGTGCCCCTGTCAGGGCGAAGGTGAGTCAAGAAGAGAGAGAGGAGAAAACAACCACAGCCACACAAAAGAAAGTAAAATATGCACAAAGAGAAAGAGGAATCTGAAAATAAGAAAGCTTATGTAATAGGGGTGATAGAAAACACCCATCTGCCCTTTATCTGACCTAACCTGTCCCCATCTATGCTCTGACCGGGACATAATAAAGGCTCTCTGTGCCTTTTATTCGAAGAATGTGTCCTCCTCAAGGCATTTGAGGGGGGACTGTTGGGATGGAGGCTCATTGTTGGGATGAGCGCTGGCTGTTGTATATGAGCCAATTTGACAATAAATTATATTAAAAAAAAAAAAAAGAACATGCATGTCCTGAAGACGCCTTCCTTTTTGATTGTATTGGACTTAAGGAATGACCTCCACCTTGATTGTGTATGTCAGTGACATGTGCCACTGATATGTGTAATTGGAAGAGGGGCTCCCCTCCCCCTGGGCTCCCAGGGCTGGAGGTACAGCAGGGCCCTAACACTGTAATGTCCGCTCCTCTGGCTGCAGGCACTAGACTGGGGTCCCTCTATGGATAGGACCTGGTCTACAGCCCACAGTGGGTGGTGTCAAAGCTTTTGCGTCGCGTTGCTGTTACAGGAATAGGCTCTCTCTCAGACACCACCGAGTGACAGAGCCTGGAATCTGAAGCTGAGCAACACTCAGGACTGTTCTTTGGAACTTGGGGTGCCAAAGATCTTCTTGGATGGCCCCGTCTGTGTTAGCTCTAACCACCTTCCTCAGGTTTCAGCTGGTTTACTCACGGGCATGTGCCCTGCAGATATCTGATGAGAAGGGAGACTCTGGCCTCAGGTCAGGCCCTGCGGGTTGGGGCACAGTGTCCCTCCACAAGGGAAGAGATTAGTGCGGGGGAGGGTGAAGGGGGCTCCTCTTGGAGGAAGTTGGGCTGAAGCTAGGCACTGGAGCCTTCGTGACAGGCAGCCTATTAGGGCTGCTGTACGGGCTCACCAGCCTGTGGGGCTCTGGCCTGAACTCCAGGAACAGCTGTTGGAAGCATCCCGGTGTGCCGTTCTCCCTCCTCCATGCTGACTCATTCCCGCTCCTTCCCAGGGGCATACTGCATGCACACAGTCTTGGGGTGGGTGGCACCTGACACATTGTGCCTGCTGACAGTCACCCCGGAGCGGACATATGTGGGAGGGAACAGCATCTGCTTTTGGGGGCTGCGTCCCAGGATCTGAGTGGCGGTCAGGGACAATCGGATGTGGATGTGGCTCTTGCTTCTCTTCCACAATAACGACAGAAAAGGCTGACAGGTGTTTCTTGGTCCCATTTCCTAAATCCCAGAGACCAAAGCCAAAGGACATATAGGTCTGGAACAAACACTGAAAAAATTTATTTTTTAATATTTATTTATTTTTGAGAGAGAGGCGGAGTGCGAGCAGGGGAGGGACAGAGACAGAGGGAGACACAGAATCCGAAGCCGGCTCGGATGATGCCGCGGGGCTCGAACCCTTAAGCCATGAGGTCATGACCAGAGCTGAAGTCGGATGCTTAACCGACTGAGCCACCCAGGCGCCCCTGGAACAAACATTTTGATTTGATTCAGCAAATATGCCTTGAGTCGCCGCCCAGGAACCAGAAACTGGTAGGCGCAGGATGATAGGAAGATAGAGACCCCTCCAGAAGACGTACGAGCCCTAGAAGTGTGCTCCTGGCCACCAGCCTGCTTGAGGGCACCCACCACTGCCAGCATCTCTGCTCCCAGGGCCCATGCTCACAGGGCCTTCGCCCGTGGGGCTCATGAAATCTCACTCACCCATCAGGACTCTTCACTTTTTGTGAAATAAATATTCACTGAGAACGTTCCATGTTCCAAGCACTTGGCTAGATCCGGGAGCCTCAACTCTGAACACATAGAAGACCCTTACCTCGAGGAGCTTAGAGTCTGTCTATCAGCGGTTGTACTCACACAGCCCGTGAGCCTGAGCCTCTCACCTTAAACCCGGAGCATCTTTCTCTCGTGGTCACTGTAGACGCCATTGACTGTTGCTGCCCCATACTCACCCCTGTCACCAATGCTCCTTGCTGTGGTTGGGTTGGGCAGGCTTAACCTTTCCGTGAAGCTGTTTCTGCTGCTTCTGGAAGCTACCAGAGCTGAGTTTTATAAGTGGGATAGGATGCCTCCCTCAGCCACCTGAGTGGGGCACTAGGCCCTCTGCTGTGGATCTGGGAGCCAGAAGCCTGTGCCTTTCATCCGTCTCCAGGGCCAGGGTGGCCTCCTAGCCTGCTTGCTGCCGGGACGGCCTTTTCCTCCTCACCCTCCCTGAGATGGGAAGGCCCAGGGAGCATATGCCCCTGACCCTAGCTGGAAGGAACTCGTCTCCTTCACCCCACACAGATTTTTCCCCTGTTGGATTAGTAGATTCTGTGGCAGAAGAAGATGAGCTAGTCAAGGAGCCAGAGAATGAGGAGCCGATCAGGAGAGGAAGCACTTAGGGCGGAGGCCAGAAGCCTGGAGGGGACGGACGGTCTCGGGAAGGAGGGCCTAGACCAGCGTCACCTCTTGTAGGCTGGGAAGAGCCAGGGTGAAGCAGAGTCCTGTTCTTCTATACGGAGAAGTCCTCAGATGCAGACCCAGCATGCGTCACGGGTGCCACAGAGAGTGGTTTCTGAAATGTGTTGCCTACTGAGTGCTTATCCGCAGCAGCGGGGAGGACGCGCCCGATCCTTGCTGCCATGTCCTTGTTTTCCAATGAATACTTTTCGTGATCTAGCGACTCCATTTGCTATCGCTGAAATCTCTACATAAACATTCCTTCTGCACTTCCCAGAATAATAAACAGGCCAGAAAGGCTGCATAAACGTCCCATAGTGTAAATACTCTGCAAACGGCCCCGGAACGTTTCAACCTGAAAAACAGCATCACCATTTGTTGGTGTGATAGAGTCCAGGCAGCTCTTCTTTTTTGGACTTGGCTTCTGCTGAGCTAGTTTGGGTATTGAAATAAACCACGTTACCCAGCCAGACAGTTAACTCAATAAGGATGGGGGTCTCAGTGTCCTTCCTGTTAGCGGGCACATATGTGAGAAGAAAAAAGCCTCAGCTTTTCTCAGCTAAGATTGCCTTGATCCAACAGGTCACATGGCTTCAAGACAGGTGACAAAAATACACAAAAATGCCTATCAGATCTGCTCTGGGAATCTTTAGCATGTGGTTCACATGTTGAAAGCAGCTTGGTGATTCTTTGCCTAAAGTTACTTGTAGTTCAGTAGGGATCAACAATTTTGATCAAAGGGATGGACCTTTAACTGATGACCAGTTGAGACTTACTTAGGAGCTGAAGGAGAATTTGGGTCCCTTCCTAGCCTCTGCATCCAGACATGAAGCCTCTCCCAGATGTGACCCATCTGTTGCTGTAGATAATCGGCTATAATTAGGTCAGCAAGCCTATAATTCTAGAACCATTTACAATAATGGAGACATTTGCATGGTGGAGACATTGGAAAAACCCTCACTGTCCCCCAGAGGGGTGATGTTAGGATTCCTGGAGTGGCAGCATGGAGGGATGTCTTCTGTTTGCCCGCCCCCCCCTGCGACCCCCACCTTGACCTTTGCTCTGTGCCCAGGTGGCTGATGTGAACAAGCATCAAAGGGTTCATTTGTTCTCTGGGTTTTGCTTGGGTTTAGCCAATAGAAGGAACCAGCAAGAAGTCAGAAGACAGGACAGTGATGTCAGATCCTTGGTGCGTGGATCCTCCCTGCAGGGATGCCACAGGTGAGCTGTCTCCCTCTGGGAAGGACCCTCTCTGGGCTCTGGGAACAGTTCCTTCTCCTTGACCTAAGGATGAAGGGCATCATGACTCTCAAGGTTCTGCACTGGCCCTCACTGGTTTCCCCAAATGCTTCCCACACCTCTGTTAATAGTTCCTTTGTTAAAACTCTCCTCCTGGGATGCCTGGGTCGCTCTGTCGGTTAAGCATCCAACTTTGGCTCAGGTCATGATCTCCCCGCTTGTGAGTTCGAGCCCTGCGTTGGGCTCTGTGCTGACAGCTCAGAGCCTGGAGCCTGCTTCATATTCTGTGTTTCCCTCTCTCTCTGTCCCTCCCCCACTTGTGCTCAGTTTCTCTCTCACTCTCAAAAATAAATAAACATTAAAAATATTAAAACGACAACAACTCTCCTCCAATGACCTCGGTTGGGTGTGGCATCTCTTTCCTGCCTGAACACTGACTGATGCAGAGGAGAAAGACTGAATGTCTTTGGAAGCAGTGAGAGAGACAAAGAACTGGTTCCATGTCTCACCCCTAGTCCCCCACCCCACAGAGCCGTGAATGAAAAGGAAGGGTGTGGATTCTCTGACAGGTGGGAACCTCTGTGTTGCTGCCACTGATGTGGACAAGAGATTGCCTTGGATGATGGGATTATCTGGCACTCACTGTGTGGGTCACATAAGCCTCCAGATTCTGGTGCAGTGATGGTCAGGTAACCACCCAATGGTGCCAAGGGAAGAATTTCCTACTGTGTTGGTGGTGGTAGGTACCCAGAATCCTAATGAAGTTATTTTAAGGGAGATAAAGCAATATTTCCTGTAACCTGCATTTCTAGACTAAGATACACACATGCTTTATTTAATTTAATTTAATTTAATTTAATTTAATTTAATTTTAATTTTAATTTTATTCTAAAGATTTAAGTAATCTCTACACTCAACATGGGGCTTGAACTCACAACCCCAAGATCAAAAGTCGCACACTGCACTGACTGAGCCAGCCAGGTGCTCCTACACGTGTTTTGGCAACAACATACCTGCCATTTATTGACCTCTTAAGATGTGTGAGATGCAGTCTAAGGGGCAGTCCGTCCCTTTCTCTCACTGAACCTGTGAAACACATAACAATTTTTATGGTAAACTAATCTTTGGGGAGTACAGGGTTACTGTTCAATGTTATTATTATACAGTTATTCTACTCTGTTTGTTTATTCTTCCTCCTACAGAGGTGGAGGTGGGACCTCGAAGCTGCAGGAGTCTGAGAGTCTGAAGGCAGATCCAGCTTGTCCCCAAAGACAGGGGCTTCCAAGATCGGGAGGTTACCCAGTTCACAGGCACTGCCCCGGTTGCTGGAAACTTTCTGTTTTCTTGAGTGCCAGTTGCTTTCGTCAAGTGGCTGACTCGTGGCCAGAAAAGGCAGAGGGGAGAAACAGCAGGCCTTCAGCCAACCTAGCCTTCAGCGGATAGACATTCTTTTCTCACCACTGCGCAAGCCTACCCTTCAGTGCTGCTCAAAATGGAAATGAAGAGCACAGAGGAAGTGAGGAGAAGAGTCATTTGTCTTCTGTTTCCCTCATGATCAGGTGAGATGCATTCCTCATTCCTTTCCCAGATGACTAACGGGTTATCAGTGTTATTAATGCAATAACCCCTGTCAACCTATGTCTGTCCAGCTCTCTAGATCTAGATCTGACTTCCTTAGGGTCCAGGATAGCGTCACCTTGCTTCAAAAGGTCAAAGGATCCAACCAATTACGAAGCAAGATGGTTTTATGAGTCACTCAGAGCATGACCCTTATGACTCACTTTGGACTTCCAATGGTTATTTTGAAATGTTCTAAATGCCCAGATTTATGGGTACAAGTTCCAGGGGAAAACGACAAGGTAAATGTATATATACCTACCTACATACGCATATACACACACATATATATACATATTTTAGTTTATTTATTTAGTTATTTATTTTGAGAGAGGGAAAGAGCACGAGTTGGGGAAGTTCAGAGAGAGAGAATCCTGAGCAGGCTCTGTGCTGTCAGCGCAGAGCTGGGTGTGGGGCTTGATCTCGCAAACCGAGAGATCATGACCTGAGCAGAAACCAAGAGTCGGACGCTTAACTGACTGAGTCACCGAGGCACCTCATAAAGTAAATATTTACTTTTTTAATCTTATTTTTTTTATTGTAGTAAAATACACATAACGTGACATTTACCGTCTTAACCATTCAAGCGAACAGTTCTCACACTGACGTGCGACCACCCATTTACCTCCGGAAATTTCCACCTTTCCAAAGTGAACCTGTGTGCCCTCTGAACTGTGACTCCCATGTCCCTCTCCCCGAACCTGGAAGCCACTGTTCTTTCTGTCCCTGAATTCAAAAACTTTTGGGACCTCATGCAAACAAAATCCTACAGGATTTTTCCTCTTGTGGGAACAACAGATTGTTTTCTTTTATATGCTCACACTTCACTTTGGACACCAAATGTGTGGGGTTTTCTCTACACCAACCAATTCTCCAGTTCTCTGGGACACGAACAGTGTCCTTCAATCCATTTCAGTTCCAACACCATCCACTTAGAGCAAGTGTCAGATCCCACAGGTTAAGGGCTCAGTCCCACCAGACTGACTTGACTTCAGATGCCAGTCACGAGTCTGGGACTTCCTTCTGACTTCTGTCCAACAGGCTATACATCAGAGGTTCCTACACCCCACCTCCTTGGGTTCTACAATTTGCTACAACAGCTCACAGAACTCAAGGAAACACTTCATTTACGTTTATCCCTTGACTATAAAGGATTCAACTCAGGAACAGCCAGATGGGAGAGATGTATAGGGCAAGGTTTATGAGAAGGGGCACAGCGCTTCTATGCCCTCTCCAGGGGCACCACCCTCTGGCACTTCCATGTATTCACCAACCCGAAGTCTGCTCAATGCTGTTCTTTTGGGATTTTTCTGGAGGCTTCATTATGTGGGCACAACTGATTAAATCATTGGCCATAGGGAATTAAGTCAAAGTCCAGCCCCCTTTTCTTCTCCTCAGAGGTTGGGGGGTGGAGCTCAAAGTTCCAACATGGTGGCTTCTCCTGGCAACCAGCACCCCCCACCCCCCTTAGGGGCTTTCCAAAAGTCACCTCATTCACTTAAACTCGGGTGTGGTTGGAAGGGGCTGGTTACGAATAACAAAAAGTGCTACAAAGTTGTTGTTTCAGAGCTCAGGACAAAAGCCAAATATTATAACAAAAGGCACCCCTTTGGCTCTTATCCCTTAGAAATTACAAGGGATTTAGGGGACGAAGAGCCAGGGACAAACACACCCAATGTCCTCAAGTTTCACCCTTGTTGCAGGTGTCAGAACTTCCTTTTTTTTTCTTTAATTTTAATTTTTTTTTTGTTTTTGAGAAAGAGAGAGAGAGAGAGAGTGGAGATGAGGGGCAGAGAGAGGACAGAGAGACTCTTAAGCCCAGTGCGGAGCCCCACAGAGCCGACATAGGGCTCAATCTCACGGCCGTGAGGTCATGACCTGAGCCAAAATCAAGAGTTGGTTGCCTAACCCACTGAGCCACCCAGGTGCCCCAGCATTTCCTTCCTTTTTCAGGCTCAATAATATTCCATCGTATGGACAGAGCACATTTTATTTATCCACTCGCTGGTGGATGGACCCTTGGGTGGCACGAGGTAAATGTTTGCTTTTTCCATTAAGTCCCCTCATACTCTTCAAAATAAACATGGGTGAATATAATTTAAAAATCTGAAGAGTTCAGCCCTTGTGCTTCAGTTAGGATGAATATCAGAAGAGCGGGTGCTTCATGACTGTTTCCCTACCTTAAAGTCGTCAGCACCAGTTAGGAAGCATCAACCAGTTTGTTGAAAGCTATGCCACCGTGAGGGGCAGTATGTCTAAGACCTTGCCTATGGAAGCACTCTGTAAGGGGAGGTGAGACTGTCATTTTCTCAATCCAAAGGACATGGAGCACTGTCCCGCCACCCGCCAGGCCCAGGGGCAGAAGGGGAGGGGCGCCGGCCCCGCTCTCAGGGAGCTTACAGTGGCCTCCACTCCCCACGGCATGGGGACTGCACTGGTCCATGCAAAAACGGGAGCCTGGGTGGCCCAGGTCCACTCCTCAGCCCTTCCCCTGCCCGCTCTGCTCTGCAGCTCCAGGGCCATGTCACCGGGGACATGTCCCAGCTCCTGTCTCTGGTTGCTGCTTCCAGGGGCTCAGCTGGGCGGGGGGGGGGGGGGGGGGGGGGGGGGGGGCGGGAGCTGGCTGCAGGAAGGAAGGGAGAGTGGAAGTTTCTCCCCTCTGCCTATGGCAGTGTCTCAGGCAGCAGCTACCGCTCTTGGTCCCTGTCCCCAGCTCCTGGGTGCCCTCGTGCCGCCTCTCACTGAGGCCCATGGTGGCCTCGTCCTGCTCATCCCAGTTCTGTCTTGGCTCCTCGATGGCCCTCCGCATTATATCCCCTCCTTTGAAATTACTTAACGTGGATTCTGTCTTCCTATTTAGACCTTTTCAACTCTTTTTAGAAGGACACACAGATTTTGTGCCAACTAAAGTCTCATTATATATAAATGTCTGGACAAATGAACTAAAAATGTATCAGTCTTGTGAGTCGACCTAATTTATCTTCTCATGTTTAAGTTAGCTTCTCATCCTCCAAGAGCAGGAGAGAGATGCTTGGAGAAGGCCTGTTCCTTACTTGTCCCTACTCAGTGACTAGCAGGTTGTAGGCGGAATTAGCTAAATGTAGCCCTCATTTGGGAGAAACAGGGAGGTGGGACTATGTATCTGGAAGGAGCAAGAGTATGTTTAGTTAAAAAAAAAAGCTGCTCAGGTCGTTCTAATGAATCTTTGCTTCCACATCCAACTTCTCTGAGAACTGTCCTCAAAGGCGTTTAAAACAATCCTCCCTTAAGAAAAACCTAGAGGGGCGCCTGGGTGGCTCAGTCGGTTTCGTGTCGGACTCTTGATTTCAACTCAGGTTATGATCTCACCGTTCGTGAATTTGAGCCCCGCATTGGGCTCCATGCCGACAGTGCAGAACTTGCTTGGGATTCCCTCCTTCCCTCTCTCTCTGCCCCTCCCCACTAGTTTTCCCTCTCTCTCTCAAAATAAATAAATAAACTTAAAAAAAGAAAAGACTAGAGAGCAGAATCTCTTGTGTTCCTTTATCTTGACCTGCCATAGACGTATTATTGAAGACTTACTCTATCCAATAGCAATGTACTTTGAGAGTTTTGTTCTTTCAGTCACTTGTTCATTCATGCATGCATTCATTCATTCAATAAAATCCATTCAGATTGCCTTGTAAGGGCAAGGTGCTATGTCATTACACACGACCCTCAGTATTCATTTCTCCCAGTGGCTTCTCCTTAGCTTATAAAACCTCTGTTTTTTGCCATGGTAAGGGGAAATTTCCAGATGAAATCCATGGTTAGTGATTCATTCCTGACTTCCTTAACTGACTTTTAACACCTTGTTTTATCTTTATTCACTCGTTAGCTTTGTGGAGTAGAATTAAAAGTTTGGTCTAGGGGTGTCTGGGTGGCTCAGTCAATTAAGCATCCGACACTTGTTTTTGGCTCGTGTCATGATCTCATAGTTGTGAGATCAAGCCCTGCATTGGTCTCTGTGCTGACAGTGCTTGGGATTCTCTCTCTCTCTCTCTCTCTCTCTCTCTGCCCCTCCCTGTTCTCTCTGTCTCTGTCTCTGTCTCTCTCTCGAAAAAAAGTCTGGTCTAGTACCATTTGGAAACTATTATCTCATGTACATCAAATTGTTAGCAAAGAAACAAACAGCTTTAAAACTAGCAGCTTTAAAATCCCAGGAGAGGCTAACCTTTCAGACTGCCGTCACTGATACTAACTTGTGCTCAGCACATGTGCACAGTTTAGACATCAGACCCAAGCGAGAAAGAAGTCTTGGAAACACAGTGCAACAGCTGTTGCTGTGATAACTGATGTTTATTTTCTGTGACCATCTCAGAGTCACTTTTGGCACCTGGGATCCCAGGCTCTGGCACTGGTCTGGCCAAGTGCTGATGGCGAGCTTCTAGAACTACGGTGAGGGGAACAGTTTTATTTTGATCTGCTTAGCACTATGAAGAGAATTTACGAATGGGAGTAGAGACTGGTTCAAGAGGCAAAGAGTAGAATGAGTGGTGAGTTACCAAGTAAAACACATAGAGTTTCTGAATTTGGAAGCTGGATGTCCAACTAATCGTCAGGTGCTGAAACTCATCCAATGGGCTATTTCATACGAGTGAGATAAGGAAGACATAACATTGAAACTGACGAGAAAACATTGAATCGGGTCACATTAAGTGGCTGAAAATACCGTATACAAAGGTTGATAGGTAAACACAAGCTAGAGGAAATATTTACAATAGATATGACAAAGTATTAATATCCCTAAAGTAGATTTTGTATGGATTACTATGACTAAGGTAAAGCATCCACTAAGAAGAGCAGGTCAGCTCCATAAAGCTGGTCATTCACAATGCAACGCCCAAGGAAGAGCCAATGACATTATTAAAATGTGCCCGACCTCATTCATCATAAAAGAAATGCAAATAAAACCAAAATGGAGACGTCATGCTTTTCTGTCAGATCGGGAAAAATAAGAAGTTGGTGTTACTCAATGCTGACGGAGCCGGAAAGAAACGGCACCTCCCGTGCTCTGTGAGTGGGACTACGAAATTAGGTCAGATTTCTGGAAGCTGTCTAACAATGTTAACATTTAAAATGAGCATGCCAATTTGATGTAGCTATCCCTTTTCAGGAACTCTGTTGTAAGAAGATATTTGATACGTTCGATAAGGTATAGATGCAAGGATTTTCATCGTAGATTCACCCACAGCAGAAAAAATGGGAACAGCCTGAACGCTCGCTCATCTAGGGTTTTACTTAAATAAATTACTATACATTAAAAGCCATGTAATCCCTTGCACACAATTCAGTTCTTAAGATGAAATAGCGCTATATATATTGACTGAGTAAAATACCTACAACATATGTTAAGTTAAAAAATGCCTATTATAAAATAGCATGAAAAGCCGGATTCCACTGATGTAAGATAGCATATTATCTGCTGTGTGTTTACACATGTACTGTGGCGACAGCTGTCCAGAGATGTGTTCAGTAGAATGTGAACATTAAATCTGGCGGGTCTTCTGTGTGGGGTGGAAAATTGGGTAGTTTTTATTTAATGCTTTATACTTTTCTAGTTGATTATTTTTTTTATAACGAGCACGTATAATTTCGGTCAGGAAAAAAAGGAGGGTCATTTTATTAAAATGACAAATCTTTGGGGCGCCTGGGTGGCTCAGTCGGTTAAGCGTCCGACTTCGGCTCAGGTCACGATCTCACAGTTCGTGGGTTCGAGCCCCGCGTCGGGCTCTGTGCTGACAGCTCAGAGCCTGGAGCCTGTTTCAGATTCTGTGTCTCCCTCTCTCTGACCCTCCCCTGTTCATGTTCTGTCTCTCTCTGTCTCAAAAATAAATAAACGTTAAAAAAAAGACAAATCTTCATAGAGATTCACTGAACTAGAATGTAAACTCTACTTCCCGATTCTCTGTCCAAACTTTCCCCCACATTCTTGTACTGCCGTTTTACCCTCCATCAGCACCCCCAAAACCTTAGGTTCTGCCTATGAGCGGTTAGTACGGTGGGAGGCAAGGAATGGTACACTAGAAACTTCTGGGGCTCCCATGTTGAAAAATGGGATGGTTGCCGGGGTCCCCCTCCGTCAGTTTGCAGAAAATTTCCCCATCCTGTTCTGAACACTCCCGTGCCAACAATGGCAACAATGTCAAAAGTGTCTGCCATCCGAGTGGACACTTCATTCCCAGCTCAAAATTCTGTTTTCACAGAAGCACCAAGCTAATAATTGCAGGGTGTAGTCATCTTCCTGGACATCAGCCAAAAAATGGTTACAATCCTCTTGCCGAACCTCCAGTTTTTCCTTAATGATCCATGTTCCAGCTTCCAAATGCCCACATTTAAAAAACTGAATGAATCTTTTGGGGCGCCTGGGTGGCTCAGTCATCTGAGCGTCAGACTTTGGCTCAGGTGCCTGGATGGCTCAGTTGGTTGAGCGTCTGACTTCGGCTCAGGTCATGATCTCACAGTCTGTGAGTTCAAGCCCCGCGTTGGCCTCTGTGCTGACAGCTCGGAGCCTGGAGCCTGCTTGGGATTCTGTGTCTCCCTCTCTCTGTTCCTCCCCTGCTCGCACTCTGTCTCTCTCTCTCTCTCTCTCTCAAAAATTATTTACATAAGGATTTTTTAAAAATTAAAAAAAACCCAACTGAATCTTTTTCTCTACAGCTTTTATCTTGATGAAAATTCTCAGGTGCTGTATTTTGCTTCATGTGGCAACCTTCCAGTTGCTTGATTCTGGTTGCACTGAGTCTTTTTTGACTTAGAGCAACCAGAATTCCGAAAGACAGAATTCACCGTGATTTATGCGGGAATGATGTTCAAAGATGTGCACCACTGTAATGGTGCACATTCTAGAATAGAAGTGTGCCCAGAGGCCTCCTCTTGTGCCAGGCATCAGGTATTACCTGTGATCCATAGCCCTGGAATTGTGTGACATCTGATCGCCGACAACCCCAGAGATCGTGGATTGAAGAGGAGAAGTTTCTATTAAGAAATGTTGGTCTTAATTTCCTTAGCCTATGATTCCAGGTTTTCCTGTTTTGCTCATTTCGTTTTTAAAGGTAAATCCACTTCACCCTGCCCCCAGCTTTATTGAGATATAATTGATGTATGCACATTGTTTAAGTTTAAGGTACACAATGTGATGATTTGATATAGTACAAAATGATGACCACAGTAGGATCATTTACCTATCCATCACCTTATATAATTGCCCTTTGTGTATGTGGTAAGAACACTTATAATTCATTATTTATTATTATTATTTTTAAAAGATTTATTTATTTTTGAGACAGAGAGAGACAGAGAATGAACGGGGGAGGGTCAGAGAGAGGGAGACACTGAATCTGAAGCAGGCTCCAGGCTCTGAGCTGTCAGCACAGAGCCCGACGCGGGGCTCGAACTCACGGACGGCGAGATCATGACCTGAGCTGAAGTTGGACACTTAACCAACTGAGCGACCCAGGTGCCCCTATAATTCATTATTTAAAAAAAATGTTTATTTATTTTTAGAGAGAGAAAGAGAGAGAGAGAGAGAGAGAGAAAGCAGGGGATGGGGCAGAGAGAGAGAGAGAGAGAGAGAGAATCCCAAGCAGGTTCTGTGATGTCAGTGCAGAGCCCGATGCAGGGCTTAAACCCACAAACTGTGAGATCATGACCTGAGCTGAAATCGAGAGTCAGAACTTAACTGACTGAGCCACCCAGGTGCCCCATGATCCATTCTATTAGCAATTTTCAAGTATAAAACGTAGTATTGTTAATTATTGTTAATTGCCATGTTGGACATTAGTTCCCCAGAGCTCATTCATCTTATAACTGAAAGTTTGCATCTTTGACCAACATCTCTCCATTCTCCCTCTCCCAGCAACAATGAATCTACCCTCTGTTTCTCTGAGTTTAGCTTTTTTAGATTCCACATGATTATACAGTATTTGTCACTCTCTGTCTGGCTTATTTCATTTAGTACAGTACCCTCAAGGGTCACTTGTGTTCGTTGTCTTCATTCACTCATCGATGGACACTTAGGTTGTGTCCATATGTTGGCCATTGTGAATAACGCTGCAGTGAACATGGGGGTTCAGATATCAGTTTGAGATAGCGATTTCATTTCCTTTGGGTATATACACACAAGTGAGATCAGTGAATTGTACGGGAGTTCTAGTTCTAGTCTTTTGAGGAACCTTCATACTGTTTTCTACAGTGGCTGTGCCAGTTTATATTGCCACCGGCAGAGTACCGGGGTCCCTTTTCTCCACATCCTCGTCAACACTTGTTATCGCTTTTCTTTTTGATAATGTTCTTCTAGCAGGTGGGAGGTGATAGCTCATCGTGGTTTTGGTTTGCATTTCCCTCAAGATGTTGAGCACCTTGTCATGTAGCTGTTGGTCATTTGTACGCTGTCTTTGCATGTATGTACAGTTGAATGTATGTTTTCTTTGGGAAACTGTCTATTGAGTTCCTTTGCCATTTTAAAAGCAGATTGTTTTTTTGCTGTTGAGTTGTATGAGTTCCTTATATATTTGGGACATTAACTCTTATCAGATACATGACTTACAAATACTTTCCCCCGTTCTGTAGGTTGCCTTTGCAATTTGTTGGTAATTTCCTTCGTTTTATAGGAGTTTTTAAGTTTGATAGAGTCCTACTTGTCTATCTCTCTCTTTTTGCTTGTGCTTTTGGTGTTATATCCAAAAAAATCAATCCCAAGACTAACGTCAAAGAGTTTCTCCCCCTATGTTTTTATTCTAAGAGTTTTATAGTTTCAGGTCTTACTTTTAAGTCTTGAAGCCATTGTAAGTTCATTTTTGTGAATGGTGTGAAATAGAGGTTCATATGAATACCCAGTTTTCCCACCACTATTTAGTGAAGAGACTACCCTTTCCCCGTTGAGTGTTCTTGACTCCCTTGTCATATATTAGCCGACCACATGGGCATGCGTTTATTTCTGGGCTCTCCATTCTATTTCATTGGTCTGTGACTCTGTTTTTATGTCCGTACCATACTGTTTTGATTACTTGCATTTTGTAATATAATTTGAAACCCGGAAGCGTGATGCCTCTGGCTTTTTCCTCATGATTCTTTTGGCTATTTGAGGTCTTTTGCGGTTTCATACTAACTTTACAATTGTTTTTTTCTACTTCTGTGAAGCATGTCGTTAGGATTTTGATAGGAATGGCATTGAATGTATAGATAGCTTTGGGTAGTATGGACATTTTAACAACCTTCATTCTTTCTATCCATGACCACAGATGTCTTTCCATTTATTTGTGTCTTCTTCAATTTCTTTCACCAGTGTCATAAAGTTTTCAGTGTATAAACCTTTCATTTCCTTGGTTGAATTTATTCTGAAGTATTTTATTGTTTTTCATGGTATTGTAAATGGATCTTTTACTTGGATCCATTTCAAGTATTGGAATGGATTGTTTTCTTTATTTCTTCCTGAGATAGTTGCTGTTGGTGTATAGAAACTCAAGATAGTATGGGAAATCCTAGCCAGATCAATTAGGCAAGAACAATAAAAGACATCTAACTCAGAGAGAAGGAAATAAAATCATCTCTGTTTGTGGATGCCATGATTTTACAGAAAATCCTAAAGACTCCATCAAAAAACTGTTAGACCCCATAAAGACATTCATCAAGCTGCAAGATACAAAATCAACATACAAAAATGAGTTGAAGTTTTTTACTTAATTTTTATTCTCCTCTCCTCAGGCAGCCATCGTAAGGGCCATTTACCCTCTTCCTATATTTTCATTCTTGCCATTTCCCACTAGGGTGTATATATTCAGGGCGGTATCATGGGCAAGACACACAGGAGGTGGGAAGTTGCTTTAAGCACGGGGAAAGGCTCTGAGGACTTCCAGGAAACAAGTGTCAATAATAAGGCATTAGTGTGAATAATTTTCCTTGGCATCAGTGAACAAATACCACTCCTCTCCAGCCTTTGCCTCTCTTGCCCATTTGGATGGACAGAAATTGGGCTGTTGGCCATACCAGAAAGGGGAGATTAGAGGACAAGAATTGGGTTCTTAAAGGATGGGAGAACAAAATCCTACCTGGGATTACTAGATTCAAACTACCTGGGGATAGTCCTGGGCCTCACGTCACACAGTGACATTCCTCTTTATTAGGATTGGAATAATGGTGCGAAAATTTTAACATCAGCTTTGGCCCTTTCTTGGGATGGAGTGAAAGGCATGTTGGGCTCATGAACATGTGGGAATGGATAGAAAAAGTTCTATGTGCTGTATTTGTGTGCACATGCCTTTGTGCTTGTATGTGCGTCCTGCATGTGTGCGTGCGTGCGTCTAAGCACACACACCTCCAAAGGAAGGCTCAGGAATTAAGTGTGAACGCTTTCCTAAGTGAGTTGCTGACACATAAAAAGGAAGCATTTTGACCAGAATCACTTTCCACGAACGTGCCAGCCAAGGGATTCTGGCAGGAAGATACACTTGCTGGAGTGGCCACACAATCTTCCAGCTGAACTGAATTGAGGACACTGTATCCTGTCCTAGCTCAGAGATGAGCTGTGGAGGAAGGCACTAGCCAGTCAGCTGGATTGTTAGAGAAGGGTAAAGAGTAAATTCAGGGGGTGCCTGGGTGGCTCAGTTGGTTAAGCATCTGGCTTCGGCTTAGGTCATGAGCTCACGGTTTGTGAGTTTGAGCCCTGTGTCGGGCTCTGTGCTGACAGCTCAGAGCCTGGAGCCTGCTTCAGATTCTGTGTCTCCCTCTCTCTCTGTCCCTCCCCCACTTGTGCTCTGTCTCTCCCTGTCTATCAAAAATAAAGAAACGTATACAAAAATTTTAAAAAAAGTAAATTCAGGTGTTTAAGTACATGGTAATACCTACCTTCACTTGATTAGATGCACAAAGATTTCCAGTTAAATCACGTCATTTAAGGGAGCAAAGGGACATTAAGAGACAGGCTTATGGGATGCTACAGGGACTTTCTTAAGAGCTGTGTGTTTGATGATACAACTGCCTTTTCTTTGTCATGACACCATGATTAAGACGCCATGAAAGGTGAAAAGAGGGTTGACGGTTTTTGACAAAGATCTGTAAACTACGCATGAAAATTATTGAGGTTTGAGGTGCATAGGTCTTGAGTAATATTAACATGTTAACAGAAATTTGAATCGTTAAGCAAAGAGAGTATTGAGCCCCCCAGCATGCAAGATCTAAAGGAGTGGTCCCCATGAAGCAATATATATTATGTATAATATATTGATCATTTACTATATGTAATATATTTATGTATATATAGATGGTTATAACTACATAATTATGTATATGATTATTTATATGCTATAGATGTGTACATATTATGTATATATTAGATATAATTATGTATATGTATGTATATAGCCTAGATAATTATAAACTTGTTTGGGAATTTCACATATGCACACTTTTGAACCAGAGGGAACAGAAGACATTTTGTCAAATTCAGAAGCCTCTTTAATCATGTTGGGTGCTTGGCGTGAAGCCACATTTGAACTTTGGAAATGATAAAATGTGTTTACCTTTAGTAAAATACAGTTTCCTGTTTGGAGGTCTGAGAGGAGGAAAGACTTTAAAAAGAAACTTATTAAAATCCCTGGGAGTTCTTGGACGTTAAAAAAACCCCACAGTTGGCTATATTAAGTGCAAATGTACTAGAAACATACGGGTTATATTTCACCTAAAATACACACGAATTTAAAATTCCAGGAAGGGAGGGATTTGGTTTTGCTGAACTAAAATAGTTGAAAAATAATTGGTGACATTTGACAAAATCAAGATGTTACCATATTTGTCACCTCCCTTTGAACTGAACGTCCTACCTACGTAAAATAAGAGGCTTTAATTTCTAACTCAGGTTATGGTGCCAGATTGGTGTTATTTATGAAAACACGGAAGGTTTTAAGGCAACACAATTTCACCAGTGAAACTCTCCAGACACACAGGACGTGACCTTGGCATTGATTGACTCTCCGACGACTCGCTGGTACCGTAGTGAAGACATTTTAGCAGAGGCACAGAGAACTGACACTTTACCTATTTGTTATCAAGAGGTTATCAGTCACTTCCTGGGCTGGACCCCTGCCATCAGGAGGGAAACTGTGGGCTTATGGTCTAAGGTGGAGTGCAAAGACAGGATGTGAGGGAAAAAGTGGGAGTACAAGAGGAGAGGATAGGGAGAGAACAGAGGGAGGGAGCTAAGGGGATAAGAAAAAGAAATGAAAGGCACACAACCAAGGGGGAAGTGGGATGGGAGTCATCTTCCTGATTTAGGAGATAGCCACAAAATGAAACATCTCAAGAAAACTCCACCAAACTCCCCAGCCATTCACTTGACCAGAAGACAGGTCTGTTCCTTAAAGAAAAAGTCAAAAAGATAAACGAGATAATGAGCCTTTCTAACTAAGGAGATGGTAAAGAACTAGCTCAAGAGGTCCTCTTTTCTTTGTACACCCTTATTTTTGCATGTACAGGTTTCGTGTTGTCTCAAAAAAAGAAAGGCAGCAATTTAACAGGTGATAGCTCTCTATTATGACACACAGACTCATAAAGTCCACAATGTTCACCCTGCATGTTCACCATCCTCTATTTTTGCCCTAAAAAGTCATGAGAAAAAAAAAAAAGGCATCCCAAATTACTATTCTATTTTGCACAGGACTCAGAGAGGAAAGAGTCAAAATCTGTCTTCTATTGTGAAGAAATGCATTGGTTTTAAACCCGTTAGGTTAGCAGGAAGTAGAGGGAGGCGATCAGATAAGAGCAAAACAACAACAGAATGAAAACATCCTATTTCTTTCTTTCAAAAACCAGTCCCTCCAGAAAGGGTTGGGCAGCCAGTGGTTGGCCAGTGTGAGCAGTGGGGACAAAGGCCACTTCTGTGTGCCCTAAAATCCAGGATGGAAAAGCCAGCTAATCCATAGAAAAGGAAGGCTTTTTTATTTATTATCAAACTACACTCCTTAAAATGATAACCTGGGTGTTCAGTTAAATTTTTTTTAATTTAAAAAAATTTTAATTTTTTAAATTAAAAAAAATTAAAAATTTTTAAATTAAAAGAAAAAAATTTTTTAATGTTTATTTATTTTTGAGACAATGCGAGAGACAGAGTGCAAGCAGCGGAGGGGCAGACAGAGACACAGAATCCGAAGCGGTCTCCAGGCTCTGAGCTGTCAGCCCAGAGCCCGACACGGGGCTCGACCTCATGAACCGTGAGATCATGACCTGAGCTGAAGTCGGATGCTTAACCGACTGAGCCACTCAGGTGCCCCATTTTTTTTTTAAATTTTAAATTTTACTGTGGCCAGAATATATAACATGAGACCCACCCTCTTAACAAATTTTTCAGTGTACAATGTAGGATTGTTGCCTACAGGTACAATGTTGTACAGCAGATTCTAGAGCTGAAACTTTATGCCTGCTGATGAGTAAGCCCTCCTCCCAGCCCCTGACAACCAGCATTTCGTGCACTGCGTCTACGAATTTGACTATTTTAGGTACTTCATATGAGCAGAATCGTGCAGTATTTGTGTTTCTGTGACTCGCACAGAGTCCCCAAGGTTCGCCTATATTGTCACATATGGCAGGTTTTCCTTCCTTTTCAAGGCCGAATAGTATTCCATCGTATGGCTAGGCCACATTTGCTTTATCCATCCGTTGACGAACATTTAGGTTGTTTCCTCACATTGGCTATTGTGCATGGTATTGCAATGGATATAGGAGTGCTGATATTTCTTCGAGATCCTGATTTCAATTCTTTTAAATAAACACTGAGAAGTGGAACGTGCAATCATATGGTAGTTCTATTTTTAATTGTTTGAAGATCCTCTATGCTGCTTTCCTTGGTAGCTGTATCTACCAACAGTGTTTAGGGACTCCAATTTCTCCACATTCTTGTCAACACTCTCTCTCTCTCTCTCTCTCTCTCTCTCTCCTCTTTTTAGAAAACAGCCATCCTGACAGATATGAGGTGGTCTCTTTGTGGCTTTGATTTGTGTTTCCCTAATGATTAGTGACATTTTTTTCCCCATATAGCTATTGGCTATTTGTATATCTTCTTTGGGAAAAAACAAATATCTATTCAAGTCTGTGGCCTACTTTTTAATTGGGTTATTTGTTTTTTTGTTTACCATTAAATTGCAGGAGTTCTTTTATATTTTGGAAATTAACCCCTTGTCAGATATGCTGTGTTAAAAAGAAAACCACAGTCCCCAAATGGTGTCACTATTTAAGGGCCCATGGCAGTAAACCAAGACTTACTATCTAAGGTAACTACAGTTTCAGTCCCCCACCCCCTCCGGAACGTAATCTCTAACCAGCCAAACTGGAATTTCCTGGTCAACACTAGAGCAATCCCCTGAGAGACCCCTTCCATTCTCCTGAGGAAGGCAACCTTGCTTAAAACAATGCATTCCTTGCTAATAAATTCCTTTTCTCTGCCCTCTCTTTCTTTAAAAACCCTACATTGTGTATGCCTACGGCTCCTTGAAGTTCCCCTCTACTTTCTGCAAGGGATGCTGCCTAACTCATGAATCACTTAATAAAACCAGTTAGATGTTCAAATTTACTTGGTCGAATTTTAACAATGATTTGTAAATATTTTCTGCCATTCCATAGGTGGCCTTTTCATTTTGTTGATGGCTTCCTTTGCTGGACAGAAGCTTTTCTAGTTTGATATAGTCACAAGGAGCTTTTTCATTATATTTTCTTCCAGGAGTTTTACAATTTCACATCTTGCATTTAAGTCTTTAAGGGACGCCTGGGTGGCTCAGTTGGTTAAGCGTCTGACTTCTGATCTGGTCATGATTTCACGTTTCGTGGGTTCGAGCCCTGCATCGGGCTCTGTGCTGACAGCTCAGAGCCTGGAGCCTGCTTCTGATTCTGTGTCTCCCTCTCTCTCTCTGCCCTCCCCTGCTCATGCTCTGTCTCTCTCTGTCTCTCAAAAATAAATAAATGTAAAAAAAAAATTTAAGTCTTTAAGCCATTACATTTTTTGTGAGTGGCTTAAGATGGGGGGGGGGGGTGCGCAATTTCCTTCTTCTGCATGTGAATATCCAGTTTTCCCAATATTATTTATTGAGGAGACTACCTTTCCCCATAGAGTGCTCTTGGCTACCTTATCAAATATTGTTCACCATATATGCATGGGTTTACTTCTGGGCTCTAATTTAAGCTCCAGTGGTCTATGTGTCTGTTTTTATGCCAATATCACACTGTTTTGGTTACTTTAGCTTTGTGATATAGTTTGAAATCAGGAACTGTGATACCTCTACTTTTGTTTTTCTTTCTCCAGGGTGATTTGGCCATTCATCATCCTTTATTGTTCCATACAAATTTTTGAATTGCTTTTTCTATTTAAAAATGCTGCTGTGATTTTGATAAGGGTTGCATTAAATCTGTAGAATGCTTTGAATAGTGTGGACATTTTAACAATATTAAGTCTTCCAGTCCACGAACATGCAATGTCTTTCCATTTCCTTGTGTCTTGTTTAATTTCTTTCTTCAATGTTTTGTAGTTTTCAGTATACAACTCTTTTGTTTTCTTGGTTAAGTTTATTCCAGGATATTTTTTTTTTCTTTTTTTTGTACTATTTTTAATGGAATTGTTTTCCTAATTTCCATTCAGATAGTTCATTGTTAGATCTTTCTTGACTTCCAGTGGGGTTATATCCCAATAAGCCAAAATGTAGTCCAGTTGTAAGTCAAAAATGCATGAAATATACCTAAACTACTGAACATCTTAGTTTAACCTAGCCTTCCCCAAATGTGCTCAGAATACTTCCATTAGCCTATATTGGGCAAAATCTCTCACACAAAGTTTATTTTATAATAAAGTGTTGAATATCTCATGTAATTTATTTAATACTGGACTGGAAGTGAAAAACAGAATGGTCTCATGGATACAGAATGGTTGTAAGGGTATCGATCATTTACCCTTGTGATGGTGTGGCTGATTGGGAGCGGGGTTGGCTGCTGCTCCCCAGAACCACGGGGGAGGGTTGTACCACATATCGCTAGCTCGGGAAAAGATCCAAAATCAAACTTCAAAGTACGGTTTCTACTTGACTGCATATCACTTTCACATCCTCACAAGGTTGAAAATAATAAGTTGAGGAGCCATTTGTATAGAAAAACAATGGATTTTTGAATGATGATTTTGTATATTGCAACTTTACTGAATTTTTAAATTACTTCTAACAGCTTTTTTTAATGGAGTCTTTAGGATTTTCTATTTATAAAATCATGGTGTCTGCAAACAGGGACAATTTTAAGTCTTTGTTTCTGATTTGAATGCCTCTTGATTCTTTTTCTTGTCTAATTGCTCTGGCTAGAACTTCCAGTACTATGTCGAACAGACATGATGAGAGGAGGTATCTTTGCCCTATCCCTGATTTTAGAGGACAGGCTTTCAGTTTTTCACGAATGAGTATGATGTTAGTAGACTTTTATGATGTTAGTAGACTTTTTATATAGGTCCTTTATTTTCTTGAAATCATTTCCCTCTATTTCTAGTTTGTTGAGAGTTTTTATCATAAAAATGTATTGAATTTTGTCAAGTGGCTTTTTTGCATGTATTAAGATGATTATGTGGGTTTTTTTTTAAACCTTTATTCTCTCTTTTTTTAAAGTTTATTTATTCTGAGAGAGAAAGAGAGAGCATGAGCAAAGGAGGGGCAGAGAGAGAGAGAGAGAGAGAGAATCCCAAACAGCCCCACACTCAGTGCAGAACCCATGCGGGGCTCCCTCTCACGACCACAACATCATGACTTGAACTGAAATCAAGAGTCGGTCACTTACCTGACTGACCCACCCAGGCAGTCCTATCCTTATTCTCTTAATGTGGTGTGTCACATTAATTGATTTTCATACATTGAACTATTCTTGCATTCCAGGGATAAATCCTACCTTATCATGGTGCATGCTAGCTTTAATGTGCTCATGAATTAGATTTGCTAGTATTTTGTTAAGGATTTTTGCATCTATATTCATCAGAGATACTGGCCCATAGTTTTCTTGTGGCATCTATGTCTCTGGCCTTGGTATCAGGGTAACGCTGGCCTCATAAAATGAGTTTGGAAATGTTTCCTTCTTTTCCATGTTTTGGAAGAGCTCGTGAAGGATTGGTGATAAAAAGGATCACAAAGGAATACTATGAATAATTATACGCCAAGAAATTGGAAAGCTAGAAGAAATGGATAAATTCCTAGAAACATACAACCTACCAAGACTTAATCATGAAGAAGTACAAAGTCTGAACAGACCTACAACTAGCGTGGGGAGAAATTATTGAATTGAATCAATTATTGGTTGAGTCAATAATCAAAAACTTCCCAATCAAGAAAAGCCGAGGACCATATGCCTTCACTGGTGAATTCTATAAATTAGTTCCTAATTCTAGAAGCTTTCTAGCCTCCAACTGTGCTAGCACATTGTAGACGGGTAGGGGAAGTATCAAGATAGGTCATTTTTCCTGATTTAATGTTTTGTTTTGATGTATTTAAACATAACAAAAAGGAGGAATTTAATCCTGAGTGTCATTAACTTCATGTTGTTTATATGGATGACAATTTTTCTCTTTGTCAGTGGGCTCCGGAAGAATTGTTGATTGCAAACCCCTTTGGCTTAAGGAATTTTAGTCAATTCTCCAAAGCTAGCATGCAGATCTGAAAAGAATGTGTGTATTAGATGATCGTGTCCCTGAGAAAGTCAAGCAAACAAAGAAAAACAAATTAGGAATGTCTGCAGCTTCCCAGTTATCATCTTCTCTCGTTTGGAAATCAGTGTATTTATGGAAAGTAAGCTTTTCTGAGTAAGCTGTTTTTTTGTAACATTCCAGAAACAAGAAACTCAAGGTCTGTTTTGCTTAAACCAAAAAGAAAAATGTAGCAGGGAGGGGAAAAGGGGAAAAAGTGGAGCAAACAATCGAGCAAAAGGCTGATGAATGTAACCTGATTTGGTGGAACCAGTATTAGGCTTAAGGTTTTGTCTGGAAACCTTGACCGGCACTGCTGGAGCCAATGCCTCCAGTCCTGGCCTGATTCGCCAGTGACTTCATGATCTGAATTGATCAGACTGGCCTTGGATTCTCCTCCAGGGGGCTGCCTCTCTGCACCTAGAGGGCTGAGTTCTGCTGCATCTGGTTTCTGTGGTTCTATCTGTCCAGCTCAGGGTCTCGCCACTCTCCCTTCACCTGTTTGCTTTGCAGATTCATGCATCTGCCTGGCTGCTGGAGCCATGAGTTTACAACTCCTGGACACTCTCTTAAAGACTATAAATTCAGTAATGAATTCAGTCTGAGAAGTTTCCAAAGGGACCCAAAACCAGAGACAGAAAGTTAGCTGCCTCCAGTACATCCCATAACTACCTTGGCACCTACCCGGTAGGGTTTCTTGTGCACACAGCTTTGATTTTGTCCAGTTGACCATATCATGCAAGCCCACCCACTGGCGACTCCTAGCTTACTCTACTCTCATGGCATGAACGTATAGGGTCCTCTAGAAACTCCTTGGACAAAAGAGGACAGTCCAGTCTTGAACTAGAGCTTTTCTTGTGGGCTAGAGCCAACACCTCCTGTCCCACCTGCCACAGCTATACGTACCCTCTGAATATCAATCTACACGTTGTTGATTTCCCTCCTATCACTCCCACGACACCCATCCTTCTAGTCAGGGGCTGTTTGGTATTCTTACAGAGACATGGAGACCACAGTGGGGACCCTATGGTCTTGGAATTTGATAGAAAAGCAGCTTATGGAAAAGTAGTGATTGAGAACTTGGACTTGTCTCTGTGACCAGGGCATGGCTTTCAAGCAACAGTTGGCTCTGCAGCTTGAAAGGGGAATACACAGGGGTTCTTTAGTGCTGCCTGGCTGGTGGCAGATATCTACGCCTTGTCCCAGTTATCACCCATACCACAAGGGCTAAGACGGTGTTTCCAAAATCTCAAATACTCCCAATCCAAGAACTAGAGAATGATGGTTACCATAGGGGAGGTGGGGAGGGGGTAAAGTAAACAGGTGAAGGGGCTTAAAAGTACACTTATGACAAACACTGAGAGTAATGTATGGAAGTGTTGAATCATTATATTGTACACCTGAAACTCATATAACACTGTATGTTAACTAGACTAGAACTACAGTAAAAAGCTCAATTAAAAAACCTCATATACTGAAAATGTCTCTCCCTGAGAAAAATTCTGGTACCAGCTCTTAAGACAAAATGTTTCTGATCATAAAAGTGATATTTTTCTGTTTTTAATTTCAGAGGTTAAAAACACCAATGTTCTCCCCATCCAGAATTAGCCATTACTAGCCATTACTAGTGGTTTACTTCTTCCAAATAATTTTTGTAACATATGTTATAACTAGATATGTAAAGTATACTGGAATCTTATTATACAGTACAGTTGACTGTTGAACAACACAGGGTGTTAGGGGTGCTGATCCCCCAACGCAGTAAAAAACCCACATGCAAGTATGACTCCCCCCAAACTTACCTACTAATAGCCTACTAGTGAGCAGAAGCTTTACTGATAACATAGTCAATTAACACGTATTTTATATGTTCATATGTATTGTACATTGTATTCTTACAATAAAGTAAGCTAGAGAAAATAAAAAAATTTTAAAGCATCATAAAGAAGAGAAGTGCATTTAAAGTACTATACTGTATTTATCCGAACAAATCTGTTTATAAGTGGAGATACAAGATTCAACACCAAGTTCTTCAAAGGCAACGGCATTATTTTAGATACCGTCCTTTCCACTTAACATTTGGTGAACGTTCTCTTTCTTTTTAAAAAAATTTTTTTTAATTTAATTTTATTTTATTTTGGAGTTTATTTTGAGTTTAGTTTATTTTATTTTTGAGACAGAGACAGAGCATGAGCAGGGGAGGGACAGAGAGAGACACAATCTGAAGCAAGCTCCAGGCTCTGAGCTGTCAGCACGGAGCCCGATGCAGGGCTTGAACTCGTCAACCGCGAGATCATGACCTGAGTTGAAGTTGGATGCTCAGCCTACTGAGCCACCCAGTGCCCACATTTTCTTTAGAAAACAAAACTTTAATTATGAAAGCAATAAGGACAAATAATTTTAATGTTTATTTTTGAGAGAGAGACAGAGTGCAAGCAGGGGCGGGGCAGAGAGAGAGGGAGACACAGAATCCGAAGCAGGGTCTAGGCTCTGGGCTGTCAGCAGAGTCCCAACGTGGGACTCAAACTCAGGAACTGTGACATCATGACCTGAGCCAAAGTCGAGTGCTGACCAACGGAGCCACCCACGTACCCAAGGGCAAATAATTTTAAAGATCAAGATAAAATAGAATGCTAACAAAGAAGAAGTAAAGGAATCTTGCTTTCTCCTAAAACTTTGCTACACACACAGTAACCCTCCCCAGAGAGAGACATGTTTACTTGTTTGTTGTTTTTCTGAAACAATGAAAAGGCACATTTTTTTATTCCTCTATTTCATAAATTATCAGATTTAGTGTGTATCTGATCACGCTCCAAAGTATGGGTGAAGAATCTGGCTCGCTAACATTTCCCCATCTTTCCTGCCCTTCTCCATTTTAAAAATATTTATTTTAAGGTTTTCATTCTACTTGTATAACTTTAACAATTTACTTAAACTTGAATTTCTTATCCCACTGCATTTACTCATTTCCTCCTGGTTTCCATCTGGAAAGTGGAGGAGAACAAAAGCCACACACCATCTCCTACCTCTGTCTGCCCTTCACCTCTTGACTCTTCAGCGATTCCATTACCCTTCTTTTGGGGTTGACATCTGGCCTAACCCATGTGGACAGCTAGCTCAAGGTCACTTGTCGTTTTAGTGCTAGACGGAGTTCTGTTCTTTGTCAACAACACTGTAATAAAATAAAATTAAAAGAAAAGAAATGAGTGATGGTGTATTCGTTTGCAAAGGTGACTCTAATACAATACCATAATCTGGGTGGCTTAACCAGCAGAAATCTATTTTCTCACTGTTCTGGAAGCTGAAAGTCAGAGATCGAGGAGTTAGCAACGTTGACTTCTCCTGACACCTCTCTCCTTGGCTTGCAGATGACTGTCGAAAGGGATCAGGCTATGTCACCCCAAAATATGCCACTTTGGCACAGGGACTATTTTAAGCTGAAGGCGATTGAGAACCAGCAGATACAGGAAGAATTGTCTGCCCGCGTTTATCCGCCCAAAAAGCAGGGCGTACATTTCCCTTTATGGAAGCGGTGGCATGCATGTGGACGAAATGACACAGTGTAGAAGAGGGAAACCAGGGAAGCACAGTGTCCTGAAAGCCAAACAAAGGAGGGGTTTTCAGTGGAGGGATGGATCGGGGAGACTAGTGCTGCAGAGATGAGGAGAAAGGACGAGGTGCGGAATATAGTGAAATGGAGGACACCGTGACCTTGACAGAGTGGTTCCAGAATCTGAAGCAGGCTCCAGGCTCTGAACTGTCAGCACAGAGCCTGATGCGGGGCTCAAACTTATGAACCATGAGATCATGACCTGAGCTGAAGCTGGGACGCTTAACCAACTGAACCACCCAAGTGCCCCTATTTATTTTTCTATGGAAGGCTGAAGATAGAGAAAGCATGCTGGTGAAAGGAAAGAGAAGAGTTAGAAGATGTTAGAAGAGAGGAGGAGAATGCAGGGTGAAGTCTTGGGCAGGAGAGGGGGCCTGGGGCCCGGTGCACTACCCAAGGGGCTGGCTCAGATTACAGCAGGTCGCTGTCTAGCAGCGAGGGTCAAGAGGCAGGTGGTGGGGAGACATGGTGGTTCCCTTCTCAATGGCGTCTCTTTTCTCACTGAAATAAGAATCGGGGCCATCAGCTGAGGACCAGGAGGAGAAGGGGAGCTGGAGAACAAAGAGAGGGGCCATCTCACTCCTGCCGCACCATGCTGGTGCACTCTGCTGACCCCACGGTTCGATGTGGAACCCAACAGGAAGGGAGACAAACGTCAGATGACGGAAAGATGGCCCAGTTGCCCCATGCATCCCATAGAACTTCCATCGGAGTCTGTTGTTCTTCTGTTTTAAAAAAATTGTTTTTTAATGTTTATTTTTGACAGAGAGAGACAGAGCATGAGTGGGGGAGGGGCAGAGAGAGGGAGGAAGAGAGAGAGAGAGAGAGAGAGAGAGAGAGAGAGAGACTCACACCCGGAAGACAGCCCAGTGCCCCACGACTTGTCTGGCGGAGGTGTGTGGGCAGCCCGAGTCTGCAGGAAGAGGACCCAGGTGCCAAAACTGGTTCTACTTGTTGGGAGCAAGGAGCCCACCCTTGCAGATGCCTCTCATAGACCGGTGTTAATGGAGCAGCGCTTTATAACCTGAGCTGAGACATGGTCAGTGAGGTTTGAGTGCAGTGTTAGGACTGGGGGGGGTGGGCACGCTAGGGGGCAGTGAGGGGGGCGTTACCCCTCAGGTGCAACCCTGGCCTTACACGAGCCCAGGGGAGCGCCTCTTCTAGCTTCACACCCTGGGCTCTGGCCAGCCTCGCTGGACCCTGGGTGGGGTGAGCACCCAGACGGTACTTGGAAGTGCTCAGCAAACAGTCTTTATCTTCATTAGTCTCACCATCCTTTCGTGGCTCGGCTGGCAGATCATCAGCAGGGGAGGGCCTGACTCACCTCCTCCTGGTGGACATGACCCCTTGCTCCCTCCTTTGGGCCCCTCATTTATACAGTGGTGGGGACTGTAGGCCAACTAGACCCTAAGGCGCAGAAAGCAGGGCCCGAGGCTTATTTGATGGTGGATCCCTAAGACTCACCCAAGTGGCCACATGGCATTGGCTGATGGATTTAATGTGACCCCTGGGGGCGCAACTGTGATGCCAGGCTGCTTTCTGAACTCCACACAGGACCCAGTACTAGGTTTTCCGTTGCTGTTTCCTAGCCCTTCTGTCGTATCACAGGCAGGTCCTCTGGCTTCAGATCGGACCTTGCAAAACTCCCACCTCCTGCCGGCGCCCCCACTCCTTAACATTTCAACAATTCTTTTGGGAGTCGATGGATTCCAGATAACCCGATGTCAGACAACACTCATAGGAAAAAATTTTTGTGCTAACTGTTCTATTTTGGTTCTGGTTCTCTTCCTCTCTCCCCCCAGCAAACATAAATTGTACCTAAATCTCTGCTAAGAGGACAACCTTCTTAAACAGAAGCAGGGAGACTGATGAGCGGTGGCTGGAGGGAGTAGTCTGTGGGATCGTTCCAAAGGCACCCTACACCTGGGGTTTGGGGGTGCCCACGGTCATCAGAAACATACAGAAACTAGCCCCGTTCTAGCAGCCTTGCTTTAAGGGTGGCAGTGATGGTCAAGCCCAATGGCGAATGGAAAGGCAGTGCTTGGCCAAGAAGGACCCACTCACTTCTTGCTCTGCAGTGGGCCCACAGCTGCTTATTTGTCCTGCAGGGCACTAGGGAGCCAGGGACACACCACACCACGCTGCCCCAAAGGGCCCCGAGGGGGACACAGGCGAGCCTTCCAGTGTTGTCTCTTTTGCTGTGTGTCAGAAGACCGCTGAAAATAGAGATTCTAGGGGAGCTTGGTAGGACGCCATTTTCATCCACGTCCAAGAACAACGTGGCCGCGAGCCACGAACAAGTAGCAAAGGCTTGTTCGCTTTGCGTACTTTGAAGATGTATTTGTAACCTGTTGCCTTTTTCTGCGTCAGGGATTGTAGGCAGCAAGTGCAAGAAATCATATTCTTCTTTTCTAAAGTCGCACGTACTCTCGCTGTGGTGTAACGACAATAGCAAAAAATGGGAAAGAGCCTAAATGTCTCATAGTAGGAAATGTCTGAATAAATTGTGATACATGCTGAAGATAGGAGCCATGCAGCCAGCAACCCAAGAATATGCCTGCCAGTTATAGTAAGTGGAAAAACCTGGAGGTAAAAACGTACTCATGGGTTTGTACCCGTGGTTGTCGGATAAAAACACGTGCACATGTGTGCAGAAAAGTGACTGAAAAGTTTTACATGAAGATGTTAAAAATGTCATCCTTGGACGATAAGGTTGCAGGTGATTTAATTCTTTTTCGTAATATTTCTTTCAGGTTTCCTCTCTTTAACCATGAATATTTGTCATTTATACAATAAAAACTTAAAGAACACACATGCATTATGATTATATACACTTTCATAGAACTCAATCAACAGGAAATATTAAAGAATTTCGAGAACATCTCATCATATGTTCTTTACTGGATGGGAAGACGGGCTCATTTATATACTGAATTCTCCTGCATAATAAATACTACCCAAAGGAAGTTTTTTTTTTCCTGAGGTAAGACAAAAACAAAAAGAAAGAAATGGGGCCAAGCAAGATTTCAATAGGAACAAATGCACATGTTCATGCAACAAAGAATGTGAAAGCACTTGCTGTGCTGAGTATTTTCTCTTCCCCCTCCAGATCCCCGTCTCGCCCAGTCTCTGGCTTGGTCTGTGCCCAGGAGGCCGGCCTGCGTGGACTGAATCAATGGACTCCATGGACCTGGCTGCCAGTTGGGTTTGGCCAATGGGGAGTCTTGGCAGGAGATCAGAGAGAGTAAAGTTGTGGTGTTTATTTCCCTGTCCCTGCCAAGTTGCTGTTGTTCATTCTGGATTTCTTTATGGAAAGCCACAGCTCTTGCCAGGTGGCCTTCTGTGCAACTATCAGCTCTCTCTCTGGGTTCTGATGATCACTTCTTCCCTTGGCCCCTCAAGTCCTGGGGGGGCTTCCCCTCGTTGCTGGCCCTGAGGAGCTACCCTCTCCCTTTTGGACATCCTTCTAAGAGTAGTCCCTTAGTATTTTATGTTGTTATGTTATGTTATGTTATTTTAATTTTTTAATGGTTATTTATTTTTGATAGGAAAAGATGGGAGCATGAGCAGGGAGGGGCAGAGAGAGAGAGGGAGACACAGAATCTGAAGCAGGCTCTAGGCTCTGAGCTGTCAGCACAGAGCCCGAAACGGGGCTCGAACTCACGGACAGTGAGATCATGACCAAAGCCGAAATCAGACGCTTAACCGACTGAGCCACCCAGGCGCCCCTAAAAATAGTCCCTTTATTAAACTCACTGCAAATTACCCTCCTTCAGAGTGCTGTCTGCTTCCTGCCTGGCCCGACTGGCTCAATTATTCATGTGCCCAGCCCCCAGTCTTCCCATCTGTGCTTTTTCTGGAGTTTGGATTAAGCCCATCAACGCACATGCTCTGCAGATGGGGGAAGCAATTCTACCAAATGTAAAACTGGACACCACGAAAGGACACACACCACACAGGAGGGCAGGCATAGAAAGAAAAAGTCAACTTCTTTGGATAAAAACTTTTGTTCAGCCTGAACATACAGAGCATACAGAGCAAGCAAAACACTAGAAACAGAAGGAACAAGATCGCATTTTTCAAGCATTATTTCTTTGGCAACAAATTAGAGATGAAAAAGGAGCAGTTGCCAGACTACGTTCCCTCCCTTGGTTATGCCCTGGGAGTGGCCCAATGTCAAGCCAAGAAACAATTGTTCTCAGGCTTCACTGCCCTCACCTCCTAATCTGGGGTCTTCACCCTAAAGGTGACCCTATGGGTCCTGGTGTCAGAGTTGCTCTGGCATGATGAGGGATGTGGGCATGAGGCCAGGGAGGAACAGGCTTGGTGGACTGGTGGGACTTATACGCTTGCTCAGAAACTCCCCCCAAATTCCACCTGCTCTTCCAGGTGCAGCTCAAAGTCCTTTCTGAGTTCTGATGTAATTCATCCTGACATGCTTTTTAAATGTATGTTTTCTTTCTTTTTTTTAATGTTTTTTAAATTTATTTTTGAAGGAGAGAGAGAGAGAGATGGAGCATGAGCGGGGGAGGAGCAGAGAGAGAGGGAGACACCGAATCAGAAGCAGGCTCCAGGCTCCGAGCTGTCAGCACAGAGCCCGACGCGGGGCTCGAACCCATGAACCGTGAGATCATGACCTGAGCCGAAGTCAGACGCTCCACCGACTGAGCCACCCAGGCGCCCTTGTGTTTTCTTTCTTTCTTTAGTCTATAGAGTCCAGATCACCTGGATGACCAGGGATGTATCTTTCATCACCTCCCAGGGTGCTGAGTACCCAACAGGTGTTCTATAAATGCCAGCTGACTGACAGGTGGCTCGCCCATCACGCGTGGCAGCAGAAATAACACCCAGACATAATAACCAGCACACACATTACCACACACCAGCCACTGTGCTGTGTCCACCTGCCTTATCTCATTCCATTCTGACGAAGAGCTTGTGAGCTAGGTCATCCCCATTTTATAGATCAAGAAACTTGGGCTTGGAAAAGTCCAGTAACTTGCTAATAGTCCCATGCTCATAATGGCAGAGACCGAAACCAGTTTCTTAATGTTTCCGCCATTCTGCCCTTTCTGTTTGGTGAGCATCCCCATGCTCCAGTAATAGCGATGGTCATTTCAGTGATCTGTTCCATCAAGTGGCTTTAACAGGCCACAAATGTCTACACCGGTGAGGGGAATAACAGCCCTTGTTCAACACTCCTTCCTGTTGTAGACTGCCTTCCTTGCTTCCACTTGACCTTGACCTGCTCCACCCTCAGAACACTCAGGGTGAAACCAGAGGACCCATTAATATCTTCTCCAGGGGCCCTGCCTGAACTCTTCACAGTCTGGAGCTGGCTATTTGTCTTCCAGGCTGTCCCTCTGCTTTCTGCTTTAGATCACATTAGAAACTCCTTTGAACTCCCAATTTTAGAACTCAACAGAAAAGAGACGACTGCAAAAATTCTGTTCACTGTGCATTTTGGCCAAGCAGCCCAAGGGCATTTCCGAGGTCCAGAAGCAGCCCGTTCTCTGCCTGTCCCACTGCCCAGTGTTCTCACTTAGATCAATAAAATAAGGCGAAAATAGGTCTTAGGGCTTGTGGGTAAGATCTGGACCACTAAACCACAGTAAAATATTTGGTCACCGAATACTTTTTCCCAAAGCCCTGGCATGGAAACTCTGATGTCAAGTTCATTGAAGTGGTCCAGAGATTTTGATTTTGATGCTGGGGTCGAATCATGGTCAATGTTCTCTGTCACTGAAGGGTGTGAACACAGAAATCATGACATGGGGCAGGGTATGAGAAAACTTCCAAGCTACACACACGATGCCCTTGACGATTTCTGGTTGGTTAAATTTGGTTATGTCTGAGTATCAGAGCGAGCCTGAGGAAAAGGATTTGGGGTGGTGGGGTTTAGTGTAAAAACATACCTTTTCTAAGAACTTGGCGGTTTCCATCCTGGCCATCATCAATCACATTCCTTTTGCTCCAAAAACATGGAAACGGGTGCAAAATATTTTGTTAGTTTTTCCAGAACAGGAAGGAATTCTTCGCGATGGAAAGTAAACAGAGCTATCAAGAATATTGACCGAGATTCCCTTCTCTTGTTTTTAGTAACCGAAAGAAAAAAAAATACATTGCTCTTGTTACTTTGCTTGCTTGATGTGAAGAGCACCCTTGGAGGGATCCCACCAGACACGTCTGTGATACCTGCCCTTGTCCATGGGAGCCATGGAGATGTCCATGTCCCAACTGAACCAAGAGTCGCATCAATCAAACAACCCCCTCAGTCCGCTTCCAATTTGTGCCTTTTTCAAATTATGGTAAAATACACATGATGTAAAACTCACCTTTGGTTACGCATCTAACTCTGGATTTCGGCTCAGGTCATGATCAAACCCCCTCTCGGGCTCTGTGCTGGTGTGGAGACTGCTTGGGACTCTCTCTCTCCCTCTCTTTCTTTGGTATCCCTGGGATACCAAGTTGAGAGTAAATAACTCTTTTACTACACTGTGAGGAATTGCAGGACACACACAGAAAAGGGCAGGGCATTTACAGGGCCGTGCATAGTTATAGAAGCCAACACCTTTCTGTCTCGCTCCTGTTCCTCCCAACTTCTTCGAAACCAAAAGCGTTAACCACTTGTGAGCACTCCACTGTCACTGTGGGAAGTGAGGCTGAGAGAGGTAAAGTCACCCAGGAGGCGACCCAAACAGCACAGTGGAGCTGAGTTTTGTTCTGCTGGCTTGGCCTTGAGTGACAAGTGCTGTGGGAGGAGTACAGTGTCCGTCGTGGGTACCAAGCACACTCCCGCCCTGCCCTAGATCTGGAAGGTTCGTGCTCCAGTTTTGCCTCTGAACTTGAATGCTGTAGCTCTGAATCAGAAGACAACACAGGGCATTTGTCTCATTCTGCATCCAGAACATCGCCTACCTGCCGCTGGGTTTGAAGAATCGACACTATTGCTTTATGTCAAATTGGTCAACGAAGCCAGTTCTCACTGCATCAAATCCACACTTACTTTGTTGCCATTAATTAGGTTTGAAAATTGTTTAAATTAAGCTATTTAACTTTCAGTTTCTTTAACTATTGCAAGATTCCTGAGATAATAGAACATGCTTGCTTCTTTTTAGCACACATACTATGCTTGGAACAGTTGACTTATTATTTAAAGGCTAGTGTTCTGTCCTGTATAGTCTTTGGGGCCCCGCTCCCCACAGTCATGCTTTCTTTCTGCTTATGCTTAGACGGGGTTAGGTCTGTCATTTTATCTTAAGTCTAGACAACATAAGCAAAGCCGAGAACCTTGATCAGGTAAAAACGCATCATATTTGGTATGTGATATAATCATACAGACATCTTTTGATCTCCAAATATTGAGATTTGAGTGAAGTAATTTTTTTTAACGTTTATTTTTGAGAAAGAGAGAGCGCGTGCACACGTGAGCAGGGGAGGGGCAGAGAGAGGGGGCGACAGAGGATCCGAAGCAGGCTCCGCGGAGAGCAAAGAGCCTGACGTGGGGCTCGAACTCATGAACCCTGAGATCAAGACCTAAGCCGAAGTTGGACACTTAGCCAACTGAGCCACACAGGTGCCCCTGAGTGAAGTGATTTTTAATTAATCTGTGTGTCTACACATGGATATAGACTCACAATCACCGTGACATAGCATAACTTCCCTTGAAGTTTGTCTCTAACGGATCACTAGATCTAAATCAGTTGTGCAAATTAAAATGGATTGGTAGGCACACACCATGGAATAAATATATTGATTTGTATTAGTTTGCCAGGGCGGCCATAGCAAAGAAGCACAGGTTGTGGGGGGGGGGGGGCGGGGTGCTTATACATAACAGAAACTTATTTCTCACAGTTGTGGAGGCTGCGAGTCAGGGGTCAAGGTGCTGGTGTGGATGTGCTCTGGTGACAATCCTCTTTTGGGTGCAGAAAGCCAGCTTCCCCTCGTGTCTTCACACGGCAGAAAGAGCAGAGAGCAGAAGCATGCTCTCCTGCGATATTTGTAAGGGCACTAATTTCATTCATGAGGGCTCTACCCTCATGATCCCAACTATTCCTAATTACCTCCCAAAGGCCCCAGCCCTTAATACCATTATACTGGGGGGGGGGGGTAGGGTTTCAACATATCAATTGAAGGGGACACAAACATTCAGTCCGTAACACCTAATTTCTCCTTCTTACAAAAATTCCAGTCATATTGGGTTATGGGCCCACTTAATGACCTCATTTAACCTTAATGACATCTTCAAAGACCCTCTCAGTGCAGGTAGGACTAGACGTGGGGCAAGCCCCGAGAGAAGGAAATGCATCAGGGCGAGTTCCACAGTCATCCTGCTCTTTCCTGACAGTATCTGCCAGCTCTCTGAATGGGCACACAGGGTCACAGCATTCTCTGAGAGTTCCTGGTTGGAGGACAGAGGCTGGAGTTCAGAGCTACAATAGTGGCTACTTGAGAGGCAAAACTACACAAACACATACCTGTAGAGCAATGAACTGCAAAATCGTACACACTTTCCCTTGAAACAGTTGCCCGCTCCTAAAGGGAGCGTGCATCAGGCAAACCTAAGAAACCAGCAGAAAGTTGCAGCTTGGAGCATAAAGAAATGATCAGGGATTTTGGCAGCCTGATCAGGGCTGTGGGGAGAGAGAGACTAGAGTTTAAGACCCACGAATGAGGGGAGGCATTAGTAAATGATAGCGAATCTTAACTGAGCTCCCAGAAGAGCCCAGTCTTAAGAACAAAGCCTATATCACAGAAGAAAGGGCAAAGCTTAACCAGACCAGCCCTGACAGCATGAAATCAGCCCATGACAGGATCATGGTGATCAGTGGGCATGCTCTCTGCCTGCCAGCTGGAACACCAACACAACTTACAGGAAAACAACCTCTTTCAGAGTCTTTCATAGGCCATGTCCAGAACTTGAAACAAACCACAAGCCATACTAAAATTAAGATCAAATGACTGAAAACAAAACAAAAAAGTATTGAAATAGGAAGTCTCATGTGTTACTTAGATATTAAGTTATCAGACAGAGATTTTAAAATAACTATCTTTGACATCCTCAAGGAAACAGTGGGAAGACAGAATATTTTACCAATGCGTGTGTGTGTGTGTGTGTGTGTGCACGCATTCCATTTCCAAGTATCTCAAATGGTTATTCTAAAACTGAAAATAATACTTTAGGTAAAATTCATAGTTAAATGAATGGTTCTAATATAAGATTAGTCCTAGCAGAAGAAAAGATTAGGAAACTAAAGAAATAAAATAAAAATAAATAAAATAAAATAAAATAAAATAAACAATAAAAATATCCAGATTAAAGTACAGAATGGTAAAAGAAAGATGGAAAATAATCAAATGGTTACAAAGACAGGACACATAATAGAAAGGTCTAATGTATGGATTGGAATTCCAGGTGAAGACGATGGGGCGGCAGGGGGAAGGGGGGCAGAAACTATATTTTTGAAAGTACTATTTTAAAAAATACAGTCTATAAAATTATAAAAAACATCAAACCATAGATTCAAAAATTTTAGAGAATGTCAGCAGATAAATACAAAGCAATCCATGCTGAGTCACATCATAGAGAAAATGTTGAAAGTGAAAGACAATGAGAACATTTTAAGAGCAAGCAGAATAAAGAGACATATCACCTTCAAAGCAGCAACAGTAAGACTGATGACTGATTTTTTAATAGTCAGAGGACAATGGAATGACATCTTTACAGTGTTAAAAAAACGCTTATAGGACACTTTCGGACAAATGGAAATTCTCATTAAAAAAATACTAAAGGGAACTTTCCAGAAAGAAGGAAAATGATCTCAGATGGAAGTACAGACACATAGAATGAAAGAGAGAGTGCCCCAAAGGGTAAATATGAAGATAGATAAAAATTAATAATGGATTACGGGGTTTAATATATAAATAACATAGATGACAACAATAGCACCAAATTAAAAAAAAAAACAAAAAAACAGAACAAAACAGTGCAGTGTAAATGAAATTAAACTGTTTTAAGTTTCAGGCACTGTTCCGGAAGTGGTAAAAGTACTAATTTAAGATCGATTGTACTAAGTCAAGGATGTATTTTTTAAATTAGTTTTCTTTATTTTTGAGAGGCAGAGAGAGACAGAGCGCGTGTGGGGGAGGGGCAGAAAGAGAGGGAGACACAGAATCTGACAGGCTCCAGGCTCTGAGCTGTCAGCACAGAGCCCAACGCGGATATCGAACTCACAAACTGCAAGATCATGACCTCAGCCAAAGTTGGGCACTCAACCGACTGAGCCACCCGGGCGCCCCAAAGACACATTTTAAATATAAAAACATATAAAATGAGCATAAGTGGTGATAACAGATACCAAGCACGCTAGTATACATAGATTGCCAACAGCTAAAGTAAACTTTAAGAAAAAAAAATCATCAGAAATAAGGAGGGATCGTTCATAATGATAAAAACATGAGCAGAAAAACACAACAATCCTAATTTCTGTGCACCAGGTGGCAGCTTAAAAATATATAAAGAAGAGTTAACAGAATTAAAAGGAGAAACAGAGAAACCCGTAATCATAGCTGCAGATTTTAACACACTTCTCCCATGGACCCATTACAGGCAGACAAGAAATCAGCAAGGATGTAAAAGATTATTAACAATACAAAAAATCAGCTTCATCTATTTGATATAGATATATAGCAACACAAAGAACAACGGGCAGACTACATATTTTTTCAGACATAAGGAACATGTACCAACATAGACCATATTCTATGAGTCATGCAGTAAGCCTCCACAAATTTCAAAAGACTGAAATCATACGCAATAAGTTCTCAGGCCACAGTGGAATTAAAGTAGAAAATAAGATAACTAGAAGATCTACATATATTTGGAAGTCAGGAAACCAATTGGTAAACAACCCACGGGCAAAATAAAATCTAGGAAATCTCAACTCAAAACGATCAAAATATTTGAAAAAAAAATGGAAGGAAATTAGAAATACTCTGAAGGTTTTTTTTTTTTTTTAATGTTTATTTATTTATTTATTTATTTTTGAGAGAGACGGAGAGCAAGCAGGGGAGGAGCAGAGAGAAAGGGAGACACAGAATCTGAAGCAGGCTCCAGGCTCCGAACTGTAAGCACGGAGCCCGTCTCAGGGCTTGAACCTATGAACTGTGAGATCATGACCTGAGCCGAAGTCGGATGCTTAACTGACTGAGCCTCCCAGGCGCCCCTACTTTGAACTGACTCATAATGAAAATACAACATATCAAAACCTATGAGTTTCAGCTGAAGTAACGTTTAGATGAAAATACGTAGCTTCAACTGCACGTATTGGAAAAAAGAAAGATGGAAAATCAACAATATAAGTCTTTCTCTCAAGAAGTTGGACATAAAACATCAAACATAAACCTAAAATGCCTGGGACTGATGTCTATATAATTAAAAAGCAGTAATGTTGAAAAATCAATGTTTTCAGTGGATGAGAGGAAATTATAAACAGCATAAATCAACGAAATGTAAAACAAACATGCATAAAGAAAAGCAACAAGACTGAGTTGGTATCTTGAAAAGACTTCTAAAATGAATAAACCCATGACCAGATTGATCCAGAAAGAATGAGTAAAAACACAAATTGTCAATATAAGAGAATATCATAGATTCTAAGATGTTGAACAGGTAAAGATTGTTGCAAGCAACTGAATGCTGCTAAATTAGACAATGAAACGAAACAGACAAATTTCTTGAAGACATAATTTCCCAAAACTGATAGAAGAGATTAAATAGAAAATCAGAATTACTGCGCAGACAAATAAATCCCCAATTCAAATGTTCTCCAAAGAAAACTGTGGGCCCAGGTGATTCACTGCTGAATTCTAAGGAAGAAATAATACCGATATTACTCAGGACTTCTCAGTAACATCGAGATGAAAGAACTCTTCTCAACTCATGAGCATAACCCTGATATCAAAACCCGACACTGACATCACCAGAAGGAAAGTTATAGATCAGTCTCTCATAAATTTAGACATAAAAAATCCTGAAAAAAATTAACAATTCGATACAGTGATATTTAAATTTTTTTTAATGCTTATTTATTTTTGAGAGAAAGAGAGAGAGAGAGAGAGAGCACGAACCAGAGAGGGCCAGAGAGAGAGGGAGAAACAGAATCCGAAGCAGGCTCCAGGCTCCAAACTGTCAGCACAGAGCCCGACGCGGGGCTCGAACCCACAAACCGTGAGATCATGACCTGACCCAAAGTTGGTTGCTCAACCAACTGAGCCACCCACGTGCCCCAAAACAGTGATATTTTAAAAATTTGTTATAGCAGACCAAGTGGACCTCATTCCAGGAATAAAAAAATGCAAAAATTTATTTCAAATAAATCAATATAACTCACTACATTAATTGAATAAGGGATAAAATCCATATAATTACTTCAAACAATATCCAATAAAAAGCCTTTGTAAAATCAATCATTTAATCATGATTTAAAAATAGTTCAGTAAAAGAAGCAAATTTCTGTATTGTGAAATAGCAAATCTATAAAATACATGCAGTAAATGTTATAATGGTGAAATACTAAATGCTTTCTCCCTCAATTTGAGTAAAACAAAGATGTTTGCTAACAACACTTCATCTGACATTGTGTTGGAGGGCCTGGTCCAAGTGAAATAAGACAGAGAAATAAAAGTTATAAATATTAAGAAGAAGAAATAAAACTTCATTACTCTCATGATATGAGTGAGTGTGTGTAGAAAATCCAAAAGCCAGTAGACAAATGTTAGAATTTATATGTGTTTATTAAGGTCACTGAATATAATAAAATCAACATACAAAAGTGTATTTCTATATTTACAATCAATTAGAAAATGAAACATTAAAAACAATTTTAAAAACCTGTTATGAACTGTGATTTAAAGTATGCAATTCTTGGGACGCCTGTGTGGCTCAGTCGGTTTAATGTCCGATTTTGGCTCAGGTCATGCTCTCACGGTTTGCGGGTTTGAGTCCTGCCTCGGGCTCTGTGCTGACAGCTCAGAACCTGGAGCCTGCTTGAGGTTCTGTGTCTCCCTCTCTCTCTGCTCCTCCCTCACTCGTGTTCTATCTCTCTCTCTCTCTCAAAAATAAATAAACATTAAAAAATTAAAAAAAATAATAAAAATAAAAAAATAAAGTGTGCAATCCTTCTACCGAGGGCTCACACCTAGGAGAATTTAATGTTTTTCTTTCACCATTTTGAATTCTTAATTTTTGAACAGGACCTTCTGTTTTCGTTCTGCAAATTACATAGCTGGTCCTACTCTTAGGCATTTTTACTTTCAAATGGCTCATTGAATTAGGTCAGAGGTTTTCGACCTTGGTGGCACAGTAGAACAACCTGGGTGCTGGAGATTCTGAGTTAACTGGGTGGGGGTGAAGCCTAAGCATTGGGAGTATCTAAGCTCCGGACTGATTTCGGTGCTCAGCCGAAGCTGGGAATGACCTAGGTGGGCAGGCAGTGCCCAGTAACTGGTTTGCAAAACATCTGGGGGGTTAGAGGATGAGGAGATCATTTTTAGCCGGTGGTCCGAGGGCTTTCATACGGGAGATGGAGCCCGACTTGAGTTCATGATAGGATCAAATGTGCAGTATAACAGCATTACAGGAAAGGGTGCCATGTGGCCCCAAGAGCTGGTCTCCCTGGCTGGAAATGCTGCCCACAGCCTCTTCCTCAGCCAACTTATTCTCTCATCAGTCTGTGCAGTCCCATCGGTTGTTTTTGTAATGAGGATATAAAGGATATGAAGACTAGACCGAAGGAATTAGCTATCAGCTGCTTTTGAGAAGAGAAGGGCAAAGGCTCTTGGGTCTTGGGTGTGGGTGCTCGACTGAGTGGTTACCGTGGAGGAAGGAGCACCGGGCACAAGATAGGAGTTTCCAGTTCTCATCCTGCCCCAGCTACCTCACATGATGCTTGCTCAATTCCCGGGACCTCTGTTTCTCATCCAGAGACTGGATTGATTTGATCGCTAAGTAATTTTCCGTTCCCAAAAAGGGCTATACTTGTATCATTTGTGTGTCATTTCGTGGATGTATATGTTGTCTCATGAAGTTATAGCTTATAGATTGTTTTCAATTGAGTTATAATTGACATCCACCATTCTACTAGCTTTGGACCTACAACACAATGATTCAGCATTTGTGTCTATTGCAAAATGATCACAACAATAATTTAGTTAGTATCCGTCGCCATACATAGTTACGGAAGTTTTCTCTGGTAATGAGATCTTTTAAGATCTACTCTCTTAGCAACTTTCAAATAATGCGTTGCATCCCGATGACTTATTTATTTTATAACTGAAAGTTTATACTTTTGACTCCCTTTAGTCATTTGACCCACCCTGCTACCTTTCTGCCTCTGGCAACCAACATCTGGTCTCTGTATCTATGAGCTTGGGCTTTTTTTTTTTCTTTTTCTTTTTTCTTTTTGTTTGTTTGTTTTTAAATTCTGTGTATAAGTGACATTATATGGTATTTGTCTTTCTCTGGCTGATTTATTTCACTTAGCATAGTACCCTTAAGGTCTATCCATGTTGTTACAAATGACAAGATTCCATTTCTTTTTTATGGCTGAATTGTATATAAATTGTACACAATTGTATATACATTGTATATAAATATAATAAAATATATATTATTATATGTAATAATATTATGAGGATGGGTAAAGAATATGTGGTATATGTAAATATATATTACAGTATGTAATATGTAATATATTTGTAATTATATAATAAATGTATTAATATTAATATATAATATACATCTGTTATAAATACATGACTATATTGTAATAGAAACATAATATGTTATACATTATTATATATTATAAATATAATTGGCTATTGTAAATAAGGCTGCAGGAACAGGCTGGTGTATATGTTTTTTTTTTTTAAAGTTTATTTATTTATTTGGAGAGAAAGAGAGCATACATGCGAAAGGGGGAAGGATAGAGAGAGAGGAAGAGAGAGAGTCCCAAGCAGGCTTCATGCTCAGTGCACAGTCCAACGCAGGGCTCAATCCCATGACCATGAGATCGTGACCGAGAAATCATGACCTAAGCTGATATCGAGAGTCAGACATCCAAATGCCTGAGCCACCCAGTGCCCCAGTGCATAAGGTTTTTTTTGTTTTTGTTTTTGTTTTTTGAGCGAATGTTTTCATTTCCTTCAGATAAATACCCAGAAGTCGAATTGCTGGATCATATGGTAGTTCTATTTTTAACTTTTTGAGGAACATCCATACTGTTTTTCATAGTGGCTGCACCAATTCACATTCCCACCAACACCACACAGAAGTTCGTTCTCCACATGCTGGCCAACACTTATTTCTTATCTGGCCGACACTTTTTGATAATGACCATTCTAATTGGTGTGAAGTGACCTCTCGCTGTGCTTCTAATTTGCATTTCCCCAATGATTAGTGATGTTGAGCCTTTTTTAAATGTACCTGTTGGCCATCTATATGTTTTCTTTGGAAAAATATCTATTCAGTTCGCATTTTCAAGTTGGATTGTTTGATGTTTGCTGTTGGGTTGTATGAGTTCTTCATATATTTGGGATATTAATCCTTTATCATATATGCTTCGCAAGTATTTACTTCCCTTCGGTAGGTTGCCTTTCATTTTGTTGATGGTTTCCTTGTTTGTACAGAAGCTTTTCAAGTCGATGTGGTCCCGCTTGTTTATTTTTGCTTTTGTTGGCTTTGCTTCTGGTGTCAGAATAAAAAAAACTCATCACCAAGACTGATGTCAAGGAGCTTACTACCTATGTTTTCTTCTAGTTTTGTGGTGTCAGGTCTTACATTCAAGTCTTTAATCCATTCTGAGGTAATTTTTGTGAATGGCATAAGACAGCGGTCCAGTTTCAGTCTTTTGTATGTGGCTTTGCAGTCTTTCCAGCACCATTTACTAAAAAAGGCTGTCTTTTCCCCCATTGTATATTCTTTTCTCCTTTGCTGTAAATCAATTGACCATATATGCATGGGTTTATTTCTGGGTTTTCTCTTTTGTTCCATTGATCTATGCATCTGTTTTTATGCTGATATCATAGCGTTTTGGTTACTACAGAGTTGTAATACAGTTTGAAATCCGCACGATGCGTCCAATTTTATTCTTCTTTCTCTGTAGAGTATTTTTACAGGTCAGAAAGTGTAAAGCCAAAGTCTATGGGCAGAATCGGGCCAGTAGGCATGTTTTTAGAATCCATAATATTTTTTAAAATAATTTGCCAACATTATGAGATTTTACATGAAGTTGTAGATTTAGTGGCTCTTGAAACAACAGGAGATCTGGCAACCGTGGACTTGCTTGACGTGTTCCTGCAGACAGCGCCTCTGGCGCTAAGGAGGACTGCTCTTTGAGAGGCGTGGGCTTGTCAGCTCGCTTCGGTTCCCCACTATTCACTATTATACCTGGTTAGCTTCACGGATGTACACTGTGGGTCAGATCTTGCGGTGATACCTACGTTCTATTATGGGGCTGGGTCCCTGCGAAGACTCCTTCGGTAGAGTATTCACTGCCTTGCCTCTTGTGTTGTCTTAGAATTTGTTAGAAATGATAGTCTCATGGGTATTCGATGTTCTTCCATTCCCTTGTTTGTCTTGTCTAACTGGGAGCCTAGAGCCCTTTGTTGCCCTCCAGCCTCAAAGAGGATGACCTCTCTTCAGACATGACTGGTTCCAAGAAAACAAATGAAGCCTTGGTAATTGGGTGTTGTAGAGGAATGTATGTTCAAATCCATTTTCCCGGAATCCGCTGCATTCCTCAGGCCCTCTGAGTCTTCTAAGCACTCAGCCCAATGATCCTGATGCTATTTTTCTAGCCACAGTTATCTAAATCCTGTTTACTTTCCCCTTTTCTTTCCAAGTATTCAATCTGAGTCACTTAGGTTTTGTGCAAGGCAGCAAAGCCTTGCAAGGTCAGGAGAATTTTCCTTGAAGACCATCCCATGAGTCGAGAGGTGAGGCAACTGCTTCAACCTTCAGCATCTATAAGGACACCTGCTAAGATCACCTTATCCCTCGGATCTGCCTGATGTGGCTTGTAGAGGACTGGAGAGGGAAACCAGTCTCCTGACCGGTCACTCAGTGGAACTGGTCCCATGGTTCTTCTCCAGTGTGGCCATGAATGCCTCCCCAAGCCCTAGGCAGAATGCTCAAAAGCCAGCCCCTGACAGAAGGATAGTGAAACGGCACCCTGTACTTCATTTGTGCTTCGATAAGAAGTGTGTCCTGTTGCCAAGTCTGAAGTGAACCTGGAAAACTCAATTTTGTGATTGGAAGTACATGGAACATAAGACAGTATTAGTGGATAGGGGAACATTTTCGTGTGTGGCCTATTTCAGGAAGATTCCAGTGTCCTCTTCATTATGCTAACTAAATCCGCCCCCCACCCCCAACCTCAATGAGTCTTTGGAACTCATCAGCCATTGACTTGTCATCCTTCTGGGAGAGAGTCAGGAAGGAGGGCAAGATTTGTTCTCCCACCTGTATTTTTTCTTATAAATATAAAACCTTTGCCCCCAAAGGACACGCTTCTAAAGAAAGGCCTAAGGGGGTGTCTGGGCGGCTCAGTCCGTTAAGTGTCCGACTCTTGGTTTCGGCTCAGGTCGTGATCGCACGGTTCACGAGTTCGAGCCCCGCCTTGGGCTCTACTGATGGCACGGAGCCTGCTTGGGATTCTCTCTCTCCCTCTCACTCTACCTCTCTCTCTCTCTCAATAATTTTTTTTTTTTTTTAAGGAAGGCTTAAAAAGTAAGAGGAAAATAAAAACAATAGATGCTTCAGCCATGTTGGGAAGGTGTGGAGGGTGTGGTGTAAAATGTATTATAGGTCACAGTGAACCTTCTCCCTGGGGCCTCTTTTTGATGATTTTCTCTCTCGTTCTCCCTGAGGTCTACACCCTCACAGTGAGGCAATATTTCTACTTTTTCAGTTATGAATGCTGCTGTAGACCCCCTTTTCATTAAGTCATTTGGCAGAATTTGCATGTTGTGGGTATCAGTTATTAGAGCGAAGTCTCTTAAAATAGGCTTTTGGGACGCCGGGTGCCGATGCCTTGGAAGCTTAGTGACACAGGCAGCTAAGTGTTCGTATAAAAATAGACAGGTGTGAGTGGTCTGCACTTGCCCTCGACGCATGCTCACCACCTCATCTCAGCTGTCAGCACCTCTGTCCTCTGATTTCACACCTACTCCCTATTATCCACCTCCCTCTTAACTCCACTTGCTCTCTTCCTCATGGTAGAATCCCGGAATGAGTCCTGGGCAGGGGACAATAAAACACGGCCATTGGGCTTCCCAGTGTCTAGCATTTGGGAGACAAAGGCACCTCAAGTTACATATTTGCTCATTAGAAAGTTGATATGGGGGGGTGCCTATGTGGCTCAGTCAGTTAAGCGTCTGACTTCAGCTCAGGTCGTGATCTCACCGTTCGTGAGTTCGAGCCCCGCGTCGGGCTCTGTGCTGACAGCTCAGAGCCTGGAGCCTGCTTCGGATTCTGTGTCTCCCTCTCTCTCTGCCCCTCCCCCGCTCACACTCTGTCTGTTTGTCTCTCTCTCTCACACAAGTAAATAAAAATTAAAAAAAAAAGTTGATATAGGTATGCAGTTAATCTTGTCCACGCGTATGGTCAATCCCAAGATTAGGATAGTACAATGTAATTTAGAAGAGTCTAACAAATAGGTTGATCTTAAATTTGAATATATTTTGAGGTAGCTGGTTGTGGTTATTGCTGTTGTTTTCCTGGGATTTTGATACCAATTTTTCCCTTCTCATTTCTGAGCAAGTATTAAAAAACCCTCATCTGGCCAGCATCCCAGTCTCACCAGGACCACCATGACCTGCTGTGCAGACGGGCACTGCTCAAGACCAGAGGTTCAAGACTAGATTCCTCATGGCAATGAGGTTCGTGGTAGAATCCTGGGGCTGTGCAGTGTGGCAACCCTCCCACCCATAATTTCCTGGAACTTTTTCCCCCAATTCTTTCTGTTCTTTAGATACTGATACAGTAATTTGTTAGGTAGCAATGGTGAAGGCTTCAAGGTATGGAAAGTTTGAACCAGAAGGAGCTTTCTTGCTCCTTCCTTCTGCCCTATTTCACATTCTGTTTGTTACCCATGCCATTTCCTTCGCTTCCCCTTTGATTGATCTACGAGGTAATTGATCTCCTTCTAGGACATTGGGAGCCTCACTAGGGCCACTGGCAAACATGAGTTATCCCCTGTACTCACACTTTCTTCCTCCATCTGGTCCCCTGCTATCCACCTACCTGGGAAACATAAAGATACAGAAGCCATTAGCTGTCATGAGAGATTCCTGAGATTCTAACATTGACAGAACTGAAACCCACATTAACTGAAGGTTCCTTAAGTTGGAAGAAATCTTAGAGGTCACCTAGTACAAGCCTTCTCCCCATGAAGGACTCTGATTCCTCTTGATTACTCCAGTGACTAAGCATTCACCATCTCACCAGATTGTTCAGTCCATTGTTGGCTTTCTCTTGACGTTTGATGTTCTTTGAGCTAAAGTTATATTGAGCCCAAATCTACCCACTCCCCAACTTCAAGTGCCTGCCATGCATCAGGCATGGTGCTGGACATGAAGGTGAGTAAGCCACATACGTTGCCTTGAAGAGGTCACAGTCAGTGATAATGATACGAAGGAGCGATCACAAGGACATAGGCAGAGCACTAGAGGAACACAGAGCAAAGCCCCTCACCCAGCCTCAGGTTCTGCAGGTGTCTGAACTGTGTTTTGGACTTTTTGTTTTCTGGAAATATTCATCCCAAGTTATTCTTTGTTGCTCTAACAGCTCCGTAATTGTTTAATATAATGATTGCATCATACCATTTTCTTGTCTCCAAGGGTTGACATCCTTATTGCCTTCAACTATGAATTTTCTAATCATAAGAGCTTCCCAGCTATGTTCCTTTGGAAATGTTACACCCCAAGCCAGCACGGCATTCCTGTGTGATCCAATGGGGGCGGCATGCCAGGTGCCATGATTTCCCATGATCTTGATATTCTAACAATGTGATCACCGAGTACGTTCCTGTACTTTAGCCATCATCATTTGATGGTCAAAACCCAAACCCCTCCTGCCCGACATTTGTTTTTTTTTTTTTGGATGGAAAGCGAAATCTGGGATGTTACTCATTTTTTTTTTTTTTTTTTTTTGCATTAGAGCAGTTTAGAATTAACTGATCACCTCCCCTCTGCTTGGCACTTTCTGCTGCGTTACAGTGACCTTGCCATTTTCAGTACTTCCCAAGGAAGAATCTAAGTGCCCTTGGGCTTAGAACTTGGACCCACTGCTCTCGTCACTGTGACCCTTATTGTAGGGACCATTAGTTGCAGATCTAATGTCTCCTTGGCATATATCACAGTATATATCACACTCCTCGTTTGACTCAGTAACACTGTTAGAAAAGAAATAATGTTTATCCTGGTGTGACTTAACAATATATATTAAATTTGTTTTTAATGTTTATTTATTTTTGACAGAGAGAGAGACAGAGCATGAGCAGGGGAGGGGCAGAGAGAGAGGGAGACACAGAATCCAGGGCAGGCTCCAGGCTCCGAGCTGTCAGCGCAGAGCCCGATGCGGGGCCGATGCGGGGCTCAAACTCACAGACCGCGAGATCACCATCTGAGCCAAAGTCAAACGCTCAGCCCACTGAGCCACCCAGATGCCCCTTAACAATATATATTTTAAAGACCTTTTCCAACTATTCCTTTTGGATTCTTTATGACTTGCTCATTATGTTCGTCATTTGTAAAATTAAGTCCACTTTTTCTTTTTCATCAGGTAATATACATCTTAAAAATTATATAACTTCACATGACTTATAATAAAAAAGGACAGTACCATGCTTCACTCATACTTAACCTGGCTTCCCAGAGACAAAAACTTCTAACTCTTTTATCTGGTTCTTCTGGTACTTAGGCTCGTATTATCATATAACTTTTTATGTCATTTTTTTTTTTATTTTCCAAACATTCCTTGATTTTTAAATTTTGTGTAGTCTTGCCTACTTTCTTGTTCCTATGGAAGATAAGGTACCAATTATTTTTTTATGTTATTTTATTTTTGGAGAGCGAGAGAAAGACCCAGCATGAGCGGAGAAGGAGCAGAGAGAGAGGGAGACACAGAATCTGAAGCAGGCTCCAGGCTCTGAGCTGTTAGCCCAGAGCCCGACATGGGGCTCGAACCCATGAACTGTGAGATGATGACCTGAGCCAAAGTTGGGTGCTTACCCGACTGAGCCATCCAGGTACCCCTCAATTAATTTTTTTAAATGTTTGTTTATTTATTTATGTATTTATGTATTTATTTATTTATTTAAATACACAGTGAGTGGAGGGGGGAAGTGCAGAGAAAGAAGGACACAGAATCCCAAGCAGGCAGTTCACTCTCAGCGTGGAGCCCGAAGTGGGAACTGAACTCACCAACTGTGAGATCACAACCTGTGCTGAAACCAAGAGTTGGATGCTTAACCAACCAACTGAGCCACTCAGGCACCCCAAGGTATCAATTAATTTAAACCTCCCTTCCTCCCCTACACTCATTCCTTTATTTTCCTTTCCCATTCTTTCATTGTAGTTTTATCAAAATTTTTTTGTTAAATAAATGTACAGTGGCTATCATTATAACTCTACAATTGAGCCGTTTGGTGGGGGGGTCATAGTTATATTTCCTTTCTTTTGCTTTTCATTGATTTAACAATCACCTCGTTTTTTTTCCTGTTTGTTTTCCTATTAGCTATCATGAGTTCATTTGTAAATTATCCACCAAAAATGTATATGCCCTTACAAAACTCTATCAGTTTAATTTTCTTTTTTTCCCTTTTACAACCATGCTGTAGCCCTCTGTCCTTCTACTTCAATCTGCACTGATTACATTCTTGAGAATTCCTTTCCCTCTCTCCTGGGTTGGATCTCCCCATACTTGGTTCCCACATTATCCTCTTTCTTGGAATATTTACCCATGTTGGTGGAACACATTCTCACATAGCTTCTCGAGAAGGAGTGTATGGGCAGTCAGATCTTTGAGATATTGAATTCCTGAGTGCTTTATTCTACTAACACGTATCACTACTATTTGACTGGGTATAGAATTCTAAGATGTTTTCTGTTGAGAAATACATTATTCTCATTTGCATCCCTGAAATGCTGCCTTGTTGACTTCACTTTTTTCTTTCAGAAGATTTTAGAATTTCTCTTTGTCCTCAGGACTCTGAAAGTTTACAGTGAAGATCAGTGTGAATCTTTTGGGTTCTTCTAATCTTGAAATGTGTTTCTTTCAGTTCTGGGAAATTTTCTTGTATTGTCTCTTTGATTTTAACCTACATTTTCTCCATTCACTCTGTCTGGCACAACTATTATCTTGATTAAATTCTCTAATTTTCTTTTTTTCCTTCCTATCTTTCCCCCTTTCCTTTTTTATTCTGTTTTTTAAAAGAGATTTCTTAAATTTTTAATTTTCAACCCTTCTGGTTGAATTTTCATTTTTGGTATCATAAATATTTTTCAGAGATCTGTTTTGGTCTTTGAATGCTCTTTTTTATTGAAATATGTTCTTGTTTTATGAATACAATATCATTCTTTATGTTTTGGCATATTAATTTTAGTTATTTTTTTAAATGTCCTTTTACTTCTGCATTTTCTCTGTTTCTAATGAGTTTGTTTCCTGTTGTTTGGTTTACTTATTGCCTTTCATGTTAGAGGTTTTCTTAAATCTCTAATCTTTGGCTATCCATCCATAAATTTTAAGATTTCAGAAGCCTTGGGTAAATCCCCTTTATTCCTCATAGCATGAGTAGCTATTACTTATTACTCAGTCAGATGTTTAACCAACTGAGCCACCCGGGTGCCCCTATTACTTATTTTATCTTAGCAAAAATTACCTTTAGAAAAGAAAATCACGTTCTATTTTTAATCCATTTTAATTCAACGTTAATTGAATATTAAATGTCTGGTACTACATTTAAAAATAATTTTAAGAACCATAGCTTCCAGAATGGATAAAGAAGATGTGGTATATATATACAATGGAGTATTACTCGGCAATCAAAAACAATGAAATCTTGCCATTTGCAACTATGTGGATGGAACTGGAGGGTATCGCACTAAGCGAAATTAGTCAGTCAGAGAAAGACAAATATCATATGACTTCATTCATATGAGGAATTTAAGAGACAAAGCAGATGAACATAAAGGAAGGGAAGCAAAAATAATATAAAAACAGGGAGGGGGACAAAACATAAAAGACTCCTAAATGTGGAGAACAAACAGAGGGTTACTGGAGGGGTTGTGGGAGGGGAGATGCGCTAAATGGATAAGGGACATTAAGGAGTCTACTCCTGAAATTATTGTTGCATTATGCTATCTTGGATGTAAATTAAACAATAGTAATAAAAAAAAGAATCATAGCTTCCATTTTTAAAAGTCCGAGCCCATATTTCTGGTACCAGCCTCTAAAATGTTCTTAAAAATAAATATTCCTGGTTGAACTTTAACATTTTAGTCTCAATTGCCAGAAATCACCTTGCAAGGGAAAGCATGGTGTTTGTCCCTGTGGAAAGAAGTATAGAAGGAGAAATGGGAGACAGGACAAGGAGGCTGGGTGGGAAGGAGGCTTAGAAATTAGCTCTAGGAGAGGTGCCTGGTGGCTCAGTCGGTTGAGCGTCCAACTCTTTATTTTGGCTCAGGTCATGATCTCACGGTTCGTGTGAGCCCCAAGTGGGGCTCTGTGCTGACACGGGGAACCTGCGTAGGATTCTCTCTCTGTCTTCCTCTCTCTCTCTGCCCCTTCCCCACTCGCACACTCCTCTGTCTCAAAATAAACAAATAAACATTAAGAAGAAATTAGCTCTAGGAATGATAAGAGGAAAATGGCTTGCCTGGATTGGAAGGCTTATTATCCCCACACAGAACTGGGGTAATTGCTGGATCATGAAACATTTACTTTGTGCCTAGCACAATGTATGATACACTTCTTACATGGATTATATTGTTAATTCTTTGCAATCTTATGATACATTTTTCTTATTTTGCAGATGAGGAAGCTGAGGTTCCAAGAGGTGGAGTAAAATGCTTACTTGCACCTAAGAAGTAGTAAGATAGAATTGGCATTCAAACCTAGTTTTGCCTGAGTCCAACATTCATGGCCTGGAACACAGTCTAGCCTGTGGATTGCAAGGTAAAATGAGTTTTTACACTGCTGGCCTCAGAAAGAACTAGAAACATGCCTACGGTTAACCTGTGGTTTTAAGTATGATTTCTTACTCAGAAAATAACATTTTCAGGGGGGCCTGGGTGGCTCGGTCAGTTAAGCGTCCAACTTCGGCTCAGGTCATGAACTTGCAGTTTGTGAGTTTGAGCCCCCGCTTTGGGCTCTGTGCTGACAGCTCGGAGCCTGGAGCCTGCTCCAGATTCTGTGTCTCCCTCTCTCTCTGTTCCTCCCCCACTCACAATGTCTCTCTCTCTCTCTCTCTCTCAAAAACAAGTAAAAACTTTAAAAAACAAAAAAAAGAAAGAAAGAAAATAACTTTTTCATACTTTTTACTTCTGGGCTTTTGGCCCCAATCAGGCCATACCAGCTTTTCAGAGAATCAATTGAAACACCGTACTCTTCTTATTTAAGATGCAGCTTTAATTAAAATTATGCTGGAACCCTCTTCTAAGACAGGTGGCAGCTTTTTATTGTCTGTTATCTAGGGTGTTGCTTTCACAAATCCACACTCTGTGCGCCCTGCCCAAGCAGTGGGATCCTGGTTGTTCTCATTCAGTCACTTTACTGACAGTTCTCCGAGGTGATGACAGGTGCGTGAAGGCGTCCTTCAGACCATGACCGTGATCCTATGAGCTTATTACCAACTAAGGCATGTGTGCAGAGCTTAGAAACTTTCCAAGGATTTCATGCTCTAGTCAAAGAAGTAAAGTATGAGTACGAAAACCGTTTTCCACGAAGCACTTGCAATTTGGAAATACCAGAAGGAGAATGGCAAATATACACAGTTCTAAGTTGCTTTATTTTTGTAATTATTTTTGTAATTACATTGTAACTACTAGGTTATGTGGAACTGAGATGTAATCCCTGAATCATAAATGGCAGGTGACCAGCTGGTGAAGGAAAACATAATATCCCCGTTCGGTGAATGTAAGACTCCCTTTCTTGGACTAGAAAACTTAAACGCCCGACTGAAGCCTTGTTTTTAAGACTTTTAAATTCCACTAGAAAATGATCTTTCTTGTCCTTTTGCGTTCTGCCAGCACCTGCAGCAGAAACCAGCCTCGGGCGGGGAGGGCTCGAGAAAGCACCAGGGATTTGAATGGCTGGGCCTCCCCCCACGGGGTAGAATTGCTGCTCCTCTGTGGCCCACTGACTGTTTCTTCCTAGAAATTCAATTTTTCTCAAGAAAAATCTGAGGCCACCGGGCCCACACGTCTAGGGACGATTTTGCAGTTAGAATACATGGCCTCCCTCTTCTGCAACTAGTGTAGGGAAAACCTCTCACCCCTTCTGGAGGGGCAGATGAATGCCTCCTGACCTTGCTGCCGGGGCAGGCCCCGTGGGGAGGTGATGGCCGCAGCCTTGTTATTATTATAAATAGTCAGCCTCGTTCTCCAAATAGAAGCTTGTGTGGTTATCTCGAGTTGCATGTTAACAGAGTTCTAGAGAAAGCAAAGTTTCCAGTCGCCTTTTTGATAAACACATTCTTGGAAAGGGCGGCCCGCTGCCTGAGGGACCCTGGGGGAGATATTTTGAGCAAGCCCAAGGCCGTCTGTACCCGTTGTGCCCACAGTGCGAGGCACTCTCCAGTTCACAGGAGTGAAAAGTTAGGATCCAACTAGCAGGTTTGGTCAATACCTGTATAACCATCTAATTTTGAATCAGGTGAAGAGCAGGATCCCTGGAAGCGGACCTTTCGTGGCCTTTTCTCAGGCATGGAATTCCCTGTTACCATCATGCCTAGGGCTCCAGGGGTACAAGGGGAAGGGGTACAGAGATCTTCAAAGCTCACAGCCCTGATTTCTCCTCTGTTCCCTTTCACTTGTCCTGTTGTTTGCACTGTCCTGTCCGTTGACCACCGGACACACACAGTCAGGCCTTTCACTGGAGGGAGGGGATCTTGAGACACAGTATACGTAATGGGTAGTTTATATAATGTTATGTAATGGGGCTTATATGGCCCCAGTTTCATGTTATCTGGGAACCTGGAGTGCATGCCCACGCGTGCGCGTGTGTGTTCAAAGGTCCTGTTTATCTTCATTATCTACTTGACCCTCTTGGGGAAGGTGTTTTTCCTTCAACATACTTTCACTCTTGATGCTTAGATATTTGTCTCAACCCTAGAAGTCACCTTATTCATAGAGATCTTTTCCCCAGATCCTTCGATCTTGGGAGTAACCGATGCTCCTGAAACCCATTTATGTCTTCAGTCCGCTTGTGTTTCTGAGTAAGTGTCCAGAAAATTTCTAAACCGATGTTACCATCATTATGGCGATTTAACCCCCTGCTCCACCCAAGGGCTGTCTGAGCCGAGTGACCATCAACACTTACAACTTTGCAGCCCCTGTCTGCCCTTACTCCTCCGCCCCCTCCTCCCTCTGTCCACTTCCTACCTATTTCACTTTTAACACAATTATGTTGAATTATAAAAGGTGTCCTTTCTGAAGGTTGAAACGGCACGATATTGGGAATTTCATGTGATTGAACCTAGTATTTTTTCAACTGGTTGCACTATCTCTAGATTCCTTTCCAATATTCCATTTAAAAATCTCTCTCTCTCTCTCTCTCTTTCTCTCTCTCTCTCTCTCTCACACACACACACACACACACACACACGCACACACACACATCAAGCTGTCTTTCTGAAGAATAATATTTGAGAACATATCTCAAATGTCAGGAAAATTTTAACATCATGTTACTTTAATCATGATTTGCTTCGGCTTACCCCCTCCCCAGCCGAGTGATAAACACCCTAAAATCCAAATAGGGTATTCTAATGCCCCATTGTGATCTTAAGGACCACAATGTGAATGATTCTGTTTCTTCATTTATTTGTTTATTTATTTATTTTAACGTTTATTTATTTTTGAGACAGAGAGAGACAGAGGGGAGGGTCAGAGAGAGGGAGACACAGAATCTGAAACAGCCTCCAGGCTCTGAGTGTCAGCACAGAGCCCGACGCGGGGCTCGAACTCACGGACTGCGAGATCATGACCTGAGCCGAAGTCGGACGCTTAACCGACTGAGCCTCCCAGGCGCCCCTGTTTCTTCATTTAAAGTTTAGATACATAAAAAAGGGGAAAAAGTAGGTATGTTGGTAATAACCTCAAGCAAAATCAGCAATGAGATGGTCAAACAAATTAAATAATTCTCAGCATTTCTTATATCGTGAATATGTTTTTGATAGAAAAGAGTTTTGCAGGGCACCGGGGTGGCTCAGTCGGTTAAGCATCCAACTTTGGCTCAGGTCATGATCTCATGGTCTGTGAGTTCGTGAGCTGGGCTCTGTGCTGACAGCTTAGAGCCTAGAGCCTGCTTGAGATTCTGTGTCTCCTCTCTCTGCCCCTCTCCCACTCGCACTCTCTCTCTCTCTCTCAAAAATAAATAAATATTTTTTAAAATTTAGAAAAAAGAAAAGAGTTTTGCATAGGGGCACCTGGGTGGCTCAGTCGGGTGAGCGTCCCACTCTTGATTTGGGCTCATGTCATGATCCCAGGGTCATGAGATTGAGCCCCGCATCATGCTCCACCCTGAGCATGGAGACTGCTTAAGATTCCCTCTCTTTTCTTCTGCCCCTCTCCCCCACTCTCACTCTCTCTCTCTAAAAAAAGAAACACTTCTGATAAGACCGTTGAGATTAATAAATGAGAATCATTAAGAAAGAAAATAGTCTTGCATAGAAATAGTACTTGTATAGAAAAAAAGATGTGAAAGTGTAATGTGGAGAACACATAGAAAACAACTGGTTAAGGGGGTCATCGGGAACCCCAAAGAAAGCATCCCCAAGGCTCCATTTTTGTTCCAGCACGGGACCATATGAACATGCTTGCCAAGGTCGCCCTGACCAGCAGAACAACACTGAGTATAGTTCCTGGCTGTCATCCTAGGGAGGCTCATTTCTCGTCAGTTCTGAACTCTTGAGGGTTCTGAAATGGAAACGGATGGGAAGGTCATGGTGCCTGGGGGCGCCGTCAGTCTTTTCTGAATTGTCCAAGAGTGTTTGGAGGGTGGGACGAGGCCTGGACTTGAAAGGTGTGCAGCTTTGCACCTCAGCTGTGTCACCTGGAGTGTGTCCATTCGCTTTTCAGTTTCTTCATCTGAGATTCAGGTTGACAACACAGTGGCCACAAGGCTATTATGATGTTGAGATGAGATAATACAGGAAGCGTTTGACCCAGTGCCCGTCACATCAGTCCTTAAAACCTTGTTGAATCAAGATTCTATTAGAATTGTGCTTGTATCCATTTTTAAAAAAAATTTTTTTTTAACGTTTATTTATTTTTGAGACAGAGAGAGACAGAGCATGAACAGGGGAGGGTCACAGAGAGAGGGAGACACAGAATCTGAAACAGGCTCCAGGCTCTGAGCTGTCAGCACAGAGCCCGACGTGGGGCTCGAACCCACGGACCGTGAGATCATGACCTGAGCCGAAGTCGGACGCTCAACCGACCGAGCCACCCAGGCGCCCCATGTGCTTGTATCCATTTTTTAATGCAGCTGAAACTTGGAAACTTCTTGGTCCACTTTGCTTGGAAATAAGAGACATTTTCATAGCTTAAGGGATCCTTCGAGCTAACATGTGAAACGTCTCTCAGATGTCATCTCCGTACTCTTACAGTCGAAGGGAATTAGGGGAGACTGAAGAATCTGGGGGCTCAGAATTTAAAAAAAAAAAAAAGAAAGAAAGAAAAGACAAGAATGCGGACTGCCCATGAAACAAGCAAATGGAAATAAAACCACAGAACTACTACAGAAAACACAGAAGACAGTCACCACCACCTGGGCTCCCACGCTCAGCAGATAACAAATCCCTAGAAAGTATGATTCGGACCTAGGATGCACCAAAAAATGTAATGTCTTTAATTTGCCTACATGGAATCTGGATTTCTTCTACACTCCCACTTACAGTTAGTGAGACTCAGTTATTTCAACATCAAATTGGCTCAAAGGTTAGTCTGGTCCAGTTTTAATCAGTCCATTTAGGAAGCGTTCACTCTCTTTGCAAAATTCACCTCCTGTCAGATAGCCTCTACTTTCCTCTTCTGCTTCTCTACAGGGGTGGGAGGTGGCTTATGTAGCAACCTCACGGCACTAGGGGAAGCCAAGGTGTTGGAATTCTTGGGTGCTCTGCCCTGCGTGGGGGATGTTATCTTGCACCTGGTTGCTGCATGCCCTGTGGGTATTCATTGTTTTGTCCACAGTGGTATAACCTGTCATGTTTTTCAGGTGAGACTTGGTGATATCTCTAGACTACTCAGTATTTCCTCAGCTCCTACTAGAGACCGTAGGACCTGAAGAACAACACAGGTGAGGTCTTGAAGATTCTTTTGACCTATTATATCCCAAAGTAGGTGCTGGAGAAGCTGGCGATCTGGACGTACTGATGAGGGAGGACAAAAGCGCCCCAATTAGACTAACCCCTAATATCACTGAATTACAGAGCTGGTTGCAAATCCATTATGGCATCAGGAGGGTTGTTTTCTCCAGCCAAAGGGCCAGTAAAGGATCAACCTAGCAAAGGAAAAGGATTTTAAAAAATGTACAATGCGAGCATCAATTTAAAAAGACAGGGGAAGCTGTATTAATATTAAATAATATAGATTTCAGAGCAAAGAAAATTATAAGGAACAGGGAGATAAAAGGATTGTGACAAAAGGTCAGTCCACCAAGAACATAATAGTCTTAGGTGTGCATGTGCCAAACAGTGGAGCTGCAAAATATGCGAAGCAAAATAGATAGAGTTGAAAATAAGAAATGGATAAATCCATAATCAGAGTAGGAGACCAACACCTCTCTTTCAACAATTGAAAGAACAGCTAGAGAGAAAACCATCCAGAATATAAAAGAACCGAACAACTCCATCAACCAAGAGTATCTACTTGACATTTATAGGACACTCCACCCAATAACAGTAGAATACATTTTTAATTTTTTAATTTTTTAAATGTTTATTTATTTTCAAGAGAGACAGGGACAAGGAGCAAACAGGGGAGGGGCAGAGAGAGAGGGAGACACAGAATCTGAAGCAGGCTCCATGCTCTGAGCTGTCAGCACAGAGCCCGATGCAGACCTCGAACCCACGGACCACGAGATCATGACCCAAGCCAAAATTGGACACTTGGAACCAACTGAGCCACCCAGGTGCCCCTAGAATGCATTTTTTTAAAACATCCACAGAAGGTATGCCAAGATAGATCATATCCTGGGCCATAAATAAATCTTAACAATTTAAGATAATTAAAATCATATAGAGTGTGGTCTCTGACCTCAACGGAATCAAACTAGATCCCAATTACAAAAATAGAACAGAAAAATCTACCAAAATGTGGAAACTAAACATCATATTTCTTAATAATCCATGGGTCAAAGACTAAGTCTTGAGGGAAATAAAAAAATACATTGAACAGAATCAAAATGAAAATTCAACATGTCAACATAAGTGGGACACTGCTAACACAGCGATAAGAGGGAAATTTATAGCACTGCATGTGCACATTAGAAAAGAGGAATAGTCTCAAATGAATAAATAATGAGTTTCTACCTCAACAGACTAGAAAATGAAGAGTCAAACAAACCCAAAGCAAGGAGAAGGAAGGAAATAACACAAATAATGGCAGAAATCAACTAAACCGAAAACAGAAACAATAGAAAAAAATCAGTGAAACAAATAGCTGTTTTTTTTTTGGTTTTTTTTTTGTTTTTTTTTTTTTTTAAAGATCAATACACTGGAAAAACCTCTAACAACAATGACAAGGACAAAAAGAGAGAAGACATAAATTACCAATATCAGGAATGAAATTGGGGATCACTACAGACCCTGCAGACATCAAAAGGATAGTAAGGGAGCGTTACAACTCTACACACACACATTTATAACAACTTAGATAAAATGGAAAGATTCCTCAAACACCCCAATTCACCCAATATGAGGCAATTTGAATAGCCCTATAACTATTAAGGATATTGAGTTTGTAATTTAAACTCTTCCAAAATCTGTAGACCCAGATGGCTTCACTGGAGAATTCTACCAAATGTTAACAAACAAACACACACAAATTCCGCACAATCTCTTCTAGGAAACAGCAGAGGGAAAAAACACTTCCCAACTCATTTTATGAAACTAATCTTATTCTGATACCCAAACTGGAAAAAGACATTACAGAAGTGAGGGAGAGAAAGAGAGAGAGAGAGAAAAGAAGAAGAAGGAGGAGGAGGAGGGGGAGGAGGAAAAGAAGGCAACAGATAAAAACTTCAACAAAATACTAGTTTATAGAATTTACAATATATAAAAAGAATTATATATACCATGATCAGGTGGAATTTATTCCAAGGATGGAAGGCAGTGTTAACATTTGAAAATCAATTAATTTAATTCATCAAATTAACAGGCTGAAGAACAAAGCCTTTTGATACAAAAAAAGAATTCGACAAAATCCAACACCTATTCAGGATAAAAAATCCTTAGAAAACTAGAAATAAAGTGAAATTTCCTCAGCTTGATAAAGAATATCTAGCTGGTTGCCTGGGTGGCTCAGTCAATTAAGTGTTCGACTTTGGTTCAGGTCATGATCTCTTGGTTGGTGGGTTTGAGCCCTGCATCCATCGAGCTCTGTGCTGAGAGCTCAGAGCCTGGAGCCTGCTTTGGATTCTGTGTCTCCCTCTTTTTCTGCCTCCCCCCACCCCCCGCTCTGTGTCTCTCTCAAAAATAAATAAACATTAAAAAAGCTTTTTTTTAGGGGCACCTGGACGGCTCAGTCGGTTGGGTGTCCGAGTTTGGCTCAGGTCATGATCTCGCAGTCCGTGAGTTGGAGCCCTGCATCGGGCTCTATGCTACCAGCTCAGAGCCTGGAGCCTGCTTCGGATTCTGTGTCTCCTTTCTCTGCTCCTCCCTGCTCATACTCTGTCTCTGTCTCTCTCTCAAAAATAAATAAACATTAAAAAAATTTTTTTAAAAATTTTTAAATAAAAAAAAAGAATATCTATAAAAAAACCTAGAGCTGATTTTGTTAGTGGAGAAAGATTGTGTTTCGCCTAAGACCAAAAAGAAGGCAAGAATGCCCTCTCTCACCACTGCTATTTGAGATAATACTGGAACTTCTAAACAGTGCAACAAGGCAAATAAAGGAAATAAAAAGCATACAGATCAAAAAGGAAGAAAAAAAATATTCTTATTTGCAGATGACATGATTGTCTATATAGGAAATTCTAAGAAAACTTCAAGGAAACAAACAAACAAATAAACAAAAAACTCCTAAAACTAGGAGTTTGGCAAGGTTTCAGTTTATATTAATATACAAATATCAGTTGTATTTCTTTATCCTAGCAATAAACCTGTGAAAACCAAAATAAAAAATAATGACAGTACCAAATGCCTGCGAGGACGTGGAAAAACTGGATCTTTCATACATTAAGAGTGTAATGTAAAATGGCAGAGCCACTCTAGAAGCTTCTTTAGGCCAAAGAGTATTACATTTAATTTGAACTACACACATGACATTCTTTATGAATATTTTAAGCCTTTTAAAATTAGTTAAGCCAAAGTTTAGTGCTTAAATGCCTAGATATGGAAATAAAGTTTAGTAGATAATTGCATCGTTTACTTTCAGTGGGAATTTAACTCAAATCATCCAGATATTTGACAAATATTTATGGAACTTCTTCTGTGTTTAGGCATATTCTAGGTCCTGAAATTAAATGGTGAACAAATATATCCTAAGGCTTTTCACAAAGGCGACATTTGGGACAGCTGAGCCTAGCCTTGGAATAAGCATTAATCTATAACCACTCAAATATCTTGAATTTGTACATTTATATCTATTTATATTTAACATATTTATATCTATTTATATTTATATCTATTTATATTTAACATATTTGAAATTTAAACTGAGAGATGTTTTAAAAAAATTAATTCATTTAAGATGACCTGTTCCATGTTCATATTACATAAATATTTTTACAAAAACTAAATATATTTTTCAAAACAAAAGTATTTAGTTGGAAGATTGGCATTGTTCTCCACTTTTTGCAATGTCTGGCTTAACAGAAGACAGATTCTCACATCTGATTTTACATTTTGTCTGTTGTGATGTGTTGTTTGGTTGAAGTGAATAAAGAAAATCTGGGCTCACATGGGCATTTAGTTGGAAACGACAGGAGTATTTTATCAGCCTTTCACATAATTGTGGATAATATGCTCTGATTCTACATGAAAACTTGACCAGTGTCAGTGTGTTAAGATTAGCTGCAGTCTGGAAGTGGCAACCATATTAATGAGCTTTTTGTTTATTACAGTAAAACCCATTGGTCTTTCTTGCACTTTGAATAGATCTTTTAGTCATGCATGATTTCTAACTTCAAGTATTGGCCATTTAGAAAACTACCAGTTCATGAGTCTAAAAATAATATCAAAAAATGATAATCACGCCATATAAATTTTATTTATTTATTTATTTATTTATTTATTTATTTATTTATTTTAGAGATAAAGAATGGGGGAGAAGTCAGAGGGCAGAGAGGAGAGAGAGAGAGACAGAGAGAGGGAGAGAGAATCCCAAGCAGGCTCCACACTCAGCATGGAGCCTGATGTAAGGCTCAATCCCACAACCCTGGAACCATGACCTGAGCTGAAATCAAGAGTAGGACCCTCAACCAACTGAGCCACCTAGGTGCCCTGATAATCACATCATACAAAAATCACATTTGCTAATATCGCCTCTGAGCTCATCAGAAAAGTTCTTAATTGCAGGCTGCCAAGCTCGTGGTCATGGATACAGGCTTTGTAACAGTCCAGTTTTTGCTTGAAATTTGAATTTTTATTATTGGCAACAAATGCTGTCAATAGTATTCCTTGAATTGACATGTTCATTCCGTGCATTTTCAAGAAAATGCCAAAGGCTCAGTGTGAACCGTAGTTTGTTGGATATTCTTTCAGGTAAACTTGGTGTTTCTGAAAAAGTGGTTAGTTCAGCTTGTAACTCACAAAATCTCACAAATGCTGTTTCCTTGGGACAACTGTCTTGCTTTGACAGGCAGCAGGAGTGACTGTTGTGCAATTCCCATTCAATCACAGAGTGTCAAAAAGAAGCATGTTCAGGGACATCTGCGTGATCAGTTGGTTAAGTGTCTGACTCTTGATCGCAGCTCTGGTCTTGATCCCAGCGTTTATTTTCTTTAAATTTTAAACATTTATTTATTTTTTATTTAGTTATCTTTTTCATTTTTTATGTTTTTTAAAAAAATAAAATTTATTGTCAAATTGGTTTCCATACAACACGCAGTGCTCATCCCAACATGTGACCTCCTCCGTGCCCGTCAACATTTATTTATTTTTGAGCGAGACAGAGTGCAAGCAGGGGAGGGGCAAAGAAAGAGGGAAACAAAGAATCTGAAGCAGGCTCCAGGCTCTGAGCTGTCCGCACAGAGCCTGACTCAGGGCTCAAACTCATGAACCGCGAAATCATGACCTGAACCAAAGTTGGATGCTTAATCGACTGAGCCACCAGGTGCCCAGGTGCCCCAGGGTTTATTTCTTTAAATAAATAAATAAGTAAATAAATAAAATTTTAAAAAAGAAGCATGTTCGAGAACTCATATTCTATAGTTAATAATTTTTGCTGAGTTACTGGGGACACTTTCAAGTGAACCTGTGCTTTCCTGTGAGTGCAAACGGAACAAGTGACTACGAGTGAAGAATAGAACAACCTCTGGTATAGATGAAGACAGCTGCTTTAATTTGTGCTAAGGCACCAGCAGTTTTAACTCCCTGCTTCTTTGCAATCCCATTTTAACATTATTACAAAAACTGCTTTGACCTCGAAGACTCCTCGAAAGAGTCATGGGGATCCTCACGGACCTGCAAACCACACTTTGATGACAGATGTTCTGGGGCAAAAGAGGAGCGGTGGATTGGGTAGATGTTAGGACATTTCCATCTTCATCTGGGCTATTCTTTCAAACCTGAATCAATTCATTGGAAAGCATACAGTGAAGGCCTAGGTGGCCAGTTGAGACACTGAAGAATGAGCGTCTGTACCTTCACAGAACTTACATGTTTAGGGAGGGAATCAAGGCCATATAAAGAATGAGCAAATTGCAAAGACCCCAAGTTTCCTGCCCTCTCCTTCAAAGTGTATTGCTTACAGCCAGCATCACACAGTGTACCGACTTACTTTCTTGCCTTATCGTCTTTGCCGATGCTACACGTGTCAAACATGGTCCTGTTAATGAGACCTTTTCTGATCCTGGCTCAGATTTCAAGGTCTGTTTGGGATCTCTGAAACTGCAGTGCCATGGTTTGAATCCTTTAGTACCGACTGACCTCAGCAACAGAGCCAACAAGCTCAAGTTCAGACAGTTGCAAGCCTTGTCCGTGATCTGGAGGAAAACCTACCATGTTCCCATGAGCATTACCAGCCTGAAATAAGATACCAGAACTCTCAGACATCAGCTTTATTTTTATTAACATAAAATAACAGAGTGTGCTTTTTCCTATGACTCTGATTTATTTTTGTTTGAGACTAGGGATTATACCAACCTGCGTGTTTTTACCACAGTATAAATCGGTACAGTGTAAGCTAGTGGGTAAAAACGCAAGCTTGTCATCAGACTAGTTTGAGATCTGATTTAAGCTTCGTCCGACACCAGTTGTGAGCATTTGAACAAATTACCTAATCTTCTTGAGTTTCAGTTTTATTCATTGGTAAATGGGGATAATGATACTTGACCCCTAAATTTGTTATGATATAATTTGTTAAGTGATATAATTCATGTAATATCAGGGAGCCTGGGTGGCTCCGTCGGTTGGGTGACCGACTTCGGCTCAGGTCATGATCTCATGGTTTGTGGGTTCGAGCCCCGCATTGGGCTCTGTGCTGACAGCTCGGAGCCTGGAGCCTGCTTCTGATTCTGTGTCTCCCTCTCTCTCTGCCCCTCCCCTACTCATGCTCTGTTTCTCTCTGTCTCAGAAATAAATAAACATTTAAAAAATTAAAAAAAAATTAATTCATTTAATATCATCACACACACAACTTCATGAGAGAGATTTTTCTGGCCCAGGTAGGAATTACTTTTAATCAATTATTATGATGGATGTAGCTCTCTACTCACCTTCTTCAGGTTTTGGACTTACACATGGACTTCTGTAATTAATATGTTCTCAACTCACTATTTGATGAATACATGCCATGTACTCAGCTCTGTGCCAGGCATTTTGGGAAATCAAACAAATTAAACAGAGCTGTGATCTTAAAGAACAAGTATCTACCACAGGAGACAGAATGTATAGAGAGGCCATGAAACCATTTATAGACTATTAAAAGTTGAAGAAGAGCTTAGAGGGCACCTATTACAACCTTCTTGCCAATGAAGAAAGTAATTGATTATGGAAGACAAATGAATAATAGACTGACACCAAGCTGGATGGATATCACCAGCAGAGTGCCAATAATAGCTAATATAACACTGGTTGAATCCTTATTATAAGTTGGGCATTGTGCTTAGTTTCTTTGCAAGAATTATTTACTTAATCCTTGTAGTAGTATCACTACTTTTCCAGAAGGAGAAACTGAAGCTCTGAGAAGTGAATACACATTGAGAACACGTATCGTAAGACAGAATAGCACTAGATAATATTTTCTGCTATTCAATGTTTTCTAAGATCATCTCATACTGGACATTAGTCTACCTACTCTTATGGGTTCATGCTCCTTTCCTACTCATCCTTGCTTCCTTCACTTATATTTTAAATATAATCCAATCAGAGATTTTCTTTTGCTGCCCCATTGGCTTTTTCACATGCCTCCATGTTTCTCTTAACTGACCTTTCTCATGATCTTAAGCTTTAATGTTGCGGTGGTGTCTTTGGTATTGTACCTATTTCAAGTGCAAAAGTTATGTCCATTCATTGATCACATTGTGACTCTTGGAGCACATGTGCAACCCTGAGAATGATGCCTGTTCCTCTTCCTAACATTTGCTCCTGAGGATTGCCTCACCTTCGTGTAACAGAGCATTTGTCACCTCCTTTTCTCCACAGAATAACATCTTAGAGTTTCCTGTAGGCATTTCTTTTCCTGTTCAAATTCCAGTTTGAATTTCAGTTGACAGGTTCGTAGGTCTCTTGACCAAAGCACTGGTACTAGAGAGGAAGAGGTCAGCAATGAAAAGAAAAGCACAATTGCACCGATACTTCATATGAAAAATGCATCAGCAAAATCCTAGATAATTTTCATTGCTTGGGGGTTGGATAAAACCATCCTAGAGCATAGAAACTGAACAAATTAAGGATTTCAGGTAATGAGAATGTGACATATGTGCTAACAAAAGCCATGCCCACCAATCTCTTGCCAGTGTGTTGGAACAAGAGTCTTCTCTGAGAGGCTGTTTTCTTGCTGAGTCCATTTTGCCGTTTAGTCTCTAATAAGTATCTTTGAGACAATTCTGATATTTAAAAAAAAAACCCACTTTGTTTCTTATCATACAGAGGAAGTAGAACCTCTTCGTTTTCGCTTTCTCATAAGATTGAGAAAGGAAGGGTCTTAAAGAACCAACAAAGAATGTTTTTCTTCTTTTGCAAGTTATGCAGGAACATTTCTATGATAGTCGCGGTACTTATGTTAGCATCTGAAATCGTGATGCCAGTTCAGCAATGACTGCAATCCAGTGGGAATAGCGTGGAGTGTTGACCTTGGAGAAGAGCCAGAGTGAGGCATGGGTGGAAGAAAAGTACACCCAAATCCTTTGTACCTTCCCATGTGAATGTGGCAATGATGTGGCTTTGGGAACATTAAAGTAATTTATTGATATTGATGCTGGCTGTAGATATTGAAGAACAAAGTGAGAAAAACCCCCAAAGTTTGATTTAATTTAATAAAAGTAAGGTTAATTTTACTTATATACACTCTTTACTTCTTATGTATCTACTTCAGGCAGAAGACTAACAATCAGCACTAGATACATGTCCCACTAATGCTTTTGTAATCTCATTTGACTACATTAGGAGGATGACCGCATGTTCTAGGTTTTCCAAGAGAGATTCAGTTCCAAACGTTTGGTCCATTTGTCTCAAACAATAATTAAAACCTCTCATTGAAGAAGTTCTATAATTGGAGAAGTTCTTGAAGTAGTCCAGAAAATCCAACACTAACCCCTAATATCACTGAATTACAGAGCTGGTTGCAAATCCATTATGGCATCAGGAGGGCGAAGGCCGGTGTGAAGAAAGATAGTTTTCGTGCAAGACTGACCCTAAATGACATTGGAAACAGGGACTGTTTGGGTGTGTTCTCAGCATTTGAAGCCAGAGCTGTGGATACCTTGCTCAGATCCCCTTTACTGGTCAGAGTACCCACCCCACACTGCTATGAGCACTGGCTGCAGAAGGCTCACAGCTGCCCCCTTCTCCTGACAATTGCCCTTGGTCATTGGGAGCTGTCTGTCCCTGAAACACCTGGGAGATTTTGCCCTCCCTCAGGGTGTCCTTCCGCCAGTGACTGATTGATACTGAGTCCAAAGTCTGGGCTTCTTGCCACAGGGGCAACAACTCTGTGATGCCATTCATACTCCAGACAGTTCCATGGGATCAGTCAGAGGGTAGATGTCAGCTGAACCTGCAACTTACTGATCCCTCTCCTGTTTATCTTTTTCTTTATCTTACATCTTTTTTTTTTTTTTCATGCCTATTTCTGGGTATTTTTTCCCCCTGGGCTCTCTTCTAATTTATTATTCTCTCCTCAGCTGTATCCAATTTGGCTGTTAAATTCAGTCATTAAGTTCTAGCTATTGATTTTGGTTATTGTTTTTTTTTTTTTTATTCTAGGATTTACCTTCATTCTCTTTTAATAGTTTCCATTTTTTCTGCTGAAATTCTCAATCCTGTTTTCATCCACAAGTACTAGGTTAGGTTATTTATTTACTTATTTATTTAGTAAAATTGTGTTAAAGTCCATGCCTGATAATGCTCAAATCTGGAGCCCCTATAGGCCTATTTCCATTATCTGTTGTTCCTCTTGGTTTCTGTTGTTTCTCATATACCCGGTAATTTTTTGCTTGTGTGCCAGATATTTGATTTGTAAAATTGTAAAAATAAGCCAAAGCCCAGGATGGTGCTACCTTTTTCCAGAGATTTTGTATTACCTTCTGTCAAGCATTTAAAAATCTGGGATGCTTGTCCAATTTCAGGGTCTGAGATGGGTTGGAGTTATCTGATATCCTACAAGGGCCCGTCTACATTTGTTTCACCTTTATTCATAGGTTATAACCTAGAGTGAGGAGAATTCACCAGCAGCACTAACCCTCTTGCTGTCCTGCCAAGCCCCAGACTCCAACGACTATCCTCTTAACTTTGATGAGAGGCTGTTAAAATACCCATTCGGTTTCTCAGCTATCCCGTTAGGGATGGGTCAACAATATTAGGAAAACAGCAACTCCCAGACCTACCCTCTTGAGTTTCTTTTATTCCTGTCTTTCTGGCCCACAATTCTTTATTGTCTCGTTAGCTTCCCAATGCCTACAAATAGATGGTTTTTAATATTTTGTCCCCCAAAACTCCCCGGTAGAGAGAACAAGGTTGTGGTTCTGTTGAGATATTCCAGAACATCATTGTTGTAATATCTTCTCCAGAGCCATGGCTGGTTTGACTCAGTCATCTTTGATTGAACCAGTGTGTCTGACTCTTTGCCTGTATATGAGTGCAGCATGCAAAATTAGGTCCACACACAAGAGACTGTGAATCTGTGGGGATCGTGCCTGAACTAAATGAAAAGCTTTACAACTTACAACTTTCCCCCATTTCCTTAAGTTCTACATACATCTCATTTTCTCACATGTGAATACGTAAAGTAACTTCTTTATGCCAAGTAGTCTTTGTGGAGATTAGTCAGATAAAGATGAATGTCTTTATTTTAAATCGATTGATTTAATTAATTAATTAATCAATTTTATTTTAATTTAATAATTAAAATTAAATAATTAATTTAATTTAATAATTAAATTAAATAATTAATTTAATTTAATTAATAAATTTTATTAATTTATACAAACATTTTTGGGCCTTATAAAAAATAAGCCAATTTAGCATGGTAATTTTGTACACTTTGGACTCTGCTAAATATAAGAGCTTTAATTGTTAGCATACTTCCCACTTTGTGGATAACGTAAGGGGAAGTTGGTTGTTGGCCTTCTTTAGGATTTATCTACCCACCTAATGAGTCCCATTAAACCACAAAAATATAAACACCGAAAACCCATTTTCCAACTGTTGTTCTCATAATCCCAGCACCCCATATCTTACATAAATAACTGGTGAAGGACATATCAGAACTTCTTCAAGACAGGTCTCCCTGAGATGATGGCTTGATCTTCCAAAGGCAGCCCTCTGCTCTTACCGCCCCTGTGGCTCAGGCAGACCTCGCCAACAGTGCCCAAAGCCTAACAATGAAGTTCAGCTGACTTTTACTGGTTTTCCTTTACGAAGCTGGCTTCCAGCCTACATCTGGCCTCAGAATGAAGCCACTCCAGGTCCGCACACACTATTAGATCCAGAATCAAATCTCCCAGCGGCATCCATTGTGCCCGCTCCCGGGGCCCTGACTGTTGTCAGGTAGGAAATATACAAACAAATTGCCCTTCAGGGTGTCTTATTTCCAGGGATTATTTTTAGTTGAAATCAGCACCTCCCCCAATTTTTTACATCTCCAAAGCACTGATTTATCTTCTGTCGCTCTTTCCTGCCTCTCTTCGTTGCCACTTTTCAGGATTCACTGCCAAAGCAGCTGGTTTTCCATTCTCACTCATTTCTCAAGTGCAAGGAAGAGAGCAAATATTAGGTTTCACCTGGTTCCAAAGGAGGCCTCCAGGGGTCAGTTCAAAGCCATGCTTCCTGTCTGTTGAAATGACCTACCAGTGGTAGAAGCTATATTTTCTAGTTTTATCACCATATCACTCCTTGGGCACCAGGTCAGTGCGTTTCTCTTGGTGCCATTTGTTCATGAAACATGTGCTCCATTAAGAAGACTGGCACTGCATTTGTCTCTTGATCTCCACTAGGCATCGGGGAAGGACATGTTTTCTCTCATTTTCCCCATGTCCCTGGGGTCCCGGGGCCACCCAGGAAATACAGTGCTTGGCTCATTGGCTGTGTAGCTATTCTCTTTGTTGCAGCTACTGGGAATATAGCAGTTGATGTTTATATGATGATTTTGTATATATTTTGTATATATTACTCTGTAGATATAGCTTTATTAGAGTCTGACAAGTTCTGTGAAGTATGGGAATAAAAGCTTTTATAGATATGGGATCAGAGCCTTGGGTTTAGTAATATATTAGTAATTAATGAATTAGTAACTGGGCTTGAGTCTAAGTATCTCAGGTCCATTCTTCAATTTCTTTCTAACCATTTATTTTCCTAGCAAGAGCTTTAAGGTGTGTGCCCTTTGGTCACCAAATGCTTTCAGAGGCCTCAGTTGTACTTTGCAAGCTGTCATTCGGAGCTAAGCGTACGTGTTGACACATGCATACCCAGGGTGACATTGGCAATCAGCCCAGGCCTGTGCCCAAATGCTTCTGCTCTTTCCTTGGCAGCAAATGGCAGTTTCCATCCAGCCCCACATGCTCCTGTATGCCCCAGGGCAGGAACGGTGGCTGGGGCCAACAGAGTCCATAGCCCTGAATGTGCTAAAGGACAAAAGCCACGTTCCTTCGTAAGGGAGCCAAGACTTGCGTGAACCAACCCCAGCCTTATCTCCAAAGTCACCACCTGCCATCTCTAGCCCCCATTTCCCTGCTCTGAAACATGCCTGTAAACACCTGCCATGTTCCTTTGTACCCCTGTTGTTGCACGTGTCACCCCGTGGCCCATCATATGATCTGCTCACAGTCCTTCCTTCCCTCCCTCACCACCATCACCAGAGGAGTAGTGGACGGCCTCCCGACCAGTGTTAAATCTGGCCATAAGCCTTGCTCCCTCCAAGGGAGAGGGGATAGATTTTGGTGTGCCCATTCTTCTTACCCCTCTTGTGCTTTTCCTACCCGTCATGAGAAGAACATGCTGAGTAATGCTGGTCCCCACACCAGGAGATATGGGGAGCACAGCTGAATCTAGTCCACAACCAGGACCAGGTCCAGCTGATCTGAGCAAAGCCGCAGCCGTCCTATAGACTGGGAAGTGAGAAATGAATGTTTGCTATTGTAAGCCACTGTGCTTGGGGTCATTTATGACTAGATTTATTGCATATTAAATATTAATTACTTATTTATTACTCTCCTCCCCACTTCCTATATGTGCAAGTATGCATGCACACACACACACACACACACACACACACACACACACTCAGGAAATTGTTTTCCCACCTGCGAAAGCTCCTACTCATCCTCCAAGACTCAATTCAAGGGGAGACCTACCTCGGGCGGAGTCTGCGTCTACACCTCCTGGTGCCCTGAGCAGACCTCCATTTGAGCACTTCCCACCTCACGCTCCCTGTCTCCCTGAGAGGAGCAGCCTGGGGCCAAAAGGAGAATTTGAAGCAGAATTTTATGGGGATGAGGTGTGTGTGTGTCACCAGTAGCCAATCTTGTTGAATTGAAGGAGCCGGGTCAGGCTGAGGAAGGGACAGAGCAGCTCCCCGGGAGGCTTGAAGTCAGTGGCCATCTGCTGAGGGAGAGGGGGTCAGGACACTTGTGCTGAGAAACATGGTCCTCCAGAAAATTTAACAGCCCCTTTGTTTCTATACGAAGGTGCCCTGCAGCCAGACTCCCCCAGCTGGCCTCTCCCAGTTTAAGGCATTCAAGGTGACCATTACTGAAATTCGATAAGAGAAAGTAGGACAACTCTGACCATCTCAGGGAGATTTATTAATCCACACTGGTGAGTTGTCACCTTAGCCAGAATTGAACTATCAAGTGAACAAGGCCCTGACGGATTGGCGATAGGAGGGTGCATCTGGAGGGGGCAAAATGGGACTGCGGGGGGCCCAACAGGGCCTTTCACAAATCCAGTGGAGGACGAGAGCCCTCAGATCAATTGCTCTGCAGATGGGGCACCTCGACAGAAACTGCGGACAAAGAATTCTGCGAAGAAACTTGGCTGCGAGAGAGAGGGCCGGTACAGCCAGACCTTGGTTCTGCGTGTCCTGTTGTGGCAATCGGACACAAACAAGCAAGTTTCAAGTTTGTGAAAGCCCCCTTGCTTTGTTAACTTGGATTTCTAGATACTAACGCAGCAACGCAGTTTCAAACAGAGAAGTCTCCTGTTTGGGGACCTGAGATCTGACTTTGTGTCCATGTGTTTTCCTCTCTGAGCACTTTAGCTGTCCTTTGAAGGCGCAGGCCCTGGAACCCTGGTCTCTCTACTACGAAGCTGGCAGCTGCCCACAGACTTGGCCGGCCGGGGACCGGGAGCGTGTGGGACGTGTGCCTGGGGCTCGCAGCCAGGTTTTGGGGCCCTGGCCATGCTGCCTTCTATAACTGATCCCTGCCCTCTGTGGAATGCCGTGTGGGCTTGAGACAGTCCCCGGGGAATTGCTGCCGGCTGCTTGCAGCCAGTGTGGGCAGGCCCAGCGGGACGGCCACGCAGGCCCGGGCGCCCGACCGGACTGGCACCACTGGCTGCATGCTGGCTCCAGACAGGTCCCTCCCATCCTTCAGGGCCCCTCTCTCCCAAGCAGAGACTTTCTGCAATGGTGGGCTCTCAGAGGGCCTCCCCACCATAGGCTGTACCGACCTGCTGGCTGGTCTGTAGGCACCTTGCCTCCCCCCAGACCCCTCTTCCTCCTCCCAGCATGCCCCATTTACACACAGCCTCTCTGGGGCAGCTCTGCCTCAACCCCCAGACAAGGCTGTTGCCCCTTCCAGGCGCTAGAGTGGATCGTATCCAGGGTCTTACGCTCTGAGCCGTCAGAGGAAATTCAGCTCCACCGGTAATCATTGCGCCTCCCTTGTACAATGGGGCTAAAAGTACTTCGTTCATAACGATTTTATAAAAGTTAAATGAGTTAACACAGGTACTGTACTTAGAATAATGCTTGGCTCACAGCAAGACCTAATGAAGGTTGTCTGCTCTTAATACTCCACTCTCGGTCGATGTTAAACTAATATATGAAAATCGAAGGAAAAGGAGCCCACGTTGGCCTTGTGTCTCGCGCAGATGTTTGGTTTCCTTCCTTCCATAGCTGCCCCGAGCGGCCGTTCAAAATTCAGAATGCAGATAAAGCACTGGTTTAAACATCACAGAACAAAAATTAGCATGCTAAGTCACACAACATTACTTGACGCTCAAACCCCACACGTACCCGTTAAACGGTAGTTTGTCTTTAAATAAAAATCTTTACTGGGGCGCCTGGGTGGCTCAGTCGGTTGAGTGTCTGACTTCGGCTCAGGTCGTGGTCTCTCAGTTTGTGGGTTCGGGCCCTGCATTAGGCTCTGTGCTGAACTGTTGCTTAGAGCCTGGAACCTGCTTCAGATTCCGTGTCTCCTCTCTCTGCCCCTCCCCGCTCACACTCTGTCCACTCTGTCTCTCAAAAATAAATAAATGTAATAAAAAAAAATTTTTTTTTTAATCTTTACTTTATTGACTGACAATAAAGAACCAGCATTGGAAAAAATAGCAAGTTTGATGCCGGTCTGATAGCAAGTCAGAGAAAATGGTCCCTTGAGTATTCCTTGGGTTTGTTTTAACCAAATTAGTTTCCCTTTTGGTGAGATCAGAGCTGCACTTAAAAAAATTTTTTTCTTTTAATGTTTTATTTTGTTTTTTGAAAGACAGAGGCAGAGCACAAGCAAGGGAGAGGCAGAGAGAGAGGGAGACACAGATTCTGAAGCAGGCTCCAGGCTCTGAGCTGTCAGCACAGGGCTTGAACCCACGAATGCAAGATCATGACCTAAGCCGAAGTCAGACATTCAACCGACCGAGCCACCCAGATGCCCCAAGCTGTACTTTTTTTTCAGTCATGTAGGGACTCATTCTGACATTGTTGATTTTATATTCTCTGGGTTTCAGAGCTCTCAAGGGCTGTGGTCCTACACGGAGGGAAAGAACGGACCAGAAGGGCATTAACATTGAGCTCTGATCCCATGCCAGCCACAGTGCTCTGGGTTTAAACGATCTCATTTGGAATGTGGAAGAAATGAGAAGGGAACTGTTAGAGGGGTGGCATGAAATTTCAGTATTTCAGCAGTCTGCAATGCAACAAACCGTGACCCCTTTGTCTCAGCCACCCCTTCGGGGGCTCATTCACGCCTCAGCCAGTCACAACACAGCCCAGTGTTTATGGGAGAACAAGAGGGTGAAATTGATCTCCATGCCCCAAGCAGTTTATTATACTTGAGAGCAATGCTAGGGCGTGGTCACAGGTAGTGCAAGTGGCAACATAAGACACAGGAACTAAGACACTTCAGGGTCCCAAAGTTTTGTTATAATTTCACTTTTGAAATCTAAGGCTAAATTCTGAGGTTTGTATGCTAGTGTATCCTACATGGATATTTGTGTCTGCCGAATAGCCATTCACTCCCAGAACTAAAGAGAAGGTTCTATTTTATTATAGTGGGCATATTGAATGTTTCTTATACTAGCTGTTAAAAAGGAATTTCTTTCTTAGTATTTTAGTTTTTGCTCTTCAACTTTAATAGGGAAAAAGTAGGGGTGCCCAGGTGGCTCGTTGGTTAAGCATTCATCTTCGGCTCAGGTCATGATCTCACGGTTTGTGGGTTCGAGCCCCATTTCAGGCTCTGTGCTGACATCTTAGAGCCTGGAACCTACTTCAGATTCTGTCTGCCTCTCTCCACCCCTCTCCTGCTCACCCTCTGTCTCTCTCTCTCAAAAATGAATAAACAGTTTAAAAAAATTAATAGGGAAAAAGTAAAATGATGACAATAAATAGCACACAAAAGGAATTACAAACTAGTTCATTTTAATTACTGAGTAGCAGATATATACACACACACACACACACACACACACACACACACTTGGGGAACTGTATACTTGAGGTTCTATTAAACCATTGGAATATTTGGCCAATTATATAATTGTGCATAAAAATTTTTAAATTGCATGAGAAATTGTGTCAATTTGATAGTAACCACAGTGGTATTCAAACACAATTTTTTGACAGAATAGGTACAAAGTAGCCAAATCACATAGAACGCCTAAAATTCCACCTCTCCAGGGAAAGGCTTAGGGTAAAGTGTTGCTAGCGTGCAATGCCCTTGCTGAAAAGGTGTTACCCAAATTCTATCAACGTGATGTAGATCTGCTGCTAATAGGCTGTATATTATACAAAATGGGCAGCCAGGTATTTTGCAAAGTCAGCTTTAAACAAACAAACAAACAAACACACACACACACACACACACACACACACACACGGGGCGCCTGGGTGGCTCAGTGGGTTAAGCATCCGACTTCGGCTCAGGTCGTGATCTCGTGGTCCGTGAGTTCGAGCCCCGCGTCGGGTTCCCTGCTGACAGCTCAGAGCCTGGATCCTGTTTCAGATTGTGTCTCCCGCTTTCTCTGCCCCTCCCCCGTTCATGCTCTGTCTCTTTCTGTCTCAAAAAGAAATAAACGTTAAAAAAAAAAAAATAAAAGAAAACAAAAACCCGCAAAGGTGGTTGCCTGGCTGGCTTAGCCGATAGAGCATGGGACTCCTGATCTCTGGGTGGTGAGTTCAAGCCCTGCCTTGAGTGTAGAGCCTACTAAAAATAATAAATAAATAACATGAATAAAGCCACAGGAAAATCAACTCTGCCCTCTGGTGTACAAACAGGTCATTGCAACTTCTTTTTCCTTCCAGCAAAAAATAACACCCAATCGGGTTATTCTTCATTTATGAAGGATCATCAGGAGCTGGTGGTATTCTAGTTGCGTGGTTTCACAAGATAACTGAAGCCTCTTACAGATTTTTTGAAAATTATCGATGGGAACGTTCCTAAAAGAATTACTCATTTAGTGCCTGCGGTGAACCCATTTGCCTCTTCCTTCGGTGACTCAGCTGGCTCATTATGAACGTTAATTACCTCACTGTCTGCAATTCGCAGATAACGTCAGGGTTCAATGCGCTTTGGCCCTACTCTAAGTGGGCCGGTGGATAGTACTGTCCTCATTTGCAGCACGCTGTTTGAATTCCTACTCTGTGCATGTGCTGCTCTGCTCTGGAAGCTGGCCAGGCACCCGGAGCAGGGTGACCAGCGTCCTGGGTGCAGACACCTGAAGCCACGGGGCACAGCAGCCCTGGACTGGAAACAGGTGGTCTCCAGATGTAGAAAGAAACCTGAAAAGTAGAGCAGAAAGTCCACAGGTCAGAACTGCAAGGAATCATCAGGGACCAGACACCACAGGAATAAAAGCAGAGAGAAGGTTGAAGGGAGATAGGAACTCTATCATAGCTGGAAGTACTGTAGCCCAGAAGAAAGTCTCCCTCTTTCTCGACAGTGGTTCCAGGTCACTTTTACTGGGCTCGGTCCAAATCCTCTCCCCTCCTTCATCACCGCCACCACAGGGTCTCTCGAACTTCGTAGGAAGGATAACCAGCCAGGAGCAGCTTACAAACACACACTCCCTGGCCAACCTTTCCTGGGATGTGCGTCAGCAGGTCTGAGATGGGGCCTCTGAGTCTTCCTGTTTTTTTTTTTTTTTTTAAGTGTTTATTTTGAGAGAGAGGGAGAGTGCACGCGCGCGCGCACACACACACACACACGGAGTGGGAGAGGGGCAGAGAGAGAGAGGGAGACAGAGAATCCCAAGCAGGCTCCGTGCTCACAGCACGGGGCTGGACTCAAGGCTTGATCTCACAATCTGTGAGATCACGACCTGAACCGAGATCAAGAGCTGCTCTCTTTAACCAACTGAGCCACCCAGGTGCCCCGAATCTTCCTATGTTTAATAAAACCCACAGATGACCTTGATCCAGATAGTACAGAGGCCCCAAGCCGAGAAACAAAATCACTTCCTAAAATCCTACACTCAAGGTTGTACCGAATTCTGCAAAACAGTGTGTTTTTGCCCATCTTAGCCATCCAGTCTGTAAACTTAATTTAATTTTTAAACCGTTTGAAGTTTCTTTAAAATCTATTTTACCATTGTATGGCATCTGACAGTGCAGAATGGTTTTTCCTAACATTTTTTTTCCCACTAGAAGTACATGTTTCATACAAAGAGGAAGAGAAATCAGTAGCTCTTTCCTCCTCAATTGCTTGTGAATCATTGATAGGATAGATCTCAAGGCAAATCACATTTAGAGTTTTTGATTCTTCAACTGAAGTTTTGCTGTAATTCTTTAAAATTGGTGGCTGCCAACTCTCAACAATAGCCAAATTATGGAAAGAGCCTAAATGTCCATCAACTGATGAATGGATAAAGAAATTGTGGTTTATATACACAATGGAATACTACGTGGCAATGAGAAAGAATGAAATATGGCCTTTTGTAGCAACGTGGATGGAACTGGAGAGTGTGATGCTAAGTGAAATAAGCCATACAGAGAAAGACAGATACCATATGGTTTCACTCTTATGTGGATCCTGAGAAACTTAACAGAAACCCATGAGGGAGGGGAAGGAAAAAAAAAAAAAAAAAAAAAAAAGAGGTTAGAGTGGGAGAGAGCCAAAGCATAAGAGACTGTTAAAAACTGAGAACAAACTGAGGGTTGATGGGGGGTGGGAGGGAGGGGAGGGTGGGTGATGGGTATTGAGGAGGGCACCTTTTGGGATGAGCACTGGGTGTTGTATGGAAACCAATTTGACAATAAACTTCATATATTGAAAAAAATAAAATAAAATAAAATAAAATTGGTGGGTGCCGGTAGGGTGACCACACATTCCATTTTTACCTAGGGAGATCGTAGTTTACCCCTGTTGTCCTGGTATCCTGTGTAATTAAAGCCCCATTCACTCTCAAATAAATAGCAGCTTGGATGATAAATAATATGTTTACCTAGAATTAGTTGAATGGTATCAGCTCGCAACAAATGAACAAAGGGAAAAAAGGCAAACCAAAAAACAGACTCTTAACTCTAGAGAACAACCAGATGGTCACCAGAGGGGTTGTGGAGTGGTGGTGGGATGGGTGAAATCAGTGATGGGGATTAAGACTGCCCTTATCTTGATGAGCACTGAATAATGTATGCAGCTATTGAATCACTATATCCTATACCTGAAACTATATCCTATACCTGAAACACTGTATCTTAACGACGCTGGAATTTACAAAAATAGTATCAACTCACAAGCAAATAGCATTCTATTCTATTCTTGAGATTTGATGAAACCTTCACTTTTCTTTTTTTTTAAATTTTTAAAAAATTTTTATTTATTTTGAGAGAGAGAAAGAGCACGCAAACAGGGGAGGGGCAGAGAGAGGGGGGAGACACAGAATCCGAAGCAGGTTCCAGGCTCCGAGCTGTCAGCAGAGAGCTCGATGCAGGGCTCAAACCCATGAACCGTGAGATCATGACCTGAGGTGAAGTCAAACGCTTAACCAACTAAGCCACCCAGGCTCCCCAAACCTTCACTTTTCTTGTCAAAAAATGCTTTTTTTTATTTAAAATGTTTAAATGTTTTCATTTATTTTTGAGGGGGAGAAAGAGTATAAGTGGGGAAAGGGCAGAGATAGAGGGAGACACAGTACCCATAGAAGGGTACAGGCTCTGAGCTGTCAACACAGAGCCTGACGCGGGGTTTGAACTCGTGAACGGCAAGATCATGACCTGAGCCGAAGTGGGACGCTTTACCGACTGAGCCACCCAGGCATCCCCAAAAATGCTCTGTTCTGTTTAAATGGAACATCTTAAAAATTGGGTAGGTTTTGTAAAAAAAAAAAAAGAAAGAAAGAAAGAAAGAAAGAAAGAAAGAAATCGATGCTTCTCTCTATGTGACTTTGGAAATAGCACTCTAAATTGCAAATTTTTGGAAAATTCCACTTTGGGCAGTTGTTACAGACAACCCACCCACTAGAACCCTCTGATTCTAGAAATAGAAAAGCTGGGTTTAACAGAAGTCAGTTTGAAAGCAATACTTGGGCATTGAGGAGGGCACTTGCTGGGATGAGCACTGGGTGTTGCATGTAAGCAATGAACTATGGGAATCTATCCCCAAACCAGGAGCACACTGTATACACTGTATGTTAGCCAATTTGACAATAAATTATATTAAAAATAAAAAATAATAAATCTAAAAAATAACAAAAATAAAAAAAGGAAAGCAATGCTTAACTACCAGGCAGCAAGAACTTGAGAAGCCACTACTCCAGGTGAAAGACGCAGACAGAAATGCAAGATTGCCATTGGGCTCTGCTTTCTCCCCTCATCACACCTGTCTGCCCACTCCCAGGGGCAGCTGGGAACCATGTGGAGCTGGTGGGTGTGTCTGAACACAGGGAAGGTGAGAGTCAGCTCAGGACCCACCCAGGGGGGAAGCCAAATATACACTCCCGGGGCTCCGTGCGACACCCTTGAAAGTTTACACCCTGGGAAACATCGTGATCCTGAACTAGATCTGAGCTTTAGAGAACCCCAGATTCGAATCAAGTTAATCCCAGAGAGATAAAGTCATGCTCACTTACCCCAACTGCCTGCCAGAAGCAAAGGTAAGTTCTAGTTCAGTTTCGATGAGGTCATCCTGGAGTAGGCGGGGCCCTTAATCCAACGTGACTGGTTTCCTTTATAAAAAGAACTTTGGACTCAATCAGGCACATGGGAGGACACCACGTGAGTGTGAAGGCAGAGATCAGGGTGATATCTACCAGCCAAGGCACGCCAAAAGCTTCCCAGCAAACCAGCAGGAGCTGGGGCACAGGCAGGTACAGATTCTCCCTCCCAGCCTCAGGAGGAACCAGCCCCCCCTACACCCTGATCTCAGACTTCCAGCTTCTCCAACAGGGAGATGATGCATTCCCATTGTTGAAGGCTCCTAGCTTGCATTTCTTCTTTCCAGCAGTCCTAGCTGAGGAGTGGAGACGAGAAAGGTTAAGGGCAAAAGCTATTAGCTCTTCTCGTCCCTTGCTCTGTGCACATTGCTGCAGGCTGGCATCAAAAACACGAGACAGCTCGTCAGGGCGGGCAAGGGCAAGGGGAGGTCTGTTGGGCTGAAAGCATCAGTGTGACCTGTGGGATGGCCACGTGTTCCCGCCTCTCCATCTCCTGGCCACACATGCGTCTCCGGGAGGCGTTCTTCAGACCTTCAAAAACAGGCCCAGAGGCATTTACCATAACCAGTGAGGTTTAGGTTTGGTAAGGGAGCATCTGGGTTAAGGAAATGGAGAGGCACCGAGGGAAGCCGCAGCCCCCAGGGGTGGAGGGGTGGGGCGGGGGTAGCACACCGTGGGAAAAGCAGGTCAGTCCCAGGGCTTGGCCCTCCTGATTGCCTCCACCTCCTGCCGTTCTGGGTGCTCGTGATCAATGGCTTGCCTCTCAGCTCCAAATTCACCCCTTTGGTGCCTGCTCTGGAGCCGTGGGAAGAATCCCATTAAGCATCTCTCCTTGTGGTAAGCATGACATCAGTTTTCTCCGTATGGACTCTGGAAGGACAGCCCAGAGGAAGGGACTTCTCTTACTGGCCCCAGTGGCTGCGCTCATGGTCAGGGACAAGCTTGCAGGAACATCGGTGACACTGTGTGCCGGCCACACGCCCAGAATGCGACCTTGCAGCCCCACCTGGCCTGCTGATCCCTTCCTTGTAGCTCCTGCAACACGATGCTGGGGGATCTGACCCCCCACCCACAGCAGCAACTTCATGCCTGCAAGCCTGTGACTCTGCCCACAGGCTGTGATTCCCTGCTTGCCCAGGAACTGTGGACCAGCTCCTACCTGGGCAACCCTGTCAACTGCCCTGCCGTCCATACCTTCCCCATGGAGGTTCGTACCCCATCTGGGGTGGGGACCCCCATTCCAAGTTCGTCCTTCCTTGGGCACTCTCCTACAGCCCTGGGGAACCAATGAGAAAATTTTCTACACCTTATATTTACTTTCCAAAATCATAGCTTAACAATCCCTACAGGGGCGCCTGGGTGGCTTGGTCGGTTAAGCGTCCGACTTCGGCTCAGGTCATGATCTCACGGTCTGTGAGTTCGAGCCCCACGTCGGGCTCTGTGCTGACAGCTCAGAGCCTGGAGCCTGTTTCAGATTCTGTGTCTCCCTCTCTCTCTGCTCCTCCCCTGTTCATGCTCTGTCTCTGTCTCAAAAATAAATAAATGTTAAAAAAAAAATTAAAAAAAATAAAAACAATCCCTACAATTACACATCCCCAGTTTTAAGTACCATGTGGTCGGTCCTGTGTCCTGATTGGCTCCAGGCTGATACACCCGGGAAAGCAGGTTTGGCCATATGCATATCCTTGCATGAAAGAACCAACACTCCAAGAAATCCACAGATCCGAGAAAAGCCACTCAGCTCTGGTCACTCTGCAATCCGAGACTCCCCTCAACTGCAGGTCTACCCCGCAGAGGGCCCTGTGAGCCCTGTGGGGTTCAGAGCGTCTCACTGGGGTCCAAGTATGTGTATGTTACTCCCAGGGGGTGGCATCCTTTTCTATTGATTTGCATAATTAAATTGTATAATAGACGTGGGTTCCTCAAGAGCACGACTGGGCCCTGGGACACTAACACTGGCCCTTCAGGCAGAGCCGGAAGGAGAAGTGAGCTGGGTAACCCCGCAATCGTTTGTGTATTCATTCAAACACATTTATTAAGTAAAATTTCCTTGTTTCTCCCCCCAAGTCAGTCGCAGAAGAGAAGCTTCAGAGGAAAGAATAAGGCACTTCTAACTCCTCACGGGAACACCATGGCCACGCTCCTAGCTTCGCTCAGCCTGTTGGGTTTGGGGATTATCTGTCTGCTCGGCTGCTGTAATAAGAACACCACAGTCTGAGAGCTTAACCAACGAGCACTGGTTCGTCGTGGGTCACAGTCCTGGAGGCTGCGTGGTCCGAGATCCGGGAGCTGGCTGACCCAGTGTCCGGGGAGACCCGCCGCCCGATTGCTGACAGGTTCCCACAGCTGGGAGAGAAATCATTTCTCTTGAGTCTCTTCTTAGGAGAACACTAATCCTATTCGTGGGGGCTCCCCCCTCATGACATAATCACCTCTCAAAGTCCCCGCCTCCTAATACTGTTACCTTTGGGGTTAGGTTTCAACACATGAACTTGGGAGGTGGATACATTCAGTCCAAAACAGGAGCGATGGCTAATTTTATGTGTAGCTTGCCGAGGCGGTGGGGTCCAGTTGTTTGGTCAAACACTGATCTAGGTCTTGCTGTGGAGGTGTTTTGCAGATGTGGTTAACATCGACAATCAGTTGACTTTGAGTAAAGCAGATTACCCTCTATAACAGGGGGGGGGCCTCATGTAATCAGGGGAAGGCCTTGAGGGCAAAAACTGAGGAGTGTTTTGGAGAAGGAATTCTGCCCCCAGACTGTAACAGAAATACTGAGTATGTTTCTAGCCTGCTGGCTTGCTCTCCAGATATCAGACTCGCCAGTCCCTGCAATTGCATGAGCCACTTTCCTTAAAATGAATCTCTTTTTCTATGTTTCCTGTAGATTCTGTTTCTTGGGAGACCCCTGACTGATACAGCAGACAATGAGCATCTAGGAGATGGTCAGCCAGCCTGGGGGAGGGACCGAGGACATTTCTAGCAATGGAAGTGGTTTCGTTATTAAAACCATGGACCTGACCAAATCTGGAGGAAGCTTCCAGGTCAATTCATCTGGAAAGCTTCTGAAGGATGAAGAGGAAACTGTGTCCAATGACAGGAGACAGAGGGGGCTCTTGGCAGTTTTGTGCTTCCCTGTAGAGAAACTCAACATGCCCAGAGTAGCCCATCTTGAGGGGGCTCTAGGCTGGAGAGACTCTAGGGCTTTGAGGGGACTGGGCAATGCTTGGTGAGCCCAGGGACTATAGTGCCATCTTGTCACTGGCCAGGGGGAAGCAGAAGGCTAGTGAATAAAAATAAATCTCTGGGCGCCTCTGAGGTCTTGAATTCCAAAGGAAAAAAAAATGACTAAGCCCTTGCTTCTGGTACAGGTTTAGACGTGTTATGTCACAGGACTTGAAAGCTATACAGAAATTATATTTAACACCTTATGCCAAAACTTTAAAGCTTGGGTCAGCAGACTGTGGCTCATGGGCCAAATTTGGCAAGCCTCTTGTTTATGTATGTATGTCCTGCAAAGGGGAGGAGGGTTCCATTTTTAAAGATTTGGTGAAAGAAACAAAGGAAGAGTCCTTTTTATAAATATTCTAGGAAGTTCAATTATCAGTGTTCGTAGTTTTACTGGAACACACTTTCTCTTTTATATATTATTACCTTTGGCTGCTTTTGCGCTAATGACAAAACCGAGTTATTGGACAGAGACAGCATGGCATACAAAGCCGACGTAGTTATTATCTGGTCCCTTATAGAGAAAAGCTTGCTGACTCCTGCTTTAAACCGTCACAAAACACTTAGTCTCTCTAGCAGGATTGCAATCAGTGTGCTATGTCATAGCTTCATAGTGTGATGAAGTACCTACATGCATAAACATATAAATAAGTAAATAGGTAAACATACACACACACATACACAGATATATGTAAAATCTTAGATGATTTCATTTCCATTCAGGAAAATTCCAAGAAAAACTTTAAAGAAACAATAGAAACATATTTTCATTAAAAAAAATGTCTTTCTGACTCAAAGTGGAACATGTCAGAAAACGCGGGCACATCCTAAACTCCATATTGAAGGGTCGCCAGGTGCTTTGAGCTCATCACCACGTGGCAACTCAGTGATGTTGCAGAGGGGCAGACGGCACCTGAGGACTGGTTTTATAGGTAGCAAAACCAAGGTCAAAATCAAGGCACATCCTCGCCTGTCAGGGGCACAGAACGTGGGACTGACAGAGTCTCCCTTTCTTGAGAGGTCGCCTTGCACTCTCCAATGACTTCACAAGTGTAGGTTTATCTAAAATCATTCCACCATGGGGAGATCAAACGCGACATCGTCATGTTCTTGGCACTTCCAAATGCAGCATTCTCCTTAGTAGTTGCAAATCTCAGGGGTCTGCCCAAGTGGAATTCACAAGGGAAAGGGAGCAGTGAGCATAATTGGTCTTCTTTTTCGGGTTCTGGCCTTGTTTCTCTTGTCTTTGGGCTGGGAGTCTAGAGCCATAATTTTGTAATGAATCTCCAGTTGGCCGAGTAGATTCATCCCATGCAGTTGGAAGACGACATTCAATGTAGGTGGGGTAAATCCAGGGTATGGAGGAGCTTTAGAAATCCTTAGTATCACGTGGGAAAAGACTTCAGTTGGACAGAACAAGACCATAGTGTACGTAATGATGCCTATTGAAGCCCCAACATTTCAGTACTTGGCTTCTCAGGGTCTCTCTGTATCTTGGTCTCTGAGGTCTGAGGGCACTTCTTCCTGCCCAGTACAGATTCTGTGCACAGAATCCAAGCACAGTATGCAACAAGGGAAAGAATTGGATTGATTTTCCAATGCTGGATCAGTTTTAAAAAGTGGATCATTTTCATAAAATGGAAGTAATTAAGAGAAAATATTAGCTTATTCAATTTATCTTGGTCATATACTTTTAATTTTCTTTGTATATATATTCTGATTTACTATTATTTTTTTTTTAATTTTTTTTAACGTTTTTTTAATTTATTTTTGAGACAGAGAGAGGCAGAGCATGAACGGGGGAGGGGCAGAGAGAGAGGGAGACACAGAATCGGAAGCAGGCTCCAGGCTCTGAGCCATCAGCCCAGAGCCCGACGCGGGGCTCGAACTCAAGGACCGCGAGATCGTGACCTGAGCTGAAGTCAGCCGCTTAACCGACTGAGCCACCCAGGCGCCCCTACTATTATTTTTTTAATGTTTTTTCTAATGTTTATTCTTAGAGAGAGAGAGAGAGAGAGACAGTGTGAACAGGGGACAGGCAGAGAGAGAGAGGGAGACACAGAATCCGAAGCAGTCTTCAGGCTCTGAGCTGTCAGCAGAGCCTGACGCGGGGCTCAAACTCACAGACTGCGAGTTCCTGACCTGAGCTGATGTCGGGCGCTTAACCATCCGAGCCACCCAGCCGCCCCTATATATTCTGATTTAAAACAACATTAACGATAATGTCATCCTAGGAAATAAGCTTAACAGAAAATGAGCCGATGCAGAGGTTTGCCTATTGATCTAATGAGCTGGTAATGACCCTCAACAATGACCCCTAGGATATGCTGTGCTTTCCAGTGTAATAACGCTTAATTATGTAGACTGAATGAGTGGAACGATTCTCAAGCTCTTCCTGTTTTCATGCTAGTCAATGTCACTTTCATGCAATGATCAAGTCTAGTTCTGATGACATTCTCCCTTCTCCTTGAGTAGCAGTTAATGCAGGGTCTACTGCACCTTGGCCCCGATGGCCTCAGTTAATATTTGATTACTGAATGAATGGATAAGTTGATCAATAAACCAATCCAGATGTCAGGGCTCTGGCTTCAGCTGGAAGAGAGCAGAAGGGGCAGTCTTTGAAGTTGGCCACGGGTCAGCAGGCTGGCAGGGGTCCAGGTAATTGTCCTGGCTTGGCCTTGTGGAGATTGTTCCAATGACACGCTTCCACAGCGTGATGAGAACTGAGGTGGAGGAGAAGTCATGTCTTTAATGCACACCTGGAAACCCCGGGTTGGGAGCAGGAACAGCCAGCAGAGCAAGTAGTGTGTGCCTTCACTTCTGGAGCTCTGCTGTATGCTGGGCCAGTCACTGTTGCTTTTGGTTTGTTTGCTTTGATTCTCTTGCAGCTGCATCCCTGCCTCGGGACCAGGGAAGACATTTGTCAGAGTGGGCTGGGTGTTGCTACATGTCCTCCCCAGCATATGCGGCCGCCGAGCCTCGGAAGGGTGTCTGTCAAGAAACTTCTCAGCCTCCATGGCAGAAAGTAAGTAAAAAGAGTCCTTTCTAGGCACCTGAGTGTCTCTGTCAGTTAAGCATCTAACTCTTGATTTTGGCTCAGGTCATAATCTCGTGGTTCACGAGTTCGAGCCCCACATCGGGCTCCGCACTGATGGTGTGGAGCCTGCTTGGGATTCTCTCTCTCTCCCTCTCTCTCTGCCTCTCCCCCCAGTCACTCTCTTTCTCTCAAAACAAATAAGCTTAAAAAACGTTCTCAATAATAATAAAAAAGAGTCCTTGGGATGTAGAAATCACCTAAAACAAAATTTATGAGAGCCAGAGGACATTATTAGGATTTCCTCTGTGGCTGAATACTTAGGGAAGAAGAGCCATCTAGTCACATGCCATTCTTGGTGGTGGGATCTGCCTCAGGCTGCATCGTTGATTTCCCACCTCACCATCCACGCGGGTGTGCAGGCTGGAAACCTCCCCTCATCATCACATCCCACCCAACACCAGTTCCTGCCTTTCTAACTCCGAAGTATCTGTTGGTCCACGTTCTCCTCTCCATCCATCTGAAGAGTTTGGAGCTTAGCCATTCAGTGGCCAAGCACTAGCCCTGTGACTCAAGTTTGGTGACTTTGAAACAGGGCTGAAATCGTTTCTGCCCTTCCTACTTCACTGATACATGAGGAGGCCCTACCAAGACACTTTGAAAAGCATGATGGAAAACAGGGACAGAATTACATACTGTAAGTGCACCATCAGGTAAGAAATTTTCCTTTACCGTGACATGACTTGCTTCCAGGTTATTCTATGTCACTTAAAGTTGTTGGAAGCACAGACCTGTAAACTCTGCCCTTGAAATCTTAGCTCATTCAGTCATCACGCCCACAAATGAGCCAGATGCAATCACAGTTGACACATGAGAAGGTGTGTCCCCTGGAGGTCGGGTAACCCAGCACCCAGCTGGGAAGCCTGGCTTCAGGGATCCAAGATGGCTTGACCCAGAAGTCTTCTGTTCCTGTGTGGTCAGCATGGGAAGGGGGTCCTGAGGAAGTGCCTTGAGCAGAGCTGGGCAGGGAGTAGACACTTGGTACCTATTGTTTGTTATAACTTGTAAACAATATGGATACATATGGGTGTAATTGACCAGTAGAGAAATACACCTCATCTCAGATGCGTTCAGAAGCCTCTGGCGATTCAAGACATCCAACTAAATGGAGCCCCCTTGAGAGCAATGGGAGGGCTGCAGCTGGGACCACAGAGCCCCCCTTGCATTTTATAAGGTGGCAGTCTTTTCTCCTCCTCAGCTGCTACGAAAGTCACTGAAGCTAGTGCTTGATCAGCAAGACACTGCTTGCTGGGGACATTGAAGATTCTTACTTCGCTTAGCGTCTCAGTTGTGCTCTTTTAGCCACACATATTACACTTCCTCTTCTATGTAAGTTTTCACAGCTAAATGAGACAGTAACTCCTCATGAGTTGGGACATTTTATTTTTAGTATGTCTGAGGTGAGACACTACTTATAATGTCAGACTAATTTTTTAGTCTGATTATACTAATTATATTATTTAATTATATTATACTATATTATAATATACTATATATTATATACTATATATAGTATATATACTATATACTATATACTATATCTATATACTATATCTATATACTATATATATACTATAGTATATATATCTATATACTATATATATTTTTTAGTCTGATTATACTAATTATATTATTTAATTATATTATACTATATTATAATATACTATATATTATATACTATATATAGTATATATACTATATACTATATACTATATCTATATACTATATATATATATATAGTATATATATATAGTATATAGTTATAGTATATAGTTATAGTATATATAGTATATATAGTATATATATAGTATATATATAGTATATATAGTATTATAATGTATAATATTATATTGTACTTTATATAATATTATATTATATTAATTATACTAATTTTTTAATTATCTCTTTTAAAGCTTCTTTTATTGAGCACCTGAGAACATTCTCGATAGGCCCCTCTCAGCCTTCATCCTGGAAGAAACACGCATGTCTTTCAGCGGATGGTGGCACCAGACAGAACGGAGTCGGAATCCTGCCTTGGTGACTGCTTCAGGTGACCTCACGGAGCTCTGTCTTGGGACGCCCAGTGTCTGCCTCATAGCCTGACTGGGAGGGTGAGGATCGTCTATGTGAATCACCGGATAGCACTGCCCCTGCATCAGAATGCACTTGACATGATACCACCATTCCCTTTCCTTAGCTCTCTGCCTCTTCCTATTTTGCGTTTTTTGTTATTCCTGCGGTCTCCCCAGGTAGGAACTAATCACATGTTGAGGGCATCCTGAGACTGTTGTCCTGAACTCTCTCCATCTCATGAAACACTCGGAGTATGTTTCTCCCTCCTTTTTTTTCATGCTTCTTCACTTGGGTTTCTGGCAGACTCACAGCAGCCTTCAGCCAGGAGGCCGATTCCCCGCGTTGACGTGGGCGCCATCTCCTGGTCATCTAAGGAAGGTACACACACATTTTATCGGGGCTTTCTAAACCACGAGGGAATGTTAAATTCAAGCAGTGTTACTACAACCGTTAAAGAGAAATAGGCAGAGTAGCAACTCAAATAGTTCTCAAGTCTTTTGTATCTTGGCATCTTTTTTTTTTTAAGTTTATTTATTTTGAGAGAGAGCACAAGCAGCGAGAAGGAGAGGCAGAGTCCCAAGCAGGCTTCCTGTCATCAGGGCCGAGGCCTGAGCGGGGCTGGAGCTCACCAATTGTGAGATCATGACCTGGGCGGAGATCAAGAGTCGGACACGTAATTGACAGAGTCACCCAGGTGCCCCTCTTGGCATCTTCTTTAAACTTATGGCAATACCATGGAGGAGAGATAAAATTTTATAATTTTTTCTCTATCTAGCAAAGTGACTTTTATCCGAAGAGTTGAGCTTTTTTTTTATTAAAACATTTTTTTCATGTTTATTTATTTTGGAGAGACAAAGAGAGACAGAGCGTGAGCAGGGGAGGGGCAGAGAGAGAGAGGGAGACACAGAATCCTTAGCAGGCTCCAGGCTCTGAGCACAGAGCCTGACATGGGGCTTGAACCCAGGAACCGTGAGATCATGACCTGAACTGAAGTCAGTCGCTCAACAGACTGAGCCACCCAGGCACCCTGAGCTTAAAAAAAAAAAAAAAAAAAGGTGGTTAAAATGTTGCAGAAAACAGCAAATGATGATTCAGTTGGGAGTCTGAAATTACTATGAATGTTCTGGATCAGATGAGCACATTAGCGATGTTGAATGAGGTTTATTTCTCAATCCTCGCCCCCATCCCCCCTGCAAGTAAAGTCAAACCATTCATAGATGTTGGTGGGCTTTCTTGTCAGTGATGATGTTGCCTAAACAATTAATTTCTTCATGAACCAGGTGGTATGTGTGAGGGAAACGCATGCACCGGGCACCCTCTTGGATGCCACCGCCTTCTCCCTTGAGGACAAACCTGGGCCCAGCCCTTCCAACAAAGCAACATGTAGATGCTTGGGAACCACGGAGCAGACCCTTTTCCCTGCAAAGCACCATGGAGAATCCTTTCCACGAGGAAGGGACGTCTGGGGCGAGAGCAGACAAACAGGGCAAGGGTGCATGCAGAGAGGAACTGCCTCTGACCGGCCCCACTTGTCTTGCCTTCTCTCTTAGTTTCTGTTCTAGACATTGAAAGCAAGAGTCAGCAGATGCCTGCCCGGCTGGCCACCTCCTCTGTAGATAAAGCTGTATTCACACACGACAGCCACAGCTATCTGTCTGCATGTGGTGTCCTGCGATGCCGTCCCAAGTGACATCATCGCACTCCGCGATTGTTTTGGCAGGGGACGGGAAGCCGGTTACCGCCCCTGGAGGTAGAAGACCCTCTCCTGCTGCCAGGGTGGAGGCGGTCTTGGGAACCACACGGCCAAGAAGTGTGGGCCTGGGGCCGCTGGTGAAATCAGGCGGTCAGGATCAGGAGCGGGTGGGACACAGGCGGGGGCGTTGAGAAATTCCCTATGATCTTATCTACATGCAGCACACTGTGTGCAACTCTCCCCTCCGCCCACACCCGGGCCTTACTCTCCGCAGCTTGTTAGAGCTGCACTGTGCAGCTGTATTTGTCTCTTCGACCGTGGCCAAGTTGAGGTTATTTGGGTACCTGAGTCCCTTCTTCTTCAATGTCCCTTGAAGTCAGCAGGCCACATGCACCGCGGTGCACGCACAGCTTCCTGATACAGAGAACAGGAAGACGTTTGCTCCTTTATATGCAAATAATAAGGGCCTACCATCACCTCACTCATTAGCAGAAAGCTACTGACGGAGAAGTATTGCCATCCGAGCCTCAAACGTTTGGCAAAATGTTCTCAACGTTTAGCTGTTTTATTCTTTGTCGCTCCTCCAGCCACTTAACTTCATTCAGTTTGATGTAAATGTATGTTCCAGCAATAATTCATCTTAGTTCTTACACCGTGAACTAGAAGGGACAAAGCAAGGCTTTCTACGGGCATCTGCAACTGCATTTTTGCTTATGTGTTTGTTAAATGGCTGAGGCCAGTTTTTGATTATGCTTAATTTTTTTTTCCTAGGATCAAATCCTTACCTCCGAGACTGTGCCCCCTCTGGCTATAGATCATCGCATCCACACCCTGGCGTCAGTTCTTATCTATTCACATGGAAACTTTGCTTTGCTTCTCCAACCGGGGGCCTGTCTTCCGAGCTCCAGAACCATCCAAACATTAGACTGCCTACTCAGCGTCACCTCTGGAATTTTGCAAACTCAACATACTTAAAACCATTTTTATGGTTTTTTTCCCTTCCTTTTTTGCCCCCTCCAGCCCCCTTCTCATGCCTTACACACTAAACCCGTGTTCCCTATTTCACCAGGAAGTGGCACAAGCCAAGAAACCGAGTAGGCTTCCCCACGCTGTCTTACAGCCACATGTTCTTTTTATTATTATTATTATTATTAAATATAATTTATTGTCAAATTGGTTGTCATACAACACCCAGTGCTCATCCCAACAGGTGCCCTCCTCGATGCCCATCACCCACTTTCCCCTCTCCCCCACCCCCCATCAACCCTCAGTTTGTTCTCGGTATTTAAGAGTCTCTTATGGTCCGCCTCCTTCCCTGTCTGTAACTTTTTATTTTCCCCTTCCCCTCCTCCATACAGCCACGTGTGTTCAATTCATGTACGATTCCCTGTTCATTTTATTTTTTATTTTTTAAGTTTATTTATTTATTTTGAGAGAGAGACAGCATGACTGGGGCGAGGGCCAGAGAGAGAGGGAGAGAGAGAGAATCCCAAGCAGGCTCCGCACCGTCAGCGCAGAGTCCCATGTGGGAGTCGAACCCACCAACCATGAGATCACAGTCTGAACCAAAATCAAGAGTTGGACACTTAACTGACTGAGTCACCCAGGCGCCCCGTATCCATTGATTTTAATTCACAGTTGACTTTTTTCCTCTCCATCTTCATGACCATCACCCTAGTCCTATCATTTCCTGTTTTCTAAATATTATTTTATTGTATTTACTTTTTTATTTTTTTTAGAGAGAGTGATAGAAGGAAGGGCAGAGGGGGAGACAGAGAGAGAAAGGGCGGGGGGGGGGGAGAGAGAGAGAGAGAGAGAGAGAGAGAGAGAGAGAGAGAATCCCAAGTAAGCTTCATGCCCAGCACAGAGCCCCATGTGGGGCTTGATCTCACAACTCAGGGATCATGACCGGAGTCAAATAATCTATAATTACTCAGTTGGTACTCAATCAACTGAGCCACCCAGGTGCCCCTTAAATATAATTTAAATTTTAGCACACATTTTAATTGGTAATACAAAGATATAAAACCCCAAGTCAGAACGTATAGAACAGTATGCACTGAAAAATCTCCTTCCTGCCAGTCCCCTAGCCAACCTGTTACTGTCCCCCATGCAACTCATGCTACCCAGTCCCTGTGTGTCCTTTGACACAGTGTAAAATATCCAATTACTCTACTATGCGTCTTGGTTTATTTTAATTAAAGAATTTATCTTCGTGCTCATTCCACAAAGAGTTTCTTTATTCTTTAAACAGTTTTCTGTCATCCTATTAAAAAACAAACTGTAATTTAACTAGACTGTTATTGGTAGGCATTCAGGTCATTGTCAATTTTCCCATATCTATAAAGTAAATTCCTAGAAGTGAAGTTACTAGATTAACTAAGAGCAAAGCCACCATTATTTCTCCTGGAAACAAGAGCTTCCTAGCTGGTGTTCCCTCATCTACTCCTGACCTCCTGTGATCTTTGCTATACTCTACAGCCAGAGTAATCATTTTTTCCATAGGGGTGTCCATTGTTCTAGGATCACTTTTGAAAAAAACTCTTTTCCCTCATTCAATTGCCTTACACTGTTGTCTAAAACCTATTAGCTGCACCTCTCTCTGTATTGATCTCTCTACAAATCTCGATTTCAGCCTCTGAACTCTATTTTGATACATTGACCTATGCATCTGTCCATACATATATTTCACAGTCTTGATTACTAAAGCTCTTGCAAGTATTTTGTATTTCAATATAATTTTAGAATTAGCTTGTCAATTTCTATTTAAAAAAAAAAACCCTGCTGGGGATGTTCATTGGGACCAGTGTGGGATCAATATAGATCGATTTGGTAATTTGGGGAAAAATCAACTTGGGGAGAATTATATCTTGATAATATGGAGTTCTCCAGCCTATGACATAATAGATCTCTGTTTTTAAGTAGGTCTTCTTCTTCTTCTTCTTCTTCTTCTTCTTCTTTAATGTTTATTCATTTTTTAGAGACAGAGAGAGACAGAGCATGAGCAGGGAAGGGGCAGAGAGCGAGGGAGACACCCGAAGCAGGCTCCAGGTCTGAGCTGACAGCACAGAGCCCGATTCGGGACTCAGACTCACGGACTATGAGATCATGACCTGAGCCGAAGTCCGACACTCAAGCAGCTGAGCCACCCAGGCGCCCCTTAAGTAGGTCTTCTTTAGCTTCTTGCATCGATATTTTGTATTTTGTAGGGCATTGAAGCAGCGATACCCCAGCAGCAACTAATAAATCATTAATAATAATACATACAGAAGGATTCCGAGAAATAGAAAATCAACTACCAGAATCCCACGGTAATAATTGCTTGCAGGCAAGATCCCCAGTGAATGCTACATTAGTGCACCAAATTTTAAGGAGAAGCAGGATTTGGCATAGCTGTTAAATACGGCTCCCCAAACATTTATAAATAACTGTGGCTAATCGTAATTAATTACTATACTTCACAAATTCTTTGATACTCCTTCCTCCATTATGTGGATCTTAACTCTCGTCATCTTCAGTGTGGTCAGGACCTATTTGCGTGTAAATAAGAGTATGAAAAAAGAAATAGTTTTACAGTGGGGAAACCTGGCACACACCACCTTAGCCACATGGTCAAGGTGTCACTGGTAACAAGATGTTTTGCCATCGCATATGCCCAATATTATGCCTTGGATCCTGGAACAGAAAAAGCGAGGAGGACAAAAATGGGGGAGTCCAGATGAAGTCGACCATTCAATATCAGGATCGTGCCAATGTAAGTTTCTTAGATTTGAAACTTGTACCATGATTAGTCAAGGTGTTAACACTGGGGAAAGCTAAGTGAAGGAGATACAGGCATTTTTCGTATTATCTTTGCAATTCTAGGTGTATAATTATTTCAAAACAGAAAGTTAAAAAATCAGGCAATAATTATGGAGCCGAGGGACATCCAGATGTTGGAGTGAACTGCATAGGGATTGGAAAATACCTATATTTGAAAGGTCATGAAATTAGATGACAAGGATGAAGATTGTAAATAGACAAGTAGAAACCATAAAAAAAGAATCAAATAGAAATACTTGAACTAAAAGGGACAATAACTGAAATGAAAAACGTAATGGATATATTTAACAAAGGATCAAATTTGTATGCAATGGTTCAGAAGAGAGAAAAAAGGATTTAAAAAAAATAGAAAAGAAATGAAAGATGTCAGACACAGTAAAAAAAAAACACCTTAGTGTATATGAAATTATATAAAAACAGCCCCCTCCTCACTTCTCCATAGCACCCCTTTCTTATCCCACTCACAGAGAGACTCTATCTTTCGTCACCCTCAATTAGAGGAACAAATATGAATTTAAACATTTAATGATAACTAATATTAATACTATTAATTAATATTAATTAATGACACCCAAATATTATTTAAGTATGGATAATACATGCATACAAACAGATAACGTTTCTTTAAAATGTGTTATATATGGGGGTGCCTGGCTGGCTCAGTTGGTAGAGCATGCGACTCCTGATCTCAGGGTCATGAGTTCGCACCCCCTGTGGGGTGTAGAGACTACTAAAACAAAAATAAATACACTTTAAAAAAAGCATTTAAAATGTGCTATATATCCTGGACAATTTTGCTGGGTGCTTAACCTATGAAAGTAATAGCTAGCAATTACAGAGCCCTGAAGGGACAGTGCCTTAACTCCAGCACTGCCTCAAGACTGGCCCCGCCTCCTCCGAAGCTCAGCAGGACGCCTGCGCAGTGAGATCTGGGTCAACCGGAAGTCATGGGCAGGAGGTTATTCTTAATGTTCTCACTTTTCAGAAGGAAGAATTTAAAGCCCTGGCCCCTTCATTCACTGAAGGAAACGCCAGGAAGTGTTGGAGCTGAGGTCCCAGCCCCAGCAGCCTGCCCCCAAGCCTGGGCTCTCAGGTCCTTCTGCATGCAAGGTAGTCCTGCCTGACTTGAGGCCTGGAAGTGAGGAGCTGAGGCTGGTCTAAGTTCCTGACCATCCCTGTTGATCTTAAAAGAAAGGATATAGCACATTCTCTAAGGTCTCCCTGTGGGCTTGGAACAGCCATAAAGAAGGCCGACAAGAGAGTCTAGACAACAGCTCACATCACAGAAGGAAATGAAAGTTTGGGGAATCACAGCAGCAAAGGGCAAGGTAAAGGGCCTAGACCATCGAGAACCATCCCTGGGGAGGAGAAGGAAATGAAGGAATTCATATTTCTTGGTGGAAAGACTTGAGGACTTAATAAGATCAAAGCCTTAGACAATGAGCACTGATAAAATAAAAAGGGGGGTTTAAAGCATGCTCAGGGCTGGGCGTGCAATGTGCAGATTCTTTTACCTGCCACACGGAAGAACGTGCATTGGGTTTTCCTATTTTCCAGGCCACTCGTAACAAATTCTTCTTCAGCCCTTGCTACCTTCAACCCGTTGATCTAATTTTCTCCTAACAACAAAAAGGCTCCTTCACTGTGAGATAGAAAACAGCACAACCTTCCTGCACACTGGATGTCTCACAGTGCCGATCTCTCAGAAGTCCTGGGACGTTACGATGCCATGTTGTGCTCTCCTTAACGCATTGTTGAATCAAATGTGCTACAGTTACGAAGTCATTTGACTTTCTTGAGCTATACGCTTTAGAAGTGACGACAACTCAGACGGGCTCCGGCTTTTGGGCAGGTAAGGTTTGACTGTCTGCGTTTTCTAGGCAAACCTGCCGGAATGCAGAGAGGTCGATAACTTGCTGGTGTTTCAGAGCTGTCGATCGAGCCCAGACAGGCACTGCTCAGCTTGTCTTCCTACCTGAGGAAGGAAGACAGACCAGGGTGGTCCTGCTGGAAAGCTGGCAGTCAAGACCTTCAGAGTGGCTGGGAGATGCTAGGGCAGAAGCTTCCAAACTTTAGGTGTGCCCAAGAATTTCCAGGGGAGCTTGCTAAAGTACAGAACCTCACCACCCCCCCCCCCCCCACCCAGGGGAGCTCCCTGCTAAAACTCTGATGCAATTATTCTGGAGAGGGCCCAGGTGATTTTGACAAGACTGGGGCCACAGTAAAGGCAACCCAGAGGAGAACAAATGTCAGAGGTAGAGACCCATGGAGTTCTTGTGATGTCCTTTGAACCTCAGTAGCAGGAACGACAAATCTGTTCCTTAACACGTCTTTGATTTGCAACAGAAACAGTACTGCTCTAGTGAGGCCTGTCCAAGCAGCTTCAAGAGCAGCTGGCATGGACAGAGAGGGAGCTGGAACAGGTTGAGAAAGAGCGTGATGGATGCCCCTGGGGACCTGAAAGCTGGCAGCCTCTTGTGGGATCGCAGGGCACACCCTTTGGCCATGCCCGGAACCCTGGGGGCCCTCTGCAGGAAGGCAGTGAGTTCTTGGGTGCACAGAGAAGGAAAGAATAGGGAGTTTGAGTCATCCGTGCATCCACATAGCAATTGTGCATCCAGAGCTGGCAGGCATTCAGAAATTGGGCTGAACTTGGGCCCCCTGTCCCCACAGGACTCCCCTTCCTGTGCTGACTCCTAGTTATTCTAAAGCTTCAACTTTTAAAGGACCGAATGCTCTCTTCTGATGAACGTCAACCCATTTTCTACTGCAAATAGGCTGTTGGGAGTGATCACTTGAACGAATTTTCATACGCGGGAGCTTAGAGCAGGCTGGTGACATAATTTGTGGGACCCGGTGCAAAATGAAAATTTGGGGCCCCTTGTTCACATGGATGTCGATGGCACTAAAATATAAAGCTTTTTCTTTTCCCCTATGGTCCCTTTCTTCAACTTATCACGGCACTGTTTGCTATGTAATGTCTATCCTCTTGGGGCATTCTGAGCATGCGATCCTCCCTGACTGCGTTGGTTACCTGCCTGTGAAGACAGTCACCATGATTTGTGCAGTACAAGAAAAATAGAAAAGTAGAAACTCACTGCTTCCAGCCGATCAGACCAAAATTCGTGATGACCGTCAACCTCATAATTCGAATACAGTAAAATCAATGTTGGTTGGATGTCAGGGTGATGGTAACTCGTCGGGTCAATTATTTACCAATTCCGTTTATGATATAAAATTTGCTCAAGGCATTTTCTAAAATGAGACAAAATAAGCAAAAAAAAAATGTAAATATATCCCATTATTATTCCTTTCTTGCATAATTGCACTGTATGATCAGTGTCTTACAAAGCAAGATGATACAGCTTATTACAAAAAATAATAAGGGCTTTATCATTGCCTTTTCTCTGGTCTGAATTTTTTTTTTTTCAAAAAAATTTTTTTTAACGTTTATTTATTTTTGAGACAGAGAGAGACAGAGCATGAATGGGGGAGGGTCAGAGAGAGGGAGACACAGAATCTGAAACAGGCTCCGGGCTCTGAGCTGTCAGCACAGGGGCCCGATGTGGGGCTCGAACTCACGGACCGCAAGATCGGGACATGAGCCGAAGTCGGCGCTCAACCGACTGAGCCATCCAGGCGCCCCTGGTCTGAATTTTTAAAGCTTACTTTAAAAATTAAAACTTACTTTAAAACAGATTTCTATTGAATTGTTGAAAATGATGTAGTCTTCTAAAGGAAAACATGAACACGCTTGAGCAGCAGAACACAAACGACAAAAATGTAAGTTGCAGGTTTTTAGAGGGTCATCTTGGTTCTAGGAAAAAATAAGAACTTTTTTATGAGGCAAAATCATTTCTGTTAATGAAGGCAAAAAAAAAAAAAAATCCTTACCCATTGACATTTATCGGGCCGCAGGAAAATTCTCATTTCCCCCGGTTAAACGCCATTGACAGAACATTAACAAAAGGAGAAAAGCATGTCTGTGAGGATTATGTGGGAATTTCCACCACCTATTATCGAGAATTGCCCTGATGCACTGCAAAAACTGCTTTCAAAGGAGAACAAAATACCTTTCGGGGATTTAGCTAACCACACCAGAATTTGGAATGCCCTATCCTTGTTGAGGCGAACTGAGGGCTTTTTCTTTCTAACCAGAACAAGCAATTCGCATCAAGGACCACTCAGGAAAATATATATTAAGGAGCTGGGTTTGTCACATGTCTAAAAGGCGACGGTGTTTTAGCTTCCTGCCAAAGCTGTGCTTTTGTCAAACACGGCTAGAAAGGGGTGCGCGCCTCTCTTTCCTATCTGTTGTTTTCTCTCCCACTTTGCTCCACACTTGTCACACAGCACTTTAATGTGCCTGTGGCTTACAGCCGAAATATACCAGGAAGGTGGTTTTTAATGCTCTGGATCCTGGGAAATCTTGGTTAAAACCCAGATGAAATAGGAAGGTGGGGAAAGGTGTCCTCAGGCTTAGCACAGCTCTGCACTGTCATCCAATAAACTTGCTCAGGTAAGATACCCATGTCTGTCCACCTGGCCTCTAGCCGGTCCAACTGCTGCTGCTGGGAAGTCCTTCCCTCTGTATTCGTCCCAGGCAGGTGGAAGCCGCTCTTCTGGTCATGGGTGGGGTCCTGAGGGAGAGGATCCAGGGATTCATTTGTGCTGGTCCTTTGTGAGTATCTTCAGTCAGAATGAATACAGTTTTGTCCTGTAAAATTAGGTTTCATTCTGCAAGGCAGTAAGGATTTCAAAAGATATAGCTGGTGTGTCTGTTAGAATAGTCACACGCAGAGGCACCTGGGTGGCTCAGTCGGTTGAGCAGCCAACTCTTGATTTCAGCTCACGTTATGATCCCAGGGTCGTGGGATCGAGCCCCACGTTGGACTCTGTGCTAGGCATGGAGCCTGCTTAAGCTTCTCTCTCCACCTCTCTCAGCCCCTCACCCCGGCTCATGTGCTCACTCTCTCTTTCTCTCTCTCTCCGAAATAAACTTAAAAAGAAAAAGAAAAATCACACCTATAGTTTAGAGTGGTATTGAGAGAAACATAAACAGTTTTACCTCTTAATCTCACTAAGATTTCTTCCTTTTTAAATTTATTTTTTATCTTTTTATGTATTTTTTAAATTTATTTTTGAGAGAGAGAGAGAGAGAGCAAGTGTGAGCAGGGGAGGGGCGGGGCGGGGGGCAGGACAAAGGATCTGAAGCAGGCCCTGTGCTGACAGCAGAGAGCCTGATGAGGAGTCCGAACTCACAAACCGTGAGATCATCACCTGAGCTGAAGTCGGATGCTTAACCGACTGGGCCACTCAGGTGCCCCTGTCCCTTCAAAAAACCAAAAATGTATATGGAACCGTAGGGAATAGACAACAAAACCAGGCAAGGATACCCCTATTCTAGGATGTTACAGTACTGTAAAGGAGATAATACCTGAAGGTAAATAAAAATGATAAAACAGTGGAAAAAGTCACAAAGCAGATAGTGTGAGGTATTGCTGGTATTTAGAAAAGAGAGAGGTTGTTTCTTTCTATGGTGATTCAGAAAGGCTTCACAGGGGAGCTAGAATTTAAGCTGGGTCTAAAAGATGGCAATGTCTGTAGGGTATTTTCTGACACCACATGCATGGTGTGTTTCCAAAATGGGAGAAGAGGCACAGAACTTCCATACCCTCTCTAGTCATACCACCCTCCCAGCACCTCCACCTGTTCAAGCCAGAGGATTCTTGAACCCTGTTGTTTAGGGGGTTTTATGGAGGTTCCATTACGAAGGCACACTTGATTAGATCATTGGTTGTGACTGAAACTGTCCAGTCCTTGTCCCCTCCCTAGTGGTCAGGGGGTGGACCTAAAGTTTCCAACTGTCTGATCACAAGGTAGATTTCTTTGGCAGACCCTCCCTCCACGAGTCACTTGATTAACGCAAACTCAGGTGGGACTTGCTCTGAATAACAAGGAACTCTCCCCTCACTCTTAGCACTCTGGAAATCCCAAGGGTTTCACGGCCCTCTATGCCAGGAACTGGGGACAAAGACCAAATAAGTATTTGCCATGATACTGTGGACTGATTTAGACACATCAATGTGGAAAAGTAAGAACAAGGCAGAACAAGAACAAGGCAAAAGAAGTTGAGAGGTATTTAAATCATAAATAATTTAAATACCTGGCTAGAGGTGTGTCACCGAAGTTGTTGAGCCAGGAAGTGACTTGATCTTTCAATGGTTGGGAACATTATTCTGCAAGAGGGTGCAAGGTGGGTGAAAAGTGGACAGGACATGGAGGAGGAAGACCAGCTGGCAGCTGGAAGCGGGGAGGTGTATCAGAAATGTCTAGGTAAGAAACAGTGAAGCTCTGAACTAGTATAGAGGTGTTGGAAATGGAGAGGGCCAGGCAGTAGTTTGGTTTGGTCAACAAGAAAGGTGGCAACTTTAGAATCCCATCTGATGATGCAGATGTTTTTTTTTTTTTTTTTTTTGCTGGTGCAGGTTAGAGTCCTGCCCCATGCAGGGGCATGGTACAAGGGAAAGAGGCTTCCCAGGGGGAATTTCCATCCATGTGCATTTGTTTTCCAAGCTCTTCGCAATTCCGCCTTTTCTAGCTATGTGGCATTTTACGGAATTACGAGCGATCGCTCTAGTTTTGCATCTTCATCAATCTGTGGACAGGGCAGTTGACCTGATCTGCTGTTGGAGCTGGAAAGTCTGGAGATGTATGCAGTGCCAGTTGCTAGAGCTCCTCATCCGGGAACGTGTTAGGTATGCGTGACTTGGTACTTTGAAATGACGGAAGAGAGGAACTCTTCAGACCAAAAGTTTCTTGCCTGGTTTTCCATGGAAGAAGACTCTGCACGTAAGTTTCCTGCCTCTACTTCAGGCTCTTACTGAGATCTGAGCTTCTGAAAATGACCGTAGAGGGGAGCAGATTTTGCCACCCCCAAATCTGTCTTTGGCATAAGGATTATTTTGAGCTAAAGGCAATCAAAACCCCGCAGATTCAGGAGAATCTCTTCATCACCCCCTCAACTGCCTAAATTTACACTGGAAAAGGGGCCTGTACTAGAAGGAGAGCTATTGCCACGGGACACCTTTTTTTCTAAGGAACTTATCTGCCTAACAGGGCAACCTTTGTTTTCTAAACATCTCCTCTGCCTTTCTGTAAGTGGCCTTTCTTCCCTTTGTATCTCTAGACCCCCCTATCCCTTTCCTTAGCATAAGATGTTATATAAACCTCAATTGCCTGGCTGCCTTTGGGTCTCATAGTTTATGGGGCTCCTGTATGTATGAAATGCATTTATTTTTGTCCTGTTAACCTGCATTATGTCAGCTTAATAATTAGTAGCCAGAGAACCTGGAAGGGAAGAAAGGAAACATTTTTCTTCCCTACAGACCTAATATTAGTGTTTCCCCAACTGTGTTCTAAAGATGGGAGATACTTTTCTGAGTCGAATAAGCTTGAGCAATGCTGGGTTGGACAACATACACAGGTTGCTTTGCTGCAGGACTTCTCAGCCTTCAGCACATCAGTGTGCTTTGTAAAGCTCTAAGGGTGCTACAGTATGTCACCCTTCCCAAATTTAGTTGGTTAAAACCCACTTTTCATGCATTATATCTTAGTCTAGTGTCCTTAGAAAGGACATATCCATGATGCTCATTGACCTAGGGGTCCCCAGGCTGGATGACCCAAGAGACCTATACACCTGGAACCTGTAAAACAAGCCACTTCCTGAGTTCAGGGCTGAGGGGCTAAGACAGACCATCCTGTGTCTCTGGGCCTACAGCAGCCTACACTATTTCCCTTCCCATGCATGCTGCTCTGTGTGGTTCAGTCCCCAGCCCTTGGCTGAGCATGCTCATTGCAATGGGACCCCAGGAAGGGGGAGGGTGCAGAGGGGAACTTGGCACTGTCTTAAAGTCCAGAGACCTGAATTAGCAGCACTGAGGTGCCTTTCACCGGCTTTCTGACCTTGGGCAAATTGCCTAATCTTTTTGAGTCCCCTCTGAAAGACGGAGGTAATAATCCACTGTATCATCTAATAGTTACCGATCATTTTCTGTATGCCAGGCAGTGTTCTAGATACAGGGATACAGTATTTGCTCCATCCAGGGATGTTAAACACTATAACAATGAGGCTCTAGTTCAGGCTCCACGGTCCTGGTTATTATTATAAAGGAATCACGAACAAGTTCTTCACAATTTGCTCGCACAGCGACATTAATTGTTCAAGCCAGAAAACCAACAGTTTGGGGCGGAATGAAAGCCTGTGATGCTGGGCTCACAGAATGAACACACCGTCCGTTGATGTATTTTATCTCATTTCATCCACGCGACAGTGCCTCAAGCCCTCTCTGTTCTGTGCTGGGCAAACTAAGGCTCAGAAACACAGTATGACTTGCCCAAGGATGTAGGAAGTTTGAATGACATATTAATAAGCTTGATCTATTAAATCATGTTTATTTTTACCGACTATACCACCTATATCAGGAAACAGGAAGCAGATGGCGCACTCAAAATAGGGTAATTCGAAGAGATTTCTTTACAGAGACTACTGATGGAGATGTGGATGAGCCTCGTATTGACTGGTAGCGGCCAAGCTGTTAGTTTCCTGAAGGAGGTGAGTGTGGCTGCCTGAGGCCAGCAGGAGGGCTGTACAGAGCAGCTGCCTGCAGAGAGGGGACACAGCCATGTCCAGGTGTCCCTGTGGGGAGGGACACTCCCCTGCCATGGTCCTTTTACCTCCTTCTCTCACTCTATCCCAGTCCTACCAGACCATCCCAAGTGGAAGCCAGGGGTCACGGGCACCCTTGATATAGTTCAAGTAGGTCAGCCTCGGGCACAGGGCAGGATGGGGAAGGGTGGCAAGTGGATCTGAAGACTGAGGAGTTAAAATTAGCTCAGAACCAGATGGTGAAAACATGCCTGGCATTGCATTAGTCTGGGATAAGAGATACGGACCAGCCAGCAGAGAAGCTGCCTGTGTTCCTTCCAAGAACATGCTGATGGAAGTTGTGACATGGCAGGGCGCTCTGTGCAGCGGCCTTGCTCTCTCAGATCACAGACTGTCCCTCTGAAGCTTGAGCACTGAGAGGTGGCATCCCACTCTTGGACCTACATCATTGACGCTCCCTCCATTTCCAGCCCAGGGCCAGAGTTTCAGATGAGGGTACTCTAGACACGAATTCCACATCATCTTTTGTGATTTCCAAAAAACACAGGACCCTGGATTCTGCAGTCCAGGCCTGAGGCCAACCCACTGGCATTCAGCCCCTCTTTGCCCTGAGTTGATAAAAGCACCACTACGTGTAAATTTCACCTTGCCTCCACGGTACCCCCAAATACTGGGCGACTTTACCTTCTCTCTTTTTGGTGATGCCCCCGGTTCCGGGTGCCTTTCCCTCCTGGCAAGGAGCCAACAGACCTGTCTTTATCAGATTCCACATTTGCCCTGGGGCTTGGAGGTGGGCAAGTACGCATGAAGAAATCTGGCTCATCCTCCCTCCTGCTACAGTGTAATGTGATGGCCAGTTTTCCCCATTTCTCTCAAGCTTTCAGGAAACAGCCTGGGTGCAAATCCTTGCAGGTGAGCTGCTTTCACTGTGGAGTGTTTGGCGGGTTTCTCTTTTCTGTTAGAATTTTTTGTTTCTGTGAACTCACTCAAGTTTGCGATTTTGTTCTTCCCCATCCTGCTTTGTATCCTGTGAGGACTTTCAAGTTGATGTTGGGTTCTCCTGCCTCTCTGTATTCCAAGATGGACTTTCAGCCCTTCTAGAGCAGGAACTGGATATGGAGAGATGGGGACAGGGCTGCACCAGGAACCCCTGGGGCATAAGAGGGCTTGATGCCTCACTGACCAGTTTGAGAGATTGCTTGGATTTTCTGGATGCCTCTGAGGGAGCTCTCCCTTGGTTTCCTGATTCAGAAATTGAACAGCAGCCCCCTCCGCACACTTTCCTCAGCAAAAACCTGATTGGAGGCACCGGTCCCTTGGGCTCAAACATTGCTACTCCAGATTGAGACCAGCCTGCACCAAATGTCTTTGCCTCACAACTGAATTAGCAGGGGTCTCCCCACTCGTGAGGTCTAGGGGTCACTGGACCTCTAGGAGATTGCCGGTCCCTTCCCCTCCTGCTCCTCACTGTGTCAGGAAGAGCATTTGAACCCCACTTGGGGTGTCACTGTGGGGTTAAAGTTGGTGTTCTACAGTCTGCAGAGACCCCTCCTTCCCTCATTCCCCACCCACAGCCCAACTGGGGAGGATTGTGCCGCCATCATGATCCGGACCCAGCCTTTGTGTTTCCTTATAAATTTGGCACAATCCTAACCCATAAATTCTCAAAGGGGGGACCCTCACATTCAGATCCACCCCATTCGGAAATAAGTAGCACCATATTAGGCATAGTTACTGTGCTATGAAGTTTCAAGCCCAGCTCATGGTACAAACTGACAAAGTTCAGCATCAGTTCGGGTATAATGGGGATAGAATGTCCCTCCGTGCCCCCTGACTCCCACCCCCAGAAGAGTTGTAGGGCCACACAGACCCCGAGAATGAGGGGTGGAGCTTCCTCGGAGTGGCCTGCATGTGTGGGATGGGAAGCTCCCCACACAGCTCTGTACATTTTCTGTTTGGAAGGAGAGTTCCCAATGTGCTCCATAAAGTTCTTTAATTCTCCCAGGCTGTAGGTGCCTGAGCAGATAGCAGAGAATGACATTTGATTTTTATCCAGTTATTTATGTTTTTCACAAATTTTGGTAAGATTCACCTTACATAAAATGTACCGTCTTAGTGATTTTTAAGTGTGCCGTTCAAGTAAATACATTCACATTATTGGACAACCATCACCACCACGGATCTCCAGCACTTTCTCCTCTTCCCAGGCTACAACTCATCCCTATTAAACACTAAGCCCCATTCTTTCCCTCACCCACTTCTTCTGCTTTCTGTGACTGCGAACTTGACTACCCTAGGAATCTCATGCAAAGTAGAATCACACAACATTTGTCCTTTTGTGTCTGACCTGTTTTAGTTAGCATAATGTGCTCAAAATCCATGTTGTAGCAGGGGTCAGAATTTCCTTCCTTTTTAAGGCCAAATGCTATTCCGTGACATGTATATACCACAATTTGTTTATCTGTTATTCATCTAATAATGAACGGCAGGCATTGAGTCCAAGAGTTTCCACCTCTTGGCTGTTGTGAATAAGGCTGCATAAATGTGCATGTTGAGTATCTCCCTGGCAGTTGGCTTTTTGATGCCTGCCGATCAAAGCACATCTGTTGGTATCTGTTGATCAGAATGGATCTGAATGGGGAGCTCATGAATCTGCAAACAGAAAGGAACTTACCTGGTAACATGGGAGCCACAGAGCAGTGAGTGGGAGAGGCCTTCAGGCCTCAACTCAATCAGGTCTGATGATACAAGTTTGTGGAGAGGTTTCAGCTGTATGGCTCTAGTGATAAGAAGACAAGTAAGCTCTTCTCCCATGGAGAACACAAAGTACGCTCATTCTAGAGAGCTTGGCCAGACCTGAGGTCTGCAGGTGAAAGTGCTCTCGGGGCGCCTTGGTGGCTCAGTCAGTTGAGTGTCCAACTTTGGCTCAGGTCATGATCTCGCCGTTTGTGTGTTCGAGCCCCGCGTCGGGCTCTGCGCTGACAGCTCGGAGCCTGGAGCCTGCTTCGGATTCTGTGTCTCCCTCTCTCTCTGCTCCTCCCACACTTGCTCTCTGTCTCCCTCTCTCTCTCTCAGAAATAAATAAAAAAAATTTTTTTAGAAAGTGCTCTCAATCTGTCCAAGTGCCCTTTGCCAGAAAGTGGAATGAAGTGATCCTTGCTCTATTCTCATATCTGTCTCCTCACCAGGAACGTTGCAGGAAGTCCTGCATTGCTGGTAGAATCCTCTGATGCAATTTCTCAGGGGCTCAACCCTCATTCATGAGCCTTCAGCGACAGCCTGTACAATGTCCCATTGATTAGAACCAGTTTCTACCAGTCCCTAGATGTTTGGGCTGTCGAGAAGGCTTACGGTCTCCCTGCAAAGGACCCATTTTTCTCCTTTAGTGACTGTTCCCAGATCCCAGCCGTAGGGTGCAGCCAATCTGCGGTCCCCACCTCTACCAGCCTGGGGGAGCAGGGCAGGACTGGGGACCCTGGGCATACCACCCCCCACTGTGGGCCCTACTGGGCCAGTGGTAGGTGGTGAGCAATTTGATCTTAGTCTGGTGGGCGGAAACTCAGTGCCTCCATTGCCAATACCCCCATCTGATGAAGCGGCCATCAAGCCCTGACACCGTTGAAACCTGGTCCGTGACAAGGCTGTCTTAGGGGAAGAAGGCCATCTTTTCCTCACGCACATTGTGCAGGCCAAGCTTTCTGGGCTTGAGATGGGGACAGAAATACTGAATACCTGCTGGTGGTGGTCTGGGGCCCATTGGTAATCACACACTTGTGCCTCTTATGGGCCGTCTGGAGCCTCTGTGGGGTGGGCACCCCGTGCAATAGTGGACAGCACAGTGTCAGTGGAAGCCAGGGACACAGAGGGCATGCTGTGCTGTGCCCAGCTCCAGGTTCTTGGGCAACGTCAACAATGCCCCAGCCCCTGAGGTGCAGAGAGAGAGACCAGAAAAAGGAAACCAACTGGAAGTCAAGGGTGTCCCTCCCATGTCCGGGCACAGCCCACAGGGAGGGTGCCCCAGAGGATGGCCATAACCCATAACCCATTTTACAGATGTGGAAACAGAGGTCGCTTGACTCCCCCAAGATCACACGGCCAGTGAGAGGCAGAGCCCGAGCTGAAACCCTGGTGTGTCGGCTGCTGAAGTCCACCCTCTAGAAATACAGATGTCAAAGAAAGGGAGGGGCAGCGGAAGCAGCTCTTCTCGGTTGGCAGCGACCACCTCGCTAGGCTTCGGGGTGGAAAACATGTGGCAAAACACCAAGTGGCAGCTACATCCCAGCACCCTGCTGGCTGGAGGATGCCACCCCCCTTCACTCCGTGTCCCCTCGCCGGTACCTTGAGCTGCGCCGATTTGCCCACACTGCATCAACTACACCTGCCTGAGTGGCGGGATGGCAGATTTCTTTCCGAGAGCGTGGCTGTCAGCGCGAAGTTGTTCCGCTGAAAGTCAGTATTAGAACTCGTGTCTGCTCACCACGATAAACGATAATCATTCCCCGGATCGCCTGCATTGCTTCTTCCCGCATCGCAGCCCTGGGTAGCATCGTGATGGAAATCCGCAGCGTAGGAGTCATCTTATTTTCCCTGTCAGATAGCTCTGCCCTTATTTTGAGCAATTGAGGACGAAATGAAGCCAATTGTGAGAAAATGATCCGTCAAGAGAGACGGAAATGGGGCAGCTCCCGCCGCTGCGTATGGCTCACAGGTGACACCCAGGAGTTCAGAAGCCCACCCCAGTTTAGCAGGGGTGGGGGGTCTTCCAGGCCCGTTATCTCAGAGGCAGGTCGCGTAGCAGGAGGCGTGGAGAGATCAGGGGAAATCCTGGCTGCTCTGCTCAGTTGTATCACTTCGGGCTCCATGTTGACCTTTCTGAATGTTGGCTCGCTCATCTGTAAGATCAGGAGCACGGTTCCTGCCTCGCGGGGTTGTTTGTGAGCATTTAGGGGGATAGGGACTCCGTGGCCCCTGTAACAGCGCCTGGCATCTCGCGGCATGCCTCGTGGTCCTGCCGCTGGATGTTCCCAGCCCTTTCCTGTGCTCAGATGCTATTTCCCCATCAGGTGCGTCCACTCCTTTATTCTGGCTGCCTGACAGCTGACGCTCCCTCTGGTGACAGACACAACATCTGAGAGTGCTCTGGAGGGATATAAAGGGAACTGGAATTCATTCAAGCATTTCTAGTGCTTCTGGGCTGGGAACTGACTTGAATCGTCTTTTTGATCCTCTCCCCACCCTACTGGAGCCCAGCCGACAGGTGTTAGCCTGCTGGCTCAGAGGCCGGGCCCTGTAGGGAAGGCTCCTTTCTCCCTGCTACACAACCCTAGTTCCCATCACTTACCAGCCGATGTCAGGGAAGCAACCTCTGTCAGTGGCGAGCAAACACTACCTTCACAGGGTACCTATTGAGCATCATTCTTGCCCGGGCAGGTTTGGACTCAGTGGGCGCTCAGGCCGTGAGAACAAGACAACAGGGCCATTGCTCATAAATGCAACAATTCCTTGCATGATGTCCTTATTGTCTAGACCTCAGGAAAGGCACCCGTGTGCCATACTGCTCACTGGGAGTCTTGTCCGAGGTTAGCCGTATCCATCAGGGTGCTGCTGTTTTAAAGGGACTGACGACCCTGTATCTGAACCTCTGCCTGGAAAACCAATTTGCTGAAGGCTTCTCGTTGTCTTAAGTGGTTTCTAAGAATATTTGTTACGTGGTCGTGAAAAATATAGAACACAGGGCATGCGGAATGCAATTACCTGGTGCCTGGGTCCCTCTCCAGGACCATCTGATTTAATTGGTCTCTATTGGCTTCAGCCCTGGGAGCTTTACATGCTCCCCAAGGTTTCCAAAGTGAAGGCCAAGCTCAGAACCAGTGCATTAGATGGACCTTAGTGGAAATCCCTAGTCATTGACAGGTTGTGCAATCTAGGTAGCCGCTGACCTTCTCTGAGCTTGAATTCCTCATTTGTGAAAGAATGGCTATCGTGTTGATCCCGGAGCCTTGTCCTGAGGATAGAATAAGACAGGGGGCACCTGAGTGGCTCAGTCGGTTAAGCAGTCGCCTCTTGGTTCCGGCTCAGGTCACGATTTCACGGCTCGTGCGTTCAAGCCCCACATAGGGCTCTGACAGTGCGGAGCCTGCTTGGGATTCTCTCTCTCTCCCTCTCTCTGCCCCTCCCACATATGCACTCTCTCTCTCAAAATAAATAAATAAATAACTTAAAAAAATAAGCATAAGACAGGATATATGAAGTGACTGCCTAACATAGCAGGCGTGCCTGCAGAAGTAGGGTCTCCCCACAGGCACCTGGGCGAATGAGTAACAGGTCTTCGGGAAGATGTGTGCCCTCGGGAGAGCCCTCAGTATGTTGGAGTGGAGCCCCTAGGTACGGCCATGTCCTATGGCTTCCCCCCTCCCCTCCCGCCCACTGCTAACTGCCCCATCTCCGGAGCATGCCATGAATTCAGTACCACCCCACCACTGGCTGGTAAAAGAGAAAATATTTTGAAGAACCAAGTTTGTTATTTCCAAACACCTCAGGTACCTAGGTCTCTGGTTCTTAACCTCTTCGGCGTCACAGACCTTCCATATTCTGAGGATCTTCCCCCAAAGTGCACTTAGGTACATCCAAAGCAGTTTGAATGGGTATCGAGCCACTGAGCCCGTCACTGAGCCCATGTTGAAAGCACCAGATCTGAGTGAACCCAATGCCGTGCTCACGTTTGGGAAAAGGAATCACAAAGCCGTGTTTCATTCCTGGTCAGATGCAAGACGGTGGTGGAGTCGGGAAGAAAATCCAGGTTCCTTATCCTGTTTCACTGGTACTGAAGACTCATTTTACCGAGTCCTTCACAAAGGAGGAGATGGAAAAGGGCTTAGAGTCCATTGTACTTGATCTATACATGAATGAGAGGTACAAGAAAAATGTTTATTAGGAAGGTCCCCAACTCCAGTGAGGTGCCCTCCCAAAATGCCCCCAGAGGGTGCTCGGCTTGCCCCACCACAGCAATGAACTCTCTGGGGGGCATTTGCCTGGTCGCTTGTCTGTCTCCCTCTGAGGGCCAGGGACACATCTGTCCTATTCATTATGGTGGCCCCGGCACCTGGCCTAGGTTAGGCAATCGATAAACATTGATGGAACGGATGAGTGAATCACTCTAAGAACAAATACACTATAACAGTTAAAATACGTAAGCATGATGAATTGAACTAAGCATTCAATGCGGTCTCCGCACAAAACCCTTCGAATTTTTATTGCAAGTGTTTAAATATTCAGTTATGTTGCCCTCATTTGTGTCTTTTCTGTTTCCCACTGCCCCCACCCCCACCCCCCTGGGTCTTTTATCCCTTAGTATGAAGTGGGAGCCTGAGTATTCGATACTGCCAATAACAACCTGCCAATTCTGATCCCAGGGACTCAAGCAACAGTATTAAAAGGCATCTGGAATATTTTAAAAACACTGTCCCCTCACAGGGAGCATTAAATGCTATCATCAGGCTGGCATTGGGTACGGAAGAGCCTGCCTTTATGCTCTCTTGATGAGACGCTGTCACGAATATTAATTCTCTATCCTTAGAATAAACGACGCCCTGTGGGCTCTGTCCCCAACCACCGAGAGATGAATATGGAAACCAGCGGCCAAAGTGGGGACGGGGCCTGCAGGCAGGGGAAGGGAGTCTTTGAGACAGAGTCGAGGAAACACCAGGCTCTGGGAGGTGATTTCACAGCTCGGAGATGAGAATCGTGGCAAGGGAACCTAAGAAACTAGAAGCAAAAGCAAAACAACCATTTACAGAGAAGTCTTTGAGCTCTAAATACTTCGCTGCCACCTCAGCCTCTCACAGAATAGATTTCTGCCCCTTGGAGAAACTGTTTGCTGTGGACTGACCTACTTTTCACATGAAAGATACATGCACTGAAGTGTTCTTCTCTCTTAGCTGGATGGGTTTTTTTTTTTTTTTTTTTTTTTAAGCCCTTCTTTTTCTGACTCTGACATAGCTATACTGTGGGATAGGACTCATTAACTAAGAAGAATGCTCTATGCCGGGGCTGTTCTACAGAACTTTCTGTGCCATCCAGTACGAAAGCCACTGGCCGCGGGGGTCCCCTGAACACTTGAAATATGGCTGCTGGCTTGACTGAAGAACTGAATGTTAAGTTTTGTTGAATTTTAATTAATTTAAGCTTAGTCACTTGTAGCTAGGAGCCATAGACCAGACCAACACAGAGTGGATCAAGAGAGTTCCTAGTTACATTGTCAACGTGGAAAAAAGAAAAAAAGCAAATTGCAGTGTTATACATTTGAGGCAATCCCCGTTTTGAAAATACACTCACCGCAAACAAAACACTACGTTTACATTTGTGCATATAGATGCTTTCAAATGCATCAGAAAAAAATGGCTGGAATTATACCCAACGGACCCTGGAGTAATTACCTCTGGGGAGAAGGCACGAGAAGAGATCAATGAGGTCTGTTGCTTTATCAGCTTTGTTGGAATTTTTAAAAATGAAAATGTATTCATGTGTGATCTACATGTATAATGCAATATGAAAAGAGAACACTTCAAAAATTGTTTCCTTGCCTGATATACCCAGAGTTATTTTCAGTCTGGTTACCGTGATGAATCCACCTGAGTCCGGTAGCTGAGACCAAAGAAGCCAGAGAACAGGTAGGTGAGTTGTCAGATGCTCTTTCTAGGGAGCCCAGAGATCCTTTGTAGCTGGTTGCAGGGAGGAATCCAAAATGCCTAAGCGCACGTACCCATCCATGGGGGGCAAGTATCACGGAATGCTCTGTTCTCAACCTCAACCGTGTGGGTATTTGAATCCAGATGCTGGAGTCCATCCCAGAGATTAGAGGTCAGTCTGTCTGGAATGAGCACAGGGCAGTGGACTTTTTAGAAAGCTGCTTGGGTGATTTTTGTTGTGTGCCACAGTTGAGAATGTCTGGGCTGAGGACAGCCCTTAGAGGAATATGCAGGAAGCAGAAAGCAGCACAAGGGGGTCAGGGCCCCACGGGAGGAGCGGTGGTCTTTTGGCGAGGGGAAGGACACGAGGGCGCTTGCTCAGCTTGGCATCCTCATGCAAAGGAACATGGCAGCTGAACTCTCGAAGGCCAGGGTTGGGTTCCAGTCTCTACGTGGGTCATGTCTCCCCTACAATGGCTTGAAATCACTGATGGCGTCTCCATACAGTGACTGTGGACCTCCAGCCCCCATCCCTGACTCCAGACTCAGGTTTCTAACTCCCTGCACATGGTTCCTGCCTGGACACCTCATCAACCCGCTTCAGAGCATGGCCACACTGGGACCTCTTCTCTCCCCCCAGGCTCCCCAATTCCAGAAAACAGCTGCACCACGGGCTCTAGCCAGAAGCTCCTCTCTTCCCCTCTTACCCCCTATCCAGTGCATCTTCAGCTCTTGCCAGATCTACCTGCAGAAGGGGTCTCTGTCTAACCTCACCCTGCCTCCGCAGTGTCACTCTGGTCCAGGTCTCTGTGCCACCTATGAACATTCCACCAGCTCCCCTCTGATTCTTGTCCTCCAGCTTACACTTCCCGCCCCATGGAGGAGGCTCCAAACCACAGCAGGAAGGAACGTGTCCGCACAGCCCTCCCTGCCCACCACTCCATGCCCAAAGCCTCCCCAACAGCCCCCCACCATGCCCCTGCGAGCAGCATCCTTATCCTTCCGTCCCTTTCAGACTCATCTCCCGCTAGCTGACCTCCTTCCTTCTCAGACCCAGTCACATGGGAGTCCCTGTACACTTGAAGATCCCCTGCCTTAGCGCATGTGCACTAGTCCCTCCTTTGCGCCCCTCACCTGGATCTCTTCTCCAATGTCCTCCATGGGAGGCCTTTCCTGGCCTCTCAGGTCTCAGTCAAGAAACCACCTCCCTCCCCTACCGGGGTCCCTCTCCAGTCCCTTACCTGGACTTACCTTTCTACGTGGTACGGAGAACAGCCCAGAATGACTGCTTGCTCTTGTTTGCCTCCTCCTCCGTCCTCCACTGAGAAGTAAGTGCTTGGAGGGCGGGGACTGCCTGGTTGCACACAGCTGTCCTGCCACGTCCTAGAACAGGGTCCCACGAACTGTGGCAGGGCAGGTGCTCGGTGTTCCTTGACCGAGTGAGTCTTCGTTATCAGCCGCTGACTGCACACGGCTATGTATTTGCTCATGTTTTCTTAAGCTATAAAATGCAAAATAATTTATACCGTAAAGTAGGCAAAATGTAAAATGTACCATTTTAACCAGTTTTAAGTGTATCGTTCAATGGCATTGACATTGATGTTGCTGCGCAACCATGACCACCATTCATCCCCAGAACTTGCCCATCTTTCCAAATGGAAACTATACCTGTAAAGCAAAAGCTCCTTCCTCCTCCTGCCCGCTGCCCCTGGCAACCACCATTCCATTTTCTGAATCTATGAGGTTGACTACGTTCCCTCGTATAAATGGAATCACATAATATTCCTCTTTCTGTGTCTGGCTGATTTCACCTAGTGTAACATCCTCAAATGTCAGCATTTCCTTCCTTTTAAAACTGAGTCATACCCCATCGTGTGGATGTACCACATTTTGTTTATCCGTTCATCCATTTGTTTATCCGTTTATCCATTCATCGATGGACATTAAAGTTGTGGTCATTTAACTCTTTGGGGTGGGAGGAGGCAGAGGGAGGGGGAGAGAGAGAATCTTAAGCAGACTCCATACCCAGTGCAGAGAGTGACATGGGGTTCCATCTCATGAACCCGTGAGATCATGACCTGAGCCGAAATTAAGAGTAGGATGCTTAACCGACCGAGCCACCCCGGGGCCCTCATTTAACTTTTTAATAGAACCTTGTAGCAAGAGTGCTTGCCAAATGTGAGGTGTGAGGAGCAAAAGTATGCCATCTGATCTAGTATAATCGATGGTCTAGGGAGCCAGCAAAGCAGGATATTCCCAGGACTCCCAGAGTAGCCCTTTGGGGCAGCAGCGGCTAGACCCGAGTGGCCTGGGGGGTGCACATGCCCAAAATGACCTATCTCAACGTCAACATTACACTTAGTAATTACTCACGATAACTTCTTTTTTTTTTTTTTAAGGTTTTATTTATTTATTTTTGAGAGAGACAGAGATAGTGTAAGTGGGGGACGGGCAGAGAGAGAAAGAGAGAGAGAGAGGGAAGAGAGAGAATCCCAAGCAGGCTCCACTCGGCCAGCACAGAGCTCAATACAAGGCTCAAACCCATGAAACTGTGAGGTCATGACCTGAGCCGAAACCAAGAATCAGACACTTAACTGACTGAGCCACCCAGGCGCCCCCCACTCACAATAACTTCTAGTTACTACCACCGAACTGTGAGAAGCTGGAGATTTCAAGGGAGAGGGAAAATTCCTGGCCATTGTGTGCTTTGGTCTGGGGCTGAGGTGCTCCTGGTAGCCTTGAGAGGCCTTTTTGGCTGTACTTGTTGGCCACCTGGCTTCCTCCTCACACCAGCCCTCTGCCCTGTCTATTTTCCCTGTGAGGCCGACTCCAACCAAAGAAGGGGGTTGGAGTTCCCCACCATTCCCTCTCCCCAACTCACCTCCCCGTCCTGCCCATCAGAACCCAAGAGCCAATTGAAGGAACAAGTCCGCCATTTTTTTTTTTTTTCCTCTGAAACTTGAAGCCCCAGGAAAGAAAGCAAAGTCTGGTCAAATTTGATTGTGTTGCAGATGAAGAAAGCCGTGGCTATGCCTCCAAGAATGAGCAGAGGGTGCAGGTAGGCGTGTGAGGAGGCTGGGCTGATTGGGGTGGAGGAGCATGGTGGGAGATAGCAAGGGGAAGCTGGGGAAGGAGGGAGACAGTTGATGAGGGAGCTGGAAAAGCCAGGAGGGGGATTGCGGGTTTTTCTAGAAGGAGGCCCATCTCAGGCAGGGGTTAGGAGTAAGGAAAGGCAAATGTTGTATCCAGCCTAGAATCCTTTTGAGCATCCCTTAAGTCATTCCAACCACATGCTCTTCTCCTCAAAACCAGGTCTGTGGGCCAGTGCCAGTGGCGAGGGATCTGTTTCCAGTCCACGGTGAGGGAAGCACGGGAGTGAAGAGGAAAGAGGGGACAAACTGGGAGCAGCTGACAGGCCAAGGCATCCAAGCACATGGCCAGTAGCCTTAGCCAGTCAGAGGGTCTGAGATCAGGGGCTGTTTACCTGGTGCTGAGCTTGGCAGGGGGGTGGGTAGGGAAGGGTAAAGGGGTGGCGAGGCGAACACAGGCTGGGTTCTACCAAGCCCAGTGGGGGGTCCTGTCAATCCTGGAAGGGTGGATGATACCAGTCCTTCACCATGCATGGCTTGAGGACACTGTCCTAGAGTGCCAGCCCCTGTCCCAGCATGCCAGCCTCTCCTGCAGCCTCCATACCCAGCCTGCTCTCAGGTTGGACACCCAGTGAGGTGGCTGGTCTGCTTTTAGGGGCAAATGTGCACACATCTCCCCTCCCTAAACACTCCCCGCTCCAATGGTGAGTTGGGGACCAACTCTGTGGTGATCATCATCTGTGAATGATGCTTGGGGACCTAGGCCGTCTGAGGAAACAGAAGAGTGAGGTCAACTTTCTCTCCCACTCAAGAGTGTGTTCTCTTGCAATGGAATGGTGGGCGAGGTGCCCCATTACTCTGTCCCTTCCATTTATTTACATTTTGCTTTTCCCCCTCTCTCTACCTACAGTTGAAATCTCACAAGTTAAGCGTATGCGTGATTTTGCTCCATGGTAGAAGTCATGGAAGTAAAAACTGTGTGTCCACCACGAACCAGGCCCCGGGATCATAACTTTCCATGGATTTTATCATCGACTCTTCACCTCAGCTCAAGGAGGAGAATGCTATTATTGTATCAGTTTACACTTGGGGCTGTTGGTGAGAGTTGTTTTAACTCTTCCTATCCCTTGTGTTATGAGTTGAATTACTCACTTCCTGCCCCTGCAAATGCTATGTTGAACTCCTAACCCTCAGTACCTCAGAAAGTGACCTCATTTGGAAAGAGAGTCTTTATAGATGTAACAAACTAAGAGGAGGTCATTAGGGTAGGCCTTGACCAATATGACTGGTGTCCTGACAGGAAGGGGACATTCAGACCCAGATGCACACAGGGATGACCACGAAGGAACACAGGGGAAAGCCACGCTAAGACAGAGGATTGAACTGTTGCATCTACAAAGGAAGGAATGCACAAAAGTATGGCAGCCACCCACCAGAAACAAGAAAGAGGTAAAGAAGGATGCTTGCCTATAGGTTTTAGAAGGAATATGGCCCTGCCAACACCTGACGTCAGACTTGTAGTCTCCAGAACTGAGAAGACAATCATTTCTGTTGTTTGAAGCCACCCAGGTTTTGGTATGTGTTACAGCAGCCGTAACAAATGATCACCTGGATCCAGCCAGGCCTGAAGCCACGGCTATTTTAGTCACACAAGCCTCAAACTCTTCTTTTCTTTCTCTTGAGCCGATATCCCCCACTTGTAACCAGAGAGTGACTGTGTCAAATGGTCCATGTTGTCACTGCAGCTTTGTGCTTGGTATCTGACCTGTTGGCCATCTTTTCTCACCTCTGCCTGTGAGACCACCCCCCCACCCCCCATCCCCTGCCCCGGCGCCTTAGCATGGGGAGGGCTGCAGGAAGTTTGTGCTGCTGAGTCACGAAGTGAAATGACTGTTTCGTAATATTGCAAAAATAATAGCCTCTTAGAACAGTTTGATGTCTTTTTCTTTACATGTTTCCCCAAGCAGGGTAATGAGGTTGGCGTCTCCGTGTGGCCCGTGGTTTACTCAGCACGACCAGGGAAGAAAGGCCCCTCTGGGCTTCAACACCTTTCAGAGGGAAATTCATGCTGTTCCTCTGGGCTAAGGCTTCACGTGAGTACAGAAGATGGCATGGGGGAGGTGATCAGAAGCCCTTTTGCCAATCAGTCTTTCCAGACCTCACTCCCAGAGTGGCAGTTAGGTCTGCTACGAGAAGGAAACAAGTTATCTTAGTAGGTGGGTAACCCTTGATCCTACCGGAAAAAGAATTAGCTCATTGGGGACTACGCATTTTAAATTAAAAATTGGCATTTTTATAAAGAGTGTATAATTTTAATATTCTATTCTGTGCCCTCAACACAATTTAAGTGACACACCAAGCATGCACTCAATTTTGTTCTTAAAAGAAAAAACCAATCTTGTGTCTCACTAGAATTCAGCATGTTTTTGAACCGACAATGTTAAGAGACAGCGTTTCTGAAATATAAAGTAGAACTTGCAAGAGTGAGAAGCTTGTTTAACTTCATTGAACTCTTACTGAGTATCTTCTAATGGATATGGAATGGACAGAGAATGGAAAACCAAATAATCTATGACTCTTACCCCTGAAAAGCTGTCAGTCCATGACAAGTATGATAAGGGCTTGAATTTTGGAAAGAAATTTTGGAATGCTTTGGGATGTAAGAAACAAACAAACTAACAAAAATCGGACTCAACTGACCTAAAAACTCACATGACTTAAGGTAGTTTTGCTTCCAGTTTAAGCTGGATCCAGGGCCTCAAATGCTCCGACCAGGATTCAGTTTCTATCTTTTCTCTATCTTTTCTTTTCTTTTTTTTTCTTTTATTATTTTTTTTACAGATGAAATTTATTGTCAAATTGGTTTCCATACAACACCCAGTGCTCATCCCAGCACATGCCCTCCTCAATGCCCATCACCCACCCTCCCTTCCCTCCCACCCCCCATCAACCCTCAGTTTGTTCTCAGTTTTTAAGAGTCTCTTTCCTCTATCTTTTCATGTCTTCCCCATTCTTAGCAGCTCCTCTCCACTCCTCTTGCCCCAGCCCGTACTTTCAGCCCCTCTACTATTCTGCTCCCTGGGGATCAGGAAGAGGTACGAGAAGATGATGCATTGAAGTTTGAAGGCAGAATTTGCACTGGATTGACAATAAGCGAAGCACATTCCAGCAGAGAATATCTTGAAAGGCATGGTCTGGGAGCTTCACATAGTTTGGGGCTGCCGGAAGAGAGAGTTCATTTCAGGGTATGTGAGTTACACTGGGCGCCGAGGGGCCAATGATCTCTGCCCTGAGCCCATTGGAGGAGGTAGCAATTTATTCTGAATGTCCCGGGGAAGGATTCTAAGCTGGGTGTGCCATGATAAGATCTGCACTTTAAAAAGAAAACTGAAAAGCCTGACTCAAACCAGTCTAAACAATCAGGAAGTTTATTATCTTATGTAACTGAGTTCAGAGGGAGGGTGGGTCCAGGCTTGGCCTGGTCGGCACTCAAAGAGGTCCCCAAGTACGTGATTCTTTTGTGTTTCTCTGCTCTGCCATCCTCAGTGTGAGCTTTAACCCAAGTCTGGCTCCGCTCGGGGTCACAGAATGGCTGCCTGTGGCCAGCAGGGCCATATTCAGTGTCCTGTGTGCATCCAATAGTGGGGGTCAGGGGAAGGGGGGACAGTGAGGGAAAGAGCGGGGAGAGACAGGGAGACAGAGATAAGAGAAGTCAGAGAGGGAAGGGGAGGGGATGGGAGGAGAGAGAGGGAGAAAGGAGGCTAGAGGAGGAGATGGAGGGGGCAGAGGGAGAGAGAGGGTGCGAAAGAGGGAGAGAAATTATCTGCAGACTCTTAACTTCTTCCCAAATGGATTGACCAGGAATTGGGCACTGAGTGTGGACACTGGGAAACCAACCATCCACATAGCATGTTCCCAGTCCTTTAACTCACACCCAGGAGTCCACTGTGTTTTGGAATTTAGAATTTTTGGATTTGGGGAATGGTGCCTGTGACTCTACACCCTTCCCTCCCCACCTGCCTCCGGGGACTCTGAGGGAGTGGCCCATACTCAAACAGTCCTACAGGAGGTGCCTAGATCCTTGTGCCCCAGGGATAATTCCCTAAACACCGTTTAGGGCAGCTTTGCGGCCGGTGAGTCACAAGCTTGTGGTGTGCCTCCTTTCTGGGTGTAGGAGTGTAGGAAGGAGGGTAGGGTACCCAGGGGGCTCAGAGAGGCTGCTTCTGAAGCCATTTCTTGGTGATGCAGGATGAGTGGAAGGGGGGCGGTGTCCGTGGGAATGGAGAGCTCAGTGGACGCGGGATATTCAGGGGAGATGATGACAAGGCAAACGTGAAGACCAGATTACCTGGAAAAATAGCAGAGTCCTTCTTCTGCCACTAGAGGTCGTGAAGAATTGAGACTAAGTTCATAGATGGCTGAAGTGTTTGCAGGTCGTTTGTGTGGAATCATCTTCAGGACAAAGAGCTGGAACTTCTGTTTGTGGATATGTCTCAGATATGAAACCGTAAGCTTTATATTTCCCTCAACATCCGTGGAAGTGTATTTACGTTGTGTCTCATAAATGCATATGTGCAGTCTCAAGAACTTAAGTGTTGAGATACATTAGCATCCTGCACTCAGGTGGGCCCTGCCTGGGAAGGCCCCTCTAGGGCTCCCCCTTCGCCATGGTCTGTGGGTACAGGGGAGCTGTACCTCCTGTTGCCAATAGAGCAAGCGAGAAGAGGTAAAAGACAGGGCAGGTTATTTAGATTAAAGTGTGGAATTTGGGTCACAATTAGTGGCACCAGAGGATTCCCTGAGGTCCCTTCTTTAGCCCACCATAAAGAATTCCTTACTTGCCAGCCCAGAATGGAGACAGAGGGCCAGGGCCCTATGGTCTAGGGCCGAGGGCTGGGGGTGGGGTGGGGTGGGACAAGAGGAAGCAATGGAAGCCATGTGAGGTGTGGAGGAAGTACATCAGCCAGGACAGGAGGTTTTAATTGCCATTACTTGAACCACGTGTGTGTAATCCCTGTCAGAATGTTCCAGAAACACTTGAGCCGGAGGTCAGTTTTGGTTGCCGGACGGTGAGGACAGTGACAAGGGACCACCACCAGGGAGGGAGCATCAAAGTCAGAAGGGTGCAGGTCCTCAGTCCAGACTGAAGACTTTCTGAGGTATGTGGAGGGGGGAATCAGAGCCTAACAGAGTGGGGTGGCCTTCCGGAGGCCAGAGAGCCCTGTGGGGGCAGAACTGGCACGAGATTTGGTTCCCTGGCAGGAGGCCCAGGCTCTCACCCCTGTTTGACCTGGAAGGCAGGGCTGCAAGCCTGGTTAGTTGGAAGGACGAGCCAGAAGCAAGTGCTTCTTGCCGTTTCCACCCACATCCGAGCTGGCCTTGGCCCCTTCCAGGGTTCTGGGGCCTCCTGCCCTGATTTAAAACTCCTCTTCCCAGGGTTTCAACAGATCCTGACTTAACACCCTTCTGCTTTGTTTTTTTTTTTTTAAGATTTTTTTTTTAATCTCTTTTTATTTTTGAGAGAGACAGAGATAGAGCACAAGCGGGGGAGGGGCAGAGAGAGAGAGACACAGAATCTGAAGCAGGTTCCAGGCTCCGAGCTGTCAGCACAGAGCCCGATGCGGAGCTTGAACTCACGGACTGAGAGATCATGACCTGAGCCGAAGTTGGATGCTCAACTGACTGAGCCACCCAGGCTCCCCAACAGCCTTCTGGTTTTTTTTTTTTTTTAAGATTTTTTTTTTTTTAATCTTTATTTATTTTTGAGAGAGAGAGAGACAGAGCAAGAGCAGGGGGAGGGGCAGAGAGAGAGGGAGTCACAGAATCCAAAGCAGGCTCCAGGCTCTGAGCTGTCAGCACAGAGCCCGACTCGGGGCTCGAACTCACAGACTGAGAGATCATGACCTGAGCCCAAGCCAGACGCTTAACCGACTGAGCCACCCAGGCGCCCCAACACCCTTCTGTTTATGGCCTCAGGCTGCTTTCTCTTTGGCTGGTCTGGAGACCCGGCTCCACACAGACATCTCACCCCAACTGCAGACACAGGTGAGAGCGACCTCCATCCTCCACCGCATGCCCACCTGGGTCCCGGTGTGAACGTGGGCCTCCTATCACACCTGCCAGCAGCCCTCAGGGGCCACCTGTCCGGGTTCCTGTTCTGTGCTGCTGACAGATGTAGGCCACGTTCCTCTCTGCCCCAGCTCGGGTGGACTGCCTCCTGCCACGCCCCTCATCCCATATGGTGGTGGCTCTCAGGGTCACGGTGGGAACTAATGTACTCACCCCGACGAGCCCCAGATTTTCCCTTTTACAGTGAGAATCACCCCAGCCCACAAAAACAGGCAGTTTGAAAAGCGCACACGTGACTGTGATCTAGCCAAGAGAATTAAACTGGAAAAAAACTGTTCATGTAGAAGGAGCATGGTGAGGTCCATTGGTAATAAACTAATAAAACATTCTGTAAATATTCCAGACCACGAGGTGGTCTGTGGCCGCTCACAGGAAGCTACGGGACCGGTGGATTAATACACGGTCCCATAACGCCCAGAACACATTTTCCGGGTGGGAAGGAGCCCACAGAAAGATGGGGTGACGCTGTGCCCTCAGACAAATGCTCATCTGTCAGGGATGGCAGGCCCATTCGAGGCAAGATGTGATCATTGTAAACCCTTTATTATCATTTAACAAAAGGGTACGGATAAATTAGTTTGGGTATCAAAGTCGTTTTTCGGTTGTTGCTGCATTCAGCATTTTACTAACCGGTATATTTAAAAGCTCTGCATGTGTAGTGATGTGTAGTGAATAGAACGGTTTCGATGCTGGGATTTATCCGCCAATGTGGGAGGAAGAAAAGAAATGTGGGTTAGAAAAAAAAAATCCCCTAAGATCCATGTCAGGATTGTTTTTTTTTTTTTTCCTCCCCTGTACTATTTTTTTTTTTGCAGTAAAATATTGTTCATCCCTCACTCTGATCTGGAGCTACAGAGCTAAGGAGGATTTTCAAGGTAATTTGGAGCCAAGGACAGAAAAAGAAAAGACACTATCAGTCACTTGGATCTCCAGATAGTCATTTTTTATCCCATGCATTGTTGAATCTGCTTGTCCCTCTTGAAGCCTTTGGATGATTCCTGCAGACTCGGTTCCCTATTCTGGTCTGCAAGTGGTGACTTTGTGTCTGCATACAGCATTTCGCCCTCTTGCCTGGGATCCTGCCGCCTCCAGCAGAGAGAACTTCGGACCCTGTCTGCGAAGAGCAGGCCCCTCCGTGTGCGAGGTCCGTGCCGGTCACGTACACAGCACACCCCACTCAGGTTATTTTCACTTTGGGGCAAAGCTTGCCTCTATGAGACCCCAGAAACACTTCTTCCTGGGCCCCCTCCCTTCTTTCTCTGACCCTTCCTTCTCTAGGGCACAGTCAAGTGGACAAGCCCAGTTTGCATCCGTGAGAGGGGTTGCAAATGTCGACCAACTTTGCTAGCACGATTTCAGCGTGTTCCTTTAGTAAAAGGCCTGGTCTCCTTTAGAGGTGAGGGTGCCGAGGGCAAACCTTATGGAAAATGCAGAAAACAGCACCCTGTCCCCGCCCCCCCCCCCCCCGACGTGGTGGCAGGGAAGCCACAGAGAGTGGACAGGTGAAGTCTGTCTCCTGTGCCCCATCGCTTCCTAGGTTTCAGCATCCCCTGGTGCAAACACAAGGACCCACGTGTGCACACAAGGACCCTGCAGCCAGAAAGCTGACCACAGCGTTGGCCGGTGTTTCCCAAAAAGCATGCAGCAGCACCCCTGGAGGGTTTGTTAAAGCCTAGGTGGCTGGGCCCCACCCCGTTTCGGATTCCATGCATCTGGGACGTGGCTCAGGCACCTGCATTGCCAGCACACCACCCAGGGATGCTGGTGCTGCAGATCCAGGACCTCACCTGGAGAACCACTGAGACAACCAGTGATGCCAAAAGTCAGGTGAGCTACGTGCCGAGATGTTTGACCTATACATTTGCACCTGCTCGCCGCGGCTTCTCTCCCACTTGCCGGATCGTCTACCTGGATTCTCCTCTGTCGTGTACTCAGGGGTCTAAGGTTTACCCTACTTGCAAGCTAACCTGTTAGTCTATCACAGATTCACAGGTGCTGGCAGAGGATGTGAGATGCCTGGGTCAGAGACAAAGGACAGATCAGAGCTTACAGCCAGCCAGAGCAGCAGCCTGAGTATCAGAGTTTACACCGGTTCCCCCAGCACCAACTCCCACAGGAGGGCCAGATGACACACTGGCCCTGCGGTGGGCTGTGGTACAAGAAAGGCACCCCGTGCTTAGGGGGAACCTGAATCTTTTGTAATGGACATTAAAGCTTACCTGACTTTTGCCCTGGAGGGAGACATTTCTTTATTCTACTGACAGTAAAGCACCTTTGCTCCAGGGGTAGCAATATCAGTAGCCCCGATATTTCAAGGCTGTTTGCTACACAAATGTTCTGAAAAATATAGTCTGGAATGAAGGCTTCATGCACCTCTTCTCTTGGGATGTGCAGAAACCTGAAAGACCCGTGGAGGATCATCTCCAAACATGCCTGTCCTCCTTTTCATTGGAAATTGCCAGAACGTAAGTGTAGTAGTCTTTCGGGGTTCCCATAACAAAATATCATGAACTTCATGGCTTAAAACAGCAGAATTTAATTTTCTTGCACTTTTGGTGGCCAGAAGTCTGAAATTAAGGTGTTGGCAAGGCCGTGTTCCCTCTGAAGCTTGTAGGGAGGACCCTTCCTTGCCTCTTCGAACTTGTGAGAGCTCCAGGTGTTCCTAGGCTCATAGATATAGCACTCGAGCCTCTGCTTCCGTTTCCACATGGTGTCCTCTCTGTGTTGTGTCTTCACACGGATTGTCTTCTTATGAGGACACCAGTCATATTGGATGAGGAGCCCACGCTACTCTAGTGTGACTTCATCTTCACTAACTACATCTCCAATGACTCTGCTCCCAAACAAAGTCATATTCGCAGGCACTGGGAGTTCGAACTTCAACATACCATTTTGTGAAGGGGACACAGTTCAACTCATAACACGTGACAAGTGGGACTTGAGGTTGCTAATCAAACTGACCTTAAAATAAGCAGATTACCGGACGTAATCACAGGCGTCCTTAGAAGCGGAAGAGGCAAGCAAAATAGTGCATCAGACTGATGAGATTTGGGAGGGACTAAACCCGCCACTGCCAGCTCTGAAGATGGGGGGACCATCAGCCAAAGAACGCGGGAAGCCTCTAGAAGCGGGAAGAGACCAGGAGTCAGATGCTCCCTGGGAGCCCCCAGAAAGGGGTTCAGCCCTGCTGACACCTTGGTTTTTAACCCAGTGAGGACTTCTAACCTACAGAAATATCAGACAATAAACGTGCGCTGTTTCCATGCACCAAGTTGGTGGCAATTTGTGAGAGCAGCATGGGAAATGCTAGAGCCATCAATCGCAATACAGTTGGGATACCACAAGTTCATTGCCCCAGCTAGTTCCTTTATTGTCCTCTATGCCACAAATTTCATGTGAACGTTGCCGTTCCAAATCCCATGACTGTTGCGTGTATAACTATTTCTGAATCTCAGAAAGAAGGAATTTTGCTCAGAGCGCCAATTTCTCTTTCCACCTGTCTTTCTCCCTTATTTAGAGTCTTGACCATCACGGCACCACTCCCAGGTGACTGAAATCGCAACGCCGCTTTACATTGGGCTTTGCTTTGTTTTTCAATTAAAATCTTTTGTTGGTAGAAGATAGGAGTGCTTGCTTGTTTAATGTGTGTGCATCGAGCCTGATGACTCCCTGTTTGTCTAACAGGAGCTCAGGAAATCAATCAATATTTGTGATGAAACAACACCTCCTCCTCCGTATGCACAATGGCTCGGAAGGTTTGAGTTGTTTAGATTGCAGCTACTCGGGCCACTTGTTTTCTACGTCCTTCGCGCTTTGGGAGAAGGGACCGGATCTTATTCACCTTTGCATTCTCTACAGCGTGGAGCTCATACATTTTAGACTCTCGCTAAATAATGCTAAATGATCGAAGATGGGGATGGTTGTTTTCTGGAGATGTTTTCTCATGTTTTGGCAGCCTTAATTTCCTGTATCTCTTTATTGTTTTCTGTTCTCCTGGCATCCCTCCAGTGGCCACCTCATCTTTCTGTAACCAAGCTTCCTGAGACAGAACAGAACACTCTAGGTGTGGTCTCATTGGAGTCTCTGAGCCGTGAGGTAATGCTCGTCTTCATAATGGTACCTTGTTCTTGCCTGGCACCTTACAAATACATTCATTGCTGGTGAAGAGCGTGAGCGCGCGCGCGCGCGCGCGCGCGCACACACACACACACACACACACACACATTCACTCACTTCCAAGAGCGGAGCGCAAGTAGGTTATCCGCCCCTTCAGAAAATGGACAACTGCCAGCCAGGTCCCTCCACGTTTCATCGAGGGATCCACTTGACGAAGGGAATAACATTTTACCTTGAAATTTTAGAACACCTGTCATCTCGGATCTCAAAGTACCGGTGGAAACTTAAGTTTGCCTTTGTAACATCGCCATGGGAACAGCACCCTGGCTTTTGAAGGTGACCCATTACTTAGCTTCAGGGTGAGGTGGGAGGCTTTTGGAAAAAGTCCACCCGGAGGGGTGGGGCTTCTGAAAGAGGATCCAGAGTGACATCAGTGAAAGAGGGTTCGGGAACGTGGCCTCCAGGGAGGGCACAATTGAAGCGCAATCTATTTGAAGGAGAATGTGATTTTTCTAAAAGAACCAGGCAATTACGGGCAAATATCAGATAATGAGAGTTTTCTGACCTCTGAGGAGGTTTGGAGTTAGTTGTAGCTCATCTCTTAACACTATCCAGAAATGTGTGGTCGAACGGCCTCCGGTTTCCGTAAAGAGAACGAGGGTTTGGATTTGCACAGAAGTTCCCACCCGAAAGCTGAGGTGTCTGAGTTCAGCCTGGCATGGAGGACACTAATCTGCAAAGGTGGGGATGTTGTGAAAAAATTCCTGACATAAATTATAGCAGAAAACCTGAATTTATGTTGTCTTTCATCGGGCTGCCTTCCTGCTGGCTAATACTTCAAATATGCTCTCAGGGTCCTGATACATCTAAAAACACCAGTTTCAGGGCTTTCTTCTTCTTCTTCTTCTTCTTCTTCTTCTTCTTCTTCTTCTTCTTCTTTTTTGTCTTGCTAACACGTGCATATGCCCTTTAACTCACCAAAGTTTTTGAAAGAAGTGTTTATTAAGATAAAAGAAAATTCACTTACAGGACAAGCAATATGCCCATCAATGCAGGCCAAGTTCATCTACCATATGCTTGGGCAACATTCAGTCCAAAAATGGTTCAGGCCAGACCAGTGAGTCCTTTGGTTTTGTATGTTCAAGGAACTGGCATCATGGCCAAATGAAAACATAATTTGCAGCCTCTTGTGAGCATTACAGCCTGATGTGGTCATGAAGAATACCAAGAACGTTAGGACTGGTTCAATGTAATGGATCGTACCAACGCCATACTGAACCATATTGGAACATGATGCTCAAGGAAAAATCAGTCATACTGATCTTGTCTTTATTTAAAATTGTGATGTTTTGCTCATGGTGGACTTTGGGCATTAATTCTGATTTATTAAAAGGTTGCACTAAATATTATTTGCCTTGACATCTGAGTTTTTTGGCGTCCCCTTGAATTTTGCTGCAAAGGCAAATGAGGCACCTTAGTCTTCGCGGGGGGGTGGAGATAAGCATTAGCTCCACCCCCTCCTGAAGTCCCACTGAGATAACTGTAATGAGTCTTTAAAAGTCACAAACCCACAAAGGCAAAGAGGATTAGAGAAGACCTTGGAAGGTCGAATCGGATGGAGAAGTGGTACTTGACCTAGCAGACTGGAGAAAAGGACACCCCTCACTGGCAGTGGCAAATGCTGAGAAACAACCTTATTTCTATCACGAGACTCACTTCCTCCCACACACTAACTCTTCAAAGTTGGTGGAAGTAAGTGCTACTGAGACTGTGATTGAAAGAGGACTGTGATTGAAAGAGCCTTCTTTAAGGGGTGGCTAGATTCAGCAGCAACCTGGAGGTTTACTTTCTGGAGAGAGTAAACTGAGGCTGTCTGATCTGGGAGCACCAGGTGCAGCTAAAATAAGGATAGCTTATTGGGATGCATAAGATGGGAGCATAAGAGGTAGTTTGTAAGTAAATGTTCAAAATTCCAGTCTCCTTCCCATTTTAGGGTGGGGACCCTGGAAGCCAGCCATATACCCTTCAGGCACAAGATTGGAAGTGTCTTTTCTGGGGAGCCTCACCAGCAGATAAGGACTGACCCCAGGAGCTCCCAAGAACCTGGCCCAGCCTGATCATCCTGTAGTAAAGACCATGGGCCACAAACCCCCAAAGGCTTCCAGTCAGCCCTTAGTGGCTCCTTCTTACACACTGACCACCAAGGATCATCAGGCAAGATGCCCAGGGTGAAGTATATCCCAGCAATAACAAAGAGCAAAGCAACAGGAAAAAGTGCACCTTGTAGAAGCAAGAGACCACGCAGACAGAAGAAGAGAACAGAATAACCTCTGAGAGGTAAGAAAAGATACTGCATCCATAAAACAAGAATAGTATCTTATATAAAAGGAATACACGGGGTACAAAAGAAACCCGAGAAAATAAAAATATGATGGCTGAAATTTAAAACCCGGTAAGAAAGCTGAAAGGTAGTGTTGAAATCTTCCATAAAGTAGCATAAAAAGATTTTAAAAAATTAAAGACAGGGAAAAATAAGAAAATTAGGGAATCAATCCAGGTAATAGGAATCCAATTAGTAAATTATCGGAGTGGAAACAGGAGGAAGTGGGAAGGAAATTATTTAAGAAATAATAGAGGAACATTTCCTAATGGCAAAGGACGCTATTTTCTAGAACGAAAAAAGCCCACCATGTACCCTGTTCCAAGTATGAAAACGATGCATGCCAACCAAGCCACGTCACTGAAGAATTTCAGAATGCTGGGGACAAAGAGAAGACTCAAAGCACTGACAGTGACAAGCAAGTGGTTCACAGATAAAAAAAAAAAAATCAAGAATCAGAATGACATTATATTTAAAAAGACAATAAAAGGAACTATTTTGGAAAAAAACCAGAAAGAATCAGAATGACGTTAATCAGAGTTCTTTGTATCAACCCATCAATCCCAGAAGCTAGAAGACAGGGCTACGACGCTTTCCAAATTCCAGGAAGAACTTAATTCTATCCTAGAATTCTATCCCCAGCTGGAAAATCCACTAAGTGTGAGGGTAAGACAAAGACCTGTTAGGACGTGCAAGATGTCAAGAAATTCACCTCAGGAAGAAATTACTCAGGAAGCTGCTACAGGATGTACTCTATAAAACCACAGAAGAGGAAGACTCAGAATATAAAAAACAAAGGATATGGCAGAGACATTTCTTCCGGAAAAATGACCTGATAGATGCCCTCACATGTTTGAGTATACACAAAGATAGTGTTTGGGTGTATAGTGGTAATAAATACACAGGGAGTTAAGTGCACACACACACACACACACGCGCGCGTGCACGCACACACACACACACACATCGTACAATGATAAGCTCTAGGGAAAACACTATTGCGCAAGAAAGGAAAAGTAACAGTATAGTGTGACTCAGCTGCAAATAGCATTTGCAAGCATAATTATGTAAACACAAGACTGCTACAACCAATCTACATTGTAACTGCATTGATATTCAGAGGATGGAAAGTCAAGAAATGCATGTGGATGAAGTAGGGTGCAATGACTATGGGGTGAATGAGGACAGTCTTGTCATTTGTCCATAAAGAGAGGTTCACAGATAGGACCTAAAATGGAAGACTCCAGGAAGAGGAACAGGAACATGTTATTCACAGATAGGAAAGGAAGCACCCAAGAAATGTGCTAAACTCGTGGCCAGTGGGTTGCCTCTGGGAGAGCGAAACACGCTAAGGAGGTTCTGCTGTTTTTCATAAAAAAGCCTTGTGGAACAATCTGACTTTAAGATATGTGCATATATAATTTTGATAGGAGAAAACCCCACAAATGAGGAAAGGAAGGAGAACTTTGATCTTTGAAGAGCAGCTCACAGAGACACAGTGAGGACTGGGAAAGAGAGCAGGTGACTCAGATGTGAGCGATTTCACGGGTGCGGTGGCAGAGGGTGGACCCATGATGTCAACCACACCTTCTTCTTCTGAGTCAGAGAACTCGACACCCACTCTGGGAACCAAGAGGTCTCCAATCGCCCTGCTGCTGTATTGCTGTGAAAACATGGAAAGTATCGGAGTATGTTTCCAGGGTAGGACGTATGGATGATAATTTGAATTAATGATTAAAGATTCCAGTGCAAGCCTGGGCAGCATGAGAATTAATTATAGATTTGATTAAAGAGATTCAGGTTCATTAAAAGTTAAGTGTTCTTATATTCCTCAGAATTGTTGATCTCCGTAAAATGAAGTTCGCGATTCTTGAGTGGGTCTTGCCCAAGGTCCCCGAGCTAAAGCTAAAACACATTAAGGACCCCCTTTCCCTGTCCTGCATGCCCCGGTCATAGGAGTCATGCCTCATTTTAATGCACACGCCGCTGGTGGATCTCTTTAATCCTTACCATTTTCCCCTCGGGCCTACTGCTCGCCCTGGATGCTTGAATTTGTAATTAAGCTGGAGTTGATGCTGTCTCTGTAGTTACGTAGTTTCTAAGATCGAAAGAGTTTTTCTGCTCCCATTTGGATGGTCTTTCTAACAAGGCCAGAGATAAAGCTCTCTGAAAAATGGAGGTACAGGGGCACCTGGGTGGCTCAGTTGGTCGAGTGTCTGACATCAGCTCAGTTCCTGATCTCGAAGTTCGTGGGTTCGAACCCTGTGTGGGGGTGGCAGCTGTCAGCCTGTCAGTGCAGAGCCTGCTTCGGATCCTCTGTTCCCCTCTCTCTGTCCCTCCCCAGCTTGTGCTGTCCCAGAAATAAATAAATATTTTTTAAAAATGAAAGTACAAAAGGGTGCTTACTTTGAGAAGAATTGAAATAGGTAAACGTCAATGGCGGTATTATCAGAAACAAGAGTTCTGGGACAAAGCCAAGTCTTAGTATTGTGTTGGGTATTTCCATTTGCCAATCATTCCCTCATTTTCTGCTTTTCTCCACCCTGTGTGATCCAGGACTCTAACTTGTATTGGTACCTTCTCTCGGCTTCTTGGCCCTTTGACTTCCAGTTAGGTGCTTGGGTTCAGCAGGGATAAGCCCTGTCTGGGCGGCTGCAGGCCTCAGTGGCTGCTGCATTTGCTGTGGCTCTGAGCTCTCTCTGGGCTCTACTGCAGGGCACCCTCCCTCTGTCCCTTCAGGTCCAAGGATGCTGACAGCTCCCATGGACACCAGGCACCATGGTTTTCATGGTTCCATGATGGTTTTCATGGTTCTGTGAAAGCCATCCACACTCTGAGTAGGTGGTTGATTAAACTCAATTCAACTAGACTTTCTCATGGTGGCATCTATTTTCTGCCAAGACCCTGACTGATCAGAGTGTGGTTTTCAGCCATGTCCTCTGTTTGTCTCCCAGTCTCCCCCAATAACTAACGAGTTCCCGAGGGCAACGGCTCTCACTCATTCATCTTTGTTTCCTCAATGTGTAATACATGGCCTGTTGTATTGTAGGCATTCAATACAAATGAATACAACTAGGCAAATGAAACAATGTACCCATTAGGGAATTCCTCTATTTGGGCTTTTTTTAATGGAAAATTTAACAGTATTGGTTTTTCCAATCCATGAGCATGGAGTATCTTTCCGTTTGTGTCATCTTTAGTTTCTTATTTCAGTGTTCTATAGTTTTCAGAGTACAGGTCTTTTGCCTCCTTGGTTAAATCTACTCCTAGGTATTTTACTATTTTTGGTGCAATTGTAAATGGGATTGTTTTCTCAAATTCTCTCTCTGCTACTTTATTATAAGTATACAGAACTGCAACCGATTTCTGTATATTCATTTTGTATCCTGCAACTTCTCTGAATTCACGTATCAGTTCCAGGAGTTTTTTGGTTGAGTCTTCAGGGTTTTCTATATATTGTACCATGTCATCTGCAAGGAATGCGAGTTTTACTTCCTTAATGTGATGTTCTATTTCAGAGAAAAGGTTGAGGTTATTTAACATATCTAGACCAGGAAACAAGAGTGGAGGTTGTGCATTTAGGAAGGAAGCATTTACTGCTGTCCATGGTTTACAGCCATTAAATGTCTGGGCCAAGCCTCCCTGCCTAACCCTGCACAAATGTTAAGATAATAGGCCTATAAAACCTTCTTCACAAGCTGTTTCATTTGAAGGTATTGAATAAAGGTATAAAACAGACACTCATATGCACAAAACACACAATGGCTTTGGACACCATATCTACCATTTCAGATGCATTCAGCCACGAATAGAATATTCCATTTCGAGGGCCTAAAATGTAACGTTCATTATTATCTCACATAACAAAAATCTAGAGGCTCCAGGTCCTTCTCTGACACCCCATAAGGCTGGCTGTTGTCTTTTCTACCCCTTGCCCTTCCAAAGCCACAAGATGGCAGCCCCTTCCCAGGCACTATCTTCCCACGAGTCCAGCAAAGGCAGACAAGGAAATTCTTTTCACTTGCTTTGTTTCCTTAGTGAGGCGTTTAGCAGGTGCACGCTCTTGTCCATTGGCCTTAGTGGGCTCTCAGACCCATGACCTAGCTGCAAGAGAGGCTGGGGAATGAATGTCTGGTGTTTTCAGCCACTGCAGTGGGAGGCGGTCTCTACTAGCAAGAAATAAGAGGCAGAGGAGAAGCTGTTGGATAACCAACCAATAGTGTCAGCAGCATAACTCGGAGAAGCAGAAAAGGAGAGATGCCAAAATTGTGGAGGGTTCTGTATACTTTATTTATTTATTTAGTTAAATATTTTTCTTAATGTTTATTCACTTTTTGAGAGACAGAGACAGAGTGTGAGCAGGGCAGGGGGAGAGAGAGAGGGAGACACAGACTATGAAGCAGGCTTCAGGCTCTGAGCTGTCAGCACAGAGCCCAATGCAGGGCTCGAACTCACAAACCATGAGATCATGACCTGAGCCGAAGTCAGATGCTTAACCGACTGAGCCACCCAGGCGCCCCCAGGGTTCTGTATACATTTAATTGAGAAGACTATTTTATACATACATGATTTCCACTCTTTATGTAGGTTGACTTATTTGACTAGAGAAACTCAGGGGGCAGAAATAGTGATGTTGTAGGGGCGCCTGGGTGGCTCAGTCGGTTAAGCTTCCGACTTCAGCTCAGGTCATGATCTGGCCATCTGTGAGTTCGAGCCCCACGTTGGGCTCTGTGCTGACAGCTCCGAGCCTGGAGCCTGATTCAGATTCGATGCTGCCCCTCCCCTGCTTGCGCTCTGTTTCTGTCTCTGAAAAATGGACAAAAGTTAAAAAAAAAAAAAAAAGAAGAAATGGTGATGATGTCAGTCTGTCTCTTCTGTGACATGAACCTGACATTAATGTTTATAAGGGCATTACTCAATCTGCACATGAAAGCTGTCACAAGTGCTGAGCACACACATACCCCTTTGTACTGGATTCTCCTTATTCCCCGTTATATTTTCGTGGTTCATTACATTTACTTGCATTTTTTAATAATGACAGCAGAAATCCTGCTGTAGGTCTTCTTTTGCCATAGAATTGCCTGGGCAATAAAAGTTGTCTCGGGTTAAAGCTTGCAGTAAAATAGATGAGGTGAAGAAAAAAAATAAACTTTTTTCATTGCTTGAAAGAGGACAGAACAAATATTTATCGAGTTCCCTCTGTATGCTATACATTTTTGCGTGTAACCTCATGGACCCTCAGAACAAGTGTGTGTGTGTGTGTGTGTGTGTGTGTGTGTGTGTGTGTGTGTTTGCTGCTGTCCACTTTGTATAGTGCGGGCGCTGATGCTCAGAATAGCTTCCACCAGTCATAGGGGTAAAGCCCAGATTTGAGCCAGGTCGATCCATGATGCTTTACGACCCCCATCCGCTCATTCCCCACGTAGTGTGGATGGTTCAATGACCATGTGCCTTCCATAATGCAGTCTCTTATAAGACTGAGTCACGGGGTCAAGGGTCAGTGTATCAGCTTGCTAGGGCTGCCATAACAAAGTACCACAACCTGAGTGGCTTAAAACAACAGAAACTTGTTCTCTCAATTCTGGAGGCCAGATGTTCAAAATCACAGTGTCGGCCGAGTTGGTTCCTTCTGGAGGCTCTGAAGGTGGGCTCTGTTCCAGGCCTTTTCCGGGCTTCTGGTGGCGGCCAGTGACCCTTGGCGTTCCTTGGCTTAAATACACATCACTCCAGTCTCTGCCTCAGGCTCACAGGGCCCTGTCCTCTCTGAACAGCCTTCTCTCTCCTGAGGACAGTAGTCAATGGATTTAGGACCCACTATCTCCTATGACCCATCCTAACTAAACTAATTACAACTGCAAAGACCTGTTTCCCAATAAGACTACATTCTGAGGTTCTGGAGGACATGAATTTTTTTGGAGGTAAATCCTGTTCAACTCAGTTTAATGAGCTTTGAGTAACGGAGAAATTGAAAGGATTTGATTTCACTGTTACCAGAGCCATCCACCTGGCATATGAGCACTCAGGAAACATCTAGAAAGGACAGAGTGAGACCCAATCTTCCAATTCTTTCAGCAAATGCCTATTGAACACCTGCTGCATCTTCTAAGCACTGGGATCTGACAGTGAACCACACAGAAAAGGTTCCAGGCCTCTATGGCTTCCTTCTGTGTCCTGTGCTTTGTTCTCTTACCTTCCAGGGCTAACAGGACAGGTGACACCTGTGAGCAGGTGTGAGCCAGGGCAAGATTTATCCATGGAGTGTTCCTCTCCATGCTGGCCCAGGGCAAAGATCAACCATCATCACCATACATGGTCACGACTCTCCTTACTTTTCACAAGACAGCCTTAACCCACATTACCCTATTTAATTCTCTCAAAAACACTTGGATATGGTTATTATTTTTGCCTTACCCATGAAAACAATGAGTAAGTAATGAAGCTAGGACCAGATATAGGTCCCCTCATTCGTATGCCTTTGTCTTTTTTTTCCCCCAGTGCCTTGCAGCAAGACAGATAACACAAAGGTACGAAATAACCATTGGACCATGTGGCATAGTGAGGACCATGATGAATAGGAGATTGCACGTAATTAATACAGATTCACATCCAACTTTTAGAAACTGCTCTGCTGATGTATGCCAAGATTACAAGTGCACATGTCCTTTGACCCAGGGATGCCACTTCCAGGAATTTGTCCTATGGATGTGCTCGTACATGTGTGAAACCACCGAATGGCCCTCAGTCGTAGACTGGGTAAAATAAATGTGTGCTATCTGTACAAAGGATTAGTAGACAGCTATTGAAAATGAGCTAGTTTTTAATGTACTAATATGACTCTATCTCCAAGATACACAACAAAGTGCAACACGCATTTGTGCAGAAGGGTACACATTTGCTTGCACGTTCGTGAAATATCTCTAATGTGGAAGAAACTGGTCATTGATTACCTCCAGGGTGGGTTTCTTTTTGCATATATCCTTTGGTAAGTTTTGTTTGCTGAACCATGTGAATACATTTCCTGTTTTTAAATAATGAAATAAAATACTGTGTAGGTCCAATGAAATGCAGGGAAGGGGTCCATTTTGTCACCCCTTCCCTGGGTGTGGGGCCATGTGATAGCCCCCGTTCAGTCTTTCCCTGCACCTTATTCCCACCCGGCATGCGATCAGGCTCATTAAATAACGTAGTTCGCTGACCCAAATCAGCTCATTCTTTCAGCTTTGTGGGTCAGCACTTGAGGCTGTTTGGGTTCAACATTGGCCAGAGCTGCTGCTCCCCCTGGGCTCTCCCTGAATGGCATTTGTACCCTCCCAGCCACCCCAGGCCATGTTCCAGTTTCCTCTAGCTTGTTCCCCTCCCTCACTGAATCCCATCTCTGCCTCTGACCCCCGCCCCCCAACACACCCACACACATCCTCGTCCATCTGCTTTCTAGAGATGTCTGCGAAGCTGCCTCACTTCCACCCACCCTCCCCACCCTAGACTCAGTCTTTTATCTCCAACTAATGCCGCCAAATGACCTCCCTTCTACCCCTTTCCCTCTGTAGACCCTTCTACCCCCTTCTGCCAGGATTATCCAAAGACACAAATCTCACTCTGTCATTTCCCTGTTGAAAAATTCCCCTGGCCCCCCATGAGAGTTCAGCTTCTTTAGTATGGCACCTGGGCCCTCTTAGGAGCTGGCGCTGGCCTGCCGGCCCCTCCCCCCCCCCCCCCCCCCATCTGCCCATACCTCCCTGCCTCTATCCTAACCAGTCTTTCCCACCTTTGGTACCCACCAGGCTGGGGCAGATCCAGCTTCTGTGGGGCTGGAAACTTACACAATTGGGGCAGGGGAGGGTTTCTTTAAGAAAATGAATACAGTGCTACCAGTGAAACTGATGTGCATTTACAACAACAAAATCACATAAATTAATGTGTGTTTACGATAATAAAAATTCATAACAAATGGCATATTTTCAAAGGCCTTAGAATGTCCAGAACATAAGATAATATTTTCATTAATTATATGACATACTTAAAAAAAAAGTTTATTTGTTTGTTTTGAGGGAGAGAGAGAGAGACAGAGAGAGAGGGAGAGAGAGAGAGAAAGAGAGAGAGAATGAGTGGGGAAGGTGCAGAGAGAGAGGGAGAAGAATTCCAAGCAGGCTCAGCACTGTTAGCATCTAGCCTGATGTGGGGCTCAGTCTCATGAACTGTGAGATCATGACCTGAGCCAAAATCAAGAGTCGGATGCTTAATCAACTGAGCCACCCAGGTGCCCCCATATGACATGCCTTTATGCTGCATAGTCTGAGAGCCTTGTTATGTGGCACTGACCCTTGATGGCATCTTCTGTGAAGAGAAGAAGAGAGGGCCATCTATTCTCTAGCATGGTGGATTGAAAATTCCTTTCATTGTTGACAATCGCGCGAGGTTTTGTTTTCATAACTCATTATTAGTCTTGTCATGCTAAGAAGCAATATCTGTGTTACTACACTTGATCTTAGCCAAAAGGCCGAGGAGCGATGCAATATCTGTGTTAAGACACATCAGACATGTGACCACACACAGATATTCTTGCTACCTATCGTGCTGCTACAGGCTTGGGCTTCACAGACACAGGAATTCTCTGGATCATTCCATTTGGGGCAATTTGCATCAAAATGGACATGCACCACGTGGTTTGTTTTAACGGCAGAGGCTGTGTTGGTTCCAGATGGACCAGTAACGCCATCCTTGCTGTGGGCCAGTTGTGGATGGAGAAGAAGGGCAGACTCCCAACAAGTGTCAGAAGAAGCTTCTAGGAGTCTGAGGGCAAATGAAGGCCAGGTGCTCCGGGGTTGGGAAGAAGTCCAGCCTTGCAGCAGACCCCATGTCCCCGAAGTGAGACAACAGACAAGCAGTGAGCAGCAAGCAGGGGCCTCCTGGCACTGGAGGAGGTTGCCTTACATGGCAAAGCAGTGTGGCCACGGTCAGTTCCTTACCTCGTGGAGCCTCTGCTTTCTGACCTGTACAAAGGGGATGAGGACACTTGCCTGCCAGTGTTCAGTGACATAGTGAATGCACAGACCTGGCCTTGTGCAGGCCCTCGTTGCTGATGGTCCTTCTGCTCAACAACAGTTGGGGGAGGCCAATGGGGCTGTCCTCACCACAGTAATGGGTACAATCACTGTAGGCCCCAACTCTCCAAGCCCACCCACCTCGCCTGGTCAGCACTCTGGCAAAGAACTCTTCAACCTTCCCAGGGTTCAGATATATCCCCGAGAGAGAGAAGCCCCTCAGCCTAGCTGGTTGGGACCCTGAGGGCCTTCCTTCCCCGGAAGCGGTGTAGGCCTCATACAGTTTCATGAGTCTGGTACTGCAGACGGACGGAATCGAGGCTCTTTCCTTTAATCCTCCCATCACTTGCCTCTCTAGATTCCAAAAGCCCATATTTATTGCTAAAAGTATTCTTGAGAGACTAGTCCAACTCACTTGGGTTGTGGGTAAAAAAATGAATCTGTCCCTGCAGCCAAATATCGGTTCTACTGAGTCTTTCTCCTATAGGCCCTTGTGTTTCTGTAGGGATAATTATGATTTGCTAGACAAACTGAGTTTTAGGTTTCCTGTGTATTATGCATTTAACGGACACCTTTTGGAGAAATGTCCAAGCTCCACAGACAGCTTGAGCATGTCAGACGCGTTAAGGGACCCAGCTTGGGCTGGGTGGGTGCAGCCACCAGCCCCTGTAGCTTGGGAACCTGTTAAGTTCCCCCCCGGGCAAAGCAGTCACCTGTGTGCCTACTTGTGACATACCCCAAAGAGGGACTACAGCTCAGAATACAAACAGAAGTCATCAATATTGAGAAAGACCACACGAGAAGGGAAACTGCTGTGGAGACACCAGCACGAGATTCTACCAAATGGTGAGACGCCTGTCCTGATGCCCCCGGTGCTTCGCCCTGAGGTGCTCCGGCTGGGTCTGTGCAACAGACTTGCACAGCTGGGGGGGCAGAAATACCCACCTCACTGCCAGAAGCTCCGTCTGGTGCCTTTGCAAGAAGGATGGGCAAAGAGACCCTAGCGATGTCTTTGTGGAGTCTCCCCTTATCTGAGCAACCCCCCCCCCCAATGCTGGAGGGCACCCGGTGCAGGCTGCAAAAAGGCCACTTGTTGGAACCTTGGATCAAATGCAACCCCAGCTTCTTTTGAGCATGAGGGCTTGGGCCCCTTTGCTCAAGCAGGCAGCTCTGGGGAGGAGGAAGGGTAGGAGTGCAGCCCTCAAGGATGGTGGCTTTGTCTCTAGCGTGCAGAGAGGGCCGAACGTTGTAGAATGAGTGGTGGCTGTTAGGCTTGGTGTCCGCCAGGATGGATTGCTAGCGGCAGGTGAGGGACGCCTGGTCTGAAAGGAGGTGACAGTCGGCCTCTTGCCGTGGCCTTGACAACCCTGCCGGCCATGGGCTCCACCCCAGGCCCCCTCCCCCCTGCACGTGGGGGCTTCCCCGGGCCTGTTCTGAGCACAGAAGGCTTTGTTCTCCCCTGAATTCTGCCTTCCCTTCTCCCCCCTCACCTTGTCTCTGAAGCAGGTCAGACAGAAGAGAAACACCTAACATTCCCCATGGCACCCTGAGGTCCCACTCCATGGAAGGCCCTGCACCAATTGCTGGAGGAGTGAAATGAGGCCGAAAGGGGGTTAAACACTGGCCTTCTTCTCTAGGGGCTTGTCGGGATCAAAAGATTTAAATGACTGCACAAGGCACCGAGGTGGAGAGTCATGTGAGTGGTAAAGTGAACTTGCCCGTGGCCCCCAGAGCCACACAGCAGTGAGAGCCCAGGAACACGCATGAGGGTAGCGTGGTTTCCTGGAGGGCACTGGTCTAGGAGCCAGCGGTGCACTCATAAGGCTGGGTTGGACTGGTCGTGTTGTGTTGAGTGAGGCACCCAGCTCAGCTATGTCACCTGCAGCATGCCAGTGGGTGGGCACAGGTCGGAACACAGGTCAGGGTGGGCAGGAGACCTTGGGTCTCCTTCTCTGCCAACCACAGCGCCATCTTGTATCCTCAGCCTCCTGGACCTTAGCTTCCTCATCCATAAAATCATGGCATGATGGTCTCTCGGGCTTTCCAGCTCCGGAACTCCAGGACGTTCTAATGAGATAATGTATACGAAGGCTATAAAAAATAATGTTCTGGTAAGGCATTATTATGTTATTACTACCTCTGGCAATAAAGGTTTTGTAGAGGAAGTGGAATGTAAACTTGGCCTTGGAGGAATAGTAGGGTTTGGATTGTGCGTATAAAAGTGTATAAAGGGCAGGACAGGTAAGCTGAGAAAAAGAGGGAGCAAGAAGTGATCAAGCAAGGGTCTCTCTAGGGGGACAAGCTGATGGACTCTAGGTGGCTGTGATGTGAAACTGGAACTCAGCAATGATGAGATGGAGGCTGAGGCAGCAGCATCACCTTCTGGAAATGCTTCAGGGGCCCTGGCTGAGGCCACAGAGGCCACAGTTCCCAGCGGTTGAATGCCATGAGCATGACATCAACCCCCCTTCCCAAAAGAAGTCTGAAAAGGGGCCCTGGGTGGCTCAGTCGGTTGGGCGTCCGACTTCTGCTCAGGTCATAATCTCACAGTCCGTGAGTTCGAGCCCCGCGTCGGGCTCTGTGCTGACAGCTCAGAGCCTGGAGCCTGCTTTGGATTCTGTGTCTCCCTCTCTCTCTGCTTTTCCCCTGCTCATGCTCTCTCTCTGTCTCAAAATTAAATAAAAACATTAAAAAAAGAAAAGAAGTCTGAACAGAGATTGTGACTTCTTAGTTGACTGTCTTTGAAAGCTTTAACCTCACATGGAGCCTTCATCTAAATATGCCAGAGGCTCCCCTTTCCTGGGGCCTTGGAAACCATTTCTCTGATCACTGAGCCACCATGGCATAAATGACTACTTTTATGAAAGTCCATTTTTAAGTGCTTGGTATACGGCACTGAGAATTCCCCAGGCCTCGGTGGCATGGAAAAAGTCACAAACTGTGTTGCTAACGTCGACTTTGAAGTTGTCACCGCAAGGGGGAAGCTGTCTTTGGCGTGGGAGGCACTCACATTTAATTATCATTCAACAGACACTCCTCAAAACTGTTCCTGGATGCTTCAGCTATTATTCTGGTTGCTTCTAAAATAAAGTCTTGGGATTAAATTGTGTGTGTGTGTGTGTGTGTGTGTGTGTGTGTGTTTTGGTGTGCGTGTGCGTGTGTGCACGCGTATGGACAGCCCACAGGATGCCTGTCTTGTTTTATGCGTTGGTTTATTGGGAGAAAGTGGCAGAGCTCAACATAAGAGGAAGTGATCTCTTCCTGAGGAGCCGTGAGTATGCTTGTTGTAGAGAGGGAGCCCTGGTGACCCTATCTTGGGGAATCGGCTGCATTTTCGGGCAGTCACCATTCATCTGATGTCAACTGCCAAGGAATGCGGGCTTCAGGTTATCACTCCTGGAGACAAAATGGCTTTGCAGTCCTGGAATGTGGACCAGTGTCCAGCTCCCAAGATTTCGTAGGCCCCTCGGTCACCAATCTCCTGATTTACAGCTGTTTTAGCCGCTGCTGGCATTGTCTTCAGAAACACTCACACAGGTGTAGACGACCGGGCAGGAGAGGGCAGGATCAGTTGAAGCCACTTCTCCCTGAACTCAGCCTGCAGTGCAGCCAGCCAATGGGCAATGGGGTCACCGATCTCGGGTGGTAATATGCTCCGACGCAGTAGACCAGGTGAGCAGGAATGTGTGACTCAAGTCAGCGAGCACACAGGGTAAAACTCTGAAGGACTCATTTCTAGGGCCTCGTGGCTATACCAGATGCTAATGACCGTGCCGTGATACGTCCACGGCTCTCTCACGGGGACATGGGCAGACCTTAGACACCAGTGCCTCCTTCCCAGGGATGTTTGTTTCAAAATTTTCCCATGATGTCATCCTCATTTTCAACCGGAGTATAGAAACATAGCAAAAATGGCTTATACTAAAATTGCAACATGACGGTGAACAAGAGTTCTGAGTCTCAGAAACCCTGGCCTCACCTCCTCCCACCCTTTCTAGCAAAGCCAAACTGGAGACCAAGAAAGAGATGCAAGGAGAAAAAAAAAGGCGGAAGAACAGCACAGAATGCCCTCGCCAGCTTGGCATCAGGCAGCTGATTAAGAGAAGCTGGGAGGCGCCTGGGTGGCTCAGTCGGTTGAGCGTCCGACTTCGGCTCAGGTCATGATCTCACAGTTCGTGAGTTTGAGCCCTGCGCCGGGCTCTGTGCTGACAGCTCAGAGCCTGGAGCCTGTCAGATTCTGTGTCTCCCTCTCTCTCTGCCCCTCCCCCTGCTCGTGCTCTCTCTCTCTCTGTCTCTGTCAAAAATAAATAAACGTTAAAAGATTTTTTTTTTCAAAAAAGAGAGAAGCTGGGACCTCATCATTATGTCAGGTGTCTATTCCTAACCTGGGTGCCCAGAGCTGGAGCCATCCCTAAAGAACCTGTGTCTTGTAAGAATGACCACATGGAAAAGCTCTTCGTGTGTACAGATCTGTTTATGAAATAGCCAAACTTGGTCAGTCCATTATTTAGCAATGATTTTGTGATTTAGGGAATGTTAAAAAAAAGACAGATCTGTGTGGCATGTTTCATAGAATCTGGTGCCGGGGAAAAGCTTTAAAAAGATGCCGTGTCGTGTAGGACTTTTCGGTTCCTTCAAGCCAGAGCCAGGGTGAGTGACCAGCTGCCACTCAGAGGTCAAAGCCCTCCCCTCCTCCCTCTCTTAACCTCCCCCTACTTTGTGGCGCTGGAAATTTCTACTGTCTGAATAATCTGATGACTGTGTCTCCAGCCAGCCAGCATTGAAGTGAAAGCATAATGCCTGGGAAGGAGTGAACGAATGCACCCATTAGCAGCCACTGATGCGTGAGCACCTGTGAGTTTGTCAGGGAGGTGAGACTGGGAAGGGGGGGCACAGGGCTGCCCTGGGGCAGCTGGTCCAGAATGAGGGGGGGCAGGGAGGGAGGGAAAGGCTTGGGTGGCAGCCAGCAGCTGGTGACGCGGGGACAGGGGGCTGCTAATGGGAGAATGTGCTGGAAGCAGACTTACCTACTTTACAGTTTTGCCTAGAGCCAGCCCCTGCATTTAACTTTCCCAGGAATAAACCTGTCAGCAAACCAGGCAAGGGCTGTTTGTATTGCTGAGGTTTGCAAAAGCCCACGGGCAGGCCGTGGCTGGACCTTTTGGCCTATGTGTCACCTCCCCTCTCAGGTGAAAAATGCCTCAGGCTTAGGGAGGGGCTGTGGGCGTGGTAAAAAAGCTCAAGGTAACACTTGTCCATTTCTGGCTGAATTCTCCCATCTTGAGCGTGCGAGCTATTCAGCACATTCCCGGAGATATGCAGACCTCTCTGGTTTCTACCTTCTGGGACTGGCTTAGATCTCAGTGAGCCTTTTTTACCGTTGAGAATTCTGCTAATTCATCTCTTTACATTTTTCTTTAGTTCTCTCTGAAAGGGAAAGGGGAGAAGACATCCTATTGGTACTTGAACAAGATGCCAGATTCCTCTTTTTCACAGAGCTCCAGCTCCATTCACCTTTTGTTTAAAGACCTGCCCTCCCTGAACAAAAAGTTTCAGGAAGATAAAATCAAACAAAAGCAAAAGAAAAAAAACCCCTAGACAGGAAGTAGCATACTGCCTTGGGCCGGTGCCTGACAGCTGGTTCTGAGCTGTGTGTCCTCCTTCAGCCTTACTAACCTCTCTGGGCTTCAGTTTTCTCATTTATAAACTGAAAAGGCTCCCTTAGAAGCCAAGGTTATTTCAAGCTTTGAAATTTTGGATTCAAAGATTGGGGAATACAATAGAGCTCCAGATCTGATCCTTTCTGAGTAACAGTGAGATCGGTCCCCAGTTGGACCTAAGAGAGCCACTGGAAACGTGTTGTCCTTCAATAGAGCCGGCCACCTGATGTATCTTTCATGGCACACCATTAATATAATCATATCAAGTCTTGTAATCAGTCCAATATGAAACCTAAGAATATAGTAGTTACCGTGCCACAGCCAGGGAGAGACCCGGAGTCAATGCCTCCATGAAAACAAAGGAAGGAAGAGAATAAAAAGAAAAGGAGATTTTTCAATCTCTCTCTAGAAGGTTGCTGGCAAAAAAAAAAAAGAAAAGAAAAAAGTACCCGGGAGAGTTTCCTTCTAACTTACCACTGAAACAGACCTGAACAAATGGATTCTTCCCCCACAAGGCGGAGCTGGAAAAAGTTCTGCCCCATCTCATGCCTCTATCAGAAGAACAGAGAAGTTGGCAAGCCGCACAGTCATAACCAACGGGCCAGGTACACGTTCAGTCCTCCCATTTCTGATTTAGCTTCCAGAGTGTGCTTTATGGTATGCAGCACTTACCAATTAATTATGTATCAAATGTAAATACATCATGCCTGGGAACAATGTGATAAACCTCTTCCCATGATAGTAAAGAAATCAGCCCTGAATGACACACACTGAGAGGAGTCTTGCCTAATGCAACTGGCGAACGTGTCTGCCAAGATTTTGATTGTATGGACTCTTGATTGCCGAAGCTATGTCTTAATGGGTCTCTCCTCTAGGAAGAACTGACGGAGTCAAAGAGGAAGATAAAAATTGATCACCCTTGTTTCTATTCGCAACTTTACAGTGTTAACTGGTAGCCCCGGGGATGGATCTAGAATAATTCCACACGTAACTGTAATGAAATGGACAGCACTTTTGCCTACTTAGTAATTGGTTCTCCGTTTTGTATCACTGCTACAGAGATGGACATCTTGAATCACAGTGCCGGAGGCATCTCCTCTCTGAACGCATTCTGGTCCTGAGAGCAATTTTTTTTGAGGCAAGTGGCAAGCGCCGTTCAAACAGTATGGCTGACGAGTTAGGCAATAGCAGGGCGAGGTGCAGGCCAATTCCTTTATTCACATTGTGAGGTCCAAGGCAGTGATTTGAAAACATTTGTAGTCCACAAAATCCTTCCTCAAACACAGTCGAATGCAGAAACACTGGACATCAAATAGACAAGTGGAGAAGCTCTGGAGGAAGGAAGAATGGGCAAGGGTGGGGAGAGGGAAAGCTTTACTGGAATTTGGTTTGTTCCCTAGGGCACTTCTGTAAGCTCTGAGATCTGTGAGTGGTTTGAAAATCTGTGTTCATAGGAGTTTATCACTTTGTGCCCATGGTGCTTTGAGGGCAGCAAAAAGAATAAAACTAGCCTTCATTCACTTTTGTTGGAAAGCTGAGAACCAACTGGTCTTTTTTTTTTTTTTTAATTTTTGTTTAATGTTTATTTATTTTTGAGAGAGAGAGTGTGAGCAGGGGAGGGGCAGAGAGAGAGGAAGACACAGAATCCGAAGCAGGCTCCAGGCTCTGAGCTGTCAGCACAGAGCCCAACGCGGGGCTCAAACTCATGGACTGCGAGTTCCTGACCTGAGCTGAAGTCGGGGGCTTAGCCAACTGAGCCACCCAGGCGCCCCACAGTCGGTCTATTTTTTAATTGAATACACAGAAACCAAAGGAACATTTTAAAGACTATCTCACAAATTGACTTCAATTGGAGCCACCCAAAAGCTCAAGTTTGAATTTTTATTAAGTGCAACTGGGAGGAAGAGAAAGGATATGATTGTTATGCAGTGATGTGCTACAGCTGGCTCACATGGGCTAACGAAAGCTGTTGAACTTCCAGAAACCTCCCAAGACAATTGTTAAACACTGTCATTATTAAAAATTAAACTATGTATTCAGCAATCACACTCCTTGGAATTTATCCAAGTGAGTTGGAAACCTACTTCCATGCAAAAGCTTGCACATAGATGCTTATAGAAGCTTTCTTCGTATTGGCCAAAACTTAGAAGCCACCAGGATGTCCTTCGGTACATGAATGGATAAATAAACTGTGGTACATCCAGACAATAGGATATTATTCAGCAATAACAAGAAATGGGCTATCAAACCATGAAAAAAACATGGAAGGAACTTCAAAGCACGGCACTATGTGAAAGACGCCAATCTGCAAAGTCTACGTACTGTATGATTCCAACGACAAGACATTCTGGACAAGGCAAAACTCTGGAGACAGTAAAAATATCAGGGGTTGCCAGGAGTCAGGAGAGAGAGAGGGATTAGGGATTAATAAGCCAAGTGCAAAAGATTTTAGGGCAGTGAAACTATTCTGTCTGATGCTATACTGAGGGATCCATGTCATGATATAGTTCTCAAAACCTAAAGAATGTACAATGCCAAGAATGAGCCTAATGTAAACTATGGATTCGAGTGGTGATGTGTTAGTGTTGGCTTATCAATTGCAACAGGTGTACCACTCTGGTGGGGGATGTTGATAGTGGGGATGCTGGGTAGGTGTGGGGACAGAGGGTATATGGGAAGTCTCTGTATGTTCTACTCAATTTTGCTGTCAACCCAAAAGGGCTCTAAAAATAAAGCTTATCAAAAATTACGCCACATAAATTCCAATTAAATGAAGTGTACTAAAAGCAGAGGTAATAAACCCCAAGCTCAGCGCTTCCTCCTTATTTATTTCATATTACTATTATTTATGTTACTAAGTTTCCCTACATGTATTGCACCTGTGCAGTGGAATTCTAATGCAGTGGGGTGGTACTGTGCTAGTCTTCCCAATTCTGTGTTAAGTGGTCTCAATTTGGTAGCTTGAAATTAAATCAGCCTTGGTGGGAGTACTCACACAATGGAAATCACTACAGACAGGACCTTTCCCTGCCCCGAGAGTCAGTTATTAAACATCTACGGCACACCACCAGTAATCAATAACAGTAGGATCAGTAACACATGTAGCGCTGAGGCTGTTGATCAGGGTACAGCTTTTGGGAAAAGATCGTGGAACGCAGATCTTCATATATGATTCAACTAAGTCGCTCACTCTAAAGTCATCCAAGACCTCTTTAAAATGGTTCCAAGAATTCCCTTTTCTGGAAGCCAGCAACTCCAACCAGTCTCAAGAATGAAACCACTCAAATGTGAAGAAGAAAAATACGCCTTAGGAGCAGCTCTCTTGCCATCAGAATTACTGAGATCTTGTTCTGAGTGATAGAAACTAATTGCCAAACTGTTTACTATAATTAAGTCTATCAGCATGATTTTCTCCTGATGACAATAAAGTTTGGTATATTACATCTTTTGCAAAGGGAATCTTTTTTTATCTCCCTGAAATTATAAATCTATGATTCAATAAGAGTTCTCTTCAAAACACGATTTTTTCCTTCTCGAAGATATGAAGGGCTTAGAAAATTTAATATCGCCCACAAGAGAGAAGCTGGTTGCAGGCCCCATTATTTCACTACAAACACTATTATATCGTGGTACATCTCATCAAGATTATTTAAGCGTGTCTGAGGAATGTGTCTATCTTTTGCTAGCCTTTGCTTCCATCGATCAAGTATGCAATTTTGAAGTACAGTGTAAGCCATCATTGCCTCTTTGAATTAGTGTGAGGGGGAAACCATGTAAATCAAAGATGGAAGCACTCTCGCTTGGAACTGGTGCCGGTACAACAGCTTTCCTGGAGCCCAGTGCCTTCCAGCCCTGACCAGCCCATCAGCATCTCCGGAGGTGGTGGGAGGAAAGTCTGACAGAAGTACTGAAGTCCAGGTCCCATCTCCAGAGATTCTTATTTAATTGGTCTGAAGAAGGGCAAGGGTAGCATTAAATTGTGAATGCTTTCCAGGTGATTCTAATATACATTGAGGATTAAGAACCACTATTTGCAGGCGTGCTCTCTAAAATTAGAATAGAATAGAATAGAATAGAATAGAATAATTTGACACAGTTGATGTGATTTTGCTACTCGTCCATCTGACATGTAGGGGGGCAAGTCAAATACGCTCATCCTTTAGGATGGCATGATTTCAGTGTCTTTGGGTTTGTTAATGAAAAGTGGAGTGGTTCAACATGAATGGCATCAAACATAATTGCTGTGTCTGTTAAACAATCTCCATAGTTTAAAGGGTCCATTTTGTAGCGACTGAGCAGGGAGGTGGTGCTCTCACTTCCTTCCAGGTCCCTATGTGATTATGCTCCGTTCTGCTTGGTATCCTAGCAGTATCTTGCATCTGACCCACTTTCTAAGCCAGATCTTAGTTTCCTACCAATTCTGTGAGACCTATGTCTTTCCAAAAAAAAAAAAAAAAAAAAAAAAAAAAAAAAAAAAAATCCAAACTTTTCTCCCTTACTTTTGCTTAAAATAGTCAGAGGCACATTTTGTTCCTTGCAAAGAAAGATTCCTAACTGATGCTTTGTCATACCTCTAAAGGAAGCAGAAAAATGTAACTCATTTTTGTAAACATTTCTAAGCCTAAGAACATGAAAATTCAAGAAGAAAAAGGTTGGAAGCCCTGCCCTACAAAAGCTAAATATTATAAGGTCTATACAAAAACATCAGTGGGCTAGAACCAAGAATCCAAAAGCAGACTCGAACATATGGAAACTTGGGGGTGTAGCAGAGACAGCATTACACATTTGGAGAAAGGATGGACTACTCAATAAATAGTACTTGAGAAAAGTAGCTATCAGTGTAGGGAGAATAGATTAATTCCAGATGTATTAAAAAAAACCCCAATGCAAACAACAAAACCAAAACATTTGGAAGAAAATATTTTTATGACATTAGGGTAGGAAAAGATATTTTACAATGAGAACACACAGGATACCATGGGAAAGACTGATGTACTTGACTGTAATTAGGTGAAAGGTTATCTGTGGGGGGGGGGGGACTAAATTAAATGAAAGGACAAGTCACATTTTAGAACTCATATAACCAAAAAAAAAAAACAAACAAAAAAAAAAAGGACCAGGACGATAGTAAACATAAACAATTTCTACAAATCAATAAAATATGAATAGACCAAGAAAAAAACAGACAAAGGATATGAATGGGCAAAACACAGAGAAAGAAAGCTGCCTGGTTCATAAGTATAAGAAGACGTGATCATTCAGTAAGAATCAGGAAAATGTCAATTACAGAGCAGTGAGTTATTGTAGAGCCGAGAAGTATTGACCAGGATGTAGAGAAACGGGAATTCTCAAACTCCTGGCAGAAGTATAAACAGTTTCACCAACTTTAGAGAGCAACGTGGCAATATTTTGTGAAAGCGAAGGTGTGCATATGTCCTACCATCCAGCGGGGGCACCGTTACGGTTCTATGCTAGAGTATCTCTCACCTTTGCAGCATCGAAGATGTGTAAAGGTGCTTGTTGTACCTTGTTTGTATCAGCAAAAGAAAGGACAATCAAAAAGCCAATCAGCAGCGAATGGATAAATGGTAGTGTATTTATGTAGGGGAATCCTATGTATACTACTAGAGACTGAAAGTTAATAAACTAAGGAAACGTACTTCGTCATGAATGAATGGCAAATCATGGCGCCAAGTTAATGGGGAAAAAACAAGCTGCATAATTCAAATCGATACCAATTTTAAATCACTCCAAACTGTATTACCCGTAGGAAAAAGTGCAAAAACATGGTCAGGAAGAACACTCACTAACTTGCGGATCATGTGGGACTCTGGTGAAGGGAGGAGGGAAATGAGATCGGGAAGCTGAAGGAGATTGAACTATACCTGAAATTTCTGTTCCGGTCTGGATGGTGGTATGGTGATGTGACATCATTTTCTACCCTAGTTCGTCATATTTTAAATATTTTTGTTAATAAAAGCCAACTTGGCTTTTTTGCCCTTTCAGCGAAGATATTGCTTTCCAATTTCTCGTGCCCAAACATGTCATTATTTTAGCTAGCTGCCCCGAGGATCTTCACCCTATATTATTTCTTGCTTCAGGTATGAAATGCACCCAGACTGCATGCCCTGGCAGTCCCTGGCCAATGTGGTGTGAGGGCAGAAGGCCATCATACAATTGTTAGTCCCTTTCCTCTTTACTCATGCTGGTATTCAACAAATGTGTGCGTGTGTGTGTGCGCGCGCGCACGCACGCACTCCCTGTAGCCTGTTGCTCTCCCATCGTCTGCTTGTGTTTGCCCTGCCCTCCTATCTCACACTGCCACCGCCTCACAGTTTGATGTATTGCCAGCTCACGTGTGTTGCAGTTTGTTTGCACAGGCTCTTCTATTAGTCTGCAGTTAACCTTCCAGCATTTGGAGCCTGTCTGCCCCAGCATCTTGCTCTCCCGGCCACCAACTTCATGAACCCTGTTTTATTATCCACATCGCTGAGGAGGCTGTTCACATCAGGATGGAGAGTGGACATCTGTGTAATTCCTTCTCCATCCCCAACTTCTCCACCCAGGCCAATAATCACCTGTTGAGAATATCCCTCAGATATATCCATCATGTGTGTGCTTCTCAGAGTTGTGAAGTACGATATCTTGCTGTATTTAAACCCCTGCCATCTAGCTAGCTAACTATATATCCATCCATCCATCCATCCATTTATCTATGTATACATATATTTTAGTGTCACACTACAGTAGCAATCAAAACATAATTGTTTTTGAGGACAGATAAGTAGTAGAAATAGTTTTATTCAAAGGATAATAGGGGCACCTGGGTGGCTCCATCCGTTGAGCGTCCGACTTCGGCTCAGGTCATGATCTCAAGGTCTGTGAGTTCGAGCCCCGCGTCGGGCTCTGTGCTGCCAGCTCAGAGCCTGGAGCCTGCTTTGGTTTCTGTGTCTCCCTCTCTCTCTCTGTCCTCCCCTGTTCATGCTCTCTCTCAAAAATAAATCAACATTAAAAAAATTTTAAAGGATAATAAAGGTGAAACATTTTGGTGTATTTCCAGATTTCTTACTGTTTTTTTCCTCAACAAAATCTGCGTTGTTCTGTGTAGAGTACCTTCAAACCTGCTTTTTCCCTGAATAATTTATTTTCCACACATCTTTTTCAGGTCAGTGACTTCGAGCCTCCATATTCCCAGCAGCACTTGAGAGCTGGAATGGGTAGGCATGCTCCAAAGACGGCATCTGGCTGGTATCTCTTGTTACCTGTGCACCTCACGGGCACACTGCTTTCAGTATTTCTGCCTGGTTTGGGGCAGCAACAGTCTGCAAGTGGTGGGAACAGGGCTCCGGACTACAGACCAAAGCATCTATGCAAATGTGCTCAAGGCTTTTGGTCTCGCTGAGGCAGGGCTGAGAGTGGAGAGGCAGATTGGGGACTCCCCTGCGCCATCACACTCTAGCATGGGATGCTGAGGAATCAAAGCACCTTATATCCAAAACTCATCTCCCAGGCTGATATAAAGAGAGCAAAGTAGAACCTATTTCACATTTTGTTAGCCTGAGTTAGAAATTAAATATTTAGTCATATGCCAGGTAAGCCTCCTTTGGTCTCGTCCTGGATTGGCAAATACTAAGGGTAGCCCTGCACCCTCGTGTATATAATCTTTGTGCAACTAGTTCTCCGGCAAAATTTGCAAATTAATCAGGAAATCGTGGGTTTCTAGTGTCAACATTCAAGTTAAAGAACAACCCTGTTTTGGGATACCTGGAATACTTGAATCTCACCTTACGAAGTATGAAGCGTTTTCAAATATATCCAGGAGTGTACCCAAAGAACAGTTGCCTTTTCTTCTCCTTAGACAGAAGGTGGTTTTGAGGTTCAGCAAGGTTCAGGGGCCTTCCCGCATCCCGCTTCACCAGGTCTCCTCACCCATCCTCCGGTATTCTTCTTAACTTCCCCATGCTGCCTTATTTGTTTATTTATTTTTTCGGTGCCATCATTCAAACCTTTCTGGGGCTATTGACCTGAAAAAGCCTATTCTAGGATGGCCTGCCTGGGAATCGCTAGATGCTGTTTCTAATAATGCCCTTATTTGCTTTCTGACCTCTTCGAGTTGCGTGAGTTGTGCAAATGGCTTTACGTCTGAACACAAGTTCCTTCAGCGCGCTGGGCCAGGTCACCCGCTGTCTCCAGATCCGTTTCTGTGACTGAGCTTTCTCAGAAGAACCTCTTCCGAGGCCGTAAGAAGCAGATGGATGCTTCTTCTTGAAATCAGTGACAAGAGGGGAACACCAAAACACCGTGAATATCCCAGGTCCCAGCAACAGTATTAAAAAATTTAAAAAATGTAGACTTAGTTCATCCCTGGAGTCCCTTGCTTCGTACCAGCGAAGCATTGACAACAGTGTCCTGAGGAGATGTTTTGCATTTCAAGCTGGCGTGGGCCGCAGAATGAGGCCTCTTCTACCCTTTTCTACCTCACCACCTCCGCTCCGTTGAAGGTTTCCTTTCCTTCTTTACGCCATGCCCCCTCCCTCCTCTGCTACCCGAGTTTTGCTTTTCTCTTCTCTCTTCATCTTTCCGTCAGAGCAGCCAGTCGTGTGTCTTTGTGCGGCTCTGACGAGTTGGGTTAGGGCGGGAATGGCGGCCGGGAGCTTCTGTGCGGCAGCTTGATCTCCGGGCTGTGGGCTTACCGCTGCCGCACTAGACCCCAGCAAGCACTGCGTGCAGGAGCCATTCTCTAGCTAGTTCTCCTTCTCCAAAGGGTATCAGGGACACGGCATATAATTCTCTTAACTCAGGCATCTATTATCCTCACAAAAGTGTTAAGCAGGCTTCGTCCCCTTAACGGCTCCATCTGTGCCCACAGCGGTGGTTTTTGTCTCCATTTACAAGGGGCACATACCTGGGCCTGTCTTGGAAACCTAGGGACCCAGCCCTGCCTCTAGACAGACAGTGTGGGAATGAACTGGCTTGCCAGGGGACTGCTTGCAAGGCTCTCTCAAGACACTAGGGAGCCCTCTGAGGGAGCTTACCCCCCAGCCCCTCCGTCCTGGGGTGCACAGTCTCCCAGCCCAGGCTGCCCCAGGAGGAGGACGTGCTTCCCCTGTCATCACCCCCACTGCCCCCTTTTCCCTCCCGGTCTCCCCACAGCCGACTCTTATCAGGCAACTGCTTCCTCAGTGCTGGCAACTGTAAACCCCTGGGAGGCCTGAAAGGAAGATGTTGGAAACATGCAAGGGCTGAGGTTTGGGAGAAGAGAGGTCTGGGAAGGAGCCAAATCCTGAGGGGACAATGTTTGGCTAACTTACTTGACCTTTGACCCAAGCCCCTGGGAAAGCTCACCCTCCTCTTTCATTTTATTTATGGCTTCATGCATGCTTCCTATTTATGTTAACTTTCTGACAGAAGCGAGCTTTTATCTGGCAAGATACTGACGCCAGTGGATTCTATCCCCTCTGTGTGACCAGCTGCCGCTCTTACAGGCCTGTCTCTCCTCGTACATCTCACCCGGATTTCAAGGTCTTTCCACTTGGGCTTTTAAAGTTTAGGGATGATGCAACATTTGATGCACGAAACCTTCTGCGATGTGACTCTGGAAAATTCAGAAACAAAGCCCTTTCTGTCGTTGTTCATTAGGGGCACGTGTAGCTCAATCTCTGTAAGGAATGTTTGCTGGCTGTGCAGGTTTTGGACACAGTGAGAAGAACAGCAGATGTGGGAGGGGGGCTTGGTGGCCATCCAGAGCACGGCGCATCCCGACATTAGGATAGATGAACAGCACTACCTCGCTATGGTAAGATATCTGAAGGATGAGTTTTTCATGCTGACACGAAAGAGAAGGAGGAGCAGAGGAAGCCACAGGCCAAGGTAGAGGTCAGGGTCTCCTGTGACAAATACAAGTGTCCACCCTTATCCAAAGGTAGAGCGTTCCCAGGAAACCTTTCAGGAACCAAGATGGTGCAAAGCGAGGAAGCAATTACACGAATGTACGTGGAAACGTTTTGAGTGTTCCCAGACCCCAAACCTAGCCTTTCTTGGGATTTTCTGATACCTTAGCACATATCTTGCTAATGAAGGCAGAAAATAAATTGAGATAAAGCCCAGGTGCTCACAGACACGTTCCAGGGCTCTGGCGTTTGGAATGATGCTGAGATGCTACGTGTGGCCCCGCAGGAAGGATCTCGGGGAGCACTGCCTCCATAACAGCTCGCTGCAAAACCAACCCTGCTTGCTATTGTCGCTTTCTGTCTTTTTTCTTAAAAGCAAAAGCCCTCTTTAGATACCTTTCAGTTAGCGAAAACGGGGACTCACGTAGGTCTTTTGTAAACTGAAGTGATGTCACGTAAACTTTTGAAAAGCAGGGGATCCCAGTAACGGCAAAAAGATACTAAACTCAAGTGGGAAGGGAAGGGCTTCAGTCTGAAAGTGAGTGACCTTGGCTTGACCTCTGCTGTAGCCATGTGGAAAGAAGGTAGTCCTGCAGAGCCAATGGGTCGTTCCAGAGGTAGACAGCAGCTTTGCCTCAGACACCACAGAACACAGATGTGAACCCATGACACCATCTTCTGACTAAACGGCCCAAAATACCAAACCAGAGGTTTCCATTTTTAATTTGCAAGGGAATAGCTAAGCTTTCAGAAATAAGAATTGAGGGATGTAAATCTGGCCTTTCTAAAAGGGCCGAAAGCAGCCCTGGGGACAGAAAGCTCTAGAAGTATTTGTGGGGGGAGGGAGGAGTTCCACAAAGATGTAGCCTTCTCAGTCAAGCCTGCCTCTTATCTGGCCAAACACGGGAGGATGACTTTTTTACTGGCAGAGAACATTTGGCTGGACTTTCTTGTTGGCTCGCCTTACATTCAGGGAGCATGGGGCACAGTCTGTTGGCTAATCCCCAATTATTCTCTTCCTCTTCCTGCCTGTGAGGTAGGCGCTCCCCATAGGGAAGTTCACACTGGACAAGAAAGAATCTGCCCAGCCATGCATCACCTGAAATATTAGAGACAAGACACAAAATATCTGAGCAAAGAGGACACTCAGTTGGCTTCCCTGTGCTGCCCTCTTGGTAATGTTTATGTTCTAGTCCATCCCCAGCCTTTGGTTGTCTCCTCCCCTCTTCATGCTTGTGGGAAGCACCGTGGAAGGGCCAACCCTCCGAGATCCTTCCTCGGAGACTGAGAAAAGCATTGTGTCTAAATCAACCCGTCAGATTTTGATCTTTCTGTCATTTGGGTTTCCCAAGAAGAGGACCAGAGATAAAGAGAAATATAGAAATTTGAAGGGTAAAAATAGAGAGAAAAAAAGTGTTTTCAGAGATGACAACAAAGGAATGCAATAAAATGTGGGAAATCTGGCTACTGGGTCAAAGAAGGCTACAGAGAAACAGGAAGATAATGTGGCAAAAAAAAATTACAGAAAAATCTTATTACTATAGCCAAGGGAGTGATGCATTAGAGAGATAAGTGATTGCATAAGTTGATACTTTGGGAATTATCAAAGATTTAAAACATCTTAAAATGTTTTAAAAATATCTCTTTCGTGGTTGGAAAATGTTTAGAACTGTAAAAATATTTCCAAACCCCCAGGAGGGGCATACCCAAATTTCAAACCCAGGTGACATTTTTGAAACACAGAACATGAAAGTAGTCCTTTTAAAAGGAAATAGAATGCCTTTCATGTTTCTCTCATAAAATTTCCATATGTTCTAGCAATAATGTGATACTGAATCCCTTGAAATGTGCAGGGGTTTAAGACTAAAGCTGACACATCATTCAGAGTTTTAAACAAACACAGAACTTTGTAAAACAATATTGTGATGGTTAATTTTCAGTCTCTCAGTCGTAGGGACGGGGCTTCTGCTGGCCAAGGCTGGACACTTGTATGAACTTGCCCACTCTGAGTCCTGCATTGGTCCACTCGCTGACCCACAAACACTGGAGAGGAAGAAACTTGGATGGCCTTGACCACTCCCTTAAATGTATGGTGGCCTTTGTACAAGTGATTTCAGACTTTAAACCCAAGAGCTGGGGTCCCATAGGAACACGACTCCAAATCAGGCTTTTAAAATCTGGTTTTAGACTATGAAATGTTGCTGCCTTGTCTTTGTAGTTTTGGTTATTGGGCAGTTGTGTGTTAAGAAAGTGGAAGTGGAAATCAGGAGTGGACATACATGGGACATTCAAAAGCTATGGAGGAACACCACACAATCCTTGCTAGGCAGGATGTCCTTTGGACAAACAGTTATTCTTGAACTGCTCAAATTCTCCTACTTCCAGAAACAAGGAGAACATCTATGGAAAACAGTGGGGGTGAGCTTACAGAGATAGAAGCCATCCTGTGTAGTGTTAAGATTTCCTACAGGGTGGATGTGGTCACATGGACCCACCCCCTCCCCCTGATAGCTTCATCTTCTCCCCCAGATTGTTCAGCTTCCAACTCAGAAAGAAATGGGACACATCTTGGAGCCCTAGATCTTTAGCCAATAACTATGTTCACAGATGCTGAGCACTTGAGAGCCTGCCTAGTTAGAAGCAAATCCCAGGTGGTAATGGCAGTCATCAGGGACAAGGCAGTCCAATTATATCAAGTAGGCTTTTTGGTTAGGCAACCAAAGACACGAATCATATAAAATCATGGTTTATAGTTTGCAATATCATTTGCAAATATATAAACTGGGAGTTTATATGTGCCAGCAGTGAGCAAGGCCATCGTAGACCAAACGTGCAAGATCTCTAAGCTGACCTTTCCAAGATGTTGCCCTTGGACGTGGACAGGAAGCCTGGGCCATGCTTTTTATGAATGAGGTCTATATTCTGAAAACTAGCACAGTGCCTGGCCCAAAGCTAGTGTTCAATAAGTGTTCATGCAACTAAGTTGGGGAGCTTCCTAGCTGGCCTAGTGTGCTCGCTCTTCCTTCTGTACATCACTACCCTTGTCAATTTGATACGTGCATATGAGAAAAATGTAGGCTCCTCCATCTGACCTTGAATGTCTGAATTTTCTGAACGTCATCTGCATACCTGTATGAGCACCTGTGATGAATAAGCCTGTGCTTGACCACAAGGAGCCAACTGTATGGAACGTTAACCTGGCAATTGCAACACAGGGTGAAAAGGTCATGCATGAAGGGAGGGAAGGACTAGAGGGACAGGTGGCCTGGCTTCATTTCACCTACATCAAGATCACAGGATCCAACCCTGCTGGCAATGATTTATCTTTAAAACATAGTGCTAAATATACAGGTAGGTGTTGTATTATTCTTTACCCCATGTTTGTGTCTTAAGTATCCATCATATATTTTTTAAGACATTGTTTTGCCTTCTTAACATTCTCAGCTATGTGTCTTACGCTTTCTCCTGCCTCCTTCTGCTGCGGGAAGAACACTTCTGATCCAAGCTGCCTCAGCCGCTGCCGGGTGGCACCCTGCATTTTCTGTTTATGCCTTGTCTACTTTGGACCCACAAATACTCTTTCATGAAATGAAGAAAAACAACGGCTCAGGTGTCTTCTTCTCCCTTCTGACCTTGTCTGAAAAGACTGCTTTACAGCCTGGCTCTTTGTTTCTTAGAAGGACCGTGCCCTGTGAATCATTGAATAAAGCCAGTAAGATATTTAGGGGGAAAAAAAGAAAAAGAAAAAGGACCATGCCCTTCAAGTTTAGAGTCACAGAACTGCACGCGCACTTTTAGACAACTGATGGCGGGGAGGGTCAGACTTCCCACCCAACAGACTAGAGTGGGGGAAGGAGGGTGGGGGGAGTCCTGGCATGATAGTCAGGCTTGTCCAGACTGAAAACCGCTTTGTGGTGTGTCTGAGTTTTGTTCAGTGTTTCGGGGAGTGAGGAGGAGACTGGTTAATCTACCTTCCTTTGGAGGTCCTTTCATTTCCTGGTGAGTATCTGGGTCATTTGCATCTCTGTATCTTTCCCTCTGAGGTGCAGCCAACCACCTACACGGGCTCACCAGTGATCACAGGACAACGCTGGGCCAGAGAGCTTAGTCTCTGGTGCTTCATGCCCAGTAATTTCTCGTGCCGTTCGGCTTCAGCATCATATCAGGCTGATATTTTCAGGGGCCAGTCTACAACAGTGATAAAGGTTTTGGGTCTTTCTCTGCTTCTAACAGCTCCAAGCTGAGCATACCCCAAGATGCCATCTAGATGGCTTCTCCTTTAAGGCTTGTTTTCATCTGCTCAGGCTGCCATAACAAAGTACCATAAAGTGGGTGGCTTAAAACAACAGAAATTTGTTTTTCACAGATCTGGAGGCTGAAAAGTGCCACATCAAGGTGCAGGCAGATTTTGTTCCTGGTGAAAGCTCTCTTCCTGCTTTGCAGATGCCTGTCTACCGTGTCCTCAAACGGCAGAGAGAGACAGCAAGCTCTTTGGTGTCTCTCCTAGGAAGGGCACTAATCCCATCACGGGAGTCCCACCCTCATGACTGAATCCAACACTAATTACCTCCCCAAATCTCCATCTCAAATATCATCACATTTGGAAGTTAGGGCTTCAACATAGGAATTTTCCAGGGACCCGGTCCAACCCAAGCAAGGCTCACATCACCTTGGAACTTTACTATTTAACTTTGCGGGCCTTCACTTGTAAACTCAGTCATTCACAGCTGGCACATTTGTTTTGCTCTCTCTCCATAGCTGTGACCCTCTGGAGGAAGGAGCCAGGCCTTCCCTTGCTTGGTGCAGTTGCTGTGTAAGGCGATGATGGAGGTAATGTGAGCAGTTCCAGAATTAGCCTTGGCTTTTGCTCCTGCTCCCTGATAACCCCTGCTGTGTGGACGCCTTTGTGCTGGGACAGTGCTCTCGAAAATCGTTTCAGCCACAGAGACTTCTGTTCAAATGGAACATGGTACCCATGAGCCAGGTGACCTGCTGTCTTAGCGCAGGATGCAAATATAGTAACAATCATTATTTTTCTAATTTCTCACGCCGTCACCTCACATATTAACCAAAAAAAAAAAAAATCAGCATATTTCTCATGAAACCTCCTTTTCAAAAAAAAAAAAAAAAAAAATGCGTGCATACACATGCACATCCCACTATGTTTCCCAGGAAGCCCATGGGTAACCACCCAAGATTGTGACCTGGTCACTTGCTGGCCCTCAACATTACTGTTGCATGCAGATCTTAAAGAATACAGCACACACTTACTCACTGCTGCCAGGAGCCTTTGAAGCCAAGGACAGATCTCTCCACTGACTAACCAGGATTTCAGGACAAGAGGATCCCCTCAGCTAAGGACACCTTCCCAGCTGGGCTCCTGCAGCCACTGTTCTGACTGCTCTGTTCCAAACACAGCTGGCCCCCATGCCTGCTGCAGAGACAACTTGCAAAGCCCCAGGACTGACATCCTCTCCCTACCCAGGGCTCCACCCAAGGGTTCAGGCAGTTTTTCCTTTTAAGCCTACAAAACATGAGAGGTAGCTGCCCTTGTCCCATAGGACAGGAGTTCTATGACTCCACAACGATGGAGTAAGGGAAGATTCGCACAGATGAGTCCGTGATGAGGCCTCCCACCACATCAGAAAGCCTGGGGAGCACAAAAAATTAAATCCAGGTGTCTGGGAGTAGCTGAGGGGGCTCGCAGAAGCCCCAGGACTTTCTGGAGCAGAGTTTGACATCTACTGGCCTAGCTGATGTTCGTGTTTACTGAGCTGCTTCAAGACGAGGTCTCCTGAAGCCCCATCTCAGTCCCTCAGGCCTTGGGAAGTGACAAGTGTCGTGGTTCCTGAGGTGTGTACCCAGACCCCACCTGCAGGCTCGCTTGCTGACCTCTGGGACTTGTCCTTGGCCTAAGGAAGCTGCCTTACCTGAGGTCATGCTCTTTCCCAGAGGGAGTAAGCATCTTAAAAATAGTCAGTGTGGAGGTACAAGGTCCTGGTCCCTCACCTTGACTTGAAACATCTCTAAAGGGTATCCCAGCCCAAGTTCCCTGGGGGGATGTTCTGGGGCCTCTGATGCCCAATCCTGCTTTCACTCCCCATGGACATTGATCCCTAGAACTATGCCTCAAAACCTCCACAAAAATCTCAGCATCTCAGCATCTATTTCCAGAGATCTTGACCTGTGACAACTACTACTTCTAGAACTTACAGAACTACTACTTATAGAATGTACTCAATCAGGAACCCTACATCTATGGAACAACACAGTGACTGCCACATTGTCCCAACCACAGACACCAGATTAATACAATGGAACTAGACTTATTTCTGGTCAGTGAAGCCATGATGTGAAGAAAACATACTTGAACCAAATTTGAAGACGTTTGTAATTTGAGATAGGAAGAGCTTTCTGGACTGAGATGGTTAAAGATGGCAGGTTGAACCCACATATTTTATCTCTTCCTCTTCCAGAGATCCTCCAAAAATTATAGGAAAGAAATAAGCAACATATAAATGCAAAATTAATGAAGAGAATCACTAACAGACAAGACATTCCAGCAGAACGCTGGGGGAAGGAAAGAGACAGGGAGGTGTGGCAAGCGCAGGTTGGCCTGGTTTCAAGGGAGAATGGCAGATGAGCGAGGTCAGCGAGCCTGGCCAACCCCGAGGTTCAGGTGCGGACCCAGCCAGAGCTGGAGCAGGTGTGAGACAGGGGGCTGAGCACAGGAGACGGTCTCAAGGTTGTGAATAGGTCTGTTGACCCTGCTACCCCTTTCCCTTACACATCTCCAGAGCTATTTAAGTTAGTCTTTAACCCTCTGCGTATATTCCAGTTTAATGACAATGAAGTGACATTTTAAGTAGAGAAAGATGACTATTTTGAAGAGAATCACTTTTCACTCCTCCATGTACCCCATTTGGTCAGACAAGATCTCACATAGGCCATATGAAAGATGGCTGCCGCTGGGCAGGTAAGCATGGGGTTCAATCAACTGCTGGGTTCTCCCTTCCCTCCTGGGAGATGCCTCAGACAGCTCTGTGGGAACCCCGGGGCTCCAGGGACAGGAGTTTGAAAACCACTGGTAAACTATGGGAGAAGAGAACTAATCTGCTTTCAAGCAGTTGTGTCCCTCTCAGGGGAAGGTGGGTTACTATTTCCCGACCCCTGGAGGGGTCCTGGGCATGGGGTTAGCTGGACTTGAGTTTCAGGGTGCCTCTAATCACCAGAGGTATCAGGGACCCAAGTTAAAAAAGAAAAGCACATTCTAGAACAATTCATGGGCATGGAAGTCCTTGAGATTCTTACGGGGTTTGTCACATTTGGGAGCATTCTTCTAAACCTGCCAAAGACAATCTCAAGTTTCAGGCAGAAACACTCAAAACGCTTCAGGATACCACTCATGGGATTTTCTGTTCTCGGCATCCTGTGACTCTATCAGTGCTGCAGCAGAGGAGGAGCTGGGGACAAGAAACATGGGAAGGAAGGGGTTTAAAGAGGAGTCCTCCATGGTGATCAGGAGACAGAGTGATTTAGTATGAGCCAATTCACAGATGGTCTGGGATGATTTGGAACATACTCAATCAGGAAAATTGGGGGAGCTGAGAACAGCATGTCTGTATCTCATCCCAGGGACGGTGTGGGAAAACAAGCGGAGTCCCCACCGAGTGTGCGATCCATCTGCCTCCCAGGCAGCAGTGGAGAGATGACTTAAAGGAACATATGAAAAATTGAGACTGGAGATGCCCCTGATATTCAGTAAGCAGAGAAATCCATTCCCTTGGTGGAGTTAATGGTGTCAATGTTACACATTTCTTTTTCATAACATTATTCTAAACAGACTATAAAAATTTGATAAAAAAAAAAACTAAAAAGTGATTTTTTATAAATAAGAGGAATTGGTGAGTGAGAACACTGATTGTGGTGACATTTCAGTTTCTGCTGGTACTTTAGGGTCCCTGCCTCCCCCATCCCTGTGCTGGGCATAGGGATGAATTTTATGTAGTTTTCATGGCTCCCTGCAAGGTAGGCCTTTCTAGCAGATGGTCTCCTTATTTTATAGCAGGGAGAAGACTTCCAGAGACTGGGGGTCTTTGCTAGTAAATGACAGCAGCAGACTTTGAAGCAGACATTGAGGGCCCCACTCCTGCTTCATCCAGAGCCCAGTACCTTGTTCTCCAGAAGTGTGCTTCAGTACTTGGCCAATCTATGTTTTAACAAGCCCTTCAGGCCATTCAGATGTTCACCCAATTCTGAGAATCTACCCCACCTCAGAACAATTCAGGACGCAGTGGGATGAAGGAGGTGTGGCTTTGGAGTGAGGGAGGTGTGGCTTTGTTAAAGGTTCACCAGATTCTAACAATTCTAACATGTGGTTAAGGTTGAGCCGGTCCTGATAGACATACAATTAAGGAAAATAGTCAGGCTTAAGAGACCAGGAAGAGGAGAAATGGAGAGAAGCAGAGTAAAACAGGAAATTGTTTTGAAATGTCCTCGGGATTTTGTTTTAATCTGGTGTGGTAAGATGACAGACACGGAGACAATGCCTTGAAAGGAGAGTCATCACTCATAGTTCCTGAGAGGGTGGGGGCATGCCTGCCTCACAAGGCCACAAGGGGAAGTACCAGGGTGGGTCTGGGAGGCAGAGGCAGTGAGGGGAAGGCATGGGCCAGGGCCTTTGTTGTGGTTTTCCTGGTAAGAAATCGGCGATGCAGTGTTGGTATGCTGAGTAAACTCAGGAAGGAATAGCTTGAATAATTTCAGTGGGATCTGGCCACAGGGGTGGTCCCCGGTTGTCCGGCACCTGGCTCTGGAGTGCGTTAGAGGAGGGGGTATATTGTCAGGGTGTGTGACAGTTTGTAAAGGAAATGATTGGGGGTCTGGGCTCTGGACTGGTTAGTTTGCATATCAAAGGCATGCTCCCCAGCTAATTGTTTGCTATCTCTAGGAAGTAGCTAACCCTTTGAGGGGCAGTCCCTCTCCAGGCCCACAAGGCCCTTGAGATGTCAAAACATCATAAAGTAGAAAAACATTAAAAACATAGTTAACACGGAAGTCAAGTCAGACAGACTCAGGCTTGCTACTTGCCAGCTGTGTAGACCTGACTTCTCTCAGTGTCAGTTTCCTCCTCTCTAAGATGGAGATACTACATGTATCCCATAGGGTTTTGGGGAAATTATGAGATGATGGGTTGACTCCACTGGCAAGCATTTAGTCCATGACAGCTATAATAAAGACGAGCAATAAAGCAATGGGCTTAGGACTTGAGTGGACGTAAAGACAATGAGTCAAACACAACTTGTACTTTTGAGTTTCAAAACACGACAGAGCCACTGACAGAGGTGGGGTGCAGACAGCATGGCTGGCTGAGCAAAGTACAGATTTGTACACGTGGCATTGACATCCAAGGGCAGTCATCTTGGCCCAGAGCTGCAAGGTGGGATCTGGAGGTGTGAACTTGGAGGATGGGTCATCTCTGAGAGAGACTGCACAGAAGGAGCAGTGAAGGTCCAGCCTCAGGGGCCGGGGGAAGGGAGATCATGAGTGCCTGGGATGGTTGTTTATGAGAAGGGGGCTTTTGGAAGGTGAGGAGAATAAAGCCCTAACTAGCGAGGTTGTATCACTTTGTTCTCTAAGCATCTTCGTAATAAAACTAAGATCATCCTCTTCTTCCTCTTCTCAATCCATCTGGCTGATCTACTCAAGGTGGATATATCTCTTGCACATCTTTGTATGTATGCGGCCAACATAATGCATAATTCAAGAAATGACTTTTAACTGAATTAGGTTGACATTCTGAGATAATTTAGGCATCATTCTACTTCGAAAAGGGATTTAAATTGAGGGGCAACATTAAAGATAGCTCTTTCCCTCTTCATTTGCGTGTGTGTGCATGTGTGCATGGGTGAGGGGGGTGGAGGTTACAGCTTTACTAGAACAGATGCAGGAGAAGCCATAGGACAAAATGCACAAGAAAGAAGGCACGGAGCCACCTTTCCCAGGAACACAGTCTGACAGAACGCGCAGGCTCCACTTCTAGAGCTGGTGTGGCATCTCATTAACTTTGGGGCCTGGAGCGTGCTCCGTATGCCATCTTTCCTTTAAAAGATAGTCTCGGAATAAGCACAGCAAACTTAACACTGCTTCGGCCTGGTGATTAAGAACTGAAATTGTCTGAAGCCCTCGCTATTTGAAAAAAAAATATCTTCTTACTAAATGGATTTTATTGATTTTACTCTGTTTTTTAAAATTTTACCTATTTTTTTTTATTTTAGAGAGGAAGCGAGCAGGGGAGAGGGGCAGAGGGAGAGAGAGAGAGAAAAAGAGAGAGAGAGAGAGAGAGAGAGAGAGAGAGAGAGAGAGAGAGAGAGAGAGACTTAAGCAGGCTCCATGCTCAGTGCGGACTGAGACGCAGGGCTCAATCCCATGACTCTAGGATCACGACCCAGCCAAAATCAAGAGTAGGAAGCTCAACCAACTGAGCCACCCAGGCACCCCTGCTGATTTTACTTTGGAGGAGTGTATTGGTGTCTTATGGCTGCTGTAACAAATCGCCACAAGCTTAGTGTTTAAGACAGCACAAATTTATTATCTTACACTTCTGTAGGTGAGAAGTCTGACACGGGTCTTACCTGGCTAAGAGAAAGGTGCTGGCTGTTCTTTCCAGGGGCTCCAGGGGAGAATCCATCCCTTGCCTTTTCCAGCTTCAAAAGACCACCCATGTTCCTTGGCTCATGGGCCCTTCCTTGAGCTTCAAAGCCCTTCTCATGCTGCCATCTCTCCAGCTAGGTGCTTTCCTTGCCATATCTCTCTCTGACACTTACCTCCTGCCTCTTGCTTTCCCTTATCAGGACTCTTGTGATTACATCAGACTCAGGCAGGGTCATCTCCCTATCTCAGTGTCTTTAACTTCATCACACCTCGAAGTCTCCTATGCCATGGAACATACAAATCCACAGGTTCTGGGAACAGGGACATAGATATCTTTGGGGGGTGGGAGTGGGCAGGGAATTAGTCTGCCTCCTCAGAAGGAGTAAGAGGTGAATGCACACACAAGCCCAGGCTTACAGGGAAGTCTATACTTCTCTTGGGGTATGCAGAGAGATGCAAAGATGAGATCCTTGGAATTCCTGCCTGATATCATGAGAAGGTGGATAGACTGTGTTATTACTGGTGGTCCACTCTGGTGTAGAGTGGGGAGGGATCCCTGGGAGGGAAAGGACAGGTCAGTCACTCAGTGTGATAAAAACGTGGTGATTGTGGTCCGTGCACTCCTGCAGACAAGGGCACATGACGCTTTTCCAAGTCTGGGCAACCTTCCACGCATCTTATTAATCCAGGAGAGTCAGAAAAAGTCATTAGCTCAAAGATACTCCTCATAGAGCACTTGGCCTTTACATGGCACCTAAAGATTAAAGGTCAAAAAAACATTGGAGCCCCCCGAAGAAGTGGTGACCCAGGTTCACAGCCTCATTTGGGAAAACCAAGGCTGAGGGAGGTGCTGTAAGCTTCCCAGAGCTGGGAAATGACTCTTTGGAGTGTGCTTGAGTTGAAACAGAAGGCCCACCAGGATGTAAGACTGGCAGATGTGGGCTTTTGAGGTGTAGACAAAGGTGTGGAAACCACTGTTTCCGTTAGAAGCAACCACCCAGAATAAGAAGACATGTAATTCCATTTTTAGGCCATTGGTTTTTTTGTTTTGTTTGGGGGTGCCATGTATCCCAGGAAGAGGGGGCCGGCAGGCTTCCGTCAGTAGGGTGGGCCCTGGTTCTTCCTGAGGGAGGGCCAGATGGTATCAGGCATGTCCTTGTTCAGCTCTCTTGTGCCTGCAGGACACCCCCTGAGACGGGAGACCAAGGTTATGTGCACTCTCAGTGATGTCCTGCTCAGCCCCATATCCCCAGGCCAGTGTCCTCTTTACCCTGTGACTCTGCACCCAAACCACCATCATTCGACCTGCTTTCCTTTGGGGTCAGCATTACCCTCTCTGGGTGGCACATTTAATGTTCAAGCTCTCTGGGGAAGAAAAATTAAAACCAACTATACTAAGTTAATTTGAAGCCCATGGCCCTGCCTGGAAAAGGAGATGTACACTTAGTCCCTGGAAGTGGGGAAGAAGGGCTAAAATCCAAGGAAGGTCCAGGAAACTCAGTTTCTGGAGGTCTTGCATCTGCCAGGGGCTGTGCTTTGCACACTCATTTGTTCCTGTCCGCAACGCTCTTTTCCCAGGTATTATTATTCCCATTTTACAGGTGAGAGAACTGAGGCTCATGAGGACCCCTGCACATGCTAGGCTTATTTCTAGCTTCTGTCCAAGCACCATGCTTGGCCTACGTGGGGAATAAACCCGAGTTCTGGGTCTTCTCAGAGAGTGTTCAGCAGTTTGTGTGTCAGAAAGATTCCTCTGGTCTCGCTCTGGGTCCCGGGACGAATGCAGCTGGACTCATGGGGCTCATTAGATCTCAGGTTGGCTTGCTTTGGAACACTAAAAAAAAAAATTCCCTCTTGTAGAAAATGCAAAATGAACCCAACTCGCATATGTACCACGTGTGGTGTAAGTAAGCCCCTTTTGCTGTTTGAATGTGATTCAACTAAAGGATTAGAAGCCATCTTGGCAGCTTACGTTACCATCTCCAAATGCAAAACAGCAACAACAAAAAGATCCAGTGTTTACAACAAGGGATTTGTTATTTGACCGTAAAGAAGAAAGGGATAATTCTTTTTTAATTCAGAATAATGGAAATTCAGGTATGGAAAACTGAGAAGAGGACATTCTAGACTAATTCCTTCTCCACACCTGCCCCCCTCCTACACACACAAAAGCAGGAACCCCTTCCAAACCATCTCTGACAAGCGGCCTTCAGCCCCTTCCCGTGACGGGAACAGGCCTCCCTCCTGAGGCAGCCAGCTCCACTTGGCCTGATGATAGAATAAGTCCCTGATTCATGTTTTAACACTCTTGTGAGAAACAGAATGGGGAGGTTTGATTCTCTACTGAGGTTCCTGAGGTTCGTCTTCAGGAATGGAGGCCCGTATTAGTCTACTGTGGCTGCTATAACAAATCCACACACAAACTTTGTAACTTAAATTAACACAAGCCTACTAACTTACGGTGCTGCAGGTCTGAAGTCCAAAATGGGTTTCACTGGGCTAAAATTAAGGTGCCAGTCGAGCTATATTTCTTCTGGAGGTTCTAGGAAAAAATATGCTCCTTTGCCTTTGCCAGCTTTTTGAGGCTACCTTCTGTCCTTGGCTCATGGCCCTTCCTCCCTCTTCAAACCCAGCAATGTAGCATCTTCGAATCTCTCTGATGCTCTTGCCTCCTCCCCCCCTTTCACTTGCAAGGACTCTAGGTTTCTATCAACCCCCCGCCCCCCCAGACAACCCAGGATAATCTCCCCATCTCAAAATCCTTAATCCCATCTGCAAAGTCCCTTTTGACCCATAAGGTAGCATATTCCCAGTTCCAGGGATTAGGACATAGGCATCTTTGGGGGCCACTGTTCAGTTTACCACAGAAGCTCAACCATCTGTGAGTTTGGAAGGCAAGTTGAAGGAACAGCAGGCAGAACTGGGGTAAGGAGATAAAGGACAGGTTTGCCGGCATAGAAACAGTGAGGCACCACCTCAGTGTCCCAGAAAGAGGCAGAGCCTCAGCCTGGAGATGCTGGACAGTCTACTCCTCCAGGTGGAAAGGAACCCTAGGTCCAGAGCTCTCCACCTAATCCCAGATTTGGCATGGAAGCAATATAGACTCCCTTCAAAAGATGCCAGATGTCAACAGGGGCCAATATGGACTGGAGAACAGCAATCCCCTCCAAAAGTTCCAGGGCATGATTTCAAATGCTGGCGAGGTAGCCCCAATTCTGACTGGAATCGAAGTTTCTCTGCATCCTGGAAAATGGGGCTCGGGCAGGGTTTTCATATGATCTAGAAAAATTCAATAGTGTGCCATTTCTTTGCCAGACTGTAGAGATCCTTAGTTTACAATTGTGCCTCATTCATGATCCTTCCTATAGTATTAGAATTGCCCTTGAATGAACAATTAAGAATCTGCCTGAGAGTTTCTTCTCCTGACAGGAATGGAGAGACCCACCTCCAGGCCTACCTTCTCTAAAGATCCCCACTAACATCCCTAGCCAGGGGACATCTCCCCCTATTCCCAAAGCATTTACTGATTTGACCTTTTATTTGGTACTTGACGTATATACTCTTGTATTATAGTCACCTTTTATGGGCACACACTCAACGTTCTGACCTTGCCAAGCTGACTGTAGACCTCTGGAACAGCAAGTCTACACGCTGTTCACCTTTAGCCCCCCCAGGGCCTGATACCACAGCCAACATGCTAGGTTCTGGAAAGATATTTATTGACAATTTATTGATTCCCAAAGGAATCAAGCTCAAAAGGTGAGCTCAAAAGGACTGCATCTGGAAAGTGCATTCACCTACAATGTGATAAAATCTAGAAGCCTCCTGGGATTGATGGAGCTGGTTTTCCCATCTTCTGTCTAGTTTACACTTTTCCCGTCACTCTAAATTTCCACCGTATCGTTCATTCTCAGTGTAGCTGCTGGGGTTGTTTTTCTGAAAAGCAAAGCTCTTCCCTCCTAAAAGTATGGCTTGGCTTGGCTTACCCAGTATGGCTTACCCAACTTGTTCCTACTTGTTCCTCTAGCCTCAGCTTTAAACTACTGCTTTTCCTAATAAGAGCTAATAAGCGCTCAGGTGATACGGTGTTGCTAGTTTAAGACACATTCTCGGTAGCCAAGGTCCACCAACTAAACACAGAGTGCATTTTCCTGTCAGTTTTTTAAAAGCTTATTTATTTATTTTGAGAGATAGAGGCGGGGGGTGGGGTGGTGTGCAGAGAGAGAGGGAGAGAGAATCTCAAGCAGGCTCCAAGCTGTCAGTGCAGAGCCCAATGCGGGGCTCGATCTCATGACAGTAAATCATGGCCTGAGCCAAAATCAAGAGTTGAACACATAACTGACTGAGCCACCCCAGGCGCCTCTCTTGTCATTTGTTTATACATAAACCTCTTCCACCAGGATGAGTGATCCCAGAGGCAGAAGCTTGGGTTTCCTAAAGCACTCAGCCAATATTTACAAAGGACACAATGAATCCCAGCGTCCCTAATGTTTAACTCGGTGCCTAAAACACAGCAGGTGCTTGTTAGATGTTTATTAAATGAATGAATAGACAGACTCACTAGGATTTTAGGAACATATGCCTTCAGAACAGTTGGGTTAACTTTGTCATCACTTTGCAAATGAAAATAGATGGGCGTGCCCTTCCGTGTGATAATATAAACCCAATTTCCCATTTCAACAACAAGAAAGCCAATTATTGAACTAAAGAAATGTGGGATATATACATATATTTTTGCCATCATTTACATTAGAAGTGATAATAGAGGTCTTGCTTTCTTCACCAAAGTTAGGGCATTATTGAAAGAAAAGGGCAGTAGTCCTTGCTTTCCAGAACCTTCTCTTCTCCTCCAGCTACTGTCCAATGCTCTTAGCATGTTGATAGAAAGCAGAGGTTAGCCTCTCTGAGGTTGTTGAGGTTTCACTGTCAACAAATGAAGCTGAAGATGGCCAGACTGACGTGCATATTTATGTGTCCTTGCCATCGATTGGTATTTTATAGTTAAAAAAAAACCCACAAATGCCAAACATATGCACTAAAAATGTATGGAAATTACCCACAATCCCATTTGAAGGCCATATTGCCTGGCCCTAAAATATTCAAATAATAGGACTATGCTTCTTTCAGTCCATGAACAGGAATGTCTACCATTGGGCAGAAGGAGGCAAAATGGGACAGGCACCTTCCCACCCACCCTCTTTCAGGATGTGTATCAGTCAAGACTCTTTGGCCAAAATCGACAGAAACTCACTCTGGCTAACTGAAACAGAAGAGCAATCTAACAGAAGGAGGGGAGGTAGCTCATGGTCTGGGAAGAGGCTAAACAGACGTGTGGGGCTCCAAAGTGTAGGAACCAAAGGACCATCTCCTGTAGGTGCCACCATCTACATGAATCCAGTTCAGCCATTTTCCACGTATCACTCAACTCAAGATTCACATGCCCGGAGAGGAGGCTCTTATTGGTTTGGCTTGGATGGCATGTCTATCCATTGGTCATAAAAGAACAGGATCATTAACTGAAACATCAAGAATGCTCATGATGGAGGAAGGGGAGTTTCTCAAGAAAAACTAAGCAATGTTACCAGGAAAGAAAAGGAATAGGGGCTAAACCAACAAATAGCTGCTATTAAGCAACAGTGCATTAAAATACAATTGGTCCTGGGGGCGCCTGGGTGGCTCAGTCGGTTAAGCCTCCTACTCTTGGTTTCAGGTCAGAACATGATCTCACAGTTCGTGAATCAAGTCCCACATTGGGCTCTGCGCTGCGGAGCCTGCCTGGGATTGTCTCTCTGTCCCTTTCTCTGCCCCTCCCCAAATAGTTTGTGTGCCTGGGTGTGCGTGTGTGTGTGTGTGTGTGTGTGTATACGCACATGCTCTCTCTCTCTCTCTCAAAATAAATAAACTTAAAAAAAAAATAAAATAAAATAAAAAGTAAAATAAAATCAGTCCTTGCTATTCATGGATTCTGTATTTGTGAATTTGCCCATTCACTGAAATGTATCTGCAGTCACCAAATCACTCCTCCGGATGCTTTCACGATCCTTCATAGACACGTGCAGAGTGTGGGGGATTTGAGTTGACCAATGTGCACATTCCCAGCTGAGGTGGAACAAGGTCTGCCTTCTGCTTTTAGCCATCATGTTGTAATAAAGTGTCCTCTTCCCAGTCTATTTACTACTGCCCAATTTTTTATATCTTTCTGCTTTTGTTGGTGACTTCCTGTTTAAAATGGCTCCATGGGTAGTGCTGAAGTGACATCTGTGTTCCTAAGCACAGGAAGGCTGTGAGGTGCCTTATGAAGAACATAGGTGTGTTAGATGAGCTTCAGGCATGAGTTACAGTGCTGTTGGCCATGAGTTCAATGTCAAGGAATCAATAATACGTATTAAATAAGGCACCTTTAATAAGAAACGCACAAAAATCAAGTTTATGTACTCATCTGTTGATCAGAAGCTTGCAGAAATCTAATTCTGTATTTCTCCTACGACCAGTCATTCAGGATTCTCAGATTCAGTGTTTGAGGTGACTTTACAGACTATAACTACAATTGGCCCTTGAACAATACTGGTTTGAACTACCTGGGTCCACTTATGCACAGGTATTTATACAATATGGTACTGCAAATGTATTTTCTCTTTCTTATGATTTCCTTAATATTTTCTTTTCTCTGGCATACTTTATGGTAAGAATACAGTATATAATATGTATACAAAATATGTGGTAATCCACTGCTAATCTTATTGGTAAGGCTCCTGATCACCAGTAGGCTATTCGTAGCTAATTTTGGGGGGGGAGTCAAAACTTCTACATGGATTTTTTTAAGGTTCTTTATTTATTTTCAGAGAGTAAGCAAGAGAGAGAGAGAGAGATCGAGAGTGCATGAGCATGAGCAGGGGAGGGGCCGAGGGACAGGGAGAGACAGAATCCCAGGCAGGATCCATGCCATCAGTGCAGAGCCTGACACAGGGCTCAAACCCACAAGCCATGAGGTCATGATGTGAGCCGAGATTCGGAGGCTTAACTGCCTGGGCCGCCCCTACACCCCTCTATGTGGATTTTTGACTGTGTGTGGGTCAGTGGCCCTAACCCCTGCGTTGTTCAAGGGTCTACCATACAGTAAATAACAAGGTTAGACTGTATGTATATAGTCTAGATACTTGGTCTTTAGGCTTGCTTTTTTTTGGGGGGGGGGGATCTTTAGACTTCTGATTTCTACATTACACATCTCTCCGATTTCTCTTCTTACTTCATTTCACTTCAAACTAACGATTTTCTCCCGATTCTTACGTAGTTATGAACTGATTGCCATTTAATTATGTGCCGTGTCAACATCTTGGGTCTTCTCACCCCAGTGTGGGGAGGGGAAGGAAAGGCCGGGGAGACAGGCAGAGTCTCCCTGAAAGAGATATCAAAGCCTTCCTATCAGGTTGAAAAGATGACAATCTTTTTCCCATTTAAGGAAAGCAATCAGCTCAGCTCACACAAATGCTGCATTTCCCTTGCAAATGAGCTTCATTACCAGCTTGTTTTATGACTTTTCTCTTAGCTAGAGTGAACTTGTTTCTTATGGCGCTGTGTCCTAGCAGAAAATTGTCTCAGCCCTGAATTATGTTCTCATCCATAATCACATTTAATTATGAAGTTTGCCATGAGGCTCTGTGTGAGTACACTGGAAGGAGCTATCTGGTCCAGTGAGATTTCTCTCAGCTAAATACAGACCCTGGACTGGCAGAAAATATTCTTTTAACAGATTTTATCTTTAACATTGAACCTATTAATGCCAGGCTTATAGTCATTAAGAAACATTACCAAGTGGCTTGGCTCACACTCAAATCAAAACTGGAGTCCGAAAGTTCTGAGTCCGTGTAATTATCTTCCTAATGGAAGATCTTCCTATCTCCATGTGACTTGATTGATAATAGTCCTCTCTGGACACACACCATTTTACAAAATAGCTCATTTGCTTAAGGGAATTTTTCCTGCAATTGTGTTGATAGAAAATTTGTTTTAAATTATAATATCTTCAAAGGTCAAGGTACCTCATTCTTTAGACAGTCAATGGAAAACTAGGTAATGAGAAATTGTTAATAGTTTACAAAATTAAAAAATAGAGATAGTAAACATAATAATAAGACTGAACTCATCAGTAAGGAAGTAACATGTAAATTTAAACAAGTTACAGTTGTTCACATATTGATAAATACTGTTTATTAAATAATAGCATAGTGAGCAAGGTGGCTCATTCAGCTAAGTGTCTGACTCTTGGTTTTGGCTCAGGTCATGATCTCACAGCTTTGTGGGTTCAAGCCCTGCATCAGGCTCTGCACTGGCAGCGCAGAGCCTGCTTGGGATTCTCTCTCTTCTCTCTCAGCCCCTCCCCCACTTGCACTGTCTCTGTCTCTCTTAAAGTAAATAAACTAGGGGAGCCTGGATGGCTCAGTCGGTTAAGCGTCTGACTTCGGCTCAGGTCATGATCTCACAGTTCGTGAGTTCGAGCCCCACGTGGGGCTCTGTGCTGACAGCTCAGAGCCTGGAGCCTGTTTCAGATTCTGTGTCTCCCTCTCTCTCTGCCCCTCCCCTGCTCATGCTCTGTCTCTCTCTGTCTCAAAAATAAATAAACATTAAAAAAAATTAAACAAAAGTAAATAAACTAAAAATAATAATAATAATAGTAGGAATAGTAAACCAGTGTTTTTGGACGTGCCAGCAAAAGGCACACTCAGAAGTTGCTCAATAGTGAGTAAATGGGTATGTCCTCATGAAGAGGAATTTGGCAGGTAGAGTAAGCACTTTGAGTAAAGTATGTCTTCGTAAATTTATCCTAAGGACTAGATATCAGCCCCTCTGTTAAAGGATATTCAAGGTACAATGATATTCAGTGCAGCATTGTTTATATAGCGAAAAATTGGGAACACACTCCATATCCAGTAATAAGGGAAAAGTGAATAAGTTTTGATCTCTTCTTAGGGTAGAGTATTATGCATCTATTAAAGTTGTGGTTTTGGGTAATGGGCAAAGTTAATTAAAACCACAGTTTTAGGGGGGGAGCCAAGATGGCAAACAGCATGGAAGTTTTTTGTGTGTCTCACATCCATGAAATGTAGCCAGACCAACACTAAACCATCCTGCACACCTAGAAAACTGATTTGAGGATTAACACAACAATCTGCACAACTTGAACCACAGAAAACCACAGTTTTAATATAATACATATTAATATTTAATATAATATAGTAATATAAATAATATAATATATAATTATATTATAACATAAATTAATATATAAATAATATAAATATAATATAATATGTTTATAATTATATATATTTATAACATAAAATAAATATATAAATAAATTATACAATATATCATATAATTATATAATTATATAAGTTAATATATAAATAAATAATATAAATATACTAATATAAAATTAGTTAATATATAATAATATAATATAATATAATATAATATAATATAATATAAAATGTAATATTTTACACCCATCAGACTGGTAAAAATCCAAAAGTCTGGCAATGAGACCATGAAGCAATATGAATCCTATGCACAATGGGCCATATCTAGAGCCCAACAATTCCACTCCAGGTATATTCCGTAGAGAAACTCTGGTCTGGCCAGCAACGGTGATAGCAACGGCGTTTATAACAGAACAAACACTGGAAACAGCAAACCCATCTGCTGGCAGGCCGGTGGATACGTTGCAATTCACCAGGTAGCAGTGGGGTTCCTGTCCACGTAGCAGTGGGCACAAGTCCACGGGGATGAATCTCCAAAGAGAGTATTATCTCCCCCAAATAACATGGGAAGACAAAAAGCAGAATGCAGAACAGTGCAGAAAAATCAGGCATCGTGTTTTTTCAGTTTAAAAGTATGGAAAACATTGTATCCTGCTTAAGAGTAGAAACATATGAGGGGAAGGTATAAAGAAGGGTACAGGATTGGAATCAACAGAATCTGCACGAGGGCTGCCTCTTGTGGGGGGAAATGAGTAAGAACTGGCAGAGGGGCACAGAGGCATTCGGCTGCATTCAAATATTTTCTTTGGCTGAGACATGGCTGCAGAGATGTTCTTCCTATCTTTCTGTGAATGGCAAATAAGCATGATTCTTTTATTTTAACCCCAGGATAGTTAAGATACCGTGTTATATTAGTTTCAGGTGTACAATATAGTGATTCAACACTTCCATACATCACCCTGTGCTCATCACAAACGCGCTCCTAAATAATGTATAATTTTTTTCAGGAATATGTGATGGTATGAGAAAATACAATTTCATACCCACTGAAAAAGGCAAATATGAAATTACATCGAATAGAATTTTGTATGTGTGTGCATGTATACACACACACATAAACATAGCACGCACACGCGTGCACGTGCACACACACACACACACACACACACACGATGTCCATAATCATTACCTCTAAGTATCGGGACTGTGAGTCACGTTCATTTCTTTCACACATTTGTGTCTCTCAAAATTAAATATGCTACTTCCATCACCAGAAAAAAATCACTTTTATTGAGATGTTTTGAATGTGACACTTGTATCCTATCGGGCCTCTGATTGGTGCGTGTTTTAATCACCGTTTCAGATTAAGTTGCAAGCTTCCTGGGAGCCCTCAGTAAATGTCTGTTCCCGTAGAGCCAGGAGGCTGCAGGTGCATCTTCAGAAAGCTCTCAATTACAAAGTAATATTCCCCTTGGAGACCAAAAGGATCATAGCGTTCAGAATTGGTGATGGACCTCTGTTAGTGGCGATCAGTCCTGGGAAGGCCATTCACTGGGAGGGGGAACAAGTGTGTCAGCGGGAGGGAAGGGGTGCTGATTTCATTTATTTTAAATCCCCGCACATGTCCCTGGGAAAGAAGGGGAGACGGTCTCGGAAAATGTGCTGGGACTGGATGAGTCGTTGGTACTCGACCAACTGAAGAAAACAATCTTCGTTTTTCTGACCTGGTTTCTGTTTTTCTTCAGAATTTCTTCTTCAAAAAGGCTTTCAGACAGGAGAGCATTTTAGAACAGAGAGGGGTAGCTCCAGGTCACAAGGTCACATGCTATTTGGGGTGAGAAAAGATCTAGCATCTCATGTCCTGAGCATCATTTTTGGTCAAATGTGGGGAGTTTGGGGGAATGACACATAGAGGCCAGGGCTCGGAGAGATTAAGTGATATCTCTCCCATCTGCTTGTTCAGCACTAGAACCTTCCCGCAGAATTCTGTTTCAGAATATGTAGGCCATGCAAACAAGCAGAATAATAGGGTTTGGGTAGCTCTGCTTATAAACTGCCAAATATCTCCAGCGAGCTAAAAATGTACCATAAATAATTGAGTGAGTGCTACTTTGTTTTCAGATCCACTCTAGTGATATCTGAGAGTCATATCCTTGGAAAACTGACAGTATTTTCCTTTCATCTGTCTGGGTTCTTCCCCCTTCTCTATGACCTAAGGTCAGCTCGCGGCCAGGTTTACCCAGATAGAGGCTGCTAGGAGCCTGACAAGCCATCTCTTAGACTCACGTGGTGCCCAGGCCACCAGGGCAAGCCCAAGAGCCCGGATCTGAACATCAACAGTTGACAAAGGGTAGGGACACCTGCGTGGCTCAGTCGGTTAAGCGTCCAACTTCAGTTCAGATCATGATCTTGTGGTTCATGGGTTGAGCCCCGTGTGGGGCTCTGGGCTGATAGCTCAGAGCCTGGAGCCTGCCTCAGATTCTGTGTCTCCCTCTCTCTCTCTCCCCCTCCCCCACTCATGCGCACTCTCTCTCTCTCTCTCTCTCTTAATGTTGGTGATGCTCTGAAGGTAATATGTGACCCTATGTTTATTTTTCAGCATTTCATTGAAGTATAACAAATACAGACAATTGCACAAATCATCGATATACAGCTCGATAAATTTTCACAAGGTGGCACTAGGGTTTAAATGAGAATATACGCAGATGAGGCCATAGCTCGTCTTTCTTTTTTCTCTTCATGTAAAAATACAGATCCCTTAAAATCGTGCCCAGGGAGCATAAGCAAGAGCAGAAAACAAAGCAAAACAGAGTACTGTGTTTGCAGCCTAGGAGGCTCAGTGCAGCCTGTATGAAAATATATCCATAAAGTTGCTCTCTGTAGAGTCCTGGCACTGAATGCCAAGCCAACTATGGCGGCCATTGCCTCCCAGCAGATCCCATCGCTCCTGGTGGCCAGCCATGGGCACCCTCCGCATCTCAGCTGCCCCCCTCCACTTCAGCTTTGGCTTAGAGACAGCTGCTGGACCTCCTTCCCTTGGGTAGAGCCAAATGACGGTGTGGCCTCTGATTCCTTGATGACAATCCTGGCGGGTGAGATGGTGAAGGCAATTATATATATATTTTTTATTCCCCAACTTGGGCTCTGGGTAAATGGAAGTGGTAAAAGGTAGGGGAGATGGGGAGAAAGCAGAGCCATCACGAATGCATGAAAGAAGTATCGTTGTAAGCCAGCCCTCAGAATGTCCTGGAGGCCACTGAGACATGATTTTACCTTACCTTGAAATGTTGTCTGTAGGAGATACTGGGAGTGTGCCACCTTTATCCCCTGCATCCCGGCTCCCCAAAGGCCTTCCCTAGCCCCTGCCAGAAGGGCTGCCCTCAGGTGCCCACTCTTCATAAAGGCCTGGCAGTGTGAGGGCACATAAACACTGGAGCTTTCTTATCCTCTGATCAGGGCAACTCTGTGGTGTGACCCTCACTGTCCAGAGCTCCCTGTGGAACCGAGTCAACATTCGCCTCCACGGGGTCTTGGGGAGAATACTGTAGCTTTGTTTGGCCTTCTTCCCTCTCCCCTTCCATTCCTCAACAAGGGGGCTTTCCCGAGAATGCTAAAATATCCCTTTGAAGTCTCTCTCATGGCCTGCTTCTGCAGAACCCAAACTAAGACAGTACCATTTTGGCTCTCATAAAAAGTTTGTAATGCTTCATCTTGACTCATGAAGCTCAGAAAAGAAACATATTCCTATTTACTGCAGGATGGCGCATGATCTCTAGCCACAGTTAACCTAAGGAATACTGCTAGTTTTACTTTCTTGATGATTTTCATAAAAATGCTACTTCGAGGCAAAATGACAAGATGTGTGATTTAGAAAGAAGGGGGAAGTGTATTACCTGTATAATCATTTTAACCAAATTGTTTTCTGAGGGGTAACTCATGGGCCCCTCGAAACTGAAGAAAGAATTTGCTTTCTCTGTCATCTCAATTAGCTCACTGAGAATAGACCCACCACTGATGGATGAAGTGAGGTAAGAGGTGTTTACCAGAAGGTTCATCTCTGGCTACAGAGTGGTGGGTCTGCCCTCCTAGTGGCTCCTGGCCAAGCCCTGCCTCTCTAGCCCCCATGATAATCGAGTGGACTCATTCTCCTGCCCACCACTGCTCTTTACTCATAGTTCAGGGATATATCCACTGTGTTAGCTAGAAAAAGGGAGATATAGCAGAGTGGACACGGCCCTTCACTCCATACCTGTAGCTTAATAAGCAACAGAAGTTTATTTCCTTATCCTAAAAAGTCCACTCAACAGTGGTGTGGGGCTGGGGTCCATGTAATTATCCAGGGATTCAGGCTAACGAAGACCCTGCCACCTTCAGCACAAAGCTTTCAAGTAGCTCGGGGTCTTGACAGTGGCTGATGGGGAGAAAGAGCTAGAGAGAGGCATACCAGTTGGCCTAGAAGTGATATACCTCACTTTGCTCATGCCATTGGCAAGAACTAGTCTAATGCCTCATTGCCTCCATTTATAACTGCGATCATGTTTTTACCATTTCGAACCTAGAGCGAAGGGGCAGGTGTAGGGGAAGCCAAGATTTCAGAGGCCAATAAAATGTGCTTTGCTAGGCAAACAGTAACTGCCATCATGATTTTATGCTTGGAAAGTTTCTGTTGAGTATTTGTACGTAAGCTTTGTGATATTAGTACTTGTAGCAAATTCCCTGTCAATGTTTTTCTTCAGAGTGCATGTGACGCATTCCCTGATATCTGCTAAAAGTTGATTTTTCGTGGAGCAAACCATCTGGGAAGGTAACATGCCGTGAAAAACTGCATCCCTAGCACTCACACTTACTGCTTGGAGGTGAGTGTTCTGCCTAATCGTGGAAGTGGCCTGGGAGCGTTGCTATGTCACTGAAAACATGTTACGCTCAGAAAGTATCTCTTTTGCTTTTTGTTTTATGGGGTGCCTGGGTAGCTCAGTTGTTTAAGCATTCGACTTTGGCTCGGATCATGATCTCTCAGGCCCTGCATCGGGCTCTGTGCTGACAGCTCAGCACCTGGAGCCTGTTTCATTTTCTGGGTCTCCCTTTCCCTCTGCCCCTCCCCCACTCTCTCTCTCTCTCTCTCTCTTTCTCAAAAATAAATAAACATTATAAATATGTCCCTGGTTGACAACACAACAAAGAATTTCCTTCAGTACCTCCAAGTGATTTTTTGCTCATCCTCTTCACCCCACTTATTTTTTTTTTTTACTATTTTTTTCTCCTGTCAATCCTACTCATGATCTGGATCACAAGTTGTCGTCATTTCAAAAGTACTTGGACTTAGTAACCTTACAATCCCGAATATGGACAGCCGGTGCCTCTTTCAAACACCAAAATGCCATGGTGACTGGGCCGTTTCTTCACGGCCCCTTTCTGGGGGAAATATAATCAGTTGTCATTCCACAGACCGTCGCGGGGTCTCTGAGAAATAAGTTCATCTTCTAGAGGCATACTTTTTTCCCTTGCTATCCCCTGACTATCAGCCTTCGGATAATAATTGTTGTGATTTTTGTGATTAACATATATGGCGGTTCATCCATTTATTCATTTGCTTACTTATTCGTGCAACAGACCTTTGTGGGTGTGCTACGTGCCATTATTAGGCTTTGCTAATGGCTGCCAAAAATTGCAAGAGGTCTTGCTGGAGAATAGCATTGGAGAGCTGATAGGAAAATAAAAGGGAGTGTGACTAAATCACCTTCTTAAAGCTTAGGGGTAAACCAGAGAGTTAAAGGGAGGAACGAAGAAATGAAGAATTCCTCTTCGAATGTCAAGTCCAGGGGACCCTGTTGGCCCATCTTCAGTCACCAGGCTGGCTGGACACATCAGCCCTCACCCCCCAACTCCTCTGTCAGCTTCGGGCTTGAAGACCCCTCTAGTATACCCAGACACATTTGGCTTTGCTAGTTGAATCAGATGTGCCCCACAAGCAAGTTGTGTTTGTTCCCAAATCCATTCTTAACGTTGTAAAATTTGCTTGAATATTATCCAAGCCATGGAAATGTGAGCACAAGAGAAAAGATAATGGTTGCTTGAACGCAGAGTAAGTTGAGAGCTTTGGAAAGAGTCGCTAACCTGAACCCTCCATGACCCATAATTAACGTACATTTACAAGCACAATATACTGCAAACAGACACAGTCCAGAGTTGTTTTTTAAAAGGCCAACCGTTAAAATCTTTTCAAAGGGGGTAAATGTTAATGGCATTCAGAACCTATGCAAATGACAAGAAAAGCCAGTTCGTGAAAGAATCCTATGTGCATATCACGTAGAAAAATTTATCATCGGTAGTTGTCAAAGATACGCAAATTAAAACCAGAATTGATTGTTTCCTATAAAATTGGCAGATGAAAAATAAGACTCAGTGCTGCAGAGACGATGTGGGAAGGCCTTCTTGCTCCCTCTTGAAATGAGTTTGTACTGATGAAAGCTCCCTTAAAAGCATCAGTTCATAAGTATCAAGAGCCATAAAAAGACATTAATTCCTTTAAACTTAATGACCCTACTTCTAGTAACTTATTCTGAATAATCAGATATATTGGCCAAAGATGGATACACAAAGACATTCTTCACAGGATTATTACAGCAAAAGATTTGAAGCCGCCCAAATATGCTATGTTAGGAGAAAGATGTGTGTGTGTGTGTGTGTGTGTGTGTATATATATATATATATATATATATATATATATGTGCATATATATGGAAATTACACAGCCATTGAACATCAGATACTCAAACAACAGTAAATGGTATGTGAAATTGCTTACTTTATAATTTGAAAAGAAAAAAGAAGCTCACAAACTTAGACATACAAAACGATATCTTTGGTATTTAAAAATTACCCTACATATTCATATCTATGATTTGAAAAACGAAGTAATAAGGAAATACACCAGAATGTTTAAGGATGTGGAGATTCTTTTTCTTCTTTTATATTTTTATTTACTTTTCTAATTTTCTGCAATGAAGATTCCATATATATATGTATATGTATATATATACATACGTATGTATATATATACATATACATATATATATATAACCATTTATAAGAAAATATTTTGTTCTCAAAAAGGTGCTAACAAGAAGCAGAAAAATATTTTGTTTTCAAAAAGGTGCTAACAAGAAGCAAAATATCACACACACACACACACACACACACACACACACACACACAGACGAGCATTCCAGCAACAGCTGGGTGATGTTTCCTAATCCAAGATACAGTCCTGGTAGTTTAAAATGACAGGTGTCAGCAAAAAGGCTCCTTTTGTGCTGGGAAGAACACTGAGTGGCTCTACTCTGGGTGACCACATGATTTCACAAGCATTTCCAAAGATGTTTTTCCAGATTAATTTAACTTTCTGTAAAGAAAAATACATCTGACTGGGATGATAGAACAACACATTGAAAACCAGTTATTGGATGGTTGAGTAATTTGATGCCACCTCATATATTACATTGGCATTGAGGCCTTATATTTCACCAGATTGCCCAGGTTGGACCCTCTAGGACTTGAGACTTTTCCTGGTAATGACACCACCACATCTGTGGCCACGATGATGTCAACTAGCAAACTAGGGTAAGATTTTGGCCTGCTTCTCAAAAGTAAATCCAGCCTCAGGTTAATAGCAAAGATCTAGGATGATTTGTTTCTACTTAAATCCCGACAAACCCCCAAACAAGAAATTTACTAAAAAGTACAGATGGGTTTGAAAAATGTCTACGAATTCAGTAACTGCAAAACTTCGTCTGTGAATCTTGTAATTAATTTTGTTTCCAATTAAGCAACCCGGAAAGCAGCTGAGTGCTTTTCTAATCAACATCGCTCAATTACTCAGAGTTCCTTTGTTCAGATTATCCTAGTTTTCCCAAACTCCACACTCTGATATATTTGGAATAATCTACATGCTACAGAATGACAAATGGGTAAATAGGATACAGATTCATCTTTAATTCAGAGTTCCAAAGACCAGAACTCTCACTCACCCACGGAGAAAATACATTGTTTTTAGATGTAAGGAACTACTAAAAATTGTCCTTTTTCTATTAAGTTAAAACACTATTCAAGCCACACAATATTCAGGAGTATAAAGCAATTCTTAGCAAAATTTCCTATTATGGAATAACCACCCTCTTAAATCAAATAATCAGTAGAAGCCAGTAAATTTGATTTGATCAAAAATTAAACTCGATGAAATAATGCCTGTTAACAGAACTGGGGAGGCAACTTGGCTTTTTTTTTCTGAAAAGGGCACGGGGGTTTTAGATATCCATATGTTTATTTGGAGCTAAAAATGGGTCACGGCTGCCAAAAAAAGCTAGTGAGATTTCAAGCTGTATTAATAAAAGTACAGTGTCCATTACGAGGGGGACAATAGTCCCATTGTTCGGCACACTTGTGGAGGACAGCCCATCTGGGGGACTGTGGCCAGCTCCACCAGTGAGGCCTGCCCGGCTAAGGACCGGCACGCTGGGCCGCCTGGAAAGCATGTCAAAGGATGAACAGATGGGCAGGCTGGAACAGGCTGACGGGAGGCAGGGTGGCATGCGACATCCATGTTCCAACAACTGTAGAGTTGTCACGGGAAAGGCGGATTCAACTAAATTTGTGGTTTCAAAAGGCCAAACTGAGAACCATAGGGTGGGATTGACAAGGAGGAAGCCTTTTTGAGTCCCACCTCAGGGAGAAAAGCAGTGCTGTGCCCTCCCTGGGTGGCAGGGTGGGCAGTGACCAGGCTTCCATTCTGCAAATTTGCAAGTGCGGACTGGCAGAATTTTAGCGTTGGAAGGGACCTTTACGGGTCGCCCGAAACAATCTTCTCCCTTCACACACAGGGACAGCGAGGCCCGGGGGTGGTGACGAAATCACGCACAGGGCCTCACGGAGGTGGAATGCGGAGGGGGGCCCTTTCCTGACTGTTAAGGAGGTGGCCTCACCTGACCACACGGCTCGACTGACTCATTTTCACTGGACATGGCCGTCCTCTGTATCTCCCACCTCACATGCCGATTGACGCGCGAGTTGAATGGGTGGCCCACAAATTCTGTTACATTTCCAATGTTTGCAGCGCCTGATGGCTCGACCGTACAGTGCGAGTGGAGGGAAATGGTACCAAGCCCTGGCACTGAAGAGTTCGTCATCTGGTTAAAAAATTTTTAAAGGAGAAATTATATCCAGGTGGAAATAAGGCAGTGTATGAGCCAGATAGTTGGTGAGGATGCCCAGTGCTCCAGGAATTCTGAGGGAAGGAGGCTGGGCCAGAGCAGGGGAGGTGGAGGACGTGAAGGTCACGTCAGGTGCAGAGTCGGTGGGAGGAATAGGGGTTTGCAAGATAGAGGTGGAGGGAGGCAGACCCACCGTCAGCCAAATTGCGTGCCTTCTTTACCGCTAGTGGCACCGTCCTGGGGCCATGGTTACTCGTGCTCCTAGCAAGTAATTCATTCATCCTGGTGTGAAGAGCCGTGTGGGCACAGCCCACGGTATGCGTCCCACCTCGGTCCCCTGCTCAGGGGTCGTGCCGATGATACCGTTGGCAGGGTTCCTCAGTCTCGGGGGTTGCACATCTTTCACCAGGAGGGTTTGGATAGCATGTCACGATCCTTCCCTTCTTGGGGAGGGGACGAAGGGGGGCTATGTGCAACCATGTTCCCATGGCCCAGGGTGGCCAATTGAAGAAAGGGCTGACGCATTGAAAATATAGTCATTTAGGGGGTGCCTGGGTAGCTCAGTTGGTTAAGCGTCCAACTCCAGCTGAGGTCATGATTTTATGGTCTGTGAGTTCGGGCCCTGTGTCGGGCTCTGTGCTGACAGCTCAGAGCCTGGAGCCTGCTTCAGATTCTGTCTCCGTCTCTCTCTGCCCCTCCCCTGCTCACATTCTGTCTCTCTCTTTCTCTCAAAAATAAATAAACATATTTTTTTTTTTAAAAAAAAGGAAATATAGTCACCTCTCCTCTACTCAATGCAGGCAAGAGATAAGGGTTTACAGCCCTCTGACCGGGGGATTTCTGCAGGAGTTTTTGTGGGGCTTTAGAAATTTGATTTTATAACTTTGGCTATTCCCGGCAAACATGGAGAGCCAATTACAACACAGAATTCCTAATACTTAGTAATCACGCACAGCCAGGGAAGGCAACGATTATGTCTTACTCAGCTAGAATACACTTTTCTTACCATCAAGGCAAAGTAGAGAATAAATGAAACCATCTTGAAGTCAAGGCAAATAGAATGAACAGAAACTGTTAGATTCCTTCTTTGCTAGTTTTTCTCTTTCCCTGATTATCCCTAGAGTATCTAGACATTCCCTGATATCTAGAGAGTTTGAGTCTATACAACCTGCCTCTCTTAGGTGCCACGTTCTCTTTCTTCCAAACGGAGGGGCTGGTGATCACCCACAACCCGCCATCATGACGTCACAGCAGGACACACAGCCCATGTATACATTTCACTTGATTTTCAGAAAAGGTGATCCAGGGGGTCTACACCATAGCTGTGAGCTAGAAGGAATTCTCCCAAATGAACAATGAACAGCTCCAGGCATCACAGGAGAAGCCTCTGCTCGGATGCTACCCCCCAAACAAGCCCGGGTTTCTTTCTAGGCAAAGTTGGTATTTTTAGTTCTGGGAACAAATCTTTTAAAGATGGGGGTCTTGTTTACACCTGCTGTTGATTCTCTGAAGGAAACCAAAAGGGCGGCTGTGGAAACCACCCTCCTAGGACTCGCGAGCTTCTTGAGAAGAGCACTTTCTCTCTGTCTCAATGCGCTTGTTTGTATGTATCCCCAAAGGACACAGTGGTGATTTATTCGGTGACCATCAAAATTGCAGTTTCGCAAGGGTCCCGACTCCACGAAGAGAGAGCTCTGTTGTGGTTCCCTGTCCACATGCCTGGCTGCTCCGAGAGAAAATTAATGACTTTGGAGACTCACGTCTCTGCAAGCCCCTGAGAAAAGGGGCATTTCCTGTTTGTGCTGCTCCGAGCCCTCTGGTGTGAGATTGCTTTACAATTTACGTTGCAAATGGCAACGTTCGGCTGCGGGGACACTGCTTCACCAAGCCTGGGTCGGCGGATAGCCCACGAGGCAAAGAGGAGGAGCGTTGCTGGCCCGCGTCTTTGCTGTGTGACATTCTCTGGTCATGGTGAGCTCTCGGAGCGGCGCTGACCCGCCGTGCTGAAACACAGATTCCGCTTGTTCGCGCTCAACAGCTCCTGCAAACCCCCGTGTCCTCTACTGTTTGGACCGAGTTACCGCAGGCGGAACTGGAGGGGAGGGTCAGGAGCCAGGCGGTGGGGTAAGGCAGCTGTGCCTAATGAAAAATTCACCAGACTTGGCGTCGGGAAACCTGAGTGCGAAACAGTGCCTGGCACACAAGCAGATGTTTAATTCAAACAAAATAATATCAACAAAGAAGGCATAAGAGTTCACTTTTTTTTTAAGGGAAAAACAAACAAAATACCTAACCAGATGTCTCTAAGGTTCAGCTTCCTTTCTAAGAAGTGTTTCCTTTTTGTTCAGCTTTTCCCCATTTGGAACACACAGGGCTCTCTGCTGTGGCCCGTTCTCATCTTGGGCTAATCGGCGTGGGTTCCTGCGGTTTCTGTCTGCCCTCACTCTGGTTTCATTAGAAGCGAACCTGCAGCCACAGCTGACTCTGCCTCTTTCCAGCTGTGAGACTCGGGACTTTCTGGCCTCGGTTCCCTCCTTGCTAAAATGCAGATAAAAAACACCCACCAGAAGGGCCTACGAAGGGGCCCAAAGATGACGTGGGAAGTGGTGCTTTCTGAGCCCTGACAGGTTGTGCACACATAGGAAACAGCGAGATGTGGGAGATGGGGACTGGAAGGAGGGAAGACAGGCCCACCTGTTGCTTGCGTGCGGACATCTCCTCTGAGAAGAAAAGCCGCGTGTTCACTCCTGCCCTTGGGCCTCTCAAGAGGACAGGCGAGCTAAGGAGATGGGTCCTTCTCAGCCTCCCTGCACCTTTAGGCTGAGATCGTCTGTTTGCCGTGTAAGCATCCAAACCCAACTTGCAAGGGCTTGGGGACACGTGTGTGCTGCCCAGACGGCCACTGACAGAAGATGTCATGCCAGGATGGCTTCAACACCCCTCGCTCACACCCGTGTTGACCCCCAGGGAATCGGAGTGAGGGGCCCCCTGCTTCTTGCCCTCCTGGCTCGGGCGTCACAGGGAACATTCACTCTCGGCTTTATTTTCATCATCCTCTGTAGTGAAAGCCATGATGTCCCTTCCAAGTCCCAACAGGGTCTATGTGGGAAGCAGAAAGCCTGCCCCAATGGTTGGCACTTTCAGTCGCTGGCTCCAAGGAGCATGCTTGTCACCCCTGTGCCTTGACAGGGCCCACGTCTGAGCAAGAGACCAGGGGAGGGGGGGATATTTGCTCAGAAAGCAAAACTCTTGGTGTCATAATCTGTAAAAGCTGCTGGCAGAATCTCATTTGGAGAAGGTGTCTTTTAATTAGAGAGCTTTCAGTTTCTCCTTATCTTTAAAATCATTATCACGGTCTCAACTGTGTCCCTCACAAGGTGCTGTCACGTCAGGTGGGAGACGGCGGGGGGGGGAGATGGTTCTGGAAGCTGCGAGGCATTCTGCAGGGTCATTGGTCATTCTCTGGAGACAGTCCTTTGAGGGTGAGTCGGGGGGTGGAGAACTCATTCCTCTTCGGACTTCCTTTTTCTAGCACATTCCTGGTTCACAGGAATAAAGAATGAGTGAATAAATAAGGGAGTATATGAATAAATAGGACTATTGTTTAAAAATACAGACAGGGGTGCCTGGGTGGCTCAGTCAGTTAAGCATCCGACTTCGGCTCAGGTCACCGTCTCGCGGTCCGGGAGTTCGAGCCCCGTGTCGGGGTCTGTGCTGACAGCTCAGAGCCTGGAGCCTGTTTCAGATTCTGTGTCTCCCTCTCTCTCTGACCCTCCCCCATTCATGCTCTGTCTCTCCCTATCTCAAAAATAAATAAACGTTAAAAAAAAAAATTAAAAAAAATAAAAATACAGACAAAACCCAAACAGTAGCAAGCTGACATCTTTGCCAATCAAAAGATACACTTGCAGGGGTTATTATGCCTTTTTAATATGCACCTACTATGTGCAGAACATACTGGAAAAAGAAGGGGGGTGCTTTACCAGCTTCCCCTTGCATAGTTCAGACACAAGCTTTCCAAAAATCGATTTTCCAAGGCTTTTCTCTCACATCAGTTTCTCACTGTGGCCCAGGAGAAGATATTTCTGTAACACGGATGAGGAAGGCGGGGCGGGGAGGCGGGGAGGAGAGAAACACTCTTAAGGAATTCTAAGGAGTGCGCTTCTAAGAACCCGGTGGAGTAAACGAGGCGAGGCGAGCTCTTAGCACACCTGATTTGTTATTCGAAATGAACGTTGCCTGCTCTTTTCCTCTCTTGTGAGGGTGTCAGACTCGTTCCCCATGGAGACACAGCCACATACACTGTTATTTCAACAACAGCTATGCAAACAGATCAATGGCATGCCAAATGCCACAATAAATTGTTGATCTTCGGCCGGACTGTTAAGAGCGGCAGTGAACGCTCACATCTCTCCACACCTGTGAGACCATTGATCTCTAGTGCCCAGATGATGGATAAAAACTGGGATGTTTAAGATGGGCAGCAAGGATCTACAGCGTTGCTAAAATAAGTGCTGGCAGGGATCCGTTCTCAGTCCGCTGAGAAGACCCGTGTTAGAGTAGAGAACACTATTGATCTGTTTGGACAAGAGTGTGGCTTTCATTTATTTCGGGCCCTTAGCTATTTATCTTCAGGACTGGCTCCGGGCCAGCGAGAGACGAACTGGTGCCTAATGATGAGAAAAATTACCTGGAGCGAGGTCTTCTGGGGTCTGCCCCACAGTGGGTCTCCTCATCCTCTGTTTGCATGTTGCAAAGTGTCTCAGACCTCCAGATATATCCCCAGAAGGGGAAAGTGCTCTGCACGCAGTACAGAGTTGTGACCTTGATCACTGGCAATGATCCTGGGGGCATCCAGCACCGCAGAGGGGCGGCTGTGTAGCCTCGTACAGTGATTCTTGGCCTTGGCATGAACCTATCAGAATCCCATGGGGGCTTGTACAAACAGTGTGCCAGCCCCCTCACCCTAAGATTTCTTGATCAGCGGGTCTAGGGTGGGGCCATCTAACAGATTCCCAGATGGTCCTGAGGCCCCGCCTTTTAGGTCTGATGGGTTCATTGTCATGAGTTGTGTAATTGAAGGGTGCAATCCAGCTCTTCTGCTTACTCTCTCCATGGCTCAGTTTCCTCATCTGGGAAACAGGGATAATAAGCCGGTGGTGGCCTCGTAGGACAGTTTTGAGAATAAATGAAGAATTGTGAGCAGAGCCCAGAGCCCGGCGCATATTCAGAGCTCAGTATCGTGTGTTGCTCATATCTACCACCACCAACTAAAGGTGAGAAGCCTGGAGAACTGTAACAATTTCCATGTCCACAGTCGAGTTCAAGTATTGCTCAAGAGAATTCTGTGCTTGAGGAGCAAGCGTGAAGGATCCAAAGTTGGAGTCTCTGTGATTGCTGAGGCTTAGGATAAGCGGAAGGTCACCTGCCAGCCAGGATGACAAAACGAGGAAAACTTCATTCCCCTGGAGCCGAGCAAGGTCAACGGTGGGGCCCTGGGGGTGGGGCCATGTGTTGGCAAAGCACCGCGGCCCTAGGGTCAGGAGGCCTGGGCTCTGGTCCCAGCCTCACGTTGGCTGGCTGTATGCCCTTGTCACCCCTTAGATTCTTGGGGACATGAAGTCTCATTTGCAAAATGAGGAGGCTGAATTGGAAGACCTCCTGAACCTCCAAACTTCTAACAATCAAAGGATGACACTCCCCACTTGAGTGGCGAGTATGATGCCTGGAGAGACAGGAACGATTCTTGAGTGGTGGAGGGAGAGGGTGTAGGAGGGTGTAGGGCCAGGGAGGGACATGCGAAGGGAAACTTCCTTCTTAATTTTTCCAGGCGCAGCTCATTAGAAAGCACATCCTAGGAGGTAAGAAAAGAGCACATGTCTCAAGCCTGATTGGACTGAGTTCTGCAAGTAGCTTCCAGTTTTGGTGGGTGTTCCAGCCTGCTGGTGTAGCTATACCCGGGATCCCAGGAAGCTACTAGAAAATGAGAGGGGCCACAGGGACCACACGTTAAGGCCAATGTCACAGAGAGGGTTATCTTTGGCCTGAAAGAGAAAAGGCAAAGGACAAGGTTCCAGGGGTCATCAGTGGTGTGCATGGTGCCTGAAGACACAGTTAAATGCATGCTCAGAGATCACTGCGAGTTAGGTATCACTGCTCTTTAAAGAAGTATCAAACGTGGGGCACCTGGGTGGCTCAGTCGGTTAAGGGCATGACTATGGCTCAGGTCACGATTTCACGGTTTGTGGGTTCGAGCCCCACATCGGGCTCTGTGCTGACAGCTCGGAGCCTGGAGCCTGCTTCAGATTCTGTGTCCCTCTCTCTGTCCCTCCCCGGCTCGTGCTCTGTGCCTCCCTCTCTCAAAAATAAATAAACATTAAAAAAATTTTGAGTAAAAAGAAAAGAAGTATCAAACATTGAGCCTTTTGAGATATATTCCTCTGAAGGTTTCAATTTTGCTTTTGTTTCTGATGGAGAAGGGCAGATGACACGACGTACTAATAAATGCACAAGCCAGGGTTTTCTAATGGATTGACATCCAAAGGGCTCTAAAGTTGCTATCAGCAACTCTTTGCCCTAAAACCTTGTAAAGAGGGGCACCTGGGTGGCTCCGTCAGTTGAGCGTCTTGATTTCAGCTCAGGTCATGATCCCAGGGTTGTGGGATCAAACGTCGTGTCAGACTCATCGATTAGCGTGGAGCCTGCTTAAGATCCTCTTTTTCTCTGCCCCTTCTGTGCTCATGCTCTCTCTCTCTCAAAAACAAAACAAAACAAAACAAAACAAAACAAAACAAAACAAAACCCAACCCTATAAAGAAAGTCACATGTAGATGATAACCAGGGGTCTTTGGGGATGATAAAGGCCTACAATAAGATTTCCTTCTAGTGCAAATGGAAACCAGTCTCCCACTGGGCCGAGGGCTTCATCCTGGGAGCTTAAACTGGGGGAAGGACTCCTGGCGGACTGAAGGACCCTCTTACCCAGAAGGGAAAGGGAAAGATGGGAAAGAGAAGGTCACGTGGCAGTACTTCTAATAAGACCGTGGTGGGGGGGGGGGTGAGGGGGGAGGACATAGGGATGAGGAGGAGGCAAACCAGCACTGCAGGTGTAGGGAATGTCGGAATGGGGAGGGGGATCTTCCTAGCCTTTGCTGCCACAGCCCCCTCTGGACCGACCCTCACTGGAGAGTAACAGCTCATCTGTCATTTGGTATCGTGCACCGTAGCTCAGTAGCCTCGCAGAAGAGCCCCATCTTTATTATCCTGACTCCGTGCCAAGGAAATGGAGATATGGAGCGGCCAGGTGGCCTGTCTTAGTCTGCAGTGGCAGAAGCAGCCTGGCCCCAGAGCCTCTGATGTTACTACCACGCTAGCCAGTCCTTCGCCATGGGCTGCCTGCAGCCGGCTCCCCGGGGGGCTCCGCAGTAGCTGCTAGAGAAGAGAGAAACACCTATGGCTACAACCTGTCTCCTTCCCTCTTGACCTTTAGTGACAAGGAAGCCCCTCGCAAGGCACTTGTGGTGAGTTGGAATTGTCCGTAGGTGAAGCTAGTTTTCTGTACCTAGCTGCTTGGTTACAAATCTTTCTGCGTGCCTATGGAAGGTAGAGCTGTCAGAGGAGTCATCTAGGAGCCAGAGCAGGTGGGAAACCTGGGGGTGGGGCCTGGGGAGGGGATGGGCAGCAGTTAAAAAGTAAAAAAAATCAGGGGTGGCTGGGTGGCTCAGTCAGTAAGCGTCCTATGACTCTTGGTTGCCGCTCAGGTGGTGATCTCACAGTTTTGCGAGTTCAAGCCCCATGTCGGGCTCTGCGCCGGCAGCATGGAGCCTGCTGGAGATTCTCCCTCTCCCTCTCTCTCTGCCCCTCCCCCACTCACACAGTCTCTGTCTCTCTCAAAATAAGCTTAATAAAAAATTTTTTTTTAAACTTTAAAAAAAAATTTACAAAATAAATAAGTCAGCATCTTCGTTTAACTATCTGCCTACATCAAGCAAATTACACAGAAAGGCTTTGTTAATGAGTGGCAAAGAAAAACCAAGGAGGAGGTCTCCGTCTGCCCTCACTGGGCTAACCTCCATCAGGGGGGAAGGTCAAGGACCCACCAGGATAGGGAGTGACAGCAGGTGCGGCCAGGTGCGCTGTGGTAGCAGGGGGTACAGCCCTGCCCTTGTCTAGAGCTCCTGGCGCTAAGTGCTCAGCCTGCAAGCATGCATATATATCACCCTCCCCATGTTAGACTTTGCAATCAGCCTGCTTTCCTTTATGGAAGGATCTAGAGTGTGTGCATGTGTGTATTATGTATATATGTATATGTAGGTGTGTATACATATTTACCCTGTATTTCTATCTATTGATCTATTATCTATCTATTGATCTATTATTATCTATTGATCTATCAACTATCTATCTATCTATCTATCTATCCCTCTATCTATCTATCTGCAGTGGGGACCCTCCCTGCCTTTCACCTTCGTTCCTGTTCCTTTTGGAGCACCAATTTCTGATCTAGAAATACTTTAGACTGGGGGCGCCTGGATGGCTCAGTCGGTTAAGAGTCCGACTTCAGCTCAGGTCATGATCTTGAGGTTTGTGAGTTCAAGCCCCACATTGGACTCTTCTGACAGCGCAGACCTTGCTTGCGCTTCTCTCTCCCTCTTTCTTTGCCCCTGTCCAGCTCATGCGTGTGCTCTCTCTCTCTCAAAATAAATTAAAAACAAAAAAGCTTAAGAAAAGAAAAGAAATACTTTAGACTAATGTGTCACAAGCAATTCTATCTCAGAGTGTCTACAACTAAATCCAATTAATCGTTTTTTTGAAAATTGTCCCTCAACTCCTTCTGCCCCGTCCCCATCTTTAGCATTCTGGAATAAGACATGTTGCACCCCAGCTCTTCCTCATGCCTCCCTCCTCCTCCCCCACCCTCGCACCCCTGCGAGGCTAGACATGTGCTCCCCGATGGACCTCCAGCCCCTTTGTCTCAGCTTGGCGTTCATGACCCTCCCTTTGCTCAGTGTCGCAGTTTCTGAGTGTTTGGGTGAAGCCACCTGGATTATCCGTCTACCGTGTAGGGCCGTCCTCTGACTCCTGGCTCCCTAGTCTCCAAGCTCATATGCCTGCCTTGATTGCGTACCTCATCCCAGCCTGCCTCCTTTCTGTCTACCTTATCATCCCAATGTTCCCTGGGAAGACGCTTTCTTGGTCACACCAGTCAGCACCACCTCTGCCCCCTTCTGCATGTCCTCAGAACGCGCCGTTAGCTCTTCATCCAGCATCGTCCCGTTTTTTTTTTTAAATTTTGTTTAACGTTTATTTATTTTTGATACAGAGAGAGACAGAGCATGAATGGGGGAGGGTCAGAGAGAGAGAGGGAGACACAGAATCTGAAACAGGCTCCAGGCTCTGAGCTGTCAGCACAGAGCCCGACGCGGGGCTCTAACTCACGGACCACGAGATCATGACCTGAGCTGAAGTCGGCCGCTTAACCGACTGAGCCACCCAGGCGCCCCAAGCATTGTCCCGTTTTCTCTCTGCACTGCCCAATCGTCATGCTGTCCGAGCTAGTTAATTATATGTGTATTACATTAAGGCAGATGGACAGCTTACCATCTTATTCTGTGGTTATCTCATGTGTATGTATGTCTTACATAACCACTTGGTTTATGAGTTCCTCCAGGGCTATCCTTTCTAAGAGCTGGGCCAAATATGAATATTAATAATAATGATGATGATGATGATGGCTGGAGAAATAAACTGTGGTACATCCAGGCAATGGCATATTACTCCGTGCTAAAACAGAAACGAGCTATCAAGCAATGAAGAGACACGAAGGAATCTTAAATGCATTTTACTAAGTGGAAGAAGCCAATCTGAAAAGGCCACACAGTGTATGAGTTCAACTACGTGACGTTCTAGAAAGGGCAAAACCGTGGAATGCTTGCCAGTAGCGGGGGGAGGGAGGACAGAATAGGTGCACACAGGAATCTTAGGGCGGTGAAATGACCAGTATGGCTAGAATAGTGGATAGCTATCATCATACATTTATCACAACCCATGGAGTGCACCCAAAGTGAGCCCTAATGTAAACTGTGGACTTTGGGTGATAATAAGGTGTCAGTGCAGATCAGGGATTATGACAAACATACCATTCTGGTGGGGGATTTTGATTGTGGGGGTCGTGTGGAGGCAGGAGCATATGGGAAAGCTGTACCCTCTGCTCAATTTGCTGTGACCCTGAAGCTACTGTAAGAAATAAAGTGTATTTTTAAAAATTATGTATGGTAGCTAATATGTATTGAGGACTTTCCTGGGGCCTCATCAAAAGTACTTTGCATTATCTCATTTAATCATGACAATGATTCTGTGAGGTGGCTACCATGATCAGTCCTGTTTTACGATTATGGAAACTGAGGCTCAGAGAGGTTTGGAAACTTGTTCAACGTTACACAGCAAGTACTGGCCCCACAGGCTAGAAGAAGTGGCCTTCTTTTCAATAAAGACATTTGGGCCAGGGTTGGATGGCAGAAGATTCCGGAAGCATTTGCGGCTGCTCCGTGTGTATGGCAAGTGGCTGACTGTGCTGTCTCCGTGGGATGCAGCCGAGGTTTATGACAGAAGACTGAGTGTCTGCTCTTTGCCATCGGTAAACAAACAGTGAGTCACTGGCTGGAACACGATGGAAATGAGGTCGCCAGGCACCTCTCTGTAAACAGTGTGTCTCCTCCGGCCGCGACAATGATTCCGTTTGAGCAGAGAGCTAGAACGGCTATTCCCAGCAGACCTAACCTGTATTTTCTTGTGCTGTCTCTCTGCTTCTCCCCTGTGGTTTAGGGTAAACACCTTCTCAGGTGGTTTAGCCAACTCCTGATTCTTTTTGAGAGGTGTTTTATCTGGTACGTTTTGGCACCTGGAATTTTTTTTTCTCCTCTTGTTCTGGAAAGTTCTTTCCCAGTGTTTTTTGTTATGAATATGTGGTCTGTAGAGTCGACCATCCTGTTCACTTTTGATTTCAGTCAAAGGCGGCGTGTCGTAGGGCCCAAGGCCAGAGAAAGGCCCCAGGAATGTTACGTGAGGTTCAGGGGATCTCTCAGTGGCCCTGACAGGCCCAGGATAGAAGGGGTTTTGAGGCCTGTCTGATCTGAGCTTTTCACTTCTCCAAGCAACCTCAGGGCCCCTGTGGGGTCACTGCATGAGCCCCTGCAGCTGGGGACAGAGACAAGTTGAGAACCCAGGGCTCTTCATGCCCAGGCTCTGCCCTTCCCCCCAGATTATCCTCTGAATCTGCCTCACCTTCCCTCCCTCTTCCAGGTGAGCCCTGTAACTCCCCCTGGGTGGCCTCTCCTGTGCAGCCTGGGGCCTGCCCCTCCCCGCTTCAGCTCAGCTTCCTGTTCCCCAGCCGTCTGGCTCAAGGTGGATGTTTCACGAAGTGGGCTGTCAGCAACTGCCAGATCAGCACCCAGAGTGAGAGCCCCATGCATTACAGACAAGTGTCCCTGAGCAATGGAAGGGGCTGTGCTGGTCTAGAATATTTGCTTCTGGTCTTCCTCTCCACCACAGATCCATGGAGGGCGGGGGGCGGGGGGCAGCGGATTCAACTTAGGGGGGGAAAAAGCTCCTATGAAGTGTCGCCCAAACATATCTGACGTCTCTTGAAAAGTGGCATTCACTCGACTGAAAAGTTCCCCTTTGTATGAGAAATAAAGTGACACCAAGGAGCAGGTCCCCCAGGGTTGGGGGCTGGCGGCTGGGACCACTGTGGCCCGGGAGCCACACAAGGACTCTTGGGGTGCCTCTGTGGACTGGAGTACCAGCTAAGCAGAGGCAGGTGCTCCTGGCTAGGGCGGGCTGTGAGGGATCCCTAGTTCCCAGGAGTGCTTTGGTCTCCAAGGATTCTACAGGAATCCTCTGCTCCCCTCAGGGAGTCTGGCTCTCCCTTAGAACACACCAGAAGAACCTCTTACCTGCTTGAGGGATAGGATCTGGGTTGGATTGCCTCACCCCTCTCTCTCACTAGCACCCCTACCCCTCTTCCAACGTATCAGGCACGGGGGCTCCCATCAGCCCCATCTCAGTTTGACTCTCTCCTTGGCAGAAATACAAATTCTTTAAAGGCCCCTTCCTCCCATGTCCCTGTTCCTCTCTCACCAAAGGTTTGCCGTTTGACTACCTCCAACTGGCTGTTCCCCTCCTGTCACCGTGGATACACCCCTTGGATCTCCTGCCTCCTGCTACACCGATGTTCTCTTCCCGGTTTTTTCTGCCCGATTTCAAGTTTTTGGAGACGCACAGCCTAGGACTAAACATTGTGGAAGACGCACGGCCCGTTAAATGAGGCACCGCAAGTTCATGACTCATAGAGACTGTGAGTTACCTTGAAATGCCCTTTTCATTTAAAAGGCGGAGGATGGGGAGATCCCAAATTACATTCCAAGGGTGACTGAAAGATTAATGTCATGTTTGTAGCACGTGGGAAGACTGTTGCACAAAGGGGTCTTAGTTCTATACCGTGTGTGTATGTGTGTGTTCTATAGGCTATATGACAGTGAGTGTATGTGGGTGTGTGTTCCATAGGTTATGTAGTGTGCGTGTAGGCGTGAGTAGTGTGTCTATGTGTGTGTTATATAGGATATAGAGTGTATGTGTAAGTGCGTGTGTGTATGTGTGTTACATGGCTTGTATTGCGTGTGAACTGTGGGTGGTTCGGGTGATTGGGGAGTGGGTAAGTATGTAAGGGGTATGTGTGAATATCCTGGGAAATAGGTTTCTGTAATTGAGAACAGGTTCCCTGCTGGAACCTTAGACTTTTGTCTGCCTGAAAGTTGCAATGGCCTAAGGCCTAGAAGGATAAGGTTTCAAACTGAATATGCTCTTGAGGCAGCCAATCGCACGGAAGCAGATGTGGTTTCTGTGGTCAGTGAAACCAGATCCTGACCTCCATGAGATAATCGGCACTGGAGGAAGATGAGTTGGATTAAAAAAAATAAAAACAAACAAAAGCAGGCAAAGGTGTCTTGAGTTTGCAAACCCCGCCACCACCCAAAGCAGTGGTAAAATGTCTGAACTTTTTTTTTTTTTTTTTCGGTCAAGGTTTAGAGGGTACTTTCATCATCTAAAAATAAAACGTTATCAAAAACAAGACTTCACAGCGAAATCGCAAGAATCCCCCTGCAATGATAGAAATTCACATGATGAGTGCGAAGGTATTTTGTTTATGACTGTTTACTTTTTTCAGTACCGTGTATTTGTAGCGATTCCTCTTGATTTCCAAAGGGGAAGTCTACAATTGCCAAACCCATTCTTGGTGACTAATATCAGAAAAGTCTGGGAGCTGACCCTAGGCTGTTGGTTGGAAAGTGAGGGGACCAGCCTTGAGGAAGGCGTCTGTACACAAATGTGACGGGCTTACGAGACAGCCATGTGACGTTATCAGCAGAACCACAAACTGAATTTTTAACATGTCTCCTCTGTGCAAATCTTAATATTTAGAGCAGGTCTTTGTGATTATATGATCAAAGAAGAGAGTCCCTCTACTCTCATTGTGGCTATGGGAGTTTTGACGTAAAACTTTCCATTGACCTTTAGCATAGATCTCTGTGGGAGGAGGGACCTCATGTTAGTCTGATTCCTAGTTTCTCTGACTTAAAAAACTTAGCCTCTCTTCTCAAGTTGTTTTGCATTTTAACTAAGTATTTGATAAATAGTGTTTTCTATAGAATGTCCCACTTATTTTCTGAACACTTTAGTATATGCTTTAGAAGATCAATTACATATGGTTTTTGGTATAAGCATATAATTAAATATTTGGAAATGTGTGTAACTCGCAAAAATAACCAACATAATTGTCTTCATAAATTTCCTGCCACATTTTCCTTGAAGGGCACTTAAAAATGGAAAGCCATGTTTTAATTCAGTAAGGGAATACATATAGAATGCATTTAAATAAAATTAATCTCTGAGATCCAGAATAATATATTTTTCAAAGCAACTTCTCGAATCTACTTTATGTAAATTTTGTGCCAGTAACATATCATAATGACATGGAGAGTTGAGTCCTTTTTCCTTGTCATGAAAAAGAAATTTACCTTAACATTATAATTAAGACGGCTAGGAAGCAGAAATCATATAATTACAGAAGATTATTGCCACAGAAAGAATGACTAATGTTTTTAAGGACCGAAACAATTGAATGACTCAATGGATTGCATGAAAATTGTTATTTGCAGGCAACTGGAGGTTTGCATCTCCCTGGAATTTATACATTGACATCCTAATCCCCAGTGTGACAGTATTTAGAGGTGGGGTCCTCTGGCAGGTCGAGGGGTGGAGTCTTCATGAATGGGCTTAATGCCCTTATGAAAGAGAGCCCCGAGAGCCCCCTCGCCCCGTCAGCCACGTGAGGACACAGTGAGAAGACAGCCTTCTACGAACCAGGGAGCAGAATCCACCACGCAATGAAACTGATGGCACCTTGATCTCGTCCTTCGAGCCTTCAGAAATGTGAGAAGTACATTTCTGTTGTTGGTACGTCACCTAGTCTGTCACTTTGTTTTTTAGCAGCCCCAATGGACTCAAGCAGCATTCTAATTTCACATCTTTCTATATGTCATGCAAATAGAAGGGAATGGGGAGTACTGGTGTATTTATTAGGTTGTGAAAGGAAAGAAAATCCAAGTCCATGTTCTCTGGAATTACTTGCTTGAGATACCTTTGTCCTTTCAAAACAAGAGCTGGAAAATGGTGTTGTGTAGGGTGGCATCAGATGGCATCATCCCCAATCTCCCCATCCCCAGGCAAAGGACTTGGAGGTTTTCACTCATGAGATGATGGAACACAGCAATCAACGAGGCCCTGCTCGTGTGTGTCATTGCTGTGGTCTGGGCTGTGGCAGAGGTGAGTAGACGTTGTGTGGTACTCTACCAGCAGACCCAGCCAATGCGGGAGCAGCCGCTGGTAGAACTGGTTGGACTAGAATCTCAAATCTCTGTAAATCTGTCACTGTCTCAGCCAGCCCCTTGTTTTCCTGCAGGACGTGAGCCGACACTGACGCTGCATATGGAGAGCGTCCAGCCAGAAGGAGCGGTCCGGCAGGAGTCGGAAGACCCGGTTGCTGGTCCCTTTTCTTGTGTTTAATTACCCACGTGACTTTGGGCAAGAACCTAACTCCTTAGGAATCTTGGGGTTTTTTAATCTGTAAAACGAGGAGACAGGTCTAGGTGGTCCCTGAGAGTCTCTCCAGAGGTAAAACTCTATTCTACATCAATATGGTCAAAATCTGAAATCACGCGAACAAATAGAATCTAGTTGCAGACCAATCTCCAAGTCGAACGCGAATATCTAAGCCATTGATTTGCAAGTACGTTAAATGTGGTTGAGGTCTTCCTAACCTCAGGTGAAAGTTCAAAGGCCAAGAGTCAATGTGAGGAAGGATGACTTGTACCAAGAAAGCTAAAGGAGTTAACCACAACCCCAGAGGTCGGGGTCAGAGGCACTGCATCCCATATTTTGGGGATGGAATATGTGTTTTCACTGTCCGGTTCATTGCAACCTTTTAGTTAGAAGGGAAGTTGATTTTTTTTTTTCTTACGGTTTCAAGAGTCCATTTTCTTAGTAACGACTGTCTTCAACAAAGAATTTCTCTCTTTAAATTAAAAAAAAATTTTTTTTAACATTTATTTACTTTTTGAGAGACAGAGAGAGACAGAGAGCGCAAGCTGGGGAGGGGCAGAGAGAGAGGGAGACGCAGAATCCAAAGCAGGCTTCAGGCTCTGAGCTGTCAGCACAGAGCCTGATGCGGAGCTCGAACTCGCAAACTGTGAGATCATGACCTGGCCAAAGTCGGTCACTTAACCGACTGAGCCACCCAGGCGTCCCAAGAATTTCCTTCTTTAAAAATACACCTTTAAAAGCAGTATATACCATGACCAGGTGGGATTTATCCCTGGAATGTAACTACAGTTCAACATTGTACAAATCAATCAATGTGATACACTGTATTAACAGAATGAAAGAGAAAACCCACACTCGTTTCAATTGATGCAGAAAAAGCGTTTGACAAAATTTCATCCTTTCATGATAAAAGAAACGTGGAACAAACTAGGAATAGAAGGAAGCTACCTAACATTATACAGGTGGCATATAAAAAGCTGACAGCTGATAAGGGGCTATCTATCCAGAATAGATGAAGAACTTTCATAACTCTAACAATAGCACACCCCCCAAAGCCCAGTCGAGCAGAGGACTTGAATGGACATTTCTCCAGAGAAGATATACATATGACCAATAAATACATGAAAAGGTGCTCAGTACCATTAATCGTTAGGGAAATGCAAATCAAGACCGCGATGTGGTACCACTTTGCACCAGCTAGGCTGGCTGCTACCAGAGACACAGAAAATCACAAGTAGTGGGGAACAGGAGGCGCCTGGGTGGCTCAGTCGGTTGAGCCTCCGACTTCGACTCAGGTCACCATCTCACGGTTCGTGAGTTTGAGCCCCACGTCGGGCTCTGTGCTGACAGCTCAGAGCCTGGAGCCTGCCTCAGATTCTGTCTCTCTTTCTCTCTCTCTCTCTCTTCCTGCCCCTGCCCTGCTCACGTTCTGTCTCTTTCTCTCTCAAAAATAAAAATAAACATTAAAAAAATTTTTTTAAGTGACAGTAATCCAAGGGGCCAGAAAGAGATTAAAAGATAAAGAAAATCTAGTACACACATACACACAACGGAATATTATTCAGCCTTAACAAGGAAGGACATTTTGACATCTCCTACAGCCTGGGTGAACCTTAAGGCCATTATGCTCGATGAAATAAAAAGATAAATACTGTGTAATTCCAGTTATATATGGTACTATAGAGTAGTCAGATTTATAGACAGGAAGTAGAATGGTTGCTGGGGGCCGGGAAGAGGGGGAAATGAGAAGTTACTGTTTATCAGGTTGAGTTTCAGTTTTGCCAGATGCAAAGAGTTCTGGAGATTGGTTCCATAGCAGTGTAGATGTACTTAAGACTGCTAAACTGTACACTTAAAGACGGTCAAGATGAGGTGGGGGGAGGTCACCTGGGTGGCTCAGTCTGTTAAGAGTCCGACTCAGTCCCAGCTTAGGTCATGATCTCCTGGCTTGTGAGTTTGAGCCCCACATCAGGCTCTGCACTGGCAGCATGGAGCCTGCTTAGGATTCTGTCTTTCCCTCTCTCTACCTCTCTCTCTCCCTGTCTCAAAAAAAGGTGGGTGTGAGGATGGTGAATTTTATGTTACATGTATTTTACATTATCTATATTACATTACATTACATTACATGTACGTTACAATTTTTAATAGTGCAACTTTAAAACGCGTGCTATACGTGCAACGGATTTTTAAAAATGAATCAGTCATCCCAGACTTTATGTTGTATATACTCCCTTCCAATCTTTTTCATTGTAGGCATATAATTTTAGAGCTTGAATCATAAGGTACCTGCATTGTGGATATCACTTTTTTCACTTAACGAGTTACTGGACATTTTCCCTACGTGTGTGTTTTTAGAGGTTGGGTGTGAGGGTTGAGTTCTGTCTGCTGGAGCCTGGGTTGGGAGATGTTACTGAGGTAGGTGGGAGGAGACAGAGCACTGGGGACCCAGAATAAGGAGGAGAACCAAGTGCCCGGGAAACAGTTCCAACAGTCCAGACCAACTAGCAGTGGCCACAAGGTGAACGTCCAGCCCAGAAGGAACCAGAAGGAACACCCAGGTCAGAAGGCAAACTTGGGTGGACTGAGTGGTGACACGTTCCCAGACTAAGGAGATCTGTGCCCAGGTGGGGGACATTACTGGTCTGTTTGGAGTGAGTGTGGCTTTCACTTATTTGAGGTCCTTAAATCTTTCATTTCAGGTTGGCCCCAAAGCTGGTAAGAGAGTGACAGGTGCCTAATGATTAGAAAGAATTACTTGGAATGAGGGCTCCCAGGGTCGGCTCCTGATTGGGCCTCACCGCCTTCTGCCATCATGTTGAAAAGTCTCTCAAATCTCCAAGTTTATGGTTATAAAATGGGAAAAGTAAAGTGCTTTGCATACAGTAAAGATTCATTGACCTGATGAGCGATCCAGGAGTCCAGCATCCCAGAGAGGCCACCAAATAGTCCCGTGCAATGGCTCTCAGGCTTCAGCAGGCATTGGGGTCACTGGGTGGGGGGCTCGTAAAAATGTAGTGTCATTCTCCCCACCCTGCCCCCTCTTGGCTTCCGATTCAGTAGATCCAGGGTAGGGGCTGAGCATCTGCAATTCTAACAGGGTTCCTAGATGACATCAATGGGGCTGGTCCAGGATTTTGAACTCCTTATGTGAAGACGCTATGTAATATTCATCTTTGTATCCGGCACAGTTAGGTGGGAACGAGATACTGTGGGAAGTGGAGGCAGGATGGAGCACTAGGTAAGGGGGTTAAAGGCAGAGGCCCACCATCATCTCGGGCACAGGCATGAACATGTCAGTATCCTGTTCCATTATAGAATGCAGGACGATACTACCTCTCCCATAGGGTTGTTCTGGAGGCAATTCAACATGCTCTCTAAAGGACTTAGCACATAGCTTAGCTCAGAGTGAGCCTTCCAAAAACGTTACCCCCAAAAGGCAAGGAGGAAAGCTTGATGAACAGCAAGGTAGAAACCAAGACACGACTACTTAGCAGTTTTGCCTAAAGCCAGCATTTAGTCTCAAAGTCACCAAATAAACAGGCGCAATGGACAAAGGATAAAGTCCATCTTCCTTCCCGAAGAAATTGAGTGTGGGCTATGGTGAAAACTTGGTACGCAGTATTGCTAAATCAGTGGTCCTCAGGGACCCAGAGCGCTGTTTATCTCAAGTGCCAGCATTTCATTATGAATTGGGGGTGTCCATCTCAGGCAAGGTGCCCCCCCATGGTCCCCTGTCCCATGGGCTCGCAAGGCTGTGGTAGAACCAAAGATGACAGGCATCCACAACCAGTGAGGGGGTAATGAGACCACTGAGTACTCCAACATCTGCAAAGAGAGCCTGGCCACACAGCTCTGCCCACAGAATGTCCCATATCACCAGAACATCTAGGTCAATGTCGTGGGAGGGGTTGCGTCTGATTTCAAACCTCCTATATATCAAAACTTCCGTCCCTTTAGATGACCCCTGGTACTCCCTCCTACCCCACTTCTATCTGTGGACTCCTTGGGCTGCCGAAGAAATTTCTGAAAAACGTTAAGAGCGTGCGTGTGGAAGGGAGTCTGGAGAATGTCATTGCTGAGTCCCCGTTCCAGCATCACGGAGCAAAGGCTGGGCTTGGAGCTGCGGTCCTTTGGTAAAGGACCCGGTGTGCTAGACAAGAGGGCAGCTAAGAATGAAAGCTGCGGTAGCTATCTCTGTGAGTGTGTGTGCAAGAATGGAGGGGAAGCACCCTCTTATATCATCAAGAGCTCTCCCATCACATGAACAAATGTGCAAGCTGGCTGTGCATACATAGACGCCACAGACATAGAAAACGACCAGAAGGATACATACATCGTGCTAAGAACGTCTTCTGTGGACCTCAGAAGAAAGAACATCCCCTCAGAAAGGGGATGTATGTGGCTGTTAACATTTTGTGTTGCTCTTTCTTTCTTTCTTTCTTTTTTCTTTCTTTCTTTTTCCTTCTTTCTTTCTTTTTCCTTCCTTCTTTCTTTCTTTCTTTCTTTCTTTCTTTCTTTCTTTCTTTCCTTCTTTTTCTTTCTTCTTACAATAAGCATATTCACATTGCAACTTTAAAAAAAATTAACAATGCACTTAGTAGGGCATGCAGAGTTTCCCTCTGACATGTGTTGGTGCCTTAGGAGCCCAGACTGTCAGGGAGGGCGTGTAGCAGGAAATCCCTATGCCGTTGTTTAGAACCAGTGCTCCAACTTCCTTCTGCTTCTTGGCTCAGTTGTGGGTGCATCTCAGTGGTGAGAAGGGAGGGGAGATCAGGAAGCAATCGTTGGGCAAATGTTCTGCACAACCAGCCCACGTACACCATGGTGAGAACATTCCAGAACATCCACAGGAGCTGTGAGTCTGCTGATGGCCAGAAACAGTGCATGTCCAAAGGTCTTGTGTACTAGAAAAGATACTCTGTTTGAAAAGAAATGTGGTGGGAATTTGCTTTTTGTTCTTTCAGTTTCCCTCATCTGCCAACTTTTCTATCCCCAGACCTCCTTCTGTCCATCAGTGTCTCCTGATGTAAACTTTTATGTCCCTAAATGAACTCCAAAGCTTGAATTCAACACTTGAAAAAGTGTTTCTTGGGGCGCCTGGGTGGCTCAGTCGGTTAAGCGGCCGACTTCAGCTCAGGTCACGATCTCGCGGTCCGTGAGTTCGAGCCCCGCGTCGGGCTCTGGGCTGATGGCTCAGAGCCTGGAGCCTGCTTCCGATTCTGTGTCTCCCTCTCTCTCTGCCCCTCTTCCGTTCATGCTCTGTCTCTCTCTGTCTCAAAAATAAATAAAACGTTAAAAAAAAAATTTAAAAAGAAAAAGTGTTTCTTCACCATATATATGTTATGACACTCTCAAAGGGTTTGTTTATAAATGCCCCACCTCTAGAGATCCATGAAAGAGGGGTGGGTGGGTGTCCAGAAATTGGCACTTCAGACACCCTAGGTGATTATAAGGCAAATATCCAGCCACCACAACTTGCCTAAACTTCAGACGGAAAGTCAAAATCCAATTCAGGGATCACCATCTACCGACCTATGACCAACAGGGTGGTAACAACCATCCTGGCTACATCAGCTTCTAAAAATAGACGTTATTCAGTGTCTTTGCCCTAAAACTTAGGACCTGGCAATACGTTTGGGCTAACCAAAAGAATGGTCAACTGGGTTTATGGCGGCTCATGCTCCCTTGGTCACATCACCCTTGGCAGGCTGGGCCGAGACCACTCATGTGCCATATGGTGTGGTGGCTCTCGAGACGGGTGGCTCTGAGAGGGATCTCGTGCAAGATGGCCTTTCCAAATATGTCATCCTCAAAAGTGCCTGTATTCACCTTTCATTCTCATTCCACATGTTGTTTTCCCTCTTGCGGATGCTCCCAGGAGTTTGTCTTTGTAAATTACAGCTCTTTATCCTGCAGTGACTTTTCTCCTCTCATCCTGTATCGAAGTCATTTCCCTAGAGCAGCACTGAATTATTGCTGCTCTTGTCTCAGCCATCCATGATGGTAGATGCACAGGGCTGGAGTTCTCCCTGCAGGCGACGTGGGGGTACAAGGACCCCCTCCCTGGGAACACTGTTGTTTTGCACAGTTCCAGCGTCTGCAACATGCCCGCCAGTAAGAGACCCAAGGAGCCACGTCTGCTCCCAAGGATGGTTCCAACCACAGTGACAATGGCAAAGAGAGGCTAGAATTTTAGGAAACAGGGATGTGCTGCCGGACACAAATACTGCCTGGGGCTCGTTTCAATTCTGATCATTTTACTGATTGATGCTAGTGAAGAAGCCCCGAGCCATGACGTCCACTGCAACTTGTTAGATGAAAAGACACTACAGAGTCAGCCAGAGAACATTACGACGTGCCAACTCCATGCCTAGCTCAGAGTGAAACCCTCACAGCAGGGATACAGAAGTTCTAGACGTAGTCTTTGTCTGGCGAGTGTAGAATGTATACCTAAAACCAAGCTGTCCGGATACAAAAGTAATAATGTGAAATATTACCCAGTTAAGTGTGGACAATATGACTTGAAGTGTCATGGGAATTCAGAGTAGAAGGCTCTTTCTGGGATAGAGGGGGCAACATGGTAGAGAGGAAGGGAATTCAAAACAGGTGAGCATGTGAAACCATGGCATGACCATGGTCTGTATACAGATTGCCCACAGACTGACACAGGAAACAGGCCCTGGGAAACAGGCGGGGCGGGGGGCAGGGTGTGGGACGGGGAGGGGATGATAATAAAGGTGATAAATTTAACTTGAGCCACACTGAGTCTGAGCTGCTGGTTGAATGCTGCCCCACCCCCTCAGGGGGCTATTTTGTACTGCCCTCCCTTTTAGGGCAACATAAAAGAAACCCACAAGGGGCAGCTTAAACAAGTGAGGGTTTTTTGTGTGTTTTTTTTCATGAAACAAAGAATCCAAATGTCAGCAGTCCAGGGCTGCTGTTCAAGACTATCTCTTGCTCCACATTTGTGTTCTCATGGTCACAAGATGGCTGCTGAACCCCCGGCTTCACATCCACAGAGCAAGTGGAACAAGAAGGAAAGTAGAGACAAAAGGCATACACCAGCAGTCTATCCATTTTTATCAGGAAAACCATGGCTTTCCCTGAAGCCCTGCCCTGTGGTCTCCTATTTCATCAGAACTTTGTGCCCCCACCACCCCCTACTGCCCCCACACTGAGGAAGGGAGTGTTTCCACTGGGCTGTACTAAACAGACACCGAACTCTGATAGCAATGAGGGAGAAACCCACATTGGATGACCAACGGGCAGAGTCTGACCCAACGGTCACCCACTGTCCACTCCTCTTTTACTAAATGAATACTTTGTGTGGGCACTGGCCTAGGGACCAAGAATTCAGAGATCAGAATGACAGCTTCTATCCTCTGTGCATCTAAATGGGCTAAGCACTGTCCTCAAAATTTGACTCATCTTTATCATGCATCGTCTATCTCTATTTACTAGTAATATTTTATCCTCATAAGGAAAAAAAAATAGCACCCAGGTCAATCTCCAAAACTGTATTTTCAATGTAAAGTGTGGTCTCCCTTGCAGGGGCGATGCGGGTGGGGGGTGTGGGGGTAGATGGTATTTTACAGCATAACTGTGGAAAAACACGTCCCCCGACCAGGTCTTCTGAACTCTCTGGGCCACCATTGCTGTGTCTCTAGAGCAGGATGTCCTTGGGCGTTGACCTCACCCCTGCCTTCCCTGTCAGCCCCTGTGGGGAGAGTGGGATATCTCTCAGATTACCCACCACTGCGTTAACCAGGAAGCATTTGGAGTCAAACGATTCTTCTTCCTGAAGAGAGACGTTTTTAAAGCAGTTATTCCAGAATGGGAATAAGTGGCAGTAATCTGGTAAGTCCTAGAATTTTCTCCTCCCTCCTCTGAGGCAGTTTAAAAAACACATTTCCATTTAACTTTAGCTTCCTCTTGAATATGCCACTAATCATTATCTAAATGCCAGGGAGAGGAGTGTAAATAGGTCCCATTCCTCATCACCGACAACAATAAATCTAGAACCCCAGCTGTTTCTTTCCTGCCCACTTTTTCTTTCAGAGGCTGCGAGGAGACAGTTAACTCAGAGTGCTACCAGAGGGGGTGCCTGGGGAGCATTTGGGGGTCATGATAACTCTCTGATCACCTGTCATCCTGTCTTTTTGTTTCCTCTCTCTAATGTATGGGCTAACATCACGTGAGCTGATTCTGGCCATCCAGCACAGGCCTGGGCTCCGGCCACGAAACCCCTGCCTGTGCCAGCTGCGGACTTCTAGCCCCCACCGGAGTGAATAAATGCTTTGTCTGGAGCACAGATGCTGACTCCCCCCCCCCCCCCCCCCGCTTCTTTTCTTTGTATTAAGAACTCTGTCGTTTAGGGATTGTACTTAAAGGCTCTAGTCAGGATAATCCCCCCCACCCTCCCATAATTGAAGGATGTTTGTTATGAACCAAAAGAAAGCTTGCCAGCTATCCAGCTGGTGGGAAAATATCTGTGTCTTGACGGTCTTTGGTTTCCTATGAAGGAAATCTGAGGACAGGGAGCATATTCCATGGCTGCAATGACGGTAAACAGGGCAGGTCCGGAAAGTTCTGAAGACAGGATCCTGCAGTCTTTTGCTTCAAACATCGGGAAGACCAACCTGGCTTCTGAATGCTCTCAGCGGAGCCACTGCTAGGCTGCTATGCAGCCTTCCCCTGGAACAGATCATTCAACCAACTCTTAAGCACTTGCCTTTGAAAAGATTCTCCACCTTAGGGGTATGTGGGTGGCTCAGTCTGTTGAGTGTCTGACTTCAGCTCAGGTCCCGATCTCACAGTTCGTGGGTTCGAGCCCCGCGTCAGGTATTGAGCTGGCAGCGCAGAGCCTGCTTTGGGTTCTCTGTCTCCCTCTCTCTCCGCCCCTCCCCCACTCATGTGTGCTCTCTTTCCCTCTCAAAAATAAACATTAAAAAAAAAAAAACTTTAGAAAAGAAAAGATTCTCCACCAACGATTCTGCAAATGCAACTAGTTCATAGGCGCTTGCTTTATCACTATGAAAACGTATCCAACTAAAAGATGGCTTTTTACGTCTGAACATTTTTCTAGAAGATTTGGTTTCAGTAATGGAACCTTGGAAGTCATTCTTGCTAACTTGTCTTTTGGGGTTTCCTCAGAGCAGACTCTTGAAGAAGGTGTCCAGTGCAGGTAGTTTATCTGCAAGGCAGTCCCAGGAGAGGACGGGGGAAATGGGGCAGGGAGAGAAGGAAGCCAACAATGGATGTTGTCTATGCACTGGATGTTTGTGTCCCCCCAAATTCCCAATCCCCAATGTGATGGCAGTTAGAGATGGCAGATTTGGAGGTGACTACGTCATGGGGGTAGAGCCCTCGTGATGGGATTAGTGCCTTATAAAAACAGATGTGAGAGACATGATATCGCTCCCCTCCATGTGAGGGCACGGCAAGAAGTGGGCTGTCACCAGGATCCAAACTGACCGGCATCTTGAACTTGAGCCCCCAGCCTCCAGAACCTTGAGAAATAAATGTCTGTCGTTTAAGCCCCACAATCTATGATAATTTTGTTATAGCAGCTGGAGCTAAGACCGACCGTACACTAGGGTTTTTTAAATTTTTTTTTAACATTTTTTCATTTTTGAAAGACAGAGAGCGAACGGGAAAGGTGCAGAGAGAGAGGGAGACGCAGAACTCGAAGCAGGCTCCAGGCTCCAAGCTGTCGGCACGGAGCCCGATGAGGGACTCCAACTCACAGACTGCAAGATCATGACCTGAGCCAAAGTCGGCTGCCCAACCGACTGAGCCACCCAGGCGCCCCCCAAACACTAGGTTTAAGCAAGTTACCATGAGGGCAACCGGTGCCCTATCCATCTGGAGACATTCTGGAACATGTGCCCTCCAGGGAGTTGGGATATTTATCTACTAATTCGGATCAGTGGCTGAAGGTTGCTGGGTTGTGGGGTGTTCATTCTCTAGCCATTCCCATAGCTGGGGCTCTGGAATTCAGGGAAAGTCCTCAGGCTGAGAGATTTAGGCACCACAGTTGGCCACCAAAGGCTCCCACTACCAAGCTTTAGGGATGGGTCAAGCCAACTGTGGGGTCTGCTGTACTTCCTCTGAGAGTGCTAGAGGAAAGTGAAGACATTAGTGCAGGTGGGGTCTGGTGAGCAAGGGCGAGAGTTGTAGGCAATGAGGTCCATTGGAACTGATGAGTAGAAGCTTGTAGGACACAGAAGGGACTCTAAGTGAAGAGAAGTCACTTCAGGACTTCAAGCACGACAGAGAAATGCTCTAATGCTCCATTTACAGGGACCACCTGCATTGAGAATACGACTTAGGGAACAAAGGTCAAAGCAAAAGTACCACTGAGGAAGCTATCATAATAATCCCCTGCAAGACAAGCAAGGTGGCTTGCAGCAGGGTGTGACCAGAAAGGTCATAAAAAGTGATCCCATTGTGGTTATATTTTGAAGGGCAATATCATCATAGAACCCCCCGTGATCTGTTTACCATCTAAACAAACACTGTTCTTGCCAGTGGAGGGAGGAAGGATGGGCCTGGGGTTATTACAACTGGCCTTTAGGAGACACAACATCCAGCCCCAGGTCCACTCTTACCAAAGATTTGGGGTTACATGATTCAGGTCACATCATTTCATTACTTTGAACCGGTTTTCTCCTCTACAGGACAAGACTGGTTACTTTTGCCTCAAGAACCACATGATTCTTTCTTGTTAGGAGCTTCACTGACAAGGTAAAACACATCTTCTGAATGTGTCACTGCTACTGGAACTTCCACGGCGACAGAGCACCCTCAAAGTGCCCAAGGTCACAATCACGATCGCGGTGGGAAAAGGAGTCGAGATTTGAGTCCAGGCTGTCAGACCCTGAGCTCAGCTTTCAAATGAAGCAAAACAAAAATGAAGAAGAAAGCAAGCAAATTAACATTTATAAATGATTCAGCAAATGTCTACACAACATATTATGTCAACGTCATTAATTATTAAATTCAGCATGCATGAACGTTTTAATATGCTTGGAAACAAGTTGTAGATCTTTCACTTTGCAAAAATCCCCTAACATGTACCATGATTGCTGAGTCATTTGAAGATAAACAATTTCAAAAGTAGAACGACAAAATTATTTCAATTTTTAGAATGAAAAATTACATTTAATAGAGATGTGGAGACAATTTTAATTTTTTTATTGAGATATAATTGACATTTAACATTATATTAGTTTCAGGTATACAGCGTAATCCTTCAATGTTTATATATTGAGAAATAATCACCATAATAAATCTCGTTAAATCTATCATCATACATGGCCACAAAATTTTTTTTCTTATGGGAAACTTTTAAGATGGGAACTTTTAAGATCTACTCTCTTAGCAACTTTCAAATATAAAATACGATATTGTTAACTCTCCTGACCAAGCTGTACATTACATCACCATAACTTATTTGTTTTATTAATAATTTTTATATATGTTAGGAATTCTAAAAATAAGTGTACCTAAAATCTATAAAGGTCTTATGTCTTCTGTTAGAAAAAAGTGGAGTAGGAGAATATTACCTTTTATTGTAAGCTCTTTATTCTATTTTATTTTGAACTCATATGGTCTGTTGAGTATTTTTTATTATTATTGAAAAAGCCCTAACCTTCATTTATCCATGACGACTCAAAGATACCATCGTGTAGTCGGAATCAATGTTTTATGATACATTCTGATAAAACATGTTTTAACTGCCTTACTGACTAACTTGCACTGAATCTGAATGAAGTCACATAGTAATCTGGTTTTGTCTGTGGAAAAATGGTTTGGATTTTTTCCCCCCAGAAAACTCCCAGGAACGGTGGTAACAGCAGGCTTTGGATTTGTGTGTTCATTCATATCTCTTCCCAATCAGCCTTAAGTCAAGGCCTGCGGCAGATACAGGATGGTAGAGATTTAGTAAACAGGTATGTTACCACTAAATTAACTCTGGAAAAAACAGAAAAATTAAACTCACACTGCCTGATAGAACATGTTTGCTGGGCTCCATTAAAGCAGAACGAGACTATGGCTATCATGGTACGACCGGAACAGCGTTAATATTTCCAGCCTATTTTGTAAAGCATTCGAAGGCCACGCACAAAAACAATTTGATGTGTAAAAGCCACACAGGTATTTAATCATGATACAGGGTAGGAGTCTTCTCTGACCTGCCCTCTTCCATCTGATGACCCGTCTGGGCTTCCCCACCTCTGTCTCAAATCTCCAGACTTGCCACCGTGCAAGGAGCGAAAGGAAACCCCCTGACGAGGCCCCCAGGAGCCCAGTGGGACCAGGTGAGATGCTGCAGTCACCAGTCCTTTCCCCACACCTCCTGTCTCGGCTCCCCCTTCAGGTGCCTGTGCCGGCTGCCCATCTAGATCAGTCTGCATTTCAGGGGCGCTCAGGAGGCTCAGTTGGCTGAGCTTCTGGCTCTTGATTTTGGCTCAAGTCATGATCTCACAGTTCGTGGGATCAAGCCCCACGTCGGGCTCTGTGCTGATAGCACAGAGCCTGCTTGGGATTCTCTCTCGGTGCACCTGGGTGGCTCAGTCAGTTAAGCATCTGACTTTGGCTCAGATCATGATCTCATGGTTTGCGGGATGGAGCTCTTGGGTCAGGCTCTCTGCAGTCAGCACAAAGCCAGCTTCAGATCCTCTGTCCCTCTCTCCCTCTGGACCTCCCCTGTTCGTGCTGTCTGTCTCCATTAATTAATTCATTAATTAAGATTAAAAACTAGATCCGTTTCCCCATTCCAGTCTCCTTAGCAGGTCTACACTGTCCCTTTGATCACTCACATCTTGAGGAATCTCTACTTCCTGGGGTGTAAACACTTCATTTAGATGCGTGCCTAATAAAATATCACTGTTTCCAAAAAGAATTACTGTTTCTGTTTAATATATAAAGTGCACAAAGTTTATAATACATTTTTACTGTTGCAAAAAACTCCTTACCAGCAAACCTTGTGACAGCAACACAATCCAGAAGGATCTTTTTAACACTTTTATGAAATCAAATGAGTTTGATATACATACTTTTTTCTTTTTCTTTTCTTTTTTTTTTTTTTTGCCAGAGGAGCATGATTGAGACAGCAATAAAAGATTTGCACTGTAGGGGCGCCTGGGTGGCGCAGTCGGTTAAGCGTCCGACTTCAGCCAGGTCACGATCTCGCGGTCCGTGAGTTCGAGCCCCGCGTCAGGCTCTGGGCCGATGGCTCGGAGTCTGGAGCCTGTTTCCGATTCCGTGTCTCCCTCTCTCTCTGCCCCTCCCCCATTCATGCTCTGTCTCTCTCTGTCCCAAAAATAAATTAAAAACGTTGAAAAAAAAATTAAAAAAAAAAAAAAAAGATTTGCACTGTAAAATACACTACACGACAATAAGGAAAGTGTGTGAGGAAATTGGAATGGAAACTCGAGGGTATGTGGGAAAAGCTTTACATTTCAGCGTATTAATTAAGAGCTTGTCCGTGTACTTTTGTAATGAATGAAAGCAGGTTTCAAATCAGAGTGCGTTTAAATTGCCCTGGATGTGTTTAAGAGAGTGACATAACAGCTTGTTTTGAAAGCCAGTGTTGACAGGTGCTGGGGGTCCCATTCTTAGTGACCGTGAACTTGATGAAGAATGACGAGGCCCGGACAAGAGCAGTGGTGAGTCGCAGGCCACTGGTGCGTGAGTCCTCCTCCAGGACTGGTTTCCAGCATTTTCAGGGCTCTCAGCCAGCGGGGACCCCTCCCAGGGCGCCCCCACCCCAATGTGGCCTGGTGGGCACCCCCTCTCTCCACTCAGCTGGCAGCCCCCTGCTCTCCTACCCGCCTGTGACCTCCACTTTTCTTCACGTGGAGCCATGGAAGTGTGTGGGCCCTCTCCGCCTCCCCCACCCCACAGCCAATCGTCCACAGACAGCACGGCTGGTGCCACTTCCACTTGTGTGATGTGGTTGCTCGTATCATCTCCCCAGGCATGGCCCAACTGCAGAGGACACTCGTCGAGTTGTTCTGAGCGGCTGGCATCCACAGCAGCTCCTGTAAACACCCCAGATGGAAAACGAGGCTCCCAGACTCCCCTGCAAAGGCACCCTCCAGTCTTACCTGACATTTTTCTGGAAGCCCATCTGCCCAGGGAGACAAGGGACAAGTCTCCCAAGACGAGCCCAGCACTCCCAAAGGGCCCTGGGGTGTGGTGTGTGTGTGTGTGTGTGTGTGTGTGTGTGTGCATGTTTTGTGTGTTTTATGTGTGCTGTGCGTGTTGTGTGCATGTTGCATCTGTGTATATTGTGTGTTGTATATGTTGTGCGTTGCGTATGTTTTGTGTGCTGTGTATGCTGTGTGTTGTTGTGTTGTGAGTGTCGCGTACGTTGTACAGGTGTGTATATAGTCTGTGTTGTATGTATGTTGTATGTGTTGTGTATGTTGTGTGTGTTCTGTGTAAGTTGTGTATGTTTATATTGTGTGTGTTGTGTATGTTGTGTGTGTATTTTCTGTGTGTAATTTGTGTATGTGGTGTATGTTGCATATGTTCTGTTTAAGTTGTGTGTGTTTATGTTGTGTATGTTGTGTGTATGGCGTATATTGTATGTGTTTTGTGTGTGTAGGAGTGCGTGTATAGGGGATTGGGGGTGTTCTGCCTCCTATTCAGCTTTTAGCTCTAACCCCAGCTTCTGACTCCGACACCAGGCAGCTCACATCCCTTTGAAACACCTTCACTTTCTTGATCACAGCTGGAAATCGTGTGTTTATTTATACGTCAATCTATTCAGCATATTCCCCCCTTTTGCTCCAAGAGGACAAGAGCAGTATCCAGTCTCTTCTCCGCTGGGCACGTAGTGCCCCACACGTAATCGCAAATCCGTGAACGCATGCAAAAATTCATGAATTCTGTATATGGCTTCGTAAGTAGATTCTACATGCTTTTATCCCTACCAAATGTAGTTATTTTCTAAATCGGTCATTGTTGAGGAAATAAGTTTTAATATCATTCTCAGTATCAAGTACTACTTATTCAAGACTATTCTTAGAACCTCGGAAGTGATGACTTTTACTTCCATATGTCTCTGATGTAGACAAATAAAAAAGAGACAGTTCTCGTTAAAAACATTTTTCAAATGACATGCCCAAATCGCGACATCGCAGAGCAGTAGATGAGCACATTGAGTGTTTTTCTGTGAGCGTACCTTCTGCACTTGTCTCTCACCATGTGTCTTCAGAACAAAATCAGATCCATTCTTAACAGATCCAAATTTCTCAGCCACAGGCCTAACACACATGCCTGTCTAGAAGATGCCAGATCAGCTAGGACTTCTGTGGCCAAGAATTGTTAGCGCAGACTCGACTTGTCGTACACGTACCTGGAGCGGAGGCCCCGGGTGCTACTCTACAATCCCCATGACGAGGCCCATCAGCGGTGCTGCTATTGCGATCCCCATGTCTGTGCTTAAGAGAAAAATGAGTGTGGATTTCCTCAGAGATATCTTTCCTTCATCTCAATACAAGACTAAAGCAACGGGATAAGACCCGCTGGGGAAAATTGGTCTATTCAAGGGGACTGTATACATGCATGTAAAATCATTGACTTAATATGTAATCTGCCTCATGTCTCCCAAAACTATCTAACAGAAAGGACAGATATCAAGTAAGCAACTTTCTAAAATTTTTTTAAATATTTATTTTTGACAGAGAGAGGGAGACGGAGCATGAGCAGGGGAGGGGCAGAGAGAGAGGGAGACACAGAATCTGAAGCAGGCTCCAGGCTCTGAGCTGTCAGCACGGAGCCCGACGCAGGGCTCGAACACACGAAATGCAAGATCATGACCTGAGCTGCAGTTGGATGCTTACCTGACTGAGCCACCCAGGCGCCCGCCCTTCATTTTGTTAATGTAACGTATCACACTGATTAATTTGCAGATGTTGAGCTATCCTTGCATACCTGGAATAAATCCCTTTTGATCGTGGTGTATGAGTCTTTTAATGTATTACTGAATTCAATTTGCTAATATTTTGTTGAGGATTTTCGCGTCTATGTTCATCAGAGATTTTGGCTGATAAAGTTTCTCTCCTTATGGTATCCTTGCCTGGTTTTGGTATCAGGATAATTGTGGCCTTACAAAATTCATTTGGAAGAGTTCCTCCCTCTTCTGTTTTTTGGAAGAGTTTAAGAGTTGGCATTAGCTCCTCTCTGAGTGGTTCATAGAATTCACCAGTGTTGCCATCTGGTCCTGGACGTTTGTTTGTGAGGAGGTTTTCGATGGCTGATTCAATCTCCTTACTGGTGATCAGTCTGTTCAGATTTTCTGTTTCTTCCTGATTCAGTGTTGGTAGGCTTGATGTTTCTAGAGATGTATCCATTTCTTCTAGGTTGTCCAATTTGTTGGCGTATAATTGCTCATAGTCATCTCTTATGATCCTTTATATTTCTGTGGCATCAATTGTAATACCTCTTTTCATTTCTGATTTTATTTGAGCCTTTTTTTTTTTCTTAGTGAGTCTAGCTAAAGGTTGGTCAATTTTATCTTTCTGAAGAACCAGCTCTTAGTTTCACTGATCTTTTTTTTTTGAATAGGATTCACTGATCTTTTATATAAGTCTCTCTTTCATTTATTTCTGCTCTAATCTTTGTTATTTCCTTCCTTCTCCTAAATTTGGGCTTCATCGGTTCTTTATCCAGTTCCTTCAGGTGTAAAGTTAGGCTGTTTGTTTGAGATGTTTCTTGTTTCTTGAGGGAGGCCATTTACATTTCTATAAACCTCCCTCTTAGAACTGCTTCTTGCCCATCTCATACATTTTGGTATGTTATATTTCCATTTTCATTTGTCTCAAGGCACTTTTTATTAAAATGTTTATTTATATTTGAGACAGAGAGAGAGCAAGCAGGGGAGGGACAGAGAGGGGGCTACAGAGGATCCAAAGCAGGCTCTGTGCTGCAAGCAGAGAGCCTGATACGGGGCTCGAACTCACCAACCGTGACATCATGACCTGAATCAAAGTTGGATGCTTAACAAACTGAGCAACCCAGGTGCCTCTCAAGGTATTTTTAATTTCACTTCTGATTTTTTGCATTGTTCCACTGGTTATTCAGTAGCATGTTGTTTAATCTCCACCTATTTGTGAATTTTCCAGTTTTCTTCATGTAATTAATTTCTAGTTTCATACCATTGAGATTAGAAAAGATGCTTGATAGGATTTCAATCCTCTTAAATTTATTACGACTTGTTTTATTGCCTAATATATGATCTATGCTGAAGAATAGTCTATGTGCACTTGAAAATAATGTGTGGTCTGCTGCTTTGAGATGGAATGTTTTGTATGTATCTGTTAAGTCCATCTGTTTAATGTTTCATTTAAGGCCAATGTTTCCCTATTGATTTTCTGCCTGAATGAGCTATCCATTGATGAAGTGGGTTCTTAAAATCTGTTATTATTGCATTGGTGTCTATTTCTTCTTTTAAGTCTGTTAATATTTGCTTCATATATTTAGGTTCTTCTGTGTTGGGTACATAGATATTTACAAATGTTATATCTTCTTATTAAATTGACCCCTTTCTCATTTTTTAACACCCTTATTTGTCTCTTATTAGTCTTGGGTTTAAAGTACATTTTGTCTAATAGAAGTATTAGAGTCAGCTTCTCTGGCTTTCTTTCCTTTTTAATTTTTTAAAAATGTTTTATTTATTTTTGAGACAGAGAAAGACAGAGCATGAGCAGGGGAGGGGCAGAGAGAGAGGGAGACACAGAATCCAAAGTAGGCTCCGGGCTCTGCGCAGTCAGCACAGAGCCCGACGCAGGGCTCGAACTCACAAACCGCGAGATCGTGACCTGAGCTGAAGTCGGACGCTTAACCCACCGAGCCACCCAGGCGCCCCTACTATGGCTTTCTTTTGATTTCCACTTGCATGCGATATCTTTTTTCATCTCTTTGCTTTCCAGTATGTGTATTTCCTTACATTTAAAGCGAGTCTCTTGTCGGCAGCATATAGATGGATCTTGTTTTTTCTACATTCAGCCACTCTGTCTTCTGGTTAGAGAATTGAGTCCATTTACATTTAAAGTAATTATTGATAGGTACATACTTTTATTGACATTTTATTAATTTTTTTCTGGGTGTTTTTGTAGTTCCTCTCTGTTTCTTTCTTCTTTTCTTACTTTCTTCCTTTGGAGTTTCGTGACTCTCTTTAGGGGTATGGTTATTCTCCTTTCACTTTATCTTTTGTGTGACTACAGGTTTTTGCTTTGTCATCACCATGAGACTTACATATAAGAACTAATACCTATAACAGTTTATCTTCAGTTGATAATGAGCTAACTTTACTCCCACTGTGTGTAATTCAACATTATGATGCTCCCTGCCATGTTTTATGTTTTTGATGTCACATTTCACATTTTTTTAAATTTTGTGTATTCATTGACTAGTTAATATGATCATAGGTTTTTTTTTTTTTACCACTTCTGTGTTTTTAACCCTCTTATTAGCTTTATAAGTGATCAATCCATTACTTTTACTATACATTTATCTTTCCTGTGAGATTTATTATTGTATTTGTGCTCTTTTTTTATTTTATTTTTTTAACGTTTATTTATTTTTGAGACAGAGAGAGACAGAGCATGAATGGGGGAGGGTCAGAGAGAGAGAGGGAGACACAGAATCTGAAACAGGCTCCAGGTTCTGAGCTGTCAGCACAGAGCCCGACGCAGGGCTTGAACTCACGAACCGCGAGATCATGACCTGAGCCAAAGTCGGACACTTAACTGACTGAGCCACCCAGGTGCCCCTGTATTTGCGCCCTTGATGCTAATTAGTGCCCTTTCTTTCCAGCTTAAAGAAATTCTTTTAACATTTCTTCTAAAGCTGGATTAGTGGTGATGAACTCATCCAGCTTCTGCTTGTCTGGAAAACTCTGTGCCTCTCCTTTACTTCTGAATGATCATCTTGCCGAGTTTAAAGTGTTTTTCTCTTTCAGTACTTTCAACATATCATGCCACTCCCTGGCCTGAACAATTTCTTTCGAAAAGTCTGATAATAGTCTTGTGAGGCTTCCCTGGTACATAACAAGTTGTTTTTTTTCCTTGCTACTTTTTTACCTCCTTGTCTTTAACTTTTGAAATTTTAATTATAATGTGGCTTGATGTGAGTCTCCTTGGGTTCCACTTCTTAGGACCTCTTTGGGCTTCCTGGATCTGGAGGCTTGTTTCTTTCCCCAGATTAGGGAAGTTTTCAGCCATTCTTTCTTTTTTTAAAAGTGTTTATTTCTTTTTGAGAGAGACAGAGTGTGAGTGGGGGAGAGACAGAGAGAGAGACACACACAGAATATGAAGCAGGCTCCAGGCTCCAACCTGTCAGCACAGAGCCCTATATGGGGCTCAAACTCATGGACTGGAGATCATGACCTGAGCCAAAGATGGATACCCAACCAACTGAGCCCCCCAGGTGCCCCCACCATTATTTCTTCATATAAGTCTTCTCTCTCATTCTCTCTTCTCCTTCCGGGACACTTATAATGTGATGTTAGTCCATTTGATTTTTTCCTATGAATCTCCTAAGCTACTTCAACTTTTTAAAATATTCTTTTGTTGTTGTTGTTGTTGTTGTTGTTGTTGTTGTTGTTATTGTTGTTCTGATTGGGTGGGTTCCACCACCTTGTCTTCAGGTTGGCTGATTTTTTCTTTTGCTTCATCTAGTCTCCTATTGTATTTTTCAGCTCGGTTATTGTATTATTCAGTCTGTGACTTCTATTTGGCACTTTCTTATATGTTCCATCTTATTATGGAAGCTAACATCACTCTCAACAGTGAAAAGGTGAAAGCTTTCTGTCTTAAGATCAGGAATAAGACAAGGATGCCCACTCTCACCACTTTTATTCAACACAGTATTGGAGGTCTTAGCCAGAGCAGTTATGCAAGAAAAGGAAATTAAGTGCATCCAAATTGGAAAAGAAGGGGTGAAACTGTCACTGTAGATACAGATGACATATGTACATAACATGATATTATGTGTAGAAAACCCTAAAGACTCCATCAAAAACTGTTGGAACTAAGAATTAATTCAGTAATGTAAAACAAAAAAAATCAGTACACAAAAATTTATAGTATTTCTCTACATTATTAATGAGCTATCATAAAGAGAAATTAAGAAAACAATCCCATTTACAATTACATCATAAAAAATAAAATAGCTAGAAATTTTAACCAAGGAGGTGAAAGATCTGCATATTGAACACTATAAGACATTAATGAAAGAAATTGAAGAACACACAAATAATGTAAAGATATTTCATGCTCATGAATTGGAAGAATTAATATTGTTAAAATATCCATACCCAAAACAATCTAAAGATTCAATGCAATTCCTATCAAAATTCCAATGACATTTTTCACAGAAATAGAACAAACAATCTTAAAATTTCTATCTAGCATAAAAGATACTGAATAGCCAAAGGAATCTTGAGATAAAAGAACAAAGCTGGGGGCATCTTTCTCCCCGATTGGAAACTATATTACAAAGCCATAGTAATTAAAACAATATGGTACTGGCACAAAAACAGACACACAGGTCAATGGAATGGAATAGAGAGCCTAGAAATAAACCTACACTTATATGGTCAAATTAATCAGAGGCAAAGGAGGCAAATATACACAATGGGGAAAAGACAGTCTTCTCAATAAACAGCATTGGGAAAACTGGACAGAAACATGCAAAAGAATGACACTGGACCATTTTCTTACACTATACACAATATTCAACTCAAAATTATGAAAGAGTTGAATGTAAGACCTGAAACCATAAAACTCCTAGAAGAAAACATGGGTAGTGGCCTCCTTGACATGGATCCTGACAATGATTTTTTTAAATCTGACACCAAAAGCAAAAGCAACAAAAGTAAAAATTAACAAGTGGGACATCAAACTGAAAAGCGTCTGAATGGCAAAGAATATCATCAACAGAATGAAAAGACAACCTACTGAATAGGAGAAAATATTTGCAAATCATATATAAGCAGCTACTATCCAAAATATATAAAGATCTCATACAACTAAATAGCAAAAACGCAAACAATCTGATTTTAAAATGAGCAAAAGACATGAAGAGACGTTTTTCTGAAGAAGACATCCAGGTGGCCAACAGACACATGACAAGATGCTCAGCCTCACTCATTATCAGGGAAATGCAAATCAAAATCACAACGAGATATCACCTCACACCTGACAGAATGGCTGAAATAAAAAACACAAGAAACAACAAGTGTTGGTAAGGATATAGTGCATTAATGGTGGGAAGGTAAATGGTACAGCCACTGTGGAAAACAGTGTGGAAGTTTCTCAAAAAATTTAAAATAGAACTATCACATGATCCAGCAATTCCACTTCTGAGTATTTACTTAAAGGAAACAAAAACACTAACTCAAAAAGATATATGCACCTCCACGTTCATTGCAGAATTATTTAGAATAGCCATGATATGGAAAAAACCTAAGTGTCCACTAATGGGTGAATGGGTAAAGAAATGGTGATACACACACACACACACACACACACACACACACACACACAGGAATATTATTCAGCCATAAAAAAGAAAGAAATGTTGCCATTTGCAACAACATGGATGGAACTTGAGAGCATTATACTAAGTGAAATAAGTCAGACAGAGAAAGACAAATATAATGTGATCTCAATTATATGTGGAATCTAAAAAACAAAACAAAACAAAACAACAACAACAACAAACTGAGCTCATAGATACCAAGAACAGATTGGCAATTGCCAGAGGTAGGGAATGGGGGTGGGGGGAGAAATGTGTGAACTCCTTTTGGGTTTCAGTATTTTAGTTTAAATAAATTAAATTTTAAAAAGTCATGTGACTGACATTCTGAAATAGGATAGTCAAAATGTGTTCACTAAAAACTGAATAAATTCACACTTGTTTTCCACATCAGATTTTGTGTAGATCCAAGAGTTGTACTCTAAAAGAAGAGCTGCAGCCTTAGTGCATCCGTACGGGATCCCATTACGCATTTAGTTCCACAAGCATTGGCTGAGCGTCTGGGACTGTCCTCGATGTCTAGAATATGTCAGTGCAGGCATAAATTCCCTGTCATTCATACAACATTCCTTTTGGCTGGGAAGGGAGGATAAACAACAGCTGTAAACTTAACAAACAAAAAATACGTTTGAGGTTTGTTAGAAGGTAGTATTAGGAGAACATTTTTTTAAAAGTGGGTCAGAAAGGAGATTAGGAATGGAGAGACAGATGTAAGTTATAAATACTTAAAGGGGGTTAGGATAGGCTTCAAGGTGAAGGTTGAACAGCAGCTGGAATAAGTTGAGCATGTGGATATCCAAGAAAAGAATGGTCCGGGCAGAAGGAACAGCCAGTACAAAAGCCCTAAATTGGAGGTGAGGACATTGTGGGGTGAAGGACAGTGTGGGAGGGGTGTTAGAATCAGTGGTGTAGGTCCTGGTGGAGTCAGAGGGTTTCTGGAATTTTTGAGGGACTAGAAGAGAAACGTGGAAAGACAGGAAGTAGTGGTCAGAGCATAGGGTGAATGACCCTGGCCTCTACATGTGAAGAAATGTCAGCCTTTGGTCAGGGAGCAACCACATTCTGTCCACTCCTCTGCTCTAACAGTGGAAATTCACTATGCAGGCTTGTGTTTAGTGCTCAATTATGTTGCTGGCTGCCTAGACTGGAGCCCATAGGGATGACCTACTGTTTCACTACTTCCCTTTGGGCAGAAAGCAGCAAGGATCTGCATCTGGAGGGATGGGGCCCTGCCTGTGAGCAGCCCTAAGGACTGTTCACCTTGGAACCCACCTCACCCTGGCAAAGACATGCAGCTTGTCCCACAAAAACAATTGCATGCGGTAAGCCATACTTGTCCCTAGAGGCTTGATAAATTTTAGGACTGCTTCTTGTTGAACAAAACAAAACACTGCCTCAATGTGGACATAAAAAAAGCAAAACTAATATCTATTATCAGGGAAACTTATAAATAAATGCATGACTTTCTGGAGTGCATTTCATTTGTCCTCCCAAATTCCGATCCAGTGCATTCTGTGGATCCAGTGTGTTTCAACCCCCTCTTGTTTTTATGCAAGTCACATCTCCCTAAAAATGTTCCATGCCAGAAAGACTTTCTCACAATTATTTCATGTTGTCACAATAAACCATCCTTTAAAAGACAGTTTAATCATGACATCTTTTAATGACATGACATAGCTTTGACCTTAGCTATTCACTGGAGCTAATGAAACAAGGTCACCCTGTTGGACCTGGGGACCCTCACAATCCAGTCTGTGTCATTAATAGCACACCACTCAGCATGTGCCCAGGTGTCGGGTTTACAATTTCTGATGTCCTTTAAATTGCTCTATCTGGGGGCGCCTGGGTGGCTCAGTCGGTTAAGCGGCCGACTTCGGCTCAGGTCACGATCTCGCGCTCCGTGAGTTCGAGCCCTGCGTCGGGCTCTGCGCTGACAGCTCAGAGCCTGGAGCCTGTTTCAGATTCTGTGTCTCCCTCTCTCTGACCCTCCCTCGTTCATGCTCTGTCTCTCTCTGTCTCAAAAATAAATAAACGTTAAAAAAATTTTTTTAAATAATAAAAAAATAAGTTGCTCTATCTGGCTGATGATACATCACTCCTGCTTGAGAGACATTTGTCTTCACGTGATCAGGTGGAGAAATGGAGCCAGGGAAGATCTAAATTTCGAGGAAATTTTTAAAACCAGATGCTACAGATTTGGGGACAAGCTTTATTCTTATTTTAAATTCTTTGCATTATGGACTTTCACTACTGAAGAATCGGCCGAGTATTGTAACAGTTGTTTCAGAAGAAATTGCTGAATTTCCTGACTGAGCCTCTAATTTAGTTACTGAAATTCTAATATCAAGAGTCTTGATAGAATATCAATTGTTAAATGGTCCCTTTCACCTTTTGGCGTTTGATCCAGGAAAACAGAAAATGTAAGATTATGGGTTGGCACATCAGCTCCCGGGTTGACATTCTGTCAGACTTGCCTTGGAAAGATTCTGGCAAGAAAGGAAGTGAAATGTCTTTATCTTTTTGATAGTCCCACCTGGTGGCATTTTTTTTAACCTTAGAAGAGGATGTCCAGACTTGAGGATTCTGAGTGAATTCTGACCTTCAAATTTGTTGATCAGATCAGCCCAACACAAAGTTGGGACTCTTGCATCATCCACAGAATTGCTAAAGCATAGAAGGTAATCCTTCTGGCTTATCTGGGCTAAAATACCATCCATCAGGAAAAAAAAAAACTTTCTACATAAAAAGCAACTCAAAGCTACACACTAAGTTGGTTAGCAAAAAAAGTTTTAAACTGAGAGAAGTTATATATGAAAACCAGTCATCTGTGCCTTAATTTTCTATTATTTTCAATGAAAGAAAAGGAAAGATTACTTAGTATGTTAAGAACTCTATTAATTTTTTCCACACAATTAGTTCAGAGAGAATTGGTGTTTCATGGATGAGTAGATATGAAATTGTAGGGCATTAGGAATGGAAGAAATGACAAAATCTTCTAGCAGAGCCTTCTCCTCCAGAGGAGGGACTGAAGCCCAGTGAGGCTAGTTCTCACATCCAAGATCACTCATCTGTGGACCCATCCATACTTCCACTCTCGGGCCCAGCCCGGAATCCATCCAAAGAGGATCAGCCTTTGTGAAGAGGCCTCACCCTGCCTCCATGCTCAAATTTGCTTACAAGATAAGCTGTCTGCAGATCAGAGACTCCTCACCAGGCCCACCGCCTTTCCCTCTCATAGGTCCTACCAGCATAATGTGCTATTAACAACTTACTCCTGGTTAATGGGCCCAGTGGGGTTGTCATCCAGTTCTTCTGAGGCTCCCATCAAAGCTGTCTCCAAACCGCCATTTGCTGAGAAAAAAATATTAAACAGACATGAGCAGACCTTCAGTCACTGAAGGCCTTCTTTCTAAAGAGTCACTCTGGGCTTCCCATCCCCAAAATTGCCAGGAGAACTCAACGGAAGCGATTAGATCTGCTCCCGTCGGACAGTGTGATCCCTCCCTCCACATTTCACCAGTCCTGTACCTTGTGAGGCAGAAACATCTCTATTTTCTAGAAATCTGAAATCTCACTTTGAACCGAACAGTTGCAAATACTCCAAAATTCTTGACATTGTCCTGAAGCGATTGGTGTCAGGGTATTTCATTTCACTACTCTTGACATCTGCCTCTCCAATTAGTTTTCACTTCTGTTCTGGCTTCTTCATTGAGTGCAGGTGCTTGGCTGACGGGCGCTGTCTAACATTACACTTGACAGAGCACCCATATTAGGAGGAAGACCTTTTTTGGTCCCCACACCTCCGTCCCTCACATCTAGAGTGAATTCTTACCAAAGCGTCTATTCCTAAGGATGCACAGCTTGTCTTGAGGCTCACATTTTAGAGCCGTCTTAAAAACAAGTATTTGTTGCCAGACTCTTATGGGCTGGTTAGACATAGCCGTAGACATAACACCTTTATGAAGCTAGAGATAGAACCTGTTTCCCGTGCCCTGCCCACCCCACTTTGTCATCTTACCTTGGTCCTAAGTAATACAAAAAGAAGTGGAGATTTGGCAATTATCCAACTGGGTTGATTAATACAGACAGGTTACCTGAATAATTTAGACTGCAAAGTGGATTTCTTTAGACACTAAGTCACTCCACCTTGCTAGTAGTATACATTTATCAAATTAAATGGAAAAATGCCAAGACTCCATCTGATGTCGTACTCAGAAGTTACAGCCCAAGACACAGACCGGATCCTGGGTCGCTTGAGGTCTGAGGCAAGGATTGGATGAGAACTTCAGTTCGTGATCCCTGCTTAAAATTAGGGCCTTGTTTTCTTTTTCCCAGAGGTTTTCAAACTGAGTCTTAGTTGTGAAATCCTTTATCCAAATAAAATTTTAGAGCGACGCGTAAGAGGTAAACAGAGCTGCCCTGACTGGCCACACGCGAAACGCTCTCTGCCACCCTGATGGCATTTGGACGTGCACTGATTTATAGAGTATTTCTCATTGACCAAATCCAGTTCTGCGGTTTGTGTGGTCAGGGGAAAAAGAAAGAAAGTAGGTGGCACACTCAAATCGGGAGCCGTAAAGGAGTACGCAGGAATTCAGGGCCACAGCAAGGGAACTGCCAACATTCCCAGGCCAGGAGGGAGAAGGGAAGGGAATGGTTATCAGAACAGGGAGGGAGGGAGAATGGTATAGAGTAGGCTACTTCAAGAGGGCCAGTGACTCTCTACTGAGGTGGGTAAAGGAACCAGGGAATAAATACTCTGATCCCTTTCCTCCTACTTCCACACCTCCAGTCTCCTGCTGGTGAAACCCAACCCGACTCCAGAGGACAAGGAAGTCTGCGGAGTCAGTCCGAACAGATCGGTCTGATGGAGAAGAGACAGGGTAACTGTGGAGATGGAACCACGGGAACAAGCGTAAGTTTTCCAGACACTTGCTTTCACCACATCTGGCTCTTCCTTCCCACCCCTTGAGAGCCTCATGAATATACGTGGCCTCTCAGTACTGAATTATTCCAGGGGCGTCATAACAGATTTCCCCCACTTCCACTGTGAAATTCATTATCCTAAAACACAGCCAAGGTCAAGGTTGGAAACCCCCCGTCAGTGTTCCAATTCATCTCACTCATGGTGCCAGAACATCCCGACAAGCGATTGTAAAGCCAATCCATGTTCTGTACCTCTTTTCTCCTGGCGGAAACCTCTTTCACCTTCGTGGAACTCGAGAGTCTGACAAGTCTCCTCACGTTGCCCTACAGTCTTCTTTCCAGAAACTTCCACACTTTGCTTGTAGTTATAGGAATGCAGAGAAAGGTCAATCCTCTATCCCACACAAGAACCATTTTGTCCTATGATTTAGCACCCAGATACCCAGTGTCCACCTACCCGGACGCTTCCTACCTGCCCAGCTGATGATGGGTAAGCCCCAGTTGCTCTGCAGTAGCCCTGAGTGTTGGAACCAGGCTGGCTGCCTGCTTAGAGCTTTGATTTGATGTCAAGACTTGTTATCCTGCATGTTATTCTGAATTCCAGGGAATCTTTTTTTTTCCTTCAAATTTTCAAATCAAATAGTAGAGTCTCAGAAAGATTAAGGGTGTATTAGTTTTCTAAGGCTGCCATAAACCAAGCACCACAGACTGGATGGCGTCTACAGCAGAAATTTATTTTCTCACGGTCCTGAAGGCTAGTAATCCCAGCGCAAGTTCAAGTCCAAGATCAAGGTGCCATCAGGCTAGACTGAGGCCTCTCTCCTTGGCTTGCAGATGGCCACCTTCTCACTGTGACTTCACGTGGCTTTTTCTCTCTGTAGGTGCATGTTTGTGCCCAAATTTCCCATTCTTGTAAGAACACCAGTCATATTGGGTTTGGGCCCACTGTGATGACCTGATTTTAACTTAATTATCTCTTTAAAGATCTTGTCTCCTGGGGCACCTGGGTGGCTCAGTTGGTTGAGCGCCCGACTTTGGCTCGGGTCATGATCTCGTGGTTCATGAGTTCAAGCCCCGCATCGGGCTCTGTGCTGACAGCTCGGAGCCTGGAGCCTGCTTGGGATTCTGTGTCTCCCTCTGTCTCTGCCCCTCCCCTGCTTGCACTCTGTCTCTCTCTCAAAAATAAAATAAAACATTCAAAAAAAAAAAAAAGATCTTGTCTCCAGATATGTCACATTCTGAGAGGGATTAGGACTTCAACATACGAATTGGGGGGTGGAGAGGGACACAATTCAGCCCATAGCAGAGGGTCACCTAGTCAAACCTTTGTTCTGGTCCTTTAGAGGAATATCCTCCAATGTATCAGTCGTCACCGTGCCACCAGGGACCTGCATGAGTATTTATAAGGATGGGACTCACTGCTTCACAAGACAGCCCATCCCTTGGTTGGGCGACCTTGTTAGAGTTTTTGCACATGTTGAACTAAAAACAATCATCCTTTCAATTTCTCCTTTGCCCTTCTTGTCTCGGGAGTAGCAAGGAGCCAGAGGGTTTGCGCCCTCCGGCACATGTGAGCTCTCCATGTATAGACAGACCCAACTTCACTGCTGACCCACAGCAGGCAAAAGGAGATGCCTTGATTGGACCCCAGCTGAAGTGCTCCATTCTGACAATCTCCTTCCCAGTTCAGACCTGCTGATGCTGAAAAGGCTGGAGAGGTCTTTCCTCGTGAGAAAGTAGAGAGCCAAGCGACTAGGTGGGGATCCTCTTCTCTCCACTGTATTTTCCCAGGGGTGGCCGCAGTGGGAAAGGGCTCCCCTCCCTCCCACACGTCCACCAAGGAACTATCCATTCCTCAGTCCCACGCAGGAATTCAGAATCTACATGCTCCTGTGTGTTTGCCAACATTTTCATAGTTTTTTAATGTTGACATGGGATGAATCAATCCCATAAACTTGGTTTCTGAACAGACAGGCCTTTGTTCTTCAGAATGGAATACTTGCAGCAAGCGAAACTGTCCAGGCAGGCCAAGGGCAGGGCAGCGGCCGGCAAATCACCCACTGCTCTTGGCGGTGATCACCAGTCACAGGGGGAGCCTCTGACCCGTGGTGCAAGGCCAAGGCCAGTGTGCATGAGGGAAATCTGCTTTCTTCTGTCCTTAATCAACCTATGTGTCAGTATTTTCCCCACTCGCATTAAGTCTCAATATCATGGCAGCTTAAACGTTGTAAAGACATGGTCCTAACCATGACTGTCCTGATCAAAATTCTCCAGTGGCTCACCTAACAAATACAGGCAAAACTTCTAGAAATGCCTTTAACACTGTGCTGTTTATATGCCATTTGCCATTGGCCTCTCCGTCCCCACCATCTCACACCAGCTCCTTGATTCGGGAGGCTGGCCTAGTGGCTTCTGATTGGGTCTGGACAATGGGAAGAGATGGAAAGATGAGAAGAGAGAGGTGGTGGCTTTCTTCCCCAGTCCCTGCCTGCTTAGGGCCACCCCAAGAGTCCAGCCCCTTGCTGACTTATCGCTCCTCCAGGGTCTGGCTCTCACTGGGCTCCTTCTTTCCCCAGATCCAGGAGATCTGTTGATCCCTCCTGTGTCTCACTGAACCCCTTACCACTGCCCGCAGCCTATTTGCCTGGCTGACTTGGATTCTCTTTCCTGCCAACACCATGTGTCTTCTGGAAGAGATCCTGATCGATTTCCCCATTCTCCCTGATCTTCCTAACTCATACCATGAGCTTCAGTAAAACCCTTCTACCCGCTACGCCAAAACTCGAAGGATGTCAACTCTGCGCATCAGAATTACTTGCAAAAATGTTTTTTAAAATATCTACTCTCAGAGATTCTGATTCCGTTGACCCGGGTGAGGTAGAACGGCATGGCCGTGCACCAGGAAGAGTGGAGGTAGACGGGGAGCATCTGCCTAGACAGGAGCAGAACTGGGTCCACAACATGGCTTGGTAGAGTGTTCTGGCAATTTTAACATGCAGCCAGGACTGAGAGCCCCTGGGCCAAATATCACTTTCCCTGCCAGTTTGCCTTAGCAAGTGACTCCCCTTCTCTATGGAAGACACCCCATCTGGCTCTTCTCATCACATCGTGAAATCCCACCTTTTATTCCCATCCCAAATGGGCTATTCCTTTTTTTCCCCTTCTTTTTGAGTTTTTATTTAAATTCTAGTCAGTTAACACACAGTGCAATAATGTTTATTTGTTTTTGAGACAGAGAGAGACAGAGCATGAACGGGGGAGGGTCAGAGACAGGGAGACACAGAATCCAACGCAGGCTCCAGGCTCTGAACTGTCAGCACAGAGCCCGACGCGGGGCTCAAACTCACAGACTGTGAGATCATGATCTGAGGTGAAGTCAGTCGCTCAATGACTGAGCCACCTAGGCGCCCTGCACCGTGCACCATTGATTTCAGGAGTACAATTTGGTGATTCATCACCTACATCCCCACCCAGTGCTCATCACGGGTGTCAACTGGGCCTTTCCATGAAGGCTTTCCCCACCTCCATCCCCACCAGGGCTCACGTCTCAGTCCTTGGCACGCTCGTGGTATTTATTTCTCCCTCATGACATTCCTCTTCTTGGGCCTTGAATGACAGTTGTTCGGCCAGGTGGCCCGGTCACACAGCAACCCTATGTGTTCGGGAAAGACCTCACAGTCCAAACTGAGATCATCTGACTTTCCCCTCAGCGAGGGAGCAAGGCCCAGGCAATACTGGGTCTGGGGTCTCTGGTGTCGCAGCCTGGTGTCCTATTATCACACTTCCGAATTTAAAAGGCTACAATCGATTCCAGTTCAAATTCTCAGCCTCCTCTCCGTCCACCTTCTGAGGTATGTAACTCTACCTCACTTGAAAATGTTCTGTGGAAAATCAATGCTATAATCACATTGTAGCACAGAAGTGCTTTGTTTGGATATTACATCTGAGTATTAATTAATTGTTACAAATCGCAATCAATAGATACAAATGCTGTGTTCAAAACAGTCCGATATTTTCTACAAAAACCCTAATTTACTTGGATTTCAGGCTCTAATGCTAATACCCAGAATAAGCACTTTAAAAATAAACTGTTTCTTTGCCCCTTGGAAGATGAATGTGGCAATTTCCCACACGGGCTTGGGCTAGAGTCTTAACTCAGGTTAAGGGTGAACAAGCAGCCTCGTCACCTTTTCTTCACTTTCCTTCTTTCCCCAAACACATCATATCCTTTTAACCTTGCTTTCAAGTCTTGTGTGCTAGCAGCCTCTCGTACCATAATTGCAATTAACTGCTAACTGTGGGTGTGAATGAAAGTCACCCACTCCTCCAAGATGTTCTCCACGCTTTGCTTACTCGTATATAAGCATCCCTACTTCACTGAATCTAAGACCCCCTTGGGGGAGGGGGGGGGAGACACAACACTATTCTCTATACCACCAAGGAAGAGAACATCTGTGATAAATAAACTGGCAAGCCATCAACTGTAAGATGCCATTGATTGTGTCCCATATCCCAATGAGAGAGGTGTTGATATATGAAAAGCTGTGTACCTTAGAATCTGTGAAATAGGATGTTCCTTGACATCATCGCTTCCTTCCTGTGAGCTGCCCATCGACTCCATTTCCGCCACCTTTGATTGTCCAGAGTGGTTCACGATACCAGGTCGATGATCTTTAACTGTGGCTATATCATGTTCTTCCTCCTCTTAAAACTATCGTACCTTATTAGGTTCCTTTGCATCCAAAGAGGCAGTTCCATTCTTCAAGAGGGGAGATTTTATTGGCACAAGAAGCTTTTCTCATGTACAGTTATAGCACAGTAAAGAACTAGAAGACAGTGCCTTTCAAAGAGTCAGGTTCATTGATATCCTCTATCAGTCCTTCTGTGAGCCTTTTCTGAAACCATCAATTATTTCAACGACAGGAGCTAAAGTTATTTACTGTGCCAGGAAAGTTCATTACGTTATGCCATTTTGAAATGCCACATTGTTTCTCAGTCAAAAAAGAGTAATAAATGATATTGTATATATTCTCGTGTTACCCACAAGTTGAAATCATTTTTTAGGTTCAACTGTTTTTGTCTAAACTTTTTTACTGTGCAGAATATAATAGAAAATCTATTTTTTTCTATGCCTGCAATTTTTTTCTTTTAAGATTTTCCATCAGTTCTAAAATACTCAGAGACATTAAAACAAAAGTACTGAGGACACAGGAATGTGTTTTCTATGATCTTACATAGAGGGGCCACCCCTATATAAATAGAACTCAAGGCCTATTCTAAGCAACATGATGCAAAAGCTTCTGGAGGAGCTTCAGGGCTGAGACCATCATTTGGCACCAAATTTAGATCTTCCTTTCCTAACTTAGGTCATGTTCTCTTTTGATGTTTAAAATAAACTGTTTAATCTGGTCTCTACAATCCTAATTTCTGGTAAAGGAGAAGTCTGAGAACTTGGAAATAAAGTCTTTGTGTGTGTGTGTGTGTGTGTGTGTGTGTGTGTGTGATATTGTGTGCACAGTGATAGTGTGCACACACTACCAGAGATAGTGTGCACAGTGGCTAAGAGTCAAAGAATGTGTCTTCCATTCTGAGGTTTTCAACTTACTAGCTGTGCGCCATTGAGCACGTTACCTCCAGAGCCTTATTTTCCTGATCTTTGCAATCGCAACAGTAACAGCCATTTCAGAGGGTTGCCAAGAGCATTAAACGGGATAGGTGACTAGTAACAGCTATCAACATTTTAAATGCACCTGCTCTTTGACCCAGTAAACTCTGTTTGTAGGAATTTATATTACAGATATAGCAGCACCGTTGTACAAAAATGTGTGTGGATACTCACCCACCAATATGGAAATACATAATGTACTTATGTATGTTATAAAAAGCACCAGAAAAAAAATAAAGGCCAATATAATGTGGTGCAAATGATAGCATGTCTTAATATAGGAGAGCTCTTAAAACTTAATCAAGAAAAGAATACCAGGAGCGCCTGGGTGGCTCAGTCGGTTAAGCATCAAACTTTGGCTCAGGTCATGATCTGGTGGTTTGTGAGTTCAAGCCCCGTGTCGTGTTCCGTGCTGAAAGCTCAGAGCCTGAAGCCTGCTTTCAATTCTGTGTCTCCCTCTTTCTCTGCCCCTCCCCGCTGGTGCTCTGTCTCTCTCTCTCTCTCTCAAAAATAAACATTAAAAGAAAAAGAAAAAGAGGGGTGCCTGGGTGGCTCAGTCGGTTGGGCGTCCGACTTCGGCTCAGGTCATGATCTCGAGGTTTGTGAGTTCGTGCCCCCTGTCAGGCTCTGTGCTGACAGCTCGGAGCCTGGAACCTGCTTCAGATTCTGTGTCTCCCTCTGCTCCTCCCCTGCTCATGCTCTGTCTCTCTCTGTCTCTCAATAATAAATAAACGTTAAAAAAGAAAAAAGAAAAAGAAAAGAACACCCTATTATAAGAATGGGTGAAGAATAGAAGTATTCATTTAGTTAAAGAAGTAATTTAGAGATCTACTAAACATGTGAGGATATGTTAACATTTCTTGGAAATAAAACAGGCAATGTAAAATAAAATTACTAATTACTATGTGTCCATCATGAAGCCGGCAAGATTCTTACAGATAATAATAGCATTAGGCAAGTGGAAATAGATTTCCCTGCTCTGGTGATGGGCGTGTAAATTGCACAAACTTTCTGGAGCAAATTTTAACAATATGTATCAAACACCTTAACTTTTGCCTTCCCTCTGACAAAACAGTTTCTCTTCTAGAAATATACCCTGAGGAAATAAACACAGATGGACTCAGAGATGGCAGGATCCTGAAACAGTGTTGAAAATAGGAGGGGGAAAGGAAACAATTTAAATTTGGAACAATAAGAAATTGGTTCAAAAGTTATATAGAAACACTATTCTGCCACCTGAAAAAATCATGCTACGGAAAGTATTTGTTGGCAGGAAAGTGTCACAATTTGTTAATTAACCAAAAAAAAAAAAAAAAAAAAAGGCAATTCAAAACAAAACAAAACAACAGCAAAAAAAAAAAAAAAAAAAGCAGAAACAGACCCATAAATACAGAAAATGAAGCCGGTGGGGCTAACAGTGGGGATGCGGTGGGGGGATGGGCAAAATAAGCGAAGAGGAGGGGGAGGCACGGACTTCCAGTTATGGAATGAACAAATCACAGGGATGAAAGGTACAGCAGGGGGAATATAGTCAATGGTACTGTAATCGTGTTGTACAATGACAGATGGTAGTTACACTTGTGGCGAGCACAGCATAACATACAGAGAAATTGAATCTGTATGCAGTACACCTGAGACTGACATAACATTGTGTCAACCAGACTTCCGTAAAAAAATAAAAGAAAGAAAGAGAAAAGAAAGCATGGCAGTTTACAAACCTCTAATTGTGGCATGGCCCTCAGCCTTAGGGCTTTCCCCCGGCTGTCTACTTCTTCTCTCCCATTCATCCTCCTTGTCCTGAGATAAACTTTGAGTCCATTCCTGAGAAATCCAGGGGAAAAAATCCAGAAAATTTCCCCAAGTTCACATGCTTACTTCATTCCATGTGTCTTCTTTGAGGCACGTTTCCTAATAGTCCTTAAATATTTTATTAGCTCATTGTGGTCTGTGTCTCCCACTGGAACATAAAGTCTAGAAGAACAGGCAGAGAGGCTGGGTCTGGTTTGTTCTACACCTAGAATGGTGTAAGCATACAGAAGGTGAACTTTAACATGATTCGTTCTGGGGAGAAAAATATCTTGCTGTTTGTGTACTTATGATACTGCTTTGAGGGGCGCCTGGGTGGCTCAGTTGGTTAAGCGTCCAACTTCAGCTCGGGTCAAGATCTCACTGTCCGTGAGTTCGAGCCCCACATCAGGCTCTGTGCTAATAGCTCAGAGCCTGGAGCCTGCTTCAGATTCTCTGTCTCCCTCTCTCTCTGCCCCTCCCCTGCTCATGCTCTGTCTCTCTCTGTCTCAAAAATAAAAACATTACAAAAGTTTTAAAAAAAGATACTGTTTTGAAATATTAATTTTTGTGCTTTTCTTTCTCAGTTATTTTTTTTAGTGAAGTGTAGATGACATGTAAGATTATATTAGTTTCAGGTGTACAACACATTCATTTGTTATTTGAATGCATTGTGAAATAATCACGACAGTTAGTCTAGTTACCATTTATCACCATACAAGGTTGAAGATCTTTGTCTTTGACGAGAACTGTTAAGATTTACTCTCTCAGCAACTCGCAAATATGCAATACAATATTATTGACTATAGCCACCATGCTGTACATGACTTTCTGTGACTTACTTATTTTACAAATGGAAGTTTGTGCTTCTTGATTCTCTTCACGCATTTAACCTACATCTCCCGCTGCTGTGCTCTGTATCTATGAGTTTGGCTTTATACTGGTTTATTCATTTTGTTTTTAAGATTTCCCATATAAGCGAAGTAATACTGTACTTTTCTTTCTCTGTCTGACTTATCTCAGTTAGCATAATATCTTCAATATCCCTCCATGCTGTTGCAAATGGAAAGACTTTATTCTTTTTATGGCTGAGTGATAGATATGTTTCTTATCTTAATATATGTTATACCACATCTTCTTTATCCATTCATTCACCAGTGGATACTTAAGTTGCTTCCATATCTTGACTAATGTGAATAATGCTGCAATGAATATGCATGGGGGTGCATATATCTTTCTGAATTAGTGGCTTTGGTTTTTCTGGATAAATACCTAGAAGTGGAATTGCTGGGTCATATGGTGTTTCTATTTTTAATTTTTTTGAGGAATTTCCATACTGTTTTCCATAGTGGCTGCACCAATTTACATTCTCACCGACAGTGCATAAAGGTTCATTTTTCTCCACATCCTCTCCAACACTTGTTAGGCCCAACGTTTTGATAATAGCACTCTGGTAGTTGTGAGGTTATATCTCACTGTGGCTTTGATTTGCATTTTCCTGACATTGAGCATCTTTTCGTATGTCTATCGGCCATCTGTATGTCCTTTTTTTTTTTTTTTTTTTGAAAATGTCTATTCAGATCCACTGCCCTTTTTTTTTTTAATTTTTTTTTTAACATTTTATTTATTTTTGAGACAGAGAGAGACAGAGCATGAACGGGGGAGGGGCAGAGAGAGAGGGAGACACAGAATCGGAAGCAGGCTCCAGGCTCTGAGCCATCAGCCCAGAGCCCGACGCGGGGCTCGAACTCCCGGACCGCGAGATCGTGACCTGAGCCGAAGTTGGACGCTTAACCGACTGAGCCACCCAGGCGCCCCATCCACTGCCCATTTTTAAATCAGAGTTTGTGTTCTTAAATTGTATCCATTTTTCACATATTTTGAATATTAGCCCCTTATCATATATATGATTTGAAAGTATTTTCTCCCATTTAGGTTGTCTTTTCATTTTCTTGATAAAACAAAGCCAGAGCTTGTAATTTACAAGTACCAGCTTTTGTTCAAGAAAATATTCTTGAGAAGCAAAACGGAAGGCCCAGGAAGAGTAAGGCCTTGAGAGTGCCTCAGTAAACTGGATGGAAAATTAGAAGACCCAGGCAAGAGTCACTACGGGAGACAAATAGGTGAGGCAGTGACTTTGAGAAGAGGGAACTAGCCTGCATAGTCATGTGACTGGGAAACCGGGCAACATAAGAAGAACTGTGGGTAACAAGCACACAGACCCTCCCCTGCCCTGGGGAATTGTGGGTCATGAGCCCACAGACCCTCTACTGCCCTGGAGAACTATGGGTAACAAGTCCACAGACCCTCTACCACCAATGAGTAGATGCCCCAGAACACCTATGCCAAAGGGACCTGACAGCTATTATTTTCTTTGACTGGTAGGGGTAACTTCATGGAGTCTTGGTTTTCTCATATATAAAATGTGATAAAAATGCCTAACCATTGTGAAATGTTATGATACATATTTGGTAAGACAGATAGTTGATACAATGAGTCTTATGATAGCTTGTGTATCTTTTCAATATTTAGTGCATGTTAGTTTTGTAATCTGCATGTAGCTTTCTGATTCATTGTATTTCCTTTGCAATATTACGATTGTAAGCTCCCTGAAGGCCAGAATCTTTTTTTTTATCTCAATAATCAACAGACCTTAAGTGCTCTTCAACTGAATAGACTCAGATAATTGATTTTTGTACTTTTCTAGGAAAACACTAAATGTGTGCTTTTGTATTCATGCATTAAAACAATCATATTTTCTTCTCAATTTGTTACTGTAGTAAAATAACAGCATCTATTTTAATAAATGAGTTCGGCTTATAATTTTCCCTTCCTGTACTGTCTTTGTCAAATTTTAGTATCAATTTTATGCTTACCTCAAAAATGAGTTAGAGATGGCTTGTTCTGTTTTGTTTTTCAGTTATCAGAAAAAGATCACATAAGATCAGAATTCCATTCATGGTAGAACCTACCTGTAAAAACCATATGGGATTGATGTTTATTTTACAGGGATATTTTTAACTACTGACTCAGTTTTTTTTTTTTAATTTTTTTTTAACATTTATTTATTTTTGAGACAGAGAGAAACAGAGCATGAACGGGGGAGGGTCAGAGAGAGAGGGAGACACAGAATCCGAAACAAGCTCCAGGCTCTGAGCAGTCAGCACAGAGCCCGATGCGGGGCTTGAACTCACGGAGTGCGAGATCGTGACCTGAGCCGAAGTCGGACGCTTAACCGACTGAGCCACCCAGGTGCCCCCTGACTCAGTTTTTTAATAAGACTATTCTAATTTTCTATTTCTTCTTGAGTCAGCTTTTCTGAATTTATCTTTTTATTATGGACTGAATTATATTCCTTCAAATTCATATGTTGAAGCCCTAACCCCCAATGTGACTGTACTGGAGATAGTATCAGATTATATTGGATTAGCTTTAAGGTTAAATGAGATCAACAGGGTGGGAATCTAATCCAGTGGGATTAGTGTCCATATAAGAAGAAAGGACACAAGGAGTGCAAACACAGAGAGGAAAGGCCAAGCGAGAACACAGCAACAATGTGGCAATCTACATGGTAGGAAGGGAGGTCTCACCAGAAATCAACCCTGATGACACCTTGATCTTGGACTTCCAGCCTCCAGAACTGTGAGGAAATAATTTTTTCTTCCTTAAGCCACCCAGTCTGTGATATTCTGTTATGGCAGACTAATGTATTGCTTTTTTCTCTCTCTCTCTCCCTCTCCCTCTCTTCTTAATTATATTTTATGAGTCATTTTAGAAGATTCATGTGGGAGAGGTCCAGTGTCACTGTCAGACTGCTTCCCACAAAGATGGCATTTGTATATGCTTTCTCTGTCACTGCCTCTATCTGGGACGAGTATAGTTCAAACAAGAAACTGTCAGTTCCCCTTCTATGTATGTCTTTGGAGAATTATGTTCTGCTGACTTTGCCTAAGGACACAATGCCAGGCATCATACCTCTGTCTTATCTCACCCTTGGTTTATCATCAATGCATTTTATAGCTCTTGATCATAAATTTTAGGTGGGATTTATTAGTGTTTCCTACTTTCTTTGTATCTGTTTGTTGTTTTATTTGGGGCAGATTTCCAAGAGGAAAATGGGGCAGAGATATCTATCTTTGACATAATCTTAAAACTGGCTATTATTCTGTATTCTTTTTTTTTTTATTTGAGAGATAGAGCATGTGTGAGCAGGGGAGAGGGGCAGAGGGAGAGGGAGGGAGAGAGAGAGAGAGAGCGCGCGAGTATCTTAAACAGGGGCTCAATCCCACAATCTTGGGATCAAGTCCCGAGCTGAAATCAAGAGTTAGACGCCCAAACGACTGAGACACCCAGGCACCTCAGTCATCCTGTATTCTTATAGAAAAAAAAATCTTATATTCAAGTAGTGTTTCTTGGTCTTTACCTGACTTTCCTATACTCTCCTTCTGAGATTTCAGCATTTTTCACAATTTTACTTTTGTACCACTCAAGCATTACAGGTAATCTGACCATACTTTGCTTCCCCCTTTTCATTCCATATTTGCCCTTTCCTCTATGACTACTAAGTCATACCATAAATTCTTTCCACCTTTCCTACTTGTCTGGTTACATTTAAACACAAATACTGTAGCATCCGCTGTGCTGACCAGTCTATTCTTTTCAATAGCTGGGTCTTCAAAGCTGATCGGAGATGGGGTTTTCAAAGCTGATCGGAGATGATAAAGAGAAACCGAAGATCAGTGGTTTTTGTTGTCGTTGTTGTTGTTTTGTTTGTTTTTCTTTTTCATTAGTGGTAATAAGAAATGTAAGGGATCTGGCTTCAAATTCTACTTGGCCACTTACGAGCTGCAGGATTTTATTTAAAAAAATTTTTTTTAACTTTTCTGAGGCTTCATTTCCTCAGTTATAAAATAAGGGTAACAACACTGGGATGTTGTAGGGAATAAATGAGAAAAATCTGTGTATGGTGCCCGGTGTGTACTCGCTCATGAATGTCTGCCTTATGCATCCTTGTGCATTGTCATACCTCTGCCATTCTTTTAGGGCTTGATGCATTTCCATGAGCTTTCATTTGTGCGTAGATCTGTGGAAGTCCTAGCACGTATGAGAAAAGAAAAGCCTGCGCAGACAGGGCTATGCCAAGAGGAAAGCAGGGCTCAGAAAGATGGGAGGGGTTTGGAGTTCCCACTGCCTGTGAAGAGCTCAGTTTGCCGAGAGGAGCAGAAGGAAACATTGCAGGCAGACCCTGCTTCCACTGCTTTTGCAAAATGAATTTGTCAGTAAAAGTCATCTTCTAGAACGTCCAAAGACTCCCCATAGGTTCAATTATATGGAATAGGATCTGCTGGTGAATGTAAGAAAAGTGTTGCTTGAGCTGCATGGTGGAAAATGAAAGATTTAATTCCCACGGCCTCCCAACAGCTACCTCAGTTTCAGTGACACTGGAGAAAATTCTGGCGCTTTTCTTTGACATACCTATATTATAAAGCCTGTTGGTTTCATAATAGCAGTATCCCTTCAAGTCATTTCCTTCAGTTATTTGCTTGTGGTATACATTTCGAGGGGTGTCTAAGCAGCCTCCAGACCCTATAATGGCTTCACCTTCATGATAGAAAGTCACTTGGAAGCTGGTAGATCCAGCCTCCCTTTGTTTTCAGAACTGATCTAGTGACAGTCCCAGTGCTGAGCTAAACTCACTGAGGTTTTCTTGTTGTTGTTGTTATGGTAAAATATGCATAACATAAGATTTACCAGTTTAACGATTTTTTAATGTTTATTTATTTATTTTGAGAGAAAGAGAGAGAGAGGCATAGAGACAGGGAGAGAGAGAATCCCAAGCAGGCTCCGCATTGTCAGCGCAGAGCCCAATGTGGGGCTCGATCTCAACAAGGGTGAGATCATGATGGGAGCCGAAACCAAGAGTCGGATGCTTAACCAACTGAGCCACCCAGGCGTCCCTCTGTTGAACCATTTTCCAGTGTGCAGTTCAGTGGCATTAAACACATTCCCATTGTTGTGTGGCCATCACCACCTTCCGTCTCCAGAACTCTTGGCCATCCCACACTGGAAACTCTGTGCCCATCAAACACTAACTCCTCATCCCCCTCCCCCAGCCCCTGGCAATCCTCATCCTACTTTCTGTCTCTGAATTTGACTAGGTCCCTCATATAAGTGAAATCATACAGTATTCATCTTTTTGTGACTGGTTTCTTTCATTTGTCCTCGACGTTCACCTGTATTGTAGGAGGTGTCAGAATTGCCTTCCTTTTTGAGACTGAGTAATAATAATCCATTGTGCGCATACACCACACTTTGTTTCTCCATCATCCATTAGTGGGTACTCGGGTTGTTTCCACATTTCGCCTATTATGAGTAATGCTGCTATGAACATGTCATCTGAGCTTTGAGTGAACCTAGGGAAGATTTGAATAACATTTAAAAAACCCTTTTGAGTGACCTGTGTCTAACCAAATGGGACCGGGAAACAAGTAAGCTCACAGGACCAGTGGGAAGGGATTTAGCCATATCTCTGAGCCTCTGTTCTTAGTCACTGCAGTTGACTCATCACTGGCCAGGTCCCAGTTTTCCCTTGGAAATTATCATGGGAGGGAATTATCTGGGGGAGGCTTAATCGCAGGTCTGTTCAGGAGGCTCCCACACTAGCAAATTCCAGAATCAGCTGGAAACACATTGGAGAGGCACAGCCACATTTGCCACCCGTGAGATACGAGAACTTTTAGACCAAACTTTTAACAGGTGACATATTTGATATGAAATTCTCAGTGTGCCTGTACTGTGATTCTAGGCCTTTTACCATTGTGGTTTGCATTGGTATTTTCTTTGAAAAAAAAAGTCGATGTAGAATTATAGCCTCCCATGTTGTGGTCAAGCAAAAAGGCAATATTAATGTAAATCAGAAGCCAAAATTCCCCAGAGAAAAGATTCCTGGGGTAGGGGTTTACTGGGGTATGGACTAATGCAGAGAAAGTTAATGTTATGGAAGATTTCATTGTATGCCATCAAGGTTTATGTAGAGACTGAGGTCCGGGGTGCAGAGATCCTAAGGGCCAACATTCGTGAGATCCATTCAGCCTTGGTATCCATGCGATAACTGTCAAGTAGTTCTTACTTATCCTTATCTTGCATGTTAGGAAACTGAAGCTTTGGATGTTAAGCAATATCTCCAAGTTCACACAGCCAGTAATTGGCAGAGCTGGAAGTCTAGTCCAGATTTGTCTTAATCCAAAACCAACTCCTTTCACACCCTTAATCCAGCTCTATGGGATTTACAGAAATTAAGAAAAATTCATAGACCTTGTTACATAGACCAGTGGCTCTTAAAGTATGGTCTGTGGACCAGCAGCATTAGCATCACAGTGGAAATTTGAAAGACGTACCTTGTACATTCGTAGGTCCACACACCAGCCTTAATTCAGATGCTCAGGGCAGGGGGGAGAAGGGTTCCAATGTTACCTCCAGCAGTGTGAGAGCCCCTGGACAGATGATTCCCTGTCATCCAGGGACATTTTTCCCGGGACATTTTTCCATGTCATCCAGGTGACAGAATGAGGAGTGCACAGAAATGACAAGGATTTTGAAAGTGGGTGGTGAAATTCAAATACAGGCCAGACAGTACTTTGATCTCATGGAGTTTTAGCTCATTTTAGATTGCATTGTGAGTTTCACACACGTAAGAGTGTTAACTCTGATCTAAATTTTAATTTAGCCAGTTACCCTCCTCCTCGTTCCGCGCCCCAGCTATCACTTCCGGCAGTGAAATAACTCAGGCGCCTGGCATTTGTTGAACAGATACTACCTTCCCTCGTTGAAGAATGTCAATTTCATCAGCAGACACTCCCCTGCTGGCTTTTCCCATGCTTGTGCACACTGCAATTTTAACACAAAGATTTTGGTTCTTTCTATGCATGGAGCTTAAGGTGGAGTCGTAGCAAAGGAGACGATGCGTGGGAACTTACAATACAGCCGTCGGATTTGCGCGCTATTTGTTGACACTCTCGAGCACCAGAAACAATAAGATGGAAGAGCTCAAATGTTTGAACAAGATTCAAAGGCAATTTTCAGGCAGTCAGATGTCAGCAGTGGTAACATAGAGGAATATGGGGCCTTGACATTTCAAAGCCTTAAAGATCTGACGGTGGTCCTTACAGAAATGCACTGGAATGTAACACCTTCCAGCATAAAGTAACTGACTTTGACACCTGACACTCCCCTGTTGAAGAATTCAAGGTGCTGACTTGCCTATGTCGATTGAGCCAAAAATGGCAAGACCTGAGTTGGGGAGAGGGTTGGCAGAGAGTGTAAATGATGACATTTGAAGGGAAGTGTTTTCTGGAATCACCGCCCACAGGGTCGGGGGCTTCCTGGGTAGGGGAGGGGGGAGATGAGAGGAAGCTGGGGGTGGGGGGGGGGGACGATGACAGTCTTTCTGAAAATCTAGCTTCCAGGAATGCTTTGTTTCATTCTGTGTCATGCGTTCGCCAATGTCATTGTGAGCAGAATCAGCACACAGGAAGAGTGAAAATAGCCATGCTGGAGTCACAGTGAATTAAGATCTTTGTGTGAGCCTAGTCAGCAGGACTGACTCAGCAGGAGCCACTTGTGTATTTTGGATACGGGAGCCCTTTGATAGGGCCGATCACAGCCTGCACACAGTAGATAGGCACTCTCGGAAAGGCAGCGTGGTGCAAAATCTGCCCGTCCTGGTCACTGTCTGTGACCTTAGGGGAATCTGCCCGCCCTCTCTGTGACTCTCTTTTTTCACAGGACAGGAAGATAGCGATCACAGATCCTGCCTCGAAGGGCTCTTGTGTAAAGACACAGAAATGCCTGGCCTCCCACCCCCCCCCCCCCCGGCTGTCTCTCTAGGACTGTTAGCTCTTATTGCATAAATAATCAGCATGATGATTTGGGATCCTAAGTAGGGTTGAGACATCTTGGATATCAACAAAATCTGCACAAGCCACCTCAACATGCAGATCTATTAGGTCACTAACACCTTGAATATTATAATATCGCAGCAAAAGGAAGAGAAATTCGTATTTGCTGAGAACATAGCACCTGAAGCACTTGGGTGTTCCAAACTGCCAAGTCCTGACACACACACTAAGCCCTGTGACATAGTCTTATTCTCCCTAGTTATAAATAAGGAAAAAGAGATGCCAAAGCACAAAGACACGTGTCAGGATTCACAGAGGGCAAGAACCGGAAGCCTGGATGCCCTGCTCTCCCGCATCTGCGCCACAACCCCCTCATGCTGGACCCTTCCAGGCTCTGTCATATCTCCTCCAAAATGTGCCACCATCCCCCCAGGAAAGAAGCCAGAACTTCTCTTTTTCACCAGAAACATACTCAGCAGTGACCTCTCAAGCTTCACTTGGATTGAGCTTCTTGTCGACGAGCCAAATGTCCCTGCTCAGGTATAGTTTTTGCTTTGCAGAAAATGTACTGCTACCGTTTGGGATTACTTTGTGAACTGGCTCATTTCAGATGCACTTCAAACTTTAAATCACAAGCACGGAAGTCGGGGTAGGATGGCGATCACAGCAGTGTTTTTATTATAAGGCGTCCCAAGCACTTGCACATAAACTACGATGCCAACCTCCATGCCGTATTTGTACAATCAAGTTTTCTGCAGTTAATTTGGAAAAAAAGAAAAATAACGGACTTTAAAATTTTTTAAGTCACTGAAAGAATAGAAGTCTACAGAATTCTTCGAAAGCGCATGGCAAATTGTCAGGAGATCACTGCCATAGCATAGCTCCTATCGTTGGGGGATGTTTGCCTTCTTGAATCTTGAGTATTTGAATCAACTAACATGTAATAAGAAGAGGGAGGTGGGACTCAATGTTAGGGTCTGCCTGAGCAGCGTAATCAGAGTCACAAAGTGTGAGGTTGGTTAGAGGAAATACAGGGGGATGGGTCTGGAGTTGCTGCAGAGGGAATGATGAGGACAGTGGCGGATTTTGAACTAAAAAGGTAGCTCAGGGCACAGGGTGAAGGGACGCTCTGCCCTCTGAGACCTGAAAGAAAACCATTAGCTCTAAAATAAGGGAACAAGAGCGAAGGAAGCGGATAACATAGCATCATGCAACTCTACAGCAACTCAACTCCATTCCTCAACAGGTAAGTATCCATGTCATGTTTTATTTGAAATGCACTATGGATGCGTCTTCCATGCTGCAGACTCCTGCATTCCCTATTCGACACCAGCACTTGGAGGTCGAGCAGACATCTCAAACTTCACTGTGTACCATCCATGGTGTAGCTATGTCCTCCCAGTGGATCAAGCGCAGGGCTTGGACTCATTCTTCCTTTTCTTTTCCACTCACATGCCCATCAGGAAATTCCATGGCTCTACGTTCAACAGATACTAGGAATCCTATAGCTTCTTTCCATCCTCTCATTCTTTCACCCGGATAACTGGAAGAGCCCCCTAAGTTGGTGTCTTTGCTTTTCCCGTTGCCCCTTCATTCCATTCCAAGCCCGGGAGGGGAACTCTTCTAGAACGCCCATCGGAGAACGCCCCTCATCTGCTCAGACCCTGAGGTGCTGCCATGTTTCATCCAGACCAGAGCTGTGATCTTCACAGTGGCCCGCATGACCTGGCACATCTCTCACCACACCCCCCACCCCCCACCCAATCCGGTCCATCAGAGTAGCCACTGGGCCTTCACCATGGTGCACACAACCTGCCTCCGAGCTTTGGCTCCAGCTGTTTCCTCCACTAGGAAGGCTTTTGCCTCAAACGGCCACTCAGCTCACTCCATCCTTTCCTTTTAGTCTTTTATCAAATCTCCCTTCTCAGTGAGTTCCTGTTCTGAGAGCTCTAAGTCACCCTGCAACCTGTCCCCATCCCACAACCAACCATCTTACAATGCTCTATTTTCCTTTTTCCTTTTTCCCCAGCACTAACCACTTTCTAACATACTGTATAGTTTATTGGCTCATTTTTATTGTTTGTCTCCCCCGACTAGAACATAATCCCTGTGAGATCAGCGTTCTTTGTTTTGTTCAGTGGAGTATCCCGTGCTTCTGGAACTATTCCTGTCTAGTGATTAGCACTCAATAAATATTTGTTGGACAAACAGTGGATGAATTAATTTGGCAGCAGCCTGGAAGATTTATTGGAGAAGGATAAGGAGCAGACAGGTAGAGATAGCCATCTGAAATTCAGGATTATGCTGAGGAGACAGATCTGGGCTGAAGATACAGAGCCTGACAACGTAGGCATAGAAAATGTAACAGCAAAATTAATGTCTATACAGTTTTGACTCTTGCTTTTTCCACTTAAAAAATATATCAATCCTCTTGTCATGTTTCAGTGTTCATAAACATCATTTGAAATGATTGCACCATTCCACTGAGTGGTTACATAATAACCATCTCCCTTCTGTTGGCATCCAGATTTTAATTTTTCACTATGATTAATGATATCGCTATGAATATCTTTATGTATATTGTATATGTATATATTTATGTATATGTAGATTGACAAAGACTAGCAAAAAACGGTTTTATGATTCTCCATAATGGCTCCACCCAATTTCCTCGTCTCAACATCATCGGAATGTACACATTCTGCCATAATATTGACAACGTTGACAATTAATTATGAAAATGTTGTCTTATTGTTTTCAACATGCATTTCTTGTTCTGTATGATTTTTATTTGCATCCTTTCCTTGTTTATTTTTTTTAAATTTTTTTACATTTATTTTTTTTTTTTTTATAGAGACAGAGCACAGGTGGGGGAGGGGCAGAAAGAAGGAGACACAGAATCCCAAGCAGGCTCCAGGCTCTGAGCTGTCAGCACAGAGCCCGACGCGGGGCTCGAACTCACAAACCGTGAGATCGTGACCTGAGCTAAAGTCGGACGCTCAACCGACAGAGCCACCCAGGCGCTCCTCTTTCCTTGTTTATTTACTTGAAGCTTACTGTTTGTGTTTTATCACTTTGTATTAATTATTTGCCAATCTGAGAGGTTTAAAATGCTATTTTAATTTGCTTTTTCTTTTTAGGAGTAAGTTGGGCATTGTGTCACATGTTCACGAGCTATTCATATTTCCTCTTCTTTGAATAGTTTATATCTTTTGTCTTTACCCTCCACTTCAAATACTCAATTATTCATTCAATTCGATAAGTACTCTCTTATATGATGACCAATGGTGGTCAAGGGCCTGGGGCCGGTCACGATAGTCAACTCTGCTCCGTGAGATCATGCAAGGACCTGGGGACCCAGGCTCCCTTCCCTCCAACTGCAGTCATCCCCTGGCTGTTTTGCTCTCCTGTGGCCACTGCTGATTTGCCATCAGCAAGGCTGAATTTTGGTCTAAGAGAAGGAAGAAAGAATGCAGAACGTGCAGTTTTCTGTGTAAAGAAAGTGCCCCGGAGGTTGTACGATTTACCTACCTGCCAGAGAGCTGCGGGATGCAGCTGGGCATCAATAGAGGTGCCCCCACAAAGCTCGGGGGGGGGGGGTGCGTGCTATTAGTAAAGAGGAAGAGGGGAATTTCCACAGGGGAATTATCAATCTGTACTATAGGAACTAAGTAGATCTTCCCCCCTAAACTGCCAAACACTTATCCAGACACCATTTATCAAATAAGACACACCGTGCCCACTGTTTAGGGATGACCCTCTCTTGTTAGAACGTTTATCCCACTAAAAGCATTGTTTCCTTGGATAGTCTCTTCATTATGCTGTTGTAACCATTTGTTAATATTTATCAATCAAAGAGCTATATTGTTTATTAATTGAGTCACCTAAATTAAATTATTTAGGCTTTCAAGGAGAGAACATTCACCTCTTCTTGCACATGCATTAACAAAAGTAAAGCATTATTTTAAGCCCAATGGATAACAACACAGGCTCAAAAGACGTCTTAAGATTCCAAAGCCCTCTTGCCAAGAAAAGAATAACATTCATAAAATAAATGTAGGGCCACCTTTAGGGTAGGTGTTAGATTCTCTACCTGTGTCTTGATTAAAACAAAACAAAACAACACCAAACCTTAATATATTGGAATCTAAACAAAGACATGATATAAACAGGCTAAAGTCATTTTTATAATGTGAGAGAATAGCAGTCTCATTTCCTTCCACAGTGAAAATAGTGCAGAGTGAACAGTGAATGGTTGATAAGGTTTGAAATTTCTGGGGCAAAGGTGATAATGAATGATAAAAAAATGAATAGAAAATGAAAGTCGCGTTTCTCCTGAGGTGCCAGGACTCATGTCTGTCTGTTGGGGCAGTGGTTTCCACAGCTCATGGAAAACTTCATCCCTGCCGACTCCGGGCATCTTTCCATGGGCGAGGGACACACTGTCACTGGGAATTCAGGAAGTCTTGATATATAGGCCAGTGTGGCCAACGGCCTGACACTGAGCATTATCAGAGCTTTAAAAGTGGAAGTCTATTTCCTGAGATTAGCTAAGCAAAATTTTGAAAAACATAACTGCGGACTTTCTCCACAGTAAGACAACTAGGATTTTCCCTCATTCCCAGTCTAGACAAATGGCTTTAGATATACCCCCCAAATCACTCTCTTGGAGGGGTGCCTAGGCGGCTCAGTTGGCTAAGCATCCCACTCTTAATCTCGACTCAGGTCATGATCTCATGGTTTGTGGGTTTGAGCCCCTTGTCTGCTTGGAATTCTCTCTCTCAAAATAAATAAATAAACTTTTTTTTTTTTTTTAAATCACTTGGGGCACCTGGGTGGCTTAGCCAGTTGAGCATCCGACTTTGGCTCAGGTCATGATCTCACAACTCATGAGTTCAAGCCCCTCGTTGGGCTCTGTGCTGAAAGCTCGGAGCCTGGAGCCTGCTTCAGATTCTGTGACCCCCCCCTCCCTCTCTGCCCCTCCCCCACTCGCTCTCTATCTCTCTCTCTCTCTCTCAAAAATAAATAAACATTAAAATTTTTTTTTCATAAAAATCACTCCTCTGGATGGAGATGCCGTACAATTCATCTTGCTGCCATAGGGCAGGATAATAATTACACTCTCTCAGAGAAATGGCCCCCTATTTTCTTTTTAAGGCTCTTGAGAAAAGAACAGCTGTGAGAATTTTATTGACGGGTGGCGGTGTCCACACTTGGGGATGCATGAAGTTCCAGGCAGCTGGAGTGAGAGACAGGCACGAAAAGCTGAGCTAGAGGAAAGTCCTGAGACACCTCAGTGGCCACAGGAAGACTTTTCGATGATATCCTTCTTTCAAGTGAAAGGGGCACCTGGCCCTGAGTGCTCAAGGTGGTCAAGGGTGATGCCCACAGCAGAGGGCAGACAGCAGACATTTTCATAATGCCAGATCAGGAGGGGGTTTTGAAACTTGGCACATCTCAGCTGCTGAGTGGTTTCTGGCGTAACTGGGCTGAGATGAGCAGCTCTGGTTTTTTGGAGAGCACAGAGAAGGCCGGAGGAAAGGATAGTGCCCCATAGGCCCTTTCTTTGGCCTGCCACAAACCTGTTTCTGGTTTTTTCTGAAAGTGGAGGAAGTGAAGAGCAGTGTGGCTGGGGGAGACCCAACAAGATGGGGCGAAGGAGGGAACTGGGATTATAGTCTGAGAGAGAATAATTGTGTTTTCATTTACTTTAGATTTTATGTGCAATGTCAGAAAATTTAAACAGCTAAACACGGAAGAACCTTATTTATAAAAGAGATAAAACATGTGTCAAAACCCTGAAGAGGAATAGTTTCCTAAAGCACAGAAGTAGCACGGCAAGTCATCAAAGAAAATAAACATTTAGCATTTGAATAGAAATCTGTAGACTAGGACAAATTTGGTAGAAAAATGTTCAATATATTTATTAGATAAAGAGGTCATATGAGCAAGTAAGAACATTAAAACCTTGATAGCCACCTGCAAAAGAACACCAGCAGATCATTTATGATCAAGGAAATAGAATCAATGAATAAAATATGATCCTCACCCGTGATTCTCACTTGTAATTGAAATTCCATAAATGAAAACAACAAAGGGGCCACACTTTTTGCTTTTTAAATTGAGTTGAAAAATATATGGTACTCAATTTTGATCAGAGGGTAGTGAGATTTGTATACTCGCTATTACTATATTGTATTTTTTAAGGGAATTTAAGAATGCATATAAAGAGTTAAAAAATTTCATTTCCTATGCTCCAATAATCGCACTTATAAAATTCTAGTTTAAGGAAATATTCCTAAATATGCATATATACACAACACATATGTATATATGTGTATACATATATATATATATATGTATATATATATGTATATACATATATACAAGAAGACAATTACTAAAGACTTTATATGAAAAAGTCAGTAAAGGGGCGCCTTGGGTGACTCAGTTGTTTGGGTGCCCTACTTCAGCTCAGGTCATGATCTCAAGGCTCGTGAGTTCGAGCCTCCCGTCAGGCTCTGTGCTGACAGCTCAGAGCCTGGAGCCTGCTTCAGATTCTGTGTCTCCCTCTCTCTCTCTGTCCCTCCCCCACTAGCACTCTGTCTCTCTCTCTCTCAAAAATAAATAAATCTTAAAAAAAAATTGAAAAAGTCTGAAAAAAGCCCAACAGCTGGATTCTGGCATACTTACTTAGTGGCACATTGTTCATTGCAAGCAGTCATTATAAAAATTATAATGCAACATGTAAAAAATACTATCAAGTAAAACAAGCTTTGAAAAACTGGGTGGGCAATAAAAAAAAAAAAACACGACACAACCAACTATGAAAGTAAAATATGCATTCGAAAATATGGAAGTAAATACAAAAAGAAAGTTGTGTCTGGGTTGTGGCCATAGGATGATATGAGATTTCTTTAGTTTAAAAAATTTTTGTGTAATTCATACACAAAAATAAACTCAAAATGGATGAAAGGCCCAAATGTAAGTAAGACAGGAAGCCATCAAAATCTTCGAGGAGAAAGCAGGCAAAAACCTCTTTGACCTCGGCTGCAGCAACTTCTTACTCAACACATCTCCAGAGGCAAGGGAAACAAAAGCAAAAATGAACTATTGGGACCTCATCAAAATAAAAAGCTCTGCACAGCGAAGGAAACAATCAGCAAAACTAAAAGGCAACCAACAGAATAGAAGATATTTGCAAATGACATATCAGATAAAGGGTTAGTATCTAAAATCTATAGAGAACTTATCAAACTCAACACCCGAAAACCAAATAATCCAGTGAAGAAACGGGCAAAAGACATGAATAGACACTTCTCCAAAGAATACATCCAGATAGCTAATAGACATATGAAAAAATGCTCAACATCACTCATCATCAGGGAAATACAAATCAAAACCATGATGAGATACTACCTTGCACCTGTCAGAATGGCTAAAATTAAGAACTAAGGAAACAACAGAGGTTGGCAAGGATGCAGAGAGAGGAACCCTTTTGCACTGCTGGTGGGAACACAAACTGGTGCAGCCACTCTAGAGAACAGCACGGATGTACCTCAAAAAATTAAAAATAGAAATACCCTATGACCCAGCCATTGCACTACTAGGTATTTATCCGAGGGATACAGGTATGCTGTTTGGAAGGGGCACACGCACACCAATGTTTATAGCAGGGCTATAGCCAAAATATGGAAAGAGCTCAAATGTCCATCGACTGATGAATGGATAAAGAAGATGTGATATACATATACAATGGAGTGTTACTCGGCAATCAAAAAGAATGAAATCTTGTCATTTGCAACAACGTAGATGGAACTAGAGTGTATTACGCTAAGCAAAATTAGTCAGAGAAGAACAAATATCATATGACTTTGCTCATATGTAGAATTTAAGATACAAAACAAATGAGCCTAAGGGAAGGGAAGCAAAAATAATATAAAAACAAGGAGTGGGAGAAAACATAAGAGACTCTTAAACAAAGAGAACAAACTGAGGATTGCTGGAGGGGGGTGCAGGGATGGGCTAAATGGGTAAGGGACATTAAGGAGGACACTTGGGATGAGCCTTGGGTGTTATACACAGGGGTTGAATCACTGGAATCTACTCCTGAAATCACTATTGCAGTATATGCTAACTAACTTGTGTGTAAATTAATAAAATAAAATAAAATAAAATAAAATAAAATAAAATAAAACAAAATAAAATAAAATAAAATATTTCATGTAAGGTTTACAAGACATCTAATTTTTAAAAACAGATGTATGTAGTAGATTCTGGGAAATTCAGGGTTTATTTCGGTTATTCCAGGGTGTGGGTTATTTGGATAATCAGAGCATGTTGGAGCTGAGAGGGACCACCTGGTGGACATTTCAAGTGACCCTAAACCCATGTCTTCGGTCCATCCTATCTTCAGATCCAATCTGAGTCCAAAGATACCTGCATTAGTTTCCCTTGGATGCTGCAATAATTACCACGAATGTAGTGTTTTGAAGCAACAGAAACGTATCGTCTTTCCGTTCTGGAGGCCAGCAGTCTGAACCAAGATTCATAGGGCTGAAACCACGCTGTGAGCAGCACTGAGTTCCTTCTTGGTGGCTCTAAGAGAGAAGGTTTCCTTCCCTTTTCCAGCAGCTGGAGCTCATTGTCTGCATTGCTTGGCTCCTGGTCCCTTCCTCCCTCTTTATTTTTAAAAAAATTTTTTTTAACGTTTATTTATTTTTGAGACAGAGAGAGACAGAGCATGAACAGGGGAGGGTCACAGAGAGGGGGACACAGAATCTGAAACAGGCTCCAGGCTCTGAGCTGTCAGCACAGAGCCCGACGCGGGGCTCGAACCCACGGACCGCGAGATCATGACCTGAGCTGAAGTCGGCCGCTCAACCGACTGAGCCACCCAGGCGCCCCTCTTCCTCCCTCTTTAAAGCCAGCACACAGCATCCTCTCTCTGAATCCGCTTCCGTCACTTGGCCTTCTCTTCTGTCTGCCCCGATCACCCTCTGCCTCCCCTTTGCAAGAGTACATGTAATTGCATTTAATGCCCACCTGGATAATCCAGGGTAATCTCTCCATCTCAAGATCCTTAATTCAATCACATCTGCCAAGATGTTTTTTTGCATGTAAGGGAAGGGTAGTCTCTGGGGCCATCACTCAGCCCACTGCTTCTAGCCATTGTAGATGTTGAAGAATTAAGAACTATTGCTCATGACGGATATGTTCACTTTTTTTGACCGTGTTGATGGTTTCTTTGGTGTATAAATGTGTCAAACTTATCAAATCTACAGTTTAAAAAGGTGCAATTTATAAAATGTCAATTATACCTCAATAAAGACATTAAAAATAAAGTACATTGCATACTATATGATAAACATTCTCTGAGCAAGCTTGAAAATGTCCTTTTAGAATTAGTTTTGTATTATTTTAGAAAGCTGGGAAACTGATAAATTGAGCTTCATATAGAAGTCTATAGGAACTATAGGTGAAAAAAAAAACAAAAAACAAAAAAAAAACCCTGCATCCAGAAACCCAAGGGGGTCTTAATTCACCTATAACCCTTCTCTTTGGAGAGTACAGTCCCCTTCCCCACCTCCTCAGCCCCAGTGACAGAAACTTAACCATAATGACTTCAGTGATCCCTCAGACATACAAACATACACACAGAACGCTTTTCCAGAGGTTGGTCCATATATGTAGTGTCAGGGCACAGGGGCAGGAGAGGGGAAGACACAGGAAACTTTCCTGGGTGATGACATCTCTCCTGGCTGCTACTCCAGAGATGCCCATCTCCTTTGGTCGAGCCACATTGCCATGGGTTGCCATGGAGTCCTGCCTCAGGCTTAAAGGATCTCATTGGGTCTGGCCACCTGTTTGTGCTGTCCATGCTGTCCTCTACTGTGGGCTATTTGGACACTCTTGCACAACTTTGGACTCTAGGGAGAATCTAGAAGGATGTAGAGCTCATTCGATTGGCCCCAAATGGAGGATCTTGGCACCTCCAGGGGAAAGGGATCGCAGGAGCCCTTCACTCGTGATGAACAGTTGAGTGCACATGCTTATCCATGCCTCTTTTATGCTATGGAACAGATACATTTTACTTCAATAATTTATAAAGCAAATGTCCATCTACTGTAAACCACCCATTGATCTCTGTCGTAAAACCACATAAAGATAGGTTTCCATGGAAAGAAAGATCTTTAGAAATATTGAGAGGAAGACATTTGGTGGGAAAGAGTACAGCAGATGCAAACACAGGCTACCCTAAAAATTATCTAAGTCAGAGGTGTCAGTTAAAAAACAATTCCTTATCTTTTGCCAATTCTGAAAATTGGAACTTTGGCACATCACATTTACTTATAAAGGAATCTAGTTGTATTAAATGAAAAAATTCTGTAGCTGTACTGTTATTAATATTTTGTAATTTGATGAAGGGAAATGGAGATACCTAAGAATTATTTTTAGGCATAAAGGAAGCAACCCGTCCCAACCCTGTGTCTGCTTTCTGGATGCCCTGACTCCCTTTATCATGGATCTGCTCTTTAATTCTCTCTTTGGTTTTACCTCTAAGCTTTTTCCTTGAGCTTGCGTCAAGCCAGCCTTCATTCAAAGGGGAAGACAAATCCCCTGAGCTTATAGCATGGGAACAGGAGGGTTGGGTGTCTCCTATGTACTGACAAAGTTTATAAGTCAAAAATAGTGCCCATCTCAAGATGTGCTTGGGGAAGAATTCCAATATGTCCGATGATTCATATTGAGGTTCTGATCAAGGGTGTGCTGCCATTTGTTTGCATTATAAACACATAATTACCATATTTCCAAATTCATCACATTCAAGGTTGAGAATGATTTCTAAAGACTTTGAAAGAATGCTTAAGATGGAAGATAAAGACCCACCAACTTACCCTCATCTTCAGTGCTAGGGTTAAGGTAATAAAAGTCTATACGTTTGGGCTAAAAATAGGTATGCCTCTTCAGTTAATGTACAGGGCCTTAAAATAGCTCTTGGCATAACTTCCTCTCCCTCTGCAATCTGTACTGAGGAGAGGTGGGGCAGCTGAAATCTCAGGGAATCAAATTGCTATTGCTACTGCAACCCCTAGCATTTCTGCAGAGCTCGGAATGTTCCAGCAGTTAGGTTCCGTCAAGGCTAGGCAAGATTGCACCCCAACATAGCTTTTAGCCAAACACCATCTGCACTTGGAATGAGTCTGGAACCATATGTATTTTGAGTTACGATATTAACTGATGAAAACTAGAGCTTTCCTTGCTCATTGTTCTGGATCATCTTCCTCGGGTCCTTCTCAAGAGGAGTGACCCTCCACTTTGGCCTCTCTTTGAGATCATCATCTCCTCTTGTCTAGCTGCATTTCGGGATAAGAGTTAGCTCTCCATACAGGTTTATCCGTGTAAGTGTAGACTTCTTCACACATATAGCCAGATCTCTATTTCATCCAACATGCAGATTCTTTTTTATTAGCAGTGGCAGCTGACAGGTAATTGAGCTCCTACCCAGGTGGATTTCTGTGCAGCTGCTGCTGTGAGTGATGCAGGGACCTGGGCCGTGTAGAGACCTTGGCACTGTGAGCTGCTGCTTTGAGTAGCAGCTGAAGCAAGCACAGTAGTGAAGTCTGGGCACACGCCAATTAGCAAGTTCCAGAAACCCACAGCAGCTAGTTAGGGCAGTGAGGGCTCAGCTGCCATATACCTGCTGTACAGCAACCCCGATTTGGGGAAAGAATTCTTCTGACCTTAAAAAGTCACTTTAGGGGCACCTGGGTGGCTCAGTCGGTTAAGTGTCCGACTTCAGCTCAGGTCACGATCTCGCGGTCCGTGAGTTCGAGCCCCGCGTCGGGCTCTGGGCTGACGGCTCAGAGCCCGGAGCCTGCTTCCGATTCTGTGTCTCCCTCTCTCTCTGCACCTCCCCCGTTCATGCTCTGTCTCTCTCTGTCTCAAAAATAAACATTAAAAAATTTTTTTTTAAAAAGTCACTTTATATGCAGTGAGGCATGGTAACAATCTGAGAGGTAGCGACAAGGTATGACTACAGACTAAGAGAGGCATGCTGGGCCTCTGTGGTGGGTCCTGTGGTTCTCATGGAGAAATCTGGCTTACCAGTTCCCTTTCTAGTGGGCACATTATGAGACTCTCTGTGTCTGTGGTGACAGGAGTGATTGTGCCCTCCACCACTGCCACCACCATCCCCATGTCCTGAATTGGATGGCTACAAAATGCTGGCCACATAAGGGCAGGGTAGCTTTCATTTCCTTTTAATTTAGGAACAGAGTGATGTCAGCCACATAGACCTACTTACTTCATGATTTGGGCTCATTCAGACTGTGGGAGAAGCCTGAGATTTCTGCATAGCACCCTGTGGTCAGCGGGCTCTGAGAGGACCTCTAATTATGCACACCTCCTAGTGTAACACCCTTGTGCAATACCCTCCCCCTGAGTATGGGCTGGACCCAGTCACTTGCTTCTAATAAAACAGAATATGGAGAAAGTTACAGGATGTCACTTTTGAGGTTAGGTTACAAAAGGCTGCGGCCTCTGTCTTGAGCACACCCTCTTGGTCTTTCTCCTGCTCACACTGAGAGGAGGCAGCTGCCATGTTGTAAGCTGACCTATGGAGATGCCCAGGTGGAAAAAAAGTGAGGGAGACCTCCAGCCAACAGCCAATGAGGAACTTAGGTCCCCAGCCCAACAGCCTGTGTGGAGCTGAATCTTGCCAACAACCACATGGGTTGGTAAGGAAGTAAACCTTCATCCCTTAGCGAAGCCTTCAGATGAGACCACAACCCTGGACAGTAGCATGACTGTAACCTCTCTCATGAGAGACCTTGACAGAGGCACGCTTCTAAACTGTACCAGGAATTCAGATCCACAGAAAACATGAGATCACACATGTATGTTGCTTTACGTGCTAAATTTAGGGGTAATTTTTTACACAGGAAGAGAACTGATACACGGCCTGAGGCACAACGTCATAATCTGAGATAAAGGGTATTTCAATTGTGTGGTACAAGGGTTCTCCAGAATCTTTCATCATACGGACATCTTCATATGGCAGCATAAAAGACTAAAATGTTGTCTTAGCCAATAAGTCTAAATATTTACTTCACTAAAAGCTTTTTTATCAGAGTTGACAAAATACCAAAATGACCTGCTTTCCATTTTTGTTGTTATATGTAAATTATTCCATTCTTCTTTCTGCAAAAGTATAGATAAGCAGTGAATTTGTCCAAAAGCAACCAGCTTGAGGGAAGACAAATGAGGACTTACAAACCAAATAATCAGAAAAGTTGGCACATCTGATTCAGACAATGACAAAAGAATGCGATTGGATTGCACCAGAGAAGGAAACGCTGGGACCGTTAAGACAAGAATATGTGTGTGGGGGTGTGGGGGTGTGTGTCTAATTTGGATAGCATTTCATTCTTCTGTTTCAATAATCTTGAAAAAGAGAAAGGTTTGTTTTAAGTTCCAGTGAGAGGAATAAAGTCTCAAGAAATTAAAGAAACTGAAAAACCAATTACTCTAGTCATTTGCAAAATTTTTTGCCCTTAGAATCTTTTTACAAAAATAAAATCTTGGGTAAAACTCTAATATGCAAAATAGAAAATACGGTATTTTGTTGGCATAAATGTACTTTACAGATTCAAAGCCACGATTGGTACATATAAAGTAAATCATTGAGAATAATAGGAATGCAACATTCAGGAATTGGGACATATGGGTGTCAGGTGCTGTCTTGTGCCCCTCTCCCCTGCTTTTAATAGTATGGAACCAAAAGAATTCTAATTCACAACCACAAATAGGTCCAAATGGTACAAACTTTTTTTTAAGTCTATTTATTTATTTATTTTGAGAGAGAGAGAGAGAGAGAGAGAGAGAGAGTATGCACTCAAGTGCAAGCCTGTGGAAGAGGGGCAGAGAGAGAGAGAGAGAGAGAGAGAGAGAGAGAGAATCCCAAACAGGCTCCCTGCCTCAGCCCAGAGCCAGATGAAGGGCTCAATCTCAAGACCATGAGATCATGACGTGAGCCAAAATCAAGAGTTGGATGCTCAACCCCTGAGCCACCCAGGCGCCCCAACCAAATGGGACAAGTTTTAAAAATGCCTTTCTTGCAATCTAGGATACACATCAGTTAAGCGAATTTAGAAATGTGATAAATAGTAAGAGAACAGAGAAAAAGTAAGGCAATTTTAATTATCACTGAGCAGGAAATGCTTTTCAAACATAACCACAAACAATATAAAACCATATTAATATTTTAAAAATCAGACACAGTAGCACGGTTCTTTGTCAGATAGTAATTTGAGGTTTCTAAATAGTCTAATTTACTTCGTTGTGCATATTGAGTACAAACATTAGTTTGCAGTTTCACTGCTGACATTTTAACTGTAATTTTAGGCATGGTAACATAGGGGCCTTGTGTTGCCAAATTTAGTTCTTTAAAAATATCCGCAAGACATGCAAACAGCACAGCCATGCTATATTTGAGAGTTTCAGCTAAAAATGCTTCTATTACACAATAGTAATTTTCTGTCTCATTTGAAGTATTTACATGCACTGATGCCTCTCTTCAGTATAACCAGTGAAGTTCAGGATGAAGAGTAAATTCTGGAATTCACCACATTTATCACTGTAAATAACTGAGAAGTTTGTAATGGGAAGACAATCCTTTAATAAAGTTGTCAATTTGTAGGACATTATCCAACACTTGAAAAACAAAGTTGCCTTTTTGTTGACAGTCAGGGCTTGTTATGCAAATATACTACTTGCATACATATTGGCAATAATTTTTATGCAAATAGTTTTTCTATCACTCATTATACAGACATTGCTACATTTTTATGAGGTTATTTGTGGTGTGTTATTTGAGTTCTAAGCAGTTACAATTTTCTTGTCCTAATATGTCTGCAGTGAGTGTTTTATAAAGTGATAAATATACCTTTTATTTGCCTATAAGAACTTAGAAAAAAACAATCAAAATAGAGAAGTCACCAACATCTATACACTTGCTTATTTAAAACGTAGAGATTTTATTTACTAATCTCAGATTTTAAACTAATTATTTCAGAATCTTGGGTCTGTACTCTTGTATTCTATTTTAGACTATGTTGTCAGACAATGGTAATGATTGTATTGTACAAACCTTTTGATCAGCCTACATTTCATTGGTAACACCAACAGCACAAGATTCAGGAACATTTTCCAAAAGTTAAGTACAGGAGGGGTTCTCAGATTTTGCCCAATCTGTAAGCTGAAAAGTTAGCATGCCATAGTTTCATGAAGGCTGGCAGAAGACATGAAATTCCTGGATCAGAGACAAAGTGCTTTCATACTCTTGGAAAGCAAGTGGCAGGAGCTTTGTCTGTTGTGGTTGCCCTTGCCTCCCAAGTCTCTTTGGGTTAACACCAAATGTCCCAGAAGATGCTATACATGCAGTGGGTGTTCATCGACACCAAGAAACCTGAAGCTCAGGGAACTTGAATTCTTATAATGGGCTACAACAAGCAATAGAATCTGCTGGACCTTGGCACTGGACGGAAGCATTGTCTTTATTATACAGGACCCTAAACAAACCTGCCACTGGCTATTGGGAGACACTGCCTTTATTTCCAAAGGCTCTTTGTTATACAACAAAGAAAAGACAGTCTGGGATAAAGGTTGTCAGTGCCTCTGTTTGTGAAATGAGCAGGAACATGAGAGACCCATGGAGAATTGTCTCCCAATATAGTGCATTCTTCCCCTTTTCTTGCAATTTTGTAGTTCAATTTAAATAATTTTATGAGTACCTTTTCATTTTCAGATTTTGCTTTCATCTGGAAAATCTTTAAAGTATTTCAGAGGAATCCCGCACTTTAAAAATCACTGCTCCGGGGTGCCTGGGTGACTCAGTTGGTTAACTGTCTGACTCTTGATTTTGGGCTTGGGTCATGATCTCATATTTCGTGAGACTAAGCCCCACGTTGAGCTTTGTGCTGAGAGTTCAGAGCCTGCTTGGGATTCTCTCTCTGCCCATCACCCTACTTGTGTGCTCTCTCAAAATAAATAAATAAGGGGCACCTCGATGGCTCAGTTGGTCAAGCATCTGACTTTGGCTCAGGTCATGAATTCACAGCTCGTGAGTTCGAGCCCCAAGTTGGGTTCTGTGCTGACAGCTCAGAGCCTGGAGCCTGCTTCAGATTCTGTGTCTCCCTCTCTCACTGCCCCTCCCTCACTCATGCTCTGTCTAGCTCTGTCTCAAAAATAAACATTAAAAAATTTTTTTAAATCAAAATAAATTAAATTAAAAAAGAAAATCACTGCTTGAGTCCAAACCCTTATTCTACAATCAGGGAACTGAAGCACGAAGACACTAAGTGGCTTGTCTAGGTCATAGCTATGTAAGTATCAACTCCACGTAATGAAATTACAAATCCAAGCAGGACTAGATGACAGTCAAAATATCCTTTCCTTCAATCTAGAAATAGGTTATTTATTTATTATTTTTTTTTTTATTTTTATTTTTTTAAAATTTTTTTAACGTTTATTTATTTTTGAGACAGAGAGAGACAGAGCATGAACGGGGGAGGGTCAGAGAGAGGGAGACACAGAATCGGAAACAGGCTCCAGGCTCTGAGCGGTCAGCACAGAGCCCGACGCGGGGCTCAAACTCACGGACCGTGAGATCATGACCTGAGCCGAAGTCGGACGCTCAACCGACCGAGCCACCCAGGCGCCCCTAGAAATAGGTTATTTAAAATGTATAAGGGCAGAGAACTTCCCAGGGCATTTTAATTTGTGTTTCCTAATAAGAAAAGGACAAGGATCACAGTGCAAGAAGATTATTAGGAAGGGAGCCCAGGAAACAGCATCAGGAAACAGAGTAGGGGAGTGCGACAAGAGAAGGAAGGACAAAGATGTGAGATTTGTCAGGATCCAGGCCACTATTGTGGACACGTGGGGCTTACTCACCCAGGGAACTCTGGGAGCCAGTGTGGGACATGCACCTCAGTTATCCCTCCAGAGGGGTAGGGAGCTGGGTATTTGTCAATGAATCCCCATCAGTCATCGGCTGAAGGGACTCTGGTTGGTGTTACTGTCCTAGCACTTCTGCCCTGCACTGCACTTGGGTAGAACAGACACTATTGGCCAGAGAGAGCCTGAAGGCAAAGCATTGCAGGTGCTACCAGTTGGAAGCCAGGCCTTTGGGCAGGAAAATGGTGTATTCCAAGGGGATGTGGCTGGATACCAGCTGTGTGGCTGGATACCTGACTGTGTGCAGTCAACCTTTAAGAAGGAGTATAGATTCAAGTGGTTCTTCTGTGGTCCAAACACTCCATCTCTGCCTTTGGGTAAAGCTCTTCACACCTGATAGGAATACCTTGGGTGGAGTTAAGAAGGCTTTCCAGGGGCGCCTGGGTGGCTCAGTCGGTTGAGCGTCTGACTTCGGCTCAGGTCATGATCTCGCGGTCTGTGAGTTCAAGCCCCGCATCAGGCTCTGTGCTGATGGCTCAGAGCCTGGAGCCTGCTTCCGATTCTGTGTCTCCCTCTCTCTCTGCCCCTCCCCCGTTCATGCTCTGTCTCTCTCTGTCTCAAAAATAAAAATTAAAAAAAACTAAAAAAAAAAAAAAAGAAGTGTTTAATAAAATCAGAGTGAGGTTGGGGAGAATCAGGAACTCTGATAAGAATTCAACATGAACTCAAATAAATAAAACCAGAGATGAAAGAGTAGAAGTGACAAATGATACCACAGAAATGCAAAGGATTCATCATAGTAGTATGAATAATTAAATGCCAACAAATTGGACATCGAGAAATGAATAAATTCTGAGAAATTTCAAGACCATGTCATGATGAAATAGAAAATCTGAACAGACTAATTACTAGTAAGGATTTAATCAGTCATCAAAAACTTCCCAGTAAACAAAAGTCCAGAACCAGATGGATTCACTGGTGAATTCTACCAACCATTCAAAGAATTTATTCCAATCCTTCTCAAACCCCCTCAAAAAATAGAAGAGGAGGAAATTCTTCCAAACTCATTTCATGAGGCCTGCATTACCCTGATACTAAAACCAGGCAAGGATGTCACAACAATAGGAAATTATAGGCCAACATTACAGATGAACATAGATGCAAAAAATCCTCAAAAAAAATATTGGCAAACTGAGCTCAACAGTACATAAATAAAGAGAATACACCATGATCAAATGGGACTTATTCCAGGAATGCAAGAATTGTTTATTGTGTGCAAATTCATCAATGTGGTATATTACATTAACAAAATGAACAGTGACAATCATATGATCCTCACAATATATGAAGAAAAAGCATTTGACAAATTCAACAACCATTCTTGATAAAAACCCTTGGGGTGCCTGAGTGACTTAGTCAGTTATGCATCTGACTCTTGATTTGGGCTCAGTCAAGATCTCACAGTTTGTGAGTTCAAGCCACACGTCAGGCTCTGCACTGACAGCATGGTGTCTGCTTGGGATTCTCTCTCTCCCTCTCTCTCTGCTCCTCCCCTGCTCATTCTCTCTCTCTCTCTCAAAATAAATAAATAAACATTAAAAAAAACCTCAACAAAGTATGGATGGAGGGAACATACCTCAATATAATAAAGGCCATATATCACAAGCCTACAGCTAACATCATACTTAATGGTAAAGCGCTGAAAGCTTTTCCTCTAAGTTCAAGAACAACACATGGATGTCCACTCTTCACCACTCCTATTCAATGTAGTATTGGAAGTCCTAGCTATAACAATTAGACAAGAAAAAAATAAAAGTCATCCAACTTAGAAAGGAAAGAGTAAAATTGTCACCATTTGCAGATGACATGATGGGTTTTGTTTAAGTTTATTTATTTTTGAGAGAGAGTGAGAGAGAGCACATTGTGAGTGGGGGAGGGACAGAGAGAGAGGAAGAGAAAGGATCCCAGGCAGGTTCCACACTGTCTGTTCAGAGGCCAATGCAGGGTTCCAACTCATGAACTGTGAGATCATTACTTGAGCTAAAATCAAGAGTTGGACACTAACTGACTGAACCAGCCAGTTGCCCCTACATGATGTTTTATATAGAAAACCTTAAAGACTCCATCAAAAAACTATTAGAACTAATGAATAAATTCAGTAAAGTTGCAGGATACAAAATCAATATACAGAAATCTGTTGCATTTCTATACGCTAATACCAAACTATCAGAAAGAGAAATTAAGAAAGCAATCCCACTACAATTGTATCAAAAAGAATAAAATTCTTAGGGATAAATTTAACCAAGGAGGTAAAACTTCTGTACACTGAAAACTACAGGACAGTGATGAAAGAAATTGAGGAAGACAACAACTAAATGGAAAAACAATCCATGCTTATGGATTGGAAAAATTAATATTGTTCAGATATTGATTCTACCCTAAGCAATCTAAAGATTCAATGCAATTCCTAGCAAAATTCCAGCAGCATTTTCACAGAAATAATACAACCCTAAAATTCATATAGAACCACAAAAGACCCTTAACAGTCAAAGCAATCCTGAGAATGAGGACAAAGCTGGAGGTATCATGCTCCCTGATCCAAAACTATATTACAAAGCTATTTTTAATCACAACAGTATGGTACTGGCACAAAAACAGACATATAGATCAATAGAACAGGATAGAGAGCCTAGAAATAACCCCGCATACATATGGTCGATTCATTTATGACAAAGGAGCCAAGAGTATACAATGGGGAATGGACAGTCTCTTCAATAAGTGGCATTGGGAAGACTGGACAGCCACATGCAAAAAAAAAAAAAACAAAAAAACAAAAAAACAAAAAAAACTGGACCAGTACCTTGCACTATACACAAAAATTAACTCAAATTAGATTAAAGACTTGAACAGAAGACCTGAAACCATAAAATTCCTATACAAAAACATAGGCAGTAAACTCCTTGACACCTATCTTGACCATAAGTTTTTGGATTTGACACTGAAAGCAAAGGTAACAACAGCAAAAATAAACAAACGGATCCACATCAAACTCAAAAGCTTCTGCACAGCAAAAGAAACCATCAACAAAATGAAAAGGCAAGCTAGTGAATGGGAGAAGATATTTGCAAATGATATATCTGATAAAGAGTTAATCTCCAAAATATACAAAGAATTGTTACAACTCAATGGCAAAGAACAATCTGCTTAAAACAATGGGCAGAAGATCTGACTAGACCTTTTTCCAAAGAAGACATACAGATGGTCAACAGTTACTTAAAAGACAAGAAATAGCAAGTGTTGGCAAGGATGTGGAGAAAAGGGAACCCTCGTGCATTGTTGGTGGGAATGTAAATTGGTGCAGCCACTACGGCAAACAGTATGAAGAGTCCTCCAAAAATTAAAAACTGAAATACCATGTGATTCAGGAATTCCAGTTCTGGGTATTTATCCAAAAAAAAAAAGAAAAAAAAGTAACACAAAAAATATGTGAACCCTCATGTTCATTGCAGCATTATTTACAAAAGCCAAGATATGGAAATAACCTAAGTGTACATCGATGGATTAATGGATAAAGAAATGGTGATATATACATATTATATATATATATATATTATAATATATATATTTACTTATATATATTATTATATATGTGTATATAATATATATATTATATATATTTACTTATATATATTATTATATATGTGTATATAATATATATTATTATATATATAATACAAATATTATTCAGCCATATAAATAAGTGAAATCTTGCCATTTGCAACAACATGGATGGATCTTGAGGGCATTATGCTAAGTGAAATAAGTCAGACAGAGAAAGACAAATATTGTATGATATCTCTTATATGTGGACTCTTAAAAACAAAACAAAACAAGCTCAAAGATACAGAGAACAGACTGGTGGTTGCCAGAGGCAGAGGGTGGGGGTATGTGTGTGAAATGCTTGAAGGGAATTAAAAGGTACAAACTTGAGTTACAAAATAAATAAGTTGGGGGGGGGGAATAATTCATGAAAGCCATTTAATAGGAAAATAAAATAAGTGTAATTTGTTAATCTTGGTTGTATTCTTCAGGCCTCCTGTGAGACAATATTTGTACAACCAACCACAAGAGAACTTTCACATCCCTGTAATCTTTGTGACCTTAAATAAGCTTTTGGAGCTTTTTAAGCCTTATCTATAAGACAGGGATCATCACACCTCCCTTACTGGGTTGTGAAAATCAGTGTGTTTGGCAAGTGGTAAGAACACAATAAATGAATACCCACAGCAATAATAATTACTTACAATATACATAGGTCAACATGCTTGTATTAAAAAAATATATATTTCTAAATCGTTTTACCCCACAGCATTCCTCTAAAAAACCAGTATTAACTGCCAATGCTGTATAAGATATCCTGGGGAATTCAAAGAAATTCTCTCTTGCCCTTCATCAGTTTGTCAGGCTTAAATATCATAAGGACATAAATGATTACAAATCAAGGCATTCTTGGCCAAATGCCCCAGCAGCAGTGTGGGGAGTAAGGGGAAGTCCAAGCGGAGTTTACTGAATACTGAATGGAGACTGCTTTCAGAAGGGAGAGCGCCCTTGACTACCAGGTAGGACACTACGTGGGATCCTTTCTTTCTCTTTCTTTTTCTTTCTTTTCTTTCTTTCTTTTTTTCCTTTCTTTCTTTCTTTCTTTCTTTCTTTCTTTCTTTCTTTCTTTCTTTCTTTCTTTCTTTTTAATGTTTGTTTATTTTTTTAGGGGGGAAGGAGCAGAGAGAGTGGGAGACACAGAATCAAAAGCAGGCTCCAGGCTCTGAGCTGTTAGCACAGAGCCTGACACAGGGCTCAAACTCATGAACCAAGTTATCATAACCTGAGCCGAGGTCGGATGCTCAACCGACTGAGCCACCCAGGCACCCCCCAGGATCATTTCTTAAACAGCCATTTCCATAAAATTTTCCATCAAATACATGGACCACAGAGCTGTTCTGAGTGGTGCGGCATAAACAGCAAAGTGAAAGAGGTATCACATCACAGCATTTCTACAATATACTTTCTCATTAATTTATTTGTGTTTTAGTAAAGAACTTCATTAATAAAAGCACCATTCTATTCTGCAATTCTCTAGTTGAGAATTGCTTTATATTTCAGAAGTCTTCCCTTTTAAAACAGACAGATAATAAATAGGGACACCTGGGTGGCTCAGTTGTTAAATGTCTGACTCGATTTTGGCTCAGATCATGATCTCACAGTTCATGAGATTGAACCTGGAGTCGGGCTCTGTTCTCGTAGCCCAGAGCCTGCTTGGGATTCTCTCTCCCCCTTTCTCTCTGCGCCATACCCTGCTCCTCCCACTCTTTCATGTGCTTGTGTGCTCTCTCTCTCTCAAAATAAATAAATAAACATTTTTAAAAAATTGAATAACCAGCCTGTAGGTAACTGGAACCCTTGTTAACTGGAAATCCCCCTCTTTTGGGAAAAAAGTAACAAGTGCAGTAAAACACATGAATTTCATTAATTTTTTAAAAAGTCATTCTGGCACGTGGCTCTGACTCAGTGCAGCGTCTACCCAATTTTCTATACATTTGGCACTGTAAAATTAGGATACATGTTCAGAATGATGACTCTCAGGCTTTATGGGCACCCCAACATCAAAGAAAGACTCTTTTCACTTACTATACTGCATGTATTAAGGTAAGATATCGGCTTGCAATATATATATATATATATATATATATATATATATATATATATATATATTTAATTTCAATTTATGCTCCAGCTAAAGGGGCTTTCTGGTTAATCCTTACCCAAAATGAAAATTTAATTTAGCAGAACACCTCCCTCCTGAGGCATCCTGATTAATTGGGGGTTTATTGTATCTAACAGAAATGTTTCATATGTGATATTCACCTAAAGGCAGATTTCAAAATGGAAATTTGAGTAAAATCCTCTTAGCTTTTCTAAAGTTATGGAGCTCTCTTAAAAGTTTTCCCATGTAAAATTAATTCTTCCCTGCTGCTAATAATCACAAACAATTTAAAGTTTGATCATTTTTACATTTTGGAGCAAGCACTCTTCAGTTTGTAAGTTATAATGTATATGTCTATTACCACAGTAACCATTCCCAGACAAAATGCATAGGAAAGATTGGATAGTGTTTCAGCACACTTACTTGTCTTTCATTTTCTTTTTACCCTGAATTGTACCTAGCTTTATACTATTACTTCACCTGTTTTTCTTTTATTTAAATAATTAGGTAATGCATTGCTGCTTCCTGAAGGCCAGATCATAGTTTCAAGCTGGAAGTAGGAGAATTGCATTGAGAAGACATGGAAAATGGCTTTTTTCTTTTCTTCTCTTTCTTCTTCTTCTTTTTTTTTTTTTTTTCTTATTTGTGATTTTTTTTTTTTTGGAGAAAACTTCATCCCACCGGTCACTGAGAGATGGATTTGATGGGTTTCTAGCCTGTCCCCTCTTGACTCTGAGGAGGTAACGGGAAGGTACTTAGGAATTTGGGTAAGAAATTATCACGTCATCTTCAGACTCGTCTTTCTGTCCCGTCCCCCTATGCTAGTGTAGATATGAAATACTGAAATCTGCAAGTTCTTGTTTTGAAATTCTTTCTGGTGAATTCATAAAGGCCGCTTTTCAGGTCTCAACACTAACACTCACAGTCCTCTGTTCCCTTTGGCCAACTCACAGAGGTGTGGAATTTCCATCCATGACTACAGATCTATGTAGTGTCTGCTCATACTGGGTCCAGAGGACCAAGGTGCTGGAGCTGCAGAGGAAAATCAGACTTGGGCCGATTCACGCTGGGATGGATGCCACAGTTAAGGAGCAGTACGGATCATTACCCTAGCGGAGTATTCAGGATCCAGAGCACTAATAGCTCCTCTCCCAGCCAAAAGTCACTGGAGGGCAGGAACCATGACTCACTCATTTCTGCACCTCCCATAGAACAAACTCAGTGTGGTAAGTCGGCAGTAATGTGTGTTAAATTTAAGTAAATGCACAAAACCAGAAATGTTTATCCCTCACAAACCAGTTTACCCTGCTTTCCTATTACTGATATTGGCATCATCTTTGCCGACATCCACATCCAAACCCTCAGGTTATATTTGATGCCCATTCTCCTCTGCCACCCCCCCCCCCCCACATCCAATCACTTGTCAATTCCTCATGAGCCTTTGCTCTGAATTTCTCCTACACCACTTTCCATCCATTTACTCCACCCTAGTTTGAGTTATGAGCTCTCTGAGTAATGCAAACTTGTCACCCCTCTTCCCACCTCTAGGTGTTCCTTAGTATGTGCACCAAATTAAGTTATCCTGCCGCCAAGCTCGTATGATGCCCGCACTTAACTACCATATCTCCTTGGTCTTATCTCCTCTGGACCCTTGGTTGGCATCCTCTGCTGGGGGCATTGCCTGTTCCCATGGAATTTGCCCACATTTGCCCTGTGCTCGAGGTTCTAAGTTCCCTCCACTAGGAATTTCCTCCCAGTCTCCAACGTTCAAAATCCTATAGTTTGTTTGTATCATTCAGGGTTTTGGGTTGCAAGACAGGGAGGTACCTCTGGCTACCTTAAACAGAACAGGGATTTATGGGAAGAATATCAAGTAGCTTGCGGGGGCAGCTGGAGTTGGTGGAAGAAGGAGGGAGGACCAAACAGGTTAACACCTCTGTAAGGAAGTTCTGGGACCCTTCCAGTAAAAACAAACTGAATCTCATTTTTCTCCTCTCTGCCCCCCTTCCCAGGTTTGAAGTCCTGAGTTTGAAGGTTCTACTGGTCAATCCCAGACCATTCATTCTTACAGGGCTTCTGGCAGTGGAGAGATGGAGAAGCCCACTCTGGTCTCACCAAACTCAGACAGGAGTCTCCCTAAAACTAGGAAGGGGGCTGGATGGAGGGGAGCCAAGGTTTCTCAAGGTCCATTCCCAATGCCACAACCTTTCGTAAAATCTAAAGACTCTTCTGACTCCCGGAACATATTTCACTTGGTGCCTTTCATGATAGGATATGATATGAGATGATATGATGATATACTAATATTATATTATATAATATTATATTATATTATAGTTGTTTATGTCCTGGTCTTATCCTTCCTCTGAGCTTAAAAACTCAACTTATCCTTATTTCTCCTGAATTCTCTCTCATAATGCCTTGCAAATAGAAATATACCAGATATGTTTAACCAAATTGAACATTATGATAGAAGGTCCTAGCAAAGCTGAGATGGGTGTTTACCATGTGCCAAACACACAGTTGAGACACCATCACATGATCTCACTTAATTCTTATGACTTAAGAGTAGTTAGAGCAGTGTTACTACCATTTGAGATCCAGAGAGGTTAAATGATCTCAAGTCATGGGCTTGTAGGGGGGCTGCGGGCCTCTGAAGTCTGACCCAAGACCTTCAATCTTGCCTTGGGTTTCCCATGAGTCCAGTGAGGGGGCCAGAGGGCAGCTGGAATGCAACTCTCAGGGAAGGGAAAGGGACAAGGAATTCCTTCCTGTGTCTGCGCTGTCAAGGCAGAAATTAGTGTGACTTAGTGGGGCACACAGAGCAGGGAGCAGAGTGATTGAAGCAAACAGCTTATGTTGGGACAGAGTCAACAATGAAATTGTTGTGGTAGGACTAAGTTGGAGAGGCCTTCTAAAGATAAGTTGTAGGGTTTCACCTTGGAGTGATTTGGTGGCAGGGGGGAGGTTTATATAGTTTATACTTTCAATACTTCGTTGTTGAAGATATTTCAATAGGAAAACAAACAGGGCATACTAATGGAGTAAACATACATTTTCAGACAAAACATCAGGTTGAAAGAATAGTCTCCCCCATGTTGGGTCTTACGGTGGGTTGAATGGTAGCCCCTAAAGATATGTTCATATGGAAATTATGAATGTGATCTTATTTTAAAAGGCTCTTTGTAGGTGCTGTAAGCACAAGCACCTTAAGATGAGACCATCCTGGATTAGGGTGGGCTTTAAGTCCAATGGCAAGTTTTTTTATATACAAAATTTAAAAAAGATTTCTTTATTTTTGAGAGAGAGAGAGAGAGAGAGAGAGCGAGCACGCAAGTGAGTGGGGAAGGGGCAAAGAGAAAGAATCCCAAGCAGGTTCCACGCTGTCAGCACAGAGCCCGACATGGGGCTCGATCTCACGAGGTGAGAGATCATGACCTGAGCTGAAATCAAGAGTTGGATGCTTAATCAACTGAGCCATCCACATGTCCCCAATGGCAAGTGTTTTTATAAGAGAAGGGAGCCAGAGGACACAGGGGATCTGGCCATGTGAAGACAGAGGCAGAGATTGGAGCGATGTTTCCACAAGTCAGGAGATACATGGGGCCACCAGAAGCTGGAAGAGGCAGGGAAGAATTCGCCCTTTGCTTTCTCAGGAAGCATGTTGACATCTTGATTTCAGACTCTGGCACCCCAGAACTCTGAGAGAATGAACTCCCTGTTTTAAGCCACACAGTTTAAGGTAATTTATTAAGAGGATCCCTAGAAATGAATATGCCTTTTAAGGCTCAGTTCCTCTGCCTTCTTGGAAGCAAACGCTCAAGTCTTCTGCTGTCAGAGAACTTTTGAGGAACTGTGGTGGGCCATGGGAGCCATGGTTAGTTCTTGAGCAGGGGCTGGGCAAGATAGAAGCAGTTTTTAGGAGGGTTACATTGACGCTGATAGCCACCATAAATTTGGGGGATGGAGGGAAACAAGTAATGGGGGGCTAGTTGGAAGGCAATGGGCGTACTGGAAAGAACAGGAATTTTGGAGTCAGGATCTAGTGCTGACCCCAGTTCCTTCACTTACTGCTTCCGTTTTTTTTTTTTTTTAATGTTTATTTATTTTTGAGGGGGGAGGGTGGGCAGAGAGAGAGAGAGAGAGGGAGACAGAGGATCCGAAGCGGGCTCTGTGCTGACAGCAGAGAGCCCAATGCGGGGCTAGAACCCACGAACCGTGAGATCATGACCTGAGCTGGAGTCGGATGCTTAGCCGACTGAGCCACCCAGGCACCCCTTCTGCTTTGGTTTTTTTCATGTGCATAATGAGGATAATGTATCATGTGTGAGTTACAGACAGTATATGAATTAAAAAGTTACCTGAGGTGTTATTAGTAATAATGTAACAATTTGGATGGTGCCAGGGGAAAGGGAGAAGATACAAAGAGCTGTTTCAAGATCACCAGAACTCAAAATCATGACGATTTAGACTGAGAGGGATCCCGAGGTCATCTAGTCCCCTCTCCTCACTGTCCTTGGGGAGAGCTTGGAGAGAAGGAAGGAAGAAATGGAATTGCAGTGAGGTTTCTTCTTCAGGAGCTGAGATGCCTGCTGGACTCTTGGCCAAGCCTGAGACCGTGGGAGGAGGAGCTACTTTCGGAAGGAGATAAATTTCATTCTGAACCTGGTGATATTGAAGAGACAATAAGCCACCCAGAGAGACTGCAGACAGGCTACAGATCTGGGAGTTTATCACAGAACATCCAGCCTGGAAGCATATAAAACAAAGATCAACTCTCTTTAAAAAACAAACAAAAACGGGGAGGGGGGTGCCTGGGTGGCTCAGTTGGTGAAGCGTCTAACTCTTGGTTTTGGCTCAGGTCATGATCTCTCAGTTTTGTGAGTTCGAGCCCCACATCAGACTCTGGGCTGGCATCTTGGAGCCTGCTTGGGATTCTCTCTCTCTCTCTCTCTCTCTCTCTCTCTCTCTCTCTCTCCCTCTCTCTGCCCCTCCCCCACTAGCTCTCCCTCTCTCTCTCAAAATAAAGAAATAAACTTAAAAAAAAAGGCACACATTAGAATAAAAGCAAAGCGCCAAAGTCTGCTTTGGGAATGTTACTGTTAGAGGCTGGAAGGACAGCATGCTCTATAAGGACAGACGTGGGAAGGTCAGAAAGGTAGTCATGTTAGATAAATGAAAACATGACTGAATTTCAGGTGATAACAGAAATGCCACGTGCTTCTGAAAACTGCACAGGCTAAGGATTAAGACAGGGACACTGCGTTCTAGATAGAATAGCCTTGGGGGCTTCACCTTTGTAAAGGAAGGAAGGAGGAAGAGGAGTTCAAGAACCATGATTCAGCGACAGTTTACAAAGCAGACAAGTTAAAAACTGGGTCACTGTTATGACACGTATTTTAGGTAAACTAATTTAAAATTGGGCCAGACCATTTATCATAATTCTGCTTTCTTTATTAGTAAGACAAAAGGATGAACTGAGGTAGTTTTTTTCCCAAGGTCAAAAAGAAGGAGGCTATCCAGATTCCTGCTCTGTACATCATAGCTACTTGCAGCTAGTGACCTACGGAGGGCTCCCTATGGCCAGGACGTGTGCCAGGGACAGGCAGACATAGGAGCTAAGTAAATGTGATCTCTCCATTTGATAGATTTTAGATCGGTTAAGAAACACCTGTGCAAGGGTCCACACTTGAAGAAGCAGAGAGTCAAACACCATACTGTGACCTCAAAGTTATACTGGCTCTAGCTACCCTACTTGGTTGGGGAACAAAGCAGGGGATGAATGATTCAGATGATACAGCCTCGTCACCTTGGGTAAATTATTATTGCTTTAATAATAATGAGAAGCCAGCAGCCTAAGAAAGAATCTCATTAACATGGATCCAGGCTATTCCGCCAGGAAATCAGAATCATTTGAATAGTAGGATTTCCTTTTGGGAAGCCATCTGGGAAGGCGATTGGAGAACAGACATCTGGATGCATATGCCCTGCTAAAGGAAAACTTGTCTTTCCCCTTCTCCTGGGTTTTGATCTTCCAAATTTGTTTCCAGGAAAGCCCCTACGTGTGGCCAGGTGACCGGACCAGTCCCACTACTAAGGACAGCTCCTTCTGGCGCCCACCTTGGGGCCGCTCCTTACAGGATTTTGCCTGGTGGGTGTGCTTGAGCCGGACCTCAGGCACCACAGGCTGCAGGGCTGAGTTTCCTCTCCTCCTCTTAAGAAGTGCTTCCGACGGGAATGATGGAGTACTAAAGTGTCTGTTTGGGAAAGTAAATAGATACAAGGCAAATAAATAAAAATGCCCAGAAGCAATTACAGAAAGGAAGTGACATTTTTATGTAAGTCACTTTTCTGATGGACAACAGGCCTCCTTTGCCGAGAGTGCCGTGGGAATGCTTCCGGGAGGGGGACGGTCGCCAAACAACTAGAGCGTCGTGATAAGAAAATCAAACAAAAAGAGGATGGAAAGGCCACCCGGCAGTCACTCGAGGCTGGAAGTTGCTGCCTTTATTTCCTCTCGAGTCCGCTCGCCACCCCCCCACCCCCCCCGCTACCGCACTCCCCGAGCGGGCAGTTTGGGGAGCGGGTACCTCTGCTCCGCGTCCGCGCCCCGGTCCCGCGCCCCCCCCCCCCCCCCCCGGTGCCCGCCGCGCCGGAGCGCCGGGAGTCCGGGCCGTGCCCGAGCCCGGCCGCGCCGCGAGCCCCGGCTCTGCCTGCGCGCCCCCAGGTGGGTGTCTGGCCCCCGCCCCGCGCGCGGGCCTGGGCCGGCCCCTGGGCGGTGTCGCGGCGCGGCCGGGGAGGAGCGGCGGGAGGAGGAGGAGGAGGAAGCGCGCGGAGGAGGCGGGCGCAGCGCGCCGGGGGAGGGTCGCCGCCGCCTCCGCCGCCGCCGCCGCCGCCGCGGGGATCGTCAGGCCGGAGCCGCGCGGCCGAGCGGGCGGCAGGCGGCGGGGAGGGCTCGGCGGCGGGAGGCTCGCGGCGGCCGGGCCGGCGGGGTCCGCCCGGGCCGGCAGCGTCCGCCGAGCGGCGGGAGGAGGGAGCGGCGCAGACAAAGAGCGGCGCCTGGGCGGGCGCTGTGCGGCCGCCGCCCCGGGACCCGCGCCGCTGCCCTCCGGCCTCGGCGGGCGGCCCACGGCGAGGTAAGCGCTGGCGGCGGGCTCCGGGCGGGAGCCGCGAACTTGGGCCGTGCGGCGGAGTTGGCGCGCGCCCGGGGAGGGGTCGGGGAGGGGGGCCGGTGCCCTCGGCGCCCCGCCGGTGCCCTCGGCCCCGCCGCGGCCTGGCCCCCCGCGGCCGCAACTGCCCGGCACCTCCCGGCTCCTCACCTTCCCGCCCGCCTTCCAGGCACCCCCCACCTTCTCCGGGCCGGCGCTGGGGGCGGGGGTGCCGGCGAGGGCGCGGGAGGGCGCGGGGGCCTGGGCGGCGCGTTCCCGGGACCGGAGACCACCCCGGGCGCGTGGGGTCGCCTGGCCTGCGAGCGGGTGGCGGGCGCGGAGCCAGGAGCAGGCGTGGGACCGTGCGGTGGCCGGGGTCGCCGGGGCGTGAGTCCCCGGGAAGAATAGCCCGTTTCGCGCGGCCCCAGCGCAGGGACGCGGGAGGCCGAGCTCGGCCCGGAGAACTTAACTGTGTTTATTGCAACTATTTACGATCCCGCACAAAGCTGCTGTCACATCGCATAAAGGAGGTCCTCGACTGGGCGAGGGGCGCTTTGTGACGGGTTCCAGGCTCTGCGTCCTGTCCCAGATTTACATGACTCTGTTACAGCCACCTGAAAGAAAGTTTCTCACATCGCTCTGCCCTCTCGGTTTATTCAGGGCGATTTAACCACCAAGTGGTTCTGGAAGAATTTGGTGTGCGATTTTTAAGGCATTGAAGGCAACTCCCTTGTGAGTGCAGTTAGCGTGGCATCGTGCGGAGGTATCTAATTTGCAAAACGCTTTAATTTGGAGACAATAACGATCGCCTTGGAAGGTCTGCGCGGGATGCTGGGGGTTATTGGCCGAGGAACATCAGGCACCTGACTTTAGCATTGTTAACAGCTTCAGGGACAAAGCAGGAACGCGTGTAGAGTGGGCCTGTATCACTTCAGACAATTCCGGTTGGCAGTTTCCCCTTTATTTGGTTTTGTTTATTTTGCCAACAGGTTTAAGGCTGAATCTGCCAAGTTTGTGTCTGCGTAAGGGAATGAGCAGGCCCCAGTGGTGGGCCCCAGGAGCTTAAAAATCTCGCCGGCCCCTCCTTCTGTTGACCCAAACAGAAACTGAACCAGCGAGGCCAGGGGGTATGGCTCGCCCTGGACCTGCAGGCAGGAGAGGCCCGTCCGGGCCCATCCCCAGCGTCTCCCGGCTTCTGGGAAGGGATTTGGGTAGGAATGAAAATAATTCGGGTGTGTTTCATACCACTGCGTTTGATATTGTTAGCAGCAGTGCTTTTCAAGTCTTGAAATGACCGAACATGAAATTAAGCAGGGCTACTTTAACTTATCAAAACAGATCTAAACTTTGCTTCTGAATACTCTCTTAATTCTCTTACCGGGCGTTCCTCGATAGATGGGTAAATTAATAACAGGATTCAAGCGTGTGCGGTTTTTGTATAAAGAGAACGGCAGTCTGTGGACGCTCGGAGAAGAAATGGGCTTAAGTGGGAGAGGGAGCTGTTGATGTAGGTTTTTAAGTGTTGGGAGCAGGGATTTCCTGAAAAACGGGTGTTAATGGTGCTTGTGCAGCAGTGACCCACAAGGGAAAATCCTACCTTAATGAATTCTCCCCTTGAGGTTGATTAGATATGCACTTTTGATTGGAGAAAAAGGCCGGATGTTTGTGGTCATCTGGCTGCAGCTCCTTGAGGCTGAAATTGAGAACTTTAAGCAAGTGGGGAGCTTGTGGGAGGTGCCTGACTCTGGCTTCCTCTCCTGGAGGCCTCACCTGGGCTCCCAGCATCTCCGCTGTTAACCTAAACAGACGCCACCACTGATCATTGAGTTTAGTATGAAATTGAGTGTCAGATCACCACCCTTACAACTGAGCACTCCATCACCCACCTCTGCCCACTTGTGGAGAAGGTGGCCCTTTTTAAACATTTGTTTATTTATTTATTTATACTTATTTTTAAAGATATTATTTGTAAGTAATCTCTACACCCAACGTGGGGCTTGAACTCAGACCATGAGATCGAGTCTCATGCTCCACTGGGGAGCCAGCGAGGCGCCCCGAAACTGGCCCTTTTTTAAATGGGCGGGGCTTATGTAAGGTGCATTTCTAATAGTTGGGCTCAGTTTCCAGGCTTTGAGTTTTGCTTTATTCCGTGCTGTATGCTTAAATTCTCTTCATCTCTGAAATCAGTGACCCTGCCCTGTCATTTGCATTGGGGGATTATTGAGGTTTTCCAACCAACAGCAGATCTTATGTACACAGTATTTGAGAAAGGCACTATCATCCATATTAAATACACCGGAAATCTTCCTTGCATGAGCACAAACTAGATAACCTTTTAAAATACCCTAAAGACTCCCTGATTGCCTGGAATAACCTGTAGTCCTTTACTTGATCACTTGCATTAGCTTAATTTGCCTTGGCTAAATGAGGCTGTGTTGCTCTCTGGGACACACAGGCTTCTAACTGCCCAGACTGACTTACAGTGTGCGCTGGGGAGAGAGCGCTCGTGGACATGATTCTCCATCATTAAAAATGAGGCTGGCTAGCTGAGGAGCTGAAAATTGCTTGCTGCAACTGCACGGGAGGGCAGTGGACAATGCTTGGGGAAACTTGTAAGCTAAACTCTTTTCACAAATGAACTGGAAACTCCCCACGACTCACCCCAGAGGCTTAGGGAATTAGTCTTCCCATCCAGAGGGAGAGCAAATGGCGCTTCCAAATTGTTTCTCTTTCCTCAGATGTGTGATGGAAACCCTTCATGGCATGTTTTTACAGGGCCTAAGCTACAAATGCTATCATGTATGTTGTTAGATGCCTGAGTTCAGGCAACTTCGAAAGGGGTCAAGATGGCCTTTTAACCGGTTGTCAAAAGTATGCAGCTTAAGTAAAATTAGTTTCTTATGTCTTTAGGCCGCTTTCGTAACACAGTCGTAAAAATTAGAGTGTTCTTTCTTTTCCTTTATTTTACTTTGAACAGATCCCAAAGTACGTATATTTCTGAAGGTGTAATCAGCTTTAGCAAGTTATACCCCTCAACGCGCGCGCGCACACACACACACACCCACATGTCACCATCTGCCCTGTGGTTTCTTGTGTTCATATCTTATACATGTGGATGCCCAACAAATATTAAACACATGAATATTGAATGCTGAGCCTGTTGGGCAGTTAGGGCTCTTGTTTCCACTGAAACGTGAGTAATAAAAGATCTCCAGAATCTTTGTACCTCTGCTCAGAACCTCTGACCTCGTGGGTGGCTTTGTCCCCAGGATGTCTGGACAGTTGGGTGAATTTGGTCTGGTGGCCTCTCCATTTGGTAAATTCTTGGTCAAATGCATCATTTATAGTCCTGAAGCTAAACTTAAAAAAAAAACAAAAACAAAACAAAACAAAAAAAAAACGAACAAAAAACAAACCCAGTTGCACACCCACCTGGTGGTTTGGCTGCATATATTACTTTTCAGTAGATTGTCCGTGTCAACTTGAATTGGAAACTCTGGGCAAAGCGTTTGTCCTCCTGGCCTGGTACGTTAATTAGTCAGTTCCACCTTACTTTTTTCTTCTGCTTGTATTTTTATTGGTTTTAAAAGGAGAAGCTTCAAGGGCATTTGGAGTTTAAATATTACAGTTTCCTCTTGAGATAGTTTTGCTGGTCAGTGCTTAAATGAAGCCCCAAAGTGCGATAGTCAGGTAAGAATAATAGATACTAACTCGTATGTTAATGTATAGTTTACGGATTGCTTTCCACAAAGGCCATCCTATTTAATATTTGGCATATCATGGTAAAATGGACTCTGGCCCTTATTTCTCTGTGAGGAGACTAGAGCTCAGGGGCAACCCCAGGGATGATGGAGCTTGAACTTGAGTATAAGTCCTGCCCTCCAGAGCCCTTGGCCCTGCTAAGCAGGCAGTAGATAAGGAACGCCAAAAGAGTGCTGGATAGATGTTTTTCTGAGGCTGTTGATCTAATAGCATGTACCACTAATGAAGTGAAGCATCGTAGACCTTGCGTGGATGCCTTTGTCATGTTGCACATGTGAGCAGATAGTGGTGGGAGCAGATTCTCTAATGTGAGCTGACTCTGAAGACGAGCCGTTTCAGGGGAGGCAGGCAGGAGCGGTTACAGTGAGCTGTTGTCCTTGCTTCATTGCTGGGAGCCAGCATTACCTTGGAAAGGCTCTGCAAGTTGAAATGTGCTTATTCACTCTTAGTTTGTATCTCGGTCTGCTCCGGATGCCGTAACAGAAGCACACAGACTGGGTGTAAAACTGAAATTTATTTCTCACAGTTCTGGAGGCTGGAAAGTCCAAGATCAAAGTGCTGGTAGTTTCAGTTCTTGGTGAGTCTCTCTTCCTGGCTTGCAGAAGGCCACCTTCTCATTGTGTCCTTGTGTGCTGTCTCCTTTCTGCTTGCAGAGAGTCTGGTGGCTTTTCCTCTTCTTATAAGGTCATCAGTCCTGTGGGATTAGGGCCCCACCCTAAGAATCATAATTACCTCCTCAAAGGCTGTCTCCAAACAGCCACTTTGGGGGTTGGATGGAGCTTCAACATATGAATATTGGGGATACAGTTCATAACAGTAACGCTGTGTTCAAAAACAAGGCTGATTGTTTTAGAAAGTCCTATTGCTTCCCTCATCCAGATCTGGAATCTGCTGATTGGAGAACACCTGCCAGGGATGGTTATAGAGCAGACCTAAGGAGGGGATGGCAGTTCATTATTGGTCATGCAACCTCCAAATAGGGAAGGAGCCTGGGCACTGGGCTTTTAGATGCTGGTCAGGTTTTAGGTAGAATGATTAAGGAGAGAAATCAGTGCTGACTTAATCCATTTATGGATGCTTCACCTCAGTACATGTAGGTTTTTTTTGGTATCAGGAACAAGATAAAATATCAGCTATAGGGAAAGCATTGGGTTTGTATGGTAATGAAAGCCCATCCTGGCCCAAGCTGTAGAGAGCCAAGTGGGAGGGCCACGCTGTCCCCTCTGGGCCTGCTGTTGCTGTGAATTTGTGGGAGCGGGGGAAGGGCAGTGGGAGAGGGAGAAAAAGAATCCCAAGCAGGCTCCCCGTGGGCTGGGAGCCTCACACGTGGGGCTCGAGATCGTGACCTGAGCCCATATGGAGTCAGATGCTTAACCAACCGGGCCACCAAGGTGCCCCATGAAATTAATTATTTTTTAGTGTTTACTTATTTTTGAGAGACAGAGACAGAGAGAGACAGAGAGCTAGGGCGGGGGAGGGGCAGAGAGAATGGGAGACACAGAATCCTAAGCAGGCTCCAGGCTTTGAGCTGTCAGCACAGAGCCCAGCAGCTCAAACCCATGAACCACGAGATCATGACCTGATCCGAAGCCAGACGCTTAAACCGACTAAGCCACCCAGGTGCCCCCCATGAAATTAATTTTTATATTTTTTATCTTACCCAATAGGTCAAAAATATTTTTATTTCTATGTGTAATCAATATAAAACCTTATTAATGAGATAGTTTACCTTGTTTTGCTTGTGTGCAGTCTTTGAAATCTGGCATGTATTCTGTATTTCTGGCACACCACATTCCTTCTTTCCATTTGGAGTGGCCAAGAGCCTCTTGAGGTTAGTAGTGGCTGCCATATTGCAGAGGACAGGTCTGTACTCATTTTAGGATTTCAGCTTCATCTCTTCTGTGTGTCTCAAAGTTGAGATAGCTAAGGAGACAGCATGGGAACAATTCAGAATAATAGTAATGGCAATTATTATTATTCCTTAGCGGGCAAGGTCTCACCCTTGTAGATCTAGGGAATAATGTACTATTTCCTGTGCTTAATAAAGTCAGATTTGGTTACATGTAATCAAAATACTTTGTCCAGTTTACAGATATTTTTAAAATGTATTTTGAATTCTCGAGGGTAAGTTGCCAACTTAAAATAACTTTTGGGTATTAGTGTTCAACACATTTCTGATGTACATTAAGTGCTTTAGAAGTACACAAGCTAAAATCGTATTTTCTTTAGTGATCGTTAGTTTATCTGTTAACACACGCACACACAATCTCATGTTGTGATTACTGGTCTGAGCACTTTATACAAAGTAATAACTCATTGAATCCTCTCAAAAATTAGGTGTAGATACTGCTAGCAAATGGTGGATGTGGAACTCAACCTCAGGCTGACTTCTGAGTCTCTGCTCTTATCGACGAAGCTAGGCCACCGTCTTTTCGTTAAGATGTCTCTGAAAATACATAAACAGAGCCATAAACTTTTATTAGGTATAAGATTTGAGAAACCTTGATGGAAAACCATCGATAAAGAGTGGAGCTTGGGTATCAGTTTGTACTGGAACTTCTTGTATCAGCCAGGCAGTGGAGGAAGCCCTGAACTTGGGAAAGACATAATAAATACAGCTGCTCCAGGGGTCATGAACGGCTAGCTGTGCAGGGTCACAGAGGAGCATGACTGGGCACCCTTGGCCTTGCTTCTCCTCTCAGCCCCTCCTTGCTGCATACCACGGGCCATTGCTCCTCAGATGGGCAAACTCTCCAGCTCTGAGGTGGGCATCAGTATCCCTCGGAGGGCTTGCCTTAGACCTCAGATCGCTGGGCTCACCCCAGAGGGTCTGACCCGCAGGATGTGCTTTTTTGCTGAGTTCTCAGGTGGCCTGCGATGGGATGGGAGCCACACGTTGAGAACCACTGTTGAGGGATTTGCAGTATAACACGGGGTGAGTGAGGAGGTTTCTCTGTTTGATGATAGTAGCAGTATTTTAATTTGAGAGTGGCCCACAAGCCTGCGTGCAGGTACTATTGTGCAGGTCTCTGCAGCTGGCTCCTTTGTAAATGGCTGTGTGGGGGGCTCCCCACCCAATTTCCACCACTGTGGGGACTGAGGAGGCAGGACTGAGTTTTCTTGTTCTTCCACTTAGTTCCTGAGTGCTTGTTTTGTTGGGATATCTTTTGGGAGGTCATTGTCAGTTGCTGCTGTTTTTTCTTAATGAGTTCATGTTAGAAAGAGAAGGTAGGTCGGTAGGTACTTGGAGCCTTGGAGCCCAACACACCAAATCCTTTTCTTTTGTGCTTTTGTGAGATCTGTGCAGGTCTCAAAGAATCCCAAAATGGCTTTGAAAATGTACTTCTTGGATCATGAGAGGGGCCAGGTCAAGTGTCAGTCTGGATTTTTGGAAGGCTTCTCTAACAAGGTTCCAATGGGAGCTTTGACATTGGTAATCATTCCAAGTAAGACCATCCTTAATATACCCTTCTGTGTTTGGAAGGCCCTTAGGGGCTCTCAGAGCATTGGCTAGCTTTTGCCCAGGGCAGGTGGAACTGAAATAGAACCGAGAGTCCGGTGCCCCTGTTGGGAGAAGTATCCACATGTCTGTCCTAAGACTCAGGAACACAGTGGTTTCAGATGGTCCACACCTTGGGCAGCTTCTTTGAATTCACAGTCTTAGATTTGCTGTCCAGCTGTCTCCCCCTGGCCAGCTCTGTATGTAGCATGTTCCAGGAGGAGCAGCAGCAAAGATTTATTTATTTAAACAAGCTTAATAATTCTCCCAGCAGCAGTGGGGGTGGCCAGCTAGTAAGAAATGTTACCAGAAGCTGAAGTCGCAGCGAGATGCCTAGAAAGTGCCAGTGGCTGTCTTACCAGACAAAGCCCATCAATGTCTGCATTGATTTTCCTTAGAGGATGGGGCTCAGTTTTAATATCTTATGAATTTTGGCTGAATATTTAAGGATGTCTGCAAGTCAACAAGTATTTTAATTATGTCACTTATGAGCCTGGCTGCAGAAGAGAAGAGCAGTGCCTGTTCTCTCCTGCCAGCTGTGTCCATTTTAAGGACAATCACTCTAAAAGCTTGTTTCCCTGTTTGCAAGTCTTGTTTGTGTTGGGTGGGGGTGATGGGGAGAGGTCTGAATGGGTGATAAACAGCCCTCTTACTGTTCTGAGTGATGGAAACCAGCTCGGGGACATTGACATAAAAACTGCAAGCTGCTGGAGAATTTTTAAGAGATCAAGAAATAACCAGGGATTCAAGGAGTTATTTTAGAGACAGTTGCAGGAAATTTGACGTAGGTGAATAGTGAATTTTCATCAGCCCCCCTCTTTTTAAAGAAACCTATTTAGGAACAATATCTGGCAAGACAGATATAAAAGCAGATCGTTCTTTGCATCCTTTCACTTCTCCCCTCCATGTTTCACCTTTGCATGCGACTCATTTCGTGTACACCCCCGCCCTGACCATTTATCTTAAAGTCAGTTTTCCATCTGTCTCCATTACCAGCATGCATATGGTTTTTCCTTTACGTGCTTTGGTTACTGCCCTCCTTGGCCCTCTGCCCTCCTTGGCCCTCCCTAGCTCCTAACTAGGAGCTCCTCCTGCCACCCCTTTATTAAGCCATCTCTTGCCTTCCCATGGTTTCCTTAGTAGGTCTGTTTTAGATGGCTCAGTAGGTGAGACCCAGTGGCGACTGTAAGCAAACCACGCCGTTATCCTCTAAACAGAAAAAGGGGAGAGATGACACTCAGCTGGCCATCATAATTTTCTCTTTGAAGCATGCCTGGGTAGAACGGAAGCCCACTTGATGTGGCCTAGTTTAAGGCTCAGGTGTTTAATATGTTGCTGCTTAAACTTGATTGTGCCACTCCCTCAGCGCTGGTCAGGAAGGCTCATTCCACCTTTCAAAAAACAGAGGTAGGTTCCCTTTTTGTCCATGTCTCAGGTCGGTGAGGGTTACATGTTGAAGGAAGAAAATACGTGCTTAACATGATGGCATATTAATATGTGCAAATCCCCATCCATTTTGGGGTCTTAACTGGCTGTTAGGTATGGATCAAGAAATAAGAGCACTTCACTTTGGCAAATATGTTAATTGTTAATATTTTTAAAAACTTAATTGAGAATTGGACCTCCGGTCCTATATATAGATGAGTGGTTCTCAGCTGGGGGTGATGTTGCCCATATGGACATTTGGCAGTGTCTGGGGACATTTTCCAATTATCTTGACGGGGGAGTGTGCCTGGTGTCTTAGTGGGTACAGGCCAGGGATACTGCTAAGCATCCTGAAATACACAGGGCAGCTCCCACCCCAGAAAATCTACTGGCCCAGGATGTCAGTATTTCAGCAACCTTCATGTCAGTGAACGCTTCCTTCCTTTACTCAAATCCTTAAATTAATGGCACATGTATTCTTTCACACAGTTGCCCATATGGAGATAATTTTTTTTCATCCATTTTTATAAACATGAAAAATATCTATTTAGAGAGCTAGACAGTATTTATACATCTTGTAGTTATATAAAGGAGAAACCTCCTTTAATATAACTGACTTAACCACGATTTATCTTTAATACTGTTGGTGAAGTGTGGCATATGTTGGTTTTTCAAATTGTGTACTTCTCCATGTTTGGACCATGTAAGTATAAAACGTCGATTTGTAGGAAACCTTTTGAAATCTAGCTGAACTGTGATAAAAACATACTCTCCTTAGAATGTCCACTTACAAGGAAGTCATGGAGTCCCTTGTCAATTGTTTTTAATAACTAGTCAATTTTCAGAGTTTGGTCCACTCCAAATCTGTCTGCCTAGCTCAGAATCCTTTTAATCGGTGGCTATCCATAGGAAAAAAAAAATTTTTTTGTAGTTGTTATGGCTAAAGTTCGTAAGATTCTAGGTTCAACCTGACAATCATTGGACTGGTCACATCTGTTAGCTTTCAAATGTTTCATTTCCATCTTTGTATAGTTCCGAAAAAGAAACTCTTCAGGGGAGAGCGAACGAAAATACCGCAAATGAGACCTTATCCAGGGAAACGGAAAGAGAAAATTATAATTTGGCTGTTAGTCTCTGTCCAGGTTAGTGGTGTAGGTGCCTATTAGCTGGGCTGGAGTATGATGTTGATGTCTCTACTTCTTTTTCTCTTCAGACGTAGACTCTGACTTGACAGAGTCCAATGAGCCCAGAAATTAAGAGGGTGGCCGATTAGAAGTTTCCTTGGCTATATCTAGATCTATTTTGTATAAATCACTTCCTGCTATACTGCTCTTCCTTTTTTGTTGCTTCTTCTCTCTTCCTGTTCAGTTATGGGGATAAACACAAAATCAGCACTTTGTAAGTCTTTGAATTTTTCTTAGTGAAGATTGTTAAAAGGCACAATCAGTCCTTTCTTTTTTCTAAATGCTCACATCCTCACGTGGACTGGGGAGGACCTCTGAAAGGTTAACAGTAACTCCTTCTGACAGACTTGAACCTTCTAGGTATGAGCTCTAAAACAATGTAACCTATCTAATTGTTCTTTGCAGGCTCCTATCGTTTGATTCTTACAACAGGGGTGGAGGGAGGCAAGTGTGGTCACTACGCCACTGAGTGAATGAGAAAAGTGCGGGTCACTGGGCAGTGGCTAGCCCCGGGGGTCTTGTGAGTGGCCAAGGGGATCCCCAGGCCCATGCCCTCAGCATTGCATGGGGTCTGGGTCGTGTGTGTGAGCTGCTCTAATCCAGAAGCTGTGGACTCTGGACTTCCTTCCTGCTTTGTGTATGTATGTCTCCTCCCTGAAAGTAAAATGTTTGCCTTTATTCAGTAACTTCTTGACTTGTGATTTTAATAGGAGCTGAAATCACAGTATCTTTCGGAACTTCATTAGCAGCTAGCCTCGGTTTGAACTTCAAAAATCTTGCTTTGAGTGAAGACTGGACGGGTCCTCTCCTTTTCCCCTGCTGCTAATTTATCTCACGTTGTGCCTCCAGCCCTTAACCTCCCAACCTCTATTTTTGTCTTCTGTGAAACAAGGCCTTAGGGCTCCTGTTTTTAAAGACCTTGCACAGCCCTGCCATTCCCTCTTTAAACATTTGAACCACACCGCTCCTTTTCAGAGGAGTTTTGTCCAAGGAGGGTGGCATGAGCAGACTTCTGTCTCAATTTTATTGCTCTTCCTTTTTTGTGAATCTAGTTTGAGGACTGAAAAGGCACGTGTGTGCAGGTGTAGAAAAGGCTGCGTTATTCATTCTGATCTGACCCACAAATTGGACCGCTGTCCCCATCACACACTTAATGCTTTGCAGTGCCACCTAAGTGACAGGCACCATGCCAAGTGCCCCGGATACAAAAACACGCCCTCAGGGAGGGTATAACCCAATGTGAGATGGTTTTCCAGGTTCCTGCTCAGCTCTCTTCACGATTAACTAGTATTTAAAATGACTGTGACATCTCTGTGGGGTCCTGTAGAGAATACAAGGGAAGATGCACGGAAGTCCCCAAGGCCAGGTAGAACCCGTTTCAAATATTCCAGGGAAGGGTAGTTTTCTTCGAGATCTTTTGGAACTCTTCATTTTACAGACAGCCCCAGAGTCAGCCAAATGCCAACTGAGCAGAGATGCATTCCACCCCCCCTCCCAGGATTGCCACTGTTCTCCCTGGGCCTGGCTGAGGCTCATACTCTCTGCTCACTTGGGGTGAGCACTCACTTTTTGGATCCACGAGTCCATAACTTTCAGAGATTGTAAACCTTACATCTTTGTTGTTTATTTGCTTGAGACTTTTAGATCTTAAAAATTAGTAGGGGTGCCTGGGTGGCTCAGTCGGTTGGGCATCCGACTTCGGCTCAGGTCATGATCTCATGGTTTGTGAGTTCGAGCCCCGCCTCAGGCTCTGTGCTGACAGCTCGGAGCCTGGAACCTCTTCAGATTCTGTGTCTCCCTCTCTTTCTGCCCCTCCCCTGCTCGCGCTCTGTCTCTCTCTCTCTCAAGAATAAACATTTTTTAAAAATTAAAAAAAAAAATTTAAAAATAAATTACAAAAAAAAATTAGTAAAGCTACTTTTTGGTGTGTTTAAGAGAAGGCTGGCGTTAGGCGGCACGCCGATACCTCCTTATTCCTTTTGTTTTAAATTGATAATGGCATAAATGCATTATGGCATTACATTTTAATCTGGAAAAGATTTATGTAGTCAAGTTACTGCTTCACCCGGATTAGTAATGAATATTGTAAATCACTCCTGTCCAGACATTTTGCAGGTTTATTTTGTATCCTACTGGTAGTCTAGTTTGAAATGTGTCTCTTTTGAAACTTAAACTCTGTCTTTCTCCATCATCGAAGTTCTTTTTGTCTATTTTAAGTGCAGTGTTTCAGGCTGTTGACTTCAGCTTTATCTAGTACCCAAATCGTGCCATTCGGCATCAAGTTGGGATGAAGCTGTTGTCTGTAGGTGGGCTGATTTGGGTACTTCTTTAGCCCTGTTTAGCATCAGGAGATAACTGAATACTGGCATTCAACACAATTAAAATCATAATTTGTGATTTGTCTTCCATTTCATACCGCACCAGTTTGCATTTAACTTTTGATGATGTGGATTAGTGTAAAATAGTTTTTATGAGACGCTGTAATTATTTGTCATTAATGCTTGGCGTTTTAATTAACTTAATTTGAGAATAATGAGACTATAACTTGAAATATGAGTTACGTGATGTCACTGTAAAGATTCCTGAATGCATCGATTAAAGAATACATCGATTCCTGGTTCTCGGCGACCTGAGTGGGAAAGAATTTAATGTATGTTCAATAAGCTTGTTCTGGGTCTCATTCAGGAGAGGAAGTTTTTTGTTGTTATTTACAAACTCGTAGTCTTTATTATTTTACATATTCAAGTATATATAATGTGTTCTCTGAAGAACAGGACAAAAATTGTAATGAGTTGCAACTATATAATGACCTTATTTTATTGTGTTAAGCTAATGGAGTAGATTTCTCTCCTTTTGTTCATTCCAGTTTTCACCCACCTGCTTTTCCAAAGTACACTTTGTAATTCATCCACGTTATGCTTTGCATGTATGTATTTCCAGATAGTACGTATGGTACATATATTTATTTATAAGTTTATTTACCTTGAGAGAGAGACAGTGTGAGTGGGAGAGGTCCAGAGAGGGAGGGAGAGAGAGAATCCCAAGCAGGCTGTGCACTGCCAGCCTGGAGCCCAGTGCAGGGCTTGAACTCAAGAGCCATGAGATCATGATCTGAGCCGAAACCAAGAAGACACTTAATCGACGGAGAGCCACCCAGGTGTGCCTGTATTTTTACATGAACATGTATTTGATATGAACCTTTAATTTTAGAATAGTTTTAATAATTTTTTTTTACATTTCTTTTAAATTTTTTCAAGTAATCTCTACACCCAGCATGGGGCTCGAACTCATGACCCCAAGATCAAGAGTCACATGCTCTTCCAACTGACCCAGCCTGGCACTGCTAATTTTAGGATAGTTTTAGATTTACAGAAAAAATTCCAAAGTTGGTGTTGGTACATTATTGTTAACTGAAGTCCACACTTTATTTGGATTTTCTTAACTTTTATGTAATGTCCCTTTTTTGGATCCCCCCCCCCCCCCCCAAGAAGACCACATGATACTTAGTTGTCAAGTCTCTTTAGGATCCTCTTGGCTATGAAAGTTTCTCAGACTCTCCTTGCTTTGATGACCTGTGCACTTTTGAGGAAGACCAGTCATGAGTTTTGTGGAACCTTCCTCAGTTGGGATTTGTTTGATGTTTTTCTCATGATTAGACTGGAGTTGGGGGTTTTTGGAAGGGAGATCACAGACATCAGATGCCATCTTCATCATCTCAGTGGTGCGTACTGTCAGTGTGACTCATGACCTCCGTCCCCTGGCTGAGGTGGTATTTGCAGGCTCCCCACTGTAAAGTTAACTCGTGTTCCCTCTGTCCGTCCAGCAGTTGGGGAGGAAGTCACTTAAACAGGGAGGAGTTATGTTCTCCCTCCTCCAGGGGGTTGTATCTCAGTTATTTGGAATTGTGCATGGGAGATTGATTTATTCTCTCTAAAAGAGGAAGGTTTTCAGTGGTCACAGGGGCATTGTAGCCCCACCCTAGGTGCCGGTCCAGAGGAGGAAACTAGGGGCCCGCTCTGGTTTTAGAATGTGGTCCTAGGGTATGTATTAGGAACGCAGATTCCTGGGCCTGCTTTGGCCCTACTGCCTGAGTCTCCTGGGGAGCGTTGGTGTGAAAGTCTTCCTGTTGAACAAGGTGGTTCTGACAGGTTTTCAAGGTGGAGAACCAGCTGCTGTGTATTACCATTGGCACCCTCTCTCCCAGGCTCCCCTGCAGAGGACCTCTGGCCTGGCCACGCCCACAGTTTTAACCCCTTCTGGACATCCTGAGTGGCTCACTCTATAAGCCCAAAGCCATTCTTGCCTTAGAATGATGCTCTCAGAGCTCCAGCAGCTGGGAAGTAGTGGAGTTAACAGCCAGGGACCCAGTGGGAAGGGTCTGTCTAGGCTGCAGTAGGGAGGTCCTCAAATGCCCAGGCCTGTCCGAAAATGGTTTTGTCACATGAGTGCACAGGTGAGAGTGAGTGAAGGACCGTGCGGTGGTGGGGGTAGCCTGTGGATGCTGTCCACGCTTTGACAAGTAGGAGCCACGAGCAGATGCTCATGGCTTCCTAGTATGCCCGGTGACTCGTGCTTTGCAGTGGCCGTCTAACTTCCTAGGCCATCTCCGACTGCAGGGGGAAGGCAGTGGCCTCAGGTGGCTTCTCCTGATGGAGGAGGCGCTCAGTGGAGAGGGAGCTCCTGCAGTGGTCTCACTGGCCCACTCTGTAAGTATAGGGCCAGAGTCTGCTGCCCCAAGCACGGACTGGTGACCCTTACCTCCTGCCCTGGTGCTATGACATCATTCCAGTGTGCGCATGAGCAGAGGTCTGGGCAGGGTGAGGGTTGGCTCAGAAGCTGGCTTGGGGGTGGGGCAGGGCGACTTGGGAAGGCCCCTTTCCCTCCAGCGGCTGAAGGTTCTAGAGAATCTTTCTCCAGAGCGAGAAGAGTGGTTGACCTTTTTCTTGGGTACAGAAAGGGTTAGAAATAAGGCCAGGAGCCCACTTCACTTTCCTGTTTATACCTTCTCTCTCCCAAAATAATGGTAGAATTTGAGGGTGGGGGGTAGAAGGCCCCTGTGGGGAGACTACTTACTGTTCCAGTCTTCCCACAGCTCCATGGATTAGAGAGACTCCCTTGTATTCATTCACACAAACACGATTTTATCAGTATGTTTATTAAAATTGACTGGATACAAGCATCTGCAGTGGCTTCTTTGAACATGATTTCCTTTTAAATCCATGCCTCCGTGGTAAAGTATAATTTACGATTCTGTTTTGACCTGCGGATTTCTAATTTTTTAAACAAATCTTGTCTTTCTCTGAATTTTTGTTTTGACTACATTTTTGTGAGGTTTGGTGGCCATGTGTAGAAGAATCCACTTGATATGAAAGCAAGGATTCCCACTTTGTTTCAGGGCAGTATTTTTGGAATTGGCTGGTCTTGGGTTTTCTTTATCACACACAAAAAGATTTTTGAGAGCACGGTTTCCATATGTAAGAGTGGAGTTGGACAAAGTGATGTCTGAAGCTTTTTCTCAGCTCTCAAGGTGGCGGAGGCCTTTCCCAAAGAAACGAGTCGCACGTAGTAGGCAGAACATCAGACTGGAGAGCTGGGTCCAGGCCTGGAGCTGCCTCCCCACGTCAGTGGGCCTTCCTGTTCTTCACAGCAGCAAGAGAATATTCTGCTCTGAAAGGTCCCTCCTGCCCCAAGTCTGGAGTCTAGGGATTTGTTGAATCTGATGGCTCAGGTTCATGACATAATGTGGGGTTCCAAGTGATTCTCCAGCGTGGGAACCCTGAACCCAGGGCTGTGAGTGGATGGACTTCATGTAGTGGAAAGAACGTACATTTTTATTTTTCACTAGTTTCTAACTGAAATTTAGTATTCCTTTCTATTGCAAACACGGGTAACACCCCCCTTGAGATTTCACAGTCATCACAGAAATGACTAGTATGTTCATAACCACATCACAGTGGTTGCAGATAGTGGTTGAAATTTGAGCTTCTTATCATTCCTTTGAAATTATGGTCATTATTAGATCTGCTGCGGCACCCTTTTGTTTAGTGAGTTAATAAAGAAGCACATATATTACAGTATCTCATGTGTTTTTTAAATAATATTTTAATAACTCTGCTTCAGTGCAATTGCATAAAACGAAAACCATTTGAAAGCATCCTGAGGAGGAGTCTGAGGCCTCACCAGCCTGACTTGCGGGTGGGGGTGTGTGCACAGGAGGGTGACACCTTTTGGGGACCCGGTACCGTCCTGTCTGGTCATGCAGCTGTTGGGCCCTAGACCTCACGCCAGAGATGATCTATACAAGCCTTGCAGGAGGGTGATTTAATTTTGTTGCCTGGCAGAACTCTTTTCCGGTCACGCAATGATGACAACATATCTCCCAAATGGGTAAAATAGGATCTGTTCTCAAAAAAAAAAAAAAAAGAAAGAAAGAAAGAAAAAGAAAAAAATCCAAAAATTTTATTTAAATTACATAGCCTAATCATTGTTTCTGTAAATTTAATCATTTAAATTGTCAAAGTAGGAAAATATACATTCAGTTTACTAGCTAACAGAAAGCTGAATATAGACAGTGTTCTGGGATTTTTGATCATTTAATAGACTGGTGGGGTTGGGTCATGGATTTGGTACCTAGGGGTTTAGAATAACTACCAGCATCAGGAAAATGTTGATGACTTTTAGAAATCTCTTGCATAAAAGAGTTCAGTTTTTTGGTTCTCAGCAGTGTTGTGGCGAAACGGTTTCTGGAGTTTTGACCCCATGTTTCACAGAAATATGCTATAAAAAATAGTTCGGGGGCACCCCTGGGTGGCTCAGCTGATTTAGCTCCCGACTTCGGCTCAGGTCATGATCTCACTGTTTGTGAGTTCCAGCCCCACATTGGGCTCATTGCTGTCACCTCAGAGTCCGCTTCAGATCCTCTGTCCCCCCCTCTCTGCCCCTTCTCCACTCACACTATGTCTCTCAAAAGTAAATAAAACATTTAAAAAAATAGTTTGGAAGAAGAACCGGTGCAATGCTTGTACTATGCTCCTCTGTACATAGGATTATAAATACTAGCTGCTGGAAATTCGCAGAAAATGATGGATGGTGTGGAGGAACATTTGTAAAGTATTATTGTGACAGTCGCTACTATTTATTGAGCACTTTACATTTCATACATGTTGTTCTGTTTGATCTTCACTGCCCCCTTACAGGCTGCCCTTATCCTTGTGTAGCAGATGAAGGGAGCGATTGGAGAAGCTAAGTGATTTATCCAAGGGTTAGCCCTGACCGCCTCTCTGTTTTCATGTGGGCGTGTTCTGTTGGCACACGTGGGCGGTGACCCTGGAGTCACCAGCTTTGCAACTTCAGGATGCGGGCAGGCAGGAGTCCCGTGTTCCTGATGGTCTGGGTGCCGGGACTTGATTGGGAGTTGAGTGGGCACGCCTCCTTCTACATCCCTGCAGGCATCTGCATCCTGCCCTGCTTGAAAGTGCAGTCACAGAACTACCTCCAGACTCACTCAATGGCCAGTTCCTTCCAATTGGGAAAGGCTCACAGGAAGCAAAATGAGCCTAGTCACTTGCTCTGGGCTTCCCAAGTGGGGTTTGCAGCTCCACCAGGTCTGAAAAGATGTAAACTGAACTCTCACATACCATATTTGAGACCTAAACTGAACGCTCACATACCATATTTGAGACCTAGTTTTCTGAGACCTCTCTTTTATGGCACTGCTGATCTCCCCTCCCCTCCCCTCCCCTCTTCCTTCCCTCCCCTCCCCTCCCCTCCCCTCCCCTCCCCTCCCCTCCCCTCCCCTCCCCTTCCCTCCCCTTCCCTCCCCTTCCCTCCCCTTCCCTCCCCTTCCCTTTTTCCCCCCCGGTAGAGTTTTCTCTTAGTGATAAAGGCAAGGCTAACTCATAAAGATAGGATTTGAAGAGGAAGATGCCTCCTGCAATCTTATCCCAAAAGAGAAACTTCACATTTGTAATTAGTCCCTATAAGTATTTGTAACCATTTGTACAATTTTATGTTCTTCTCAATATGACCATTTTCCCCCTTTGTTCGTAATCTTTGTACCGTTTTCTTGTTGAGTGATGTCCCAGAGTTGTAAGTGCCATCAGTTGGAGAAGCAGCCTACTGAGTTGGTCATTTAAATGTTTGCTCCAGTAGACAAGGTCCCTGTGTGCATCTCTGAGCATATTGCTTTTCTTCTACTGAATTGTTTCCAGAGCCTCCGTTCCTCAGAGAGAGATTGCAGAGTTAAATGTGGTGGACATCCTTATGGTTCTTGATGTATGTTGCTACAATGCCCTTCTAAAGGGATGTACGAATTTTCAGTAGTGTGGAAGTATCAATGTCACCCAAACTGTGCTGCTTTTGAAAGAAGGTCAGTGGCCCCTCCATAAAGACATTTTGAGTTAACGTAGTCTGGACCACCTTATCTCAGAATATCCGTAAAACAGCATCACTGCTGTTTAAAAACGAATTGACTGCAATTTGTTCATACCTCGTTTAAAGCGGTCCTTGAAGGTCAAGGACTCTGCCGGTACTCACTGATTTTAGAACTCCTGCACGGTCATTCCCTAGGCAGGGTCCTGCTGCCGACTCTTGGACTTTACTTTCTATTTGGTGGGCTGTTCTTTGATGGGATTCTCTGATAGCATACGAAACATCCTCAGCGGTAGCATGTCTTTTCCCTTTGAGGGCGCATTTAGTTTTTGTGAATAGTAGATTGTTCTTTGGAGCCTTATTTGGGGCCTACAGTGGGTGACAGAAGTGGATTATCTTGCTTTGGTCCCTGGCCACATGGGACAGAAGGAAAGGGACTCTGTTACCTCCGAAGACATTTTCAGGAAGAGTTGCGAATATTTTTAGTAAACTTGCCACGCCTGGAACAGGCAGATAACCTCCCAAAGGAACAGTTCAGAATGGGGTGTGTGTGTGTGTGTGTGTGTATCGATCGGATTACATATATTAGCTGTGTATTGTTGAGTAATAGATTAAGAGCCCAGGTAAGCCGTGCTCAAACTCCAGACCTGTGGAAACAGAGATAATAGACACATGTAGTTCTAACCTGCTAAGTTCGTGGTGATTTGATACCTGGCAGTAGGTGACTCATACAGTATACAAGTTCAAGCCGTTCTTAGCCCTGCTCAGTGAGACTTTATTGCTGCCAAGAGGAACTCCCTGAAACTACAGCCCTACTTCTTTATTAGGGTTTTATGATGTTTCTCCTCATTGGCTCAAGAGATGATAGAAATCACTTTATGATGAGCCCTTTAAAAAGATTTTTAAAGACAATGAAAGAATGAAGCGGGCGGCAGAGGTGGGGGGATGGCGGGGATTAAGAGGGGAAAGGTGAACAAGGTAAGAGCGGGGATAGTAGCTTGAGTCGCAGGGAATGTGGACTCTCTCTCCTGGCTGGGAAGTATCAGTGTTGTGTGCGGTACGAGGAGTGACCAGAAAGTGGGACAAACTTGGTGTAAAAATAAGTTGTATTTTTAAGTTTATATATTAGTTTAATAATTGACCTGAGCCGCCACCTTCCATTTTGCTGCTGCCTGTAGAGTGCTGGTTAAAACTGCGAATCCGAGAAGGGGTGAGGTTGATCTCAAAGAGAACCCTGACATGGGAGTATTTGCCCAAGTGCACGACACCTGTATGTGTGAACTTAGTCCGATCAGGTGCACACACACGTCAATGCTAGGATGGGGGTGTTTACCCCTTCCCTCTGCAGAAACAGGGTTGACTTAGGCCTGGATGCCTGGACCCCTTTTTGTGTTTCATCTCCTATCCTCCACTATATATTCCCTTGAGAGACACTTTTAATTTTATTTTTGCCACACACATCATATACGTTGTACCAAATGTAATTTGCTGTTAACTTAATACATCTAGTGCCAGTGCTTAGATGGCCTACTTGTGGTGTCTAATAAAAGCTTAGATGCCTAACAGTAAGGTAACTTACAGAATTTGACGTTCCCCGGGTCAACCCTGTTATGACCATAACCTAATTAGTATTTTGTGAAACGGATTTTTATAATTTGGTTATATTTGGGGCATGCACTGTTGATTGAGTCACTTAGGAGTAGCTGTTTCTCTTCATGGTGTTGTTAAAAAACAAAATTCAACTGAGTAAGTTTTTTAAGGATCTTAATTTGCTTTATTCAACAATTTATGAACCAGGCAGCATCCTGTCCCACAGATAGAAAGGACCTCTGAGGAGCTGTACAAAATGGAAGACTTTTATAGGGAGAAGGGAAGAAGAACAAAGAAATTATACTAGACAAAAAAGCAGATTGGCCAGACAAGGTCACCTTCCTTTAGGGGATGGCAGGGGTCTATCAGGAAAACTACCTAATTAGTGCTGATGAGGTGATTCCTCATTGATTGGCTTAAGATTCCATTTTTGGGAGAGCAGAAACTTGTTTTTTAATTTTTAAATGTTTAATTTTTAACATTTCCCCTCTTGGTGAGTATCCAAGATTCTGTAAAGAACTTATCAAACTCAACACCCAAAAAACAGATAATCCAGTGAAGAAATGGGCAGAAGACGTGAATAGACACTTTTCCAAAGAAGACATCCAGATGGCTAAGAGACACATGAAAAGATGCTCAACGTCATTCATCACCAGGGAAATACAAATGAAAACCATGATGATACCACCTCACACCTGTCAGAATGGCTAAAATTAACAACACAAGAGGCAACAGATATTGGCGAGGATGTGGAGAAAGGGGAACCCTCTTACACTAGTGGGAATGCAAACTGGTGCAGCCATTCCGGAGAACAGTCTGGAGGTTCCTCAAAAAGTTAAAAATAGAACTACCATATATGATCCAACAATTGTACCACTAGGTATTTACCCAAAGGATACAAAAATACAGATTCAAAGGTGTACATGAACCCTGATTTTTATAGCAGCATCATCAACAATAGCCAAACTATGGAGAGAGCCCATATGTCCCTTGACTGATGAATGGATAAAGAAGGTATGGAATATGTACACCATGGAATATTACTCAGCCATTAAAAATAAACCTTGCCATTTGCAAGGACATGGATGGAGCTAGAGTGCATTATGCTAAGTGAAATAAGTCAGAGAAAGACAAATATCATATGATCTCATTCATATGTCACATTTAAGAATGAACACAGATGAACATATGGGAATGGGAGAAAGAAGAAAAGAGGGAAACAAGCCATAAGAGACTCTTAATAATAGAGAACAGGGGCGCTTGGGTGGCTCAGTTGGTTAAGTGTCCAACTTTGGCTCAGGTCATGATCTCACGGTTCGTGGGTTCGAGCCCTGCATTAGGCTCTTTGTTGACAGCTCAGAGCCTGGATCCTGCTTTGGATTCTGTATCTCCCTCTCTCTCTGCCCCTCCCCTGCTCACGCTCTGTCTCTGTTTCTCAAAAATAAATAAATGTTAAAAGAAAAAGAAAACAATAAGAGAACAAACTGAGGGTTGGTGGAGGGAGGTGGGTAGGGGATGGGCTTAGATGGGTGACGGGTACTAAGGGCACTTGTGATGAGAACTGGGTGTTGTATGTAAGCGATGAATCACTGAATTCTCTTCCTAAAACCAGTATTGCACAGTATGTTAACTAAAATTAAAAACAAAAACAGAAAAAACAATTCCCCTCTTTTGATCAGACTAAACCTGAGAGGTGTGATCCAAATTTAAAGCGTTAGCATTACTCCTAGCCACCTCTTAGAAGTTCTCAAGTGTTGCTGATTTCTGTCAGTATTCACAGGTGATGACTTTTTTTTTTTTTGCTGACTCTGGTATTCAGTCACAGGTCATGACTTCAGGTTCACATTCTTTAGGTCAGCCACTGTCTTCATTACTTTTCCGATGTTCCATTCCCAGTGACCTCACTTGCTTGGCGGTTAGCGGCTGCGAATATGAACATGCACTTAAAGCTTGTGCGAGAACACAGCGCACCAGGTAGATTCTTATGATTATTATAAGCAGAATCATTCCTATTGTCTGGAGTACTTCAGAGACATGGTCTCCCAAGACCCAAACCAAACAAGTCAAGTCCCATTGAAGGAGTCCCTTTCTTAGGCCAGCTTGCTTGGTTCTGTGATCTTCCGTAGCTGAGCTCAGCTTCCCCAGAAGTGTCCATTCAGTGCGGCAAGTGGCGTTAACCACGGTGCAGACACTTCCTTGCTCTGCCAAAACAATAGTCAAGGGCTCTCCTATTATCAAGAACAACTTTGTCCAGAGAGCCCAGGAATTTTTGTTGGCAGCTATTGGCTTTAGCAGCGGCTTCTGCAACACCTTCGAGTTAAGGTGAAGGTCTAGAAGTAGCCTCATTTGTACTTACTCTTAGCCAGGGGAGCAGCTACCAAAGGAAGCTATTTTGGAGTCATGAATGCCCTCTGGCGATTCCTGCTTGAGTCTGTGGCTCAAGGCTGGGAAGGTGACAGCCATGGAGGCCTGTAAAGTTTAAGCGATTCTAGACCGTACAGGCACTTTTGTTCCAGTTACCCTTGCTTTGTGTCCCTTTCTTTGTACAGAGCCTGGACACAATGTTCCCTGGGTTTGGGGTTCTTAAACTGAGGCAGGGAAATAGACCCCCAGGGGTTAAGGAGCCTGACTTAATAGAGAGGGGGCTGACTCAGTTCCAGAGAAACTGAAGCATTTGGCAATCAGGGAGACGTGTGTGATGGGCAGAACTACAGGATTGTCAGCATTATGGCAAATCCAACAGTCATGTCAAGGTTGGATTATCCCTGTTTGCAATGGCTTGAGTATATGAACCATGGCATTATCTTTCAGGCCAGAGCAGAGCAAATGAATATGTGCAAATGAATCACAAAGACCTTCGTACTGTAAGAATTAAGAAAAGGATAGTCAGAGAGGGAATGAGGAATGGAAAGAAACACTCTTGCATCTGAGGTCTTGGCTGCTTCTCTTCTCAATTTGATTTCGAGGTCTCCAACATTTGCGCAGGACCTGATGTCAGGTGGGGCCTTCTTCGGCTGTGAAATATGCACCTGAGTTTCCACGCCTTGTAATTTGGCGGTGGCGTCAGTGATCAGGAGTTCCTGGTAGGGTCCTTTTCATGAGTCTCACTTCTGCAAAAGCATCAGAGTGAGACAGTAGCTGTCTGTAGATGCCCAAAGACTTAAAGATGCTCATTGTTAGGGTTCAATATAATGGAAATGACAAGGAAATTTGGTTATTTGTGTGATACGTAACATTTTAAGATAACTGGAATTATGACTGGTGACATTATATTGGGACACATCACATTTCTAGGAATTTCCTACAATTTCTAGAACATTTATGTTAATAACCTGCATCCATGTAAATATAAACTAAGGAGGTTTAGGCATCCCTTCTATTTGATAATGCTTCCTATGTACCTTAACAGCAAATAAACCGAATTACTTTAATATTTTACCAGGGGAGAGACAAATCTTTGCAATTTTTTCAGGGACCCTCTGGGAAATCTCAGAGTTACTTTAAGGTGGGAGAAGCCCCCATTTAGAATTTGATTTTAGGAAGTTGTCAAAACATCAAGCAATTTGAACACATTTGACTAAATTGGATCACAGAGCATCATGAGATAATACTTAATTATCTGTTTAACCAAAAGGACAATAGAGGATGATGATAAAGGCAAATTCAGAAGGTTACATAGTTGTGAACAAAATTTGCTCTTTTACTATTGAGAAGATTGGATTTTCTTAAGTAATCCAAGACCTGATGAGGACCATGGGAAGCACAGAAAATTATTTTGGTTACAACAAAAAAGCTTTGCTGGCCAGGCAGATTACATAAAAGATAAACCTTCACTATCTCTAATCTAAAGCATACCCAAAGTCCAAGAGAAAGCTATCCTTTTAGCAGAGAGAAAATCAAATTCTAGTTTTGTACCAGTGTACTTTTGCTGTTAAAGCTCTTTAGAAAACCTTAAATAAATCCATTCCAGTATTAGCCCACTTGACCACTGGCAAAATTCTCTTCCCAGGATTCCTTTTGCAAAAGCCTACAATTTTTTTCATACCCATTCAGATCTTGTCCTGTATGTTTTTTCTCATTCTGGAAGACCCAGTCATTTTACTTTCCGTGCCTACTGTTAATACACGCTTGTTTCCCTTCACCCTTATTATTTCTAAGAAGTTTCAAGTACATATATTGATTACCATTCTTAAACCTCAGGGTCCTTATTTCCTAGTGAAAACTAGGAAGTATGTAATTGTGGACTGTCTCTTACACCAGCATTCTGCGGATAGGCAAACTCACAAATACACTTCATAATTTATAGAATATTCTGCCTCACAGTAAATTTCTCAATGTTGTATGAAACATTACTAATAGACCTACATACCTTAAGTTTCTTTACAATAAGAAACCCAAAGTAAAAGTAGATAAACCTGTGTTCAATAATTAATGTTTCATTAATGTTTCATTATTTTATCTTATTTGAAAATGATCTAGATATTCAGTGATCTAAATGTTCACTATGTATCATTTAACTTAATGTAGGAAAACTATAAAGTTTCAAGTTATCAAAAATATTTGGGGAAACTCTGTAAGTATACTCATAATCATCGCTGAAAAGTTCACCTGGAAACTTTTATCCTGCTTACATCTATCTAAATCACTTGCTTTTAACATATTTAGATTACTCATGAAAATTTTGCAGACACTAAAGAAAATTAGGCATTATGTTAGGTTACTTTTGTTGCTGACAAATGTAACAGAACATTAATCTATTTGACTAGAAAACCCAAGCAGAATAAAAGTATTATATTTAATGCTGGTAACTCTAAATGCATGCCTGTTTTAATGAAACCAACAAACTTAAACTTGCTTCTCTCTCTCTCTCTCTCTCTCTCTCTCTCTCTCTCTCTCTCTCTCTCTCTCTTTTTTGCTTTCTCTCTTTTTAAACCAAAGACTATCCTAGATCAGGCGAACTTGAAAAACATTTGGGTTAGATTTTATGTTTCTGAGAGTCTAGAAGTAACTCAATTTGGTAAATGCTTATTTTGCTTTAAACTAATTAAATAGACCTTAAAAAAATAATTTTGGCAGTACTAGCCAGAGACAGAGAAATATCACACATCTGCAGTATACATATTAGACATATATAAACATAAATACAGACACGAACCCATCTTACAGCTATTTTAAAATTTTAACCATGAAAACATTTTAACTGGTACACCAATGCAGAGCTCACTAGTTCATAATAGAACACTTGGATCCAAATTGTGGATTTAGAAGATGGGATAACTTAAGGTTACCTGTTCTGATGGCTTAAACTTTTTACTAATATTTGTGGAGAAGACTTTTTTTTTTTCATGTTTATTTTTGAGAAAGAGAGACAGAGCATCAGTGGGGGAGGGTCAGAGAGAGAGGGAGACACAGAATCTTGAAGCAGGCTCCAGGCTCTGAGCTGTCAGCACAGAGCCCAATGCAGGCCTGAACTCACAAACCATGAGATCATGACCTGAGCTGAAGTCAAGCATCTAACTGACTGAACCACCTGGGTGCCCCTGTGAAGACTTTTAAGATTTTTCATTTGCCTGGGTTCCAAATGTCTTGCCCCATTTTTTTCCCCCTACTGATAAGAATGACCTCAGTTCCTAGAGTCCAGATAGAACATTTACATCTCAAAGGCACAGGGAAAGATTGAGTTCCTCCCTTTGGGATTTTTGTTTCCTAAATCTTTTATGATACCTACAAGCCTTTTGAGGAGAGTGGTGAGGTTTGGGGAGGGTAGAAAGGATAGGTAGGCTTTGAATTGCTTCCAGAGCTGCATTTCTGTTCTCATAAAGACTCAGTTTGTAAGACAAGGACCGTTGTTCTTAATTCCTAAAGAGTTGCGTTGTGATCTACAATGATTTCAAAAGGGCTGACTCTCCCACCCGACTATATTATCTTTAATTCGTGTCTGTATATCTGGGAGAAGATCTTCAACTAAGATGGAAATCAAAAGATTCCTGTGTTCTAGATTTAGAACTTTGTCCTTGGAATGTTTTTCTTTGCCTCTGGGTACATTTAGCTAAGGGGAGAGGTCCTAAAAACAGTCCCTATCAGGTTCTGAGTATCAGCTTCCAGTTTGGCCAACTTCTGACCACAGAGCTACTTAAAAAATCCTTTCAAATAGCTGGTCAGGTTTCAGCTGGGAAAAACAGTAAATATTCCTGGCAATACTGAACAGTCCCTCCCCACCCCCCTTGGATGTAAGAGGAATTCCTGGGGAGGGTAAAAAGGATACTATTCACTCTGCCAACCCCAGAGATAGCCAAAAGGAAGAAAGACTTAGGCAGTTCTCAGGACACGAAAAACAAGACTTCCCAGAAGACACACATGTCACCCTTTGCTGACTTCTGCCAGTTTTCCCACAATCCCATCTAGAGGCTCTGGAGTAGAGTTTTAAGTAGGGAGTATAGCTCTAGTATTTACCAGAATCTGGCCAGGATTTCCATTGATTTCAATTTTAGTTTCCCTTTGGCTGTTTAAGGGAATGACTAGTAGTTCACCAGGAAGTCCCCCAGAGTCCTGCCAGCCCTGGGAGGGGCCCATGTGAAGTGTGCAAAGGTAGATATGGGGGCGTCTGGAAGACCACTAGTTTGGCAGTCTTCTGTTTACGGTTGTGCGGTCTCTCCGGAGTGGCAAGGCAGTTCAGATAGACGATTAGCAGACTCTGAGTGCTCACGTAAAGGAGACTAGAGGGGAGCAGTAGGAGTCACATCGTAGTTTTTTTTTTTAGGTACTTCTTGTGTCCTCAATTTTTTAGTAGCTTTTTGCACAGAATCTTTCAATGAAGCGATTTTGGAATCTTGAAGCCTTTTGGAGGCTCCTGCATGCCAATTAAAATAGGTATCCCATTCTGTTTGACCTGGGAACCGTTGCTTTCAAGTGCATTTCTTTTTTTTTTCTTTTAATTTTTTTTTAACATTTATTTACTGAGAGACAGAGACAGAGCATGAGCAAGGGAGGGAGAGACAGAGAGAGGAGGAGACACAGACTCTGAAGCGGGCTCCAGGCTCTGAGCTGTCAGCACAAAGCCCAATGTGGGGCTCGAACTCACAGACGGTGAGATCATGACCTGAGCCAAAGTCCGATGCCCAACCGACTGAGCCACCCAGGTGCCCCTTTCAAGTGCATTTCTTAAACGAATGATGTCTAGTTGGAGTGTTCTCCATGATGGCCATTGTAATTCTGGCTTGTCTTAGTGAGAGTCTGTCATTTTTGTAGGTAACTACAGCTTCCAGGGCCATAATTCTCAGGGATAAAAGAGGCAGGTGTACCAGAAGTTGGCATGCTCAAGTCTTTGAATCTAGAGGATCTCTTTGTCTTCAGCCAAGCCGTGGGTTCTTCAGAGGCAAATTAATACCTAAGAGGGATGTGCCACCGAGCTGGGGATTGTATGGTGCCTTGTCCCTCGTTACAGGGGGATTTTCTTGAGGTTGGCAGGTGGCCTGGTGTCTGGCCCGTGTTGTGACCAGCTTATCCTAGCACGAGAGTCTTCGAGTTAGGTGGCGAGCACCCCAGCAGCTTTTCAGTGCCTGGCCTGCCGTGCCCGTCGGTTTTGCAGCTTTGGCTCCTGAGATTCCCAGTAACGATGGATCTATTATTCCTTTACGTTTACATGTACGTGAACAGAAACCACCAGTAACTGAGGACGTGGAGCTGTGGATGCCAGCAGTAACCAAAGAGATGGTACTATGGACTGTGGACCGGCCAAGAGAAGGCCTTAGGTGTGCAGCACCAGCAGCTCCCAATGTGGAACTATGGACCCAACCAGTAGACGGCAACATATGGGACAAGGGACTAACCAGGCGCTGGGGATTCGGGTTTCAGGAGGAACCCTCTACCAGCTCAAGCCCTGGACGAGGACCGGCCTGGTGCTGTGTTAGAGACTTCAGTCCATTTAAACTGACCCAAGAATCCTAGCCTGGAAAGCCAAGTAGACTGGGAGCTCAACACAAGCAGAGCTCAGATCTGAGAGGATCTTATCCACGGGCCTTGGAATGGCAACAAAGTTAGACAAGTCCAAGGGTCCACATATGTTTCCCATTCCTGAAGGGGCCAGAGGTCTCTCTGCGTTTTACCACTGCCACTAAACTGTTAAAAACTCAAACTTGGGGCACCTGGTAGCTCATTTGGTTGTGTCCGAGTCTTGACTGGGGCTCAGGTCATGATCTCCCAGTTCATGGGATCGAGCCCTGTGTCGGGCTCTGCACTGACAGCGTGGAACCTGCATGGGATTCTCTCTCTCTGTCTCTCTGTCTCTCTGTCCCCCCCCCCCCCCCCAATAAATAAAATCAGCATTAAAAAAAACCCCAAACTCAACTGAATGAACTGCAGAGATCGTCCTTACTTTATTCAACAGTTGGTGAACTGGGCAGCCTCCCATCCAGCAGATAGAAAGGGGTTCTGAGAAGCTGTACAAAATGAAAGGCTTTTGTAGGTGGGAGGGGATGGGAACAAGGAGGTAATACTAGACAAAAAAAGCAGGTTGGTCATGACAAAGTCACTTTCCTTTAGGAGATGGCAGGGGGCTGTCAGCCAGGTGACCTAAGTAAGTAGTGCTTATTAGTTCGTCACTGGTTTAATATTCCATTTCTGGGAGAGTACAGTTATCAGTTGAGTCTCAGTTTGGTGACTCTGGTCTTAGTGCAAGTGACTGTATTTTGGACCTGTTGTTTTTAACAGCATAGAGCAGGGGTTGGCAAACAATGGCCTGCGGGCCAAATCCAGCTCCCTGTCTGTGTTTGTGAATATGGTTTTATTAGAACACAGCCAGACCCCTTTTATTTACGTATGGTCTGTGGTTGTGTTCCTGATACACGGGCAGAGTTGAGTCATTGCAACAGAGACTGTGTGGCTTGCAAAGCCTAAAATATTTATCTGGTCCTTTTCTAGAAAAGTCTGCTAGCCCTGCTATGCAGGAAGGAATGGGGGTGAAGTCAGAGTCCTTGCTCTGTGACTTCATTGGCATGAGTGAGGCTTGGTGCCTTTTTCTCTGGTAGGAGGGGGATTCTCATCATCAAGGGGGTTGAGGGTGAAATTGTACCAGGTACTGGGTGGTTCCCGGCTCAAATGATGCGCATGATGAATATTACTTCCTTCTCCCATTGATTACCCACATCCCTCCCATCCTCAGGTGCTTTCTTTCTTTGCATGTGAAAATTTAAGATGAAAAGTGGCTTTCAGTCCCCACGTGTTCAGAAGACAGCACTATCCAGTAGAACTATCATGCAAGCCACCAATGTCAGCTAAATGTGTAACTTGTTTAAAAAGCTTCTGGGTGGCTCAGGTCATGATCTCGCGGTCCGTGAGTTCGAGCCCCGTGTCGGGCTCTGTACCGACAGCTCAGAGCCTGGAGCCTGCTTCGGATTCTGTGTCTCCCTCTCTCTCTGCCTTCTTCCACTCATTCTCTCTCTCTCTCAAGAATAAATAAACATTAATTTTTTTAAAAAAAAGCAGGAAGAAGTAGATGAAATTAATTTTGGTAATGTGTTCACAAATATCACTTCAACTTACAATCAATATAAAAATCATTAACGGGGTATTTTTTCTTTTTTCCTTTTTTGCATGAGTGTGGCATCCAGTGTGCATTTTACCCTTAAAGCAGGAACAGATGCACTTGCTGCATCTTGAGTGTTCAGTAGCCACAGTGACCAGAGGCCACTGAACAGCACGGCTCTCTGCTTCTCTGACACCAGCTGGGTATCCTTGAATTCAATTCTGACACCACTCCTCGGACTCTGTGCAGACCCTATAGGTGAAGGGCTGGGTCTTACAAGACTGCCTCTCCCTTCAGATGCTGGTCTCAGGTCCTGGCCTTCCTATACTTCTGACCAGCTGGCTGTATATTAGGGGTTCCTGTGACCCCCTCATTAGGTTTGATAATTTGCTCTAATGACTCCCAGAATTTCCTATCAATGGTTTATTACAAAGGACACAGGAACAGCCAGAAGGAAGAGGTGCATAGGGGAAGGTATGGGCACGGGGAGGCACAGGGCTTGGTTGCTTCTCCAGGCCTGCCACCCTCCTAGCACATCAGTGTGTTCCTCAACCCAGGAGCTCCTGTAATCTTCTTGTTCTAGAGTTTTTATAACTCAGTCTCTAGCCCCACACCCTTGGTTGTTGGGGCCTGGGGCTGAAAGTTCCCACCCTCCTAATCCCATGATTGGTCTTTCTATGGCCAGCCCCCATCCTGAACACAGCCAGGAGCCAACCTGGAGTCATTTCATTAGCATAAGCGTGGGCGTGGTCTTAGGGGGCTGGTTCTGAATAACAAAAGATGTCCCTATCACTCAGGAAATTCCAGGAGTTTTGGGAGCTCTGTGCCAGGAACCACAGAGCAAGACCAAATATATTTTTTATTATACCACACCAGGATAGCCCGAGAATGCCTTCCCTCCCTTCTTCCTCCCCAGCTGGCTGTGCCCTATTTGAGAACACTCCTCTCCTCTAAAACAGCTGATGCATTCTTATTTTACATTCTTCTCTACCCTCTCTTGACTAATCATGACTGTGCTGCTAACTCCCCCGGTTCTTGGTTCTCAGGAAGCAAATGTAGGAAAGATACAGTAACATTTCTAGGGAAGCATACAGATACAAACTGATTAAATGTAGCACACCAATGGTGACTCTATTTAATAAAATTTGCAGAAGAATAACTCTGCTCTAGCAAACAGGCATCCAGGCTGCAGATTTTCTAATAAATGGGACATGTGGCTGAAGCCACCACAGCACATCCCAGCTCCCGCCCCGAGGAGTCTGACTGTCCAGGCAACTGGTACAGGAGGAAAACCAGAGAAAAACTAGGATTTTTATTCCTCATGTAGTCTTTGGTCTCCCTTGCTTGCATGATGTGTCTGTATTCTTAATGTTTACTACTCTGCTTGCTCTAGGAATTTTAAATTCAGGGTTCTGGAACTAGAGTGGAAGGGGCAGATCTTGGTTCGTCACGAGAGCTGGGGACTTGGTGCCTCAATTGCTTTTGCCGGACAATGGACTGTTCTGAGGATTAAAATGTGTAAAAACACTGAGGACAGTGTTTGACACATGACATTATATCAGTATCGTTGGATTTGTTTACGCCATGTAAAGCACTAACAAGTAATAACAGGTGTATTCTAGCAGGAATAAGGGGATGGTGGCAGAGAGTGTCTGGGAGCTGTGTAAGTGGGGCGTGGCTGCTAAAGGGCTTCTAAAAATCAGGGTTTTTAAATGCTTATTTCTTTATTTATTTTTGAGGGTGGGGAAGGGGCAGAGAGAGAGGGAGAGAGAGGACCCTAAGCAGGCTCCATGCCCAACACTGAGCCCAACGCAGGGCTCAGTCTCACAACCACGAGGTCTTGGCCTGAACAGAAATCAAGAGTCGGGTGCTTAACTGACTGAGTCACACACGTGGTCCAAGAATCAGTTTTTAAAAGTGTAATATTTTAGGGGCCCCTGGGTGGCTCAGTTAAGTGTCCAACTTTGGCTCAGGTCATGATCTCACGGTTTGTGAGTTCGAGCCCCGCGTCGGGCTCTTGTGCTGACAGCTCGGAGCCTGGAGCCAGCTCGGAGCCTGGATTCTGTGTCTCCCTCTCTCTCTGCCCCTTCCCTGCTCATGCTCTATCTCTCTCTGTCTCTCAAAAACAAATAAATGTTAAAAAAATTTAAATATAATATTTTGGACATGGCTTACTCCAAAGTCTTTAAACTTTAAGGGCATGATTAAAATTTTCATTAGTGTGACTTAACTTAGAAGCAGGCACAGTAGCTGTATCTGATGTTAAAGATCTTTTTAAAGGTTGATGTTTGTATCTGGCTTTTATCTTTCTGAGAGGTGTATATGATAAAGAGGTATCAATGATAAAATACCATGTTTTTCTACAAATAAGAAGGGTTGAAACTTACTGAAAGGTGTATGTGTGTGTGATCACAAGTGACCACATTTAAATAATTTTTTTAGGAATAGAAGGCCCCAGGATGTCATTTCCAAAGGGCTGTAGATGGGCTCCAGAAACATGGGTTGTTGTCTACAAAGGATGAGGTCATGATTCAGAGTCATTCATGTGGTATGTCATAGAAGGCTATCTTGCCTAGGATGTGGATGTTGATAGTTAGTAGTCTGAGGTATTTTATTATTGTCCATTCAGACATCTTTATTTTAACAGGTCAAGAAGAATATTTTTGAAAAAGTATGTTTAGCCTTTTAAGTATTTCAGATATTTGTGAAAGTCATTTTGGGGAAGTAAGCTATATTGCATTAAATTGTTTTTTAGATTGCTTATGATTTCAAGGTTTAAAAAAAAATATGGGGGGGAGGGGCAGAGAGAGAGAATCCCAAGCAGGCTCTATGCTGTCAGCACAGAGCCTGATGTGAGGCTTGAAGTCATGAACTGTGAGATCATGACCTGAGTGGAAATCAAGAGTCGGATGTTTAACCAACTAAGCCACGCAGGTGCCCCTGTAATTTCAGTTTTCATTGCTGTCAGTCCCGATGTTAATATCATTTCTGCCCTCCCTTGTATTTTTTCATTCTGACTTTATAGTGGGAAACATGCATCGAAGTTATATTTTGGACAAATCTTTCAAGAGTGGTTTCCCATTCTTTCTCATCCTGTGGCTCGAGTGAAAACTAGGTTCTTATGAGGAGAGGGTAATTTTGTTTAAAGCCAGTGTTTTTTAAGTCGAGGCTGTCTTAGCTCAAGCGGCTCTAACTAAATACCATAGACTGAGTGGTTCTCGCAGCAGACACAGCTCTGGAGGCTGGAAGGCCAATGTCAAGGTGCCGACTGACTCAGGGTCTGGGAAGGGCCTGCTTCCCTGGCTGGAGATGTCCACCTTCTCATTGTGTCTGCGAGAAGTGGAGAGATAAGGGGCTCTGGGCCGTTCCTCTTCTTACAGGGGATCTATCCCAGCATGGGATAGATGACCTCATGACCTGCAGTCCCCTCTGTTGAAATACCATCACCCTGGGGATGAGGGTTTCAACAGGTAAATTTGGGGGAGACACATTCAGGCAGTAACAGAAGCCATTGAGACTTGCTTTGACGTCATAACCCTTTTTTTTTTTTAAATTTTTTTTTAACATTTATTTATTTTTGAGACAGAGACAGAGCATGAACAGGGGAGGGGCAGAGAGAGAGGGAGACACAGAATCTGAAACAGGCTCCAGGCTCTGGAGCTGTCAGCACAGAGCCCGACGCGGGGCCCGAACTCACGGACCGCGAGATCATGACCTGAGCCGAAGTTGGACGCTTAACCGACCGAGCCACCCAGGCGCCCCATGTCATAACCCTTTTTAGCAAAGACAGGTACCTTGGCTTGACACCACTTGCCGCTGTTTCTAACTTATTTTCTTCTGTCTGAATTAAAAATCCTCTGGTGTCAAAGCCTCCTTTCCTTTGTTAGGCCTGCCCGTCACTCAGATCTGTATTTTTCCCTACAGCTGTTCCCAGAAGCTTTCTCAGGCTGACTTCCTCCCTCCCAGGGCAGTTGGAGGGCCTAATTTTCCATTCCCTCCCTGCCACCCTCCCTAGATTAAGTGTTGTAGAAGTGTACCAGAGGTTTCCAGCTTGCAGGCTTTGGGAACTGCAGCCTGGAAGCTGCCCCCTGCCTGCCAGGCTGCCTGTGGCAGACAGGTTCGGGGGACTAGGCCTTCCCAAGGCAGATCTCAGGGGTGGTGGAGACCTGAGAATACTGGTTTAAGCAATTTCTTATTGGGATCTTCCAACCACCTCTCTGAGCCTCTTGGGAACTCTTGACCTTTCTGGCCCCAAGTTTGAGAACCGTGGATTTAGAGTGTTGACTTTCACTTTCTCAAGGCTCAGCTCAAACACTCAGCTTGCTTACTTGGTCCCCAGAGAGAACCTTCCAACCCATCGGAATAAACAGCACTAAACATCCTCTGCATCTGCCTGAGTTTAGTGGGGGGAAGGCCTAGGAGAAGGGACACTTTGCTCTCTTCCTTCCCAGTGGATGTGGGTATCATCCTGAGTGCCCTCCGGCCTCTCCCTGCTGTGGTCCAGTCTCAGATTCTCCAGAAGTGACTCGATCTCCGGTCCTGCCACCCTGACCCGAGCTTGGGGCCAACCTCACGTTTTGACACATGGCTACACTGAGCAAGGACTTGCGTTTCACTGCCGTCACCACTGGGTCATCATCGTAGAGGACACGGAGAGAAAACAGCAAAGCTGTGTCACCTCTGATTTCAGGGGGTTGAGGCGTTCCAACCTCGTGCTACAGTTTTGCTTCCTGAGCACTTCCTTCTGGAAGTGGCTGCTTCTCCCCATTCCGTTTACACCGTGGGTGCAGCTGAGTGTTGTGTTGGGGCCTGCGTCCCGCCCTGCACTCTCCCTGTACCTGGTCTTGTGGTCCTGCCTCGTTCCCTCCACCGTTGTCCCAGATAAAGCCAAGGATTGTCATTGTCATTTCTCTTCCGTTTAAACTCACAGCAGTTTCTTGTGTCTTCCAGCAGTGTTAGCCCCCATGTCCCTTGGCTTTCCAGCCCTGGGCTTCTAGGCAGACTGTCCTCCCCATCAAGTGACCGTGTGGGTCGCATCCTGTCTCGCTCAGGCCGCTTCTTCCTGGGAACACCCCCTTCTCTCCTGTGTTGTTCATGACCAGCAACAATGTATGTGGAACCTGCTGAACAGGTAACTTCAAGTTCAGTAGAAAGACTCCTGGGGTGTCTGTCATCTGGGCCACTTCATACTTTAAATCTTTCCTACAGTAACCCCAGTACCACAGCCATAGCACCTGTGAGTCTGCTTAGGCTGGTGACTGGGTGGCTTGTAAACAGCAGACATTTGCTGCTCACAGCACCAGAGGCAGCACGTCCAAGGTCAGGGTGCCAGCACAGTCAGTCTGGTGAGGGCCCTCCTCTGGGTTGCAGACTTGTCGGACCCTCACAGGGTGGAAAGGGTGAGGATGCTTTGCAGGCTCGCTTTATGAGGATACTAATCCCACTCATGGGGGCTCCACCCTCATGACCTAAGCTCCTCCCAAGGCCCCTCCTCCTAACACCATCACCTTGGGGGTTAGGATTTCACCATAAGATCTTGGGGCAGGACACATTCGGACTGCAGTGGCGTCTCTTTGGCACAACAATGCCTAACTTAAATGCTGTAGCTTCTTAGTGTGTGGGTATCTTTTCCTTGAAAGATCTCGAGTGTCAGTCACCTATTCAACAAGTATTTGAGTATCTGCTGTGTGTCAGGCAGAGTTGTAGGTGGGCCCAAGTCCCTGCTTCCCAGGAGCTTGCACCCAGTGGCTTCTTGGAGAGTGACGGTAGTGTGGCATTTTGCTCTGCTCTTCTGTACTCCTTTGAGTAGTTCAGTCATCATTTGTGTAACTGATTTATTTTGCTTAAAAAAAATGGAGACTCCATTTAGATCATAAGAAAAATACCAGAGACACCAAATGAAATGTGCATCTAGCAATCTGACATGAGCGAGGGATGTTTTAGGTACCTGAAATCTGAGTCCTCCGCTCAGTCTCTGGACCCCTGCCCCCTTCGAAACAGGTTCGTGCTCTACCTGGTGTGATGGCGGTCTGGCCTATGCTCAGGATTTTCTGTTTGAGCAGGTACAAAACCGATGTATTGAAGAGTCGATGTAAGAATTTGGTGGCCGACCTGTGAAGGGTATAGGGATGCTTTTTGTGCCCTGATGTGTTCAGTCCCTGGAGTTGTGTTCAATTGTCTGTCAGGACAGGTGTCCGGTCTGGTCAGCCATGGCCAGAGTGGCCACACAATTACAGACCCGCCTGCAGAGCCTTGGTCCGTCATGGGCGAGGTGGATGCGGGTCTCAGATGCCTGGGCATCACGAAAATCTGTGTCACAAGCAGACTCAGTTTTAACTCGTATTTATTTAGCTGCTGTGGGAGTCATCTGTGGGGCACTCATTAATACATAATATGTCATCTATAAAGCAGCCTTTCTTTTGAGTTCTGTGTTTGTGCAATGAAATGTGGCTCAAGAAGTTGTACATGATGTATAATTGAAAAAATGCTTTCAAAAACCATTACCAGGTTCGTTTATTTAGCAATTAAGTAATGTCGTGTCATCTGAATACCTTGTGATTTGGTTTTGGCTTAACTTCATTTGGTAAAAGATAATAATAAATGACATGCATTAAGGAGTGGTATTGATATGCCAGGCCCACGTGAAGTAATTTGCACTGTGTGTGACACGAGGGTGCATATTTGATGAGAATTTGCTTGTTTTATGTGGATCTTAAATTCACAGCAGAAAATTCTGAAACACCGAGAGTCCCCAGTGTGCATGTCACTTAGCTTCAGCAGCTCAGAGCACATCACTGTCTCCCTCCCCTGTGCTCCCCACTCGGGTATCATAAAGTGAATTCCATATGTATATCATTTCTTGGTGTTGGTTTTAACCAGAATGTAACTTTTAAATTTAACTTCACATTGGTTTGTTCGAACTTGCTTGTTTTCCTCAATTGCCATTATTGGACCTTTGAAGGTTCTTCCTTGTCTCATTTGGATTTTAAACATTATTTGTGAATTTATGGTTTAACTTAAGTACTTTCTGCTATAGATAAAGGCACTGTCTCATGCTACCTTTAAGTGAAGAATAATCCAGCTGATTATACCCTTTTGAAAATTAGGGTTTCTTTCCTCCTTGACCTCCCTGCCTGGTGCAATTAACCAAGAGCGCCCGCCTCCCCGTGTGTTAGTTTCAGGAGCTACATCAGTTCAACTGGATTCTTTCAATGTGAAAAAATTTTTTGAACACTAATCATGCTCATAATTTCCTCATCTGTAAATGTGAGTGTTGGAATAGCTGGTTGTCAAAGTTCCCTTTTGGTTTTGTGGGTATAAAAACCCCCACATCTAGCCGAAGGCATAATTGTTGGGACCTTCAGTTGCTTTGGGACTGAATGACTTCTACCTAGGGAATGATTTGAAGAAAATGCCCCTATCGTATTTTGGTTTGGCCTATTTTGGCAGAGCGCCACATATATGTCCCTTACTGTGGGCCACCTCTGGGGAGAAGTGGGTGTGGGAAGGCCACATGTGGCCCTCAGAACTGCCCCTCCCCCCAGGAATCCCAGAGGTCTGCTCTTTTGTCTCCTATCACCAGTCTCTCCCACTTCCCTTTTGTGTCCTGGGCAGCAGTGGGAGACCCCCAACTTTGTTCCAGCTATACTGATCGTGCCTCCTGGAATTTCTGTAACAAAGTCGGTTACCCTGCCTTTGTCCCTTACTTCTGCAAGCATTACAAATGTTTCAGGGCCCTCTGTCACCAGGCATATGACAGGTGGGCCATCTGGCTGGTGCAGGGTCACCCAGCTGTCAGGGCTGCTTCCTGTGCCTCGCCTCCCCACCCAGAGAGGGCTGCTCCCTGGCCCAGCAGGGGACCTTTATGACATTTTGAGCTTGATCAGAAAAAGGAACTTGTGGATTTTCTTCTAGGCATGGTCACTCGAGCGGCTGATGCAGGCTAGCTAGCTGCGTTCCAGCCCGTCCAGCTGGTTGGAGCTCACTTGTGCCAGCAGGGTGATTGATGTCAGCTCTGCCCAGGCTGCAGGGACCTTTAGCCAGCAGACCACAGGTGACAGGTGAGGAGTGACACAGCCCTCTGGTTTCTTTCTGATTTGACTCAACTGAGAGTCATCACTGCCAGCCATAATTTTTCAGATGGCCTCTGCTTTACTCTGGCTGTGAGCTTCTTTCTGTCCTCCTTGGGGCCTCTCTGGTCACAAAATAGAAACGTCTTAGGTGTGTCAGATGCACGAGGTCTAGTCCAGGGAATGGTTATAAAAGTGTGTGAAGGGCTGAAGGGGCCAAAGGGGGAAGACATGTTTGTTACCCACAGAGCAGAAACTGAGAAAGTTTCTGCTGGCTTCTAGGTCCGCAGGAGCAAAACAAGGACATGGGAATCCCCCAGAACCCAGGAGCAAGACGCCCCCCCCCCCGCCCCCACCCCTGCCTGTCGCTCCCCCACCCCCAGCAGGAAGCCTGTGCTGTTCTGCCCTAGGAGCTAAGCACAGCCTGAGCCTCAGCAACTTGCTGGACCGGCATTGCCCCTGCTGTTTTAGATCCCCTGCTTGCTGGGGCAGGGCGGGGCAGGGCTCTGGGAGGGGCAGGTCCTCAGTCTTCCTCCTGCCTTTTCATGTTGCACCAGGGCCTCTCTTTGGCAGAACGTAACCAAGAATCCAGCGGGCAGGGCCTGGGAAACGTAGCCCCAGCGGTACAGAGGAGAGCATGGTCGGGTAGCAGTGGCTTGGATGCCAGGTCACATCTGGCACAGGGATTCTCCAGAGTGTGGGTGGGATGAAGTGACCCGGTGTGCCCTGGCACGCAGGGGCAAATGGTGGCTGCCGTATCATCTCTGCGTGGCTCACTAGAAACGGACTACTGATAATATGTTCATCATGCATCGTGCAGACTGCACTCACAGGAAGGTATGGAAACCCAAACCAAAAGTTGGGCACAACCGTTCTGGCTAATAGAAATGAATATTAAATGACTCGGCTGCAGCTGCACCGTGGGGAAGTCACCAGCCGTCCATGTGTGCACTGCGCATCTCGGTGGTGGTGTATACAAAGGCTCGGCGAGGGGACTGTGGTTCCCTCTAGTGCAGAGTGGCATCGGTGGAGGGACAAAACCACTCTTTGAAGCCCTGGAACACGCTGTTCACTGCTGACAAGCAGGAAGCAACCGCGAGCTCTCCTGCACAGCCCTGCTGAAGCACAGCTTGGCATTGCTGATGGTAACGAGGCTCACACAACAGCAGAGTGGTGTCGCTTATCCATTCAGCCCCTGCTTCCCTTCTTCCGCTAACAGGAAGCTTTCTTGTTGCAGACCCTGACTTGATTCGGCTCCCTGGATCTCCCCATTCCTTGTTCGCATCTGGGCTTCTTCTCCCGGTCTACCCCCATTGTGCTCAGAGGAGCTGGTACCCCTCTTGAGCTCCCTGAAGCATGAGACGAAGTTGTCCTAAGGGCGGGATTTTGGCTGGGAAATCCTGTGTGTGTGGGGTGGGGGGGGACCGGGAAAGCCACCTGCCTCTCTGCTCTGCCTCTGTCTGCACCCTGCAGACTGGCTTCCCTCCCTCGGCACATGTGGTGGGCAGTCCCCAGCAACAGCATGGAGGCCGTTGGCCTAGCAGAGTGTTCTGTACAGTACCTCTCAGGCTGGCCCTTCTCTGGTCCACGTTGGTCAGGTGCCCACTCTGAGCTGGTCCGTGGACCATCTCCTGCGAGGGAGGAGGAGGGTGTTCTGGAGAACACGCCTGCCCTTATTACGTGTGCATGGGGATGGGCAGAGGGCAGCTGAGGGCAGAGGGGAAGCCACTGGTTCTGGGCAGCCTCCCTCTGGACTTTTCCCAACCAGGCCTCCACACAGTAGTGCCAGGTGCTGTGACTGTATCAGCTGGCAGGGCATCGTCGGCCAGAGCCCCAGTGCGTTTCTCCTTGGACTGTAGGAAATAATGCCCTTGCAACTGCTGCTTGTGTGCATAAATCGAGCCCGTGGCTATTTTAAAAAGAGTGTCATGAATTTGCTCTAAGAATATCTTCTTTTAAACTCAGAAATTTGGTTTTCGTGAAGTATTAAATTGAGAAATTATTGAGAATAATTTGATTCAGAATGGTTAGTGAAATGGGTTTATTCGAGTCCCTCCTGAAATGAACAAAGAAGATGATACCCCGAGCTTTTAATCTTTTTGCATTAATTTAATTAAAGGGGATACTTTAAGTCGATTGCCCTTATCATCCTTTATCAGAGTACAGCAGCATTGCCTTGTACCCCTACTAAGTGAGAGGCTTGCAGCGTTATAGCAAAACGTGGCTTCCGGGCACAGAATACAGTCCCTGAGCCAGACATGGTAGAAGACCGTGGCTCCATGGGTGGGTAGGGAGAAGGGAGAACTTGTTCCTCACCGGTTGAGCCTGGCACAGGTGGAGGGAAGGCATAAAGAATGCTGGTTTTATTCCACTAACAATGTGGCTTTTGAATCGGACCCTTTGGTTAGTGTATTGTTTAAAATGCACGCTTCCCTGTGGGCACACGTACATCCCTAGCAGGACATTTGTTTTGTGGGGTTCATATAGGCTGTAGGATGGGATTCATTTTCTTAGCTGCACAAAAAGAGGAACTAATGTGTGAAAAGCAGCGTGGGGATGCCACCGCCTGTGTGGGGATGTGTGATCAGACTCCCTTCTGCTGGCTTACATAATATCGTATACACGCCCACACGCTTTACAACTGACTGAATTCTCCGGACTTTGCTGTTCCTCTATTATTTAATTCACTTTGACCCTCTTTGCAAGCTCTTCCTCCTCCCATTTTATTTAGTTTTGTTTTTTCCTCATGGTATGGCATCGCTTTGATGAAAAATATTTTGGATGCACTAGAAATGAGGCATACGTTTTTACTAAAAAAAAATTTCTGATTATGAGATTAATCAAGACTAATATATATCATAGAATATTTGAAAGCTTCTGAAAGTGAAATTTTCAGTGCAAAAGCTTTGCTTCCCAGCATTTAGGTTAAATGGGGGGCATTGACAGTCATAAATGCTTGGATATCTATCACCATATTTCCATAGTATGGTTTTTACATATGTAAACGTGTGTAAAAGACACGCGCCCTTGTTTTTATTTGGTATCTGGATTAAAATTCTTATTTTCATCCTCAAATCCTGCTTTTCCTTCATGCCCCACATAGTGTCCAAATGGGTGTGGAACAAGGTGGCCATCTTTCACCAGGACACCTTTGGGGGCAGAAAAGGGCACTATTAGTATATTACACTGAGCCAACAGTCACAGACCAGAAGGTAGCGTGTGGTTGCCGAGCCTTGAGAAACTGACATTCTGTCTTCGCATGGCCCGGATCAGGCCTTTCTCTCCCACTTGGCCATACCCCTTTCGTCCTCCTGCTTCTGGACTCTTTTCCCTCTCATCAACGCCTTTTATTGGTACTGGGCTTGATTTTCTAGTACACAGATCTACTTGTTACACTTTTCTCCTTATAAACCTCTGGGTCCCCATTTCATGATAAAGTCTGGGCTCCTTAGGGTTATTAAAGGGCCCTAAAAAATGGGATCTTTGCTTCATCTGCCACCATTTAGTACTTTTAAAATTTTATGAACTGATCACACTGGTCCCTTCCAGCGAGGCCAGGCACTTTCACACACGGTGCCTTTGCACATGCTGTTCCCAGCACTCGGCCTGCCTCCGCCACCGCCACCACTGCTCACCTCCTTGCACATGGCAGGACTGAAATGGCATCGGCCCTTTGAAGCATCTGGATCACCCTAGAACTAGAACCGGTGGCCCATCTTAGGAGGCTTCCTGGGCCTCTCCTGTACATCTGCCTTTGAACACTCACACCCTTAATCCCGAGAGGCAGTACAGATCTGGTCCCCTCACGTGGATCATGGCCTTCCACCTGGCGTTGTGTGACTTTGGTCTGGTAAGGCTCTTTGTGCCTCAGTTTTCCTATCTGAGAAATGGGGACAATGGTCATATTTATCTCCTAGGAGAGTTGTAAGGTATATAGAGTGGTGCCTGAAAAGAGCCTGTTACTTGGCGTGTGATAACCCTGCAGTCAGTGTTGTCTGTGACTAGTGGTAGTCATCATCTCTCTGTGTCCACGTCTGTGTCTTCATCTGGCACCTGAGTCCGTAAGTAGAAGGACTCTGGCGGTGTAGTCGGGCTCACTGGGTGTTTGCTGAATGAACTGGTGTACGTGCATATATACTAGTCCCAGCGTATTTCTTGCTGTAACGCATTTGGGTTGAGATCAAATACATAGAGCTGCCGATTGCTTTGGTATCAACATGACAGTATCCAAGGGACCTGAAGACGCTGGGTCCCTTAAGCCAAGGGAGCAGCTCGTGGACAAAGACCTGATTTCCTTGTGGGTCCATCCGCTCCCTCACTCCATTCTTGCTAGAGAAAAGCTGGGGGGAAGGGTGGCCACGTGCTAACCTGTGACCACGATGGGAAGCCCCCAACACCAAGATTGCAGGTTGTAAAACCCAGCGTCTGCCTGGGAATCAGGATTCTATCTGAGTGGGAAGTCTCGCTGGGTGGTTTCTCGCTCCTCCCATCACTAGTTTCGAATAGTTTGGGAGGGTGACTTTCCTGGTTTTGTCGTCAGCAGACCGGCTGAACAGGCCTGGGGACTAGTGATGGGCTCTCCTTCTGGCGGGGGGAGGGGGGGGAGGGGGTACCAGGCACATCCCTGATGGCCTCCCACAGACCAGGGGGAACCAGTCATCTGCCTGCCCCTTGCGGCCAATGTTCCCTCAACACCAGTCCCCTGCCTTCCACCTCTCCATCTCAGTGATGGTTGGGCTGAAGGCCTTTGGAGAACTTGAGGGGAAACGCCATGTATACTCAGCACTCCTTTCTTAACTATGAAAGTTAATTTAAGTGCGACACAAGTCCTTACCTCGGGAATGCTGGCCACACATCATGTCTGTGTTCCCAGCACCCTGCTCTTGAATTCCACTAGTAGCTAGTACTTTTCTTTCTTTGTACTTTGTTGGAAAGTAAAGCGGGCGGCCTTAAAATCCTATGAAAGGTGGTTTTAAAATCCTCGCAAGATCTGCCGTGCTTGCTGCCGAAGCAGCCGGGGAAACAGAGTGAGCCTGAGTCTTAGCTGCTGCTGAATTAGTGCCAAAAGGGGTCTGGCAAGCCTCACCGTGGGCTGCTCTTTAAAATATGTAGATTGAAAACTGAACAGTAATGGCGATGAAAATGTTCTGAGTCGTGTTTAGAGGTGCCAAAAGGGCCGTTTGTAACCTAGCCTGAGCGTGGCCGGTCCGCATCCCTCCTTTCCTCGGGGAACCTCGTAGATTGTCACTAAGAAAAGAGGCTTCCCTGACCACCCTTCTAGCGTGTGTGTGCTTTGAACACGTCTTCCTAAAACCCAGGAGATGGACAGCCTTCCCCACAGACTTGAGCTCACGTCTGGTTAGCCCTGCTTCATGAGGAAGGTGCTCGGGAATGCCGATGGCCTTGTCAGGGAGCAGTGCAGCCGGCTGGGGACCTCGAGAGATTCTTTTGAAACGAGGAGCCTAGGTGTGTGCCTTGCAGGGACACCTTGTTACAATTCAGTAAGCCAGTCACGCACGAGGTACTTTTCTACCTGTGGAGGATGAGGACAGAAGGTGGACAGTAAAGTAGGGTCTGCACGTCCTGGGGCATCCAGCTCCCCACCAAAGTCTCCCCTCTGCACAGGTGGAAGGAGATGGGTTGGGGAGGGGCAGGGGCACAGTGTGGCCTTGCACCTAATGTTGCCGTTGGCTGCCCTTTGCTGCCATATTTCCTAATGGCAGCATAGGACGTAGTTAGATTTGTTTACCTTAACTGCTAATCCTTTATGAAGAGTGCTTGGTAATTTGTAAAGCATTCCATTCCATATGTGGGGGGCTTTAGGTCAGTTACACGGGTAAAACTGTGTATGTTAGTAACTGTTGTTGGAGCTGATGTTACTCTTGTTATGGCAGTGTTGATACTTGGATTTCGGTACATACCCGTACCCACGGGGAGTGATTTTCTGTTGACTGTCTTCTATGGAAGCTTTTTAATTAAATTAATTTATTTATTTAATTTTATTTTAAATGACTAAGTAATTTTTTTTGTTCTTCCTTAAGAGCACTGTAAGTTCTGGAGAACAGTGTTTCGTGGTCACCGAGTCTGGTGATTATTGCATTATGTTTCTTTCCTCAGAGATACACAAGCAATTGTCTGCTCAGAGGTGTTTTAATTTCTTTGATCATGCTCTAAAAGAGACTTTTCATGCTCTGTGTATGACTTTGCAACTGTTTTAAAGCCCTTAAATGGCTAAAGTTGAGGAGAAGATCATCTGGTTCTTTCTCCCAAGTTTGGCTCTCTGATGCGCCTTCCAAACTGCTGGGCTGTGGACAGGGCAGGCTGGAGCATGCTGGAAGGGTGGCAGCCATCTGGCTTGGAAAGTAGCTCCCGTGTCCCCAGAAACTAACTGCGTGCCTTTCCTAGGGCTGCGGCCACCAAGTACCACAGACTCCGTGGCTTAAAGCAACAGAAGTTAATTGTGTCACAGTTCTGGAGGCCTGAAGTCTGATGTCCAGGTGTTGACAGTTCCTTCTCCCTTTGACACCTGGAGGGGAGAATCCTTCCTTGCCTCCTACTGGCTTCCGGTTGCCCCAGGCACTGGGGTTCCTTGGCTTGTGGCTGCACTCGTTGCCCTCTTCATCACGTGGTGGCCCCCATGGGTCTCTGTCTTCTTCTTCTTCTTCTTCTTTTTTTCAATCTTTATTTTTGAAAGAGAGAGAAAGAGTGCAAGTGGGGGAGAGGCAGAGAGAGAGGGAGGCACAGAATCCAAAGCAGGCTCCAGGCTCTGAGCTGTCAGCACAGAGCCTGACGCAGGGCTCGAACCCACGAACTGTGAATTCATGACCTGAGCTGAAGTCTGATGCTTGCCCGACGAGCCACCCAGGCGCCCTGGGTCTCTGTCTTCTTATAAGGCCACAAGTCATACTGTAAGGTTAGGGGCTCACCCACCATGCTCCCTTGGGACATGTGCTATTGGGAGGTGGAGAAGAACACGGATGCAGGCTTCTCTGCCTCTGTCTTGGTTCCACCTTGGCTCACCTGTTAGGTGCCAGCCTGTCCCTGGAATGGACTTGTACAACTGCAGGGTGACAGGTAAAGTCCGAGGACACCGTCATCATGCTGGGCCACGTCCGGGGGAACGTGGTGGCTGTGGAAGACTAGCCTTGTGTCTTTTAGAGGAGGAGACATTTAGCAATTCACATGAATCCTTTGCAGAGTTGCTTTAGAGAAGTCTCTTTCCTGTAAATAAAAATATCACAGTTAGCAAAAAGCAGTTTGGTCTTGTTTTACTTTCCTAAAGTAAAGTGCAACGTGTAAAAGTTGATGTAAATATGTTCCGTGACTCACAGCCTTAATGGTGCACAGTCTTCATCTGGTCACTGTCTGGACGACAGAGGTATGGAGAGAACTCCGTTCCTTATAGGCCACATGTTCTACCACATCAGCTGCGTTTGGGCTTTAACAGAGAACAGAAATACGTGTCCTTGTCCAGCACGAATTTCTAGCACGCATGCGTGAACAGAACTGAAGACATACCTGTTGCAGTTTTTGTAAAGGCAGTCTTAGATGTGAACAAGTGGTCATTGATTATGTTGAAAATGTTACTCTGCTCTTAGGAGAACGTGGCTTTTTTAGTTTACATCTTTTCTCTAGTTGATGTCAGAACTTCCTTATCAATCACAGTGTGCTAACTGGCATATTTATGAGCTAAAGCGGCCCTTGTGATCATTTAGTTGGTTGGTTTTCCATTTTTAATTAGTGAGGTGTGTTTTTAGTGGCACAAGTAACCCAGCACATGAGGCACGACTTGCCTGTCATCCCTGGGATGGAGGCATGGTTAACAGTCTCTGTGTTAATTTGTTCCTGTTCACATGTTGCTTAGATGGTAACCATTCTACAGGTCAATCTGAGTTGCCTTTGACAGAATTTGAGGCAAAAAGCAGAGCTAGTGACTGCACGGTGCCCTCATGCGGAGATCCTGCCCCGTCGCTCACATACAGCATGCTTTCTGTTTAGGGTAAAAGTACTTGATGCAGAACTGGCTCCGTGCTGGCCTCACTCGCTGGCTGCAAACCGTGCACACGGTGTGGCACGTGTTCATTTGTATAGCCAGTGAGAAGCATTTCCTCCTGCACGTGGAGCTAGGGGGGGAAGGGGCGAGGAGAGATGAACTTGCTTACATAGCACATTGTTTCGGATTTCCTTTTGAGGCCAGAAAGTGTTGGTGTGGCCTCTATGGAAGCGAAGGGGCATGCGGCCTTCAAGAACTATTTCTACGTGTGTTTCTACCATGTGCTAGAGACTGTGCTAGGAATGCCCAGAGGAACGGCGCATCCTTCCGGCCTTCCCATGTCCTAGTGGGGAGGGCGGAGGAGTATACAACGTGAAGAGGTTTGCACAACACAAGTGAGCGTGAATGTACTATTATCATTTGTGTATGCTACTAACTGCTAGCGTTTCAATGGAGCATGTGAATGGGTCAGGCCATTGTAGTAAATGCTTTCCATAAAAGATTCTTGCTCAGTCTAGTGGAAATGATAGCACCTTCAAAACTATGAACAAAGGGTATGAAAATTTGGCTTCTGGAGGGAGCATCTGTCTCCCTGATCTGGGTCTGGTGTCCATCCACCGCTCCAGGCCCCAGGGAGTGGACAAGGTACGTGATCACTAGTGTTTCTGACATTTCCCATTTCAGTGCTTTTTTTTTTTTTTTTTTTTAATGTTTTTATTTATTTTTGAGACAGAGACAGAGCATGAGCAGGGGAGGAGCAGAGAGAGAGGGAGACACAGAATCCGAAGCAGGCTCCAGGCTCTGAGCTGTCAGCACAGAGCCCGACGCGGGGCTCGAACTCACGGACTGTGAGATCATGACCTGAGCCGAAGTCGGACACTCAACCGACTGAGCCACCCAGGCACCCCCCCCCCCCCCCATTTCAGTGCTTTTAAGCAATGCATAGTATTTCATCCTGTAGTACTAATATGTGGCTAAAGTTAAGAAATTGTGAATGCAGGGGTGAGCAGCCTCACAATTCAAAATGTTTTCTGGAGCAGGCATTTGGTTCTGGGTAATGTGGTTGAGAGCCCAAGGTGGCCGCGGTGTTTGTGTACTGGTGGGAAAAGAACTGAGGACAGTCTTCCCCTCCCTACCAAGGAGCCCAGTTGGAAGCTTCCTTCTCCTGTGACGTCTGTTAGCCATAGAAAATTGTCATGGTGTCATCATGGGAGGGACATATGCATGTAATTCCCATCAGTCACAAAGATAAAATTAAAACGGAGTAAAAGTGACCAATCAAAAGACATCCAATAGCAGAAATTTAATGCTGCCTGGTTTACCTCTTCTCTAAGCCTGAATGGACCCACAGATGGGTTTTCCTGCCATGAAATAAGGGGCAAGTTAAGTGTAAAACCGCCGGAATAGAGTAGAGCCGCTGAGCTAGCTTGTGCAACCAGCCTCAGTGTCGGCTTAGGTATTTGTAGCCTTCCCGCTGAGTCTGGGGTCGCCTTGCCCTGTGCAGCATGATGTTTGCTATTGTGCTTTGTAGGAAAAGACCCGGGAGAACTCAGTCGTATGCAGAATGTCACCCCTGGGCTAGCAGGAGGTTGGGCGGAGGGTGCTTAATTCCTAGTAACTGTGATGTCCGTTTATTTATTTGTTCTTATCTGGCGTGCTGAAGAAAATAGATGATGATAGCTGGTAGCAGTGAAATACTTCTGGTCCTGAAAGACACTCTGGGGAGACACAAATCATTGAACCCAGACCATTTTTCCCCCGTACATATTATCTTTTGCCTTTTTTTTTTTTTTTTTTGCATCTTTTCATTTATGTGTGTCTATGTGTGTCCACTCTTTGCCCATCTGTCGATTTTCTCATTTACCTTCTGCCTTCTTTGCCTTATTCTCATGTCCCCTGCATGGTACATTTCTCTATCAGTTAATTAATTCACTCATCCAGCCTTTTATCGATCATCTCTTCTGTGGAGGGCACCGCGATTAGTGTTGTGGATGGAACGGTAAATTGCAGACCGTCTCCACACCTGATAGAGGGAAGAAAGAGATCTGTATACAGATGGCTCTGATACCAAACACAACACTTATTTTGAGTCTATGTAATAGCAGTTATCATTAACTGAGCAGCACTTGCTGTGAGCCAGGTCTGGCCGTAAGCACTCACTCATTTCTCCTGGCCCTAGGCAGCACGTGCCAGCTCAGGCTGGTCTAGAAAGGTCTCTGGGTTTGGAGCCTTTGCCTCCAGCCTTGGGGTTGGCCTTGAACCCCTCCTGGGTCTTGTGTCTGCTCCTCCCTGAGGCACGAGCCACTAGTGGGGTTCCTTCAGCTCGGGGCCTGTATGTGTGTTCAGGAAAAGGAAGAATTGTCACCATCACAGGGCTGTGAAGAAGAACTGAATGCTTTTGTAAAGGACCTGGCACGTGCTGGCCCACAGTATGGCTCTGGGGAGAGCTGCAGCCTGGCGCTTCCAGCTCCTGTCTCCACCACTGCCTTTCATTTTTCTGCCTCCTCCAGTCCTGGCCTCTGCCCCTTCCTCCCTCCCACCCTCCCCAGGCTCCAGCATTGCCCCTTCCTGGGTCTCTTCCCTCCCCACTTGTCATGGAGGCCAGGAAGGCTGCCCTCCTCCTGGCTGGCTGCCTCAGTGCCCGACCCTGCCTGGCCCCTCTTAGCTGAGTGACCCCTGGGCAGCTTTCCTGACCTCTGCTCCTCATCCACATCTCTCACGAGTGATCCACTCAGTGCCTGCTGTCTGGTGGCTGCCCGTTCCTCCTGCCCTCCTGATCCATAGTCCACAGCCCTGCGTTACTCAGCCCTCTTCCTCTTTCTTGGGTCCTTTTCTTCATACTGAAGGAGGGTCACTTCAGTGCCGTGGAACGTGTGGAAACCCTAGCCCCAGTTATGATCCAGTTGCTGGCCCTGCCTGGGCCAGCTCCCCCATCTGGACTGAAGTGTGCACCCCTACCCAGTGTTCATTGTTGAGGTCCTAGCCCCCTTGCATGTCTGTGTTCGGGGATAGAGCCTCGAAGGAAGTCCTCAAGGTTAAAGAAGTTCATGGTGGGGCGGGGATCTGATAGGACTCGAGCCCTCCTGAGAAGAACACCAGGGAACTGGGTGTCTTTCTGCCACGTGAGGACATGGCGAGGAGGCGGCTGTCTGCAAGCCAGGGACAGAGCTCTCAGCAGGAACCAAATCAGCCCACACCTTGATCCGGGACTTTCAGCCTCCAGAACTAGGAGAAAATCAGTTTGTGTTGTTTAAACCACCCACTCTGTGGAATTTTCTTACGTTAGTCCAGGCGAACTGATGCAGTGAGCCTCATCGGGCCCCTCACTGTGGGGGAGACCATCCACCCCCAACCCCTCCGAGGACATCCCTGCAGCCAGGTTCCCTCATGTGAAAAAGGAGGCTTGCCTTGACAAGAATGAGGGGTGGGATGGGGAGATGGAAATCGATGTTTTTTTTGCTTTACTTTGGACCCATGCCCATTCTGTAAGAGGAACTCATCCCCTGGTGTGAGCCCGGCTCCTCTGTGACGAGGACTGTGTGCAGACTCCTGGCTCACAGGTCACTTGGTAGCAATTTGCAGGACCAGGGGGACCGAGTAGACTCCTGCCTCTCATTTACTGCCCCCCAGGGGCCAATTCTACTTGGGACCCCACTCTAGATTGTATCTGCTGCACCAGGGTGCAGACATGGTGGTGGGGGGAACTTTTAAGCACTGACTTTCTTTTCTCTTTTGTTTATTTGAATTTGGGGGGTTTGGAAGAGGGAGGAAGGAGACCAGTTCTGAATACAGTGAGTCTTTCTAACCAGCTATGTGAATTGGAGATCAAAGTGAGACACTATTGCTGTCATTGGTTGAAAGGATTTTTGTGGCCTGGAAACTCCTGCACTCATAAAATACTCTCCAGTGGAGTAAGCCATTGTCTAAAAGTAGGTTAAAAGAAGAGGGAAATTCTTCTGTTTGCTGCCGTTTCTATCAGCCCCATTTACGTTATGACTGTTCAGCCTTTTGCGTATGCTTAGGTTTTTTTTTCCTCTGGTTTGTATCCTTGGATTCATAGTCTATCAAAATGAACTTCTCATTAACGGGGATGGATATTCTGAAATTACTATTGTCTGTCTTCATCTCAGCAAATACTGTAAGTGGTATTCATATATGTGTATGTATGTATGTGTTTGTATGTGTTTGTATGATATAGTAGGGTATTACCTAGGGTGCATTAGAGAATTATATACATTACATAAAACTCTTCCGTTGGCCAGGGCAGAACTTAGTAACCATCCCCAAGGTGCCTCCTCTGAGTTTTCTAGTTTTTGTTTCTTTTCTTTAAAAGTTCTGTATCTGTGGGGCGCCTGGGTGGCTCAGTCAGTGAAGTGTCCAGCTTTGGCTCAGGTCATGATCTCATGGTTTGTGGGTTTGAGCCCCACAGTGGGCTCAATGCTGACAGCTCAGAGCCTGGAGCCTGCTTCCGATTCTGTGTCTCCCTCCCTCTCTGCCCTTCCCCTGCTCATACTCTCTCAAAAATAAATAAACAAAAACAAATATTTAAAGGTTCTGTATCTGTAAAATGCATGCTTTTTTCCTAGTTTCCCTTGATTCCTTCTCTTCATTTTTTAATAGCTTTAAATCAATTATAAACCATTGTAGTTCAGTACTCTGTGCTTCAAGACATCTGTATTAATTCTGGGCATTTTTGACACAGTAAGACTGCAGTCAGGGCAGTGGATCTCTTATATATTGCCTTGAGTTCGTAAAAATGTATTCTAGTTGCTTTAATCTTATCAGAATGCGTAAACATTGAAAAAAATTTTTTTTAATTGGGGGCACCTGGGTGGCTCAGTCGGTTAGGCGTCTGACTTCAGCTCAGGTCATGATCTCACGGTTTGTGGGTTCGAGCCCCGCATCGGGCTCTGTGCTGACACCTCGGAGCCTGGAGCCTGCTTCCGATTCTGTGTCTCCCTCTTCCTGCCCCTCCCCTTCTCCCACTTTGTCTCTCTCTCAAAAGTAAACAAACATTAAAAAAAAAATTTAAAAAAATATCTTACCAGAATGCTAAGCAGATACAGACAAGCCCCAATGTAGAGTATACGACGGCCGGGATGTATCGATGTGTGTGTCTCTGCCAGTGTTTCCTTCCCCAGGCCCCCAGTCTCTTGTGCTCAGACTGCCCTTCCTCAGTGGGTAGACTGGGACCTTCCAGAGGGGTGAAGACCAGGCCAAGGTTGCATTTGTACGTGCACTTGACCCAGGTGCACATAAAATGGTTTATAACTTTTTCCAACGAGAAAAAAATTAACCTGTTTCTTTTGATCCAAAGAAGAGCGTTCTTTCCAATTGAAGAACCGTTTCACGGAGTCTTTTTGATGAAAATGATTCTCTTGGTAGATAACATCCTAATATGGGCAATAAAATGTGTCTGAGAAGCACGTTGTATAGTGTTTATTGCCCGTAATGAGCTCTTGTGAGGATCTGGCCCTGTGGTTCGTGGTTTTGAAACCTGAGATTGTTCCAGATTAGCTGCTCCCACCTCCCAATTTCTGCCTCAGGAGTCTGGAGTGGGCCCCAGCAATTCACATTTCTAAGAAGCATCCAAGTGCTGCTGCTGCTGCTGCTGCTGGTCAGGGCACACGAGGAGAACCACTGTCCTGGCCACCAGACAACACTGGCCACTGGCAATAGTTAACTCCATTTCCACAAATGGATGTTGACTTCTGTCTTCACCCCCTGCTTGGAGGAGGAGCATAGAATCAGCCTGATGTGTAGTAAGTATAGTCATGTGTTAAATGCAAACGCACAGAAGAGGCTTATCTTGAAAACATCTTAATTTTTATTGCTTGTGCTATGTGAAATGTTATTTCCCATTTATAGAATGGGAAGAATTAAAAGTTGATTTGTGAGCTAAAAATACAGTAAGTTCCTTCTTCATCAAAACCCATAAATAGGCCTGCACATTCAGACATAAAAGCAAACCATTAAGAAACAGTGCTCGCGTCCTTAGAATTTGTTGATCGGATTACAATTACAGACTCTCGTTTCTTCACTTCCTGCAGCTTGTGTAACTGCCTACCACTTATTTTTAGTAGGTCTTGCACTGCTGACTCAGAGTGGTAACCAGTCTCGGTGCCGCTCAGTGCCATAGGCTGGCAGGTGGCCAGGCTCTTAAGACGGGTAAGGTTATACGCCTGGGCACTGTGTCAGGTGGCGTGCTGGCGAGCGGATCCTTGGGGGGATCAGCAGCCCCTTCCCCTGACCCCTTCTTGCTCCTCCACACCCCGGAGAGGAGCCATAGATGGAGCTGCCATTTCTGGGGGGCTTGGGAAATGTGCCAGGTGGTGCTGCACGAAGCGTCTCACCACCTGATGGGGTATCTCACTGCCCTTCACCCTCCAGCCTGTCTTCACTCTCAGGCAGAGGGGGCTCAGCGCCACGGTGGGCTGCTGGAACCTCTGGCCTTTGGCTTCCATTCTCGCCACACCTGGAGTAAGTGTAACTAGGTAGAGCTGGTCTTTGGTGAGCTCCGCCTCTGTCTTTAAGGCTGCTGTCCAGATGGGCCTCTTGCCACCAGCTGTGCACACAGGCAAGTCATGGGAGGTGCTTTGACCTCTGACCTGTGCCAGAGCAAGACCCTGGCTGATTAGCCCGTGCACCACGTGGCCGGCGAGGAAAGCTGTCACCCACAGAGGTTTCATAAGGAATCAGCCAGAATGAAACTATCCTCCCTTTCACGTCAACACACAGATAGGAACCACTAGGATGGTTCTCTTATCGCTAGAACTTGACAAGGGTTGGATGACATAGCTTGGGTGCTGTCACCTCCAGCCAGGAAACTTCGGAGCTCTGGAAATACCCTTAAGTAACATAACTGGCAAGGCGCCTGAGCCACCCTGAAACCCGCTTGGCCCTGGGGCTCCGCCATTCTGCACCTTCCTTTTCTCATTTGTTAAGTGAAGGGCTTAGAGCACATCTTTAATCCTTTCCCCCCTAGGACTTAAATTCTAGTAATTTGTAAGAGAATGTTGATTTCATCTGGAGAAGCCTGGGGAAGTGATGTAAATTACAGCCACACTGATGGGAAATTGATCATTTTTCATCTTCCTCATTTAACCTCTTTTGCTTTCACGTCCTTCTCCTGGCCCCAGAGAGCAGTGAGCGGGCAGGGATAGTCTCTGCCAATTTCAGGGCAGGGCATTGTATGGGTGCTTCCAATACCAATTTAGTGAATGCACCTTCCCTTCTCCCTCAGTCCTCACCAGCCAGGATTTTCCAGCAGTTTTATCTTGGCTTAATGTCCTTGGGATATCCTTGTTCTTTACTTGTGTATCAGCAGTTCATTGTATGTTTACAGAGTATTCTGACGGACTCTCTTTATCACAACTGATCACAGTGACCTCTCTAAGTAAGTGCTTGGTAAGTGTATTAATTTTTATAATTTTACAGCTCAGGCAAACCAGTGCTGCGCATTCTCATTGCAGCCGTGAGCTGGAAAGAGTGTACTTAGTGTGCTCAGTGTAAAAACGAGTCACTGCTGTTGCTACTTGTGTTTTTCACAAGACACTAAAATGTTTTACTGTCTACTGTATATTCAACAGCTGAGTAAGTTCTCAACATTTACAAATTTTGAATGAATGGATTCTTCTTCTTCTTGGGGGTGGGTGGAGTTCAAATTACTAAACACCTTATTTTGGGGGGGGGAAGTGTATTCACAAACAAAAGGAAGAGCCTTGATGTCTTAGTAGTTGATAGTAAAAAGAAGACTTATAAGGGTGTGTCAGCTCTGTAGAGGTTCACCTTCGACCTGCTCCACCCGCCTCCTCTGCCCCGTCCTGCCTTGGTGGCTGGACAGAGCCATTAGATTTCAGAAACGCCGTTCCCTTGTGGTGTCGCTGGCACCTAGCCAATGTTCTGGGATTACTTTAGCGACCTTCCTGTGGAGAAGGTGGTTTGGAGCCTGGTGGTTTCTGAAGGCCCTTCAGGCTGCGCTATTTTTTTGATGTTCTTGACTGTCTCTCATTGTAAGCTGTGATTTCTTAGTTTCTGGGATAACCATATTCGGTGTAGATTTTTAAGGTAGAATCATAGAACGCATCCTCATGACTTCCCATTGTCAGAACTTCAGTGCGTCGTTATCAGTTAATGGCCAGTCTTGTTCCATCTAAACTCCTGCACACTCCAGTGGCTTATTTTGGAAACAAAACTGAGATACCGATTCGTTTCATCTGTAAATACTATAGTCAATACTCCAGTAACAGTAATTCCTTGATTTACCAAACCTGCAGCCAGTGTTCCTATTTCCCTAACTATCTCAAAAGTGTATTGCTGTCAGGGCACCTGGGTGGCTCAGTCGGTTAAGCGTCCAACTCTTGATCTCGGCTTGGGTCATGACCTCACGATTTGAGTTCCGGCCCGCGTCGGGCTCTGTGCTGATGGTGTGAAGCCTGCCAGAGAGCCTTCTGTCTCTCTCCTTTCCTCTCTGCCCCTCCTCCACTCTCTCTCCCTCACTCTCAAACATTGAAAAAATTTATTGCTGTTGAGCGGTCTATCTGATATCTCCACCCTCTCATTTTTACCCACCCCCCACCCCCCCCCCCCCCCCGCCCCCCGCATTGTGATTGATCTTTTGGAGAAAGCAAGTCTTAAGTTTTTTGGGGTTTGTCACAGCTGCAGCTTGCTAACCAGATCCTTACTTGACATGCCTCCCCACCCCCGTCCTGGTGTTTCCTGTAAGCAGCTGGTCAGGGCTGGAGCCCATTCTGTTTGATTTTCTGGCAAGAGTGCTTGATGGGTAGTGTGTGTGCTCCCGTTGGGAGGAGGGCATGAGAACAGGCAGCCTTGGTGATCACTGCCTCCATCCATAATTCATCAGGAGTGCAAAACATCCTGGTCGTGTCGTTCCTTCTGTGTTTCCTTGCCAGATGAAAGGAATATGCAGCTGTTATCCTGAGGTACGTTTACTTAGGAAAGTCTTGCCCCCTATTTGGCATCTTACAGAATAAATAGTTCTGGTTCCCCAGCATCCTCCATTAGCCACCAGTGAGGTATTTTGTGTGTCTTTCTTTTTAGAGACATTATGAGCTCATGACTTAAGGTATTTTTGCAGTATTTTCATTCATTGCCGCTGACATCCTTGTCACCCCTCTAAGTGTCCGGTTGCAGCCAAGCTGAGCTGTTGGAGGTCACTGCCATGTTCTGCTCATGCCCAGAGTCTGTGACATAGTCACATAGTCACATAGTCACTGAAAGTGAGGGCCGTGCCCACCCCAGACTGGGGCCCACATTTCTTCAAAGACCACGGTCTCCTTAGTAGGAAATGGAATTTGGGGACCACAGTTTGGGAGTTAGGGGCCATTGCTTCCAGGCCAGTTGTATCTGGACCTTTTCAGTGGATAAAGGTGGATTTGTTCATTGGTTTTGGTTTGTTTTCTCACATAATCCAATGAAAATTCATGCTGCTATATTTAAAAAATTTTTTTAAACTTATTTATTTATTTATTTATTTACTTATTTATTGAGAGAGACAGAGTGAGAGCGGGGGAGGGGCAGAGAGCGAGGGAGACACAGAATCCGAGAAACAGGCTCCAGGCTCTGAGCTGTCAGCACTGAGCCTGACCCAGGGCTCGAACCCAAAAACCATGAGATCATGACCTGAGCCGAAGTCAGACACTTAACCGACTGAGCCACCCAGACACTTAACCGACTGCCCCAGATACTGATATTTCTAATTCATAATTAGAATTAGAAGATATTTTACTTCTTTGGTTTTATTTTTGTATTGCTTTTCTCATATGCCGAAAGTTTTTGCCCCTAAAAAATTAGCATAAGAACTTATTTGCTTGATTATTTTATTTATACACAACACATAATGTTTAGAATACCTACCAACATTTTTACCAATAATATGAGTAGTGAAAACAGCTGAAGATATCTTTGTCCTTAAGGTTTATCCCACTAGGGAAATACAGTCAAATTACTGTGTTTCAAAGTCTTTTGGAATAATTTCCCTGTATGTTTATGCCATCAACTCAGTATATGACTTGGTTAATTGGTTTCCATTCTGCTTTTGATTTTTTAGGACTTAAAAAAGTTAATATTGGTTTACAGTTATATAAACCATTTCGATAGTTCCAGAGCCAAACCAACTGTGCTTAGAGAGGTCTCATTCTGTATTTTCAGCCTCTTTTTCTCTAGCCCTTCCCATCACTATTTTTAAAAAGATTTTTTGCTCCTTCCCCCTTTTGTTGCTTTTTAACGCAAGCACAGACATATATTCATACAGTTGTATATTTATTTTCAATATTACTCATTCTCTTAAATAAGTAATAGCGTACGTTACCCACTTTTCCCAAGCCTGAGTTCAGAGGTTGTCTTCTAATTACATGGCATACTGTGACTTAGCTAATCATGACATTGAATTTAACTGAATATGCATATTTATTCAGTGATTTTGGAAAGGGTAATTGTAGAAACTGCCGTCTAAATATTTTAATCATATTCCAAAATAGTTAAGAAAATACATGAATATTCCTGTCTTATTTTGGCTATTTTAAAACACACACACAACTTGGTCTATTTCATTTTCATGTATTCTAGTTCAGTGGGTCTCAGCGGGGTGATTTCGTTCCCTGGGAGACATTTGGCAATGTCTGTAGTGTCTGGAGACCTTTTTGATTGTCACAGCTCCAGGGAGGCTGTAGGTTACCGCCCTACAGTGCATGGGCCCGGCTCTGCGACAAAGATTTACCCACACCGACCCGTCAACGTGTCCCCGGGGAGAAACCCTCTCAGTTTCAAGCAAGCTTTTGAGAGCTTGGGTCACCTCACTTGACCCCCCTCTCTCTCTTCTCTCTCTTCTTCTTCAATAGATACATCTAGGACTTTAGGAAAACACAAGTCATTTCAAATGAAAAGACAGGAGAACATCAATGATGGGTGCCTCCCCAGGCTTGTATAAAGAAAAGTAACTCCGTACTTGAAAGCTCCATTTTAGTTTACTCTGGTATAGATCATGTGTAACCAAGTATTTTGGGGGGAGACAAATTCTGCCTTATCCGAGGTCTCAGGAAAGCACAAGTTGTTAGGTGTGTGTACCTAGAACACCAACTGGATGGTCCAAAGTGACTAAAGTTGAAATTTTGATGAGTTGGCAGTGTTCTGGGCACTTGGGTTCAGAATTGATCTTTGCCATATTATCCGTTTATGAAAGATTCTCATTCAAAGGCGCACATGAGTGTAGGTGACTAGTGGGAAGGTGGGCATTATTGCTGTCTTATGAAGTTATTTTGTCATTGGTGGTGTCCAAGCTAACTCTGAGGATGGTGTGCATTTTTCTTATCTCTTTCCTTTGCATTTTCTCTTTTTATTATCTTATGAAATACTCCATTTCAGCTAGAGAAAGGAGTGAATAATTCAGTTACCTTTTTTTTTTTTTGTAATAAACCCCAAGTGTATGAATGAATAAAAGAACAAGACTGAAAGAAGGAAAAAAAAATACCTAAGAAACATACAAAGATGGTATTTGACCACACACCCTTCCATCTCAGGGCAACTGCAAAATACCCTGGATTTTTTTTTTAAGATTTTTTTTTTTTTTTTTTTACAACACTGATTTTTATTTATTTATTTTTTAAATTTAAATCCAAGTTAGTTAACAGATAGTGTAATAATGATTTCAGGAATAGAATTTAGGGATTCATCATTTACATAGAATCCCCAGTGCTCATCCCAAGTGTCCTCCTTAATGCCCATTACCCATTTAGCCCATCCCCCTACCCACAACCCCTCCAGCCACCCTTAGTTTGTTCTCTGTATTTAAGAGTCTCTTGTGGTTTGCCTCCCTCTCAGTTTTTATATTATTTTTGCCTCTCTTCGACTTACGTTCATCTGTTTTGTTTCTTAAATTCCACACATGAGTAAAATCATACGATATTTGTCTTTCTCTGATTGACCTAATTTTGCTTAGCATAGTATGCTCCGGTTCCCTCCACATTGTTGCAAATGGCAAGATTTCATTCTTTTTGACTGCCGAGTAATACTCCATCGTATGTATAAACTACATCTTCTTTATGCATTCATCAGTCGCTGGACATTTGGGCTCTTCCCATACTTTGGCTGTCGTTGATAGCACTGCTGTGAACATTGGCGTCCATGTGCCCCTTTGAAATAAGCACACCTGTTTCCCTTGGAGAAATACCTAGTAGTGCAATTGCTGGGTTGTAGGGTAGTTCTATTTTTAATTTTTTGAGGGACCTCCATACTGTTTGTCCAGAGTGGCTGCACCAGTTTGCATTCCCACCAGCAGTGCAAAAGGGTTCCTCTTTCTCAATTGTATTGTGATTTTAATGCAATACGGATGAAAGGGGCATCCTCCCTTTTACAGGTAGGAGCCACCTGGGGGATAACAGCACTGTGTTCAGTTGCACTTGGTTGTTTGCAGAGAGGCCCTGGGAATGTGAGCACAGAGCATAGGAGGCCGATGTTTAAGGTGGGCAAGTCTGGTCCTTGATGGTTTCAGAGCTTTGGCTACCTTTTTGCCTTTGGTGGTGAACAAGAGTACCCAGTAGTTTAGTGTTATTCCAGAAGTTCCTGACATCGCTGCTCCTTTTCCTCCTTTTTCCACCTTGTACTTGCCCACTCTTTTGCATCGAGTAAATTAAGTGATTTGGGGAAAAAATGGATCGGCATTTCTCCTTGACACAATTAAATGCAATACAAATTCGATTCCAGGAAAGGAAATATATATCACTAGAATAGTTAAGATGTTAGCGATGACAGTTCACAGGTATGTCAGCCCTCTTAGGAGTTGGTTTTCTGGGATAAATTTTATGGACTTTTTACTGGTGAGCTTTAACACTTTGTGGTTGGTTTCGACGCTGCCAGTGGGTGTGGAAATGTGTTACGATGTAGGAGGGTGGTCTTTCAGAAATAGATTGAGCCATCAAAACTCCTTTTTGATTTTAGCTTTGTGGCCCTAAACATTTATTATCCTTTTTAGGTCTTTGACTCACACCTACCTTATCCCACCAATCCCTTTTCTTTCTGCCTCTTTCCCTGCGCCCACAGAAGAAAAGCTGACATTGATTTATAAGCTTTTCTTCCTTTGCCAAATTCAGAACCTTAGAAAATACCTCTATTTTAGCCTTTCTACTAGTTTTTTTGGGGGGAGGCCCTTAAATATGAGAGGGTTCTGAAGTCTGCGTCGACTTTTTTTTTTCCCTCTGCAGAATAAAACAAGAGTTTGTGCTGTTTCCGGGTGCCGAATGTTGCACTCACGGGTCTGGGGCAGGAAGGGACCACCAGCCCTGTTCCGTGTTGTTCCAGTGGAAGGGCAGAAGATGGTTTCCGTGTCTTCCGAAGTAAGAAAAGTCGGCATGCCCAAGTGGCAGGCTGCCAGTCTGTGTGGGCAAGTGGAAGGAAGTCCTGAAATACTGTGCCCACTCACAGGACGGCATTGTGGGGACTTCAGGGTTGGTGGAGAGTATAGCGCGGCCCTCATCATGTTGGGGTTCCTGTCAGGCCTGAGGGAGAGGGCTGTAATCACATTAAGGAAAAAATCACTGATTGGGTTTCTAGCAGCTCTCAACCGAGATGGGATTCGTTATGATTACCCCATAGTTGGAATGAGGGAGCAGAAGCCAAGCATGTGGTAACCACAGTTGAGACAAAGCACCTTAGATTGTGGAAGCCGATCGGCTTCTGCCTTTCTGTGGAAACAGGATGCTTCTGGAAAACAAAACCAGTTCGTAAATTTGGCCCTGAAAACTCTTTGAGCAATTTGGTGTGGAGTCATTAATTTATGGTTTCATAACTTTTTAAAGCTAGTGGCACTAACTGCAGATTTCTAAAGAGTTTAATCATCCTCAGGAAGGTCTGACTGTGGGACGACTGGCTGCATTAATCTGATTCAGTTCATTTCCGAAGAGAACAAAATTATAACTACGTTCTCATTAATTTACGGGTGTGATCCATCTATTTCAGAGCCAATATTAAATTATCTCCAATCTCCAGAAGATGTGTTTTTGAACATAAGTAGCTATAGGATTTAGGATTCTCTGAAAGGAGTAGATGTTAAGGTTAGCTTGCTGTAAGATTTGTTTTCTATCTGCTGTTATTATTTTGTTGAAAGAAATTTTTATTTGAAAGAATAATGCGTATAAACAAGCAAACAAAAGGCAGCTGAAATCTAACGTGGAGGAAAGCCTGCCTCCTGTCACCAGATGGCCTCACCAGAGGCAAGGCTTATAGTTTCTTGTACATCCAGAATGTTCTGGAAATATCTAAGTAATAGGTTACTCAAGTCATTACTTTCCTTATTGTCCCCCCCCCCCTTTTTCTTATAACATAAAGAGGTTTCTCTATTACTTACTTTTAAAAATAAGTAAAACCACTGAATACGTTTTAATTGCCGAATTTTTATGGTGTGTGAATTGTATCTCAATTTAATAAAAAGTAACCTTAGAGTTTGGGGACTGATTTAGAGAGAAGAAATGAAGGGTGAAATGCTTTTATTTTCGTATTGTCAGATACAAATAGTGAGGTTCCCCAAAGATCCCTGTAGCTAGGATTAAAAACCTATTTTTATGGGTTATTTAGATGGAGAAGCCTATAGTGAGCTCACCAAGGTTACTGATAATTAAGTTCAAATGGGTCATGAATCTCAACATAATGAGGATAAAGTGCGGGATGCACTTGAGGCAGCTTAACCAGGCAGCCAAGTGGTAGTTAAGTTTCTTCATAGATAAATGCATTTGGGAAAATAATCTCAAGTGTTCTTAACCGTATTTTTCTTAGTTAACAATCTATTTCTGAACTCTTTCCTCTTTAGAATTTAGAGGCATTCCTCCTTTTTTATGTGACTAGCACTTTGCATATAGATGTAATATATTTTACTGTTTACCTATTGATGGACATTTAGGCTGTTTCTATTTTTTTTTTTTTAATTTTATTTATTTTAAGAAATCTCTACACCCAGTATGGGGCTCAAATTCATGACTCCGAGATCAAGAGTTGTATGCTCTTCCCCCTGAGCCAACCAGGTGCCTCGAGGCTGTTTCTGTTTTGATACATCTTACCCAATTGCTTTTCACTGAGTTGTGTGATTTTGCATTTTTGTCACCAGTATAGGAGCTTCCCCACAGCCTCACCAATATGCCATTTTATTGTGATAAAATTAAATTTTTTTTTATTTTGAAATAAATTTAGGCTTACAAAAATTGCAAAAATAGTGCAAAATTCTCTGTATACCCTTCATCCAGCTTTCTCAAATGTTAACATTTTAAATAACCACATGGCAGTGATCACAATGGGAAGTTCACATGATACCGTGCTGTTACCACATTTTCTGATCTCTGACATTCTGATAGGTGAGCGGTGGTATCTTCCTATGGCTTTGGTATACGTGTTTTATTACAAGTGAAGTCCAGCATCTATCTGAAAGCCAGATATTTTCTTTCCCAGTTTCCTTTGCCCCTTTTCTTGATTTGCCGGTCTTCTAATCAATTGTAAGGAGCTCTCCTTGAATTAGGAAGAGTGTCACGAATTGCAAATATTTTTTTTCTTAACTTTTTATTTGTCTTTTGGATTTGCCTGGGGTATATTTTGCCGTGTAAAAAACCATTTTTATTTTTATGTAGATGAATTCAAACATCTTTTGTGGTTTCTGGATTTTTAGTCATAGATTTAAAAAAGTTTTTCCTTCAAGGCTATAAAGAATTTCTTCCATATGTCCTTCTATACTTTTATTTTTTCACGGTAAACCTTAGATGCATTTGGAATTCATCCTGTTGTAGGATGTGAAGTGTGGCTCCAACTTCGTTCCAGATGGCTACCAAAGTATCCCATCACTATTTATTGAGAAGTCGTGTCTTTCCCCCAATGACTGCAGCCAGCACCCATTGTCATATACTAAATTCCCAGAAGCATTTGGTCCTGTTTCTGTGTTCCTATTTCTAACGTTTCTGTAAGTCCTTTCCATTATATGCCATGCCCAAGTGAACTGCTGAGTTCTTTGAAAACTTCCTATTATTTTAAATAAGATAACCTTCTATGCAAGTCAATAAAAAGCACATCGCTGTACTTCTATATAAATAAATGAGAAGGCAGAGGCCCAAGGATCACAGAGTTGTTTTGGCCTGGGGTAGAAAGCAGATGGTTCCCTCTATTGTGTCCAAAAGTGCATACAATAGATCCCTTGCAAGAAGTCATTTAGAGGGTCCTTACCTGGACCACCCCTCTGCAGTCTTGCCATCTGTGTTCTTGGATGTGGGAGGCAGGTTAAGGATGCCTGGTGAGAAATTTGATTGAAAACAGTTAATGACAACATTTTTTTGAATAATGTTTTATTTATTTTTGAGAGAGTTGAAGAGGAGGAGTTGCAGAGAGAGACAGACAGAGAATCTGAAGTGCACTCTGTGCGGACGGCGGAGAGCCAAATGTGGGGCTTGAATTCGTGAACTGTGAGATCATGACCTGAGCCAAAGTTGGACGGTCAACCGACTGAGCCACACCCAGGCGCCCCTGACATTTTTTTTTTTTTGGTTAAAGAGGGGGAAGAAAAAGAGAGGGCAGGTGGGTAAGAATCCCCTGAAGCCTTTTCTTTGGTATGTTTAACTTTTGGTCTTTTGGAAATCTGTATCACTTAGAACTACCATGCTCATAGGACACAGTTAAGCCTCTCTTCCCACCAGTGTTTGACGGAGATCGTAACCAATTTCTCCCTTAGCACATGCTCCTCTGGAAGACGGTTCAGTGCAGTTGTTCAGCCTAGGTACCCCGTGCAGTCTGTCTGTCTGTGGTCTCCAGCACGAGAGGCGGCATGCATAAGGTCGAGGCCAAGGGCTCCAGATTCTCACTGCACCCGTGCACCTCTGTACGTCTGCTAACTTCCTTGCTTCGAATGGGAACAATGAAACCTCATCCTGATGTCAGGACTGAATGTGATAACGTAGGATTGGTGTTTAGCCTGTTAGTCTGTGGCACCCAGTAAACGCTGAGTAATGGACTGCTGTTGCATTGGTCTGTTTTCCTTCCCTCTTTAGTGCGTGAAACTCCGAGGCACACAATTCCTGAATTTGCAAGGTGATGGAAGATAGGGGTAACCTGGGAGTAAATGAGAGAGTGGCATGTATGTGTGTGACTGGCAGAGGTGAGGTGAGGCGAGCCTCAACATTCTGAGGTCCAAAACAAAAAAATGTTCGTTCTGTCTTTTGTTGTTTTTTTTAAAACAAATTTTTTTTTAAACCTTTATTTATTTTTGAGACAGAGCATGAACAGGGGAGGGTCAGAGAGGGAGACACAGAATCTGAAACAGGCTCCAGGCTCTGAGCTGTCAGCACAGAGCCCGACGCGGGGCTCGAACTCATGGACCGCGAGATCACGACCTGAGCTGAAGTCTGAGCCACCCAGGCGCCCCTGTCTTTTGTTGTTAGAGAGATGGACCGAGAGCGTAGGCGTGGTGCTTGGTGTCAGATATGACCAGTCGCAGAGGCAGGACTCATCAACTTTCCCGTACATCGAGGGGTTTTTGTTGCTGTTTTTTTGTCAAAAAGAATAATCCTTAAAATAGAGCATATGAAACAGATACCGTGGAGGAGGAATTGAAGCCCAAAAGGAGAGAAGTGAGCAGAGCACTTGACCACGTTGCATTCGAAGCTCCAGGTTCAGATGCGGTGTGTGCACACTCACAGGTGGATGGCAGAATCCCTGTTGATATTCTCTGCATGGCCTTGAAGGAGAGAAGTGCCGGGAGGTTGGAGCCGGTGAATGTTCTAATTTTCTAAAAGGAGAAGAAAGCAGGATCAGGAAAGAGACCGATAAACAGGTTACTGAATGGAGATGAAAGCTGGGAGCGGGGAGCCTGTCAGCATCTCTTCTTGATGCCACGTGGCTGGATTTCAGCAGTGTCTCGATAAAGTTGGACCCACTTACGTCTGTAGTGTTAATATACCTTCTCACTTTGGGCCCTCCCTTCTGACCCTGGTCATTCTTTAGGAGCCTTCTGGGCTGTTGTCTCCTTGGGGTTTCATCTGTGGTCATCTGCCCTCCTGGTACTCTAAGTCCCCCCAACCCTATCCACTGACCAGTGCATTTCCTCCCCTAACCCCATATCACCTCATGTGCTCCATACGTGGTTGGGGGATGGTTGTGTGTGTTTTATTTTCATAGTCTGTTTACACATACAAAAAAGGGTGTACAACATCAACAGAAAGAAAAGGAGAAAGTCTGAGGGACAGAGCCTGTGAGACACCTTTGTCGCATGCTTTGCTATAGCTCAAGGGAGTGAGGGGGTGTGGCTCATGGCCCAAAGGAAAGATGGGGAGTTCCAGAGACCTCCACCCATTGTCCTCTGATCTCCCAGTTGGCTGCTCATCTCCTCTGGGGGGACTGTCCTTGGTCTTCTCTGGCAGGCCCAATGCAAAGGTTGGGTGTTTAGGGGCAGGGTGGCCCTCGGCTCACTCCCCCACTATGACCAGAGGCATTTCAGTGTCTAATAGGGGGAACAAGGTAGTGTTTTCTCTGAGTGCCCCTATGCACCTGGGACTTCGTATGCCACTTAGTGTATACAACACATCTATATAACACATCTCTTCCTGCTATTTTATAGATGAGGAAACCTAAGCTTTAGACGTAGTAAGCCATTATGCCAAAAGACAGAGCCAGTAAGGGATGGGGCTGGCATTTCATTCCGAAGCCAAAGTTCGTTCACCAAACAGGCCCATCTCCCTGTGTATCAAACTATTATGTGAATTGATAGCTGGTGTGATGGCCTTATGGCCACCGAGTGTAGACTGCTAGTTTGATCTTCCCTGAGTGAAGGTCTCAGATGTGTGCTGTCCTTGGCAGTGATTTGTACCGCAGCATGGATGGAAACCTGGGTATCAGATTTGACCATGATAAATGGATGGAGTGATAGGGATCATCCAGGACGAATCAGAATCTCGAATTCTTGGGGTGCCTGGGTGGCTCAGTCGGTTAAGCGTCCGACTTCGACTCAGGTCACGATCTCGCGGTCCGGGAGTTCGAGCCCCGAGTCGGGCTCTGGGCTGATGGCTCGGAGCCTGGAGCCTGCTTCCGATTCTGTGTCTCCCTCTCTCTCTGCCCCTCCCCCGTTCATGCTCTGTCTCTCTCTGTCTCAAAAATAAATAAACGTTAAAAAAACTTTTTTTTAAAAAAGAATCTCGAATTCTTGCAGAGCTGGAACGATGGACTGAAACCGGCCTGGTGAAGCGGAGCAGGAGGATTAGTGAGGAGCACACAACGCTCAGAAAACACCTGCCCAGGTGTAATGAGAGGCCAACCCCCCCCCCCCCCCCGCCCTGCCCCCCAGGCAGGTGTGATGCTGCCTGAAAAGCATGGCGGGGTCAGGCACTTTTACCATGCAAGTTAGCAGCAGTGTGTCTATTTTCTGGACGTCCCTGACTGATTGTGTGCCTCTCTTACACAAGTGATGGACAGCATCCAGAAGTCCCATTTTGGCTCTTCCAGTCAGTCGTCTGTTGAGTCTGTTTTGTGGGAGTAAAGCATACGTCTGTCTTGTCTATTGTGTGTCCAGCACCCAGCACAGTATGGGTTGGGTGACTTAACTTGAAGTCTGCCTAGAAGCAAGAATGGGGTGATGAGTTTCAGGGAACCTTGTCCTCTTTCCAGTGAGGAAGGTTTTGCTTGGAGAAGAGGTCCCGAGAGACATTTGTAGGTCCTCTGTCAGAAGATTCGTCTCAGGAAAGTGAGATTAGACCTCCTTGTTTGTTCCATCATAAAGTATTTTTTACCTAAAGCTGTTATGTTTGTTTACACACGCGCACACGCGCGCACACACACACACACACACACACACACACACACACTGTTTGATTGTCTCCTTATAATTTTTTTATTTCAATTTTTTTTTAATGTTTATTTATTTTTGAGAGAGAGATGAGACAGAGCGTGAGCAGGGTAGGGCCAGAGAGAGGGAGACACAGAATTGGAAGCAGGCTGCAGGTTCTGAACTGTCAGCACAGAGCCCGACACGGGGCTCAAACCATGAACCGTGAGATCATGACCTGAGTCGAAGTCGGACGCCCAACCGACTGAGCCACCCAGGCACCCCTCATAATTTTTTAATTGTAAAGCAGACATTAGCAGAAATTTTGGATAGCACGCATCTGTTTTAGACGTTACCTAGGAAAAGTTAGCTGATGTACATATTATATAGGTGAATTTTCTTGTAACTGAAGAAATAAAGAAACTCTGCTGTGTCATCTCATATTTGACTTTGGTCCCTCACCAGAATGAGGTCTTTAGAAGGACAGCAGGTGTTCTGTGCCTTATTTATGTACGGTGTTTGCACATAGTGGATATGTTGCACATTTTCATTGACTAAGCATGCCTTTGATTCTACCAGTGAGGTGACTGATACTGCCTCCAAGCAAACCTAGTCTCCGAGGCTAAGTAGAAGCCTCAACGTCCTAAAACTAGTGAGACGCAGACCTGGGATTTGCATCCAGTTTAAACAAAGTCCTTGTGTCCTTTAGAGCCTATGCAGAGGCATGGCCAACTTCATTACCTGGATTAATCTTCTTTCAGACAGCCCTTGTATTCGAATATTGAAAGTTGAGAGAATAAGGTTTCTTGATCTGGCCCTTTTTACTTTCTCGTCTTCCTCTGTAGTGGTGGTTCTTACCTGCGGCTGGCATTGTAATCACCAGGAGCTTTCACAAATTGTAGACATACTAATTCAGTGGATGTTAGGAAGGATCTGTTGAGAATGAATAGGCAAGCTAGTGCCCTTTCCGTTTCTGGATTACATGGTAAAAACACTCAAATGTTGCCTATTGTACATAACCTGAAGATACTCTGTATTTTGCCTACTTGGGAATCTGAGCGATGGGTTGTAAGGTGAAAGAGAAATTGAACTCATGAGCTGAGTCTGTTCTGTCCCTCAACCTCTCAAAGGTTTTGGCTTTGCATGTTTTTATGGGACAAATTACATGCATAGAGGCAGTTGTAAATTTCATTGTTTATTAATTTCAAGACCTAGTCCATAAAAGGTTGGTTGAACAAAATGGTGAATTCAGAGCAAGTTTGAAATCTCTTCCTGTTTCCTCTTGTGCACAAAATTACATTGTGGAGCGAAAGTTTATCATTTCATAATGTGTGTAAATGAAGGGATCAAAGCTTTTTTCTTTTTTGATGCTTACACTGGGTGAAGATTATCTGAGAAGACCTGGCAGACCAAGGAAATGGGTTTGACTTTCTGCCAGGTGGTCATTGAAATGTTTTTTCCTTTGTGCCCAGTTAAAAGGCTGGGCCTGTAGATTTTCACGCTCTCGTCTGGTTTCAGCTTTGGAAGTGCTTACACAGCTAATCTGGCATTTGTGATTATTTCTACTTTGAGCTCACCAGGAGGCTCTTTGGGGATATTCAGACAGAAATGACTTAATTGGATTTCAGCCCACACACAGTATTTGAATGGCTTTATGGATGACATTAATTGGGCAGCTGCCATAGGAAGTCATATATATATATATATATATTTGAACTCTAGAATTTCAAAGTACTCTTTGATTCATTCCCTCTCATTGAATCATTGCTAATTTATTTAACAAGTGAAATACTCTAGAAAAATTAATTTATAGCAGTAAAATTAAGAAATATGGTTCGTTAAGTAGAACCATCCTTTGGTTTTGGCATGGTTACATCATTATCTGTATTTAAGGCTCCATGTTCACACTCACAAGCTGGCTCAAGGACAGTTGTATAAGGGATTCAGGGTCTCTTGGATTGAAATTTGGGAGGAGAGGATTCTGGGCCAGATGGCACTGAATGCTGTAGGGTATTGGACAATTGCAACAGATCTTACAAATATAATTAAGGAAGTGAAAGTTTATTGGATGATAAATGTCGGATATTATCATTTTATCGAGCGCCTGCCATGTGGCCAAGCCATATGGACCTCAGCGTGTGGAGGTCCTTTCCTGGAGGCTCTTCCTGTCTAGATAGCCTTGAAATAGGAGAGTTTATGATTATAAAAGAGTGATTTCTTCAGAAACATCCTCCATTCCTGTAGAATGTCCCCAAAAGGAGAACATTTGAGTTCATGTCTGAGCAATGAGTTGGATTTGTCTGGACAGTGGCTTTGGGAAGCTGGAGGGGTAAAGATATTCCCAGTATAGGGAAAGAAATAGTAGACATAAAGGCACAGAATTGTGAAAGCATCTGGCATTTGGGGAAAATGGGGGTTAAACACACTCTGACCATTTTAGGAATATTTAAAAGTAGCTAAGCATACTTTCGGAACACAATATTATTAACACTTCTGTTCACTTGGAATAATCATAAATTTGTTCTGGAAGTTAAACTTTATAACTGTTAGCCTTTTTTTGATGGGAAAATTTAATTCACCCAGCTTCCTTTTCATTCCATATTTTATGGAATTTTATGGGATACATTTAGGGGATACTATATTATCTATATGAGCATCACCCCTAATTAAAAGTGGGAGAAACAAAAAAAAAAGTGGGAGAAACAAATCAAGTGTATTCAGTACCCATCAGAAATGAATGAAATAGGATAATATGCAGTGAGATTTTTTTTTTTTCCACACAGTTCCTTAGAAGCAAATTCGGGGCACGTGGGTGGCTCACTCGTTAAGCGTCCCACTTTGGCTCAGGTCATGATCTCACAGTCCGTGGGTTCGAGTCCCGCATCAGGCTCTGTGCTGATAGCTTAGAGCCTGGAGCCTGCTTCAGGTTCTGTGTCTCCCTCTCCCTGTGCCCCTCCCCCACTCATGCTCGGTCTCTCTGTGTCTCTCAAAAAAAAAAAAAAAAGAAGAAGAAACAAATTCATTCTGTGGGAGGCTTCTCAGTTACCAGTAATTTACCAAATTAAAACAAACAACCTTCCCACAAAATCTTCCTCCAGAGCTCAATTGTTCTCTAAACTTCCAGGGATTTCTCAGATGCCAAAGATCATGGACTCTTCCCAGTCTTTTTTGAGCCACTACCTTCATCTAATAGCTATAAAAATCATGTCCCCCACCCTCATCTTGAGAGTCCCGTTTTGGTTTCTTAAAAGGCCAATGATGTGATCTAGAACAAAAATGGGGTTTGAGTAGCCCTTCAGATCCCTGGAGTACTAAAATCTGCATCAGGCCCTATAGTTCACTCACTTAGGAATACGGTGGTTTAATCCTGAGTTAATGAGAACCTAGACCCTCCCCTGAACAGCTCTCTCTAGATGGTTCCATCCTGTGATGCCCATGCGTGTCAGCTGCAGGCTTAGCAGATTTAGTGTTCTCTCTAAAATTAATGTGTGGCACTAAAATAACGCCGAGGTGTTGAACTTGAAGGGCAGGGGAAATAAAGGATTTGAGATTTCTGATTTGATTAATTCTGGGCTTAGATTTATATAAAACAATGGAAATGTTCCTTGTAGAAAAAAAAAAAAAAAGGACTCTTGTTTTAGAGAAATACAGGAGAAGCATTCTCAATAGGGTAGTTTGGGGGCATGAATGCTGCCTTTCTGGGGTTGTGTAAGAGTGTCCGTCAGTGAAACCATGCCACCTGGAGCCACTGCCCAGGACTCATCTTCCCCACAGATGGTTATTCTTTTTAAAATCATTTTATTAAAAACCAGAAGAACAGCATTCAGTGCTTCGACTATTTTATGACTTTTAGTCTTAGTATTATATACCTATTCTCAGTTGAAGAAGTAGAGTGGGACCTTTTCTTTTTGAAGGGCCTAGAAGTGGAGGGAAGCACCATGCCTGTGATCCCAGGGAGGATCCCGCTGGAAAATGGAACCAGTGGAGGAGTGTCTGGGTAGCTCAGTCGGTTGAGTGTCCTACTCTTGATTTCTGCTCAGGTCATGATCCCAGCGTCATGGGGTCAAGCCCTTTGACTGGCTCTGCGCTGAGTGTGGAGCCTGCTTGGGATTTTCTCTCTCCCTCTCTCCCTCTCTCCCTCTTCCTCCCTCCCTCCCTCTTCCTCCCTCCCTCCCTCTCTTTTTCCCTCTCCCTCTCTCCCTCTGCCCCTCTTCCCTGCTCACACACACTCTCTCTAAAATAAAAAGGAGGGAAGGAAGGAAGGAAGAAATGGGACCAGTGGAAAGGATGGAAGTGGAGGACTGCCCTGATACATTAGTGCTTCCAATTTGTTTTGTCATTTACTGAATCACTGATTAATTGGGTTGCACCCTGGTACCAAGTACAGGGTCAGTCCTGGGTCTCTGCCCTTGAGAAAAGTTAGTCTTCTTCCATCTGATGAGTCCTTTGTACTAACTGCCCATTTGCTGGAAATGCCGGGGGTAGAGGGACATGTAAAACAGCATCAGAGAAATGAAATTTACAACATCCAGAATGCTAAATGTTTTGCAGGACAAATGACCCAGCTTCTTTAACAAATCATCATTAAAATAAAATAGATTTAAAGTGACTCGAAAGACATACAAAACATTGTAATTTATGGGCATTATTTGGATCCTGATTCAAATAAATCAGCTATAAGAAGACATTTATGAGGTGGCTTAGTTGGTTAATCCGGCTCTTGATTTTGGTTCAGGTCACAATCTCACAGTTACTGAGTTTGAGTGCCACATTGCACTCTGTGCTGATGGTGTAGAGCCTGCTTGGGATTCTCTCTTTCCCTCTCTCTTCTCTTCCTCTTCTCATGTGTGCACATGCTCTCTCTCTCTCAAAATAAATAAACTTAAAAAGACATTTATGAGCAAATTGGGAGAATTGGAACACTAAATGTGAGGCTTATATTAAGGAATTAATTGTTCTTTTAGGGGTAATAATGGAGTTGTACTTATCTACTGGTGGTACACACTTCAGTGTGTATAGATAAAATAATTTTTTGTGTGGGATTTGCTTTCAAGTCACCTAGTCGGGATTGGGGCAGAGTGATTGCCTATAGGTCCATAGGTGTTGAGGTTGAGTGTTACTGTACCTGGGGAGACATACCCTGGTTACTTCTGCAAATGGTTAAACATCTCCGTTAAAATGCAAAGTACGCTAATTATGGTACAGTATGGTGAATGTTGCAGTAGGACTTTGCACTGAGGAGGGAAGGCAAGACCTTCTATGTAGGGGACCTGGGAGCGTGTTCCCAGAGGTGGCAGTGTTTAAACTGGGTTTGAAAGAAAGAATATGTGTATGAAAACTGGAGAGTCTGTTCCTTTTGTGCCCAGGAGGAAGGAAGCCGGGAGATGCTGTGGGTTTTCTGGTGGATTTATTACTGACTGGTTCCTTCCATTCATTCATTCCTGCATTCATTTAGGGCATGTTTTTCAGGTTTCTGCGGTATGTGATGAGAACTGGTGAAGGAAATGGTATATTAGTTTGCCAGGGCTTCCATGACAAAAGACCACAGGCATTGACTGGCGTAAAGAACAGAAATTTATTTTCTCACAGTTCTGAGGCTGGAAGTCCAAGAGCACGGTGTTGGCAGGTTTGGTTTCTCTCCTTGGTTTGTAGATGGCTGCCATCTTGCTGCCTCCTCCCATGGTCATCCCTCTGTGCTCGAGCATTCCTAGTGTCTCTTCTCCTTCTTATAAGGACGCCAGTCGTATCAGATTAGCGTCAATCTCCATTTAACTTAATGACCTCGTTAAAGATCCTATCTCCAAATACTGTCACATTCTGAAGTACTACTGGGGGTTAGGACTTCAACAGAGGAATCTGGGGAGACACAATTCAAACCCAGAAGGAAGAGTGCTTAACTGACTCTGGAGGTATCCAGAAACTCTTTCGAGAGGAGGGGCCTTGAACAGCCTCTTGAAAGAGGGTAGGATTTCAGCCCTCTACTGGGCACTGGAACAGGGTGGGGAGGGAGCCGAGAATCTGCAGGAAGTTCCCAAAGATGAGGTGAAGGTGGGAGAGGGCTTTGGAGACCAAGGCAGTGAGCAGCCATCTTAGCAGTGGAGTTCTGAAATGGCAAAACCGGAATGGAGAGGAGGGCTGATGGTGAGGGCTTGTTTAGTGCCTGGGGCAGGGAGTATGGATGAGAGGAAGGGGAGAGAGCATGTGCCCTATGTCCTGGCTGGGCTTCCCTTCCGGAAAACCATGCAATGAAGAGAAATGGGAAAGGGGATGTGATTTTATCTAATAGATTAATGTCCTAATCACCAAAGTAAGACGTAGTTGTAAAAATGTTACAGAAAAGTTAAAAGTAAAATCATACTCCTCACCCCTGTTTCCACCCCATAAGCTTATTGGTTGTAACCACTGTTAACAACAGCCTGTGTCTGGCCTTCTTGCTTGCTTTTTAAGATTCTGTTTTTAAAAAGTGTAAATTAAAGAGAGAGAGAAAGAGAGAGAAGGAGGGAGGGGAGAGAGAAATAGGATTTGCTTGGGGTTCCTGGGTGGCTCAGTTGGTTGAGCGCCTGACTTCGGCTCAGGTCACGATCTCACGGATTGTGAGTTCGAGCCCCATGTCCGGCTCTGTGCTGACAGCCTGCAGCCTGCTTCTGATTCTGTGTCTCTCTCTCGCTCTGCCCCTCTCCCGCTCATGCTCACTCTCTCTTTCATTCAAGAATAAATAACACAAAAAAAAAATTAGAGAATTTGCTCACCTGTACCCCATTTGTCGACCTTGGTCTTTCTTCCATTTTCCCCCATTCTTTCAGTTCTTTATCCCCCAAAAGTAAAGGACTTGAACTTCAGCAAAATAATTAATAATTCTTACACATATTCATAGTTAAAAGCCTTTGAATTACCTGGCACACCAGAATTGTCTCAGATAAGATTTTAGAGTCTGTGTGTCTTGTTTTGTGTTGCCTTGCCTTCCCTGTCCGTCCATCCTGCCTTTTGAAACAAAAGGGGTTTTGCCCAAGTTTTATCCAGTAGTGCATGTTAGTGTTTAAGGTTTAGTTTTGTCAGTGTACCTTTTATGGGTATTGTAACTATCTGGACAGCAACGGGCCCGTGTCATAAAGAGTGCTAGTGAGCCTTTTAATAATGTGACGGCCATGCCTCATTTTGTTGCTCTTCGGTCGTATTGTGTTTTTCACGAATTGAAGGTTTGTGGCAACCCTGGGTTGAGCGAGCCTATTGGCGCCACTTTTCCAACGGCATTTGCTCACTTCACGTCTTCATGTCACGTTTTGGTTAAGGCTTGCAGTATTTCCAACTATTGCATTAGTATTACATTTGTGATTAATCACGGTGATCAGTGATGATGGCTGGCATTTTTTTTTAGCAACGAAGTATTTTTTAATTACGCACGTACATTGTTTTCTTAGACCTAATGTTGTTGCACACTTAATAGGCTGCATTATAGTGTAAATATAACTTTAAATGCACTGGAAAGCCAAAAAAAAAAAAAAAATTCATGACTTGCTTCTTGCAGTATTCATTTTATTGCAGTGGTCTGGAACTGAACCCTCAGTAACTCCAAGGTATGCCTGTATGTGTCATTAGATTGTCTAGCTATGGCGTTGAGGTGGATAGCAGGCTTTGTAGGCTGATCCCGAAAACTGATTTGGACAAGGGGGAAGATCTCAGGAGTAACACACCTTATCAGACCTTTTGGAGAATGGAGTTTTGTACCATCAACTATATAAACAAAAATCTTAACAAACCATTGGAAGTGGCGTTGCTAATCAAATTCCTATCTGTTAGAATTTTTAGGCAGTGGACTGTAAAACTTAAATTCATATTAAGATTTGCATTATGACTTTTTTGTCATGGTATTTTAGATAAGCCTTAATAATTTTTTTGGTACCGCACCATCAAGTTTTGATAATTCTTAAATCCACTTGTACGTCAAAGCCGCAGAATTGGAGCTGAAGGACCCTTGTCCTGAAGGAGGAAACAGAGGCACAGAGTCATACAGGGCATTGGGTCACTGAACCAGGCCTGGGACCCCATTCTGATCTGTGGACTAATGCCACTTTTTGTGATCTCCTTATATGTGGTTGACCCCATTGCCCGCAGTTTCAGTCCTACAAGGCAGAAATTTCCATTATTTTAGAACGTAGAAACCTCAGAGCTTAAAATCTGACCCATTTTCGCTCCTCTCCAAACACCTGCCTTAGCCATATGTGATGGCACTTTGTGGCTGTTCAGAGAGTTAGAAATCAGTACTTCTTTTTTTTTTTTTTTCCATTTTCATTAATGAACTTCTAATCAACAGATATAATCAACTGATAACCAGCATTGTCATTTAGAACAGATAGAAAAGCAGCCCAATGCAGAAAATCTTGGAGTTTGTTAGGGCGCCTGGGTGGCTCAGTAGGTTAAGCATCCAACTTCGGCTTGGGTCATGATCTCATGTTTCGTGGGTTTGAGCCCCGTGTCAGGCTCTGTGCTGATGGCTCAGAGCCTAGAGCCTGCTTTGGATTCTGTGTCTCCGTCTCTCTCTTTGCCCCTCCCCCATTCACGCGCTCTCTCTCTCTCTCTGTCTCTCTCAAAAATAAACACACACACACATACACATACACACACACATAAAAATTAAAAAGAAAAAAACTTGGAGTTTGTCTTGCTCAGGACTGCTTTATCTTGAGTAAGAATCCTAATTTCATGGGACTTTTTGAAATTTGGACCCTTGCTTATGGCCTTCCATTACTCTCTGGGCCCTGACTGGGGACCACTGTGCATGGTGTGAGTCCACATGGGGGAAGAAACCAGGGTTGAATTTTAGCCAGGCCACTCAAGGAGACTTTTGTATAGCTTTGTTCAGTGTCTGAAACTAGCACTTTCCCACCAGAATAAAGTTTTCCACCAAGTAGCTTGGTAGGAATGAAACATAGTTAGTTCTGCCAGAAGTCACCAAGATAGCCTGGCCCCATGTCCTTCTGGTCAGGCAGGGACCCTGCATATTCATTCTGAGCTGGATGTCAGCTTGGGCCACTGTAGGGCCTATGTGCTCTGAAGAGGGGTCTCACGTGGAGAGGACAAAGAGGGGTAAGAAAGGGCGAGATGAGGCTGTGACATTTGGGAGCCCAGAGGGCCTAAAATTTAGGGGTCTGGAGGTTTCTCGTGGTGCATTTGGTATGTGTAACATTGGGTTGTGATGCTCACCTGATGTAACCTGCGACTCTTTTGGTTGTGTGCACTACTCAACCCAGTCAGATGATGTTTTTCAGTAATTCTTTTTGCTGCATTAACATCTAAGAGAAACGGTTCCTTTGAAAATAAGGTGCTGTGTGCCTTCGTGGGCTTGCTTCTTTGACGCAGCATTATGCTGTCCCTACCTGATTGGAGAGGCTGAAGCTGGCCTCCCAGTGTAGCAGATACTCCAGACCGATGGCGGCGGCAGTCAGTCTCTGCCTGAGTCTCCAGGCTCTACCTGTTAGTGGTGATCTTTTCTGAGGAGAAAGAGCATTGGCAGGGCTCTGAAATCAGGCCGGGGCGCCTGGCTGGCTCAGTCAGTAGAGCGTCTGACTTTGCCTCAGGTCATGATCTCACCGTTCGAGGGTTCAAGTCCCGTGTTGGGCTCTGTGCAGACAGCTCAGAGCCTGGAGCCTGCAGCCTGCTTCGGATTCTGTGTCTCCCTCTCTCTCTGCCCCTCTGCCGCTCATGCTCTGTCTCTCTCAAAAATAAGTAAATGTTAATAAAAAAATTTCAAATCAGGCCAGCGTAGGTTTAGATTCTGGCTGTGGGCCATCTCGTGGCTTAGTCCCTGAGCTGTATGATAAGATTTCTCTCATTGGGTTGCTGTGAAGGGGGAGCACCAGTGCAGTGTCTCACTGGGACCAGGACAAGCTCTTCTCGTCTCTGCCTGTTACTCTGTTTCTGTGAATCAGGGAGAAGGAGAGGTGGTATCCCCTGAGCACCAGTATGAGCCTTCAGGAGATTTGAATGGTCCGGGAACAGTGGCCAGCTGTAAAATAGGTAGAGCTGAGCGTCCCCACACACAGCTTTGGGCCATCAGCAGAACGGGGCGCATCCCCCCTTGCTAATCCTTCATGACTCCCCTGGAGTAAAGCGCATTAGTGATGGACGTCACCACTGGACCTCCATGCGGGGCTAAGGTATGAAGGACACCGCCCGGGACCTCCGGTGTCTGGTGCTGTAGCAGGCACTGGAAGTCTAAATTAGACTAAGGTCGGCACTGGTGGCGGGGCAGGCCCTGGCCCCAGGACCCATAGTGCTCCCAGAATTGCAGATCGAGGTACCGAGGCACGCAAGCCCAGAGCACACCCTCCCAGTTGAAACAGGTGCTGTAGCCAGATGCCCCCAGAAGACCGGGGAGAAGCCCCAAGTTGTGGCTCAGGTTTTTCACAAACATATTTGAGAAAAAGAAAATGTCAGTGTTACAGACAATTCAGAAAATCCTGTGGATTTCGCGGTGACAAAATGTTGCATTATTAGGAGTCCAAAGTAATGTGGAGGGGAGATATGTTTGGTATCAGGGTTCATTGCTTTCTGGTTCTACCTCTTCGTCATCTGTTTCTAAAGGGAGATGCACATGGTGCTAGTGGAGAAATATTTTCAAAGGAAAACCTAGACGCGTTTCGTATATTCCCGTCTGTGTGCAACACACTCTGTAGACTGTCCTTGAGTCAATTCTTGGGCGAGAACCTTCTGCAGTCCAGCTGACCTTGTGCTGGGTAGCGTTTGCAGTCTGAGGTGGTTTTTGCATAAGAGTGTATGCTTTCCTGATGGGTTTAAATCTTTGTACTTAAGATCTGATTGGAAATGTTTGTCCTTACCAGAGGTTTTGAATACGCCAATAGCCCCACATTAAATAAACATAGGACGTGGGCAGGGTACATTTAAACCCAGGATGAGACAGGTCTTGATCCCTCTGTTTATTTCCATTGAAGGCTTATGCTTTGTGCATTGACCGTTTGTCTGTGAAATGCTTTTCTCTGGGAAAACACTGCAGCCTTCCTTTTTCACACTTGAATCCCAGATAGCCATTCGTGGATTCGAGCCCCGCATCGGGCTCTGTACTGACAGCTCAGAGCCTGGAGCCTGCTTCAGATTCCGGGTCTCCCTCTCTCTGTTCCTCCCCCGCTCTCACTCTGTCTCTCTCAAAAATAAATAAAGGTTAAAAAAAAAAAAAAAAAAAAAAAAAAAAGAATACTTGCTCAGGACCTGAGTCCGGATACTAAAACTTCTATTTCTGGAGATCCTGTCATTTGATTGTAAACATGTAGCAGAGAGAAGGGTGTAATTGTCCTGGTACACGTCTTGCCCAAACCTAGTATTTCTTTTGTGCTGCGGCATCACCTTTTCCTTGCATTAAATCATATATATATATATACATATATATTTTTTAAGGTCTGCAGTCTTTAAAATAATGCTAGAGAGTGCATAAAGAGGAAATTAATTTTTTAATCAAAATTTATGAATGTGCCATTCAACGTTTTTATGAAAGCCCTACTTGAATTATCTTTTTCTATTGGACTAAAATAGAATTTGATTTTTTCCATGGGGTATTTAACGTTTTGGGTCATAATCATGCTAGGGATGAATAAATAGATCTTCTCTGAGTGAACTGTCAGGACCGATCCCCTCTGGGTCTGAAATGTAATTAAAACTGTCAGTGAACTCTCTTGGAGGTCCACAGAGCTTCAGGGTCCCCTCAGCAATGCTGGGCAAGGACTGAAAAGAGCCCCCCAAGTGCAGAGAACGTAAGGCAGCAGCAGACTCCCCCAGAGCAAGGGGGAGAGGCCACAGGTCATCTCCGTCAGGCTGCTCTTGTCCCCACTTCCTTGTGGTTTCTGGACGTTATTCTCAGATTTCCTGCAGGGATGGTTTGTAGCACAAGGCTGTGGGGTCCAGTAGGGGATCTCTCCCAGTAAATGGCCAGTGCAAGAGACCTCCGAGACAGAGGAGTGAGTCTCTAAATTTAAACATCCCTGCTCTCTGCAACCCTTCTCCCTTCATTAGGCTCTCAGACTTGCTTCCTTTCCACCGGGCAACCTTTCTTTTGTTTCCAGAAGGCTTGGAAGGCTGTGGGGAGGAGCCGTCTTGGGGAAGAGGGCTGAAGAATCTTGGGAACTTAGGTGCCTGGGTTATGGCTAGCTGTCCCCACCGTCCCCATCTCTTTCCTCCATAGAGGTACCTGACTGCCTCAGAGGTACCAGACAGGGATCTGAAGGTGGAGGAGGAGGACGTTTTTGTTTGGGCAGGGGTCAGTAGGTACAAAGCAACTTTCTTCTGGGGTGTATTGAAAATATTGGACCCTCATGCACTGCTGGTGGGAATGCAAACTGGTGCATCCACTCTGGAAAATAGTGTGGAGGTTCCTCAAAAAATTAAAAATAGAATTACCTTACGACCGAGCGATGACACTACTAGGAATTTATCCGAAGGATATGGGAGTGCTGATGCATAGGGGCACTTGTACCCCAATGTTTATAGCAGTGCTATCAACAATAGCCAAGGTATGGAAAGAGCCCAAGTGTCCATCAACTGATGAATGGATAAAGAAGATGTGGTTTATGTATACCATAGAATACTACTCAGCAATGAGAAAGAATGAAATCCTGCAATTTGCAACAATGTGGATGGAACTGGAGGGTATTATGCTAAGTGAAATAAGTCGGGCAGAGGACAGTGATCATATGTTTTCACTCATACGTGGAATTTGAGGAACTTAACAGAAGACCATGGGGGAAGGGAAGGGGCAAAAAATTAGTTTCAGAGGGAGGCAAACCATAAGAGACCCTTAAATACAGAGAACAAACTGAGGGTTGATGGCGTGGGGGAGAGGGGAAAATGGGTGATGGGCGTTGCAGAGGGCACTTGTTGGGATGAGCACTGGGTGTTGTATGTAAGTAATGATTCATGGGAATCTACTCCCGAAACCAAGAGCACACTGTATACACTGTATGTTAGCTAACTTGACAATAAATTCTATTTAAAAAAGAAAATTACTGGTTTCAGGCAAATAATTTTCAGGCAGTTAACTTAAAATCAAACGAGCACGTGGTCCTAATAAATGTGTTTTTTTCTGTTTCCTTTCAGAATTCATATGTTCCTTCTATACAAGTGATTCCCCAGATCATAATCCTCTGCTGAGATTTGGGTTGGATTCAAGAATCTGGAGAATTCCTGCAGCTTTGTAACTTCAGGAGGTGTGACCAGCTGAGAAATTCACCTTTTGAGGAGTTCTGCATTTTGCCAGTCATCTCTTATAACTGAGTGCCAAAGGTAAGCCTGTGATTTCCTGCTTAAAACAGCTGGGAGAAGTTGGTGCTTTCGCCTCAAATGCTCGATTTGCATGGTAGGTTTTCCATTAGTAAAATGACAAGAAGTGTGGCCCTCATGTATTGAGCTACATAAACTGTAAGTTTTCAAGGGCCCTGGTTCAAAAATGAGTTGACTGTTCCTGCATCAGCACATGATGGCATTACTTGAGTAACCAGGAAGCAGAATGGTGGGTGTCCCCCCACTTATAAAACGCCCTGTGGCAACAGCTCAAGGTGGCCTTGAGTCTGTACAAGTCGAGGCCTTCCTTGTGCTGCTCTGGGACTATGAGATAAATAAGAACTGCCTTCAGGATGCTTTTGGTCTGGTAAAGGTTCGTTCCAACTGTGACGCCTAGAAGAATAGTCTACGTGTAAATGTGCAAACAGATAAAGGATTCTGGGGAAAATTCTGCTTGTTTGTATGAGAAATCTGCTCGCACGTGTTAAAACTGTACCCGTAATACAGCATGTGGGCTCTGAGATCCAGGGATCCTGTAATAGCCGTTCCTGGGCAGAAACATGTAGTCTGTATAACAGAAATATTTTTCAGCCCTAACAAATCATTTGGGACATATGATTGAAATTGTAAGGGTTGTGGTTTGGTAGTGTGGTTAATCTGGTGTTCTGTCTCTGGCTGGGCCGTAGGCAGGCTTTATGAAGAAGGTACAGTTTGGAGGTGGGAACACCCAATTCACTAGCTTTTCCTCAGACCCTTATTTTGCTTGTGTTATTCACAAATTGTTTTAAACTGTTCTTGAATCTATAACTTTGGGCTGTAGAATCTCTTGGTATGATTTCTGTAAGTTTATTAATTTAATATAGATGAGAATTAGCTTTCATCTCATCTAAAACTGCTGCTAAAATTTTTGTAAGTGGGTTTTTTTTTTCCCCTTTAACGACTTTTTTTTTTTTTTGGAGGCTTCTTAATTTTACTTCTGCTCCTTTTTGAAGTGTAGTAACCTGAACAGCACAGAAATAATAGGTAGTATTTCATAAGAGTAGGATTAAGTGTCTGGGTGTCTTCAGCTTATTATTATCCTTTATGATTTCACTTGGAGGAAATGACATGTCCCATTTATTTAGAGTGTTGTTCATTGTGATTTCCAGGTCTAGGGCTTGGTTTGGAATTGAGAGCTTGAAGGTCATATTGTGTAGCTGAATTCTGTGCCCTCCTTCCTCTCTCCCACTGTGCTTAAAGTTATCCTGACCCTGTGCCCCCTGGACTGGTCTCTTACTAGCTTTACATAGCCTCATGCGTCGATGGGGCATTCCCAGGTTTCTCCTTCAGACCTGATGTAAGATAAACACCATTGGCATGTTTCATGTCCAATCCTAGGAGATTTCCATTACACAGAAAAGCTCTTACCCTTTGCAAATCAATTTTTTATAATAGTCATTGAAGTGGAACCTTTTAAGACTTAGTCTTTTATAAATGCAGTCACTTATTTCATGGTAATAAGCGAGAAATTAGTGAAAATCCTCAAATCTGATCGTCAGGATTCATCAGGAATTCATCAGTATTAGAATGTGACACTTAATGGCATTAACACACTTCATGTTATCACTTCAGTTATTCTGAAAGTGTCTCGTTCGGAGAGTGGTAAGGCAGAGAAAGTAACGTGCTCACTCCTAGCAGTATATTCTGCACGAGTGCCCTGCAGGTATCTATTACTATTAGGCAAATGGTTGATTCCTGTGTACAGTTAGATAGAGAACCATTCATAACCATGAAAAGATACTTACAGAGATATCTATACACATATTATTTTAACTAGTTCATTTCTATAAGCTCATGACATCCATGACCAAAAAACCCTGATTGACTTATTAAGAATTACTTTTGTGGTTTAGATAAATGTCCAGTGGGAAAATCATTAGATGTATCCATTTGTATAATAAATATTTATTGTGAGCACCAACTAGATTCTAAACCATTGACCGTTTTAGCACTGTGTTTTAGCAGCTACAAAAATAGATAAAATAAGCTCTAGAAAGCCTTTCTCATGCCCTTGTGGGATGAGACTGGACCCTGACAGCTGTGGCTGGTTTCTTACAGTGAGTCCCTGGTGCACATGGCAGGGCGATCTGGCTGGCCCTCAGAGAGGAGTCTGGAAAAACCAGAGGATGCTCTGTTTGGAGTGAGTTTTGAAGAATGAGGGCATGTGTGCACCGAGGCATACTGGGTCCCCTTGGCAAGGACAAGCTAGGTGAATTCACTGGGTAATGGATCTTAGAGTTTCCAGATCATTTAAGCAATATGGGTGGGGACCCAGCATGCTCTTTGGTCAGTGGTCTTTCAATTGCCAGCAGGAAAAGGGCACATTTTGGAAAGAAGTGACAGCCGTGCTAGCCTGGTAAGGTGGTTAGTGGGATGTCAGCCTCGAATGAATTGCCCAGTTATTGGGACACAAAGTTTGCCCTGTCCTAGCGCAGACCTGCACCTAGGGCCGGGCTGAGGGTGGAATGAATGAAGACGGTGGAATGTCCATGCTCCATCTCAGAGGGGCCCAACTGGAGTCCCAAGCCCCTGTTTACCAAGTTGTGCACTTCCCTGCCCCATATTGTCTTCCCTGGAGCCTCCCCCACTTTGAGGTTGAAGAGCAGAATCTTGGGAACTCCCTAACCTTGACCCTGCCTATTTTGCGAAGTGGAGACCATGGGAGAAGCCTGGCAGCAGACCCTTTCCCATTTACATTAGAACTGTTAGAGAATGCCTAGCCTGTACTTAACTCTTCTCATGTATGATTGAGAATCGACTGGGGTTCATGGTCGTTGGAGGCTGGCTGGCGTTTACTGGGGATGAAAGACATGAAAGGGCATGGCACACTATGCTGAAAATCTCTCATCTTTTGAGAAACGATTTAGAACCATTTTCAGGACAGAAGCTTAAGGGGTAGAAGGATCATGGTGTTACGGGGCAGGAAAGACCGTGGCTTAGGTGAGAAGACTCGTGAGCGAAGTGAAGGAAAGGAGACGAAGATTTCAGACCGTCAATTTGCTGATAGGAGTATCGGAGAGCAGATGTTAGCGGGGATCCTGTCCACATCATTTCCTTTATTCTTTTTTTCAGTTTTCTGGAGGTCTAATTGACAAAATTGTGAGATACTGAAAGCATACTTCATGGTGATTTGATACACCATATACACTGTGAAAGAATCCTGACCATCTAGTTAATTAACACGTCCATCACCTCACATATTTCTCTTCTCCTGTGTGTATGTGAGAACATTTAGGTTCCCTCTTAGCAAATTTCGATTAAATAATGCAGTGTTATTAACTGTAGTCACTCTGTTATACATTAGATCCTTAAGCTTTATTTATCTTCTAGCTGGAAGTGTGTCCCTTTTATCAACCTCTGGCTGTTTCCTCTAACCTCAGTCCCTGGCAACCACTTTTCTACTCTGTTTCTAGGAGTTTGACCTCCCCCCCCCCCCCCCCCCCCGCCAGATATCACATATAAGTGATACTACACAAGATTTGTCTTTCTCTGCTGGCTTATTTCACTTAGCATAATGCCTCAGGGTCCATCCGTGTTGTCAAGAATGGCAGGATTTCCTTTTTTTTTTTTTTTTTTTTTTCCACGGCTAAATGTTATTCCATTATGCATAAACACCACGTCTTAATCCATTCATTGCTGGATAGACACGTAGGTTGTTTCCGTATCTCGGCTATTGTGAATAACAATAGCAGTGAATTTGGGGGTGCACACATCTCTTTGATATCCTGTTTTCGTTTCCTTTGGATAGATATCCAGAAGTGGGATTGCTGGATCATATGGTACTTCTGTTTGTAATCTTTTGAGGAATCTCCATGGTGTTTTCCACAGTGGCTGCACCAACTTACTTTCCTATCAACAGTGAGAAGGTGCTTCCTTTTCTCTACATACTTGTCAATACTTGTTGTCTCTTGTATTTTTGCTAATAGCCATGCTAACAGGTATGATGAGGTGATATCTCATTGTGGTTTTGATACATTTCCCCGGTGATTAGTGATGTTGAGCGCCTTTTCATGTACCTGTTGGGCATTTAGATATCTTCTTTGGAAAAATATCTGTTCAGATCCTCTACCTATTTTTTGTTTGTGTTTTTGCTACTAAGTTGTATGAGTTCTTTATATATTTTGGATATTAGCCCTTCATCAGATAATGTGATTTGTATTTTTCCCCATTCCGTAGGTTACTTTTCACTCTGTTTATGGTTTCCTTTGCTATGCAGAAGCTTTTTAGACTGATGGAGTCCCACTTGTTTATTTTTGCTTTTGTTGACTTTTGCTTCCAAAAACACATTGCCAAGACCAATGTCAAGGAGCTTACCGCCTATGTTTTCTTCTGGGAGTTTAATGGTTTCAGGTCGTATATTCAAGCCTTTAATCTACTTTGAGTGAATTATGTCTATGGTGCAAGATAGTGGTCTAGTTTGATTCTTTTACATGTGGCTGTCCAGTTTTCCCAACACCATTTATTAAAGAGACTATTCTTTCCCTGCTGTATATTCTTAGCTCCTTTGTTGGAAATTAATTGATCATCCACGTATGGGTTTATTTTGGGGCTCTTTGTTCCATTGATCTATGTGTCTCTTTTTATGCCAACACCATACATTTTTGATTACCACAGCTTTGTAATATAGCTTGAAATCAGAAATCCATGCCTCCAGCTTTGTGAGTCTTTTTTGGTTTTTTTTGTTTTTGTTTTTTTTCCCTCAAGGTTGCTTTGGCTATTCAGGATCTTTTGTGGTTCCATACAAATTTTAAGATTGTTCTATTTCTGACAAAAATGCCATTGGAATTTTGATAGGGATTGCACTGAGTCTGAAAATGGCTTTGGGTTATATGGACATTTTACCAATATTAATTCTTGCAATCCATGAGCATGGAATATCTTTCTGTTTGTGTTTTCTTCACTTTGTTTCATCAGTGTCTTACAGTTTTCAGTGTATTGATATTGTACCTCCTCAGTTATATTTATTGCTTAGGTATTTTATACTTCGTGATGCAATTGTAAATGAGATCGCTTTCTTAATTTCTCTTCCTGATAGTCCATTGTTAATGTAGAGGAACAGAACCGATATTTGTACAGCATATTGATATTGTATATTGCGACTTCATTGAATTTGTTTATCACGTCATCTGCAAATAGTGACCGTTTTTCTTCTTCCTTTCGGATTTGGGTGCTTTTTGTTTCTTTTTCTCGTCCAATTGCTCTGGCGAGGAATTCTAGTACTATGTTGAAAAGTGGCAAGAGTGGACATACTTCTCTCGTTCCTCGATCTTTGGGGAAAAGCTATCAGTTTTTCCACTATTAGGTATGTTATTAGCTGTGAGCTTTATTATGTTGAGTTTACATTGCTAAAAAATACTGCAGTATTGATTCTACCACAGTTAACCTGGTGGTGGAGTTGATGGGAACCTGCTTTAACCTACTGGACACTTTTCAGTCCAGGTTTGCTCAAGTACAAGGGCTCTCAAACATCTGCACCTGTGCTCTCATTTGTACCCCATGCTTGGAGTGTGATGCTTATAATGCAGGGCAGCATTCCATACAGATGGCACCACCCCTGGAGAGGGTGGCCGTGCCTCTCTCTCCCTGTTCTGGGCAGCCAGTGAATCTGAAAAGGGATTTCACTTGACTGTAATATCTTTGTGCATCTTAGCAAATTTCACATTATTGCATATTAGATTTGCTGCAATATTCTAACCAATTATGGTCTGAAAGTGGATATTTCTCTGTGTACCAAAGAAACACATTTTATTTTATTTTATTTTTATTTTTTGTAGCGTTTATTTATTTTTGAGACAGAGAGAGACAGAGTTTGAACGGGGGAGGGTCAGAGAGAGAGGGAGACACAGAATCTGAAACAGGCTCCAGGCTCTGAGCCATCAGCCCAGAGCCTGACGCGGGGCTTGAACTCACAAACTGCGAGATCATGACCTGAGCTGAAGTCGGATGCTTAACCGACTGAGCCACCCAGGCGCCCCAAGAAACACATTTTAGATGTCAGTCCTTTTTGTCTTCCCATTGATCCTTTTATTTTGAACTTCTTGAAGAGTAAATGGAGGGACTGAGATGGATTTTTAAAAATGCTTTAAACTTACATTCCAGTGAGCTCTTTTCTTCTTCCAAGGATCAAAATTAAAATGGAGCATAAATTGTTAAAAAAAAACAAAAAAACAAAAAAACAAAACAACCTACCAGACACTTTTCTGGTACCTGGCACAGGGCTTTTGCCACCTCTGTTGTCCTTAATCTGAAAGACAGATCTCATTACCCCCATTTCATGAACAGAGGCACTAACCCTCAGGAGAGGGTAAGAGGATTGCCTGTGTTCATAGAGTTGAACTTGCACAATAGCATTTCGACCAAGGTCCTGGTTTGTAAGTCCATGTTCTTTCTCTTCCCCATGTCCCTGACATACCCTGGCAATGACACAGTAATCCCCTGTTGTCTGAGCACTAACTTGGGACCGGGGTCCACTTGACACTCAGATTACACAGCGTGGCCAAAGCCCAGAGCTCATAAGAGCAGGCTGTACCCCCACATTTTCCTGACCCAAAGCCTTTCATTCTTCCTAGACCATGAATTGTATCCATTTACTTATTTTTTTCCATAGAAAAGTCTCCAGGAACTAAGTATGGTTTGGAAGCAAGTCTCTTTTGGAAACTTAAAGAAGGGAGCATGAAGGAAAGCTTTGGGAAGGATCGGAGGGATGGGAGACAGGAAGCTGAATCCCGTGGAGGGCATTGTACCTGCTGAAGTCCTCGCGTCAGCTCAGCAGCTCGGGACCAAGCTGAGGTCAGGACACAGGCCTCAGACTTCCACTTGTGCTGTTCCCAGATGGCGTTCAGAGTCACCTTGTACTCGTGATTCCTCTCTTATGAACAGACCTTTGAAAGAGAAGTCACTTGTAGACTCAAGAGGACCTGGTATACTTTCTGTGTTCCGGGTCGTCCCGTGGTCCAATATACTTCCAGGACCTTTGTACACCAGAGTGAAGCTGCATAAAATCGCAGTTTAATGATTTTTCAATGTAGGCAATGAAACCATCATTTTATAGTGGTTGCAGTGATGATCAAAGTTGAAACAAGCATTTTTCTTTTCTGTCTTACCTAACATGCCCTAACAGGGTGGCTTCTTAGAAAGCTGGAAAAAACAATTAAAAACACGGGAAAGCAAGTCCTTGCCCTTTCCACACCCTTTCTTTTCTCTCTGACAGATTGTAGAGGCTGAATTCATAGCATTCCTGTCCATTCTCCACTGTTCTCTGACTCGTACCTTCTGGTTTACTAAGGAATTTTCCTATAAATTTTCCTGAATTCTCTTTAAAGCCAGGTGATGTGGCCGTTCCCCTCTCTTTTCACACCACCACCATTGTATAAAAGAAGGAAATGAGCCAGAAGGTCATGGGTTATAATTACTTAACCAAATATGGCCCTGTGTTAGATGGTGACCTTCGTGCTGGTTTGCATGGTGACCTAGTAGCACTCTTTGTCTTCTTTTAAGAGCCTGTAGATGTGACAGAACAATACTAACAGGCAGGTCACACGGAGCTTGAAATGAGAGCATTGCTGCAGTCGTGGCTCCCCAGTTAGGTGAAGTGTTTTTTCTTGACCTTTCTTGAAAAAAACAAAAAGCACATTCCTGCCGTGTGCACGTGTTGCAGGGTAGGGGGATGTAGGCTTTTTTAGCAAGTTACCACACATCTGTGACTGATGACGGGTTGCATCCCAACAAGCCTGTCATAAGTTGAAAGCGGTGTTAAGTCAAAAAAGCATTTGATACACCTGTGAACATCAGCGTTTAGCCTAGCCTAGCGCTTAGAATACTTACTTTAGCCCCCAACTGGGCAAAATCATCTAACACAAAGCCTGTTTTCTAATAAAGTGTTGAATATCCCATATGATACATTGAATACTGTACCGAAAGTGAAAAACAGAATGAAAACAAACAAACAAAAAAACTGGAATGGTTGTCAGTATATCGGTTATTGATCTTCGTGATTGCGAGGCTGCCTGGGGCTGTGGCCCCTGCCCTGCGTCATGAGAGAAGATTGTACCACGTATCACTAGCCTGGGAAAAGATCCAAATTCAAAATCCAAAGTACAGTCTCTACTGAATGCATATCGCTTTCACGGCATCATCAAGTCGAAAATTCCTAGGTGGAGCCGTCGGAAATTGGGGGCCCTCTGTAGATCTCGAACAGGGAGATCTGTTGGAGGTGGTGGATGTGTTTATTACCTTGTTTGTGGTGGTGGTACCAAGGTGTATGCGTATGTCCGAACTCATCCAATTGTATATATTAAAGATGCGTGACTTTTTTTTTATATGAAGTATATCTCAGTTAACTTGAAAAATAAATTGCTGTGTCAGTATGAGAATTCCTTTGACCTCCCACCAGCGTGTGCTGATCTAAAGGGGTGCATGGGATGCTGCAAAGCTGTCTTCCACAGGAAGTATGTCTGGTGGTCCTGGAACACTGTGGGGGGTGGTCCTAGGGACCTCTTGCTTCCACCTTCTCTGTGGAAGGTGTGGCGGTCCAGGTTATGTTACAGAACTGTCCACACGGTAGTGTCCTAGGACTCCAAAATCATAGACCCGGCACTTCTCTGGTCCCTCCATGTCACCATCCCAGAAACCAAGGCTTAGACCTTAACACATGGCCATGAAAAACACCAGTGAACAGATGTCAGTCTTTGTATCACACACCCGCATGCACAACACTTTCTCCAGAATCCTCTGTTCCAGGCACGAGTCAAAGAGGCTTGGAATATAACCTCCAAGAAAATATCATCATTGTTTTACAAAACTGTGTTCAATATGGAGTTTGGGGATTATAAGACAGGCATTTGAAAATGGCCAGTACATAGCTTCTCCCACAAAAGAGACCACCACCAGACCCAGGCTATGGACAGGAAAGACCTTCTTGTTTCAGGCTCCTGGGATCAGTGGTTCTCCCTAGCTCTTCTCATCCTTGTTTTTTCTTTAATGTTTATTTATTTTGAGAGAGAGAGAGCGTGCATGCACAAGAGAGGAGGGGCAGAGAAAAAAGGGGAGAGAGAGAATCTCAAGCAGGCCCCGTGCTGTCAGTGCAGAACCCTACGCGGGGCTTGATCTCACAAACCATGAGATTATGACCTGAGCTGAAATCAAGAGTCAGATGCTTAACTGACTACCCAGCTCTTCTGCTCTTGGCATGGAAAGTCTCTCATAGTCTCTGTAAGCACTACCAAATCTACGACAAAATCTCTGGGTAGGATCATAAACTGTAAGTCCCCAAACCTTCTAAACAAGTCTGAAGAAGCCGGGTCTCAGAGCTGCTGTACTCCCCGCTCCTTTCCCATGAGTGCCTTTGGGGGGCCCAAGCAGAATGCAGCCTTCTATGGAAACATCCCACCTGTACACTAAACATTCTGAGTCCCCCAGTGGGCCCGGGTCTGGCCTAGAGTCCACGCGGTGGCCCTGGGCTGCTGCTGACTACCACCTGCCCACACCGTGGCCTGCATAGTATTCCACACAGGAAGGGCAGAGAGCCAAGGGCTCCGGACAGGGAACCACTACAGTGGATTCAAAAATTAGGATCTCCCTTACTTCCAGAGGGCAGTCAAGCTCAAATCCAACCCATCAACTTGTCACTGTTATTGCTGGTCAAGTTCAACTCTCTGAGAGACCGAGAAGACAAGTGTCATTTCACAGCGAGATGCGGGTTGGGCCGCCGCAGTCCTGGACCTGGCAGGTGGATACAGCCACCTCCCACTCAGCACTGGGCCATCCAGGTTTCCATTCAAACCTTGCTTTTGTTACCATCTTGCTCATTAACACAGCCACAAATCGCTCCCCTTAAACGGTGATGTTCTATGGTCTGATTTAGTCATGAAGTTTTTATTTAACTTCCTAGAGCCAGTACTGTTCCCAAAGAAAACTTTTGCAATGTTACAATAAAAGTCGACAGGCAGAAATCTAAAACTCAGGCTGCATTTTTGTTCTCTACACTGAAGCACATCAGTGACACGAGAAGGTGGAAGCAAGAGGTCCCTAGGACCATCCCCCACCCCCCGACAGTGTTCCAGGACCACCAGACATGCTTCCTGCAGAAGACAGCTTTGCAGCGTCCCACGCACCCCTTTAGATCGGCACACGCTGGTGGGAGATCAAAGGAATTCTCATACTGACACAGCAATTTATTTTTCAAGTTAACTGAGATATACTTCATATAAAAAAAATCACGCACATTTAATATGTACAATTGGATGAGTTCGGACATATGCATACGCCTTGGTACCATCAGCACAAGAAGAAGTATTCAGGGTGTGTGAGACACCACAGGCCCCCCTCCAGCTCCAACGGGCAGTAAACAGTCGCTCATCTCCCATGTGCCCCTCACCTCTAGCAGATTCCCCCCAGCTACAAGCTGCCCATGCTGCTGGCTTTTGTTGGCTGGGTGGGCCAGGCATAGAGCAGGGGCTGGCAACGTGATAGGTGCTTGGGGACAAGTGGAGACAGGTGTGCCTTGGCCTCTGCCTCACCACTTTTCCTTCCAGAAGCACACGGGCCTCAGGGAATTCTGGGTCAGTGCCTGCTGGCTTCACAAGGGAGCCACCAACCTGGAGGGGTGGATGGGGTGGGGCATCTCATGGGGGAAGCTCCCCAGAGATTCAGCTTTACTGACGGAGGGGAGGATCACTGGTGCAGATGTTTTCATCCCAAACCTGCCTCGACCTCACAGAGCCACTTTGAAAATCACAGACCCCGGGTCCAGGCCCTAGCTCTGGGGATTCGATGCAGGGAAGCCTGGAGTTTTTTTGCTTGATTTTAAAACTTCTCAAGTCCTTCTCATCAGCCAATTTGGAAACTGCTAACGTGAACCCTGGATTTTGTTTTCACACTGGGGAGATGGAGGGCTAGTTTGGGATTAAGAGCATAGGTTAAAGGCAAGAAAAGAGAGGCAAAGTGCATATCAAAATGCAGTGTTCCTGTTTCCTAGATGGGGCTCAGTTGCTTTTGTGCCAGGGTCACCTCCTCTGTGCTCTGGGCCACTTGGGAACGTGCATTTTTCTTGAAGAGTCACTAGGATGCTCAGGCTTGACTCTAGACCAACCTGGAGTGAGCTAAAGGGGCCTGGGAGGCTGGATGTTTGCATCGATCGTCCTGCAAGGGACCTTCTACTTTGAAGGCCTCCAGTTGAGAATTGTCATGTATTCACACTGTAGGTGATTCATGAAACTTAAAAAAAAAAAAAAAAAAAAAAATCCATTCCATGACTGATTATAGTGTTTCTTGGCAATTCTAATTTTATGGTTACAGTGAGCTAACCCTCAAGGGAGACTGGTCTTATATACAGAAATCTAACAAAATATAATGAAGAAACAGGAAGCCACACAGGGTGCCTTGGTGCTTTAGAACATCCCAGAAATAGGAGTGCTAATCCTCTCTCTCCATATCTTATGTTCTCAATTTTGGAGATTTCAGCATGAGGGATGGTGGTTCCGGCAGAATGTGGCTCGGGGTCAGTGGAGAAATCACACAGCAGAGCCTCTATTATTTTGTATGAAAGGGAAATAATTTATTTTCTGTTAGGGACTTTTAACAGAGCCCTTATTTTTGCCCCTGAAGGACAATATCTGGGTTTACCTGCAGAACACAGGAGAGGTGTGAAACAGTTAGAACTTTATAAAAGGTAACGTACCCAAAGTCACTTTTTGCTCTCAGTGATGTCACACACTGAAGACCGTAGGATACATTCGGTTCCAGACCCACACCCTCTAGCTTCAGGATCAAAGTCCCTTAGGTCTTAGTGTCCTAGTGACCGGGATTGGAGCTCCTCGTACCACAAGATCCCAATGGATCGGCTGATGAACCGGATGATTGCATTAGGTCCTTTGTGACTCTAGAATTGGGCATGAAAATGTGTGTCCCTTAGAGGCTGACCACATGAGGCCCAGTCCTGTCTCCTCAGATGTTTTGCTTGCAGGATGGATGATGTTTGTGGGGAAGCTTGTCATTTTGATGGTCTCAGTAATGGAAAACTCAAAGAGGCTGCTGAACAGAGTACCTGATGACTTGGGCTTTTTTTTTTTTTCTTGCAAAAAATAGAACTGAGTAAAGCAGAAATTGCTTATTCTCAAATTAGAGCCCAATTTCAAATGGGTTACTTGGTATAGGGTTCTGAACTCTTTGCACAGTTATAGGACCCCTGGGTTTGGGCCATTCCTAACTCGTCCCTACAGTACTCCTCCATTTTAGCACAAAAATGGCCAAGTAAATGTCCTGTGTTCTCAGGAGCTTCTCTCTCTCCCGTCATATCCTGGAACACTTTAGAGATAGTTTATATGCATGTATGTATGTACATGTATATGTGTATGTGTTGACAATAAAAGGATGGAAAAATCTATACCGTGTAAACATTAAGCATTATCAAATGAAAGGCAGGAATGGCTATATTAATATCAAAGTACACTTCAGAGTATGGAAAATCACCAGGTATGGAGGATCCTATCCAGGAGAGCACAGTACATTTAGTTGTCCTGTGTCCTAAGGCTGTGACCACCCCTGAGACTTCCTTGGTTTGGGTGACCTGGACACTTGTCAGGTATTCCTCGGTTGGGATTTAGCTGGTAGTTATTCTCATTGTTAGGCTGGAGTTATGGGTTTTTTGGAGGACGACCATAGGGGTAAAGTGGCATTTTTCATCACATACTACCCAGGGTATGTGCTGTCCATCTGCCTTATTAATGTGCCCTTGGCCTTAACCAGCCGGCAGAGGCTGCCTGTTAGGGTTCTCCACTCTAGAGTTCCTCCTTGTGCCCTTCTCAGGCTGTCCTCCTTGGGAAGAGGTCTGAGTGCAGCCCCCACGTAAGTGAGCAGGTTAAGCTCCCAATCCTTGAGAAGGAGGAGCTACATGATTTATTTGGAATTCCTCTGGTGACGTTTGTCTTTTCTCTCCCACTTATTTATTTACTCAACTTTCCATTCCCTTGCTTCTTCTTTTTTTTCTTTTTTTTTTTTTTTTTTTGTAATTTCTATGCTGAATGTGGGGCTTGAACTCACAACCCTGAGATTGAGTTGCTCACTCTCCTGAGTGTGCCAACCAGGCACCCTCATTCCCTTACTTTTTGAAGCTCATTTCACTATATACATAGGTAAGCCTAAACAACGGTGTTTTGTTGGCTGGTTTCAGGGCTTTCTGAAAATGGAACCGTGTAGGGTCCTTTGCCTCTTTTCCCTACTCATCATGGTATCTGGGAGTCATCAAAGTGATTTGGGGCAGCTTGCTTCTCTTTCACTGCTGTACGGTACCGAGTCGTGTGACCGTGCACGCCTTTCTCCCTTCTCCCCTTGTTTGGATGCTCTGTTTCTCTTCTTTTTTTTTTTTTTTTTTTTTAATTTTTTTTTTTTTTAACGTTTATTTATTTTTGAGACAGAGAGAGACAGAGCATGAACAGGGGAGGGTCAGAGGGAGAGGGAGACACAGAATCTGAAACAGGCTCCAGGCTCTGAGCAGTCAGCACAGAGCCTGACGCGGGGCTTGAACCCACGGACAGTGAGATCGTGACCTGAGCCGAAGTCGGACACTTAACCGACTGAGCCACCCAGGCGCCCCTCTGTTTCTCTTCTTTAATGTCATAAGCAGTGCTGCTGTGAGCACTGCTGGGCAGGTGCCCCGACACACATGAGCCACTTTCTCTACCACCCACGACTCGGAGTGGAATTACCGCCTTGCACGGTGTGCCACGTTCAGCTTAAAGCAAAATACCAAACTGTCTTCCAAAGTGGTTATTCCATTTCGGTTTCCCCAGCAGAATGCGAGGGTTCCTGTTGCTCCACAGCCTTCCGAACACCCGTATCCTCAACCTTGTGCATTTTTAATCCATCTGGAGTCAAATGGCATCTTACTTCCTACGATCACAAATTATGAATGCAGTGGAGCTTTTTGTATATGTGCTCCCCGTGTGCGCTGCCCTTCTGTGCAATGACCGTGTCCTTTGCTTTCAGTCAAGCTGTTGATCTTTTTCTTGGACTTTTTATGTATTCTAAATACCAGTCCTTTGTCATTATGTGTGGTGCTTACGGCGGTTTCTTTACAAGTGTATTTCATCATGTTTCAATCTGTGAAAGTCGAGAATTCCTTCTCAATCGAGAATCCAGACGTTCTTTTATTGTGCCAGCAATGGATAACCACTAGTTACAAACTTTAATGCTTTCACGTAAAAGGGCATCTTGCATTCTTCTGGCTCTGCTGAGAGGGCCACATCCATTTTGTGTCGTTTCAGTGTTTTCAGTGTTCAACTACCTATTTTGAGATAGGGGTTGAGAAGGAGACATACAAAGGTTTTCAATGCTGGAATTGTATTAACAGTGCTTCAGTTGCCTTGGCCAGGTGTGTAATCAGGTTTTGGGCTGTGCATTCTCCAACGCTTCGTGGGCTTGCCGAAACTCTACTCTTTCATTCTCTGTTGCTGCACGAATCAGTTGCTAGAAAGAGCTGGAAGATTTACTCCTCATTATTGATCGGCATTTCATGAATATGTATGCCTATCCCATGTACTTTTATCCTTCTACTCAAAGTAGCTGAATAGTATGAAATTTAAATTTTTAATTGGAAATCTTCTGTGACCTCCGTCATGAGTCAAGAGCTCTTATTATGTAGAAGAACAATGGCCGTCTCAAAAAGTGAGATCGTTTTAGATGAAGCACCTTAAGTTTGAATGCAACTGCAAACCAGGCCTTCAGGATAGGACACAACAGCCTTTCAGTGTCTCCTACCCACGAGTGGATTCTTCTGCTGGAGGCCGTCAACAGCCACTGATAAAAGAGCATCTGTGGGCCATCCATCAATTCACCCCTTCAGATGCTTGCTGCGTACATGCATAGGCTCAGGCCCTCTTCAAGTGTTCTGTTTACAAGGACACAAAGTCCTTGTCCTCAAGGAATTACATTCCGTGGGAGAAAATAGACAATCAATAAAGACACGCCTGAAGTTCTGGCAAGTGGGATGGAAACAAGAAAACAGAGCGAGGGGATGGAGAGAATACAGCAGCTGTTTTAGATAAGGTGGGGCAGAGTGGGGGCGCCTGGGTGGCTCAGTCGGTTAAACCTCCAACTCCTGATTTCGGCTCAGGTCATGATCTCACAGTTCGCAGTTGGCGAGTTCGAGCCCCGCATCAGGCTCTGTGCGGACAGCATGGAGCTGGCTTGGGATTCTGTTTCCCTCTCTCTCTGCCCCTCCCTCACTTGCTCTCTACCTCTCTCTCTCCATATAAATAAAAATAAACTTTAAAAAAGGAAAAAAGGTGGGACAGACTGGGCTTGGCTGAGAGTTGAATTTAATTGGGGATGGGATACGAAGGAGAGAAGGCTTGGAGCAAGGAAGGTGACATTTGGACAGAGGTTTGAGCAAAGCAAGGGGACAAAGAGTCTGCAGCTATTGGAGGAACAGCATTGCAGGCGGCGGGCACAGTGCAAAGACCCCAAGGCAAGAGTTCACCCGGTCGTTCTGAGGAACAGCGAAGTGTGAGGGACAGGAGGATAGGAGCATGGAGAAAACGAGCCCAAGGTCAAGTTATTTGAGGCCTTCCTGAAGGCTTTGAATTCTGTTGTAACTTGACAGGAAGCTGTAGTAAGATTTGCACAAAGGAGTGACCCAGATCCCTGCCCTCGTACATATACTTGTCTTGCAAAGCCACTGTTAGGGAAACAGGCTGGGGATGGGGCAGGGGGCGGTGGAGGGTGAACCCAGAGAGACCAGTGAGGAGAAAGTCACACAGTCAGGAGAAGAGGGGTCTGCTGGCTTGGAGCAGGGCGGTGGAGGGGGCGAGTCAATGTCAGTGGATTCGAGACATTGTTTGGGGGTGAGCCCGCAGGGTCTGTCAAATGGGGTGGGTGGTGCCGGAGACGAGGCTGGAATGGCTCCAAGGTTTTTGGCTTGACGAGCAACTGGATGAAGGGTTTGTCATTTGCTCAGAAGGGAACACCGGTGGGAGACACAGGAGAGTTTTGTTGTTGACTTTATTCGTTTTCTTTTGTTTCTGGTGGGGAGAATGAAGAGTTGTTTTAAGACGTGTACAGCGGGAGGGCCACATTAGACATCCAGGTGGACGCATCCAGTGGTCACTTGGGTGGAGTAGTCTGGCGATTCGGGTGAGAGCAGGGGTGGCGACAGTTTTGGAAGTGACACTCATCGCAATGGTGCTCAGAAGCAGGAGGACGGGCGGAGTCATCCGGGCCATTGGCAGATGGAGTAGGGGCTCCCAGACAGTCTGGTTGCTCCTGCATCTCTGTCACAAACAACATAGGAGCCAGAGGGGAGACTGAGAAGGGGGAATCAGGGAGGGGAGAAGCAGGGCTGTGTGATTGCCCAGAAGCCAAGTGAGGGACGCACTCAAGAGGGGCTGATCGACACTGTCAGCTGTCAGCGTGCCGGTGAGGGAATCCAGAAATGAGAGGAGTATTCATGACACAGTAGAGCAGATTCCTCCAGGGGCAGAGGGGTGGCATCCAGTGCACAGAGAAGGGCAGAGCTCAGAAGGGCACCCAGATGCTCATGCCAGGAACAAAAGGGACGGTGGCCTGTTCATAGGCACAGGTACATGGGTGGCCTTCCGACTGCTTCTGTTTCTTTCAGGAAAATAAGAGGCAAGCAAAGTCATTCATCAACCGAGACTGGGGGTGGGGGGTGGGCATGTGAGCGGAGGGAGGAGAATCTGAAACAGACCCCTCACAGACGGAGAGAGGAGTCACTTGGGACACAGAGTAAGCTGCCAGGTGGCACTGAGGGCTTGCTCGGGCTGGTGATCAGAAATATAAAAATGGGACTGGTCAGCGGGTTGTGAGTGCCTCTGGGGCCATATTCGGCTGCCCTGGGGCAGGTATGGAGTAGGCGCTACCAGAGTCTTCTAGATGGTTCCTTGGTACTTGTGGTGGCCATGTCAGACTCCTGATTTATGGCACCTGAGATCTCTTGAGCGGCTCTTGGCATATGTCACCAACTTTTGGCTCACCTAGGTCAGGAGTAAAAATAATCATGCTTGCGGTAGCATGAAGTAGGCACCTCAGGCTGTAGGTGGGATCAGGGAGGCCTGTGTGGTGAGGAGAGGGGATGGGACCCAGCTGAGGCTGGTGGGAGAAGGTGACTGCGGCTGTGGAGGGGGTGGGGGTAGTCAGCAAGGCAGACAAAGCGAGAACTATGTTAGGAACCAGTGAGAGGTATTCGTTAACAGCACTGCTCAGCAGAAGGGAAGGCTAGTCAAAGCCAGACGGCAGTAGTCCCGCAGAATGGCTTCTTTGCTTTCTTCGACGGTACTGTGACCCAGGAACTGGGCTAGAGGCAGCACAGGAGAACGCTCATGTGGAAAATGCACACGAGGTGGGATGTAGAGACTGATTTTACTATAACATCAGCCATGTTGATTCTGAGACTGGGGCAGGAGATCTACAGGATGAGCCTGGCGTATGTTGTGATGCTAGAAAGTAAGGATGTGTTCTGAATGCTCGGAACACACGCATTCATACATACACGCAAACTCACAACGATGATGGAATGTCAAAGGAACACAGGAGCCGACTGAAATCAGAGTGCCCAACAGCCCAAGTTAGAACAGTTGGAGCAACAACATAAGAAATATTGGAATGTAGCCCAAGGTACAAAATAAATATCCAGAAGTTTCCACTGATACAGATAAATGAATAAATTTTAAAGCCGGGGAAGAGAGACAGATTTCCTGTGTGGAATAACAAATAACTTGCGGAGACACTCTTCCTCAGGAAGGTGGAGCACAGATCCCCACCCTTGGGTGGGCGGTGCTTAGAGGTGTCCTTCCAGAAAGCTCTGTATGGAGAAGAGGCAGAGTGACTCAGAAGTGGGAAACCCTGACAGACACACCTCAGCCGGCCGTCGCTGTCAACATCGACAGTGATGAGTCAGTGGGTAGCATCTACCCTTGATACCCATGTGATGAAAATGGCATCTCCCCTCTGTGCTCTTCCTCCCAAAGCCATAACACAACTCTGCTGAGGAGAAACCAGACATATCCCAGCTGTGGACCTTCTACAAATTACAAAGACCTGGCGACTGTCCCTCAAAACTGGAAAGGTCATCAAGATGAGCCAAATCTGAGAAATTGTCACAGCCAAGAGGAGCCTAAGGAAACATGAGGACTGACTGTGATGTGGTCTTCCCAGTGGAATCGCGGATTTTAAAAAAGGACTTAGGCAAAACCCAAGGGCATCCGCATAAAATATGAACTCTAGATAATAACGCATCAGTATTGGTTTATTAATTGCCCAAATGTACCATTCTAATGTAAGATGTTAATAAGAGGGGGAAACTAAAACTACTCTGAAAAATAAAAAAATAATAATTTTTTTTTATTTCAAAAAATCAGGCACAGATGATAGAAATTCTTATTTTCTCCTTCTGTTTTCTTGAATGACGGGAAAGACTTCCGTAAAACAATGATATGTTTGGAATAAATATCTGCATTTATCTTTACAAAAGCATTTGTAGGGGTATCTGTGTAGTGAGTAAACCCAGAGTAGCCAGGTATCCCCTCATGTACTAGGTCCCTGACCTGGGCCAGACTCCATCCTGAGCATGATGGGTGAAGGTCCCTATCCCCAGGGCTAGATACAGAGGGGCTTTCTGTAATTTTTTCTCGCCATTAAGCAGGAAAATTGAAAACCTGGAATATTGAGGAATGTGGGCATAAACCATGTATATCTGAAGACCTAAAATGATTTGGGCAGCTTAATTACATTTGGACACTGTAAGACCTTGATAATATGGACTTTTTAAAATCACTGTGCTTCTAGTTTTACTCTTGTGTGGTTTTAGAATTAGGCAGAGGATTGTGAATAATAAAGTGGTAAGGAAGAAGGTCAGGTATTGATTAGTGTAGCTGAATTCATTAGTAAGAACCAAGGAAGCTCCTGGCATTTACGTTATGATATATTTATGAAATAGATATTTAAGTTATAACAGTTACAATTACTTTTGTGGGGAAAAAAATAGCAAAGCCCAATAAACTCTTAGAAATGGTGACCGATGGCTATTTGTCTACTTTGAGAGCAGTGGGTGTGCATCGTGAAAACACTTCACACTCTCGTGGCATTGGAAAGGAGGGCCAAATTTTGCCAGAGATCAGTGTCCATTTTCACAGATGAGCATTTTTCTTTTCTTCTTTTTTTTAATTTCAGCTTTATTGAGGTATAACTGGCTAATAAAATTGGAAGGTACTTAAAGTGTACATCATGGTGCTATCGTTTTCCATATATGTTGTGAAAGGATTCTCCCCACCTAGATGTTAATTAAAACATCCATCACCTCACATATTTCGTTCTTTTTTTGGTGAGAACATTTAAGTTCTCTCTTAGCCAATTTCACTTATGCAACACAGTGTTACCAACTGTAGTCACTGTGCTCTACGGGAGATTGTCAGACCTTATTCATCTTAGAGCTATAAAAGCTTATATCCTTTTTACCTAAACCTAATCCTCCCTGTTTCTTCCACCTTCCCAGCTACTGGCAACCACTTTCTGGCTCTACTTCTACAAGTTTACCTTTTGGGGGTGGGGGTGTTTTTCCATTGCTCTCCTTTGTCTCTTGACCCCGTTACTGTGATGTCTTCCAGGCCGATGGAAGACCGTGTTGGTTCCAAGTCCGTGTGTTTTACAATTAATGCTGTATAATGAAATTGGCTTGTTACGTTGACAGTGAGTCTCCAAAATGGTGGTACTTGGGCTAAATTAACGTTCATAACCTTCTTCTCAGTGTGCTGAATGTCTAAGACGCTCATGAAGAAACTGACAGAGGTTAGCAAAGGTTAGCAAAATAGATACTCTCAGGGCCTGAGTGGTAAATTATGTATAAAAAGAGTAAAAAAAAAAATAGCATTTCCCAGTTTCTGTTGCAGCAACAGAACTCCCAATTCTATTTCTTTTGTCAAATTTCCTAGGCACTAATGACTCATATTGGCTTATTAGTCTAGTGTTTGGAATTCTGGTTGTGTCAGGGATTTCACATAGTAAAATTAGTTGCTTGGTGACAAACTTCTGCAAACTCACATTTGAAGATATTTTTGTTAATATGGCTCAGTTTGGGAGATTATCTGATCCTGAGAGTAAGGATAAATTAGCAGTATTCACTTAAAAAGAAAAAAAAGATGGGGATGGGGTATAGCAGAAAATCCGAGCTTTATTATAAAGTATAAAACTTTCTTTTCCTTGAGAATTGCCATCCACTAATAAATCCTGCTCAGGATCCAGTAAAAAGAAAGTTCACTTAAGAAATTATTTGTGTCTCACATCCAGTATGATGGCTGCTATCAAAAACAAAACAAAATTGGGGCACCTGGGTAGCTCAGTTGGTTAAGCATATGACTTCGGCTCAGGTCATGATCTTGCGGTTGGTGAGTTTGAGCCCCGTGTCTGGCTCTGTGCTGACAGCTCAGAGCCTGGAGCCTGCTTCGGATTCTGTGCCTCCCTCTCTCTCTGCCCCTCCCTGGCTCATACTCTGTCTCTGTCTCTCTCAAAAATAAGTAAACATTAAAAACAGCAACAAAACAAAACAAACAACAAAATAACAAACATTGGTGAGGATGTGGAGAAATTGGAGCTCTTGTTCACTGCTGGTGGGAATGTAAAATGGTACAGCCATTACAGAAAATAGTTTGGAGGTTCCTCAAAAAATAAAAATGGAATGGTCACATGACCCCATCCACTTTGGGATATATGCCCCAAAGAATTAAAAGCTGAGTCTCAAAGAAATAGTCGCACGTTCACATTCATAGCAGTGCTACTCATAATAATCCAGAGGTGGAAGTAAGCCATATGTCCATCGATGGATGGGTGGATGGATAAACAAAATGCGGTATAATACCTACGGTGAAATATTTTTTAGGCTTACAAAGGAGGGAAATTCTGACACCTGCCATAAGGTAGAGGAACCTTGAGGACTTTATACTGAGTGAAATAAGCCAGACACAAAAGGACAGACGCTGTATGATCCCACTTACGTGAGGTCCCTAGAATCGTCACAATCATAGAGCTAGAAGGTGGAGTGGTGGTTGCCAGGGGAGGGGGATGGGAAATTAGTGCATAATGGCAACCTGGTTGCAGTTTGAGAAGATGAAAAAGCTCTGGAGATCGAGGCTGAACAATGTAAATGTACTTAATGCCACTGGACCTGTACACTTAAAATTAGTAGAAATGGTTAAATTTTATGTTATGTGTGTTTTGCCACAGTTTAAAAAATAAATCGTATGGCATATTGTGTGCTTGAGCTTCTACTAATACTGTAATCAGTCTTTAAAAAGGTGATAAATGCCGCTCTGGGTCAATGAGGCTAGGTCCAGTGGGCAGGTGGAAATGCCGGTGTGATGCAGAGCCGCCCTCGGAGACATAGACACCAGGGAGCAAGAGCCCTGGAACCATCAGTGCAAAGTGAGCTCGCTTGCAGAGCCCCAGGGGTTGGGGAGGGGCCAGGAGCACCAGGAAGCAGCAGGCAGCAGAGGAGGAGGAAAAAAAGCCAGCCACCTTCCATCTTGGATGTTTAGGAATCTCTTTTCACTGGTTCCCTTCAGTAACATCAACAAATGCTTTATGTTTTGGAAATAACTTGGCTACACTTACTTGCCTATAAAATGTATTGTGGTTAAGTGCCATGGACACGTGACAATTCTCTCTTGGCTGAATACAAGCAGATATCATTCAGATTAACCACAGTAGGAGCTGGGTGCACCCAAGATCTGTTGGGACCTCCTTATAAAACTTCCAGCATAGGATTGATGGTGCTCTGGCATCCCAATTTGATGGCACTACCTTAGAGCACTGGTCTTATGGTTATTTTAAATTCCCTCATGCCACTCTTTTTAAATGGCACTGTCATAATCTAGGGCAACATGTTTTTTGAATCCCTGTAAACAAGCTACATTCGAGTCTACTGAGTCTTGTGATTTGGCATCTCATGATGTAGGGGGAACCAGAATGTCTTAACGATTATCCAGCATGGACCAGGTAGTGGGTACTTCCTGTGGATCATTTGATTTCAGCCTCACAGAAGCTCCGACCCCATCTTCAAACACAGCAATGGAGGTCAGAGAAGTTAGGCAACTTCCCCCACGGTCACCTCCCGGGTTGGTGCTGAAACTGGATTTTAAACCCAGCCTTCCCCAACTGGAGAGGAACAATCACAAAGGAAACCTTCACACATACAAAGATGTAGACACTTTACAGGCTTTGACTGTCATCCAATACAATTAGGAAACAAAGCCTAAAAAAGACCCTCTCCAAAATAACCCATGGAGTGAAAGCCACCAGGCTCTTACTGCCTTGGAAGTCTGTGCCCTGTCCTGTTCAGCCACGCTTAGCAGGAGCAGCTGCAGGGAGGTGGCCATCTGCTTGGGGTGACAACAGTATATACCCATGGGCCTGCTCCTGCACCACGGGAGGAACTGAACTCTTCAACTTTGTGTTTTGGAATCGGGAAACTTCCCTTGCAGCTGGTCTAGCCTTCCTGTACCCCTCCTCCAATAGGATATTAAAAAGCCAACAAGGCCTTCCCAGATCACACCTGGAAGACTGGGAGCTACTGTCTCTTTCTCTCATCTCATTCTCATTTACCAGTCCATCAAAAAGAAATTGAAATTCGTGTCTTGCTTATTCGTATCCGCCTTTCCCTAGGGATTTCTTTCTTCAGCCATGCTACAAAATTCTACCAGGGAACACTCCCGGGTCGTAGAGGATCATGGATATAAAGCCTGAGCTTTGTGATGAGACCGTTCTAGGCACTTGGAATCCCTGTGCAGGCCCTTTATAGCTTTGTGGATTTGGACAAGCTATTTAATTATGCTCCAGGTTTATCGTTCCTTGCCTATATCTGTAGATAACTTCAGTTTCCGAAGGTTGTCGTAAACATTTGATGAGCTAGCACATCTGAAACAGTGTGGTGCGTGTACAAGGTGAATGTCGTTGCTCAGGTACACCCGTGCACCCCTTAGCCACTCCGTTGGCATCCTGTACTGGCACCCCTCCACCTCTGTGGAAAAACAGTGTGGAGAGCCTAGCGCTATTGTTTATTTTCTCTTTTACATGTAGTGTATTTTTGTGCCTTAGGGAAGTAGTAAGACCTTGACTCTTGTCACGGCTTAATTAACTTACTGAGAGTTGGAACGGCCACCGGATTCCATATTGTGTCCTACTTAAAGTTGAAGTGTATTAGCTGTAATTAGTGATCCTGCTTGTAAAAAGCCACCAACTGGTCTTTCTGTTCCCCCACAGGATACCACAGGTTTCTGCCAACTCCTGTCAAATTAGTGGGCATCTGGCAAGTCTTACTTACAGCACAATTTGAAACTTTAGTAAGGAAGTTATAAGGTATTTCATTTGTTTCTGGGACTGCTTCTTTGGGTATCTCCTTAATATGAATGTACTGTTTAAAAATATTTGCCGATACACACAGAGGGAGGAAAACATTGTAATAAATGAGGGAATACATAGAAGGTATTGCCTTTTTGGACTGACCTTGCTAAGGTCACTACGTGGGCTTTCCTTTTTTTTTTTTTAATAGATGTTTGTTTGTTTGTTTCTTTTTAGAGAGAGAGGGAGAGAGAGAATCCCAAGCAGTCTCCAAACTGTCAACATGGGGCCTGAACTCACACACCGTGAGATCATGACCTGAGCCAAAACCAGGAGTTGGACTTTTCACTGACTGAGCCACCCAAGCGTCCCTGCATGGGTTTTTCTGTTGGCTGCTAAAGCAACTCACCACAAACTCGGTGGCTTAAGACAGCCCAAATTTATCCTCTTAACAGTTCTGGAGGTCAGAAGTCCAAAAACCCAGGCTCACAAGGCTAAAATCAGGGTTTCCACAAGGCTGCATTCCTTCTGGGGGCTCTAGAGGAGAATCTGTTCCTTGTTTTCCCCCCTACTTTCTAGAGGTATCCTTATCCCTTGGCTTAGTAGTACCTTCCTGTCTTCAAATGAACCACATTTCTGACCCACCTGGCTAATCCAGGATAATCTCCCCCTCTCAAAATGAGCTGATGAGCAACCTTAATTACCCTCTGCCATGCAATCTAATACATTCACAGGTTTGCAGGCATTTGGATGCAGATACCTTCGGTGGCGGGGGAGGGGGGTGTGGGAGCTATTATCCTTCTTCCCTCATCAGCCAAAAGCCTATATTTGAGTGAGTTTCCATACTCATTTCTTGACTGCATTGAAGGAATGAAATATTACAAAGGAAAAAAAATTGTTTAGAACCACAGTGAAATAGATCATTTTATTCAAGTAATTCAGACTATGTGTTGAAAAATCAAGGTAGGGAGGGCAACAATTCTTTTCCTGTAGTCTTCTTTTCCTTCAAGATTACTCTCTAAACCAATTATTTGCTCACAGACACATATATTTTGATATGTCTATATCCACAAGTGCATGTATGTATTTTTCTGAAACTCCAAGTTAATATTCTGGGGGTAAAAAGTTACACCTTTTTGGTCTATTTAGCTGTCTGCATATTTTGACTTAAGTTCAAGAAATCCTATTCGTCCATGTCAGTTTTATATTGCAAGGTGGGATTGGCAGTTTCTTAGAGCTCTGCGACCCTGGTGTTTTCTGCAGTGGGCTAAATTGCTTTGTTGGTAGAAGGGTAAATGAAGCACATGTCTGTTAACCTTGAATCATCAGTCTACCTTATCCTTGAGCTTCCCATCAAACCAGGCGGCTAAAGCCTAAACAGCCACTGTCACACAATGAGGTCTCCCAGACAGTAAATACAAAAACAGGTAACCTCAGGTGGTGCGATTCGGAAGAAACAATGTTGTCCACTCAGTGACCTCTGGAGAGGCGAGGCTGGACAGTGATACTGCCTTAAATGGGGAGGCCAGGGGAGGTGTCTCTGAAAAGGAACTCCCATGTGCCTAGGGCTTAAATCACAAGAGAATAGACACCGGGGTCTGTCTTGCGCAGCAAGGAACCCTGGTGCTTTGGAAGGCTGTCTGCTGCATAGTAAGTGCTTAGTAAATCCTGACTGAATGAAGGAAAGGGTCACTAGAACATAGTCCCCCCTTACCTTTGTACAGTGTGCTGCAGTATACAGAGGGATTTAATTAGGACTGTAATTCTCATTCTTTTTTTTTTTTTTTGAAGTATAATTGACATACAATGTTATGTTAGTTTCAGGGATACAACGTATTGATTCGACAGTTCTGTACATTAATTACCCAGTGCTCAACCACGAGTAAGAGTAGTCACCATCTGTCACCATAAAACAGTCTTAGAATATTATTGACTATATTTCTATGCTGTACTTACCCATGACTTGTTTATTTTATCATTGAAAGTTTGCACTGCTTAATCCCCTTAATCTATTTTGTCCATTCCCCCGCTGACCTCCTCTCTGGCAACCACCAGTTTGATCTCCGTATTCATGAGTCTGCTTTTTGGTTTGCTTGTTTTGTTTTATAGAGTCCACACACACGTGAAATCATATGGTATTTGTCTTTCCCTGTCTGACTTATTTCACTTAGCATAATAATCCCTAAGTCCATCCAGGTTGTCACAAATGGCAGGATCTCATCCTTTTTTATGGCTGGGTGATAGTCTGTTGTATATAAATTCACCTCTTCTTTATCCTGTAGCTCTTGTTCTGGAGTCTTTTTTTTTTTTTTTAATGTTTATTTATTTTTGAGAGAGAGAGAGAGGGAGACACAGAATCTGAAGCAGGCTCCAGGCTCCGAGCTGACAGCACAGAGCTGGATACAGGGCTCGAACTCACGGACTGTGAGATCGTGACCTGAGCCAAAGTGGGACACTTAACCGGCTGAGCCACCCACGCACTCCATGAGTCTTTCCTGTGCTGGGCAGTGTGCTTAGGGCTTTCTTCAAGAGCTCCCAAGTGAGGTGCTGTTATTATCCCATGTTATACGAGAGGCAGCTAGGCTAATATGGCATCGCAGGACTCCGATCGATGTCCATACGACACCAAGCCTCACTCTCTTAAACACTACATTATCATGCTTCTCCTGAGCATCGAAAGCATCTTATGAGGCTAGGCAAATATTGTTATTTCCATTTTACAGAATAAGCTAGTCTAAGGTGGGCCTACGAATGGTTTAGCTAAGCTTAGAATTCTAGGCCCTTGACTCGCATCTTCTATTTGCCATTATGACTGAGTGGTTCAGCTTGGTCCCAGAGACCTCTTCGGAAACAGCTATGGGCATTTTGGGGTGTTTTAGGAACAGGGGCTGTTTTGAGGAGTACATAACCCAGCCATAACCCAGCAAGATGCAGTTAACAGGATCATTTTTAAAAAGAAAATAGGGTCCTGGAATAGGATCGGCGTTATTTTAGGAATTAGTGAAAAGTTTTGAGCCAAGAAAGTTTTTATAGCTATTCTAGGCTTTTTCTTTTCTTTTTTTTTTTTAATCTTCTCCCACCTAAAACTTGAAACAGCAGCTTCCCATTTGTTAGATTCTCTGAGGGTTTCTTTTATTCAGTATGACAGGAGATTCATGCTAAGCTCTATTCTAGAGCGGCCACCTGACCTTTAAGATAGGATCTGGCTGTATAATAGCAAATATGTGGCTCTCATTTCTGTTGGCTGGACCTGCATGATAACTTAATTAGCTATAGTTAACAAAGGCAAAAATGAGATTTTTCTGAACTGCCTAAGCTGGAGTGATAAACGTGCTTTAGTCTTTGGATCTCACCTCTGTGATTCATAGACTAAATCTAAATACTATCTCTGACCGAACAATCAGCAGTCAGAGTGTACTTTTTCAGACTTCCTTCTGTTCAGGCTTTTCCATATTAGAAAATTAAGTCAGCGTGTACGTCCCGTTTTATTATGGAATAATCTTGATTTAACTGCGTCTCTTCCTATTCCAATGTGTCCTACATGCTGTAGCAACTTACCCTTAACTGAAACTAACATGCTCCTCTTGGACCCCTGATAAAAAGGGGTGGATTCTGAACTCCTGGCCAGTATGCAGTTTCCTCTAGAATGGGCCTCCAGCTGGCCTTTTCAACCTGTGTTGGCAAAGAGAAAAGAGATCAAACATCTCTTGGGATACAGGGTGATGTGCGGGGTGAGGGAAGGGTACTGAACTCCACGTTGAAATGGCTTAAAAAAAAAAAAAAAAACAAAAACAGAAGACACCCAAAGGAACACTCGTGTGCTATTGGTGGGAATGCAAACTGGTGTAGCCACTGTGGAAAGCAGTATGGAGGTTCCTCAAAAAGTTAAAATTAGAACTACCCTATGATCCAGCAATCACACTGCTGGGTATTTATCCAAAGAGTATAAAAATACTAATTCAGAGGGATACATGCACTCCTATGTTTATAGCAGCATTACTTACAATAGCCAAACTGTGGAAGCAGCCCAAGTGCCCATCGATTGATGAAGAGATAAAGAAGTAGTGTGTGTGTGTGTGTGTGTGTGTGTATATATATATATATATATATATATATATACACACACACACAGTGGACTATTTCTCAGCCAGAAAAAACGAATGAAATCTTGCCATTTGCAATGACATGGATGATGCTAGAGAGTATTATGCTAAGGGAAATTAAGTCAGAGAAAGACAAATACCATATGATTTCACAAACAAACAAGCAAGGGAAAAGAGAGAGAAACTAAGAAATAGACTCTTAACTGTAGAGAAGAAACAGATGGTTGCCAGAGGGGAGGTGGGTGGGAATGGATGAAATAGGTGATGGGGATGAAGGAGGGCACTTGTGATGAGCACCGGGTGATGGAAGTGTTGAATCGTGATATTGTACACCTGAAACTAATATAACCCTGTGTGTTAGCTATACTGGAATTAAAAACTTAAAAAAATCCAGAAATATATATTGTTTACTTTTTATTGTAAATGACTTTTTGGAGTCATTTATTCTTAATTCTTCTGCTTAGTAATGTATTCCTACCCTCTAGTTCTTGTTTGCGCATTTCAGGCCTGGAGAGCCACCCTCTGACTCCACTGCCCCCCCCAATCCTACCCATCTTCCAAGACTGAAATCAGTCTCCTTTTCCTTTTCCCCACCTCCCAGTTATCTGTCCTTTCTCTCAGCTGTTGCCGTGTAACTGGTTCAGCATCAACTCCTTCCATCAACCCTGCCTTTACTGCCTTTTTGGGTGGGTGCTCTTTTTTCCACTGGGACTGCTGTTGATTGGCTGACATTCAGAAACCCTGGAGTGAGGTGGTTGTTGATTGGTGGAGTCCACTGGGGTGAAGGAGATGTGATTGGCTAGCCCTCTGAAGCACCAGGGTAAAGCTCCTGTTGATTGGCAGACTTCACTCGAGTGAGGCAGTTATTGATTGACTGGCCTTGTGAAATTTTTATATTGATACAAGCTGGCATGAATCAATTAGAATAGGTTTGAAACCAGTCAAGTGAATAGGTTCCTTGCTCTGACCAAGGAACAAACCAGTCATTTCCTAGGTGCCAGGGGAACTTCTTATTGTCACCTGACCTGGAATCCTAGATTTCCTGGGTTGAATTAAACCTGTCGAAATACACACTACACATTAGACCCTCACCCAGCCACCCACCCCAGAAGTGGATGCATGAGCACAGATTTGGGAGTTGACAGACATGGGCTCAAATCCTGATTCTGTAATTCAGCACCTCACTTAATCCCTGTGATCCTCAGTCTCCTAAAGAATAACACCTCCCTGAAAGGTGGGGGTTCTGGAGATTAAACAAGCTGACGTGTGTCAGGTACTCATCACACCCTTGGAGTTCTCATTACAACCCCACAGGTCTAATGACCCAAGGAAAGCATCCTGAGGGGTCATTTTGTGACTCAGTTCCCTCTTAGTTGTTTTTTTCCCTCCTAAGGCCTGTCAGAAAGATTAACTGTAAAAACCTGATGCTCAGACCTCACTCCTCAAGATTCTGATATAATTGATCTGTGGTAGAGCCCAGGCACCATGTTTGTTTGAGCTCCCACAGGATGTTCAGTGTGCATGGAATCATACCCTGCCCAGCCAGCTCCTTACTTAACTACTCTTCATACAGTGAAATCACACAGGAAATTAATAGATGGCTTTGATTGGTCTTACGTGATGGGCTCGTCATGTTAAAAACTCTCTTGAAAACTGTGTAATTAAGAAACAAAGCTGGTATTCAAATGGAATAGTCTCTGAGCCCCATTCCTATTTCTGCTCTCATTATTATTAGAAAAAGAAAAACTGCCTTTATGATTTTGAAAATTCTAACCCTGACAGAAAGGTCAGGATAGAGAGAGAGACACATAGTATGGAGGGGAGATTTTCCAAAAGTGTATAACAAAGTGGTCTACAGTTTGGAAATGAACATTGTGTACACTTGGATGTTGCATATATTATGCATAAGGTTTATTAAATATTTCCTCCTTCCCGAAAGGTTTGATGTCTCTAAATTTGGAAGTTAATTCAAGAAACAGGAGAACATGTTTTATTTATAAGTTTCTTTAGCATCTAGTAAAAAGTGTCATGTCATTTAAAAATGGTATTCATGCTTCTTTGGAGTCAAGTGCGTTGGTTCCCTCTGTAATCCTGAAGTCATCCCTCTAAGTAATGAGAAGTTCTCTCTGTCAGAGAGGAAGAGGGTTTTAGTTAAGAGTCTCCATTATTCCTTCCTTCCAAGTTTTAAGGAAACCTAGTCAGGTGAAGGACTGAATATTGAATGGTTCTCCTGGAAAAAATACTGGGCCATCTTGTGCCTAAAAAGTCTGGAGCTGCTGAAGCAGTTAACTATATTCATTTTAGTGATATGCCTTTGCTATATATTACTTCCAGAACTGACGTAACTAGATGTATAATATACCATTATTTATTTCTTGTTGTTTTAACAAGCTTTTTATTTGGGGATGACTTCATATATGGTTCCCTCTTGGCGTTGCGTATTTTATGGGTCTTGACAAATGTATAGTGACGTATCCACTATTAAAGTATCATACAGAGTAGTGTCACTACTTTAAAAACCGAATGCTCCACGTATTCATCCCACCCTCCTCCCTCACCCATTTGGGCTCAATTCTAAAGATAAGAAGGAAAAGTGGGAGTTTATAGCTGAGGAGTAAGGTAGGCAGTCGATGAGCAGACAATTACTGAAGGAAACATCAGAGGTAAAGGAGGGATTCTGAGTAAACTGACCTGGCAGGATTCTTCCTGAAGGCAGGCAAGGCAATCTGTCCATCTGTCGGGCATTACCTGGGTGAGCGTGGAGGATTCTAGCTAAACCAGCTTAGCAGGATTCTTGTTAAAATTGGGACGTGTTGGGACAAACACAGAAGTACAAATATCTTGCACATCTTGCACGAGGCCTCGTGTGGAAAGAGGATTCAGAAGAGCCTGACTGAAGTTTGGTCTAGGAGAGGGTTTTTGGGAGATCGAGACAATAGATGTCCTTTTCTTTTCTTTTCTTTTCTTTTTTTTTTTAAGTTTATTTATTATTTATTTTTTAGAGTGAGTTGGGGAGGGCCAGAGAGGGAGAGAGAGAATCCCAAGCAGGCTCTGCACCATCAGTGCAGAGCCCTACTCGGGGCTCAGTCTCACAAACCATGAGATCGTGACCTCAGCCGAAATTAAGAGTCGGATGCTCAACTGACTGAACCACCCTGGTGTGCCAAGAGTAGGTGGGTCTTTATAGAATGGCTTCTTTACTTAGTAACGTTCATTTAAGGTTCCTCCGTGCCTTTTCATGGCTTGATAGCTCATTTCTTTTAATCACTGAGTAATAGTCCATTACCTGGATATACCACAGTTTATCCATTCACCTCCCTCAGGACGTCTTGATCACTTCCATATTTTGCCAATTATGAGTGAGCTGCTAGAAACACTCACCCGTGTATGGGTTTCAAGAATAGTTTTATTTGTGTAGAAAAGTTGCAACGATAGTACAAAGCATTCCCATATACCCTTTACTCCATTTTCCCTAGTGTAGCACCTCACGCAACCAGGGTGTGTTTGTCAAAACTAAGATTAACATTGGTATGTTACTGTTGACTCGACTTCATTCAGATTTCACCATCGTTCCTACTAATTTCCTTTTCGTGTTTTAGGAGCCAGTCCAGGATGCCACATTGCTTTCAGCTTTAATTTATAAGAACAGTTTGGGTGTGCGTGTTCATTAAATATGTTCATAAAATTCAGCGTATCTTGAGAAAGTGGATGTAAACATATTAGCTACAAGGAGCTGCTGTTACTTAATCAAGTGAACACATTTAATTATGGCATTGTTATTTAGAATTTTTTGAAAGTTTGTTTTTGCTTCTGGCAGAGCACGCAGATTTCCCAATGTACAAAATCAGGGTTTGTTTTATTAGGGTTGCTGTTTCTAAACAAAATACCAAAGCTTGTTGAAAGAAGGTCATTTTAAGGTTATTCCAAGACCCAGGAGGAAACTGGTTGCCGAGTAGTAATAAAAGTTGTCAGTGCATAATTTCTCAAGTTGATGCGCAGGACGAAGTGTTTGGTTGGTTCTCTAATGAGCATCTCCAAATGTTTTGCTGGCAGAAGGACTCCATGAAAGATGACAGAGGAAGTTATTGTGATAGCAAAGTGGGACTACACTGCCCAACAGGACCAGGAGCTGGACATCAAGAAAAACGAGCGTCTGTGGCTGCTGGACGACTCCAAGACGTGGTGGCGCGTGAGGAACGCGGCCAACAGGACGGGCTACGTGCCGTCCAACTACGTGGAGAGGAAGAACAGCCTGAAGAAGGGTTCCCTCGTGAAGAACCTGAAGGACACGCTAGGTGAGTGCATCTGTGCTTTAGGTCCCACGTTATCGCTGAACTACTTCCCGTAATGGCGGGGGCGGTGGGGGGGTGGCGAGGAAGCTTTGTGCTTTTGGAGGGGAGCGTGTCCCATCATTTTAGTTCGTGTGTTTTGTTTTGTTAAAAAAAAAAAAGGTCTGTTTTAAAGTTGGCCTCTTTCTTGTTGTCTTTTTTTTTTTTAAATAATAATGTTTTTATTTATTTTTGAGAGAGAGAGAGACAGAGCACGAGAGGGGGAGGGGCAGAGAGAGAGGGAGGCAGGCTCCAGGCTCTGAGCTGTCAGCACAGAGCTGGACATGGGGCTCGATCGAACTCGCGAACCACAGGATCATGACCTGAGCCAAAGTCGGACGCTCGACTGAGCCACCCAGGTGCCCCTAGTTGTCTTTTTTTTTTTTTTTTCAATCTCTGCAAATAAAGAGATCAAGATGGAGAAATACCATGTTTGTCATTTCCTGGAGACTTTGGAGTCCAGAATCGTGTCTGGGTGCTGGGGACCCCCCGCACGTGTTTCCATCTCCTGGCATCAATATTCTAGAGGTTCCTGAAATGGAATTCCCTCCTCCAAAATGTCTGCAGCTCTGCCTGTGTCATCCCATCAGGTCTCTTCTCTCTTACGTGATCCTGCCCGTGCTGCCTTCATGCATAGTGTGGGAAGGAACAGAAAGCGCTCTGAACCGGGTGGGGTTTTTTCCCCCCTCTGCTCTATTGATGACGTTTCATAGAAACCACAGTCCTGGCAGCGTTCACTAACGTGGCCGTGGGCGAGCACCCGGGTGATGTCCGAAGCCGTCTGCGGGGACCGTGGGGAGCTCAGCCCGGTTGGCTCGGCACCTGGTTTTCTTCCCACGTGCCCAGTATCCCGACGTGGGACAGGCCGCCTTGAATCACCTGAAGTTAAGGGTGTCCACTCTTGCCCTTGTGTGCATATCTGATGTACTTGAAGTAGTTACTCCTTCAGTGGTAACTCTGAGGGCTTTGCTGAAGAACCATGAGCTGAGCCGCCATGTACTAAATGTAGTGTCGCCTCCTTCTAGGAGTATAATGTGGGTCGTACCTGAGACTACTGGATATCACTTAAGAGTTTGCTCTGAAATAAGCCAGTATTCTCGCCATGTTGCATATACTGGAGCATTTGCTTTTTATTTCTAACAGGAGGGTTTGTTTCAGGTAGGGTCGGAGGGAAGCAGGTGGGGAACTGGGAAGAAAATTACACACTGAATGTAGTGGGCATGGCAAAATATTCATCTTGAGTTTCATGCAATCCTGAAGTCTCCTGAGTCTCTCTTCAGACCCATTTATTTATTTATTTTTAATTTTTTTTTAATGTTTTTATCTATTTTTGAGACAGAGAGAGACAGAGCATGAGTAGGGGAGGGGCAGAGAGAGAGGGGGACACAGAATCCGAAACAGGCTCCAGGCTCTGAGCTGTCAGCACAGAGCCCGACGCGTGGCTCAAACTCACAGATCATGAGATCATGACCTGAGCCGAAGTCGGACACTTAACCGACTTAGCCACCCGGGCCAGTCACCCATCTTCAGACCCATTTAAAGCCTTCATTTATTGGGTAGTGTTTCTGTGTTAGGGCTTAGGTTGTTTCCATGATTTGGAAAGAGAAATGAGACACCGGCCTGAGTATGAGTCACACGACCTCTCCTAGGTTCTGAGCCTTATGCAGAAATTTCTTTTTGCACGAGCAGTTTCATTCTTTCTCCACTAACCTGATACCCCTTTAATTTTTTTTTTTTTCTCCAAGCAAGTCGCTTGAAAGGAACGTTGTGGTCCTATACTTCTAACTCTTAATGAACTATGGTAGAAATGCAGTTAGCATGAGTAGATAAATACCAGGGCCTAATTTTATTTATTTATTTTTCCAATTTCAGCCTCTCCCTCACCAAAGTACCTTTTTTGGGAGATGCTAAACATCGTTGCCTTGTTTTGTTTTCTTGCCTATCCATTTTTTAAAAATACAGCCTCGATATTGTAGTAAAGAATGATGTACGCAGAAACTGAACGAGTTGCTCAGAAGAGAAATAGGACAAAGCAAGCACCCCGAACCATCTAGAAGTTCCCTTGCATACCTTGTCATTGTTCTTTTTCTCCTTCACTTGGCAGAAGGAGAAAAGCCAAAGGCCCAAGTTGAAACCCTCAGCCAGATGTCTCACTCAGTGACTACTCCTTCACCAGCTGCGATCCGCCTTGTGCGCCGGGGGGACCGCAGGCTCTCCGAGTTAGTGGAGCCTCGCGCAATCGGCCCCTCCCGGTGCTGGGTGCTGGGTGCTGGGCCGCTGCCCCGCCCCTGCCAGATGGCCACCCAGCTCTGCCAGAACACTTCTACCTCGACAGTCAGCCAATTCCATTTTTGGAGAACACAGATTGCTCGAAAGCTCTTCCTTAAATAGAATCAAAGTTTGCTTTTCTTTAACTTTCTCCCCTTGGCTCCCGTTGTGCCCTCGAGAGCCGCCTGAGTAACGTGTGCTCCTCTTCTAGAAGATGACCGCCCCGCCTCCAGGCCTCAGTCACAGTGCAGGCATGCATCTGCCTGGAAACGTTTAGGCTAAGCATATCACGCGTTGTAAAAACACAAGTGAGGTTCTGTTTTTGACATCCGTATCTGTGGAGAAATGCCCCCCTTGTTTCTGTGTATCTTTCTGTTTTGTATTCACCGTATTCCCCCGAAGCCTTGCTCCTGCTGCCCGGAGAGAGACCTTGGTGTTCCAGTGTGAGTTTTCCATTGCCCACTTGAGCAGCATCAAAGGGAAGGATCACAATGGAGTGACTTCTCAGTTCCCCGCAGCCGGGCTCGACACGGCATCGTTGTCAACCAGGAAGGTCAGAAAACATCCCGCAGCCCGTCCTGCCTCCCCCTGGCCCCTGTAGCTAAAGAATTGGAGCCAAGTGTTCGTGGCTCCCTGTTTAAATTCTTGTCTCCAGCGCGCTCTCACAATTACTGTATGATTCTAGCCGATCATGCGGCCGGCAGAATTTCTCTGCACTGCCTGTTAGAAGGAGTGAAAATAACATGTGTTGACCTTCCAGTAGCTACTCCTGGAGTCATCCACATTTGTCATTTTTACTGCTGTAGAAGTCCACCTGATTCCTCAATCCACAGTAAGATTTTCCTGGCAGGTGCCTGGTTTGGAATAAAATAGCACTGGACTCCCCCAGCAAAGTCCCAGTGTTATAAATGTGCATACACGTCTCTGGTTGCAGAGAAATGTAACTCTGTAAGAGTCCTCTTCTACTTTCTTATACTCCCTTGCTGTGTTGAGGTCCGTGGGGAATTCAGTTCAATCACACGCACGACTTGGTTAGAGTAACTTCTAGAAAGCAGTACCTCTGACAAAAAGATCTCTGTTGGGAAAGGATTAACATTCTTTCTTTTCCTTTCATAATTTATAATCAAATCAAACAATATGAGCTCTTATTTGCACATGAGCAAAACATTTATATACTGGATCTCCTCTTGTATTTAACTTATGATCATGAATAGTCAGAGAACTTTTCCACAGATGACAAGGGGCAATTGTTAAGAGCCCTTTCTGCTGGCAGAGCCCAGTTGATATTTTGAAGGGCTCAGACTGTGCAGCTCTTTGCTCAGCAGTTGAGGAGCGTTCCTGGTCTACAGTCTGGCCTTGACATTGCAGCCTAGCTTATTAAATTACGCGGGTTAGGTGTTTTAAAGCACCGTGCTAAATCTTTTGAGATGGGGAACCTGCTTCCAGGGAGGTATTTTTCAAAGATTTTCCTTCAGACTACTGAAGAACGGTTTTTGTTACCACTTTGCGACAGCAGCTGGGATCCAGCAAAGCCCCAAAGGTTAATGCTGTTCTCAGTTGTTCCCTTAAGTCTACGTGCTGACTTGGGTTCTGCAGAGCTATGCAGTTCCCTTTATAACCTATTAGTAACCTTCTCAGGAGGGTTTGTTCCAAGGCACACATGTCCATTGCTGACCACCTCCCTAGGTATCTGGAGCTAGAGGTGACCCACCCCCTGTCAGGGTTGCTCCTTTATAGCATTTGTCTCAATGTGACCATACCTAAGGCCGTTTAGCAACCTGCCAGTGATTAGCCCCAGGACTCCTGCCTCTGATTCCAAGCTAGACCTTGGGAGCAGAGAGAGACTCCCAGTGCTAAGTGGCTATACAACAGCCCCTGTTTCCTTTTGAGCTAATACTTTCAGATGAGGAGGGGGTGGTTCCTATGGGTGAAATTCACAAGGCTCTTAGAGGCATAGCCAGTCTGGGATTGACTTTGGGGTGGCTAAGTGACTTCCCCAGGAACACACTACTAGTGCCAGTGTGGGACAGAGATGGGACTTCACCTCAAATTTGAGGTTTTTTTACTATAGCAAGTTGAATATATGGACTTAGCAGGTGGGCATTTGATAAGATTCTGTTGCAGAGACAGGCAGTTAGAATGTTAGGGGAGATTTTACTGATACCAAGTCCTTTATTTTAGAGATGAAAAATTACTAGCAAAACTTGAGCTGGGTCAGGGAGTTGGGCAGTAATAATATATTGATGTGAATTTCCTGATTTGGTGGTTATATTGTGGTTGTAGAGGAAAATGTCCTTGTGTAAGTGTTAGAACATCGTGTAGGTAGGAAAGTGGCTCTCAGATGGCTCAGGGAAAACAATATTTTTGCACTGTTGTAACTTTACGTTAGAACAAACAGACAGACATGAGTGGTTGAGGGACCACCTCAAGGCTCTAAAGTTGGCTTGTAGCAGAGGAGATACAACTTGGGGTCCCCCCACTTTGCCTGGGCACCTACAGTGCCTTAAATTTGGCATCAGCCTTTCAGAGATCAGAGTATCGCTGAACACCTGCTGACATTGGGCCAAAAACATGAGAATAACACCAGACGCAAACGTGTCCTACTGATTATTCATGGGAATGGTTTCCCACAGTACTTAATCCGGAACCTTCTGTAATTATCCAGAGTTCTCTCCTTATCACTAGCTTGCGAGTGAGGAAAATCCCTGCTGCTTGCTGGATCAGCCCAGACTGTTTTGAGCCCATTCAATGTATGCTTTTTTGTTAAAATGGAGATCAGGAGAGTGATGGTCAGAAGTGATCTTCTGAGCTCACTGCCTCTGTGATTGTGTGGCATGTGAGGGAATTTTTGTTTAGACACCGCAGGACTGTGGACCTTTGCTTATAAATGTTCTCAGCAGGCCTGATCCAGGGCAAGTGGTCGGTTAAAAATGAACAGGGAGTAACGAACGGCACAGCCTATTTGTGGGAGCAGAGCCTGAGTCTGGGCTGTCCCTTCCTTGCTCTGTCCCTGGGAAATCCCTTCTGAGCCACTTCATTCCCTGCTGAGTGACCTTTGGGAACAATAACCAAGGGCTTTGAAACAGGGATGCAAACATTATGTAGGGATCAGCATGGTGTAATAGAGTATGTCTGGATCAGAAGTGGGAGCCTGGACGGACATCATTGCATCTGGTGGGATATGAAGAGAGGATAAGGTTGAGTCCCCGACTTTCGGAAGCTTGTCATACCTGGGAAATGACACTGGCACAAATGAGCAGGCCTCATTTGAGCAGTGCCACTGTCTCTGCCCATCCCCTTGGAAACTGGGCTCTGCCCTACCCTTCAGGAAGCAGTGTGCAGAGGGTTAGGAGAGAGACTCCCCACCACGTTCAGATCGAGTCTTTGCCAAACCGTTGAACTCGCGGAGCCTGGACTCCATCATCTGTAAAATGGGATAAGTGACTACTTGTCTCCTGCAGTTGTTGAGAATTGAATGTGAAGTCCTTCAGCAAAGAGTACCCGGGCTGAGCGGACACTTGGGAGAGGAGGTGGGGCTTCAGCTGAAGAAGGGAGAACGTAAGTCAAGATTTGGAGGCTGGAAGCCAAGTTGTGTTGGAGGATATTAAGGAGTTAGCTGGACTGGGGTGAGGGAGAGCACAGGGGTGTCCTGAGGGATCATGGTGTCCCATACTGCCAGCCCTGAACACCAAGCCTGGTGCCATTTGAAAAGGGAACCCCTGAGAGTTTCCATATGGCGGACAGAGATGACCGTCAGGGTGTGCAGGGGGCATCCTGGTCCTGATCCTCAGGAAGGGACTGGAGAGGGCCTATCCGTCCATAGGTAGCTGGCAGCAAGGCCTCAGAGCAACCCAGAGGTGATGTTGGAAGTCTTGAGCTCAGCAGCTGAGAGGGATTTCACAGGAAACCCCCAGGACTCTGTGTTGACTGGGTGTGGAACAGCTGGAAGACTGAAATACTCGTCACAGATGACTCCAGCATTCTGAGCCTGAATGAATGCCTCCAGCAGAGAATTCGGGAAGTAGGAAGAGAAACAGGGCCATGAGGATGAGACCTGTTTGAAATTGAGGCAATGGCAGGACACTCATGGAAACATTCAGTAGGATTCAGACGTGTGTTACAACGTTCTTCCTGTTTTTAAGTGAATTTTAGTTTTGGGACTCCAAATACTTATTTTTACCTAGGATCTGCAGTTTAGACCTGACATTTCTGCCACAGCGTGTCAGGGACCTCAGACAGGCTTTCAGCGTGTATGTCGTCCTGAGGACTGGCCCCAGGCCTCTGGTCCCCTTTGGAGAGCTGTCACTGCAGCCCTGCCCTGGCAAGAGAGCCCACGGGAGGCTATGTGGTAACCGCCAAGGGCGTGCAGGCTCCCTGAGCCAACATTCCCCATGCTCCTGACACTCCCTGCAAAGAAGTGTCACCCCACACTCCGCAGCCAAACCAAAAGCTAATGCTGCAGAAAAATTGAAACCAGGACCCCGAAATGGATTTTGTGCGTATGGTTCCAGGGAGTGGACAGTAGTTGCTGTCTCTCTCTGAGTGCCTCATTGTGTGAGGTACCGCGCTAGCTGCCTGCATGCATTTCTGTTTTTATCTTCACGAAAAGAGGGGGGAAGAGGGGCGTGCTAATACCCTCTTTTCCCATGTGAAAGCATGGACACCGGGAACTTAAGTGATGTGTCCGGGAACACGCAGTAAGTGGTTGGAATTCAAACCACGTCTCCCTGACTTCAGCCTGTGTTATTGTGGATCAGCTGCTAGAATTGGGGATTCAGATCCAGCAGGGGTCGGGGAAGACGCACATAACACCTGCCTGTCGTGGATCGCAGTGAACTCCACCCCCTCGTGGGCCCCCACCCGCACAGCTGTTTGGATTTCCTCCCACTCTTGTTCTGGCCCCTGAAATGCTAGGGGACCAGCTCCTTGAGTGAGCATCAATTTCTCCCTGACCCCAAGGGAGTTGCTTAGTAATTCTGCCCCGTTCCTTCATGTTGAGGTGAGCAAGAGCCATTAATTAAAATGATTTAGAGGCAGAATGTCACGGGAACATGTCTCCTTTTCTGTAAATTGATTTTTATTTCGGGAGCACTTTGGCCAGCAGCAAGCATGTGCCGCCACTGCGCGCATATATTTCAGCCATCTCTGCCACTCACCGTCCCTTTGTAAGACACAGGTCTCTGCAAACAGGTATTGCTCAGATATACACTATCATTTACCATAGCATGCTTATTTTAAAAAGTCTGGAAAAGAGAAAATTCAAATCACCTGTGATCTCCCCACCCAGAACTCATCCCCGTGTCTATAATCACCTCTGTTTTTTTTTCAGTATCTATACACGTATATGTGACTTTTCACTGTTATTAATACTAGCTGTCACATTGCCATTGGTCCAGAAAAGATCAAGCCCTTTCTCCAAGGCGCCTGGTCCCAGCACATGCTGGAAAGAAGATTGACCCAGTGAGTTTTGCAACAAACTTTGGCTCGTCAGTGGTCGGGGTGCTCACTGAATTCTATATATTCTGTCAACTGGGTAAGAGGAGAAGCTGACTCTTTATGGTGCTTCTGTCCTAGAAGTAGTTTTTGTTCCTGGGTTGGATGTTCTTCGAGAATAAGAAAATTGTTGTTGATCTGCCTGGAAGCCACTTAAATGTGATTCTGAAGCTGTGTCACTCTCCGAGGAACCAGTTCTTGGTTTCAGAAAAGTGCAAAGCCGAACCATCCCCCGTGAAAAGTTTGTATGTAACACGTGAAAACGTTAAGGGAAAACTCCTTTTGATTTTTTTTTTAAATCCCTTATAGTTAACATACAGTGTTAGCTTAGTTTTCAGGTGTACAGTATAGTGATTCAACACTTCCATACATGTGCTCATCATGACAAACTCTCTCTCTTCTTAATCCCCATCACCTATTAACTCCTTTTGATTCTGAGCATTCGACTTCTCCAGCCAGTTATCTCTGCACAGTAAAAACTCAGGGAGTCCAGTTAACCCGTCAGGTTTACCTTTCTGGCCCCTGTTGTATAATCTACCATTGTTACGAACATGAATCACATAAAGTGAATGCCTCCTAAATCTGGAATTCTTTAGGCTTCTGTCTTGCAAGCTCATTCCCAATAGAACTGACCGGCCAAACGTATTGCCCACATAATATGGAAACTTCTACGGTGATTGTGGTGCCAGCCACCCAAAATAAACTTGGATTTGTTTTCGTAGATCAGAAGCGTCCAAGTATTTAGAACCAAAAATGTAAAACAACTCACAACAGATTAGTGGGAGGATAATTAGAGACTAGACAGATTGTTAAAAAGAATGCTAGCAAGAGAAAAGCCAGGAGAGGCGATGGGAAATGAGGAGGGGTCTGTACCCTGGGAAAACCAGGAGAAGCAGGCATGCAGTTACACGTGGGTGCGAGAGAGCCACGCTGCTCTGTCCACTGAGGCAAAGCATTTCCCAGTTTGCTTCCCAGAAACCGGCATCCTGTTGGCTTCTTATTAAAATCATCATTCTCTGCTTCAGTTTTCTAAAGAACAGAGAGAACACCCTTTCCTGACTAAAGAGTTATTCGTGTGGGAGCCTTAAGTTTTAGAACAGAGAAACATGAACTAAAAATGCCTAGGGATTAAAGTAAAATCTTCTTAGCATGCTTCTAACTGCATTTCCCCATATGGCAGGCTCTCTTTTTTAGACCGTATCCATATGTCTCAAATGTTCCTTCTCTCTATTACATTTTTGGATCTGTCCCCTGGGGGCAGGCACAGGGTGCAGAGGGGGTATTTGTTTACTCACAGATGCTACAGTGCTTGATGCTGAGCCCCTCAAATCGCTGCACCTTCTTGTGGTGCCTCCTGCTGAGACCCTGCCCGGGCGCCTGCCACTGGAGGGCAGGTGGGCCCCTGTGGGGCTCCTGATTGACCCACACTATGCTGGGATCTAATCGATGGGTTGCAGTCAGTTTCAGGCAGGCTGGGTGTTTCCTGCACATCAGCCTGCGTTTACTCAAGTCTTGTCCCGAAGTCGGTCCCCAGGAACAGCTCTGGTCTTCGTGCTTCCCCCCCCCCCCCCCGCCCCTGCTGTGAACTCAGAGTGTCTGCGAACATCCCTTGTTGTCCCAGTGGTGTCACACAGCCCGGGAAGCCGCCTGGAGGGTAGCTCTTCATACATTTTTTTTTTTTTTTTACATTTATTTTTGAGAGACAGAGAAAGACAGAGCACAAGCAGGGGAGGGGCAGAGAAAGAAGGAGACACGACACAGAATCTGAAGCAGGCTCCGGGCTCTCAGCTGTCAGCACAGAACCCTACGTGGGGCTTGAACTCACAAACCGTGAGATCATGACCTGAGCTAAAGTTAGATGCTTAACTGACTGAGCCACCCAGGTGCCCCTCTTCATACATTTTTAAGCCTGGGGCCAACGTGCTTCCTCAGAGCAGGCCATTCTGTGGCGGCCGTTTGCAGCGGATCTCACTGATTTTGTATTTTTGGTTTTTCAAGGAGCGATGTAGTTGATTGTCTGACTTGGAAAATCGACGTGTGGGTGTTTATAAATAGAGCCTGAATTAGTAGTAAAACCATAGTTGTTCTCATGCTGCTAATTTAACTTGGCTAAATCCACAATGTTTAACCTAAGGTGCTAAGAAAAATGCTAAGGTGACCATTTGAATCCTTTCTTCTTCCATGGGTTTTTTTTTTTTTCCTTCTAATGTGTAAAGTTAAGTTTAAAAAGTGGAGTTCATTTGAGAGTTTGGGCTGTCTGTAGAACCCTCAAGTACTGGAATGAGGTTTGAGATAATCTGGTCTGAGCTTTTTCTACAAAAATCAGGCAAGTTGAGCGACTTGTCTAAGGTTGCAGGACTCGTTTGCGGCAAAGCCAGGCCTCTCCAAGCGCAGGCGGGGCGCTGTCCACGGAAGCCAGAGATGAGCAAGGACCTGGAGGCCAGGAGCCCAGGTACATCAAAGACCGCCTTCCTGGAGCACAGGCAGGTATGACCTGTCATCTTAGTAACCAGTGTCTGTCCTGTCCAGAGCAGCATGTGAGCTGGTGAGCAATTCTGCTCATCCTTACTTGGAAGACGGGGCTCCTTTTTCACCCTATGTGAAGGCCCATTTTGCACTGATGGAGCATTTCCTCTGTGACTGATCGTGGGGTCCCTGGTGACTTAGCTGCTCCTGGAGAGCAGGAGTGAGGTGAGGATTGCCCCCCATCCAGGCACACTTCAGGAAGAAAACAGACAAGTGCACACCTCTGTTGAGAAAGCACCACCTGTGCCCTTCTCTACTCGCTCCTGCCACTGTCCTCAACCAGGAAGGGAAGCAATTAGATGCTGTCATAATAGCAATAAACACAATGACAGGTTTTGCTTGGTCTCTTGCTATGTCTTAGACACCACGCTCAGTGTGCTCCTCAGCTCTTGGGCCCTCTGACAGCCCACGGGGACCACCGATATCCTTCTATCACAGATGAAGAAACGGAGGGGTAGGGAGAGGCCGTAGAATCATCGAGGTCCAAAGCTAGTAGGTGTGGAAGCCTGGCTTGAAGTGTGGTCTGAAGTACGGTTCACTTGTCCTTGCCAGCTCCTTGCCGTCCGTGTTTTCCCCCGCCCACGTGCCGTACCCTTGCGCATTTGCATGTATTTATCATATTTCACTTAGCAGGTACGGTCCTAAAAAGTTGCACGCGTGCCGAGCTTCTGCCAGTGGGTTGACACTTTAAGTAACGTGGCAGCATGTCATAGCTGAGCCTTGCCACGTCTCGTACATCCCTTTGCATATTCAAAATTGCTTGTGCTAATGGATCGGGAATATGTGTTGAGAGGTACTAAATATGTATTTTTAATTAAAAATTATAATTACAATCTTTAAAGCTTCTTTTCATTGGCATGTGTGATAACCGTTTGACTTTCACATGTGATAGAAAATCCTATACTCTGAATGATTTTTTTTGCAGGCATCCATATTCGATCATGTTATTTGCCTGCCTGCTCGTGCACGAAAAGGCTTTCTTATGCCCGGGGATGGCAGTTGCGGTTCAGGGCCCTGGACGCATGGACCCGTGTGATGGTAGGCCCTTTGCCCTGGCCCCTCTCTGGAGCTGGCTCCTGCAATGGCTGCCCCTCGGAAGAGGGACCATCAGGGCATAGGGATGGTGAACAGTAACTCTGTCCCTCCCTCAGCTGGCGACCCCTCCCCGGTCAGTGCGGGTTTGCCTCAGGTATGGCAGTCCCCTTCCATCTACAGGTATCCTTCCTCCCTCTGAGGTGGGGAGGTTTGCTGATTGTAATCTCGGTCTGCTTCCAGATAGTCTGTGAACACTCCTGGCCGGGTGCCTGGGTGGCTCAGTCGGTTAAGTGTCTGACTCTTGATCTCAGTTCACGTCATGATCTCACCGTTTGTGAGTTCGAGCCCTGCATTGGGCTTGGGAGTCTGTCTCTCCTCTCTGCCCTTCCCCTGCTTGTGCGTGCCCATGCTCGCTCTCTCTCTCTCTCTCTCTCTCTCCCCCACAAAATAAACTTAAAAAAAAAAAAAAAAGACTCCTGGCAATATAGGTGCATATCATTGGAGAGATCAGTTGGGAAGGACTGATCAGTACATATGGATTAGTGGCAGTGAGATGGGAAGTGAAGTTTGCCTGAGCAAACACTTTACTGAATGTCAGGCTCTGAGGCCACAGAATGACTAAACACAGTCTTTCTCAGGGAGATAAATGAAGCAGTAAGGCGGGCGCTGAAATCGAGGTGGGTGAGTACTACAAGGGTGTGTGTGGGATGACGGGACGTTATTTTAGTGTTTATGGATTTTAGTGCTGAGTGGGTCTTTGGGATCAGCTCTCGCTCTGCTGTGGGGGGAAGACCCACAGGGAGTTAGTTACTCACCGCCCCTGAGTCCTGCCCACGAGCCCACGGTGTTTCCCATGGGTCATATTGCCTACGATCTGGTCACAGAGATACAGGTTGACTAAGCCTTTGGGAAAAAAACCTTGGTTGTCATTTTTAAAAGCTAGATTCAGACTACTAGAGGAAGAAAGTATCCGAGCCAACTTTATACTCCAGCCTCCTTTGTTTCTAGCACAGCCTGGCTGTCAAAAGGATATATTCTCCCGGCTTGTTGTCAAACCTTACAGAGCGAGGATGGAAATGTGGCACCCAACAGCAATGGCAGTAAGGCCAGGATTTTTTGCAAATGAAGTTGTTGCCCAAAGAGACACAAAAGCTGCCAAGGATGCATTTAGTCCTTTGTCTCGGAAGCGGTTGGGAATGCAGTATTTCCCCTTCATTCAGTGTATCCAGTTTCTAATGGCGAGTCGCGATGCCGGGTAGAATTTTTTTCTCCCAGTGGCACACTCAGAAGAGAATTAGGGTGGTGGGTTGTTCGCTTTGCTGAACACAGTTCTTCTGGGCCTCAACTGTACATGTCTCTGCTCCAGTGTGGCCTAGCCCCCGATCTCGTCCCACATCCCGCTCTCCCACTTCTTCTCCATAGCGTGGCCCCCAAGGCCTCCTTCAGGTTCTCCTCACAGCCCTGTGAAGCCTGTCTCCTCTGCCCCACGCACTTCCTGTCCTCCTCTGAGCTCAACCATGGTCAGCAGCTTGAGCCTCTGTGGGACAAAGGGAACAGATGCTGAGTGAAACAGCTGAGTGAGGGCATTTATGCTAGAGTCTATTTTGACTTAGATAATGGCCTTGTCTGAAATCAGTTGCACTGAAGAGGCTGCTCCCCTCTCTTGAGCTGTCCTTGGGGCTTCTCTGACAACCCATGCCTGAATTCATTTGGGCCCATCCTAAGTCAAATATGCTCTCCCCCATTAGAATGCGGTTCGATCGTGCCGGTCCGTTAAGCCTGATGTCTGTGGCCACACAGTGTCTCACATGTCTCATGATGGCTGTTGCAGTAAGCGTTTTAAACCCAAGATTCTCTGGGCTTAGAAAGCAGGGGTGCCAGCCTGGCAGTTAACTGTGACGTCACGGTAATGTCAGTCCCTATCCTCACCATCCCACCCTCACCCCCATACTCAAACCTGGGTGCTCCCAAACTATGACTGTATTCTTTTTGACTTAGTCACCCAAGTATGCCACCTTGCTAAGTGGGAATCAACACTTTGGCATATTGAAGGAAGTGGGATGGGTGACGAGGAGTGAGAGTGGGGGATGGGTAGTTATATTTTTTCAACACTCTTTAATTGAAGAGACAGAAAATCAACTCAAAAGTAGACAAGGTTAAAAAAAAAAAAAAGGAAAATTTCAAAAGGGAATCCATTGGTTCACATCATTAGGAAGTATGGTTGGATCCAGGGCCTCAACTCATATCATTCAAGTTCTGTCTCTCTTTCTGGGGCTCATCCCTGCTCAGCGCTCCATTCTTTGAAGACTGTGACAAATGTGGGCAACTCCAGGTGAGGGGAGCCGGGTCTGAGCTGCATCAGGTCTGAGTCATGGGTCCCCCCAACCATGGCCTGATGGGGTAGGGGTGGCCCTGCTGAAGCCACACGAAGAGGAGTTTTGTTGAGTAAGAGGAAGGATAAAGGATACTGAACAGTTTAAAACAACAGAGGACCACCTTATTGCCTTTCACCTGGTCACCCTTCAAAACATTGGAAATTTAGTAAATTTGAGGGTTTTTTTCCCCTTTATATATCAAATATTTTGATCATAAATTTTGGCACTGGATATTTTCTGAATAGTGGAAGCTAATCTTCCAGCATAGGTACCAAAAAACTAGACACAAGGTAATTACACATATAATAACGCAAAAAGCTATTAGAAGCCAAATATTAAACCTATCCTAACTTTATATGAGAAGTTACTTTAGACATTTTATACCTTAATCAAACCTTGTCAGATCTCCTTAGCATTTAATAATAAAAGTTGTCAGTTTTAGTTGATTCTAATAATAGGCCCTAACCCTAATGGGGGAAATCCCCACAAATTAATGACCTCCAGTCTTATTATAAATGGCGTTTTAGGACCATTTATTTAGGACCAAGGAAGCTTTCTAGTTAAATCTGGTTTATGTTACAGTTCTAATTAGTGACAAAAATAAAATCTTTGCCATACATCTCCTAAAACTTGGGTGCACAGTGCCTAAATAGATCAGCTTGAATATATTTCTGAACTATCAAATTTGTTTGACATTTTATCTTAAATCCCCAGAACTCCAGCTGGCAGGTGACAGTTAGAGCATATTTTGAAGTCGTCTGTTATAACATCCCTTTATCTCAAAAGGAGTATTTAAAAGATTTTGACTTTAAAATCACCAACATTAATAATGTATGACATATTCCAGCTTTTATTAGAACTCTGTCCTTAATGTAAGTAATTTTATTCAAGAAACTTAAAATGTGCTTATTATTGTCAATGAAAATGTAACTCAGAATCAGAGATCCGGAGCTTGGGGCGAGAAAATCCTCATAAAAGCTGAAAAGTATAGTTTACTTTGCGATCCAACTCCCCTGTTTGCCACTTAAAATAGTATTTTATTACTCTTACGAGATGCAGATAAAGCCCATTGAACAAATTGTGGCTGGTCTGTAACGCAACAGCTACAGAGGCGGCTCGGTCAAGGAGCTTGTTCATATCTTCGGCTGCAGACCCATCCATCCCAGGCAGCCCTGCGCTCAGGGGTCCGCGCCCTTGCTGTCCAGCCTGACCGCTAACTGGCCCGGAGTCCTGGGTGAGCGTTCACTCTCACCAAGACTTTCGCCCGTCCTGGTATGTGGAGTGCACTGTCTGGCACCCTCCTGCCCGGGGCCACTGGTGGAGCGAGGAGAGCATTGGAGCTGCCGGAGGGCCAGGGAGTGAGTTAGGGGACCAGGGGCGCTGTGGACTCCAGTTGTTCTGAGAGCCTGATCTTTAACGTAGAAGTTAAAATCCTGGTCACTCCTGAGCACATGCCACGTGAGACAGCGTCTTTTTCTTTTTGTCTTTTTGTCTTTTTTTTTTTTTTTTTACAACGATTTCCATTCGTTCTTTGTTCTTTCTTAGCGCAAAGGTGTTGCAGTTTATACATTATTGAACAAGCCGTAGAGAAAGTCATTACCTTGTGAAAAAAAATGTTGCTTAACGTCGCCCGGTACGGCATGCCAGCAATTGCAGAGATTTTCTGACGGTCCCATTCTAGATACTCCCATCCGTAATATGATTCACGCAGAGCACAGTGCGGCAAAACCTCCAACCAAAACGCTCAAGCATCAAATAAATTCCGTGCAGTTGGATTTTATGATTAACTGGAGAACTGGAGGAAAAGCATATCATTAGAGGTCCTGCCAAATCTTGCTGAAACAAACCAGTGCTCCTCCATGCCTCAGAAGCCCAGCGTGGTGGGGTGTGGCCGGGCTGGGAGCAGGGCTCCTCGATCCCCAGGCCACCCCAGGAATTCATGAGAGGCCAAGGGGAGCATGCCTCATGGGAAAGTGTGGTCTTCCAAAATATGGTACAGAGACAGTGTGAGGAGAAGTCTGATTAACATTTGGTTAGTTACTGTTTACTTGGAGTAGGTAAGGATTACCAGAGACTGCCAGTCCTGTTGGGAAAATCAATAAAATTGTAAGAGGGGAAAAAAGATCACGTTATCTTTGTTGGAAAATCAAAACCACACATTGGAGTTCCAGGTGTTTTTGCTACAACAGAGAGAAGTAGGTGGTATGACTATAATGAAAGAAGAAATGAAGCAGAAGAGGGGCCAGGGGGTGGCTCAGTCGGTTAAGCATCCGACTTCGATTCAGGTGGTGATCTCGCGGTTTGTGAGTTCGAGCCCCGCGTCGTGCTCTGTGCTGACAGCGCAAAGCCTGGAGCCTGCTTCGTATTCTGTGTCTCCTCCTCTCTTTGCCCCTCCCATGCTCATGCTCTGTCTTTCTCTGTCTCTCAATAATAAATAAACGTTAAAAAAAAATTAAAAAAAAAAAGAAATGAAGCAGAAGATATGTGGAAAAAATAGCCACAAGAAGAGTAGTGGAGTTGAGGAATGCCCACCCTGTTTCCTTCCCTAAAAGGTAGCAGACTTGCCTTTGAATTAGAAACATCGCATGGAGCCTGGACACCATGGGGTGGCTCAGGGCTTGGGGCTGGCAGGCATGGCAGCAGAGCCATCTTTGTGAGACGTCCATGAACCACTGTGCCTGTTCTGCATTCAGAAATTTCCCTTTGCGCCTTTGAGATCACACGGCAGTGGTCACATGGCCTCATGGCTACTCATGATACATTTCTTATCCCAAATCTTCATTCCCTAAACCTCAGCCCCACTTCAGCCTGGAGACGCGGGCCATTTCCATTCCCTAGAATCAGAGGAAAGGTCCATCACTTCTTTGGAGGGTTGGTACTGAAAGCGAGGATGGATTTTTGACGACCCCCCCCCCCCATAGTCCTGCTGCATTTCCCATAGAAATCACGTGAAGATCATGATGCATTTGCCACAGGAATCCTGCTACGCATCAGCCTCTTAACAGAAGTGTGCCTCTTGACTATTATGGATTAAACAGGCTTTTACTGGTGTGCGAGTCAGTGCCACTCCACTGGCTGTATGTGTTGGGTCAGTTCCCCGATCCCTTTCCGCCTCAGTTTCCCCACCTGCAGAAACGGGGGGATGCTCACCTTGTCACAGGACTGTTGTGAGCGTTCCAATAAGGTAGATGTCAGTAGGGTCAGGTTCCTCCCTATTCCCAGACACCTGTCTCTTGAATTTCACTGCATCAGCAGCTACCTATGACATTGCTCCTGTGGAATAATGTTTCCCGGGTGCCAAAAGCTTGACAGGCAAGCTTTCTATTTTGGTGGCCATCTGGCACTGGTAAGGTTGTTGCCAAAAGTGTTCAAAGAGGACTTTGGCCCTCTCCTGGTAAAACACCTTTCTGGGGAAAAAAGAAATTCAAAGCCCCAACTCAGTGAGAGTACCAATTGTTATTCATAGAGCACTTCTTGTGCTTTATATTACAGTCCGAATTCCGGTACCTGTTAGGGGCTAAATTATGTCCTTCAATTCATATGTTGAAGTCTTAACCCCCAGTAAATCCATGTGTGACTGGATTTGGTACAGGGTCTTTTGAGAGGCAGTTGAATTAAAATGAGGTCTTTAGGGTGGGCCCTAATCCAGTGTGACTGGTGTCCTTGTAAGAAGAGGGAATTAGGACACCGGCATACGACAAAGGGAAGCCCACAGTAAGAAGGCAGCCATCTGCAAGGTAAGGAGGGAGGGAGGCCTCAGAAGGAACCAACCCTGCGGACACCTTGATCTTTTCACTTCTAGCCCCACAACTATGAGAATATGAATTTCTGTTGTTTAAGCACTGCCCCCCCCCCCAAGTCTGTGGTACTTTGTTATGGCAGCCGGAGTACAAGGATACAGTGCCATTGTTGTCCACGTTATATGGGTAAGAGAAGAAAGACACAGATTAAGTAACTTGCCCAAGAGCTCTAGCTAGTAAGTGGCATAGTCAGGATTTTCCTCTGGGCTGTGCTGTCAGTCACTGTGCTGCCGTCCATCCCCCGCCCACCCCACCCCCCTTTCCAGAGTTGCCTCAAAGACTATTTGGGTCACAGTAGAGCAAAGCAGATTAGTTTTCCATGGTGTGGTTGCTATGTGGGATATTCCGGTCTTGATAGAAAAACGTAAGCTCCATACGGGCAGGAAGCATGCCTGTCTTGTTTTTCTTGGTCTCCCCAAAGTCTGGGAAGGTGCCTGGTAAAAACTTGATGGCTAAAGTGATTATTTTGTGCTTGAAAAGAGTCCGCAAAGTGCTGTATTCGTAAGTCGGTTGTAAAGTGTCTCCGACAGTGAGGTCTAAATGAGGTCTAAATGAGGTCTAAAGTCTTACGTTGTCTTTTCTGATGACTTTGACACCTTTCTGTGCCAATGAATGTTCTAAACCCTGCTCTTCTGTACGTATTTTCTTAAGTAGTTGTCATTACTCACAAACTTGAAAAGGTGTCTTAGAAAGTTACTTGTAAATGTTATTGCTTGAAGTGTTCATTACCAATAAAAACTGTCCTCTGCCTGGTCATGGCTGCCTCAGCATGCTGACTCCTTGATGAGGCGATGAGGCTTAGAATATCCTGGTGCCCGGGCCTTCGAGACAGAAGTGTACTTCCGTGAACTGTCTGCTTTCTGGATTCTGAAGCTAGTGAATCACCCCAGTGCACTCTCACGCGTAGCTAACCTAACCTAGGTTTGAAATCATACAGAAGGACTCATTTGATTATTTAGAGGTTCATGTGTTCATGTAAAGCAAGTTAACTTGTAAGTAGAAATCCAAAATTTTAACTTAGTCTGATATCCTGGTTTACTCTCATGTCTCCTACACACTGAAAATGCTGTGGTATAAAAAACAAACAACAACAACAAACCGCCAAAGCCATTTGTTTCAACAATCTGTGTGTTCACTTGAAATGCCTGTAAGTGACCACTTCACATCGCTGTGCTGTCACCCCACCTGTGATGTCCGAGTGCCTTTCCGCTCAGGGCCCAGCTGGTAGTGCGGAGCCCGGCACATGCACGTGTCCCAGGGCAGTGGAGTCTTAGCCCAGGGGTGGGTCGGCCATAGAAAGCAGTGCACAACTCTCCACAGCAGAGGAGGATCACAAGCCAGTGTTGTGTTCCTCTTGAACTTCTGTCCACTCAGCAGGGGAATAGAAGCAAAGGATCATTCTGTCTTTACTCCAGTTGAAGGCATAAAATGAGAGAGAGGTACAAGTTACCCATAAAAGTGCTTTGGTGTCATTTTGAGGGGGAAAAAAAATCTGCAAGTGGCCACAGCTTCCCTACCATGAAAATCTCCACACTAAGTTAGGTGCTTGTGCAGGGCTGGTGGGCAGGCAGCCATCCATTAGGAAAAGCTGGGGGACATGGCCCTGACCAACCAGTCTAGTGGCACACGGTGGCTCTGGGCGCTGATGTGCCCTCCTCCCCTAGGCTCACTTCTCAAGAAGGCTCCAGAGCTTTGTGCATGTTAACCAGGCTGAAACATTGTTCCCTTAGGGCTTTTCACACAGTTTTCCCCATGCACAGGAAGAAAGAAGGTTCACATTACAACTCAGCACTTAACTCCCTTATGTAACTGAAACAATGATACTGTGCTTGAGGCAGATTTTTCTTTCTTCTTCCCTTAAAGAAACCAAACAACTCAACACACACACACACAAGCTGGTCACAACCCATTAAATGATTGTTTTGATCCACTAGTGGGTTTTGAATCAACCTGAAAAATTCTGCCTTACACTTAACAGGTCAACTGATGGGTTTCTAATTGGCTCATCACAACATGTGGGAAATGAGTCTCTCGTTTGGAAAGGACAGAATTGCAGGAAGAGAAGAACCAAAGGAGGGCATTGGTTTCTGCCATCAGGGTGCTGCCAGGCAGTTCTGTGGCTGGTTGAGGGGGTGGGGGGAGGGCAGGTCCTGAGTGTCCCGTGAGTGGAAGAGGCCGTAGGCTGGCCACAGGGGGAGCCAGGTGGGAGCCAGGCAGGTAGCTCTGCTTCTTGCCTAGTTCATTAGTCCAACTTCCCGTCCACTACAAGGCCAAAGACATCTTGTCTATGCCTTATTTTTCTCTCTGAGGAGCATAGGAATTATCTAAAAATATCACCTTTCGGAAGGAAACTAGCTTTCTGCTGTTTTGATCTCTTTTGCGCCGCTAGTACTCTTAGACGTGAATGAGAGAGCAGGTGTAGGAATTCCCAGTTTTTACAAAGGCGCCCAAGGCCAACTGCCCAAGACCACTGTCCTGCACCTTTTCCAGTGGTGGCTGTAGGGTGTGCTTGCAGTGGCTTTGTCCCCATGTGTTGTAGGGACGGGGAAGGCGTGTCCGAGCACCAGTGATGCCCTGAGCGTGCTGGCTGGCACCGTGCTCCGTGCCCACTGAGCCCTTGCTGTGTCTCCACAGGCCTCGGCAAGACCAAGAGGAAGACCAGCGCGCGAGACGCATCCCCGACCCCCAGCACAGACGCCGAGTACCCAGCCAACGGGGGCGGCGCCGACCGCATCTACGACCTCAACATCCCCGCCTTCGTCAAGTTCGCCTACGTGGCCGAGAGGGAGGACGAGCTGTCCCTGGTAAAGGGGTCGCGCGTCACTGTCATGGAGAAGTGCAGCGACGGTTGGTGGCGTGGCAGCTACAACGGGCAGATCGGCTGGTTTCCCTCCAACTACGTCCTGGAGGAGGTGGACGAAGCGGCCGCAGAGTCCCCCAGTTTCCTGAGCCTGCGGAAGGGTGCCTCCATGAGCAATGGCCAGGGCGCCCGGGTCCTGCACGTGGTGCAGACGCTGTACCCCTTCAGCTCCGTCACCGAGGAGGAGCTCAACTTCGAGAAGGGGGAGACCATGGAGGTGATCGAGAAGCCCGAGAACGACCCCGAGTGGTGGAAGTGCAAAAACGCCCGGGGGCAGGTCGGCCTGGTTCCCAAAAACTACGTGGTGGTCCTAAGCGACGGGCCCGCCCTGCACCCCTCGCACGCGCCGCAGATAAGCTACGCGGGCCCTGCGTGCAGCGGGCGCTTCGCGGGCCGAGAGTGGTACTACGGGAACGTGACGCGGCACCAGGCCGAGTGTGCCCTCAACGAGCGGGGCGTCGAGGGTGACTTCCTCATTAGGGACAGCGAGTCTTCGGTAAGTGCCCCGGGGTGGCCGAGGTCTGCCCCGCGCAGGGAGGCGCCGGGACAAAACTGCGCGCCTGCGCGGCTGCGTATGTATATTGCGTAACGCGGCTGGTCTGCTCGATTCCCTTTCCACACTGCGTGAGCTCGCTGAAAATAGCGAAAGAATGTTTGGGGCTCTTGTTAACATAGAGCCCCAAATATTTGAGGCTCCGGTCAAGCTAGCCGAATGCGCTGTGCCTGTACACCTGCGTAAGGTTGCTGCTCTGTAATTGACTTAAATCTGTTGAGGGTGTAAGTAACTCAGCTGGGGGCTGTTGCCGTCATTCTCCTGCAGGTGCAGTTTCACGGATGGGATGGTAAGTAAAATGGTTTTCAGCTCACGAAGGTGGCTCTACTGAGATCACCCCTTTTCTGTTCTGCAGACTCAGACATCATTTTCTTTCCAGGTTTCCCATTGTGTTAATGACATCCTGCCCCCCTCCCAGGCCCTGGTGGTTGACTTGGTTTTCTTTCTGGGTCCTGGGCATGTCGGTTCTCAGCAGGAGGGGCCCCTGATTTCTGACACAGCCTTTGTTGGTTGGTTGGTTTTTTTTTTTAAACCATACAGTCCTACGGTCATCTCTGCTGCAGGCGGCACCATGGAGTTCATCTCTGAAAAGCTTTTAAAGCACTTGTGAACAGAATTGAAAAGCAAAAGACAGTGCTTGAGAGAGAGGAGTTTGTGCACTGAATCAGAGGTATGGGGCCACTTGACTTGTAGCAGATCCCTTTCCAGCAGCAGACAGATTTGGGGTTTGTGTTTCAGGTATGTGGCTGAGCCTGTCTGGAAGAACTGGGCCAGTGTCACGTAGGATAACCTTTTCATGTGTACATTGTGGAAATACTCAACCGGTGTTGTAGATCTATTTGAAGATATGCCTTGATAAGATATGATAAGACGCCCCCAAAACAAGACTTCTTCTGTAGGTAGAATCCATTGTGGTTACATTGTATCGGTCCTGGCAGGTTTCAGTTTAATTTTTTAAATGCAAACTATAAGACTAGTAAGTATGTCATCTGTGTGTAATTTTGTGTCCTCTGGGAAGGTTGGTAGCACAATGAGTAAGTGCATACTCAAGACTCTTGTAGAGTGATCTTGGAGGAAATCAAGGCCACAGAAGTGTTTTTCCTCTTTTGAGAGACAGACAGCTGTGATCTGTTTTTCGAGGCAGGAGGAACACCATGGTGGTAGAAACCAGACCCCTTATGGGGTCAGCAGGTCGCAAAGTTGGCAGTCGCCTTTGATGTGCTGCGGCAGGCACACCGGGCCTGGATATTAACTACATCTGAAAACTGAACTCTGAGATTTTCTTATCCACCCACCTGAGTTTATCATTTCTGGCAAGACATCAGATTGAATTGTTCTCACAAGATGTAAACTCTGTGCATAGCTTCCTTTTAGATCATGCTTGAGGCTTAGGAGAGCTAAGTATGCCACACTTTTAACTCTTTTGAGCAAAACTTAGAGGAAGCACTGGAAAACCAATTATGGAATAAGGTGATTGGTCCAGAGTACTTAAAGGATGAGTATAATCCAGAGTCAGAAAATATAATCTTGATTTAGAAATTTTGAGTTTAAGGGGCACCTGGCTGGCTCAGTCAGCGGAGCACATGACCCTTGATCTTGGGGTTGTGAATTCGAGCCCTGCGTTGGGCGTAGAGATTACTTAAAAAAAATAAAAAAATAAAAAAAAAGTTTTGAGTTTGAAGATACTTCCTAGAACACAGAGGGGCCAGAGCAACCCCCAATGTGGAGATGTTAGCCCTCTTCATTGTTCTTCCTGTCCTAGGGCTTGGGGCCAGGGTAGATGAGAAGAGTGCCCTCCAGGTTGCTGGCCTTGGGATGGACCCACTACTTTTCTGTAAGAAAAACACACTCAGGTGGTGTCACTATCTGAACTCAGAGACCAACTCCTTTTCAGTAGGGAGGGAGAGATACAGGCATATCTCATTTCCTTGTGCTTCTCTTTGTCATGTTTCACAGATAAATTTGTTTTTCATAAATTGAAGGTTTATGGCAACCCTGTGACAGGCAAGTTTAATTGGCACCATTTTCTACCAGCATTTGCTCACTTTGTGGATCTGTTATGGTAATCTGCACTCAGTGATTATGATTCCTCAAAAGCTCAGGTGATGGTTAGCAATTTTTAGCAATAAAGTATTTTTTAATTAAGGCATGCACGTTAGTTTTTTTAACGTAATGCTACTGCACGCTTAATGGACTAGAGTGTAGTGTGAACATAACATTTCTATGCACCTGAAAGCCAGAGAATTCATTCGATTTGCTTTATTGTGATACTCACTTTACTGAGGCGGTCTGGAACCGAACCCGAACCTGCAGTATCTCTGAGGTGTGCCTGTATTTATGTTATTTGGGTTCCATCTCAGCACTTGAATAAGCTCCAGTGTCTTGTTTGTCTCAGATTATTAGAGAATATGCTGACTTTCTAAATAATGGAAACATTGTTTACGTTGTATTTTAACCATTTTTATGGGAGCCTTTTTAGGTTCTGCATTCTGTCTTAACTTAGAAAACCGAACTATGACATAGTAATGGCATGACGTCAGGGGGATGGAGAGGGAAAGGGACCTGCGTCAGCCCTGCACCCTCACTAGCACTGGCTCCAGCTCGAGAGTGCCATGTGACCTGACGGTGTCCAGGGACGCCTGTCCCAGTGGCTTGTGCCATGACACGTGGCATTTTCTGATGTTGGGATGCCTGCTTTGTGCCAAAGGGAGGCTGCAAGGGGCTCCAAGGGACGTTGCTGCATTTCTCCTAACAGCAGACCTAGGTCTGCTTTTCTCACTCATATCCAGGTCACCAGAGGCTGTTGAGGAACTTTCTGGATGGACAGATGGACAGATCCATTCCTTATTAATCTTCTGCTGTCCGTTGACTACCTCTGCCTCTTGCCAAGGTTTCTCACGTCCTTTCCTCTCCTTCTTTGTGTCTTTTTTTCATATTAATTTTGGCATTTCTAAGACGACAGCCTGGCTTTGAAAGCAACCACCAGACCAGTGTGAGCCCTTAATCTAGCAGCCATAACCTGACATCACATCGTATCATGCCAGAGTCAGAAAGGTTTCTGATGCGTTGGGCATACCTGCTGGACTTGGAGACATCTTCTTTTCATTTCCTTTTCTCTCTGGCAGTTTTTGGGCTGGGGACTTTCCTCTGACTGAGGTTACCACAGGACATCTGACTTCTAAATAAGCACAATAGCATTTTTTAGAGTGCATCTTCAAGGTATGTATCATGTTTTAAGATCTCCTGAGTGATTCCAATATAAATAAGCTAGGCTCTTGCTTGACGGTATCTTGCATTTAAAAATATTCAATGTTTCTCTATTTTGAAAAATACAAAATATACCCAAGTGTGAGCCCTAGGACACGTGTGCTTTTGGGGAAGGAGAAGTACATATTTTGGAAAAACTAACACAAACATGGCCACATCCTGTGATATCCAGGGTCCGTGAAGTCCTGGGTGTTTTCTGTCAGCCATGTTTTATCGAGGAAGGAATGAACAAACCAAATTATCCTGTTCGGGCTCTCTTTCCTGTCCTGAATCTTAATACTCATTCTTTGTGTTCTCTACCATCTTTTCTCCCTTCCTCCCCACTTTCCTTTCTCATCTGTAACTGTCATTTACCCCAGCAGCTCAAGGTGAAACAGCCTCGTTTCTTAGTCTCTATATTCCATTATCCTTCCTGCACCTGCTAATCCCTAGCTCATTAACTCTAGAAAATTCAAAGTTCCTACCTGCTCATCATACATCCTTCTGTATTTGTCCATCCTTCTTCTGTGGATGCAGTTGGAAAGTGGTACTTACAGTTAAGAATAACCAGCGGTTAGGCTTCTGGATGAACTGTTAGTTGTCAATAGGTTAGTTTTCCGTTTGCTCTCATTCAGAAGGAGACAGCTTATAGCGAGGATGCCGTCACCCAAGGTGCCTAGCTGGATGGTGTCAGCCTGTAGTTTACAGAGCCGTTTTCCTCTGTAAGACTTTAAAAATCCCAGAGAGATCACCTTTCTTCCTCACATGTATTATGTTCCACAGTAGGATTTGGGGACTGATTTTTGGTCATACAGTACATTTGCTTCTGATAGAGAAAAGCTACCTTGCTGAAGATAACTGAACGTACATATTGTCCACATGGATAGTCATGTGTTTCAGTCCTTGCTGTTTTTTAAAAATCCATTAAGAGTGGGATGCCTGGGTGGCTCAGTCAGTTGAGCATCTGACTCTTGATTTCTGCTCAGTTCCAGATCTCCTGGTTCATGAGATACATCCCTGCATTGGACTCTGCTAAGCATGGAGCCTGCTTAAGATCCTCTCTTTCTTTCACTCTCTTTCTGCCCCTTGTTTGTGCTTGCTCTCTGTCTCCCACCAAAAGCAAACAAACAAAAAAACACCGTAATTTTTTTTTTTTTTTTTTTTTTTTTTTTTTTTTTTTTTTTTTTTTTTTTTTTAACCAGAACTCTGTTTGGGGATGATATCATCACTTTGTCTCTCTAGATCGGTGATATTCAAACTGTACCGTGTGCTAGCATCTCCTTGAGGGCCTGGTAAAACAGACTGCTGGGTCCCACCCATAAAGTTCCCGACCTGGGAGGTCAGGAGCCCGAGAATTTGCATTATTAGCACATTCCTTGGTGATGTTGATGCTGCTGGTCCAGAGACCACACTTTGAAAACTGGTAGGCAATTTTAATGGTTTTATACGTATTTACAGCAATTGCTTAAACTCCATTTCTGCTTAATAGTACATTTCCAAGAATTATAAACATGCTTAAAGATGAACATTTTCACTCTTGTCGGAAAGATTCTTTTAGGTAGAACTGTTGACTCCTGTTGAGTGGAATTCACCTCCTCAAGTGCTTTTCTGTTTATTTATTTTTTTTTCGCTGTTGAGAACTTGGTGACAAAGTGGCTGCATTTGCTCTGTGTTCCTGACGGAGAATGGGAAAGAGTTCAGTCCTCAGAGTAGAGTGAAGGCGCTTTCGTAGCAGTTCGGGGGATGGGGAGCTATGGAGTCAGTTCCTTCCAGCAGTGACTTACTTGCTCATGAGCTTTCTAAATCCACGGTCTGGCGCCCTGATTCCTAGATGGTTTCTCATAAATGGGTTGATGTTAAGAAAGAGTATAGGTTTTACTGTGATCCATGCATACCTACATCTTTCCAATTGCAAAACTTACAAGCTGCTTTTTGATTGTCAGGCTTTTTGCCCCGTACCTAATGGACACTTTAAGCCTAGATTTTTAGAATATTTCTCACTTTAACTATATCTGATTCTTCAACCCGGAAGGACCTGAACCATCATTTGGTATGGGCACTTCTCTCAGAGTTCGCTGCTCCTCACCTGTTTCATTCATCCGACTCTTAGATGGCTCAGAGCCTTGGCAGTCCTGGATAGCACTTCAATATTTACCTTAAAACAAACAAATCCACGCTATTAACTGGCATATGTGAAAAAAGACAAGAGTCTTATTTGAAGCTATTTCTTAAAAGGTAATCAATCACAAATCTGCTCAAGGTGTCACTTGTAATTTTTTGCAGAACCAGACAAGGCTTCTCTGCTGTGCCCTTGGCCTTGGTTAAAGGCGTGGCGTCCCATTCTCTCTCCCTGGAAGGGGGGGGGGGGGGTGAGCTGGTCAAGTTAAGTGAGCACTCTGCCGGGGAGCTCCCGTGTCATCGCAGAGTGCCGATAAAATTGCATGTAACCAACGGACAAAATTACTAGCCTTTCAGTAATATAGAAGGCACCTGAGAATCTTAGAATTTCAGCCCCAAAGCCATTATTTATGATGAAGGGCTTTAAATGGAGTTTCATTTCTGCTGTGTTACAAAAGAAAGTAAACGTTACTCAATCCATTGATTTGTTTTTGGAGGGATATAAATGTCAAAAGCAGAACAGAGAGTAGTCTGTGGCCCAGACTCACCTGACTTGTGACATGTAAATGAAGCAGGTGCAGGTCAGCTGAGCAGGCCCCCTCAGGTCATTGGGAAGCTACAGGTGGCCACTTTTCTCTTTGTGTTGCTGATAATTGCTGAGTGGCTTCTCTCTTGTCTGTACCTTCCTCTCTGTGTCCTAATGTGTCATCACTCTTTTCCTCCTTACACCTGAGTTCCTGGGTTCTTGGACTGGGCTGTCTCTTCCTCCAGACCTTCATACAGATCTAGAAAACTCTAGAACACAGCTCCCTTCCCCTGCACCCCCATCAATGTAATGTCCACACGTCTTTCAAGTCTCATTCTGGCCACCTTTGCTCTTGGGAAGCCTCTCCTGACCTGCAGGCCTGGGCCACATGCTCCCACATGTTCCCTGGGACACAGGGCAGTCTTAATGCTAGGGTGTCCTTGCCCCCGGACATGACAATGTTGCCCCCTTCAAAGGCCAAGTCAGCACAGAGAATGCATGTTGTGTCATGTTGTTGGCCATTGAATCCTACTACTTTGGTGGGACTCCCAAGAAATATTCTTTGCATTAACTGATGAATTAATTATCCAGAATGTGCATAATAAATTCAATATGGGAATCAGCAGCCAACCAGTACAGAGTGCTAAGGATTCCTGAGTTGTGTCTCTGTGCCTGTGTTCTCCTGGGGTTGTGCTAAATGCACTGTTGAGCTTGAATCAGAACCGTGGCCTCTGGCTTACTTTTTGCTGCCACGAGAGGGGTCCAGACACCATTTCTTCAGGCCTGCAAACATAGTAGGGAGGGAAATGGTCATCCAGTAACCACTGGCAACTGAAGAACAAGCCTTTCAAAGTAACACAAAAAATATGTCAAAGTAAATAATTTATCCATGAAGGTGTTCAGAAATATTTTCATAAAAATCTCTTAGATCATGAACTACCATTTATCTAAATATTTATATTGCTCTCATAGAAAATCACCAGAACCTGTAAGAAATGTTTTTCCCCAGTGTTTTAAAATATTTAACGCTGTAATGGAAAATTTTGAAAACTGGGTCAAGGAAGTTTTTAGCATTTAATATATCAGAAAGGCTTATGTGGAAAATACATGCTATACCAGTGTAAGCCTCTGGGTCGGTTGTTTTTTGGTTTTTTTGTGTTTTTTTTCTGTTGTTGTTGTTAAACGATTTCTTTTTAGCTGTGGCTACAGAAATAGCTAAATAAAGTTGTCTTTTAGACTGAGATTGCCACTTGGTTTCTACAAGAAGTTAGGCTCACCTCTCAGTAATGTCACAATCACTCCACGAAATTAGCAATGAAAGAGAAGCACAGAAGTCGTTAGGATTTTTTTTTTTTTTTTTTTTTGAACTGGGCATTTTTGTTTTGTTTTTAACACACGTGCGCAGACGCATACTGAGGGGCCGGTGAGGCTGCAGGCCCCGGCAGGTGCATGCTGGCTGGTCCATGGGGCTGTTTCCTGCTGTGGATGTGGTTTCTCGGCTGGCGAAGGAAGATCGCACACTCCACTTTTCAAGATTGTGGAGTGAGAGATGCTGAGGAACCGAGACAGATGGAGAAATGTTTAAATCTGGCTTTGGTCGACACTTGGTAAACATAAACGTGATTTTCTCATATGTAGGTAGGTGCCTGGACAGCAGGCTCACAACTCTTCTCCCCTTAAACAGAGGGCCCCATGTACTGCCTGCCAGGGGTCTTTACCACGTGCCCTTTGAAAGCTGATCTTTTGCAACTTACGGAAGGAATTTCACGAGAGGTGTATACATTTTGGTCTTAAGCTGCGTGCATGGAAAGTGCTTGCCTGGCACAGACGGTTTCTTGGGTGTCTCACTAATACTGCCAGTATTCAGATATTCTAAGAGTGCCCATTGGGTGTCCCAGCCAGAGCCAATCAGGATCCTTGTAGCATTTTGGGGAGGTCGAGAAAAAAGTGATTCATAGAAAAAAGTCGAGTTTAGGGATCATTGTTGCCTGACCCCAGGCCAAAGGAGAGCAAACATTTTTGGTTCGGGAGCTGTGTCTGAGCCACGTCTCCAACTGCCATGTGTCCCTACCCGCCTCCCCCCACCAGGAAAAACCTTTAACGAGGATCACCAGGTGTTGCAGATGATCTGAAGAAAATGTGGAGTTCTTTTGTACCACTGCTGTGCCCTCACTAGGAGGCGATGCTCTGGGCCCTTGTGACCTCCCTGCCCGACCCCCCACCCCCCATGTCCTCACCCATCCTGATGCCTCGGATTCCTCTATCACGTTCCTGCTGTCCCCACCAAAACTTCACAAACCTTTTTAGACTAGCATATAAACTTTATTTAAGAAATGTTTTTTATGTGACGAAATGTACATTACAGAAAATTCACCGTTTCAACCATTTTTTTTTTTTTTTAACGTTTATTTTTGAGACAGAGACAGAGCATGAACGGGGGAGGGTCAGAGAGAGAGGGAGACACAGAATCTGAAACAGGCTCCAGGCTCTGAGCAGTCAGCACAGAGCCCGACGCGGGGCTCAAACCCACAAGCTGTGAGATCATGACCTGAGCCGAAGTCGGACGCTCAACCGACTGAGCCACCCAGGCGCCCCCGTTTCAACCATTTTTAAGTGCAGTGGCATTACGTACGTTCCCATTATTACGCAACCATCACCATTCAAACTTTTTCAACCTCCCTGATTGGAACTGTGGACCCATTAAATACTGACTTTCCACTTCCCCCTTTCCCTAGCCCCTGGTGACTTTCTCCTTTCTGTCTACCTTCTGTCTCCATGAATCCGACTACTCTAGGTACCTCATGTGGATGGAATCAGACAGTGTCTGTCTGCCCTTTTGTGTCTGGCCTATTTCACATAGCATAATGTTCTCAGGGGTTCATCCATGTTGTCGCCTGTGACAGGATTTCCTTCCTTTTTTGAAGCTGAATGATACTCCATTTTATGCATCTACCCCATATTGTTTATCAATTCATCTGTAGATGGGTAATGGGTAGCTTCCACCTTTTGGCTATTTTTAATGATGCTGCTGTGAACACGAGCGTGCAAATATCTTTTCGAGTCACTGCCTTCCATTTTTGTAGATGTGTACACCCAGTAGAGGGATGGCTCGATCAAATGGCAATTCAGTGGTTAATTTTTGGAAGAGCTGCTATCTGTCTTCCACAGCGGCTGCACCTAGACATTCCCACCAGCGGTGCACAGAGTTTCTCCACATCCACACCAACAGTCGTTACTTTCTGTTTTTTGGAGATTTTGTTTTTCACCATAACCACCCTAATGGGTGTGAAGTGAGTGACAGCTCACTGTGGTTTTGATTTGTATCAGCACGTAACCTGTTAATCTCAGCTGCACTGGTTGCTTGTGTGGGGATGTTTCTTGTGGCACTCTCGCTAAACAGCTCCTTACCGTGGCCTCTGGTGGCATGGCCAATGTGGGGTTGAGTAACAAAATAGAGCCACCCCTATAGAGCTTCTAACACAGAAAGCGGTTCTTAGGAATTGCTTGATTTTTATCAGTTAGGTCCGTGAGTGGAATTGTGTGCAAACTGGCCTGCTCACTCCCTTCTTCCTTAACTCTCTTCACCTTTTTGAAAGTTCCCACCAGATTATAGTCACTGGAAATCCTACAGAATCAAGCCTGAGTAGTTCCACAGACAAACAGGAAAAGGCACATGTAAAATTTTCCTCAGCCTCATAGCAGTAATTCTCAAAGTGTGGTCGCTCACTGCATCAGTGTCACCAGAGAACTTGCTAGAAATGCAGAATATCAGGCCTCCCGCAGACCTGCTGAATCTGAGTATCTGGGATGGAGCCCCGCACCCTCCGTGTGAATGAGCTCTCCCAGTGATTCTGATGCTCAAGTTTGGGAACCACTGAATTATGGCCTAGGAAATTGGTTCCAGCCCTTTTGAGCAGCAGTGTGTTCTATGGCAAAATTCGGAACTGAATTTTTGAATGCCATTTATTATTGATCATTTACACTGGGCATGACATGGCAGAAAGACAAAGAGTGAGCAGGACAGTATTCTAAAAGTCTAACCTCTGAGGTATTTACATTTAATTTTAGGAACTACGTTTTGGGAGGCAGCGAGGGATAGACACACACATACGGGTACTAACTTGAAAATGGGGCACCTGGGTAGCTCAGTCGGTTAAGCATCAGACTTCGGCTCAGGTCATGATTTCGCGGTTCGTGAGTTCAAGCCCTGCATCAGGCTCGTGCTGATGATAGCTCAGAGCCTGGAGCCTGCTTCGGATTCTGTGTCTCCCTCTCTCTCTGCCCCTCCCCTACTCATGCTCTGTCTCTCTCTCTCAAAAATAAATTAATGTTAAAATTTCTTTTAAAACAATGGAGAGTAAACACTGTCATTTAAAGATTGGGTTCTGTGGTTGATGATTTATGTAGAAATGTTTATTTCAGGAGGTAATGAGAACGATAATGTTTGATCTTGTCACAGGTGGATTGGCTTTAGGCCTGTGGAGTAAATATTTCAGAGACACATTTAAAGAAGAACAGAAAATGCCAGTGACGACATAATCTGATGCAGAAACAAAGAGAGTAGTATCAATTGACAGCTAGTGGCCTAAGTATAGACAGTGAGTCAATTTTGATTAAAAAAAGGCTATATTGGACAACCAGGCCAGGTGATTTAACAGAATGATAAACCTGAAAGGAAGCTTTTTTGAGATAAGAACAGAGAGTATTGATCAGTGAATACAATTTTGCCTCTAATCCATAGGTTCTCAGATTTTTGTGGTAAAGGAACTACTTTTCTGGGCAAGGAGTACCTTCCTTAAAGAAGTAAGAAAAGGGAAATATCCATTTGCCAAACAAAAGGAAAGAATGATGTAGCTATTGACAAGAAACCAACAAGGTGACCTCTATTTGGAAGTGGAGAGAGTATTAAATATACATATAAATCGTTGATAATCAAAAGCCAGCATGACCGGAAATCAGTCCAGAGTCTACCTGGGAGACTTGGCGAACCACACAAAGGACAATTTCAACTCCCCAAAGTGGAAAAAAAAGTAGAAGTTTAAGAATCAGGAGTGCTTGGGAGCAAGGTCCTACCTACCCTCCCATTATTTCTTCCCACCCACATGCTTAGAAGAAAATCATATTAGTACTTAAGCTATCAGGGATGGAGGTAGAAATAAAGGATATTACAGATTGTTCTTGACTTTATTTATTTATTTATTTATTTATTTATTTATTTATTTATTTACATCAATGAGAAAATAAGGGTTAAATCTTGAGGAAAGGAGAGTATTATTTGACCAGGGCATCTGTTTTATAAAAATGCAAAGTGCTTTTCAGCAAATATTTCAAACAGTGGATATCAAGCTGATGAACCTGTAGAAACAGTATCAAAGAGGGTGTGTTCTTTAGTTTTCTTTTCTAAAAGTGATCGCTTGTGAGCAGAAATTGCAAAGAGGTGAGATGTGAGAATTACCTAAAGAAATGAATAATGGAAGAGATGGTCAGAATTGGAAATTTGTAAGTCAGTACATTTATTTATTTTTTTAATGTTTATTCTTGAGAGAGAGAGTGAGACAGAGTGTGAGCAGGGGAGGGGCAGAGAGCAAAGGAGACACAGAATCCCAAGTGGGCTCCAGGCTCTGAGCTCAGCTGTCAGCACAGAGCCTGACGCAAGGCTCAAACCACGAACTGGGAGAACATGACCTGAGCCAAAGTTGGACGCCCAACCGACTGAGCCATCCAGGGGCCCCAAAGTCAGTACAGTTATTGAACATCTACTCTGATCCCAGTGTGGACATGTGGAGTTAAATCAAGTTCTCGTCCTTAGAGGGATTATATTCAAATAGGGGGCCTAAAACCTAAACAAAAACAATGATGACATATTAATAAAAGCCCAGAGAGAGGTTGATTTTCTACCAGTCTATTAATTGTCCTTATATTCCACTTGGAAGATGACTTCCTGAAAAAAAAAAGTGGGGGGTAAAATGAATTGCTTATCCCAAATGATAATTCTTCAGAATCTCTGGTTCAAAAGCTTTGAGAATAGAAAAATCATTCCTTCAAGGAACAGTCAGAAGGAGAGAACAAGAAGACATGGTCTGATGTTATAATATTTGAAAAGTTAGCATGGCGTTCAGCCAAGAGAAATGGAACCAAGTAAGTATAGTGTTTGGAGAAGGACAGGGAAGAAAATGTGGATAATGGGAGGAATCTCAAAGATGGGAATTGAAAGGGGGTAGGGGGGACGTTGGGAATTGAGGGCAGATGTTTCAGAATTGAAAAGAAAGTATAAGACTGTATCTAGTTAGATTTTAGTGCAGCCAAAGAAAGTTTAACAAACATGGTATCTGTGATGGCTTAAAAAGATGTCCACTGGGGTGCCTGGGTGGCTCAGTCGGTTAAGCGTCCGACTTCAGCTCAGGTCACGATCTCGCGGTCCGTGAGTTCGAGCCCCGCGTCAGGCTCTGGGCTGATGGCTCAGAGCCTGGAGCCTGTTTCCGGTTCTGTGTCTCCCTCTCTCTCTGCCCCTCCCCCGTTCATGCTCTGTCTCTCTCTGTCCCAAAAATAAATAAACGTTTAAAAAAAAAAAAATTAAAAAAAAAAAAAAAGATGTCCACAAATTCTTGATTGCCTCCCCTTCAGGAGGAACTGCACTTAATGACTCACTTCTAATGAGCAGAATGTGGTAGAAGTGATGTTAGGTGATTTCCAAGACTGGGTTGTAAAAGGCATTGTGGCTTTGCTCTTTCTCAGATCTCTTGATCTTGAGGGAGTCAGCTGTCAGGTTTTGAAGAGACTCAAGGGCTCCTGACTGGTACATGCGAGCAAACCTGGTTCTTGGAAGCAGCTCCTGAATCCCTAGTTAAGTCTTTAGATGATGTCTTGACTGTAGCCCGATAGGAGTTGAGTGGTTCCAGCTCAAGTTTTAAGGCACTTCCAAATTCCTGAACCACAGAAATTGCAAGTATAAATGTTCACCGTATTTAAGCCATTGAATTTGGGGGCGATTTGTTACACAGCAATAGACAAGTAATATGCTACTCCAGGTAGAAAACAAGACTATAAGAAAGGCGACAGTACAAAAATGACAAAATTCAAGAGACACAGCTTTACCATTTGTTGTTCAAAGAAGGAGCAAACAAGTAGCTGTCACGTTGGTAATGTTTATTTTTCCTCTGCTGGAAATCAGGAGACCTCAAAGATGCTTGGCAGATAGTTCAGCGGCTACCTATCGAGTGCTTACGTATCGGATCTGGTTTTTTCTCTAGCATCCGTAAAAATGAACTAGAAATGAGCCTTTTGGTTCAAGGTGCTTGGAGCGTAGTAAGAGAGACAGATGTAAACAAGGATGACCACGTGATCACGAGTGAAGTAAAATGTGATTCTTCTGGGTTGCCTGGGTGGCTCAGCCAGTTAAGTGTTGACTTCAGCTCAGGTCATGATCTCACGGTTTGTGAGCTCAACCCCCACGTTGGGCTCTGTGCTGACAGCTCAGAGCCTGGAGCCTGCTTTGGATTCTGTGTCTCCCTCTCTCCCTCCCCCTCCCCCTCAGAGCTCACGCTCTATCTCTCTCTCAAAAATAAATATTAAAATTTTTTTTTTTGTGGGGGGGGGGCGCGCTTGGGTGGCTCAGTTGGTTAAGCATCTGACTTCGGCTCAGGTCACGATTGCGAGGTTCGTGAGATCGAGCCCCGCGTCGGGCTCTGTGCTGACAGCTCAGAGCCTGGAGCCTGCTTTGGATTCTGTGTCTCCCTCTCTCTCTGCCCCTCCCCTGCTCATGTGTGTGCTCGCGCTCTCTCTCTCTCTCTCTCTCTCTCTCTCTGTCAAAAATAAACATTGGAAAAATTTTTTTTTTAATTTTTTTTTAATGTGATGCTTCTGCAATAGAAGATAGACCTCTTCTAGTTTGTTTGGAAAGTTAAGTATTCTCTAGAGATTCTAATCAAAAGAAATCTTTTAAAAGTTGGCAAGATGCTGATTGCTGTGTTTATAAAGTTTCATAAAACAAACTTAAAGAAGAGCCCCTAAATGGTGGTGTTCGCTTAATATTTCCCCAAAGATGTTGTACTCCTGACATGACTGTAGTTTATTAAACTGTTCCAGTCTCTTCCCAGTTTCAGGAATTCTGTTTTGCGGTTGAGAAAACTGAAGCAGCAAACCATTGGGAAATTTGCCCAAGGTTGTGTTGCTAGTCAGTAAAGGAGCCAGAATATGAACCCAGGCAGCCTGGTTCCACAGCCTATAATACAACCAACTGTCCTCCTTCTCAGTTAGTGTGACTGTACTAGAAACCTGGAGTCTGAACAAATCACGACTTGCCCAATGTCACATGACCAGTTTCTACCTGTGTCATAGTGGGCTGATTTCTTACAGACTAACACTTCTGGTGAAAACAACTAGAAAAGCTGGACAAAACCTTGAAACAAGCAAAAAGCAACCAAGAAGTAGCCTTTCAGGAGCCTATGGTGCTGGGGGCAAAAATTAGAGGTCAGGGCCACCAAGGAGGCATGGCCCCAGAAAAAAAAACAAAAAGCCAGGCCTTTAGTATGGACTCTCCAAAGTCTACATACTAGAAGCCCAAAGCAAACCTGAAATAAATCACACTGTCATTAATTCTGTTCCTCATTGTATTAAGGTGTTCTGTGCTACCTTCACTGAGTAGAGAAGCAAAAGCAAGTAAATCTCTGGAAGACAGTATCAGCCTTACAAACCTCATATCAATATGCAGCATTCAAATTAAAGTACCAAAAGATAAGGCTGAATTACCAAAAACAAAGAGGGGAGAAAAAGAGAATAGAAACAGACCTACAGAAACCCAGATTTTGAATGTGTAAGTGTGGTTTTTAAGGTGAATGGATTCGTAGTTTCAGGAAATTCTGCAAGATGAATTTGAGTAGAGAATTAGAAGTAATAAACAAAAAGAGCAAAGTGAGAATTATAAGACCAAAAAATACAGTAATTGAAATTAACAACTTGGTGGGTTTACAGTAGATTAAACACAGCCAAAGAAGGGATTAGTAAATGGGATGACAGCTCAAAGGAATAGAAATTTTAGGTTTCTAAAACACACACAAAAAGAGAAAAGCACAAGAGATTTTGCTATGGACCGAATGTGTGTGTGTGTTTCCCTTTATCTCTTGCAAAATTCACATGCTGAAGCCCAGTACCCAATGTGATGATATAGGGTGGGAGGAGCCCTCATGAATGGGATTAGTGCCATGAGAAAAGAGACCCTAGAGAACTCTCTTGGCCCTTCCGCCGTTTGAGGACACCATGAGAAAATGGTTATCTATGAAGCAGGAAGCAGGCCCTTACCAGACACCAAATCTGCCAAATCTGATCTTGACTTCCTTGTCTCTAAAACTAAGAGAAGTCCATTTCTGTCTTTAAACCACCCAGCTTATGGTATTCTGTTATAGAAGGCTGAACTGAGATTTATAGGACCAACTGAAAGGTTTATCGTACACGTAACCGGTGTCCCAAAAGAGTGGATGGTGAGGAGGAGAGGTAGGCAAGAGGGGGAAGCAATATTTGAAGCAGTAAATGCCAGTGCCACATGACTAGTGGATAGCCGGGCCAGGTCTAGCTTCAGATTTATCGTCTTCAAAACATTTTTCATTATGACACATAGCACCCAGAAAATGTCGTTTAAGAAGTATGTGTTTAACCCAGGTCAAGGTCAGGAAATAGGACACTGCTGGCACTCCAGAAGCTCCTGCCCACCCCCATAGTAGCTTCCTGATTGCACCACGCCTCCCACTAGAGATAACTGCTACCTTTGATTTTATGATAATCATTTTCATCATTGGTTAAACCTACGTGTATATCCCTAACCAGTCCATTTTAGCTTTGCCTGCTTTTGAATCCTGTGGATGGTATCATACTGCAGCTACTGTTTTCTCATTTTCTTCTCTTGGTCCGTACTGTATGAGATTTATTTAGTCCACGTTGATACGTTATGGGACCTGGTCTGGATCACCTGGCGGAAGAACCAAGTGGCACTCGGAGATCTCGGAAGGCAGGAGGTTTATGTTACACCTGTGGGCTCAGAGATCACTCTCCAGAGGTCTGAGCCCCGAGCGTAAGCAGAGGGAACAATTTGTAGCCTGTTACTTCTGCATTCTGCATTAGTAGTAATTTGGCACATGAAGCAAGCAGGGCAGGAAGAAGAACCCGGAAGGGGGGTCTTCGGTGGGGGACTGGAAATTTCTCCGTCAGTCCTATTGGCCATCTTATAACAGATTTTTCCCTATTAGATCGATTTCATTGTTTGATGAAGTATATACCTCATCTATGTGTCCATTTTCCTGTTGGTGGAGATGAAGAGTGTTTGTACTTCAACGTCATTATGAGTAATGCTGCTCGGACGTTCCTAAACCTGTAGCCTAGTACACATGTGCACGCTTCTCTAGAGCACTTGTCTAGAACACCTTCCTGCAGTGGAAGTGCAGGGTTCTTAAGAATGCCTGCACTCAACTTCTCCATGATGCAAAAACGGTAGTGCTGGCTTCTACCCCCACCAACCATGAAGACTTCCCAAGTCTGGCACACTTCCCACCTCACAATCGCTGCGACACATTGGCCTCCCGAGGAGGGACACTCAACAGGCTTCCTCTCTTGGGCCCCGTCATGGAAAGCTTGTTTACTACCTCATGGGGGCCTGTGCCTTCCGATCAGTAACACCCCAAAACAAAAGCGTGTGTGGAGAGAGAATGCGGGGCTGGAGTCTGTTTGGGTCCTCTTTTCTCAGTGTAGGTATTCACACAAAACCCTGTTAAGGTTCTTTGACAAGCTTTAAGTGAGGGTCCAGAGCACAGCACTACTGGTCGAGGGGAGCGTGGCATGGTTTATTTCACCCAAGTCCGCCGAGTCATTCCAGAAAACCAGCCTGGAAGGACCATGGAAATGTGGACAAGAATGGCGGCACTGCCTTCCCAGGGGTCCTCCCCTGCCTCATGAGCTTTCTCTGGAGGCAGAGTTGTTTTGACTCTGGAGCCTCTCCATCTCTGTCGGGCCCAGGGAATTGGCCCAAACTGAGGAAAAGAGATGTTAGAGCACTCTCCCCACCTGTGTCCCAGTGTTTCATCGAGGCAGTTTTGCACAGCAAAGTCTGCAGCAGGGGCGGACCCCTTAATTTTTTTTTTAAATGTTTATTTATTTTTGAGAAAGAGCATGAGCAGGGGAGGGGCAGAGAGAGGGAGACACAGAATCCAAAGCAGGCTCCAGGCTCTGAGCTGTCAGCACAGAGCCTGCTGTGGTACTCGAACTCACAAACGGTGAGATAGTGACCTGAGCCGAAGTCAGATGCTCAGCCAACTGAGCCACCCAGACGCTCCGAGGCCGGAGTCCTTAGAATCAGGAAGGCATCCACAGCCTGGAGGTGAGGTTGGCCATGGAGCTCCCTCCTTCGAGGGGCTACTTAGCCCATCAGTCATGTTCATACCTTTTTCTCATGGCTCTGAACATCTGAGAGCGCTGCTGGTAGTTGGCCCAGATCTCATTTCTGTTCTCAAACTGTCTCAGCATCCCCTGGATGGCTCAATGAAACACAGATGGCTAAGCCCCACCCTGGAGTCTCTGAGGCAGCAGGTCTGGGGCGAGGCCTGAGAATTTGCTTTTTCTGGCTGATTCCCAGGTGACACTGCCACCGTTACTGGTCTCGGGAGCACACCTTGAGAGCCACTGGTCTAGCTCCTCTTCAGGCTTCATTTAGTGCTGGTTGTGAGAACATGTAACTGCGTTTTAGTTCATAGATTGGAAATTCTACTCAGGATGCATTGAGAATGCCCCAAATGTTCAGCATTCCTGCTTGACATAAACTTGGTTCGTTCTGTGTCCTTAACTTTAAGCTTAGTTTCTGCTCAAGAGCCCATGAAATTAACAATTAGCTTCTCTGCTGCATCAGTTTTACTGGCGTGAATGCACGCATACACGTGACGCGCCATGATGTTACATTAAGGAGCTTAAATTAGAAGCAAATCTCCCTGGTCAGAAAGTCATCTGGTCATTTGGCTTAATGAAAATTGGGTCTGTCATGTACTGACCCTGACTCATGTACCGCCTCCACGACGATGCTGCTCTGTGAATTGAGAAGTATCTATAAAACCAGCGTAGGGCCCCGCTTGTGCTAAACTGTAAAGGTGAGGTGGCCTTCTGTCTTCTCCGAAAGACACAGACTCCTGTCCCAGAGTACATATATTTCAATGAAATTTACTAGAAGCTTGAAACTAAACCTTGCTTTAAGGAAAACGTGAAGCCCTCAGGAGAGGGTTGAGTGGTTCATAACTTGTATGTACTGTTGCACGCGGTTGTGGTGTCCTGATCCGCTAGGACTAATAACTTGTGACAGCCACAATGACGCCAACACCGCAGGCCTCGCTCACGCGTGGAGTACCCGTCAGGCCGCACCTGCTTCACTCCGTTCTTTTTTTAGAACAGTACACAGCCACCAGCTTGGGCGATGATTCTGAGGACACTGACGCTAGGCTGCATCTATCTAGTTCGGTCCTGCGAAAACAGTCATGATTTGAGAATTATGCAGTCAAGTGATTGCTTAGAACCAACGCTGTCTTGTGCTGTTTGCTGTTTAGAATATTACGTTGATAGGGTGGGTTGACCGGATCATCTGTGACATCAGGGTTCGTGATGATTTGTTTCTAAGAGGTCTGGTGTGGGAAATGCTCTTCAAGTTCTGTGTCCTCCTCCCCACCCCCGACCCTTTAGTGGCCATGATTCTGAAAATCACATGTAGCCTGAGGCTGAATTGGAGAGAACTCTTCCTGTGTCTTCCTGAAGGTTCACCCTGTTACCACTTGATGTTCCTCTGGGACATCAAGCCCTGGGATGAAGTGTGGAGATAAGATGGGGCTTTTCCCTCAAAGGTTTGTTTCTGCTTGGTCTGTTTGAGACTGAGGGATACATAAATACAAACTATGAATACAGTTGTCTCTTGATTCTTTTATGATAGCAGCTGTGACTGGTGGGTGAGCCCCGAGGTGCTTTTACAGAGTTGAATGTCCCCAGACATCCATTTCCCTGAGCTGTCATTGACTTCATGGGATTTCCACTTGTCTTGCAAGATTGGCACACTTTGTATCAAATGTTTGTAAACTCTGTGTAAGAGACAATGGCTGAGATGCTTGTACATTTTGTCCCCATGGGAAGGACACAAAGCTGGGTGGGTCCTCAGCAGCAAGAAGGTGCTGGGTATTGGGGAACACTGAATCCTGCTTTAGGAATTCAGTCACCAACTGTAGTAGCCTTGGGGCGCCTGGGTGGCTCACTCAGTTAAGTGTCTTGATCCTGGCTCAGGTCGTGATCTTGCAATTCATGGGTTCAAGCCCCACATTGGGGCTCTGCTCTGGTGGTGTGTAGGCTGCTTGGGATTCTTCCTCTCCTCTCTGCCACTTACCTGCTTATGGTCTCTCTGTCTCAAAATAAATAAATGAACTTTAAAAAAAGAAAAAAAGAACTGTAGTAGGCACTCACCATCTGTATGGCGAAATATGGCAAAATATGGCGGTGGAGAAGACATGGTCTACCTGGCCTAATGCATAATGAAGGAATAAGACATGCGTGTAAATTATTTATTACAGAGAAGTTACTAGAATGCACTCTGCTTCTGCCACTGGAAGCTATTGCTTTATGCTATGTGGCCAGATGAGGAGGAAGAACTTCTCTTGATTGAGAATGGGGAGGCTTCCCCAGGTGGAAAACCTTATAGCTGAGCCTTACAGGAATAGTTGTCCAAGGTGGGGGGACAGGATGGCTCAAAGAACAACGTGAACAGATGTGAAAATGGCACTAGGGGTGGGACATACTTTCATCTCCTTCATTTTGATCTGTAGGCAGGGGCCAGGAGACACAGCCCCGATGGGCTGTGGTGGGTAGTAGGGTTTTATTCTGAGGCCGTTGTGGGAGGTCAGCCTCCTTCCACTCCCCTCCTCAGCCTCACCAGCTATTTAGTGCCTCAGAAGAGGCAGGACCAATTTTAATAAAAATAATGGTATCTTTCTAAAAATGTATTCAAAGGTAAGCAAGGCACTGACATAATCACAAATTTAAACATTTCTCAGGAAAATTTGTGCTTAAACCATAGTACAGCCACCCCTCCCCCACCCCCCACCCCCAGGATATTACCAACCATGTTTAAAATGCAAGCCAGAGTTTTCAACTGCTCTTAAAGTATTTATTTTTAAATAGCTTAGAATTTGAAAATTTTTGATGGCTTAATTTCTGATAGTCAGCAGAAAGGAAATCTCTAGCTGCTGCCTATATGCAAATCCACTTTTTACAGATTCCCAGTTTATCCCAAATAGGTTGGGAAATTTGAAAAGATGCAAGTCTCTTCAGCATCCGGTTAACACCGGTATCCTACAGGCCCTGGAGTCTCCGGTTTTCACACTAAAATCTATTTGGCACTGAAGCTGTACTAAGCAAAATGCAGTTTTGCTCGGGGTCCGGACACGTGAACCCTGGATGGCCTCCGGGTCATCCTCAGCGTCAGGTGTCGCAGAAGACACCACAGGAGACCGGGCTCCTGTGCTCGCGGGTGGTGGCGATCCCCCGTCTCCTGCGCGTGGCCCACCCTGACTCGTGTTCTGTTTCCTCCCCAGCCCAGTGACTTCTCCGTGTCTCTGAAAGCATCAGGGAAGAACAAACATTTCAAGGTGCAGCTTGTGGACAATGTCTACTGCATCGGGCAGCGGCGGTTTCACACCATGGACGAGTTGGTGGAACACTACAAAAAGGCACCCATCTTCACCAGCGAGCACGGGGAGAAGCTCTACCTCGTGAGAGCGCTGCAGTGACGGCCCCTGCCACAGCCCCAGCCACCTCTGGGCCCTCGGGGCCGCACTCACCTCCCCAGAGCCGAGCGGACCGGCCCCCAGAAGAAGCCGCACTCACGGGCCCTCCCGCAGCGGGCTCCGCTCCGTCCGGTGGTTCATCATCGTCTCTTGGCTTCCTTTGCCTCGTTCATCTTCGCGTGCAGGTCGGTTTGTTTGCCACTCGCCTCTCCTCTGCCGCGCCGCGCCCTGCCACCCACTCTCCAGCCGCCCTCCTCCCGGCCAGGTTCAGGGGTCGGGAGGCGAGGAGGAACGTTCCTTCACTTTATTCCTGTGCAACTGAAAACAGCCTTCGGGTTGTTCACGCTGACAGAACCCCTCATTAAAAAGACATCGGGCACGGTTTGAATGCACCAAAGCTGCCGTTAATTATGTGAACTACAGTACGCTCCGAACGCGGGGTCCTCGGGCCCTGGGCTCCCTCTCCGGCCAGGCGGCACCTGCGAGGTCCCCGGTCCTGGCAGCCCTGGCTCCGTGCCCCTCGCCCCTGCATGGCTCCCAGACTGTCCAGGGAGAGTGGACGCGCTTGCGGGTAGCAGCACCAGAACCACCAGATGAGACAGTCGCGAGGAAACTCCAGTGCCTTCGGGGCTATGCTTGCAATAAAAGAAATTTCCTTGAAAGTCCGTCCGCAGAAGCCGGACCGGACCGGTGACTCCGAAAGACAGAGGTTGTGGTCATTTCCCCCCAGATGTGCCATCCGCATAGTGCTTTTTCCTCTTGCCCTTCGGCTTGTTTAAATTTCACAATTATGTATTTAATTCTCAAAGTAATATGTATCTGTAGCCATTTGTTGACACTAATACAGATGATTAAGGAAAACAGCTGATCTTTGGGGAAGGGGAGCTACCATACACTTACACACACGCACGCACACACACCATATATATATATATATATACACACACACACACACATACACATATATATACACACACACATGTGTGTGTGTGTATATATATGTGTATGTGTGTGTGTGTGTGTAAGAACTATTTGCTTTACAGGGAATTTTTCAGGGTTTACAAGAGAATATGTGATTGGTAGTTAAAAGACACACAGAATGTTTATGAAGAAATTGCATTTTTTTCTTTACATTTGAACTTCTTTATAGTTGAAATATACAGTCTTGAGATGGCACATTCCTACAACTGAAGAAGGGGTCTCGAGACCTCCTAAACTTGCATACTCAGTTTTTTGGATATTGTAATAAAAAACGTATTATGAGAAGACTATGTGTGTATTGATCTTTGGGAAAACTCAGACTCAATACAGGGAAGTAGTCGCTCTAGCATTTACTGAACACTCAGTGCCTACAGGGAAACATTTTTAGAGAGGAGTCTAATAAATTTATTATCTGTGTGTTTTCTTTTTCTACCACCACATCTTTGTATGTTGAAATAATAAATTTGAATTAGTGAAACTCTCCAAGAGAAAGCAGAATCTCAAGCCTGGTCTTAACTTTACTCTTTGGAAATTATCTGTCACACAATGTCTTCCTAAATGTTCGTCAGCCCCGCTTCTCAGCTGCAGCTTTTCTCTCTTCACCCGGGTCTTACTTTCATTTGCTCAATCGGTAAATGAATCTCGAACGGTCGCGATGTGCCAGGCACTGGAAAACAGGATTTGTGCCTTCGCGAGCTAATTACGAGTGCGTGTTCAACGCTCCATCTATGCGTCCTCACTTATTATTCCTCATTACAATCCCATGAGATGGCCCTGTTCTCATCCCCCTTACAGAGATGGAGAAAGTGAGGCATGAGGTACGTGCACAAGGTCACATGGCTGGTACGTGGTAGGGCAGGGTTGCACACCCAGAGATCAGGCTTCAGGGGTACAACCTTCCAGCACCAGCCCAGGAAGGAAGGCTTCCAAGAGAAATAAGATATTCTCACCCATGAGAGTTTGCTCTTCATCTGCCATTCCTGTTTTCTGTGAGTTGATTGTATCTCTTTGTTGCCTTTGATATAAATTAGAAGTTTGGGGTCTGGTACCTGGAGTTGGGGTACCCTGTTACATCAGAATATATATCCAGGTGAGTGGTGTGGATCGCTAGTCTAGACGAAGCACGTGTATTCTGTACCTTATCCCTGGAAATAACAAGTCCTCCTGACTTTTCAGGTCTCGCTGTTGTGCGTTCCATTTTGACTTGATGCTTAAAATCCCTGTGTATAATGAGTGTCTGGATAGCTGAAGGAGTTGGATTTACACGTAGCAATTAAGGAAGAAACCAGCAATTAAAGGACACAAGACAGATACACATTTTGGCTTCAGCAACTGCTTTAAGGCTTATAGTTAAAACTGACAGTCGTCGTCAGTCTTGTCCCAAACCACCATGGGAAGTCCTCCAGCTGCCTGGGGTAGATGAAGGTTCATATTTACAAAGGTTCCAGCATCCCTGTGTGGCAGCAGGTGGCCCGGTGGAGGGTGGATTGATAGCCCCAGTGTGAGCCTGTTGACGGTGGCGGAAGGCAGCCAGGGCAGAGTCCCCACGCGGTTTGGAGTGTGGACCACCGATCCTCGGTCCAGGTGGGACTTCCGCCATCACCTTCCTGCAAGACCGAGATTTCCCAAGCGCACCCTGCTTTGCCGTTCCTTTGCCTCTGCACAGACAGCAAAGGACAATAAAGGTCAGTCATCTTACAGTTGTGTGACTCTGCTCATTTGTTTGCATTAAATGTGCCTTCATTTTTCATCAACAGCCCCGCTCAATTACGGTACTGAACTACCAAGCCCTCGCACGTGACTTAGGCCAGATGCCATTAAATCATGTTTCTAGGGAGCTAAAACTGGCTGTGTTTTCTCCCAAAGTGCATCACAAATTATAGTCTTAAATTATAATTAGAATCTTTAGGTCTACTGAAACTGACATTTCCAAACAGTATTTTTGGTGCCAGTACAATTTTGTCTTTGGTTCCTATGTGTCAACTGCTTTATTAACTACTTTGGTACCCTTTCTACCGCCCCATACTAGAATGCCCGATTAATTTAAGACCAAAGTTTAGAACCGTGAGAGAGGGTAGAAAAGCTTGGAAGTTTTTCTCTTAAAATAAAACTGTTGGGTAAATACAGGGCTGGCTTGGGCTGTTTCTCACGAGAACTCAGCCACACTCACTTGCTAGTGTGTGATTCGTGTAACGAATACAATCATTTCAGGTGTTAACACCTTGCGGGCGTGCTGTCTGCTCTCCCATGAAGCGGTGTCCCACTTACAGACTTGGGAGCTGCCGCCAAAGCCGAGTGTGGGAGGAGTGCCGCGTTATCTTTATTAACCCTGTGGCCTCAAGCGAGTATGCTTCTCCGAACGTGTTCACTTACTGGCGAATGGGACTGCCCGCCATCTTTGTGATTCACAGGGCCGTGTGAGGACTAGCTGGGGTAGGACCCTTGACCAACTTCGTAGGACGTGCTACACAACACCAATCCGTGCCAGACTGGCTGTGTGTCACATAATCTCCTTGACATTTTTCCTCATTTGTTGGAACTCTTTGGTGTATCCACCAGCCATGGGCTTCCTCAGAGGGCCCCACTGCAGAGCTCTGGCTCCGTGAGACCCTCAGTGTGGTCCCTACTGGGCAGTGTCAGTGCCAACCCACTCCCACTTTTTAGACTCTTCAGGTATTCGAGGACATGCTGTTCCAAGAAACTCCTCATCCTAAACATGTGACCCATCTTTCATTAGAAGCCCAGGTCCCAAGACCATACTTGGCCGTACTGAGCACATACTCCCCTTACATTCTTACCTCAGTAGTTGACAAATGCACATCCCTAAAAAACTTCGGGGAAAACTTTGTTTTCTCCTTGGCAGGAGTGGAGGGCGGTAGAGGACACCCTCCATGTCTTGTGAAGAAGCCTTTATGTTTCTTAGCCTGAGCTGGCAATACAAGAGTCCTTAAGTATGGGGCCAAAACTGAATAGGCCAACCAGTGTTCAGAAAACCTCTGCCCCTATCAGCTCGGGCTATTATAACTTTCTACCATAAAGCAAGTGGCTCATAAACGACAGGGATTGATTTCTCACAGTTCTGGAGGCCGGAGGTAGAGTGGGGTGCCATTGCGGTCAGGTTCTGGGGAGAGCCCTCTTCCTGGTTGCAGACCTCCTCCACACTGTGTTGTCTCCTCAAATGGCAGACAGAGAGCCAGCTAGCTCTCTGGCTTCTTACAAGGACGATAGTTCCGTTTGTGAGGGTACCACCCTCATCACCTAATTGCCACCCAAAGGCCCCACCTCCAAATGCCATCATATTGGGGGGTTGGGTGTTCCCCTGTGAATTTGGGGATGATGCAAGCATTCAGTCCATAATGCCCTCTTCAACAAACGGTGTTCCCACTGCTTTGAGAAAACTGGCCATTGCTGTTCCAAAGACAGACCTGGAAGATTTATAGTTCCGACCATTCGACAATGCTGTTCCATGCAGTTTTTCAACCACTCAGATTCTTCATTTAGAGGATGCAAGGGGCAGGCATCTGCCTTTTCAACATGCTCCCTGGAGATTCGGATGAAGGTGGTTTGGGGCCTACATTTCAGATGCTGTTCTAGTCTGCTTGAAACCTTTGGAAAGTCACCTACGCCCACCCCTCTGTGCTCCACGTTACTGACAACACACACCTTCTATAGCATGCCCTTTCTTTGGATCCTGTAGAGAGAAATGTCAGACTCTGAATGACTAGATTGGTCTTTTTTTAAAGAATAAGCTTTAGTTGCCTTCACCTCCATGTGTCTTTCTCCTATCACTGCTCCTAGCCGTAGAGCTAACCGGAAAGACTCATTATGTTCCGTCTTTGGAGGATCCTGTTACTTGACAGTAAGTTATTACTGAAGATGGATGAGGCCGACAGCTGGTATTAAAGCTCATTTTGACAGTTTTTAAAAATACATGGCCTCCTCCCCAGGGGGCAGGCAGTTGGCCAACTCCTCAGCTTGGGGACCAGGTTCTGCAGCCAAAGTCAGGAACCGGAGGGCCAGGGTTTTGTACTCTGGCTCCTCCTGATGGGTGAGGACATGTGGCCTTCCAAGAATAGGTCATGGCCTGGGGAAACCCCAAGTCCAAAGAAGCAGTGGTCCTATTTCCATGGTCATTAAACCCTTTTGGCATCTGCCCTGGGAGTAAGCCTGGGCGCTGCCCCTCTCCAGCAGTGTAAGCCCCACCAAGTTTGGAGACCTCTGTGCCCTGATGGCCTCAGAAACACTGGCACAGAGCTGCACTTTCTGCACAACTATTTAAGGATGATATTATAGTTGTCAGACATTATTATACATGGAGATAAGGTGAACTGCTTTGCATAATAATATAAAATGCTTAGAACCTTTGTACAGCTTGTTAAATGATCTTAATGAAAAGGGAAAAATAATATGCTAAGTTGTTATCTAAATGAAGCCAGTAGTAACCCAAGTTTCCAGACCCCATCTGCTTGTAGAACCACAGAGGCACTGTATTCAAACGATGTCAACCTTGAACTCTCATTCACTCACAGATGGGATTCAGATGCTAACAGGATCCATTTCTACAAAGATAAGCAGGTCCCTTCCAGTGTGTGAATAGTAAAGAATAATAAGGAAGGAATGACCTCGAAGTAATGAAACCAATTAAAACATTTGCCTAAGCAGAATGTAGATATCCAAATAGCATTTAAATCACAACAATTCATCACAGTGTTCGTATTTGGTGTTAGAGGCTATGGGACATGACCTTTGCTAACAAGCTTTTGGAACTCTTCTTGGAGAAAGGTCCACTCATGCTTCAGGTGTAGCCTTTGACTTCTCAGTGGTAGATCGCTAGGGCTGCTTTTTAAATTTCTTTGGTGGGGATGGTGATGTTGGTTACAAAATTATCTAGAAATCATTTCGAGCAATTGGAACTGTTATATTTTCTTTACACTTTTTAATGTTTCCCAAATTTTCTACAATGTATATGAATTATCTGAAGGACATATGCATTTAAAAAATTCTCTTGTATTTAAAATTGCACAGACCAAAATTGGGTGAATAAAGATCAATGCTCAATTGGTCGTACTGGTTGTAGAAAAATATTTAGCAGAAAGAGTTCTGCTGTGGACTTTGCTTGGTTTCCTGGTGGTATTAGAAAATAATTTTATCTTTAGCCAACATCCTCATCAAAAATGACTAAAAATCATAATTGCCAAATTGAAAATGTAATGAGGTCAATTAACAGCATGATGGATATTGCAAAATACAGAATTTGTAATCTAGGTCATCTAGAAGTTTCTCAATGAAGCCTACCCTGACCATCCTTATTCTGATCTCTTTTTTTTTTCAATTAGTACTTATTAATTTCAAACATAGTGGATAATTCACTTATTTGCTATGGTTATTATTTATTACCTGTACACACACACACACACACACACACACACACACCCCTCACAGCTAGAATTCAGTTCCACAAGAGCAGGGGTATATGTCTGGCTAAGTGGTGTAACTGAAATAGAACAGTGCTTGGCACGTAGTAGGTACTCAGTAAGTATTTGTTTAATGGTGTTGGATGAATCAACCTGAGAGAAAAGAAAAATGTCATTTGAGTCCTTTCGTGTCCCCAAATGCCTTTCTGTTGCCCTTGGAAAAGAACGCTTGCTTGCCTGGATGTGGTTCATGCATCACATTTTTTTTTTCTTTCAAAATTCTAGACAAAACTCTGCCATTTTTTGACATTTAGTTAAGCCAATTCCACTTCATCTATGATACCAACATGCCCTCCTCACCGGTATCACTTGCTCCTGCCTTTCTCATGTAGCCCCACCTCACTCAATTCCACACCACCTCTTCCTTCCTAAGGTCCTCATCTATCCCTAATACACCACTGGCTATTCTCAGCCACCAAAAATTCGGTCAATTTTCTCATCGCAACTTTCGACCACACTATCTTCCCATAATTCCTTCACTCAAACATTTATTGTTCCTGAACCTCTTCTTCCTTCTTAACACCTAAGTGCTCAGGAGCTCCATCCTGTCCAACGGAGATGATGAAATCCAGTTAGACTGCTGACCTTCCCACCACCCTTCGAGCCTCAGTTCCTCAGTCCCTCCTCATCATGCCTCACGACTCCACACACGGCCCCGGGCGTGCACCTCTCCCTGCGTCTGCTCACCCTTCAAGCAGCCATTTTGGTAAATGAGTGACTTTCTCCGTCCTTCAAGCCCCACTGTCCCAGACCCATTGCCATTTCCTTCATCCTGCTCCCTCTTCTCCAGAAGACCTACCTCATTTATCTGGCTGGGGGTGGTGGTGCTGGTTGTTGTACCTGTCGTTGCTGGCCAGCCTCTCTGGTGTCTCTGTATCCTTTCTCTCCCCTCAGGCTATCAACAACTGAGTTTAGGTTGAACCATATGAAACTGCCTCTTTTTTCAGGTCAAAAATGGTCGAGTATTGGCAATTTCATATGGTTCAACCTAAAAATTTTTCTCAAAGTTCTTACTTAATACTCTGCTCCCTGTACATGGTAGGTGCCTAACAAATATTTGTTGGTTGATTAACAACAGAAAAAGAGAATCTATAAAATGAGATAACATCCCTGTCTCTAGTTTAATAAAAGTTCAAAACAAACCACTTGAAAACACTAGAAAGGAAGCCCTGACATTATCAAATGTTAGCTATAAAGACTACATTCTAGGTGCACCTCAATGGCTCAGTGGGTTGAATGTCTGACTCTTGATTTCAGCTCAGGTCATGATCCCAGGGTCTTGGGATCAAGCCCCCTTAAGATTCTCCCTCTCCCTCCCTCTGCTCCTCTCTCCAACTTATGCACTCGTACTCACTCTCTCTCTCTCTCTCTCTCAAATAAATAAGTAAATAAATAAATAAATAAACGCTAAAGAAATTCTACATTTGATTTACCCTGGGTTCACACACACAAGCCTTAGAAGGTACAGACCATTAGGCTCTTGTGTCTCTCTCTGTCTCTGATGAAGGTCATATGGTATCTGAACTTGAGTCAGGGTCTCATTCAGTAGAGCTATTATTTCTTCTCTAATCTACCACAGAATTTCTGGAAAATCCCTTATACTGGATGCCAAATGTGGCCTGTTGGCTATTGTGACTGTTTGTTTTTTTTTTAGAGTACAAAATTTATTTAAATTCAAGTTAGTTAACATGCTTTGTAGTATTGGTTTCAGGAGTAGAACCCAGTGACTCACCACTTACATATAACACCCAGTGCTCATCCCATCAAGTGCCCTCCTTAATGCCCATCATCCCTTTAGCCCACCCCCCCCACCCATCTTCCCTCCAGCAACCCCCTTTGTTATCTGTATTTAAGAGTCTCTTATGGTTTACCTCCCTCTCTGTTTTTATCTGATTTTTCCTTCCCTTCCCTTCCCCTGTTCATCTGTTTTGTTTCTTTTTTTTTTTATTTAAAATTTTTTTTTAATGTTTATTTATTTTTGAGAGAGACAGAGACAGAATGCGAGTGGGTTGGGACAGAGAGACAAGGAGACGAATCTGAAACAGGCTCCAGGCTCTGAACTGTCAGCACAGAGCCCGACGCGGGGCTCTAACTCACGGACCGCGAGATCATGACCTGAGCTGAAGTCGGACGCTCAACTGACTGAGCCACCCAGGCGCCCCTGTTTTGTTTCTTAAATTCCACACACGAGTGAAATCATATGGCATTTGTCTTTCTCTGACTGACTTATTTTGCTTAACATTTTACACTCTAGTTCCATCCACATTGTTGCAAATGGCAAGATTTCATTGTTTTGGATCGCTGAATAATATTCCATTGTATGTATATGTGTGTATGTGTATATATATATATGTATGTATATATGTGTGTGTATATATGTGTGTGTGTATATATATATATAAATTATAAATTATATTTTATATTTTTATATATTTATATATAATTTATATAATATATAATTATATAATATAATTATATATAATATATATTATATTAACTAATCATATATTATTATATCTATTATTATTATATATAATATATAATATATTATATATTATATAGTATATAGTATATAGTATATAGTATATAGTATATATATTACATATTAATTATATATTATTATTAATTAATATAATATATATTATAGTAATTAATATATAATATATTAATATATAATAAATTATATAACAATATATTTATATATAATTTATATAATATATAAATTATATATAATTATAATTTTATATATAAATTATAAATATATATATTTATAAATATATAAATATATATATATATTTATATATGTATATATATATACACACACACACATACCATATCTTCTTTATCCATCCATCAGTTGATGGACGTTTGGGCTCTTTCCATACTTTGGTGATTGTTGATAGTGCTGCTATAAACATAGGGGCACATGTACCCCAGAGTTTATAGCAGCGCTACTGTGACTTTTTAAAAAACTTGTGGTAAAATGCACCTAACAAAATTTACTGTCTTCATCACTTTTAAGTGTACAGTTCAGTGGCATTAAGCACATTCACGCTGTTGTCAAGCCATCACCAGTCTAGCTCCAGAGCTCTCTCATCCTCTGAAATTGAAACTCTGTCCCCATTAAACACCAACTCCCCACTCCCAGCCACCAGCCCCTGGCAACCGTCGTTCGACTTTCTGTCTCTATGAATTTGACTAATCTGGGTAGCTCACAGAAGTAGAATCGTACAGTCTTTGTCTTTTTTGTAAATAGCTTATATCACTTAGCACAACGCCCTTGAAGTTCATTCATGTTGTAGCGTGTGTCAGAACTTCCTTCCTTTTTAAGGTTGAATAATATTCCATTATACATATATACTATATTTTATCCGTTTGGCAGACAATGGATGTTTGAGTTGCTTCCACGTTTTGGCCATTGTGAACAATACTGCTAGGAACATGGGTATACACATACCTCTTGGAGTCCCTGCTTTTAATTCTTTTGTACACATACGCAGAAGGAGAACTGCTGGATCATATGGTGATTCTTTTTTTTTTTATTTCTTTTTTATTAGAGAGCAAGCGGGGGAGACGGGCAGCGAGAGTGGGAGAGAGATCATCTTAAGCAGGCTCCGTGCCCGGCACAGGGTTCCATTTCACAACCCTACAATCACGACCTGAGCCGAAATCAAGAGTCAGACACTCAACCAACTGAGCCACCCAGGCACCAGTAATTCTATTTTTAATTTTTAGGAGAACCATCATAATGTTTACCACAATGGCTGCACCATTGTATATTCCCACCAATGGTGTACAAGCTTCCTATTTGTCCACAACCTTGTGAACACTTGTTATTTTCTGCTTTATCGGTATTGGTCATCCTAATGGATATGATTACTGTGACATTTTTATAAAACTTAGAGGAAAATGTCACATCATTATAGATCAGTTTCACATTCATAACTGCACGTAGGGCTTAAACTTCACTGTCTGCATGTCCTCAAGCCTACACACCTCTTGACATTAACAAGTACATTCAACTTACATTATACTATCTTGAAAGGTTAATTTTTATGTATCTTAATCTATAAGTGTCCTGCAAAGAGTACAGTTTACCCTAATGTAGAAAAAAATGAAATCTAAAAGCAAGTGATCATGAGACTGGAGATTAGTCTTAAAAGGAAATTGATTCTTAGAAAATAAGGAACATTAAAATCAGCCAAGTTAAGCAATAAAGAATGCAATCTTGTCCCAACAACACCACTCCTCTTCTGCCTGTGACTTTAATGAATGGATTTAATCCCTTAGGATGGAGACAGGCAACCTAACCCATGGGATAGTTGGATACAGAACAGCTCTGTCTCTGCACCGCTTAGACACCCACGCTCTCTCGTGCATATATGTAGCTCTTGGTCCAACCAATGTTTGCACGTTGGGCCCTGTGCTAACTTGTTTACATGCTCGTGCAAAGCTGCTCATGTTGGAAAGGGGACATCCAGAGGAGGGAGGGACAGGGGGAGCAAAAGAGACCTGGTCAATGACAGAAGGAGCAAGACTCTGTTGCGACTTGGAAGAAAGAACGAATGGTGGGTACAGTTCGCTTGTGGATTTGGTAATCAGACAGTGATGGGGTGCCTATCCGATGGCTTCTGTCTCCCCAAGAAGTATGAGGCTATTAGTGGGAGCTTTTTGTGTCCTCCAAAAATGGCTTTTGAATCTATAGGAAAGATTATCCCAAAGGAAGTTATTTGAGTTTAAAAAAATAAAATACAGCACCTGGTCCTTCCTTAAGTTTCTTAATTCAGTTTACAAATTTTATTTTATTTATAAACCCAGCATGAAGCAATCCCTTTTAATTAGTTTGATTAATGTCTCTGTTCATATTAACATGGAATTAAACTCCTTTTAGCATTTTTTTCCTCTAAGCATTCTAAATTGCATTTATGTCTATTAATTCAATTTCCTTTCTTAAGTACTTCAGTGATTGAATTACCAAACAAACCTTTCCAAGTACTTCAGTAATCCTTGGAAATCTAATAAATTAAACTTATAAATACAGTGAGTCTTAAGCTCTCTTAAACGTTCCATTGCTCTTTGTACATTTACTAAGATTCTGACCTAAATTCAAAAGTCTAAATTCAGTTGTACGTTTTAAATTAACAGGCCAAATTCTCTTAAATTTTATAATTATATAAGCACCCAAATACACATAGATTTTCTTATCTCAAAAATGTTACTGTTGGGGCACCCAGTCAGTTAAGCGTCCAACTCTTGATTTTGGCTCAGGTCATGATCTCAACGGTTGTGGGATCAAGCCCCACATCAAGCTCTGCACTGACCGTGGATCCTGCTTAAGAGTCTCTCTCCCTCTCTCTCTCTCTCTCTCAAAATAAATAGAAAACTTAAAAAAAAAAAAAAAAGAAATATTTATCTACAAAAGCAATCATAGCCATCCCCAACAATGTTGGCAGAAATTTCCAAAGAGGTTTCTGGGTTTACCTTCTCAGCTGCAGAAATTTTTTATGAGCAGGGAGGTCCTAGCTCAGACAGTGACAGGGTTCCTACTGTGACCCCCCAGGGGAGGCAGGTGTGGGCTTTGCCTTGTGTCATCCCTTTCCCATAGATGGTCCCCAGCCTTACACACTGCTAACTGTTTCACTACTCAGGGAGGCCTGTAATCACTTCCACTCTATTAGATGCACCGAATCTCTGTAGTGACCCATTCTATCAGGGAATCTTTTAGCATCTATCCTTCTTCTAGGTCCACAACTTTTTTTTTTTTTCTTTTTAAGATTTTTTATTTTTGAGTAATCTCTGTACCCATCGCCGGGCTTGAACTTACAACCCTGAGATCGAGTCACACACTCCACCAACTGAATCAGCCAGGCACCCCTATGGCCACAAGTCTTTTCTTTTTTTCTTAGGTTTTATTTATTTTTGAGAGAGAGAGAGAGAGTGCAAGCAAGGGAGGGGCAGAGAGAGAGGGAGACACAGAATCCAAGGCAGGCTCCAGGCTCTGAACTGTCAGCACAAAGCCTGACATGGATCCCGAACTTGTGAGCTGTGAGATCATGACCTGAGCCAAAGGTGGACGCCTAACCAACTGAGCCACCCAAGCGTTCCTGGCCACAGATCTTAAATAGACATCTAGTCCCAGGTTGAATCTCCCATGGCCTTGTCTGGTTCTAAGATCCCTCTAAAGACAGAGGCAAGGCCATCAGCTGACAGGGATTCCTGAGGAGGCCAAAGGATGAGGGTTGAGGAGAGAATAAGTGCCCGGGAGGAGCTTTCGAAGAGCACAGGGTTTTATTGACTTTATGGGTTTGGACACCCACCAGATGGTGAGCACTAGAGATGGGCAGGTGCTGCTCTTAAGTACCCATTCTCTCCACTGTTCTCATCTATGTAACGAGAGGTGGTTTTATTTGTTTGGGAGCTCCCAGGTGTTTTAGCATCTGTTTATTCCAGGCTTACATGCTGTTGTAAGAACACAGGTCACACTTGGAGACTTCTTAGGCATCAATCGGTGTTCACTCCATTTTGAAGAAAACCAAACAAAATTTATAGTGGTCATCAGACCAATTATCAAAGGAAAGGCTTAGGCCTGACTCCAAAGCCTGGTGAATGAACGCCCATCTATATGTTGTAAGTCACAATAACATGTTCAAAGGTATATGTGTCATTTCTGGCATTCCCAATCTTAACTTAATATTTTTACTTTTTAAATAAATACCTTCTACTTTAGTTATAAGATAACCACAAGATCTAAACTGTGAGAGTGAAGAGGAACTGATGAAGGAAGAGAGACCCCCCAGGGATCCATGGACTCAGAGGTCTAGCTGATATTAAAAGGTTAAATAACCGAATTGGAAGGATAATCAGTTGTGGCCACCAAATAGGACTTGTGAATTAGAGTGAATGGTCAAAAGGGAGAGGAGGAAACATCACTGAAGAGAAGAAAGTCAGGAAACTGGATTCATCTGGATGACCTTGGCCAATTCTTGCTCTTAAAAAATGTATTTCCAAGGTTTGTACTTGACATGGATTGATCAAGCCCACTGCGTTTACAGACAATGACACCGAGGCTCAGGAAAATTATAGGGGCAACATGGGAAGAGCGTTTGATCAACAATGTCTGTAGCCATAGGCTTCTTCTAATAGATCACTGGGATGGGCCATCTTTCACATGGGGTGTGCCATGGCAAGGGGCTCTTGAGTTTTTGAAGACTCAGTCTTGCTGGCATTAGGAAAAAGCATGTGGCGGCCTTGCCTACCAACTTCAGTGCTGGTGCCAGATAGAACTTCCTTTTGTGAGCCTATCTCAGTGATCCTCCTGCACTTTCAAAGGTCTCAGACATGGTGAGATTCCGTGGGCCAGACAACTTGGGTTTCAGCACCAGGATAATGGGGTCACAGCCATGGCCATGTGTCTGAGCCTGGAAAGGGCTTCCCACTCATTGCTGGTGGGAGTGAGAGATTAAGGTGTCATCTTGCAAGTGGGAGCGCACAGGTGTATTCTGAGGTTGGTCGAAAGGTACATGCCGCTCAAAGAATAAGAGACAGATAGGTGACCGTCGGTGGGAAGAAGGAAACCGTAGACATCCCAAAAGCCATTCTTGTCCTTCACAAACTAGCTGGACAGTGTTATTTTCCATCCTTCAGTTTCTGACCATTGAGGATCTGTGGACTTGAAAAGAGGCACTTTCTCAGAAGTGTCTTGAATGTTCCTGAACATTCTTAAACATTATCTTGAATGTTCTTGTTCCTCCACTGATGGGTAGCCAGGCATTTGGAGGACAAGGTCCTCTACCTTCTTGGCAGGCCACTATCAGGAGTTTCCATGTTTTGAAAGCAGGTCAGACCTTCTCATTCCCTCCAAGACAAAAATCTCTGTCTCAGCAGCGGTGTCTGGGGAAGACTTGTCTCTGTGGGCAGTAAGGTCCTGGTGTTATGAATCGGTGACAATAGTAGGCCTTTGTGAGTGGCACCCCAGGCTCTCTCGGGACCACAGAAACCACGGCCTTGACTGATGTGGGGACGGCACACACCAACTCCGAGCTGCAGTCCGGACAACGCTGCACAGCCTGGCTTAGCACAGAGGCTAAGGAACTGAGAGCCAGTGCACACAGACTGAACGACCAAAGGGCTCAGTGTCCAGCCTGCTAGCAAGGTAGATCATAGCCAATGCTGCTCCCTAATTACTGAGTTTCCCTTCCTGACTTCCAGATCCTAGGAGACTCTGGAATACCTTTTCATCTCCCCACTCTGCTCTTTGCTCATGTGAAACGTCTCCTAATGGATCTCCCTGCCTCTAGTATCAACCCCTACACTTGGCCTTGCATACAGCTGCTGCATGTGGGAGACTGCACTTCTAAAAATAGTCCCACATACTTTTTTGGAAGCTTGCCGCTTAACCATTAAGAGATGGAGGCTAGGTCTCCTCCTCCCTTTGAAGCTGGGTGCCTTTCATACCTGCCTCAGCCAATAGAGTGAGCAGAAATGATGCTACATGATTTCGGAGGCAAGGTCCCCCAAGCCAGTACAGCTTCCACCTGGCTCTTTGTCTTGAGATGCTCACCCTGGGCATGCAGCCACTGTGCCATGAGGAAGGCCAGGTTCATGAAGAGGCCTTGATGGAAAGGAGCCAAGGTTCCTGGCCCTCAGCACTGGCCAGACTCCCAGCCGACCACCAGCACTGGCTCGCTGGCTGGCAGCTGTAAAAGGAGTTCTGTGATCTTGAATGCAGATCGTTCCAGCCTTAGTTGAGCCAACTAGACGGTCCTATGTAGAGCAGAGATGAGCCCTCCATGATGAGCTCTGCTCAAACTGAAGATTCATGAGTGAAGTAAATGACTGTTACTGTTCTAAGCCACTGTTTCAGGTGGTTTGTTTTACAGTGGTGGATAACCAGAGCACTGGGAACACATGCCTCCCGGCTCCACTTCTCAGATTCTCGTCCCTTTGCGCTCTGCTCCCCCTTCCTCAGCAGCCAGTCCTCCATCCAGCCTTACATGCTATCTCCAGACCTGGGCTTGCTGTGCTCTCTCACGCCTCCGAGCCTTTGCCCCTGCTCTTCCCTCTGCCTGGACCGCTCATGGTTCCATCCCCAGTGGCCACCCTCTCCTACCTAGGATGTCTTCAAGACTCAGTTCAGAAATCACACACTCAAAGGCTTGTCCCCTCCTCAGTTTGGACTAGCTGCACCCCGCATGTGTGGTCTCACATGCTGTAGTGCTTACCATGCTGTAGTGGGTCTGTTCTTGCTTTCTTCTGAGATAGCGGGCTTCTTGTGTGAGGAGTGTGTCCTATTTGTCTTTGTGACACCAGAGATGCACACAATCTGCTATAGACCAAAGGTCTGTGTCCCCCCAAACTCACATGTTGAAATCCTAGCCACCAATGTGACGGTATTAAAGGTGGAGCGTTTGGAAAGTAGGGTCCCCACAAATAGGATTGGTGCCCCTGTAAAGAGACCCCAGAAAGCTCCCTTGCCCTTCCACCTTCTTGTTGTGATGAGAGAACAGCCATGCGTGAACTAGGAAGAAAGCCCTCACCAGACACCGAATCTGTTGGCACCTATATCATGGGACTTCCCAGCCTCCATAACTGTGAGGAAAAAAAAAATTTGTTGTTTATAAGCCATCCAGTCTATGGTATTTTGTAATAGCAATCTGAACAGACTAGAACAGTGCCTGTCCTACACTACATGCTCAATAAATATTTCATGAAGCACTCATTCCAGACATGCAGACTTATGGCTTACAGCTGAGAGAGTATATGCTATTTTCTGAGATAGGTCCCAATGAGCCTTCCAGGCCCCATGTTCTCTGGTGATCTGTGCCTACTTTTTTTACACAGCTAAGTTCTTTCCTGGATGTTCCCAATTGCCTTTCTTGGCTGCACTCAAGATTAGCCCAGGCCAAAATATTCTCACCATATTCCTGATTCTAGAGGGTCCACACCAAAGGCGCCCACTACTGTGTGTAGGTTATCTGTTGGTGCCCAAAGCACAGTGTGCAGACTGTAAGTGGTATGGAATTATGTATGAGTGTACATGGGGATAGCTGGTGGATGCATCCCAGCTCTGGAATGGTAAGTTACATGGTGACGACTAACATTATCTGTGATAACTAATGCTAACTAATGGTATACCTAAATATCCTGCCTGTCACCAGGGGTAGGCTCTGGTAAACAAAACTGGCATTTGACAGGCAGGTGACCAAAAACCAATGATTATCAATACTAAAGGAAACGTGAGGAGAAACACTAAAGTCCAAAACAAGAACTAACAACCGAAGAAACAGAGATAATTCAACAAGTACTTTAAAGTGATCAAAAGTAATATTTTCAGATTCGAGAGAATGTTGTGGTCATGAAAAGGAACAAGCATGGAAATGATGTGGCTATTGACATTGGGGGATGTTGTCCACCTTGACAGTGTACAGGTACAATTCTAGATAGCAAAGCTGATAGAGGAAAAGGGGAAGGGAGCATAAAGGAAAGCACAGGAAGGTCTGTCAGTAGTTGATAGACAATAGCTAAAAGTGTAAGTGGCTTAAAGTCACGAAGTCAACCTATAAGAGAAAAAAAAAGATGTGAGGTACTGAAGGGATGGGAAGAGGGGGTGGAATGTGGTGTTAGCAAACTGGATTCTCATCCATCTTAGCAGAAATCCCATAATGCCTAAAACTGAGAAATCTAGAAATTGTGGTATAAGCCAATTAACAAAAGGCATGTGAGTATCTATTAGTTGAGAGTAGAGTACAGGAGGCAGAATTATGGGAGCTTTCTTTCTATGTATTTACTTACATGTTCCAATGCTTCTCACAATAAAAGATGGCTTACCTGTGTGATAAGGAAGAAATAAAAATATATGAAATAAAGATGGAGTTGCATTATATACACATTTACCAACCACATAAATTGAGGTATGTGGTATGCAGGCAGAGAAAGGTAAGGAGGAAGCCATGCAGTGTAGGTGACCCCACTGTGGGGTGAGCACGGAATCTGCCGGAAGCAAGCATGAGATGGAGAGCGGAAGCCTGTCCTTCTTGCACATGGTCCTAGATCCTGCATGGGCTACTGTGCTGAGTTGAACCCTGATGCTTAGAGATAAAAGTTTTAGTAAGACGTGATGTTCTAAACATTAAACCGTACCCCTGCCCTCAATACGCATACGAGCCAGTAAGCCAGTGAGTGGAGATCTCAATGAGTTGAACGGACCTCTAATAGCAAGAGCATTATAGACTTGTGCCTAAATATTATTTTTAATTGCTCTCTCTATATTAACTCTTAGTAACTGTATTCAACTGTGCTATCTGTAGCTGGATCCATTAGGGGCAAGCAGAAAACTACTCTATTTATTCTCCCATTACTCCTTCAACTTTGCTCTTTCCTTCTTTTCTGGCTGTGCATGAAATCTTGAGCAGGCCTTACAGTATTTTTGGTCCTTTACGTCACAAAAGCAGTCTTGTTTCAATAATTGAAAATCCCCGTCCAATGGGATTCTGAGGTGTTGTTCAATTGAAAGCTATCCCAGCTTGGGGTAGAAGACAGAATGGTAGACTCTTCCCTGTTCCTCACTGCACCCCCCCCCCCCACCTCCTCCTGACTGAGGGGCTGGAGTGGGACAGAAAAGAGTGGTCAGGGCAACAAGTCCTATTCTGAGCACGGTGCGGATGGATGTACAACCACTGGCTCTGATGCCTGCAGGGTGCATTGTCGAGTTCTCGGGATCTCCCTACCAAAATGTATGGGCCGCGTCTGTCCTCTGCCGGCTCTCTCTGACTCTACCTGAAGTCTCTGAGCTTCCTCTGTGCGTGCTTCCTCACCTCCCAGGCAGTCCCCTGAGGTGGGATCCTCTTTAAGGTGACTCCAGGCTGGTTCCTTTCTTCAGGGTCACTAACCTTTCTCCAGAACCTCTCTGCTTTGTCCTCCACACATGTGCATATTGCTCCCAATGCAGTCCATTGGGACTCCACTCCCAGGAAAGAGCAGCTGTAGCCTTTAGGTTTAACAGGGGAATCAAAACTCCCTCTTCTTGGGCACCTGGGTGGCTCAGTTGGCTAAGCAGCCGACTCTTGATTTTGGCTCAGGTCATGATCTCATGGTTCATAAGATCGAGCCCCACATTGAGCTCTGTGCTGACAGCATAGAGCCTGCCTTCTCTCTCTCTGCCCACCACTCCACTTGTGCACTCGCTCTCTCTCAAAATAAATAAATAAACTTTATGGGGCGCCTGGGTGGCGCAGTCGGTTAAGCGTCCGGCTTCAGCCAGGTCACGATCTCGCGGTCCGTGAGTTCGAGCCCCGCGTCAGGCTCTGGGCTGATGGCTCGGAGCCTGGAGCCTGTTTCCGATTCTGTGTCTCCCTCTCTCTCTGACCCTCCCCCGTTCATGCTCTGTCTCTCTCTGTCCCAAAAATAAAAAAAAAAAAAAATAAATAAATAAATAAATAAATAAACTTTAAAAAAAAAAAACCTCCCTCTTCTTCCCAAGCTCCAGGGGACATCAAATCCAGCTTTCCAAGTGGTCCTCATCAACTCCAAATCACATTGCTTGAGGCGAAGGGGGGAGCACTCACTCTCCCATGGGGTAAGCCGCAACACTCCCCAAAACATCCCTCACCCTCAGCCTCTTCCACCAAAACCCACTCACAGGTGTTGATGGGTGATGCTGGCAGAACTGGTTCCACAAACTCCACACACTTAATTTTAGGATATGGCACCCATGATATCGTCTTAGGAGGCGGCACCTGCCATATTGTTCTCAGCCATTGGGACACGGGCCAAAACGGCAGGATAAAAAGAGTCAGAGTTTGGCATCTTGTCACAATTTATAGAGTTTCCTCCAGGGTGTAAGTTCTTGTTACTAGTGGAGGTCCCATATTTATGTTACCATTTAGATCCAGACTTTTCTGCAAATGTGTGTCAGGAGGTGAGGTAGGACTGAATTTGCATGGGGATTCCTGACAAAATGATGGAGTGTGGGTGGGGGAAGGGGAAGACAAGGAAAAGGAGAACACCCTGTCTCCCTGAGAATGGTCTTCACTCTCACAGTGGTTTCCACTGGGCCCACTGGAGAACACACAAATTGAGGGAAAGGTGTCCCTATAGTTGCAGTGAGGCCAAGGCAGTTGACACCAATAAGAAAGGCCACAATGGAAGAATGTGAGGGGGTCCCACAGGAGCAAAGAAGTCCCTCAGGGTCCAGGTAAGATTCACCCAATGTTTCCATAAAGAATTGGATGGGAATCCAACACTGGAGGCCCAGCATTAATGAATGCATTGGAGCTACAGAAACCAGACTTATATCCTTGGGACTATCACAACATAAAGTCTGTGGGCTGGTGCAAACTGGGACAACAGAGGCTACATGTGACTTTTAGTGTTTGGACACAGTGTTGAGCTTAAAAATCCTTCCCCAGCCTATTTTTCAATGGAAGACAAGAGGCTAACACCTAGAAAGCACTCCTTGCAAGCAGGTGGCCTTGAGAAGGCACCACTGTTTGGTGCCTTGGACAAAGGACGTGATTCCATTGGTCTTGGGCCCACATCTCTGTCTGAGCATTTTAACTTCTTGTTTCACAGAAATAAGCTAATACCTCCATCTGTCTCATGTCTAAACATGGTCTAGAATAACCCTTCAGAAAGTCACCTTCTACAAAAAATGAGTTAAACTTTTTTTTCCAGGGGAGACTGAACTGTCAGCCCCAAGAGAGCCAAGCTACCCTTCATTTTTGTTTACAAACAGTAAACAGTCTCAAATAGGTCCTTGCATGTGATGACAGCAGAAAAAAAAAGGCAAATGTATTCTAATTATTCACTTGGTTAGAAATCATTGAAGAATCTTGTGCTCTCGCTAAGCTCACTTAGGCTTCAGACTTTCAAAGTCTTTTGTCTGAAAACCCACTTAAAATGCACAGCAATTCCACCCCAATTTGATAAGCTTCCCTCTTGCCACTTTCCGACACCCACAGGCCATCAGTCCAAATGAATTGCTGAGACCTTCTCCTCTTGTCCAGCATTGTCCTTCCTCAGCCACAGCCATGCTCTCTGTGACCCCTGGGCTCCTTCCTGCAGGACAGATTTGCACAAAGACCTCTCTCATAGCTGTTTTTCTCTGTCCCTGGAGGTCCCTGGGCTGAGTCCCTGGGTTGCAACCCAAGCCATGGCTAAATGCAGTGACACAATTGGGCTATTGTATGAGCTGTAAGTCATCGGGAGGGCAGCAGGGGCCCAGGGCTGACTCACCAGGCACACCTGCCTGGTCCATTCCTCAGGGGTCCAGGGCAGGCGAGTTTCCTGCATACCCTGGGTTTCATTCCATGCCTCTGGTGCCCAAACACTGGGGGCATCTCTTCTGCCTCCTAGTGGCCCCTCCTGCATTTTTCCTAGCCTTGCCTTCTCTCTATCAGGGCAAAGGCCAGAGCCCAGGCCCTAGACACTGCAGCTCCAAGCCTTCTCCAGTTCTTGAGCCAGTCATGACCAGAGCTAGCCACCTATCTGGGAGTTCACACCCCGCCCAAAGTTAGTTGCCAGTTGGATCCAGTACTCACCGTTTCAGGATGGGTTCTCTCCAGCCTGTCATGACACTTTTAGGCTGCAGCATTTCTAGCTAGATTAAGGGTCAGTCAGCTGGGCAACTGCCTGGGGTATCAAGGCTGATATTGCAAAGGTGGAGGTCTTAAGCAGAGCTCAACGATGATAGCCCTTGGTAGAAGAAGAACAGAGAGTGAGCCCTGGGTTCACCAGTGCTTTCAAAGCATTGAAACGGGGAGCAAATGAAGTAAGTAACACAAATGATGTCCAAGAGAGGCAACAATGCAGAGGAGGGCAGGTGCAGCGAGGCTGGGCTAAGACAGGGATATGGGATGGAGGAGTGTTCTAGGCCCTACCACCCATGGGGGTCAGAGTACTGGGGGCAAGTTCTGGAAAGATAGGAGGCGGGCTGGAGAGGAAGTTCTTGAGAGTCAGGGCAGCTTTGAAATGAGCCTACTGGCATGGTCCAGCTCCCTGTGGACTTGATCCTCCCCCAACAGTTGCCACCAGCCACATGCAGTGATCGAGAACTTGAAACATGGCAAGATCGAATGATGATATACTTAAGTGTGAAATACATACCAAATTGTGAAGACACGCCGAAAAATAATGTGAAATATCTCATTAATAAGTTTTTGTATCTACAGTATGTTGAAATAATAATATATTTGGTTAAGTAAAATACATTATCAAAATGAACTCCACCTTCTTTCTTTGCACTTTTAAAAATACGTCTATTAGAGGGGTGCCTGGGTGGCTCAGTCGGTTAGGCGTACGGCTTCGGTTCAGGTCATGATCTTGTGGTCGCAAGTTCGAGCCCCGCGTCGGGCTCTGTGCTGACCGCTCAGAGCCTGGAGCCTGTTTCAGATTCTGTGTCTCCCTCTCTCTGACCCTCCCCCATTCATGCTCTGTTTCTCTCCATCTCGGGAATAAACATTAAAAAAAAAAAAAACTTAAAAAAATATGTCTATTAGAACTTTTCAAATGACATAATTGGGTGGCAGCATGTCTTTATGGGACAATGTTTATCCAGCCTGTTTACTCACCTGTATTTCTAGGTTCCCCCAGGCCAGTTCCCTTCAGGCTTTCCCTCCTGCACTGCAAAATGCTACACAATCCTGCCCTTAGAATACAATATATCCTGGCAAAAACAGGATGCTAAGGAAACAGGAGCAGTGACAGAACAGAGCAAACTCTTGGAGATGACAAACAAGATGGCCCTAGTTGATAGATTTACTAGAGGGGCGCCTGGGTGGCTCAGTCAGTTAAGCGTCCGACTTCGGCTCAGGTCATGATCTCACGGTTTGTGGGTTCGAGCCGTGCGTCGGGCTCTGTGCTGACAGCTCGGAGCCTGGAGCCTGCTTCTGATTCTGTCTCTCTCTCTCTCTCTCTGCCCCTCCCCTGTTCATGCTCTGTCTCTCTCGGTCTCTCAAAAATAAATGTAAAAAAAAATTAAAAAAAATAGATTTATTAGAAGGGCTGGGCAATAATGTTGAGAAAATCTTCTAGAAATGGAGAGAAGAGATAAGACAAAATTATAAGATATGCAAAAGCTAACAATCCACTATTAGGAATTCCCATCCTAAGAAAAGGGGAGAACGTGGTGGGAAGAACATCATCAAAAGATCTGGGATGTGGCAGACAAGAGACACAAGGTCAGGTCAAAAAGCTACATTTTCAAGGAGTGCCCGGGTGGCTCAGTCAGCTGAGTGTCCGACTTCAGTCCAGGTCATGATCTCGTACTTTGTGAGTTTGAGCCCTGCATCGGGCTTGCAGCTGTCAGCACAGATCCTGCAGCTGTCAGCACAGATCCTGCTTTGGATCCTCTGCCCGTCCTCTGCTTGCTCTCTCTCTCTCTCTCTCTCAAAAAGGCTTTTTTTTTTTTTTTTAGAAAGCTACATTTTCATCCATCATACTAGGAAGTTGACAGAAAATGTCTACAACTGAAAAACTGAGAAAGAGCAATATAACCACATTATTTAGATATTTGGTCCGGAAGTAAATACTAAGTGATGGTCTCTAGAGAAAGAGATCATTGGTGGCACTGCAAGCCAGCCCACGGCTGTGGACCCTTAGCCCCTTCAAATGACAGGGCAAACATCAATATGAAAAGCAAAGCTTTTCATAAAACAATATTTTTATGAACTTGAGATGGAGAAAAATTACAAATAAGACTCAAAAATTGTAAATCCTGAAGAGAATAATAAATGAGTACAACTCCATTTAAAACAAGGACTTCCATTTCTCAGAAGACACAATCCAGAGAGATAAATAAACACAAATCGTGAATTGGGAGATGATATTCTCCACACATTCTTGACAATAAGAACTTAAGGAAAAAAGAAACACTCAATATAAAAAAAAGGGTGCAAGTATGAACAGGTAATACACAGAAGAGGAAACATACATGGCCATATGAAAGGTTGGTCATCTGGCCAGGGAACAGGGGAATGCATGCTAGAACCAAAGTTTGATTCCGTTTCATACTTGTAAGACAGTCCCGGTCTGCCAGTCAACTGGTATAGCCTCCTTGGGGAACCAATCAGCAATATCTAGTCAAGTTCAATGTGACCATATACTGTATGGCTGAGAAATTCCACCGTTAGTCACACACCAAGAAATTCCATGTATGTATTCTACATATATGTAATTATACATACCTATATACATATTCCATAATTTATATAATTCCATAAAGTATCATCTTCCATACATATAGATGGAATTTTATAACATCTGCACAAGAATGTTTCATAGTGACACCATTTATAATAAATAACAAAAACTATACACAACCAAGTATCCACAGACAATGCACTAGCTAAACAAATAATAATGAATGACCATAGTCAAAAGAATTCACACGAATTTGTAATCTGAGTAAAAACGTTGCAGTAGAATATATTCAGTGTAAGATTATGTGAAGTTGAAAAACAGGCAGCACAATGATATACATTAGTTAAGGTTATATATGTACATACACATGTATATAACAGAAATAGATAAGATGAATCAGAATGATTAAAAACAAATTTAGAACAATTCCCTTGGGTCAAACGGAGAAAACAGGACTGAATCACGGAGAAACCCACAGGCCCTCCACCTGTATTGGTAACATTCATTCCTGAAGCCAAGGCAGGTGCAAGAGTATCAACTCTTACATTTTATTTCTTTTTGAGACAGTTTTGAATTGTGAAATATAATATGCTCATACAAGCTGAATGAAAACTTCCATGTACAGTCTAACGTATTTATAAAGCAAATTCCCACATAATTGCCATCCAGGTCAACAGGGCATTGCTTTTATACCAGAAGCCCCGCCTGTAACTCTCATCCCCATCAAAATACCCTCCTTCCCTCCAGAGGCAACCGTTATTCTGACTTGAATACCACTCTGGACCCTCTTTAGTTTTTATCACCTGAGTATGCATCCTTGAACATTACAGTTCGGTTTTACCCGTTTTTCAACATTATATTAATGAAATCATATTGTATTATTTTGCAGCTAACTTCTTTTCCTCCATAACATATCAATAAAAATGCTGTGTGTGTGCGCGCATGTGTGTGTGTATTTAATTTTTGCTACTGCATAGTAAATCTATTACGTTAACATATAAAAATGCATTTATTCACTCTGTTCTTGATGAGTCTCTGCTGATTACTGGAAGTGAATAGTGTTTTTCATTATCTAAATTTTAATGTGCCTCCAGAAAAAGTTGTCCAGTTTAAAAAATACGACAAAGAAAATGGAAGAGGGAACAAAGCTGTTAAGAATAAGGAATATTTCGCTGATTTATTTGAGGGCACTAATTTCCATTCGGGCAGTAAAAGTGACACCATAGTGAATTTGTTTCCAAACCTCACTATTGTGTGCAACCAGTGGTCCTGGTTCTGCTTTGGCCGGCCACCAGAATCCCCTAACTGGCTTGTAGAATTCTGGACCCCTCCCACAAAGTGTCTGGTTTGTAGGGCTGGCTGGGGTCTGGAAACCTGTATTTCTAACAGCGAACAAACTCTGAGAACTGTTGCTGTCAACAATTCTTGTGCAGAGGCTGGTAGGCATTCTGAACTTGAAACATCAAATCGAAAAGAACAACATGCACGTTTTTGTGTCACGAAATTACTTTAAAGACTTTTTACCTAAAAGCTTTGGGCAGCAGAACAGTGCCCTTGTCTGTGTGAAAATGAAATTTCGGTAGCGCTAAACCAAATTTGACTAAAGCAACTAGGTGGCCTATTGCACTCAGTTTCTCAAGCTGACTCCATTGTCTCAAAGGGTAATACATGCAAAAAATGAGTTTATTCATTCTTGGGATATCCGTAATTGCTGTTTTGCTAACTCAGTGTATTATGGGAAAAGCTATTAATGGGGAGTCCTTATTTATAGATTTGACTTGGGAGATGTTATTGCAAGTCGTATTTGCAATCATCCACATTAAATGAGCATTTGAATGTTTTTGGCCATTATTACTGATTGAAAATACTACCGCTCAGAACACAACCATGTAAAATCATGAAGCACTTTCTGGACATAAAAGTCAAAAGGTTAGCAACGTATTCTGAGCTCAATATTATAACTGTAATTATGTAGGCTACCTTTGTCCTTAGAAGGTATTATCCATGCATTAGTCATTGATTCATTCATTCGTCTATTCTTTCATTCATTTATTCATTGAACAAATAGTTATAAGATCCCACTATGTGTTCACTCTGTTTTAGGTCTTCGAATATATCAGGGTGAAGTGGGAACGGCAGAACTCCTCTGCATTCCTGGAGCTTATGTTCCAGCGAGGGATGGAGACACACTAAATCAGAAATATAATAAGTAAATAAAATGCCTATTTTAGTAGAAGGTGGTAAGTGCTATGAAAAATAACAGAGCAAGGGAACAACACTCAGGATTGCGGAGAGTTAAATAATGTGGTCAGGGTGGGCGTCATTGACGAGGTGACATTTTAGCAAGGCTGAAAGGAGGGACCTAGCCACATAGAAATTTGGGTAACAGATGAAAAGTGAACAAAAATGTCTCTAAAGTGGAAACATGCCTGCTATCTTTGAACAGCTGTGTGAAGCACAGGTACTCAGTGTGTCTGGACCAGCGAGACAAGGATGGGGAAAGCCAGAGTCCGTGAAGCCAGAGTAAGGATCTTGGCTTTCCGCTCACGCGAGATGCAGGGCTTGGGGTAGAGGACAAGCATGGTCTGACTTAGTTGTTTTTATACAACTTTTATGGAAGAATCATTGATACACCAGAAACTGCATATATTTGTAAGTGTATAATTTAATGTGTTGACATGTGAGTGCACCAGTGAAACCATCACCAAATCAAGGTCACGAACAGATCCACGGTGCCGCTTTGTACATTTTGCCTCCCACCCCTTCCTCCAAGTAAACACTCAACTGCTGTCTGTCCCTGCAGATGAACTTGCAGGTTGTGGCATCACACCCCACGGGCTCTCCTTTGGCTTTTTTCAGTCGATACTTATTTAGTGATTCATCCATCTTGTTGCATGTGTCCACAGTTTGTTCCCCTTTATTTCAGAGGAGCGTTCCATTGTATGGACGTACCAAGACTTATCCTCTAACCTGTTGGTGGGCATTTGAATTACTTCTGGTCTTTGACTATTGCAAGTAAAGCTGCCGTCAATGTTTGTGTACAAGCCTTTGTATGGATACATGCCCAGTGTGGCAAGGCTGGATCCTACGATAAGTAGACATTTACCTTTTTAAGAATCAACCATACTGTTTTCCAAAGTGGTTGTAAAATGCTGCGGTCCCAACACCAGAGCCAGGCGTTCCAGTTGCTTCACATTGTCACAGCTGATAAGGCCAGTCTCTTAAATTTTAGACATTCTGATAGGTATGGAGTATTAGCTCACAGTGGGTTTTTTTTCAATATTTATTTATTTTGAGAGAGAGAGCATGCGTGCACAAGCTGGAGTGGGGCAGAGGGAGAGGGAGAGAATCCCAAGCAGGTCCCATGCCCAGCACAGAGCCCAATGTGGGCTTGATCTCACAACCCTGGGATCATGACCTGAGCTGAAATTAAGAGTCAGACACCAAATCAACTGAGCCACCCAGGCATCCTTTATGGTGGTTTTAATATACATTCTCTGATGACTAATGATGTTGAACATGTTTTTGTGTGCTTATTTGTCATGCGAAATGTTTTCTTTGGTAAAGTACCTGTTCAAAACTTTTGCCCATTTTTAAAACTGAGCTGTTTGTTTTCTTATTATTGAGCTATTAGTCTTATTATTGAGCTTTATTTAGTCTGATAAAGTCCTTATTCTGTTAATGATTGACAATTATCTTTACCCAGCCAGTGGCTTGTCTTTTCATTCTATTAACAATGTCATTCAAAGAACAAAGGTTAACTTTTTCTTTTATGGGTCATTATTTGGCTTGGCCTAACCCAAAGTCACAAAGATTTTCTTTTATGCTTTCTTCCAGAAGTTTCATGGTTGTACATTTAAGACTCTGATCCTCTTTGGGTTGACTTTCATATATGGTACCAGTTATGAATCAAAAATATTTTTGGTGTATGAATATCTAATAGTTCCAGTACCATTGGTTTAAGTGACTCTCCCTTCCTCACTGAATTCTCTTTGCATCTTTGTCAAAACTCAGTTGTGTACATGTGGGTCTATTTCTAGACTCTATTCTGTTTGTCAGTGTTTATGCCAGTAGCATACTGTCTTGATTACTATGGCTTTCTAATAATTATAGAAATCAAATAGTGTTAATCCTATTTGTTCAAAGTTATTTTACCTATTATAGGTCTTTTGCATTTCTGTATAGATTTGAGAATCAGCTTGTTAATTTCTACAAAAAAATGGTCTGCTTGGATTTTGACTGGGACTGTTCTTGTTTTTTATTGATGTATAGGTGACATACAAAGTTATGTGAGTTTCAGGTGCACAACGTGGTGAATCAACAATTCTGTACATGATGCAATTCTCACTACCATAAATGTGGTCACCATCTGCCACATACAATGTTATTACAATATTAGTGACTATTCCCTATATGTTTTTATAAATAAATAAATAAATTTTTAAAGTTTTATTATTATCATTATTTTAGTCATCTCTACCCCCAATGAGTGGCTTGAACCCACGACCCTGAGATCAAGAGTCACATGTTCCGGGGCGCCTGGGTGGCGCAGTCGGTTAAGCGTCCGACTTCAGCCAGGTCACGATCTCGCGGTCCGTGAGTTCGAGCCCCGCGTCAGGCTCTGGGCTGATGGACGGCTGGGAGCCTGGAGCCTGTTTCCGATTCTGTGTCTCCCTCTCTCTCTGCCCCTCCCCTGTTCATGCTCTGTCTCTCTCTGTCCCAAAAATAAAAAAAATTAAAAAAATTAAAAAAAAAAAAAAAATCCAAAAAAAAAAAAAAAGAGTCACATGTTCCTCCCACTGAGCCAGCCAGGTGCCTCTCTCTATGTGTTTTTAATCTATATATCAACTTGGGGAGAAATGAGTCTTCCAGCCTATGAATAAGGTATATATTTCTATTAATTTAAGTCTCTTTAATTTTTCTCCACAAAGGTTTGCAGTGTGGGGTCTTTTGCGCCTTTTGTCAGGTTTATCCCTAAGTTTTTAATATTTTTATGTGATACTAAGTGATACTGATTTTACTTTCATTTCTGATTGCTACTAGTATGTAGATAAATAATCGATTTCTGTATCTTGATATTGTAAGCTGCCAACCTTGGTAAACTCATTAATTCTCATAGCTGATTTTTAGATTGCATCAGATTTTCTACACAGTCACATTGTCTGGGAATAAAGCAGAGGTGGTGTTACCAGAATCTGGGGGCTAGGCTTACCTGATGGACCCTGAACCTCTGGCAGACCCCCAGGAGGTGGAGACAGGATGCAATGAAACTGCTGCTGGAAACAGTGCTTAAGGATCCCTGCTCGGTCTCCCTGCAGAGGCTCCAGTTAGCCATACACAGCGGAAGACAGCTGGTGTGGTCATCTGGGAAAACAGCCTGCCCAGCCAGGTCTCCTGTGATAGAGAACAGATAGATGAACGGCAAAGGAGGTATAGAAAAACAAAGAGGTCAACAAATGGCACAACTATTAAGATGTCCAAGGATATGAGGAGGAACCAAAGGGGGCACCAAGCAGGGGCAATGGTGAGGCCGAAGGGAAGCCAAGCTAACCCAGGCCTATAGGCAAATGAAGGAAATTGCAAGGGAGTGGAAATAATCAGTGGCGTCAAGTGTGACAGAGAGGTCAAGAGAGAGGCTGAGAGATGACCCTGAAGTTGGCGACATGGAGGCCAGCAGCGAGGTAGACAGCGGGTGGGAGAGAGGACGTGGTGAGGGAAGTACACACAGTTCTTTTGAGGCTTTGCCATGAAGGGGAAGGGAGCAGTGGGACTGGAGCTTTAAGAACTGGCGGTCAGGAAGTGTGTGTGTATGTATACATGCGTGTGCATGTGTGTGTTAGGCTAATGAGAAATAACAGTATGTGTGTAGGCTAATGAGAATCAGTCTCCCTCAAATCACTCAATAAATATGTACTAATTGGACCTCCTGTTTCAGATGACAGAGGCCAACTCAGACTGAAGAAGAAGAGGGAGAATGACAATACTCTTTGGGCACAGAACCATCCCATGGAGCTGAGACCAGCATGGGGTGGGATTTGGGAGAAACTGGAACCAGAGGTGAAAATACCATTGGCACTCCCTCCCGATCTCATGATTTTCCATCGACTTCCTTCTTTACTCTCACTGTGGTCAGTGCTGGCCACATGGCAGAAATCATGGCCTCTGAGAGCTCCTGAGATATTTTTTATAGCTTCAGCCACTAAGTTTGATGCAGCCGTCTTGGGAGCCAGCCCACAGATTCAAGAGGAGATTCCTGATTGGCTCAGATTAGGGATCTACTTATTCCTGGATTAATAAACTGTGGTTTCAGGTGGTGGAGACTCAACTTCTAAAATGATGACTATGTCAAGGGGTGGTGGGGAAAAGAGGCACTTCTCGGAAAAATTGGGACCTCCACAAAGAGAAGTGTTCGATACAAAACAGTCCTGGGTTTGGAATTTGTCAGCATGTGGCTGGTTCCCAGCTGGTTCTCAGCCAATAGAAATAGCTTTCCAGAGCCCTAGGGGATTAAGCCAACTATGAAGATAAAAATGGATAGAGTCAAGAGGGGGAGGGTGTCAGGTTACGGCTTGGGAAACTGACAAAACCAGGTGTCAGCTCACTCCGCGTGCATTTCCGGTTTCCGGTGTGCCCTCTTAGACTGCAGAGTTGAACAGGTGAAAAACTCATTCCCCGGAATCCCAGGAAGTAGGACTCTAGACGTCACTTAGGATCCACCTTCTGAGGGAAATGGCGGAGGTTAAATTTGGATACAGTCAAGTGGGCAGAAAGGCGGAGGCTGAGACACCTATTTCAACTGGTGTGCCATGAGCAGAGGTGAGTGGTTCTGAAGCCAACAGGTGTGGGGGCTGTTTGCTGATGCTGCAGGCCCCTCCCTGATGGCCATGAATGTGGCCTGGTTCTGCTAGCAGGCTTTGTGAGCAGCTCCAGGGAGCTCCTCCTGGGGTCTGTTCTTCAGTGTGTCCAAGCATCTGGTAAGCCATTTAGTAGCCCGAGTTGAATCCTATTCTGCCTCCACTAGCTCAAGGGGATTCTTTGTTTGCGGCTGAGCCCTGATGAACGAATGCAAATGTGATGTGGCGGCCATCTTCAGAGAACTACACAGAAGCCTTGGTATCTGAAATGCAGTGTGCAGTGAGGGCTAACCATGGAGTGATGGAGTACCGATAGCCTTCCTGTTCCCATCTGGTTTAGCCCTAGGGTCTGGGGCCAGGACTTGCTGGATGTGAGTAGGGCACAGTAGCCCCAACACCCGGGCAGAGAAGGGAGCAATGGCAGAGAACTAATCTGGGCCTCCTATTGGCTACGTGTGAGTAGTGAATTCCAGGTTATCAGATCTGGCAGGAATCCAACATCCCCACTTTGCGAAGAAGAAGGTAAATGACACAAGACATATTTAGAATTACAGGGAACCCACATCTTGGATATTGTGACCGGCTCCTAGTACATACCAGGAGTAAATTGTACCCAGAACGGTGTTGCATAGAAACTCAGGAAATGGTCCTAGAATGGAATATACAGTCAGCCTTGAACAACACGGTTTTGAACTGCGCAGGTTAATTTATACGAAGATTTTTTTGAATAAATATAGCATAGTACTGTAAATATATTTTCTCTTCCTTATGATATTATTTTTTTTTAATTTTTTTTTAACATTTTATTTATTTTTGAGACAGAGAGAGACAGAGCATGAACAGGGGAGGGGCAGAGAGAGAGGGAGACACACAATCACAAGCAGGCTCCAGGCTCTGAGCCATCAGCCCAGAGCCTGACGCGGGGCTCGAACTCACGGACCGCGAGATCGTGACCTGAGCTGAAGTCGGACGCTTAACAGACTGAGGCACCTAGGCGCCCCCCCTTATGATATTATTAATAACATTTTCTTTTCTCTACTTTATTTTATTGTAAGAACACAGTATTATAAGACATACAACACACAAAATATATTAGTTGATGGTTATCAGTAAGGCTTCCAGTCAATAGTAGGCTATTAGTAGTTAAGTTTTGGGGGAATCAAAAGTTACATGTAGATTTTTGACTGCACGGGGGTCAGTATCCCTAATCCTCCCGTGTTATCCAAGAGGCAGTTATATTTTATTTAAAAAAAATTTTTTAATGTTTATTTTTGAGAGAGAGAGAGAGAGAGAGAGAGACAGAGTGTGAGTGGGGGAGGGGCAGAGAGAGGGAGACACAGAATCTGAAGCAGGCTGTAGGCTCTGAGCTGTCAGCACAGAGCCCAACGTGGGGCTTGAACTCACGGACTGTGAGATCATGACATGAGCTGAAGTCAGACGCTTAACGCTTAACCGACTGAGCCACCCAGGTGCCCCAGTTGTATTTTATTCTTAATCGGTTTCCCCACCACTCACTCCCCTTTATGTACAGGTGCATTGAGCCATCACTGGATATGAACATTACAATGAGGCCACCAAGAAACAACAGTTACTATTATTGTAACCTGGGGGAGAGCAGCATCCAAGAAATCTTACAAAAGACTTGTGGCCATTTTCCTATGTATCAAGAAAATGTGAAAGCCATCTCCTAAGGACCAAATTTACACTGATCGATGAAGTGCTTTGCCAATTTAGACAGTAAGAGGTTGTTTAATTATAGCAGGGTAGCGGTGCATATTACACCAAACATTTGTTTTACATCTGAAAGCCCTGGAAATGGAAATTAATAGATTCACGCAGGAATGAACTTACTTGTGGGGACCCAGTGATTCCGAGTAGACCAGCAATTACTCATTTTTCTTTGAATTCATTTCTGGGATGGAAACACAAAAAAGTGATTTCAAGAAGGAAAATCGTTGCATGGAAATCTGGCAAGTTTTCACAAGGACTGAATTGCTCTTTTGTTTCCTGCCCAGCAATATGAGATTGTCAGCTGAAACTGGGTCTCTGCTGTGTTAGCAGAGGCAGAGAAGGCTCTGTGTCCAGCAATGGCCCTGCCCTGGGACCAGCCTCCCAGGAGTTTCCAGAGCATCCAGAGGAGAGCGGAAAGCAGGTCCTTGGGAGAACAGGGCACTGCCAGCATTCGGATAATGAGCAAGCATTCCAGAGGAAAGACAGCTGGCAGATGTGGTCCACCATGAATTGGGATCAAACTTTAATGTCATTGTCATGAAGATAAAAAAGCAAAAAGGAATAATGAAGTCAACCAAATGAGGTCAGGACTTTACTTTTTTAACCCAAATCAACTGACTTTGCATGTGCAGACCCTGTAGGAGCTTGATTTTCTGGCCCCCATTTAGCCCCATGCCTGGTACAGTGTAGCTGTTCTGTTTAACAAAGAATGTTAAGTGATGATGAAACCAGGAAGACTGAGCTAAGAGTAAGGAAATACTTAGGATAGCAAGACCAACCTATGGATGACTTTTTTTTTTTTTTTTTTTTTTAAATGAGCCAGGTGTGGGAAGCTAATGGTAGAAGCTAGAAGCTTGGCTGTGGCCTGAATTAGGTATCTGGGAGGAACCTCAGAGTTGCAGGGGTGGGAAGCGGGACTGGGATGGAACATAATAGCAGCCAATGTTAACAATAGGGATTGAAGTAAATGAGTTTCTTGGCCCCCTTCCAGCCGTCCCGCAACCCCAGCCTGCTGGCGGCTTACTATAACCAGGCCACAGGCAGGCTCTATGGTCCACCGCCCCCATGCTCTGGGCAGGTTGGAGCCTGGATATGAAACAATAGAAATGATGATTATTGAGTAAGGTCCTTAATCCAACACTATGTAAATCTTAAAGCTGTCTGTTGGAAATTGATTATATTTTTCCACAGAGGTGAATGAATTAGGCATTGATATAAAGCTTTCTCGCTTACTCCCAGTACACAAATTACATATATTTTTTGAAATCTCTCATGATCATATAAATCAGAGGGAAATTAAGTTCTCTCAAAGTCTGGAGAACAGAATATCAAAACCAGGCAGAGAAAAATGGTCTTACCTGGTTGAATATCAGCGAATTCCTCTCGCCGTTAAATAAAGTGCCATCTTGCCAAATGCCAGTGAGCAAAGTATTCTAGAAACTAGAAGCAGCTGGAGTTTCTTCTCAGCCCCAGAGTGGTGTGCCTGGTAACCCTGGCCACTCCTCCTAGGGAGGGAGAGGACCGGGTGACAGCAGAAGTCACAGAGCCCATACAGCCTTTCTTGATGTATATTTAGCGGATGTTCGAACAGGGTGTGAAGAATCTGTCCTCAATAAATTTGGGGAAGAGCCACATAACATATTTGACTCTGAGAGAGTCACAATATCTATTAATATACAAAATTTCTGAGCATGCCTGCAACATGGAAAAAGTAACTCAGATTAGTTCCGCAGGTACCGAGTTGACGAGCCTAGTTTTGCGTGTTATACCGTAGAGCGCCTGGAGAAACGGCCAGTGGGAAGATATGCTTCCGGTCTCTTTTGGGGAGTGAGAACTTCTCGGGCCGAATCTCTCCAGGCCATTTCAGGAGTCCGCTTCCCCAGGCCCTTTTGGGAGGGGTCACTGTGGGAGGAATAGATTTGCCTTTAGTGGCATCTGCTTGGGTGGTCTCGGACTCTGGAGAACCAAGAGAGCCTGAAGGTTCGGAGTGGGTAGTCCAAAAACGACAGTTCTGAAAGTTCCTCAGAGCTCTCTCTTGCTGGGGTCTTGGCTTAAGAAAAGTTGTGAAAGGGGATCCTAGTTTTCCTTCTAGGTCAGTGCTGGTTTAGCAGAAAATAATGCAAGCCACGGATGCACTTTAAAATTTCCTAATAGCCACATATAATTGAATGAATTTTCATAATATCTTTTAGTGAACTCAGCAACATATTTTAGTTCAACGTGTATTCCATTAAAAAAAATACTAATGAGATAGCTTATTTTTTTTTTAAGTCGGTCTTTGAAATCGTGCGTGTGTTTGAGACTTATGACATACGGTGGCCTGGACTGGCTGCACACATGTGGTGATGCCTAGCTCTAGTTCAGCAAAGAAGTAGTTGCAGTGCAAGAAAGGAAGTTGGTTTCCAGGCTTACCCCACTGTTTGGAAATGGGTGGGTTCAATGCTGATTTCCTCTCTGAGATGGTTAATTTTGTGTCAACTTGACTGAGTGTTTCCAAGAGATCAGCATTTGAACTTGTAGGTGAATGAAAAAAAAGATTGCTGCGGGCATCACTCAAACCTTGAGGGCCTGAATAGAACAAAAAGGCGGAGGAAGGGCGAATTTGCTCTCTGCTTGAGCCAGAGTCCATCTCCCGCTGTCCTCAGACATCAGTACTCCTGCTTCTGAGACCTTCGGATCCGTCCAGGACCTACACCATCGGCCCCCGATACCCGGGCTGAGTTACACCACCGGCTTTCCTGGTTCTCTGGCGTGCAGACCATGGGGCTTCTCAGCCTCCATAACCATGTGAACCGATCCCTGTAACAAATCTGTCTTTGTATCTCTGTATATCCTACTGGTTCGGCTTCTCTGGAGAACACTGCCTAATACAGCCTCTAAAACAGGAAATCTCAAGGGTGAGAACTCTTACTCACCACGGAACCCTCTAGGCCTTAGCATTTTATCAATGTGTGGCTCATCAAACACATACATTTGTTTTGTTCTTCCCTTTTCACAAAGCATCTTGTGATCTGTTTTCTCAATAACACCTTCACACGCCCTGCTGCTTCTCAGCACGTCCGCATTTAGCACGCTCTCCTCTGATGAAGGTTCGAGCTTGTCTATCTGTCTTAACTACCCCTCCCCGCTCCCTGTGTCTCCTTCACTGTGGCTACCCAGGGTTGTCTCATACGGAGCAGGCAATCACTTTCTGTTGAAGCAAACATAATTGAATTGTTTCCGGCGTGATGGAAGAAAGAGAACATGCCTTGAAAATTGGACAGACCTGGGTTTGAGCACTATGAGGGGTGTGTGTTTGAACACAACAAATTCCTCTGCTTCACTCCTCAGAGCTTTATTTCCTGGCGTTAAAAAGAAAACCACAGGCCCCAAATGACATCACTTAGATTCAGGCCCCCAGCCAGCAAACCAAGACTCAATACCTGATGTAGCAGCATGGGCAAGCCCCTGAGATTGTAACCTTTAGCCAGTCAACAAGGAATTTGCTGGTCGATACCAGGCTATTTGCTGAGAGGCCCCTCCTTCTCCCCTTAGGAGGGTGACCTTGCCTAAACAACGAACACCTTGCTAATAAATTCCTTTCTTCTCTGTTTAAAGTCCTCTCTTTGTCTTTTAAAAAAACCTTTCTTTTGTTTAGCTCAGAGGAGCTCCCCTCTGCGTGCCACACGGGATGCTGCCTGATTCCTGAATTGTCAAGGAAGCCAATTAGGTCTTCCAATTCACTCAGTTGAATTTTGGTTTTCAACAAAATTTGGTTTTCAACTTCCCAGTCCCTGACTCAGGGCTGAGGAGAGAGGCTCCTGTTGATGTCTTCACGGGGACGTAGTCAGGGGAACCAGGATTCTCCCTGGGACCCACCCTTCCTTGCATCCCCTCTAAGGAAGCCCCCCTGCCCCAGAACACCACTCAGTCTCTGTCACCTGCTCTAGGGGGAGCTGCAGACGTAGGGACCCAGAGGGAGGTCGTTTGCAGGTTCAGCTCAGAGCAGGTCCAGGAGTGGGCTTGCAGCCACCCCCCAGGAGTGCTGTTCACCTCCTGCCTCGCCTTCCTCCTGTCTCTGTATTTCTGCCGTATTTCCTGGCTTATGTGGAGCACTCGCCCACAGAAGACCCACGGGGTCTGGCTCTTTGGACTTCAGGCCTAGCGTGCAATTAGGCAAAGAGCAGAAACTCATCACTGCCTTGAGGGCACAGTGGTTCCCTCCCACCCCTGTCATGCTCCACATTTCCCATCTACAACTTTCTGCCTTTTTTTTTTTTTTTTAACCAAGATGCCTCCACCACCCTGAAATCCTACAAGACCAAGCTGCTGGTGCATTTGCATTCTAGCTTTCCTTTTGAAACAAGAGGGAGAACGCCTGCCCCAGCCTCCCCCGGGGCCTTGTGGAGAGAAACCTGCCACCAACAGGAAAATGTTATTTAGTGGCATTGTAGGTGGGGGTGGGGGGTGGGTCTGGGCGTGGCCTGGAAAGGGGAGGACCTGGCTCAAGGCCTGAGCAAGCCCTTCCTGCTCTTGGTTTTCTAGAACAAAATTACAACAGAGGGACTTAAAGGCTTTCCCTTGGCAAAGCAAGAGTTCCAAGCAGCCAGAAGAGCCTCTTCCAGAAGAGGCACACTCATGGCCAGCAGTTCTGATCTCTTGTTCAGGCCTGCTGCCAACCTGCCCACCATCCTGGGCTCCCCACTGAGCAACAGGGAGCAGGGGACAGTTTCCGCGGTGCCTGAGCCTTGAAGCATGGAGAATGTCTGCTGCTCACACAGGGGATCCCACACCACCCAGCCCCAGCCTCGCTTTCCTATTCTGTCTGGCACCCTGCCCTGGGCTCATTTTACTACTTTTCTCTTCCTTTTTTTTTTTTTTTTAAGCAAATCTACTGAAAGCAGGATAGGGAAAAGACAGGGAAAACCCAGTGACACAGTGACACTACTATTATCTAACAGGCTTAATATTTATCAGTGTAAAAAGCCTAGAATTAATGTCTGCAAAAATTTTTTTCTCAGCAGAAGTGGCCGTAGAGGAACCAAATCATGACTGGAACTCTGGAAAGGGGCGCTCCAGGCTCATGTGGGTGTGGACAACCACCCTGACCCCCAAGGGGTCCCCAGGCCAGGGCTGGGTGTGTGTGTACTGGGGGGGTCGGGGGGAGGGAGCTGTGAAAGGCAGGGGAGGGGACTCCGAGGGGACACCGTGGACTGAGGAGCCACACCCTCAACCACTGTGCCCTATCTTCTCATCAAACCTCACACCTTCAATACAAAAGTGTTTTTCTGTGGGGAGGCTGGTTTTTAAAAAACACACTATCCAGCTTTTTATGATCTCCTTTCTTCTGCAAACGGGTCTGGGAATGCCGGCTTCCCTTGAGAAGCATTGGCTTTGTGCTGTATCCAGTCAAGGCCCAAGTCCACGGTGAGCCACATACAAAGCTTTGGGTAGGCCAGGATTTTTCCAGGAACCTGTTCTATGATCTCACCTCCAGGAATCACACAGGTTTCTTGTGTCTCTGGAGAGAAACTTGCTGGGTGAGGGGAAGGCCACTGACCAAGGACCTAGAATCTGCCACGCTTTAGGAAGAAGAAGGCTTGTGACTTCCCGAAATGAAGGGTTGGACCCCTGTTTAGACTTCATCCCACAGACTCCCCTCGCTTCTGTCTGTTATGCCTAGAATTCGTGATCCCCAAAGACCGCCAGGGAGCCGAGTCTGATGTAAAAGCAAAAGAGCCTTTATTCGAGCTAGCTCGAGCTCAATCCCCTACCTGCACCGACGCAGCGGTGAGATACCGGGAGAGAGCCAGTTTCAAAAGGACAGATTTTATTGGGGTCTAGGGGCAGTTGGTGAGGTAATGGCTGTGGCCTCAGCCGATCGGCTGGGGGAGGGTTGGAGTCCTGTTAGGCAGGTGAGCGGGAGGTTACTCAAGGGGAGGAGGCGTGGTCAAGGTGAAGGACACAGAACAAGATGGAGTTGGCCAGCGTAGGCCCGCCTTTTCTCTGTCTCATGACTTTACGCTTCTGAGGGGCACGTGGCCAACACAGCAGGTCTTGGTTTTTCCGATTCCGAAAGAGAAAGAAGAAAGCCCTCACATCTGAGCTGGCCAGTGTCCCTTCCACCTGCCCTTTGGGCTGGTGCCATGCCTACTGGTGGTGGCTGATGTTCTCACAGATGTCGGAGAGCAAGAATTCCTGTCCCCTTCGAGGTCCTTCTAACCAGGCTAAGAATCAAACTGACATGAGACAGATTAACCAGAGATAACCAAATTTTAATTTGTTACATACAAGGAGTCCACACAGACATGGACATTCCAGAGACAGGCAAAATGAGGTATAGATGTCATCTTGAACTGAGGAGGAAGGGGTAGGGGTCTGGGACTTGAAAGGGAAGGAGTGTGATTCACAGAAAGATGAAAAAGCATATATGTTTGGTAAACACATATCTGCTGGGCCACTCAGAAACAAGGAGACACAGAGGACTTTGATCAAAGTGGCCTTATTGGTTCCTCCTCCCTGCCCACCACACCTAGTTCATAGTACGATGGAGTTCTCCATGGTGATAGCTCCCTTCCTGGAGCAGGTCCTCTGTCTAAATTCTTTTTAGGCACTTGAGGAGGAGGTAAAAATCTTTTCCTGAACTTGCTGGGTTTGGGTTGCTTTGTGACTTAAAATAGTCTTCATGCCAAAGTGGCCTGTCTTGGGGCGGCCTGCCCTTGCCCCTTACACAGAACAAGGCAATCCACTGATGTCACCAGAAGGATTATGCACTTTAAAAAGCTTCTGATCTCTGAAGTTCCATGGGAATGTCACTGAAAAGCAATGTCAATGTCATGAACCCTTAAAAAAATGCAAGAATAAGGCTGCAGATTTTGGAAGACTAATAATAATTCAAATACAAGGCAACTCTGGATGACCAGCTTCGCTGGGGCTAGGGTCAGTGTGCAATGTTTAAGAAGCTATAGAAGGACAAGATTTCTCCACACACTGATTTGTTCAATGGGAAATTAGGACGACTGGAGGCACTAGCTTTGACCGACTCAGTCTGAGGGGCTCCAGCCTGAGGGGTTCCAATCCATTTACATTCTAGAGCTCCCAACTTTGGCCTGTCCTCACTTTGACCATGGACACAGCATGGACAATGAGAAAGAATGGGTTTACTTGGTGGCAATAGAAGTACCTCAGTCATAACTTATTCCTTGGATTTGGAGATGTGCTAAGGAGATTAGGAAGGTGCCTGAGAAAGGGACATAATGGTGAGAGTGCTTATACTTCATTCATTCATTATTCTAGAATATTCATTGAATGACTGCTGTGTCATTGTTGGAAACACCAGACCCCATATTCTCCTCTGAATCCTTCCAGGATGGGAGGTGGTCAGGAATCACATCTGCCCCTCCAATCTGGGAACTCTCTGGAGCCTGGAAGGAGGCAGCTTGGGGGCAGATAGGTGACAGCACTCTGTGAAGCTGGCAGAACAATTTGAGACTTCACTATTCCAAGAGGTGGAAGAGAGAACATAGAGAGATTACAGCATGTTGCATTGTGGGAAGAACAGGCTGGTTGGTAACCCAGAATTTGGGCACAGATGCTGAGACCAAGGTGCAAAAAAAGAACAAAGGGGCAGTGCGTTTGCCTCTAGGTCACCACACCTACGGGGTTGCCCTCTATCAGGTGAAAGCCGGATGGATGCACCTGCTATTGCCTTCCAATTTAATAATTGTAGATAAATTCAGGAATGGTTGACCCATAATGGGGAGGTAAGGGAAAATTAGGGATCCTAGGATAATTAAAACAATTTTTCAACTTATCCTGCAAATTGATCAATGCAAGCTAATCTGTTCCATTAAGAAAATCAAAGATGTTGGGGCGCCTGGGTGGCTCAGCCAGTTAAGCGTCCAGCTTAGGTCTCAGCTCAGGTCATGATCTCATGGTTCATAAGATCGAGCCCCGCATTGGGCTCCGTACTGACAGTGAAGACTGGGATTCTCTCTCTCTCCCCTCTCTCTGTGCCTCTCCCTCGCTCTCTCTCTCTCTCTCTCAAAATAAATAAATAAATAAATAAATAAATAAATAAATAAATAAAAATAGTTTTAAATAAAAAGAAAACCAAAGATGTTAGGGTGGACAGGTGGTATCATAAGGTCTAAGAACCGTAGTGGGCACTAACTAGACATTTTGGAAGTTTCACAGCTGAAATGGTCCTGGCTGATCCTTGGGCCCACCCCCTTCCTTGCTTGCACAGGAGCGCAGAGACATCCAGGGTAAAGGAGACCTGCCCAGGGCCCAGGGACCAAAGTCTCACTCTCCTGATGCCCAGGCCTGTGCTTTGCCAAGCTGGCAAAAATGCCACTGCAGACAGAGCATTCTTTGATCTTATGACGACACTGTCGCCCTCGGGGTCAGCGCTTTGAAGGCGGCTTTCAGAAACAGGGGTTTTCTCTGATGACCTTAGAGAAACGCAATCAGCCTGGAGGGGAGAAAAAAATCTGCACCCCAAGCTCCATTTGATGGAATAAAGATCCTTTTCAGAAGATAAAAGACAGAAAACCTTAAAAATCATAATATTTTATTTGAAAGAAGTCTGGATTAGAAATGTAATAAAACTGCTCAAAAACAATAGGGCAATTAAAAGGTGTTTATGCAGTTAGCGATGCAAATGTGATATTTTAAAATGCCCTTGACTCTCTTAGTTACTGGAATGAACTTAGATTCAATCTAGCCTGCATCAGATTTTCCTCTTGAGATCAGTATGTTGCGTCTCTCCAACCTAAAAGCAGAAAGCTTTAGAAGTTCTCAGGAAATGACAAATGGGTTAAGTGTAACTCTTAGTAACACATCTGCTCCTCTCAACCAGAAGTTCCCTGGTATTAAAAACAACAACAACAACAACAAAAAATTAAAACAAAAAACAAAAAACAAAAACCTCTCACTCCCCCACCAATGTGGGGCTAAGCTAAGCTCTTGAAGATATCATTGGCATTTGTCAAACCTTTCTTTCTTTCTTTTTTTTTTTTTTTTTAGCGTTTATTTATTATTGAGAGAGAGAGACATAGAGCATGAGCAGGGGAGGGGTAGAGAGAGGAGGAGACATAGAATCTGAAGCAGGCTCCAGGCTCTGAGCTGTCGGCACAGAGCCTGACACAGGGCTCAAACTCACAAACTGCAAGATCATGACCTGAGCCGAAGTCAGTCCCCTAACCAACTGAGCCACCCAGGCGCCCTGTCAAACCTTTCAAAATAACATCTAAAGCTTCTCTTGAGGGCGCCTGGGTGGCTCGCTTGGTTAAGCATTGACTCTTGATTTCGGGGTCAAGTCCTGATCTCACAGTCGTGGGATTGAACCCTGCATCAGGCTCTGTGCTGAGTGCGGAGCTGGCATAGGATTCTCTCTCTCTCCCTTGCCCTCTGCCTCCCCCCCACTCACATGCTTGCTCTCATCTCCCTTTCTGTCTCTCTCTCAAAATAAATAAATAAATAAATAAAAATAAAAAGTAAAGCTTCTCTTGCCTGTGTCGAGCACCCTTGTCGATAATTTGACAGCTAGTTTCCGGTCTTTTGAAAGAGCCCACATCAGGCCACCTCCAGCTTTGATGCCTTGCCCAGCCCCTCCTTGCTGCATGATCAAGAGAACACCAGAAAGTCAAGATCGAGCAGCCTAACCCCGTTATCCTTGCCTGCCTCAAATCATTAATTGATCGGGCAAGTAATGTGTGGCTACTTGCAAGGCAAATCCCGATAAGGCTAGGCAGATGCCAGGATTTCATTTTTTTCTTGTAGATAGCAAAGTTCCATACTTGGAACAGAGGGGCTCAACTACAAGATACCTTTCTTGGAGGTATTCATTTCTGGATGCAGACATGTACCTGCTACTTGAAGCAAGCCTTCTGTCCAGACACCCTACCCAACATACACACTCACACATGTACACACGCACACTCGTAGACACACACTCACTCTCGCACAACTTGATTGACACACACTCCCTCCACCCTGACACATGCACCTTCCTACTTACAGCCCCCAATGTCATCTTCCCATTATCTCATCATTTTCTTTTCCTGATTGGATCACCCTTCTGAGTAAGACCTTCCTAGATGTCTTCAAGCTTGGGTGACCCAACTAATGAACAGCTTAGCCGAGAAGGAGTGTATTCCCCGTCCTACGCTTCTTGGACCCTGGGGGCAAGAGTCCCCTTCCCTAGTATTGCCATTAACTTCCAGTGAGAAGACAGGGGCTCTCATGCTTTTTGTTCCATGACAGCCACCAAATTCTGCTACCCTTCCTCTGTAGGCTGGCACACAGTCATTAGGCTTGCCCCTTGCTATCATTCACATTCAAGTCTGTTTTTCTATTTAAGGAGAATCTTCACTGGTTTCCATGTCCCTAGTTTCTATCCACCGAAATGTATCCTGCTGTCTGTTGTCAGAGGAATTTTATAAATTGTCACATCTGTTGTTACTTCCCACCTGCTGAAGGCTCCCAATTACCTGCAAGCTGAGAGTAACTCAGTGACTTAGTCTGGCCCTCAGGGGCCCCACGAAGAGTCTCAGTCTCCTCTGAGGCTGTAGAGGAAAGGGTGAATAAGACTGAACTTTCTGGACCGAGCAAAGTTCAGCCTTCTTCCCTGCTTTGCCACTTACCGACAACTCTAGGCCTCAAGTTTCTCACCTATAAAGTAAAAACACCGACTATTGTTGAGGGCCTCCTTTATGCTGGCACTGGGCTAAGCGCCTGTGACAAACTGACCCGGCCAAACTGCCTGTCCATAATGTCAAGGTGTGTTTTTACTGTGGCGGGTGTTTTCAGTTGATCTATGTAGCCTCTGATGATTAAAGATGGCAGGAGGAGGGGTACCTGTAGATCAGCCCATCCCCTCCTTTCCACTGGGTGGAAGATTATAGTGACAGCAAATATCAGACTGACATTTGAAATGTTCCTCATTAGAAAGCCCAGAGGACTTTGTGCAAGTTCGGGAAAATCCAGGTTCCTTGTGCTCTGGGCCCTTTGGCAACCCCTTGCACGAAGGGTTTCCTGAAGGCAGATGTGGTGACATTTCAGAGGTAGGACCTTCTTACCTTCAAATCAGATCAGGCAGCAGAATCCTCCACTAAGTGGCAGAGGCTGGAACAACAGGAGTTGAAGTCCTCATTCCAGAAAGTGCTAGGCTGCTGGGCTCATCTTGTTCTTATGCTATTTCTAGCCACCAGTGATTTAACTAGTGAAATATTATTTATAACATCTCTCAATCTTTAAGTTGCATTTTTTTAATTCAAATTTAATTTTTTTAATTTTTAAAAAAGCTTTAATGCACACACTTTGAGAATGGAGGTACTGATCATAGCCTCTGCTGGAGTGTGGAGTTTTGATTAGGGTCTTTCAAACACATCTATTCTATTCTATTCTATTCTATTCTATTCTATTCTATTCTATTCTTCTATTCTATTCTATTCTATTCTATTCCATTCCATTCCATTCCATTCCATTCCATTCCATTCCATTCCATTCCATTCTTATTTATTTATTTATTTATTTATTTTTATTTGTTTGTTTTGAAAGAGAGAGACAGAGAATGAGTGGGGGAGGGGTGGAGGGAGAGAGAGAATCTTAAGCAGACTCTATGCCCAGGGCAGAGTCAGACAAGGGGCTCGATCTCACAGCTGTGAGATTATCACCTGGGCCGAAATCAAGAGTCAGACGCTTAACTGACTGAGCCACCAGGCGCCCCTCAAATGCATTTTAAATATTAATCAGGAGTAGATTAAAACTATCGTAGTGGAATATTCCAAAGGAAATGGTAAAGCAACACGGAAGTCCTTTCATATTCTGCTTGTAACCCTCACAACAATCCCATGAGATGGGCATCATTACCTCCATTCACAGGCTCTTGAGTTGAAGCAACTCACCCCAAGATAAGAGAGCTGGCAACTGATAGAGCAGAAGTGCAAAGACAGCTCTGCCTGACTCCAGGGCTCCTGCTCTTTTTATCACATCACACAGCTTCTCGGTGCCTGAATGTGCTGGCACAGAGAGACTGAACATCAGTGACCTCTAGGGACACGTGGCCTATTGGACCGTACCTTGAAAACATGTCCTGAATCCAGCCGCTCCCCTCAAAGTCTTGGCCACCATAGCCATCTGTCTCCTGTGCTCACCCTGGAGCCTCCTACCTAATCTCTCTGTCCCCCTACGATGTGTTTTCCCCCGGGAAATCAGGGGGATCTTTTAGAAGTACAAACTAAATAAGGTGACTGCCCTCCCCAAAATCCTCTCATAGCTTCTCATCACACTTCAAATATAACCCCAAATTCTCCCTGGGCTCCGAAGGTCACTGTGACCTGGTCCTTGGCCACTTCTTCCAACCTTATCACTATAGCTCCTCCCTCTTTGTTGTGCTTACCATAGCATCTGACTTGATGTTGTTTCTTCCTTCCTTCCTTCCTTCCTTCCTTCCTTCCTTCCTTCCTCCCTCTCTTTTTCTTTTCTTTCTTTCTTTCTTTCTTTCTTTCTTTCTTTCTTTCTTTCTTTTTTGAATTACAGTTGATCCACAATGTTACCTTAGATTCCACAAGTCTATACCACCTTATGCTATGCTCACAAGTAAAGCTGCCATCTGTCACCATACAACGCTGTTACAGTACCATTGACTATACTCCCTAGGCTGTGCCTTTCATCCCCGTGACTTATCGATTCCATAACTGGAAGCCTGTATCTCCTTCCTTTCGTTCATTTTGCCCATCCCCTGCCCCTGACGTGCTGTTCTTGAACGCATTCCCTCTACTCCCACATCTGGCAGTACATGGGCTTTCCTCCATATTAGCACTCTCCCACCATGACTGGCCTCTCTGCACTGTTCTCTTTTTAAAGATCCACTCCTGAGAGAAGCCTGTGCTGAAGTGGTACCCAACTTCATACCTTTGTAGATGTGTCTTTGCTTTACTTTGAATCACAGCACCTGTCACTGCCCGGCACAGTACTGTATACTCGTTTATGGCAGAGAGTCGCTGTGGTCACTGTCTCCTCCCCGGGAAGGTAAGCATTTGTCTTTTTTGTTTGCTGCTTTGTCCCCAGTGCTTGGAGCACGTGTCTGGTAAGTAGTAAAGTCCAGGAAAATTTTTTCAAACAAGTAACTACAAGAATGTGTGGAATCCCAGAAACGGTTACATCTGACAAACCTCGGTGTACAAATTTCAAATGACTGTGGGCCTTATTGTATGAACCTCTAACATTCAATGGTGGGTATTTTTCATACCCACCCACCTGTGGTTCTCCTCTCATTCCAGCCACCAGGAAGATTAAATGACTAGTTGGAACCAGCGATGAGTTTTGGCCAAGGAACTGAGAGCAGAAGTGACTTAAGTTACTTCCAGCCAAAGATTTTGATTCTCATTCAAGAACCTCCAGAACTCTCTTTGCCATAGAGACCAAGCTTCCAGATGATGCAGGATTAAGATAGTGGGGCCTCTGTCAACCTAGGTCCCTGAATGACTGCTGGGCCAAGTCTCCCCACCAGCCCACTTCCGATGTGCACCACAGTGAAAAGCAAACTTTTTAAATGCTAAACCACTCAGATTTGGGGCTCAATTTTTTTTTTTTTACCACATTATCCCCTAAACCAACTTAACGTATAATCCACACACATAAGACAGATGAAAAGAACAGTAACTGACAAAGTTCACAGTTTTCACTTGGGGTCATCTGCTATAGCAATAAACTCCGGAGGGTATGGTGAGGTGATACATCCAGAATTGCCTTTCTTTTTTTTTTTTTTTTTAATTAATTTATTTTGAGAGACAGAGAAAGAGAGAGAACGTGCAAGGAGAGGAAGAGCAGAGAGAGAGAGAAAGAGAGAGAGAGAGAAAGACTGCAAGCAGGCTGTCAGTGCAGAGCCCAGCATGGGGCTGGATCTCACAAACCATGAGATCATGACCTGAGCTGAAACCAAGAGTCAGACATTTAACCAACTGAGCCACCTAGATGCCCCCAGAACTGCTTTTCTATTGAGAATACCAAGTTTGGGAGCATGGACCAGGGAGTCAAGTAAAATCTTCAAGTAAAATTACCCAGAAGACTAGCTTATGGAGGTGTATAACCTGGCTATCTGAGTCCAGGTCAAGAACAATAAACAATAAACCAGCTGGCATTCTCCATTGCACTGGCTAGTGTGATGTTACATCCAATGCAACCAACATGAGATGGCTACTTCAGAGGCTGAACCTGTAGCCAGGTGGGACAGAAGGTATCAGGAGTCATTGAAGTGTCTTCCTTCATTTACATTAGCAGTAGGGACACTGGGCCTCATTGCTTATGGAAGCTACTGGACTTTAAGAAGGTCCTCTGCATAACAACTGGAAAGGAATATCATCAATCATAAAGGCCTCCTACTGTTCAGCTGTCTTTAGTTGTTTTTGTCCCTCCCCAGCCCCAACCCTACCTGAAGATACCCATAAACTTGGGAGAACTTGATAGAATTAGGGATCATGGCCCTGAGTCGGGGCCAGTTCAGAAGAGATGCGTTATCCTACGTGAAATAATGGATCTAGCCAACAATCCCCAGTAGATGCTAGAACACTTAGATGAAGGATGAATGAGTAACTTCTTATTAGGTGAGGCAGGCGGACAGCCCATTGGTCAACACCGACATGACCAGTAGTGCAGTAACCTCTTCATAAGATGCGATGTGAAATACACAGCACCATCCATGAAGAATTCTGCCAGAAGAATTGAGTCAGAATCTAATCAGGCCCATTGCTCTACCCTTTACTGGAAATGCAGGAGAAAGGGGGACACATGAAAAGATACCAGGAAGATGCAGTTAGCAAGATCTTGAATGTAAGAAATTCTGCATAACTAAGACGATTCATGCAAGTTCTTCATGAACCCAAGAACACCTGTGCCAGTCAAGGTGACCTGCTATGGCCGCCACTTCCATGCCTAAACTTGAGAGAGATGAGGTGTCTAAATCTCTCCCTCAAAGGGAACTCTAATCCCTGCACACCATATTCTCTCCTTCGCAGTGTCACCAGGCTTCATTCAATCCAGGACATCGATTGAACACCCACCATATGCCTGACTCATTTGTCAGTATGTATCAGTCTTCAGTAACACAGCTTTGAAGAATGGAAAAGTCTCTCTATAATCTGCACCACAGGGGACTGGCAATGTGAGTACATTTAGTAAGTACATTTTCTTTCTAACCATTTCTAGACCAATCCACAGGCCCCTCTGCCTGTTTTTTTCCCCGATGTCCATTTTGACCATGTCACTACCAACCTCAATCATCTCTTCTTTCACATAAACTCTGCTTCCCGGAGGAGCCCAGCTTCCCTGAGTCAGCTCCACAAAAGAAATCACTTTATGAAAACGAAGGAACTCTGCGGAGGGCTTTCATGATGAGAAAAATACCCACAACTGAGTCATTCAGAAACAGGCCAGCTATGCAGGAGAGCCCTTGGTTTCTCCTGTCTTCTCTGTCCCTGACACTTCCTGTTGTTACTGGAACTGGACATCAGGTAGAATTGGGCCAACCCAGTCCCCCCATTGCAGGCCTGCCTGTTGTGGACCTCAGCGTGGTCCGAAATGTTCATGAGAACTTGGGGCGTCTGAAAGGAGCACAGCCTCACTGCCGAGACTTTGTTCCAGTGTGTCAAGTTTTTAATGGTAACTGCCTTGCCTCAGAGGAGCCTAGAGAAATGTTACTCTGATTACCTGGCATCAGACCTGATTTCCGGGGCCAGCAGCTAGAAGGGAGCTTGCTGTTTGCT